>NC_046608.1:5586559-6854059 GCF_011750605.1 Drosophila busckii | reverse complement strand
GCGCAAAAAAATAAAATAAAATCAGCAGCGCAACTGCTGCAAATTAAATATGCATTATTTATTAAAAATTATTTTGAGCTTTTTGGTTGTGCGCGGCTTTATGCAAAATAATTAAGAGTGTGTGCGGGCAATTAATTACAAAATTGCTCACGGCTCATATAACTTAACATAAATAAACAATTTTTGTTTGTTTTTTGGCGCATTTTTTTGCATTTTACGTTTGCGGCGCATGTTAAATTTGGCACATAAATTTGGCAATTTTATGACAGGACATTTTTTTTTTTTTTTTTTTGTGAATTTTTGGCGTGCACATAATTTTTTATACTTTTATTTGGCCGCAGGCATTAAAAAATATTGCAAATGAAAATACAGATACAATATTTTTTTATTTTTTAACGTGCATCATTAGAAAGTGAATTGCGCGTTGTCGTTGTTGTTGTTGTTGTTACTGGTTTTGAGCTGAGCAGCACCTTTCTCTTAACGAGAGAGCCAAGAAAACAAAACCAAAAAAAAAAAAACAGTCGAAAATTGATTCGCTTTGGCTGCTGGCAAACCCGATGGCCAGGCCAGGTTGTTCAGTCTGGTGTCTGGTTGGGTCCGGTCTGGGGTCTGGGGTCTGGGGTCTGGTGTCTTGTCTGTCAGGCCTGCGGCAACGGTAGTCACAGGGCCCGGGTCTATAACTTAAATTAAATGCAAATTAACAAACATTTTGAGCGCTCGCATGTAGTACTTACCCCACCGTACCTCCCCACCATCTAATTTCCATTGTCAACCAATTCGCTTTGGCTTCAGCCAATTTAACGCTCCTCAGCAGCTTGTCCAACACTTTGACAGTCGCTTAGACCTGATTCACACACCAGCCAGCCAGCCAGCCAGCCAGCCAGTCAGCCAAGCTACACTTGGCCAATTGTTAATGATGCTCGTAATAATGTGAAGCTGTTTAAAGCGAGTGTGGAGCACCAGGTGAAATTGGATCAAGCCTGGCATTAGCTTTGACTGCTGCCAGTGTCAGTTGGTCGCTACTCGCAATTACGCGACTAATTATGCTTAATTTTCAAAACAATTTCATTGCGCTAATTATTATAATTTCCATAGCTTTTAATTAGATTCTATTATGCAAGGCGACAAGGAGCAGTTAAGTATGTAAACGATTTAAATAGCAAAAGAAAGAGCATAACAAGTTCAAATACAAGCATAAATAATAATAATATATGTAGCTCACATCACGTATACGTCGCTTTGATTAGGAATTTCTTATCTACCAAGTGCTATCAATTGCGCTACGAGCTTTGCAGCTTTGCTTAATTCTGCGTAGACTTTGGCGCTTTTCTAATTTACATTTTTAATGAAATATAATCTTACGAATTTTTTATATTAAAATCAGCAAAAAATCCACTTCAAGCGAAACTGATATCTTCGATATTTTTTATAAATCTTAGCTACACTTTGCTGTATTAACTTTTATTCCAAATAATAAAATCTCTTCAATTGCTGTGGCCTGCTTTGATTTGCTTTGCACTGCTAAATGCTACAATCAAGCTTTAATATTTTTAGTTAGCTGCACTAAGCTTGCTTATTATATATAGCATTGTTTATATATAAAAATCTGAGCTGCAACTAAAACTTTTGATTTCATAAATTCCCAACCCATGTCCCAGTCAGTGCTTCACTTTTATTTTCATTAAATAGGCGCTCACACACACACACACACTCACATATAAAAGTTTTAATGGCTGTGAGTTATTTTATTTCACGTTTTTGCTTTAGCGACAACTGAAATGGACCCCCAACTTTTTGGCGACGCTCCTACAGCGTTCCCTCTCGCTCTCTCTCTCTCTCTCTCTCTCTCTCTCGCGCGCGCTCTCTGTCTTTCTCTTTGGGGTCTCGCGGGCCAAATGGACGCGACATGCGACAATTGAAAGTGTTGTCAATTTTTGTGCTTTGTTTTTATATTTGCCAACTGACTTTTCACTTTTCTTTTCATTTCAGTTATTTTTTTGTATATTTTTTACATTTGACGGCCAGTTTGCTTTAGATTTCCGTCATTACGGTTATGCGACATTAATCTTTGTTTGTAGCTTGTTAGTTTAGTTTCATATCATGTGCTCGTTGTTGTTGTTGTTATTATTATGATTATTTCGCATTGTCTTTTGTTTTCTTTTTTGATGAACGCCCAAGCAAAATGACCGAACCGCCAAGTTTTGACCTGTGTATGGTTTTCATTTTCATTATTTTTTTTGCTGTCGCGCCGTTGACTTTTGCTCATGTGAAGAAACCCGTTTCAGCTTTAAGCCAAGACAACCTCTTGACCAGCTTTTGAGGTGCTACCAATAAGTAATGAGAGCTGCTGTTGAACAAAAAACACAGCCAAGTAGCCAAGTGACCTTTAGAGTGTGTAAACCTTTTTTTTTTTTATATGCAATTTGCATATCAAGATCATTTCATGGACACACTTTTGTAACAGCAACGTGTTCAACAAATTACAACAATATAAAAAAAAAAAACATACAATGTAGCTTAAGCTTAAAAATAAAATTATGAAGAAGCGCGCAGCTTTGCAAATAAATAAATAAATGCTTAGGGAAGAAAATTAAATATTACAAATGAATGTTTCAAATATTGGAAAAGTTACTAAATTCTATTAAATTATATAGCTGGGAATTTTTTATTTTATTAATCACAAACTAATATATAATTTTGCATTTTTGTTGCTATTTTATAACAATTAATACCAAATATAGTTTCTGCGTAATGTTGCTAGAATTTCTGCCAGCAGATCATTAATAACAATTTATAAACAATTAATAAATTTGTTGAAAACGTCGCTAAGCAGCAATTGATTTTTTTATGCGACAACATTGATTTATTAATCAATTAAAAATTATAAATTCAAATTTTATATGCAGCTAATTGATTGCCCGACGCATTTAAGTTGTATATAAGCTTCAATATCGGAACTCAGCATAATATTTTTATTAACTCTAGTGGTTCGCGACCCAGTTTCCCAGCTTAGGTCTTAACTTTTGTCTCGCGATCAAGTCAAGTGCAGTGCAAACAATGCTCAAAGTCTCTCAAGTTTGGGCATCATATTTTGACCTTTAGTTGCCGCCAGCCATTTCGATACCCAAGTCTCATGCATCAAAGGCCAATCAAAGCAGCAGCAGCCGCAAAAAAATAAACAGAGTCGTGCAATTGTTGTTGACCCACTAACTTTGCAGAAAAGAAGAAGAAGAAAAAACCAGCACGGAAGTTTCAGCTCAGGCCAAAGTATCTATAGCTATAGCTATGTCTATATCTATAGTTTATGTAAGCAATAACAACTATTCTCACCAAAAGTTGATTGCGCGCTTTGTTTAACGCATTTAGCATGCTCTACAAAATAATAAAAAAAAAAAAAAACAGAATTTGTACAACAAATTTAGCAAAACGTTTTTAAACCAATTAAGCGCTGCTTTATTTTTTTCTCGCTCTCTCGTTCGCTCTTTGGCGCTGAACTGACAGCAACAATTAATAATAGCATTGTTATTATTTTTGAATTTTTTTTTTTTTAGCTGTCGGCGCTTTTCATGCCATAATTTTCAACTTCCGCAATTCGCAAAAGTAATGGAAAAATTTTTGTTTTTTAGCCAAAAACTAAGCACAGCATGATTCATGAACTTTAGCTAAAAATCTGATGTGTAACCCATTTTTGTACGCTCAACTTTGACATTCGTTTAACTTTGTATTTTTTGGTTAATAAAAATGATGATATTGCTTTTATATTTATTGTAGAACCAGTTGCCATAACCTTGACAAAAAAAAACACACAAAAATTTATAAAAAATACAAACACATTTTTTTTTTATATAGCGCTACGTAATTGAAAAGTTCCCACAACAGACATTTCCCGTTTCGAATGCAACTTCAACTTCCAAGGCAACAATCTATAAAAAAAAAATATCATATGCTTCATCGAACTGCACGAACGCGTCTAAAACGCCTTCAGCTTAAGGGCAAGATAACAACACCTGTGATAAGAGGAAAACGTATGCTTCGTTCACACGAACACTTGTCTAATTCAGTCCCTTTAGTGCATGAGCTAGCGAAGCGCGTAGCGAGCTGTAAGCAACCCAAGTATCTAGGCCGCACACACAATTGCAACATAGTAAGCCACAGCACCGTTGCCAGTCAGATTACATCATAATATGCGTACGATCCATTCGACTGGACTACACGCGCGCAGTACCGACCTAACCAACTGGCACGACATCTTCTCCTTGACGCGAGTCATGGCACCCTTAACGAGCAGAAGACGACATCTCACCTCAAAGACTACAAACTTACGACGGCTTAAACTAGATACATGTGGGATCTGCATTTGCTTAACGCCAAAAACTACTTTTTTTATTGAAAAATTTTTAAAGTGAGGTCTCTCGCTTAAAGAAGTAATGTCCTTCGCGTTCACATTGTCGTAGCTCGCAGTTGCGCCAACAAAACCCTGCCATTCTCAACATTCTGGGGCAAGTTTTATTGTTTGCTTAGAATTCTGAAGAATAAATTTAACTCTTAAATTTATAATGTCAAAATTTGACTTTTAACATAAGACGCGCATCCTAAAACAGCGAAAAACATCACAATCGGGAGTTGATTTTTTGCTACCTAATAGTTCATACTATAATAGCAGCTGCCGCTAAATCTTATTATGTGGAGTTTCAGCGTTGAGCAGCGAACATGCCTGCTAACCTAATGCCGAAATAACAATTGCCTATGAAACATATTATTTGGCATATAGACCTACGTATGCAGCTAACATTTTTGTATTTCATTCTTTGCACTTATAAATGTTTTAACAAGTAGCAAAGCAGTTTTAAAGATCTATATTCCTGCACGTCAAAGTAAGAATTTCTGTCTCTTGTCTTCAAGTGCGCTTGAGCCAGCTCAATAACTAATGCAAACAAAATTGCATATATAAATATTATTGACATATATTATATAAGCATGTAAGCTCATAAGACTAAGCTAACGATTTGCTATTCAATTTTTTGTGATGCAGTAAAATTAGCTTTTTAACACAAGCATAAAGCTACTTTGTAAAATATTTCTAGCAGTCAAAATAAGTAAGAAGTTCTGGTTTGTTTCAAGCTTTGAGCAGCTGTAAACTAAGCAAATAAAATTGCTATAAAATATTATTGCATATTATATAAGCATGTAAAGCTCATAAGACTCTAAGCTAACATTTTGTATTTCATTTGTTAAACTAAAAATTGTTTTTAACAAAGCTAAGGCAGTCAAAAGTCAGAATTTCTGGTCTGTTTCAAGCTTTACAAAGCTACAACTAAGCAAATAAAATTGCTATAAAATATTATTGTATATTATATAAGCATATTAAAGCTTAGAAGACTCTCAGCTAACATTTTGTATTTCATTTGTTGCAGTAAAAATTGTTTTTAACAAAGCTAAAGCAGTTTTAAATTATTTCTGCAGTCAAAAGTAAGAATTTCTGGTTTGTTTCAAGCTTTGAGCAGCTGTAACTAAGCAAATAAAATTGCTATAAAATATTATTGCATATTATATAAGCATGTAAAGCTCATAAGACTCTAAGCTAACATTTTGTATTTCATTTGTTAAACTAAAAATTGTTTTTAACAAAGCTAAGGCAGTCAAAAGTCAGAATTTCTGGTCTGTTTCAAGCTTTACAAAGCTACAACTAAGCAAATAAAATTGCTATAAAATATTATTGTATATTATATAAGCATATTAAAGCTTAGAAGACTCTCAGCTAACATTTTGTATTTCATTTGTTGCACTAGAAATTGCTTTAACAAAGCTAAAGCAATTTACAATTATTTCTGCAGTGAAAAGTCAGAATTTCTGTTTTGTCTGCACGAATATTTATTTGAAAAATGTTAGTCTATTAATTTGTGCATTGTTTGTAATAAAACTTGCCTGGCAAACAACTTTGATTCGCATGTGAGCAATGACATCAAGACTGTGAGCTGAAGTGAACAAATGACAGTTGTTAAGCATTGAATATGAATGGATAGGTGCGAGCGACTGGTTAATGGGCGTGGCTGGGCGTCTAGGGCGTAATCAACATGCACACCAACAGCTCGCTGGTTGGGTTTATAATAACTATAAAGTATATGAAACTGACTGCGGTTGAATGCAGCTAATAATGCTGGATAATTATTTCGATTACGAAGGAGCGGCGGCGGCAGCAGTTGTTGTATTAAATATAAGACATGTATCGATTACACTGCATGCAAAACACTTCCCCATATAAGTATGCGCACACTCAGCAGCAGCAGCAGCAGCAGCAACTCAAAACTTGAGTTCGAGTTGAGCGCGCACATGTAAAAAACAAAAATAAAACGAAATCGAAACCGAAACCAAAAACGCAAAGTGTAGCCTTAATTACAATAATAAAACAAACAAAAAAAACAACAACATTAGAAAATGAAGTCAAGCCGAACCCCAGCTCAGCAGTCATCAATTGCAAGTTTGTGAATCGTCACTGTTCCAGTTCCAAGTCAAGCCCAGCCAGGGCTATCATATGACCGCAAGTTGCTCCATTCAAGCGTTGCACATTTTCTGCTGCTG
Organism: Drosophila busckii; assembly: GCF_011750605.1. Classification (NCBI taxonomy): domain Eukaryota; kingdom Metazoa; phylum Arthropoda; class Insecta; order Diptera; family Drosophilidae; genus Drosophila; species Drosophila busckii. The sequence goes on along the minus strand of NC_046608.1, from coordinate 6,847,480 downwards.
CTTCTTCTTCATTTATTTTAGTTGCACACCCAGGGCTTAGCACAACTGAACAAAAAACACGTGTCTCGAGACAAAGTCCCAAGCTCTCTGTCCATTTGCCCATTGTTTTGTCTTAGTCTCTGTCTTCTCTGCTTCTTCGATTATAATGATGTGACGTTAATGGATGATGTAATGATCTCAGGCCCTGGCCACGTAATCAGCAACAATAACAACAACAACAACAGCAACAACAAAACAGCTTTGCTTAATTTGCTTAAACAACTCGCTGTGGTTTTTGATGCGCCCAGTTGCTTCCTTTTTTGCAAAATAACTGCACAGACAACAAACAAACCAAAAAAAAAAAAAAAGTTTAAAACAAAACAGCAAATTAAATATATTAATACAAAAAGCGAGCTACTGAACTCTAAAGGTTTAAGTGCAGACTTTACTTAGCTTAGCTGCTGCCCTTGAGAATCGCCTAGAAGGCTGCATTTAAGAAATTTCAACAATAAAATAAATTTCATAGTTAGCTAAAAGCAAAATAAGGGTAGTCCAAGCGCAGATCCTAAGGAAAATTTCTGGCGTCCCGTGGTATGTCCGCAACAGAGACATCGAAAAAAATTTAAAAGTGCCGATGGTTGGCAACCAGATATGTGGAACGCCTCGGTAACCACACAAATGCACTTGCCAGGCAACTAAAAAACCTCCCTAAAAGGGTCATCACTTAAATGTAAATAATTGTATATATATGTAGTAGAAGTATGATATTGTATGTATATATATGTATGCACCCTTTTGAACCTTTTATTATTGCTTTCCTTATATATAACTAGATTAAATTGCCCCAGCGGTAACAACAAGCTTGTTTAAACTAAATAAAAATCAAAAGAATTGAAAAAAAAAAAAACATAGTTAGCTAAACAAATTCTATTCAACAACTAAGCATAGCACTTTATAAAATATGCCAAACGGCAACTGTAATCCCCCCCCATAGGGAGTATTGCCCTCTTGCCTAATTTATTTCTCTTATATAATATAGCTGTTTATCATGCCATTCCATTCTATACTGCTATTCCATTTAAATGACGCTTATCACTTCATTATTGATTGTTTACCGAATTTAGCTTTGGCCTTTTGCCAAAAAAGTTCTACATTTGTTTTTTTTTTCGAAAGTAGTTTGCATATTTTATAAAACTGCTAATTCAAAGTGAATCACAGCTAAGCTTCAAAATTTAATTGCATAAAATACACTTTGACTGACTGAAACTGAAGCGAGGTGCGTTCGAAAAATAAAGAAATCAAATTTTGATGCACTCAAAATAAATAAATAATTTTTTTTAATATTTTTTATTAGAATTGTTGAAACTTGCTTAGCAAAAATGATGCAGCACTATTATTTATAACTTTATTACTAAACAAATTAAGCAATAAATCATGCAAGGACATTAGCTAATCGTATGCTCATTATTTATGGACAACACCTCGTCTGGCACTGTAAGTAGCCCATGCATGGGCAATCAAATTATTATCCAAAGCTGTTGACAAATTTTGTGTGGTGAGTGAATTTGATTTCATTAACACATGTGACTTTTAATTAAAGCACTGTTTTTTTTTTAATTATTGTTGCTAATAGATTTTGTATAGAAAGCGTGACTTGTGATTTCAATCAAACGCGTTTTCTTCTGCTTCAGGTTTCGCCTACAAAAAAAAAAAAAGATTTCATAATCGCTCGCGTAAGTGAATTTTTGTTTAACAAATTTTCATGCTTACATGTGTGTATATGGCTGTGTGTGTGTGTGTGTATGTTATATGCACAAATATTCTGTTCACAGTGGGCGTGTCTATTGAATTCAGCGCAAGGCAGTTGTGTTTGCTCGCTTTGATTTGTTTTTACTGCTTTTTTACCCACGCCACATGCAAAAAAAAAACAATGACTTAGGAAACGAACTTGCCCCCAAGACACAAGCAATGCAAAAAATGTGGCACAGCCAACAACAACGACGACGACAACGACGACGACGACGACAATGGCAACGTTGCTAAAATGTGAATAGGAACAAAATGTTGCAGCGAATTAGCTGCACGTTAGAGCTTGCCACATTTTGTTGTTGCAGAACAAACCGCTCATTAGGCGCATTAAATGCAACATGTGCAATGTTGTTGTTGTTGTTGTTGTTGTTGTTGCTGCTCTTATTGTTGGCAACGTAATTACCCGATAAGGCGCAACTTTAATGTTGCCCTAAAACACAAACACACAACTGAGATTAACTTAATGAGAGCTACTAAGCTAGTTTCTTAGCTTAACTTAGTTGCAATATAGCTCGGAACTGATAGCTCTGAACTAGTTAATATTTAAATATGCAGACTTTTAATTCATTAGCATTGTAGCTTAAATCTGTGCTCAAGAGCAAGTCAAATTAAAAAGTAGTAACACTTGATTTAAAAATTGATTTTTTTGAACTTTGCTAAGCTCTAAACCTCTTAACTAGATCAGTAGATTTTAAAATGTTTATGCATGATTTATTTATATATTAAAAAACTTATATTTTGTTTAAATTTGTTTAACTCTAAACTTCTTAAGTGCATCAGTAGATTTTAAAATGTTTATGCATGTATTATTCATATTAGCCTTAGTTTATTTTTAGTTTAAATTTGTTTAACTTTGCTAAACTCAGTTTAATTTTGTTTAAATTTGTTGTACATTAGATTTAAAATTGTATATTTATATTTAAAGTTTTTTGTTGCTAACTTATTAGTTGCGCAGCAGCAACAATAGTTGACAATGTGAAAATTTATAGCGACTTTCGCATTTACAGCTAAGACTAAATAATAATATATGTGTTTATGTGTGTGTGTGTGTGTGTGTGTGTGTGTTAGCGGGTGTGGAAAAAGCGCAGTAAAAGTGCAGGCAGCAGCGTCTTCTCCCAGAGCTCAGCCCCATTGTCTGCTGAGCCCAAAAAACTAAGTGCATGAGAATTAGGCAGCGGCAATGCCTAAGCAGCCAACTCGGAAGAGTGCTTGTGCCAGTTACACACACACACACACACACACACACATATATATATATATGTACATATACAGTTGCATTTGCATACTTAGTTAGTTAGTTAGAGCTAAGCGCTGTATTGGGGTAACGTTCATCACGTTTCGTCGATGCAACTTCTCAGATAACTGTTTCTTCATGTTTGCCACACTCGTGCGGTTGCATAATACAGCAGCAGCAGCAGCAGCAGCCACAACAACAACAACTAACAAAACAATGCCAGCGCTTAAAATGCCACAATTATCCAACAACAACAACAACAACAGCAACAACAGCAACAATAAAAATAACAACAAAACTATTTTGGACAACTGCTTCTTTGGCTTTTAGCTTTAGCAGCTTCCTACTTGCCCCAGCCCAAGACACCCCCCAAAACCAAACTGCCCAAACACTAAAAAAGTAAGCGCATTAAATTTTGTGCGCAAACAACTTTTGTATACACTTTGACGTCAAAAGCATAACAAAGTTTAAGTTTAATTTATTTGAAATTTTTTGAATTTTTTTTGGTGGCTGCAAATTGATTTTTTTCAATTTTCTGCGCAGGCGTGTGCAAAAAAATTCAGCAAAAATATAAGCAAATTGCTTTGAAAATAGAAGAGCTCAACTACCAAATTTTATTGCTCTAGCTCTGCTAGTCTCTGAGTTTTGCTTGCTCATACAGTCGGCACATAACTATGTATATCAACTCTGTTTGTCTTGCTCAAGAAGAATAAATACACTTTGTGCTATTTGCCACGTCTGCTGCTACATTTGGCACAACTTCATCATACCCTTTGCAATTTTTTATAAGAAATATCAAAGTGTATAAAAAGCGGCGCACCTAAGTGGGTCACAGCTGTTGTTGTTGTTGTTGGGCTGTGGCAGTCAGAATATAATTGTTTGCCTTTTTTTTGTTTTATTTGATTTTGTAGACATTTTTGTCTGCCGCTTTGCCATTTGCCCGATTGCAATAACATTTTTTATATATATATATAAATTTTAAAATGCAAATGACAGTCGCTTTGCCTTTTTGTTGGGGGCTTGTTATGACATTTGAATGATTGTCTGGCATTTGCTTTAAATAAATTTGCTTATAAAGTAAAGCACAATTTTTTGGCATTTTTTATCAAGTCATAAACTATTAATACTAAAACAAAAAACATGATTTTTATGTATGTTTCTTTTTTTGCAGTTGCAACAACAAAATTCCAAACTAAAATCCAAAACTGCAGCATGTAAGTTAAACTATTGAAAAACTTTTTTAATTACAAGTTCATGCAATGATTTGAAATATTTGTCGATCATAAAAAGCAAACAGAAATATTTATATGCATTTTGTTGTTGCGCCATTGTCATTTGTGTTTTTTTTTTTTTTTGTTAAATATTTTCACATGATTTTCCAAAAATGCATTTGACAATAAACAAAAGCAAAGTGATGGCCAACAATTCCGAATAGAAAGCTCATGTTAATGAACGTTAACAATAGGCAACAAATTGTTTAAAATGCGCGATAAATGTTAATAACAAAAACAGCTGCCAACAACAAACAAACATATGAACAAATTAAGTAAAGTCCAGTTGAAGATAGAGAGAGAGAGAGAGAGAGAGAGAGCAGCAAAGTGTCTAGAAATAGCTAAAGGATTATATCTAAATTTATTTATAAAATACAATTTTTAAAATCATATAGTGTGTTTAAATTTATTATTAAAAATTAAAGTTTTTATTGATAATCATCTTTAACTGCAATTGCATTAAGCAGACTTTGACTTTAATTAAAATGGAAATGAAAACTTGAACGAGTGCAACAATTTTGAGCTTAGCAAACTTGTTATAATGCGGGCCAATTAATCAACAACTGATAAACAAAGTTGGCTGTGCCAGTTATTTTTTTTTTTGTTGGCCAGGCAAGAGCTCAAATTAACTTTCCAACTCAGGTGTCTCTTCAATTGCAGTTTAACCTTCAAGCATTGAAATCAATGAAATTTCAGTGAGGAGCAACAACAAGCGGAGGAGACTCTTGGCCATGTGTATGGCATATTTGATTGACAACTTTAGCTCCCTCGCTTGCTCTCTCAGCAGTTAGTTGGGGGTAGAGCCATGTGTGGGGCCAAAGCGAATTTTTTTTTACACTGCGCTGTGTTTTTGGTGAAAGTTGTTAGCCTGTCTGTTGTTTTTTTTTTTTTTTTTTGAGGCCTTGTTGAATGCTTAATTGCTTAGAGTTTGAGCCACTTGAGCGTCTGACCTTTTGGGCCACGTCCTTCACGAACGAACGAACGAGCTGGCTGACATATCTTTTTGCCAGATCTCAAATGATCAGGTGTTAAGCATTTAACTTTACACATTTCAAGCTTATTTACGTTCGAGTGGCTGCTGTTGAGTTTGTGCCTTTCTCTCCTGTCCCAGGCTGTAATTTCTCGATAGGTATTGTTGCCATTTTTGGCTTGATTATGCGAGCATTCGAAATTCGAGTCTGTGGCTTAAATCTGAGCAACAAAACTTTCATTGATTTGCTGCCTAAACATGTGAAAAACAAATAAACAAACAAAAGTGTGCCCCCCCCCACACACCACACACACACAAACAAATGTCGTTGAAAATCTATCGAGACAATTTCACTTTTTATTGTTTTGCGCATTTTTCTTCCATGTTGAAAATCGTGATTATTGTTGCTTAACTTGGATATGTCCTGCAAAAAACTAAATACACAAGCAACATGGGCACATGGGCACATGGGCGTAGCTAGCATTGCAATAAAGGGGGGCGGCAACAGTATTTAATTTATGAAAATTTTGCAGCATTTTTACAAAGTTTGTAGCCAATACAATTTTTTAATTAATGAAATAAAATGACTAGCATTTATTTAAAGTTTAAAAATGCACAACAAATTTTTTATTGTAATAAAAATTAGTTTATAGATTTATTTAGGCATAGTTTATGCCTAATTTTTTAATTGTTCATTTAAAATAGTAAGTGTATTATTCAAAGTTAAAAAAGGCATAAAAATCTTTTATGCTATTTTTATATATGGCTTTTGGATATTCAATATCTAACTCAATTTTTATTAAATAATACTAAATTATTATAAATATTAGTAACGTATTCGTTTATTGATTTATACTTTTGGTTTGACTTTAGCTTGCAACTGTTATTAACTTTAGTAATGAATAATTTAGTAATAAATTTAGAAACTAGCTTGAATTGTTATTGAAATGAGATAAGAGCCGTTATTGGTATAAGCAACAAATGTCACTGTAGCATGCAGCTTTTGACTTGCAACATAAATATTATGACATTTGCTTTGAATTCTTAAAGTTCTTTGTGCATTGTTATTGCGTTTGATGCGCAGTCGATAAAAAGTTTTTTACGCGCAGAACTTTCCCAAAAAAAAAAAAGTCAAGTCGACCGACTTGGCGGCTACGCAATTTAATTTAAGGCGTGGGCGAACAGCCGCACAATCGTGACAGTTAACGCTACGCGTGTGTGTGTGTTTGTGTGTGTGTGTCCATTTATGGCTCTTAGCTGGGTATTTACAGTTACTTTGACCACAGAGCGCATGCAAATTGCGCGTACATGACAATGACAAAAGCTAAAGCCACAGACTGAAAAATAATAACAACTTGCGTCTTGCGTGTGGCTGCCGTCTGATTGATTCGAAAGGTGCACGCAACTTGCGCACAAATTGCGCTCAGAGCTCAGAGCTCAGAGAGTTTTGTCTATTAACCTTGATTTGTGACTCGAGACATGCGTTAGGCTCCAAACAAAGCAAAGCCACGAAACTCGTGCAAATGAAGTCATTTTCAAGTACAAGCCTTTCAATTGGGGCCAAGACGCAAACAGCAGCAACAACAACAACAAGCAGAAAATTAAAGCAATTGTGCCAAACTAAACTTCAAGTCAAGCTTGAGGCACCCTCAGCTATGCGCTCGGGCAGGTGTGTTGGCCTGGCTTAGAACTTAAGTCGCTTAGCGGAAATTACCAAGCCAAGACTTGAGACTTGAGACTCGACGCTGTTTACAGTTTGTTGCACAATATGGACCAGAAAATCAGTCAAAGCGACGCTTGGCAAACCGGTTGCCCAAAAAGCTTAAACAAAATCCAATTTAATAACACAACAGCGCATAATTGTTGCTAAGTTCAACTGTAACTAAACTAAACGTTATTGGCTTCAAAAATTATTTACATTATATTATTGATTTATATATTTAGCTACACTTAGCATTAACTATTTACTGCTCATATTAATTTATCAACTATTAGCGCTTTTATTTGCTTAGCAATAATTAGTTAGCTTAGCTAAATCCTCGCATGACATCAGCTAACAAAAAACCACAAGAAAAATTTAGCTTAACCAAATTTAAATATTGCATTAGCAAAAACCCATAATCATTAACAACAAATATATACATACATATATATTTAAAATAAAAAAAACACATAAATGCTTAATACATGTTTTTAATTTGTGAACGCTGCGGGGCAACATTGGCAGCTTCTTAAGCAATTTTTACATTATGCTGGGCAGAAATTTAAGCTGCGAGGGCAGTTTGTAGTTTTAATTTTAATTATAACTACACTAGCTAACAAATAAAATATAAACTCTTGTATATTTATATTTATATTATATTATATTCAAATTAGAATTTTTCTAATTTTTTTGTTGGACTCTGCCAAAGTTCTAACAATTTTCATTTGCTTGGAATGCCAAAAATCTATAGTAAACAAATATAAAGAGCGCTCTGAGGCAAAATGTTTTGTTTTATTTATGAACTTTAGCGCTCCAAGCGCTGTTGGCTGTCATACTGCCCTCGTTTGTAGTAGAAGCACCTGATGCTCAAACAGAGACAAAGCAAAAGAAGTGTAAATGAGCGATAGAGTGGAAGGGAGAGCGTGTGGCGAGGGGGGGGGACTTACACATGTGTCTTACTTAGCTCCGAGACGCAGTATCATCTTTTATTGTTAATGCTATCTCAGGGTCTATAGCAGCTTTTGTTGTTGTTGCTGCTGTTGCTGCTTCTTTCACGGCTTTCTTATATGGCCAAGTCACATATGTTGCTGCTGGTTGCGCCTCTTTTCACTGTTGCGTCCGTCTGGCAATTTGGCTTTTGTCAATTCATTGTCAACAAGTCAGTGAACTTGGCTGTACTGTAGTCGAGAGGGCAACAAATACCGCTGCCCGAGCATATATATATAGTGTATATATATATAGATATGGCAACGATATATGCTGGGCGCTCTTTCTTTTTACAAATAATTAACATAAATTAATAGGAAATGAGTGGAGCCAGCCGGGCTGAGGGCAGTGAAGCCAGCAGACGCCGCTTACAGTTACAAAAGCGCACACACAAAAGAAAATAAAATATATATAAAGTTCGTGTCTTAAGTCTTTTGTTTAATTTCATTTCATTTCGCTTTAATGTGCGTCTGCTTGATTAAAAGTTATTTGTTTTGCTTTTTGTTTATTTGAGGAACGTTAGTTGTTGCATAAGGCGTAGGCATGTGCGGCATGTGCGGCATGCAGCAGCCCACTTTTGGCTGCAACATTGCCTCAGCTAATCAGCACCTGTCATGCGTGCAACTTGCAACGCAATCCAGGAAGCAAAAACACAAACCTAACCCATAAAACAGACGCAAATTTGCAAACAACACACACACACACGAGCTCGAGAGTCTGCCTGGTCTCTATGTCAGTAATAGCCCGAGTCAGCCCACAGCTCCTCCCTCGATGCCTGCCCCACACATTAATGTGATTAGCTTGCCTTTTTTTTCTTACGTTTTTGCGTTTTTATACACTTTGCGTAGCAGGTTACCGTGACGTAATTGTCCATGTGGCATAAGCGACATTAAGACCAAGCTCAGCGACTAAGCTTAAGACACACAGCTGTCAATAGTTCGGTCTTAGCCAAAAACGTGACTTTAAGCCCTACGTTGCCCAACTGAATTCTTTACAAAAACCTTGCAAAACAAAAGTTTATTTAATAGCCAGCAATTTAGACTATAATTATAGCTTAAAAAAAAATTATTTCTTCATTTGTTAGATTTTTGGTATCAAATTTACAAGCAATAAATAAATTAAATAAGCTAAACAATAATTTGTTATATATTATAAATAATTAGTTTAGCATGTTACGCCCGATTGGAGTGAAAACGCGCTGTTAATCGTTAAATATTTGTATTTATTAATTAAATTCATTTCAGCAGAAATCTTAAATTATTTGATCTATATTTAAATATTTATTTTGCTTTCCATTTTGCCAAACATTTTGTAATAAAATCTATTAGTTAAATTAATAAAATATACAGAATATTTAAAGATTTTAATAACTTTGTCTACTTTTGAATTCATATAATTTGCTTTTAGTTTTCTTGCATGAAGATTTTTATTTGCCATTAAGTGAATAAATAGCTTTATTAGAAATTTTATACACAAGTAATTTTCTATTTATGTACAATATAAAAACTATATATGTATGTAAGTGAAAAAAATTGTTGATGAAGTGAAAGTGCAATGAACGCGGACAGAAAGCAACAAATGCAATAACAAATCAATTTCAGCAAATGAGCAAATTTATTATTTCTTTTTATAGTTGTCTACATACTCATGTGTGAGCTGGCATATGTATGTATATGTGTGTGTGTGTGTGTGTTAGTTAATTATTTATTATGATTCGCTGATTTGCGTGTGGGCAGACTGTATAATTAAGTTAATTAAACAAACAATTGTTGGCTCTAAGTAAAAACTAACAAGCTATAGAATTTAGCAGAAATATAAATTTGATTTTATATAACCAACTTCATATTCAGCGCGATTTATGCGCATGTGCATTTTTATCTATGACATACTTTAACTTAATATATATATTTTTGTAATAATTTATGCATGGTCGGCTCGACTGTTGTGATTAACTCTGACATGCTAATCAATGGCTCAAACGCACATTGAAGCGTTCCCATCAATCGATCGCATCCCAAACATTTCTCCATGAATTAACATGAAATGGCACAATCGACTAACATTTTATTACGTCTTACATAATATGTAAAAAACCAAGCAATTTAATTTAATTTGAACAAAGTATAAAACGAGCAGCCTTCAAATTCCATTTTACGCATTTGCATTTGCAAGCAAAAACAACAAAAAGAACTGAAAGTGCCGTTAGCAAAGATAGCGCGCGCGCTTGACTTAGAAGAAGAGCGCACAGTTATTCTAAAGCAAGAGCAGCAAGTGTTGCGGGTGGGCAAGAAAGAGAAAGAGTTAAAGAGCGCACTTACCGTTCATGCATGTGCAAGTTCTGTAGAGCAGCAAGCAACAGTTAGATTTTCGTATTTACGCATTACACACGCATTACAATTTTCACACTGCAAGTGTCATCCTGAGTCCTCGATCAAGTGTCATCCCCTACGAATTGCAAGGCTGCAAATTATGTAATGGGTTACAGTCTGTTAATTAGCAGCTGTTGATCAATTGATCGATATGCTAAGTGGATTAGCTTAATTTTAAATGAAAAAATTCGTTACATAACATAAACATGTTAAGCATTTAGCATATTAAATAAGAGCAAACAATATAATGATGTTGATTATAATGATGAATTTAGAATGCGCAATAGAAAATATTATTATTACTGAACAACAAACGAATCGCTTTGAGAGATAACCAAGTAGAGAATTTTAGTTATGGCAACCTTATAAGCTTCTGCCGATCGGCACACAATAATGATTATGATGATGATGATGAAGCGTTCCCATCGTTGAAGCATCCCAAACATTTCTCCGCATGATCGTAAATATTATTAGGCCTGCATGCAAATTGGCCAAATGGGTAGCCATATAATTTAGACTCGACTTTCGAACGCTGCGCGCTGTTGATTATACAACCAAGCCAAGTCACGCCTGTTTTTATTTTTGAAAATACATTTATATAAACACACACACACACATAGATTTCAATCAAGCTGCAGCTTCAAAGTTTTAACTTGAAGCATCTTGAGCTAAGCAGAAGCCACAAAGCTTATGAAAATTAAATGAAATAATTAACTCAGCTACACTTCCGACTTGGCTCTAACTGGCGTAGCTGTTTTGCTTCAAGAATTTTCTACTTTTTTATTTTTGGGCGCGTGTCTAACGCTGTGGGGTCAGAGAGTACAAAACAGTAGACCCTATTTTTGTGCATTTCCAACTAAGCAAACTCTAAAAACTTGTGTAATTTCCAAGAATCTTTACAGCCGACAGCACACGCAGCCACAAAAAAAAAATTATTAAGCAGCAGCTGCTTTTTAAATAAAATTACAGCGCTGCATGTTTAGCTGTAGTTAAAGCGCTTTTAAATACTTAAATTATGTTTAAGTATTGAAGAAATAGCTTATGGCCTCTTATAATAAAAATTGAAGTTAAGAATTATTTGCTGATAAAATTTGAAGCTTAACATTTTTATATTCAACAAATGTTAGAGTTAAGTTTGATTTGTTTAAAAAAAATGCAGTTTAACTTTGATTTGAAAATAAATTTAAAATAAAAATTGACAATAAGATATTTTAAAGCTAATTCCTTTTTGATAAATATTTGTAGCAAAGCGTTATAAGCGTTATTCGAACTTTTTATTCAAAATAAACAAATTGGCAAACGACGTATAAAATTTAAACGCTTTACTACACACAAAAATTAACTTTAATGCACTTTAATGCAATATAAAAATTATTTATAAATTCCTCTAAATATAAAAAGTAGTACTCAAATTCATAGAGAATAAGGTAAAGACTTAGCCAACTGCTTAAAAATGTAACTTGTATTTTTTTAGAGAACCAATGGTTTTAAAAAATGCGCAAAAGTTCTTCAATTCAATTTGATTGATAAATATATTAATATTAATAAATATAAAGAGAAAAACGAGCTACTGTTCTAGAGTTTGTTGTAAATTCTAAAGGCTTAAGTGCTGATTTTGAGAATCGACGAGAGCAGCGCGCTACATAAAATACAATTGATAGATTTTAGTTGTAAATTCTAAAGCTCAGCCAAAGCCAAGTGCTGCATTTCATAAATTCCAATAATAAAGTCATATCCAATCAGTTGTCTTCAACTATTCAAATTGATTAGTAAGTGTATTAAATAGTCGTCTATATCGTCTCTAGCTTTCACTTACTGCTGCTGCTGCTGCTGCTGCAGTCAGTCAACTCGACAGCAGTTATCATTGACGCTCCCAGAAGCTATTAATATTCGACTTAACTACAGCTTCCAGCTGCGTCTTGAATGCCAGCCCAGACCCAGACCACGCCCACAATATATATTTTGGTTTCATTTGCGTGTTGGGCACACCCACATGCCAATCGAATGTTGTGAGAGTTTCAATCAATCTCTGAGTAGAGCAATAAATAAAAGCTAATCAGATGAAATAGATCAAATTTCTTTTGTCGGCTCGGCTCATGTGGGTTGGGGATGAGACAGTTTCACTTGCTGCTGCTGCTGCTACGCTGTGGCATGTGCAGCGTGTGGGTTGCAAGCGCACTAAGCAGGCAGTTAAAATGTTTTAATTTTGATTTTTCTTTGCGGCTTTTGGCTTTTGTCGCACTCTCACCGCCTAATCTATGCCGCAGCGACGGCAGCAACAGTTGCTGATTGGTTTTGCCATGCCACACGCGGCAGCGCTAATGATGATTACCCACTTTTACCCAGTCCAGGCCAGGCCAGGCCAAGCTACTATATAGTATATATATAAAATGTATATTGTATATATATAAAAATCAAAAGCGGTTTAACGCGTTTCTCACTCGATTCAATTAAAAACGCTTAGTAGCGTTGCTCTTAGAGCGATCTGCAATCGCTGCCAGTCGCACCCAAAAGAAAGCCAGAGACTCAGTTCAGACTCGAGACTCGAGACTCGAGACTCTCTAGACGGCCATAAATGCAGCATCTTTGGGGCTCTGGGCGTGGCCAGCGATTGCTGCTGCTTCCTTTTGATTTAATGCCAAGCTAGCAGCAGCAGCAGCAGCAGTAACAACAACAACGAGCAATCGACTATCGACGATCTTGACCAGCTTGACTTGCATTCAAAGCGGCCTTGGCCACAATGCAGGAGCAGCGCTCATCTCTCTATACAAGCCAAGCACTTGTTCGGATTTCACCAAAAAAAAAAAACACAACACAAAACAAAATAATACAATAAAAATAACATTAAAAAAATGTGCAAGTTAAAAGTACAACGAAGTTTTTTTACACTTGGCTAACAAAATTTAAGACAACATTAAACTTCAAACAATACAATTTAAAAAGCAACACAATTGCTTATAAATAAATTAATAATTAAAGCCTTTTTCAAAAATATAGAGTAAATAAAATTGGCATACACTGCTTTCAATTTTAAAATTTTAAATGAATTCAATTGATTAATAAAATAAAAAGGTTTTTTGAATTTTTACAAGGTCTTAGTGCTTACAAAAATAAAAAAAAAACACAAGCGTTATTAAAACCTTTTTTTTAAGATACTACAATTTTTTGAACAAATTAAATAAATATAGTGCCATAAGCTGCTGCTAATAATAATAAAAAAAAACGTACTGAAAAATGAGCGCAATTGATTTTTTTAAGTTTACTACACGACCTCAAAAATAAAAGATATAAACGTATAGTAGTTCCCAACGACCAATTTAATTGCAAATTATTAAAAGTGCTCACAGCTTACATAGTTTTTTTTTTTTTGGGTTGTTTTTGTTGCCTTCTCAGCTTTTCCATAAGTGAAAAGTGAAATTCCGATGCTTGTATGTATTATTTATTTATTTTGTGTATTTTTTTTTGGCTGGCTGGCGGGCTGGCTGACTGGCTTGTTGGCTTGGCTTAGAGGCCATTGGACCAATAGCAAGAGTCAGCAGGTTAGCAGGGATTTGTCAAAAGCGCTGGTGAAATTTTACTTGTGTCTTGTGGCAAGTTGCACTTGTTGCAGTTGCAGGTTGCAGCTGCAAGCATTGTTGTTGTTGTTGTTGCTGTTGCTGTTGCTGTTGCTGTTGCTGATTGACTGAAACGTGCCGCTCAAGCTGCGCGTCTGTCGCTTGTCGGCGCTCCAAGGTCAGAAATTCAATTTACGCTTTGGCATTTAATGTTTATAAACAAAAATATACAGAAAAGCAAAAACAGTGCACGATACATGTTTAAAAAAAATGCGTAGCAATCGGAAAAACAAGTAAGAGATTATAAAGTGTAATTTAACTTGAAGCAATGAAGTGAAGCATGAAAAAAATAAATTAAATTAAATAAAAGTGAAAGAAAATATCAAAAATCAGCGCTAAATATTTTGCAATATATTAAAAAGAAATAGAAAATATATATTAAAAGCGTAAAGAAATATATTCAAATATTACTAAATTATTTAATTTGAATAATAGGCAAAGTTAAACTTGAAAATTGTTAAGCTGCGATTGCCAAAAAATAATAAAAAAAAAAAATTGCAATTTTTTAAAATATTTAAATAATTCAAACATAGCGCTATATAAATTTATAAAATAATCGTATAGCTATTTTTTAATTTATTAAACCAGTTTATCAATTTGAGGCTTCAAAAGCATTTTAAATATTTTTAAAAATATTAAAATAATTTTAATATAAACGCTAGCTATTTTTTATAACTATTTATGTTTTAAGCTCATAAAATGCAGAAAATTCAATTAATATAAATGCTTAATTGAAAAACAAACTTGATAGCTATTTTTAATGCATTTTTAAACTGCATTTAATTTGAAAAATATGTAGCAAATAGCACTTTAAAGCGTTTAAATGAAAAGAAGTTGAACAAAAAGTTAATTTTATGACATGCGCTAGCTGCAGATGAGATTAGATAAAAGCAATTAAGCTTTGCTAGTAGCGCAATAAAGTAATTAATAGCTGTAGTACTTAAACAATGCGAAAGTGTAAAGCGTTGTTTTTGCTTTTTGGCTAAAATTAAAGCATTGACACCTTTGGCTAAGTTTGAGCATTTCCGTTTCCGTGGCGAGCAAATAGAATCAGTTGCGCAGATTTCACTTGCCAATTTTCAATGTGTGCATGTGTGTGTGTGTGTGTCTGTGTGTGATTGGAAAACTTGTAGAATGCATAGAAACGTCGACGGCTTTTCAAAGTGATCAATGCTATATCAATAACAACAACGCAGCAAAGTCTTGTACACCTGTCTAGAGGCCTCAAAACGAGCCAACAGCCAACAGCCAACAGCCAACATGCATTGGCCCAGGGCCAGCAGCAACAGCAACGGCGACGACGACGACGCTGCGCCCAAAAAACCTAACAACTTTTAATTTCAACACATTCCAGGCAAAGAGACTTCGACTTCGACTTCGACGGCTGCACAGTACGTGCGACTTGACTTTCTTTGCGGCGGCAACAACAAGTTATAAACACACACAAACACACACACACACACACACACACACACACACACATGCATATAAACGTGTCTGTGTTACCTGACCAAGCGACTATGGCAGCGCTACAAGTTGTTGGCTAAATTCAGTCGAGAGCAAGCAGCCAAAGCGTTGAGACGTCAATTTGCGTTGCCGCGTGTTAACAACATTAACTAAACAACAACAACAACAATAGCATAAAGTTGCTCATATTTTTTTCTGTTTTTGTGCGCGCATTTATAACAAATAAATAAAAAAAAGAGCGCGCATAGCTGTGAGTGTCTAACATATAAAAAGAGAGTTTTGGGCGCTCGCTCTCGCTCTTGCAATTACCGTTAATCAAATAAATTTTGTAGAAATTTAAACGCTGCGGCTTAAGTACACACACACTCACACACACACACACACACACACACACACACGCATGCGTTGTTTGCTTGTATTAGTGTAGTATTTAAACGGTTCATTGATCGAGTTCAACTGAAATGGAGCAAATGCCAAACAAACAACAACAAAAGGCGCAGGCAGCCAAACAAACGCCAAAGAGAATCCACATAAAAATTTAGTGCAAGTGCCCCACTGTATGTGTGTGTGTGTGTGTGTGTGTATCTGTGTGTTTTAAGCAAGTGTCAACAATTTGCCGTCTGCTTTATCAAATGCGCTTAACCCATTTTAATGCCAAGTCTTTTTTTTTTTTTTTTGGTTTGTTGGCAACAACAAAAATCCAATAAGTTAAAAGAGCGCAAAGAATGGTTAAAAACAAGACAAGCATATTAATGCTTAAAGCGACTGCGCAGCAGTTAAAAAGCATAAAAGCATTGAATACAAAACTATTTTATGTGTTATAATAAAAAACAAAACATTAGCAAGCAACAATTCAATTAAAATTGCCAACTTAAGTGCTACTTGTTTATTTATAGACTGACTTTTGTTATTGCTATTCTTTAGACTGGCATAGTTACTTTTAATGCTAGCCGGCGTTAATAATATTATTAACTGTTATGCCTTCTAAATTTGGAAACTTGTTTGAAAATGTTTACGTTCTGTTCTGTTAATAATGCAGCAAAATTCACATTCATTGCTATTAAATAATAATTAGTAATTTCTTGTTCAATTATTTTCGCTTTAAAAGCAAAGCAGTGATTAAAATGTAATTATTTTGGACTAGAATTAAAAATAATTGAATATTTATTACATTCATTTGAATTATTGCATATATTATTTATTGATATATAAGTCAAATAAAAAATTGTAATATTCAAAATTATTCAAAATTGGAATTATTCAATATATTTTTTATTAAATATTGAAATAATTAAATGTAGTTGCAGACAATTTTTGAAATTATGCACTTATTTGTTTTTAAGTTGCATTTATTTCAATAAATTTGTTAAATTGCGCAAATATTTAATTAATTTGGTAAAAAATTTAGATCAAACTATCAACTTTTGATAAAAAAAAAAAAAGTAGTGCAAGACATTTTTATATCAAATTGTACTGTCGAAAGATTTACAAATGGCTTATTTTTAATTATTTAAATAAACGCAAATAATGCTGCATTATTTTCACATTTTTTTTCATTAGTAATTGAAGTGAAATACACTTCAAGTAATGATAATTGCATTTGAATAGCTATGATAATATTTTTTTCGATCTTTGCAAATCAAAGTTTATTATATTATTAAGCTTAGCTACATAAGTGTGCTAATTTTTAATGCAAGCATAATTGTACCCGAAGATTTCTTCAAAACTGAACTCGCTTCATAATTTTTTACTCAAGTGTCTGTGCAAATTAAATGCTAATTTGCTTAAACTTGGAATAACTTAACACACATATCATGTTTGTTAACAAAGTGACAATAAATTCCATGCATAGTATATTTATTGTTATTTTCAACGCTGCATGACACACAGAATTTATTTTTAAATATGCAGGCATGCCTCGCTATAAAGCGAACTTTGGCTTAAATAACAAAAATAATAAATAAGCAACGTAAACTTGGCTTACAGCAAAGAATGAACCCCTATAAAAATTTGAAGAACTCTAACAAGTGCAGCGAGGGAAGTTCTAGTTCAACTTGAGTGAATTCCAAGCTTAGCTGAGTCAACAAAAAAACATTTTTTTCTTTTTTTTTTTTTTTGAGGTTAATAATTTCATTTGTTTAGCTGCTTTTGTATCTCATATATGTAAATTTAAAGCTCTGGCATTGATGCCAATGTATTGCTCGATCTGCTGATCGTTTTGTTGGCTTTTGTGTATAACCAAAAACAAGATTCTTATAGCCCCTACGCAAGCGAACAAGTTGTACAGGCTCTCTCATCGATTATGATTATTATTGAGAAGATATACGAGTAAAACTACAATATTAAAACTGTTTGCCAGTTGGGATTTCAAGTTTTTTTTTTTTTTGAGTAAAGTTACATACTGTCAAGATTATGACACACAGCTGCTAACTCTTTTGGCCCGTTTGGCATGGAAATATTTATGCCGTTAGCCTGGGAGCACTGTTAGCATGAGCATAAATATTTGGCTCTTTAGTTTACTAACGAACCGAACCCCCCACCCCACTCAAAACGGCTCTTGGCTTAGCCAGTTCCTGATCAATCAACATTCCGAGCCGACGCTAATGCCCATAGATTGGCCAATTTATTTGCTCTGTTGTACTCATCGTTCAGTTGAAATCTTAAGCATAATTAAGACGCATAAATTTTACATACCTGCAGAATTCTTCATTCTTCAGTTAGGAATTCTTATTCACATTGATGATTATGCAACAGGTTTCCGAATCTGCTTTCAAATCCAAATTTTGTTGGCTACCAAAACATGTTTCTGTTGGCATAGGAATTAAATATAATAATTAAAATAGGCTATAATATAATAAAAAATATATATTGAATGAATTTAGTTAAATAAATACATAAACTTATTTTCAACAGTTACATAAATTGACATAAACTTATACACAAAAATTTTAAAAAATTATTTTGCTTAATTTTTTTGTTGTATTTCAACAATTCTGTGTTATATTAAATAAAAATATTTGAAAAATACAGAATTTTTAACAGAAAACAATTGACATACAATAAGACAGAAAATACAATAAATTAAAAACAAAATTAAGCACAATGTTGAATGAATAAAATTTTTTTTGTTTTAGTTAACAAAACTTATGACAAATAAAAAAATAGCGAACTGTTTGACGTAGACTATTAAAAGTAATATATTATTTGCTTAAAAAATTAAACCAAAATGTTGCAAAAATATATTTTACTTTTAATATAGCAAGCAAGCAAAACTATTAATAGTTTTGTATTCTAATAATTGTTTTGAAAGTTGATAAACTACAAAAGTTTCGAAGCAATGTACTTCGCTTTTCCTAACTTTAGCTTTAGCTTGAATACCCTTACTCTTAGTCGCTTTGCCCCACTGTTATTAATTTAAATACTCAATTTATAAACTTACAGATGCTCGCTACCAGTTTGATTTGATCGCATCGATAAAGATTGTTGATTTGAAAGCTATTCCGAGCACATTAAGATGGCGCTACGCTTGCGTCGTGACGTACAGAAGGCGTCGTACTATGTGTGGTTCCTGGGGGCGGAGGAGGCGAAGGGGCTGCGTGGTGCACGCGTGATTAACTCGGTGCTGCCGTATCTGGTCGACAGATCACGTGGCCAAGAGCCGCTCAAAGTGACGCTGCAAGTTTCACACAAGGGCATCAAAATCGTGCAGGTGAGTCCGACAATCGAGAGAGCTGAAACTGATGAAGAGACTTTTGTGTTGAACTTGGCGATAATGGATTTTTAACGTTTTATAGGGCTCATCGAAGCATTTAATACCACACAGTGCCATAACCAGCTCCGTGCAGACCGATGACATCGTCGCCTGTGTGCTGCTTCTCTATAATCCGGCCACCAAGTGCCCGTTGCATGTCCACGCCTATCGCTGCGACTCGGAGCAAACGGCGGAGGCGCTGCACTTACAATTGCAAATTCTCATCAATCGCCCCGACAATCAAAAGCGTTTCGAGGAACTCGAGACCAGGCAAGTACCCCAAGCTAAAAATAGGCAAACTAGGCAAATAGTTTAAGTTCAATTGATAAGCATCGAGAGTTCAAGCAGCGCATTTCAATTTAAACTGGCAAACTGCAAAGAAAAGCAAGAAAATTATATAAATTTAGTTAGCCGAATACAAATAAATTATTTTAAAGTTTTAAATTAAATAAATAAATACATAGAAACATTATCAATTAAATAAAATGCTTAGAAATATTTAAGCAAAAATTATAGAAAATATAAATTATATTTTAGTGCTCAAAGCTATTTAATGGCATTAAAAATATATAAAAATAAATATATATATATATGCTATTCAGAATTAGATTTAACAAAGCCAGTTATATATATAACTCAAATTAGCTGTATAGCTGCTTAAATTGAAATAAAGAAAATATAACGTGTATAAATTCATTCAAAATAGATTTTCTTATAGCTTTGCGTCAAAAGTAACGCTATTTGTAGTATTCAAAATTAAATTGAGCTAATTTGTTTAAAAAATTAATAGCATGAAATTATAGAAATTTTAAAACTGTTGATTTATATATAATATGTTATGATAGCTTTACTTTTAAAATATTGCCAATAATATTTTTAATATTAACAAACTCTACTAATAGATATTCTTATTGGCTTAGATTAGATGCTATAAAATATTGCATATATTAATATAATTTATTTATATTTTTTTATATTTTAATTTTAAATTTAATTTTGTCATGCTTACTAAATCTTAGTGAACCTTTGCAAATTTGAAGTTTGATTTAGTTTTGCTTAATTTAAAATATTAATAACTGAATGTTGCTCTCAACAAATTGCAGATTGGGCATCTTGCCGCCATTGCCCGCTGGCAGCAGCAGCAGCATGAGCGGCAGCAACGAGAAGCGCCACGAGTCGGCAACACACAAGTCGTCCTCAGCTTCTTCCTCAGCCACGCATCATCATCAGTCACAACAGCAACACCACAAGGAGTCAGCGTCACATCATCATTATCCACAGCAGCAGCAGCAGCAGCAGCAGCAGCAGCGACGCCATGAGACGTCGCCAAAGCGTTTTAGCAGCAGCCTGGGCAGCGACACTGGCAACAGCACACGCGAGTCCGAGTGCAGTGAGGAGCACGGCCTGGCCAGCTCACCAGTGTCGCGTTCGCCACCGCATGCGGCACATGGCGCAAGCAGCAAGCAGCAGCAGCAGCAGCAGCAGCCGGAGCGTCATCATCATCAGGCACATGCAGCGCTGTCGCATCCGCCGCTAACAGCGCAGCAGAATAGCGAACTGTTTGATTCGCTGGCGGCAGAGCTGCGCGCTAAGCTCAACGGCAATGGACCGCCGCTGCTGCTGCCGCCGCGTGACTATGATACAGTGCATCGCTCCAAGGGCAATCTGACAGCTATAGAGCTGCGACGCTGCCGCAATGCTTTGATTGTAGGTGGTGCGCCCAAGGCACAGGCAGCAGCAGCAGCAGCAGCTGCGGCGGCGTCAGCAGCGCCAGCAACAGCCACAAAGGTGTCAAGTCGCGGCAGCTCCGGCATTGGCTCGGATCTAGCGCCTAGTCCAGAGCGTCAGGAGCTAAACAGCAGCAGCGGTAAGTCTAAAAATATTTAAAAAAAAATTATATATATTAATAAATTGAATTGCTAGATGATGAGCACTGGTCAAATGAAGCGGACAACTCGGTTATAGCGCTGAAGCCATCGCAGATTGCGCTGCCGGCGTCACATGCGCAGCTGAAGCGTCAAAGCGCCGTGCAGCCGCCCAAGGATAGTTACCTTAGGGATTTGCCCGCCAAGCCGTATGTGCCGCGCCAGCTTGAGCGTGAGCGTGAGCGTGAGCGTGAGCGCACCAAGACGCCCGCTTCAAACAAATCCTGGTCACGTGAGGATGACATCAAGCCCATTATAATGCGTCCAGCCGATTATGATGCCAAATTCAATCGCGTCATGCAGCTGGAGCAACCTGCAGCTGCTGCAAAGCTGCGCGACACAGACAAATATAATGAAATAAATCGCTTATTAAACAAAAAACTAAGCGCTGGACAACGCGAGCGTGAGCGCGACCGCGATCGCGATCGCGAGCGTGAGCTTGAGCCTGAGGATGACTTTGATGATTCGGATGCTGGCAGCGGCGAAACGCCGCCCATACACTCAAGCTATCGCAAAGAGAATCTCACCGACAAGCAAAAGTTTATGGAGTACGCCAACAAGAAGCAGCAGCAGCAGCAGCAGCAGCTCAAATCTTATGCAGCGGAGGAGGCGCAACGTTATGGCGGCCAGCGTCATCGCTATGTGGATCCAGCTGAGCTGCCGTTTGAGCAGCCGCCGCCGGCGTCAGCAAGCTCAGGCCATAACAAATATGCAGCAGTGCATCGCGCAGAGCAGCAGCAGCGCAGTCAGCGACACGACAGAGAGCGAGAGCGCGAGCGCGAGCGCGAGCGTGAGCGTCCGCGCGAACGTGAGCGTGAGCGTGAGCATGAACACTCACGCGATCGCAATCCGTATCGCGAAGCGGAGAGCTTGCCCTATATACAAAGCATGGAAAAGTTAATGAAGAGCACAGGCATGCGCTATGGCGAGGATGCCTCAAGCAGAGCGCCGCCGCCAGCAGCAGCAACACGCAGCGGCAACAGCTCAAGCGCAGGCGGCGGCGGCGCCAGTCAAATTTCACCACGTGACCGTTTTCATGATGCCAAGGACAAGTTTCGCGCCATGGAACAGCAGCGCAGCAGTCGCTATGAGCTGGATGAATGCGATGCTGAGCAGCAGCAGCAGCAGCAGCAGCGCGTGCGTCGACGTCGCGGCTCTGTCGAACCGCCGCCCAGCTATGAGCAGTGGAGCGATGAAGAGCTAGAGCAGCAGCCAGAGTCGTTAATAAGTCGCACGCGTGCGCGTTCACGCGAGCATTGGGAGCAGCAGCAGCATCAGCAGCAGCAGGAGTCGTCGCAGCAACATCGCAGTCACAGCAGCAACAGCAGCGCGCTGCGTGAGCGTGAACGTGAGCGTCGTGATTATCCGTTGCAGCGACGCAGCGAACTGTCGCGCGATCATTCGCATGATCCTTATCGTCATGAGCGCGTGCGTGAGTCGCAGTCACGCGGACACACGCGTGATTATGTTGAGCCAGCCAGCAAGTCCAGCTCATCACGTGGCGCTCATCATGCTGAGCGTTATCCATCGCCAGCGCCAACGCCCAACAGCAGCAGCGGCGTCGGCGGCGGCGTCGGCTCAGTGCCAGGCAAATCTTTAGCCAGCATGCCCAAGGGCTATCGTCATAGCTATGCGGAGCCAGTGTTTGCACGCTCCGGCGGACGTGTTGGCCTCGCTGCAGTCAATCCTTACTGATATCCTTACATTATTTTAAAATTGGATTTCCATGCGACTCTCTCTCCAGGCTCCAAGCCCAGCGGCAGCGTCTGTAATTATGTGCCTTCGTTCTTTTTTATATACGAACATAAGTATGTATATGCAAATGTATACATTAGCTTACTGTTACACACACACACACACACACACACACACACACACACATACACATATATATATATAGCATATATGTTTATATGATATATAGCAAAAGCTACGTTTATACTTTTGCTTCCACACACACAAACTTCAAACAGAGTCTAGACTTTAAGTTGCGCGGTTGATTGGTATACAAATCATATACATAATGCTTATATACATATATATATATATATACACCTTTTTTTTATATACATTTAAAGCATATTCTAAACTTACTACATTTAGCTGATGTAACTATTGTTATCAAATTTGATATTTGCATTAATAAAGCACTAGTAAAAATATAAATTTTAGTCTTTTCTTTTCTCAATTCTCAATTCGTTGATTTTCACTCACTTGAGTTGTTCCGCGAAGTACTCTCCGGAAAGCTTGGAAATGGCTTGAGCGAGTCCAAAATTCACGATTTTGATTGTTAGTCGCGAGATGTCCAGCGAAAATCACCAGGAAAATCCGCATTAATTCATTTACACATACACAAGTGACGACTTAACATATAATTTGTATATCAATAGCTAAAATTTAAATTAATCGCTTTAAAAACAAATTATGATGCCCGAATTTGCATACAGAATTATTCACAGAATTTTTTGTAAACAGCAAAATTAAACAACAATAAAATACAATAAATTGAAAAGCTTGGTTTCATCAATTTTCGTTCAAGCCGGATTCAAAAACGAGTTATAGACAATTTGCTGTTACAAACTTACAATATGTTGCATACTTTCTGGATGCAAGCCAGTAATGTATTCAATACAAACACCAGTGTGGTTGCAGTATTCGCTTAACCCCACCATAATGGCGTTGTTGGAAATGTTCATTTGGATTGTACTTAAAACTTAAAGCAACAAATTCAAAGTCTGTTTATTTGTTTTACATTTTTATTGTTTAATTTAAAAACTCTTTGTTTGGTTTTTCACAATAGTTCGTTTTGTTGTTGTTGTTGTTGTAAGATGTTCAAGACAAAAATCAAGTATATCAAAATATAGCTACTATATATGGAAACTAATTTTATCTTGCCGATGATTTTTGTTTTGAACAATTTTATATTTGTATCCTTCTAACTCACTTATTTTTCGCTTTGTTTTTTGTTTTTCTCATTTATTTGTAATAATATTAATTAAAAATATTGTTTTCTCTTTTTTATATATTTTGTTTGTTTCTTGTTTTGTTTTTTTTTTTTGTTTGCTTTCGCTTTTGCAAAGTTAATTTAAAAAAACAATATATCAAGGTCTTATTCAATTATACAAATTTAAAAAAAAATAGTATTTATATAATAAAAATAATATTTATAACGGGGGAAAAAATGCAAATCGCTGTTGTTGTTTGTTGTTGTTGAATATTGTTGCTGCTGTTGTTATTGTTATGCTGTTTTTACTGTACTCTAAGTCTCTGTGCATGGATTTGCGTCTCTTTTCAATGCATGCACAGTCATAAAAAAAGGGAGGCAAAAGTTATAGGGGGCTTGGAAGAGAATGGGCGACGGAACGGATTTTAATATTATTGTTAGAACTGTAGTGATTTCAAAAATGATATGATTGTCGCTTAAGACAAGAAGTCTGTGGAAACGGACGTGCTTCTCTGTCTCTAGCTCTTTCTCTTTCTTAACCACACACGTTCTCTCAAAAAAAAAAAAACTTTCTATACACACACGTACGTTATAGTACAAGCTATGAAAATCGCGGCTTGATAAATTATTTAGCATATATATGTATTGTATTATTTCATATTTGTGTGCATAAGTGTAAGTGTGTAAAGCCTGCGACGACGTTATAGTTGTTGTTGTTGTAGTTGTTGGTGGTGGGGGATAGGAGTAGTGGGCGTGGCTGTTGCATGTATCGTGGCTCTTTACATGTTCTCGAACTGATCCACACGACGCTTTGTGTTGCCCTTGCGAATCTCACGCAGCGTCTTGTACTTGTCACGTCCCTGGCGCACATTCTCGCGATGAATCTTATCATTTGCCGTCTCTTTCGTTTCGTCACGTGACTGCGCCAGATCTTGCTTCAGTGCCTGTCAGTGTGTGAGAGAGAGAGAGAGAGAGAGAGAGAGAGTTAGTCTATAGAGCAATTGGCAGATTTTGGGTTGCACTTACCTTAAGCTGATCATGCAGGCGCTCATTGCGCTCGGCCAGCGTGCGTCTGTCCTCAATGGGATCCTTGATGTGCTCATCGGTGTCCAAATCGCGTGAGACATCGCCGCCAGCATCGCCATTCGTCATCTCCTCCTCATTCTCCTTCTCATCCTCGGTCACATGCAGATGCTGTGGCGTGGTTGAAGCAGCCAATAGAGCAGCAGCAGCCTCAGCCTGAAAGAATCAGAGATATATATTAGTAGTTGCATTAAGCTATCGATAGAGGGCAGCATCGATAGTACGTGATTATTCAAATCATCGATAATAACTATTATTGCCAGCTTGTTTTCCATAATTTCAAAATTTATCCATTTGGAATAAACTTTCACAAGACTTAAATGTTTTAATCTAATTGAATACTATCGAAAACAATTGATGCTACAATCGAAGCTATCGATATGCAATTTGATAGTGAAAAACCATTGATGCTCCAATTTTCGTTAATTATAAATAGTATTAATTTCAATACTTTTCCATACAATTGCCATAATATACATAATTGCTATTTGATAGTGGAAACCCGATTCTGGCATCGATAGTTTTCCATTTCTCTCTAACTGTTATCCTTACCTGCTTGCGACGTGCCTCCTCGACCTCATCTTGTAGACGCTTGGTCTCCTCATCCTTGGCATTGACTTCGTCTTGGATGCGCTGCACCTCTTGCTGCTTGGCCATGATTTCCTCCTCGAGCTTGGCCTTCTCGTAGGCCTCCATGTTCTTGGCCTCCTCCAGGCGCTGCAACATCGATTGCAGCTCCTTCTGGCGCAGCTCAAGCTCATCCTTGGCGGCCTGCAGCTGCTTCAGCTGCTCCTCCAGGCGACGGATCATTTCCTGCGCTTCAAGCAGATCGCGCTGCGAACGCTCCATCTCCTCTTGCATTTGCTTGAGGCGATCCTCATACTCCTGCTGCTTCTTCTCGGCACGCTCGCGTGCGGCCAGCGCCAGCTGCAGCTTCTCACGCTCCTGCTGTTTGGCGTTCTTCTCTTCGCGCGCCTGCGCCTTCATCTGCTGCACATCGATGGTGTCGGGCTTGCGACGACGCATATAGAGCTCATGGTTGCCCATGCAGAGGGCGAGAATGCGCTTGTTGATGCGAACACGCGGTGCAAAGAACATAAAGTCGGGCGCCTTCTTGTCGATGGGCTTGATGATGAATTTCTTTTCCGAGAACGAAATGTTACGTATCTCCGACCAGGGGAAACCGATTTTTGGCGTTAAGCGATCGTCCTGCTCATAGATGTTCAGGCCGAGCGCATCAACGCCCAGCCATAGATCGGTGCCCTTCTTGTTGCGTATCTCGAAATAGTTAACGCCATACATTTCCAAATCCTGGGCGATTTTCAAATACTCCATCATTGCATCTTCGCGCAGCATGCTGCGATGCTCTTGCCACCAGGTCATAATCGATTGCTCCCACTCATCCTTGGACATCTTGTGCTGATCGATGACGCGCTGCGGCAGCAGCCGATCGTTGGCCAGGAAACCAGCTGTGTGGGTCGTTTTATTGTGGTCGCCATGTCGGGCCTGGACAGCATATGAGGCCAAGAGCACCGATGTCTCCGGTGGGCAATAGATCTCGTCCGTCAATATGGCATTCTTCACTTGCAGATAGAACAAACGCAGTGTGATGTCCTGTATCAGCTCCTCGGCCACATCTTCCGGATAGAATTTGGCACGGAATCTGAACTGCAGTGGATTCTCCTTTTTCACATCTTGATTCATCACCTACAGAGAAAAACATAACAAGATTAATTTAGCATATATAACTTGTAGCAAGTGTAAATTCTTATTCAAGCCCAGTTTAGTTGGGTTTACCCATGTGGAGAACGGCATTGATCCAGTCTGTATGGAGTGCAAAAAAGTGCAAAAGTGCGCAGCATGTTTTAGAAATAAATTAATTATTAACAAATTGGCTAACACGAAAGAGAAGTACGTGTGGTTCTTGGGGCATGCAACAAGTATAAACTAGCAAAAGCTTTGGATTTGGATTTTTGGGTATTGGCCGCCCACCATATCGTCGGCATCATCATCCTCTTCACTTTCATCTGTTTGATTGTGTCCA
Organism: Drosophila busckii; assembly: GCF_011750605.1. Taxonomy (NCBI): domain Eukaryota; kingdom Metazoa; phylum Arthropoda; class Insecta; order Diptera; family Drosophilidae; genus Drosophila; species Drosophila busckii. Next base: position 6,820,331 of record NC_046608.1, on the reverse strand, counting down.
TTATTGTCTGCAGTCTTTTTATCCACATATTTCTTAACACGCTTTAAATATTTTATGGTCTTAATTGCTGGCGATTCAGGCTAAAACGTTAGATGTGATTAAAGCTATGACTAAACGCTAACTTGCTAACTAACTTAATGTCTTCGCCTCTGCTCTCTTCAGCTGCTTACCTTTTTGTATAGTTTAATCCATGTGGAATCACCTTTGGAGTCCGTATACTGCAGTCCAAAGAACCAAACCTCACGCAGACCAATCGTCTTCACCACCTGATCGAACAGTTGTTTGCCCGTCGTTGTCGACTGAATGGCAAACTCCAGTTCCGCATCCATTGTGGTGACGCGCACATTTAGCTAAAAGAGATAATAAATTTATACAAAATTAATAATTAAATATTATTTATGAGGCATGGGCTATGATGAAAATAAATATTGTTGGGTTCGTCGACAAAAGCAAAAACAAATTACTAATAGAGCTGTAAATAAACCCGCATAATATTTAAATTTCAAAGTATTTCTTGCTTAAAATTAACCTGTTTAATTGTTAGAAAAAAAAAAAATCTAACATGAAAAATATATTTAAAGTATTTGCTTTAGAAAATCGTCGTAAGCTAAAGGTAAACAAGAATTTTTAAAGAATTCTACAAAAGTACTTTGAAATTATATAGAGCGTACTTGAATTTATTATACAGATATATTTAGTAAGCTTTATATATTTATATATGATTTAAGGCTCTTTAGAATTTGGACTCATTGCAAATTTTTTGATTTTATGTTCAATGTTCAAACTATATTTTTAAATTATTTTGAATATTATTATATTTTATATTATTTTGAATATTTTTATATTTTTTTTTAATTATTTTTTATATATTTTATATTATTTTTATATATTATTTTTATATTATTTATATATTTTTTTTATATTATTTTTTATTTATTATTTATATTATTTTTTATATTTATTTTATATATATTTTTATATTATTTTATATTATTTTTTATATTATTTTCATCTTTTTTGCACTTGCTTATTTTATTTATTTTCTATATTTTTCCTCAATCATTTTCAGAATATGCATATATTTTATATATAATACTTGTTTTATCTTATTTTTTTTTATTTTTTTATTATTATTTATTGATTATTATCTTCTATAATAAATTGTTAATTTATTTCGCTTTGCTTTTTAGATTGGAGCTCATTTCTTGGACAAACCTTAAAAAAAATTTCTCTTGGTAGCGCGCGCACTTTTTTCCGCTTTTACTTTTCCCAACAGTTTTCCCCATCACTTTTTTTTTTTTTTGCATACATGTGACAGTTTGCTGATGCTTCCTCACCCCTCTGCTAAGCTAGACTAACGTCAATATGCTATCAATTGCTATCGCTGCTTTTTACTTTGTCTCTTTTTTTTTTGTTGTTATTGTTCGGCTTGATTGATTTTGCTTTTTTTGTTGCAGTAGTGTAGTTTTCCCACACATACACACACACACACACACACATAGACAAAAATGTCTAATTAGCTGACACGTGCACTTCTCACATGTTTAGCGGCTTTAATCCTTTGCCAACTGTTGGCAATTGTAACAAACAATTGATAATTGTGTCAATGTTGAGCCAATAAATAATATTATTAATATGATTTTTGTTGAATAAACAAATTGCTGATTCATTTATTATCAACATTGAAATTGTTGCATTCAGTCTAGTTAATTTCGTTTTGTTTCTATGCGCAATGCAAATCAAACGTGACACAATGCAAGGAAATTGAAAACGTTCATTTCAATCCAATTAACGTTTTTGGGTTAATGCACGTTGTTGTTGTTGCCCGTTGGCTTTTGTATTGAGTGTACGTGCAGCTTAGCTCTCTTGCCCCACTGTGCAATGTGCTTTTTGCAACGGAAACAGTCGCATAACCAACCAGTTGACGTCACTTTCCCCCCGCCCCGCCCCACACTGCATAACTAAATCCTCAACGTTATTTCTTTACTCCACAAATTTTGCGCGCATATTATTGATAGCAGCATGACAAATTGCTCGCTGCTATGCCAAATTATTGAGACAAAAGCGCAGACAAGACAACAAAATAAAATGACAGCTAACCACAAAAAATGTGCACTAAACAATTTGCAATGCATTTTAAGTTATGCTTGAGGTAATATCTTAAATGTGGTTTGGGGTATATAAATAATAAAGCGGTATATTTTAAACAAAATATTTTTGAACATTTACTAACGCGTGGGAAACATTTAAAGCGCAAAAATAAGTAAAAACATACAAATATATATCGAATATAAATATCAAAAAAATTATAACAAAATATCTAAATAATTAAATTGAATTGTATAAATAATAAGTGCATATTTTATATGATTAAGCTTATTTATTTCTGTTACAATATTGAGCTCTAACTATTAATTTGTAAAAATCTCAGCAACTTATATATTTTCTATATTAAGTTTCATATATATATTTATATTTCATATTATTTTATTTTATGTTTCAGCGCTAAAACAAAAATTTAATATGTTTGGCAGAAAGTTTTATATAAAATATTTGAAACGCAGCTTGTTAAAATTTTGTGTTTATTTTTTTTTATACAAATCTTTTTAAAAATATATTTTATCATATTTTTCAGAGCTTCAAAATAATTTATTCATATTTCAATTTATATTTATTTAAATTACCTTTTTTTTAATTACTTCAACTTGAATTATGAGAACTTTTAAAAGAATAAAATATGTATAAAACGAAAATATATTCAAAAATTCCCAAAAAATATATAATATATACATTTCCAGACGTTATCTGATTTACATTTCTACACAAACATCTAGACGCTAAACTATTTGGGCATGCAGAATGCTAGAGGGCGGACTTTCTTTCTTGCTGTAGCTTATAAAATATAAAATGCACTTGAATTTTAAGATTTTTCGCACCGTTGTTTTGGGCTTGACACTGCCGGCGTAGCGCGAGAGCCGCGCCCGGGTGTCGGAGACGACGACCATGTTGGGCAGCCAAGAGTTATTGCGTAGGTTATGAATTATTATGCGTTTTAATGGGCGCGTTTAAAGCGCCGCGCACACTTCGAAACACACACGCAACAACAAAATATTAAAAATAAATGTGCATATAATTATAATAATTTGGAACAAGATTTAGGCAAAAGTTCAAGCGCGTTGTGGTTTTTCACGTTGTCCAGCGACAACTGAGAAAAATCGAATGGGGACCAAAGCTTTTTATGAGAATGAAAACAAAGCAGCTTGGTGGTCAAAGAAGAACAGAGCATGTAATAAAATAGAGAACTAAAAGAAAATGCAAACAACTGTTCTGATTCACACACACACACACACACACACACACACACACAAAAGCAAAAGCAACAGCAACAGCTACTCATGCATTAGTTAGTCAAATAGAAAGAGACAGAGCGAACGACTAACTTGTGCTCTTTGGCGACACTTTTACTTATTAATGGATGTGAAATGGCCGCTTGTTGTAATTGTAATTGCATGTTAATTAGTCCGACTATAAATAGACAATAGACTCGCTCAACTGTCAGCTTGTAGCTTTTGTTGTCGTTGGTCAGCTTTCAATCAAAAGCAGCTGCACAATAAACTTTTGTTTAGTATTGTTGTTAAGCAATGTTTTTTTTTTTTATTATAAATAATAATTGAATTTCTACAAACACAATTTGTACTAAAGTTATTCAAAGCCAAAGCGAGCTCTTATATTAAGTTATTGGCAGTGGGCACGGCTTTGTGTGTGTGCAAACAAATCAATGTCAATCATACGACACGTTGGCCTGTCAGCTAAAGCTGCCATTAGACAAGCCTAGATAAACCAAATACCTTAAGACCTCAAGCTAAATATGCATTAATAACATGTGAGAAAGTAAGGCATAAAAACCATTTCACCACTTGCATAATTTTCAATATTTCTACTAAAAATTATTGTAGAAATTGTTAAATAAATTGTTCTAAAGCTTGTGGTAAAAATTGTTGTAGAAATTAACTTCTATATTTCTTTTATTTTGTTGTAGAAATTGTTAAATAAATTGTTCTTAAGCTTGTAGAAACAATTGTTGTAGAATTTATTGTAGAAATTAACTTCTTCTTTTTTTATTTTGTTGTAAAAATTGTTCAACAAATTGTTCTTAAACTTGTTGTAGAAATTGTTGTAAGAATTGTTGTACAAATTAAGTCCCAAACACATTTGTACACTTGCGTAATTTTCTATATTTCTTTCATTTTGTTGTAGAAATTGTTGTAAAACTTTTGAAGAAATTGTTGTAGAAGTCATAAAAGCTTGAATAATTTTCGATATTTCTCCAATTGGTTCTTGAAATTGTTGTAGAATAGTTAGAAATTACTTTAGAAATTACTGTAGAAATTGTAAAAATTATTGTAGAATTTGTTGTAGAAATGTATATAGAATATTTGGGGTATCTGCTTTGTTACCTTGTCAGCTTCAAAATTTACAATATTTTGAAATCTTATCATTTATAATAAATACCAAATTGACAATCATAAACTTGACTATAAAACTGTTTGAATAAAAAGCAAAAGTTAGTTAAATTAAAGATAGTCACTTTGACTGATTGACGAGCAAGGGGGCGCTTATTATAAATTAATTTAATGCGCTATATCACTGTCACATCAAATCAATCTGTCAGTCTGTCAACCAACTGACAAGCACACGCTCTCTGCCCCTCTCTCTCTCTCTCTCTCTCTTTCTCTCTGTCTATCTGTCTGTTGCTCTCTTTAGTGGTCTGACCTCGCTATCAATTGATTTAGCCAAGAACTCGTGGCAAGTGTCAAGTGCAAGTTTTTACTTATTTTATATTTCTAAGTGCACCAATGACGTCGTCACTTGCTTTCGCCGAAAAAATCGTTTACGTCATTGCTGTTACGTCTTTCGCTTGTGTGTGCGCCGCTTAGAAAAACCAAAAGCAATAAACATAGATGATTACGCTAAGACGTCAGGCAATTTGGCCAACAAGCTGATGACGTCTTCGCTTGTCAATCGGCAGCGATAAGCGCAGTTATTATTTTTATTATTATAAAGAAATTTAAAATTATAGTAAATTTCATTTTTAAGTCAAGGCTAAATTTTCATTCTAATTATTTTTGTTTTAAAAGTTAGCTATATACATTGAATTTTTTTATTTAATATTTCCAACAATTATATTTCAAGCTATAATATATATATATATATATATATAATAAATATTTATTTATAAAATTTATAACTTTTAGGACTATTATTTTTTGCATATATCTGTAGCATTTAATATTTTTTTTGTTAATATTTGTATTAACACAAAGTTTGTCCAATATATTTGCTTGAAATTCAAATTACCAAATTAAATTCTTCATCCATCTGAAGTCTATAAAGCTCTTTACTTATTTATAACCCAACAATCATAAAAATAAACCTACAACAAAATATAAAGAGCTTATCTACTAAAAATATTTGCAAGGGAAATTAAAAATTCGCTGTATAAAATATATTTAGGCACTTATCAGTTAAAACTTACCGATTTCGGCGACATTTTTGCAGCTTTGCTTCAACTTCAATTGCTTGGAATTTGTTTAAAGGTCAGAAAGGGTGGCAGACAACTTGTTGTTGTTCTTATTCTTTGTTTGCTTCTTGTACTTTAGTTGTTTCTACTACTGTGCTAAGTCAAACTGTAAAGAGAGAGCAAACAAAATATGTAAATTAGTTGGCAATTAAAATTAATAACAAATTGCAAGCTCACGCTCTTTTCATATTTTTTGAAAGTTTATTTTTGAATTTGTCACCTGGCACTGTGACAACAAATGAATAAATCGTGTATACAAAAGTTAAGCTAAATATGTTTGTTGGCTGCTGCTGGTCACAGATAAAAATAATTATAATATTTTGCAACGGAAATGCACAAAGTTGAAAAAGATTACAACAATATTTGGGGGGCTGGCCTTCAAAATAATAAAGTTTATCGTTTTAATAAAAAGCATATTAAATTTTTAATAATGTTATGAACTTTAGTTGAGCAGCTACAAAGTTTCGTTACCTTATTAACAAATTGACATTTTGGACTTAACGCAGCATTTGGAATTTGTAATAACGATTAACGTTTAAAAATGCAAATGTATAAAAATCTAAATGCAAAGAAATTCCAAAAAATATGATCATAATGACATCATCGCACTTTATCGCTGAACTTTACACACACACACACACACGCATGTATATAAATATAATTTATTTATTAACAATGCTAACAAAATAATTATATTTAAAGGTAGCGCTGTCCATTAACCTTGTCAAACGAAAAAATGTAAATTAAAAAAAAAAAAAACTCTCTAGGTAAGTGTTTACTGTATTACTCAATTGTTGTTAATTTTTTTTTTTTTTGTTTCGTTGTATGAGCTCATATATTTTATTTTGTGCCAGCTGTAAACGAGTTGCGACTCTAATCAGCACAGCGACAAAATTCCTTAGACTTGAATCAAACTGTAACGAAAAAAATTAAACTGACTCATAATAATATTTTAACAATGTTCAAAGCATCCTGCCCGATCGCCCGTCTTTGAGACTGTCATCAGTCGTCTCTCAGTTAAATGCGTCATTTCCCCACAAATAGTTGGATGTTTACTTTAATCTATAATTTTGATATGTTGTAGCAACATTTGCAGCTTTTTTTTATTTGCTTTTAACTTTAGCGACGTACAGCGGAAATGAAAGTGATTTAGCAATATATAGACGCATTGCTTTGATTTGGAATGACGCATGACAAAAAAGAGTTTCAAGGAAAAAATATGAAATAAATTAAAATTATTAAAAAACTTAGTTAACAAATTTACAGTGAAATTTGCTGACATAGTTTATTTATAGCAAAGATTATAGAAGAAAAACATTCATTGCCAATATTTATTTGTAAGTCAAAAATAAATTAGATTAAGCTTAGTGCTTTCAAATGTTTACTAAGCTGCATTTTTTTTAATATATACAATTTTGTATAATTTTATTTTATATTTTGAATACATTTTTTTTTTATTTCTATATTTTTTAATTTTAACTAAGCTGATTTTACTTAATATATAAAATTTTATATATTTTTATTTTTTAACTTTATATTTTTAATTTTTTATTATTTATATCTTTTTTATTGCTTTTGTATACTAAATAAATAGTTCTAAAATATTTGTATGCATTAGTTTTTTTTTTTTCTGCGAAGATTTTATTTTATAAATTTTAAGCATTTATTTAAACTATTTAGCTGCATTTTTGCTTCTTGCTCAATTTTTTTATTAAAATTTCAAGCATTTAAACTACTTGGCTGCACTTTTGTTGCTTTGAAAAATTTACATTTAAATTTTAAGCATTTATTGAAGCTACACTTTTGATTCTGTAGCTTTCTCATATAAAAATCAAATGCATTGTTAGTCTTATTATTTTTCGTCTTTGTTTTTTAATTGTGCAGTCCAGAGCGCTTGTTTAGCGTTAGTTACTAAATAAATTGTCCACCAGTTATGCATTTGCATAGCATTTACATAATTGAGGGCCTGGTTAACCCACGCGCAACATTTTTGTTCATTGTTTACGTTTTAAATATCCATTAAATGCATTTAATGGAATGAGCTCAAAAAAAAATCACGTTTATTGTTTGACCAGCGGAACCACGAAATACACACACACATATACAAACTAATGAGCGCAGACATGCAGCCTGAGTGAAAGAGAGAGAGAGAGAGAGAGCGCGCACATTGCGTATGCGTAACGCAACTGAAGCCAAATAACTTATAAAAGCGAAAATACAACAAAAAGCATTTGCTATCTTTTGCTTTTGTTGTTTTGTTTTCTTGCCGTTTTGCTTTTACCTTTCGTTTTCATTCAGCAAACAGACGATGGAGAGAGCATAATGATAATAACTGAACATTAAAATAGTTAAAACAATCATTTTTTTTTTCTCTACTTTGCTTGCTGCTTTCAGCGCCAAACTTTTAATTTCAACAATTAAGTCGATTGCTGGCTTTTAATGAAAAGCAGCCAACAAACTAAATTGTTGACCAACTAAACTGAATTTTTGTTTTTTCGCAGGCATAAATTAAAACAGAAGTTCATTAATCCTTAATGAAAAAATGTTTTATTAATTAGACAATAGTTGGACATTAACTGCTTCGAACTTGCTGTCAACTGTTTTATTCTAGTTTTAAATTATTTTATATCGAAGTGTGACAAATTAATATAAAAAATTAGGCAGAAGTGTTGCTATAATTAACACATAACAACAAATAAAGAAAGCTAAGAAAATAAAAGAGCAGCAGATTAATTTAAATTGCAAACTCATTGTTACAATTAATTTTTAATAAAGCAGCAACTGGCTTAGAAAATAAAAATTTAAAAAAGGAAAAATGTAATAAAATAAATATTATAAATGAAAAATAAAAACAAAAATCATAAGAAATATGTGCGAAAACTATAAAAAAAAATATACAAAAATTAAAATATAAATAAAGAAGAATTAAAAATGTTTTGCAAATTAATTAAGAAGTGAATTTCATGCTGAAAGTCAAAACAAAACTAAGCCCAACTAGCTTCTGCCTAGTTGCTTCAACTAAATAACAAATAAGTTCTATTAAATAGTACAACTAACTAGCTTATCACACTTTCAGCCACATGCTATCATTTATTTATTCAACATTTTATTTGTTGTGTATATTTTGTTGTGACTTCATCAATTTCATCACGCTGCTCAGCTCAGAGTTTGTTAATTGCTTTGGTCAATTTGTCAAGACATTTGGCTTATGCAAAAAAAAAAGCAAACATGCATGCGTATGTGTGTGCGTGTGTGTGTGTGTGTGTTAGTCATTTGTTTGGTAATTTTGAAGGGCAAAAAGTGAAGTGAAGTGACATATTTTGACAAATTTTTTCGCTTGTTTGCTCTACAATCAATGGAAAGTTTTTTTTTTCACTTTATTTTATAAACTACACTGAAGTCAATAATTAAATGCACTATGTAGTGTTTTTTGTTTTGTTTGTATGATAATCTCAATTAGGTCACAATTACATAACCGGCAATCGTGTTCGCTTATCAGCGGCGGCCGCAGTGTTGGCCACGTTAAGTGACTTTACGTGCAATTGAAAATTTAAATGCTTAACATTATTATTTTTACTTATTCGGTTTTTTGTTTGTTTGTTTTGTGGCTAATGTGCACACAAAATAAATAAATAAAGGGCATTCAATATAAGCTGAGCAGCATAAAAAGTAATATATATAAAAAATATATAAAAAATATATATAAAAAATATATAAAAAAATATATATGAAAAATATAAAAAATTAATTATATTGCTGCAATTTGCTTTATCGGATTGACTTAAGATGCATTCTGTGGATTTAAATACTTATTTTATTTATTAATTTTATTTTATTTTAATTAAATATTAATTTAATTTAATTTATTATATTAATTTTTTAAATAATTTTTTAAATAAAATATTTATTGCTGTTGTCTAAACTTTACAAATGTTTTTATTCATATAAAAATGTTGTTTTTTTTTTCAATAAATGGCCTTCTCATAAACTTGACTATTATAATTGCTTCACGTACTCTCGGTTATTTGAAAATTACAAATAAAAACAAATTCTATTGGTTTTTGTTTGCTGCCTCACAACGTCATTTCCGTTGGCAATTATTTTGGCCTTATTTGTACAATGAAATCATGTGCATATCTTATCTAATGTTGGCACACACACACACATACAAATACACATGTACTTGTGTCAATTGTGCGTGTGCATGTGGCGATTGCTCCAAAAATAATTTATATCTAACAATATTTTTTTTTTTTTTTTGTATTTTTTTTGGCCCACCCAACAACAAAAACAATTACAAATTGGCAAATAGCAAGCGACAAGACAATAGTGTTATAACAATTGGGTCGCATGTTCTTAAAAAATGAACGTGCGTGTTCTTCTCCTACACTGATAAGCAAAAACTTAGCCTGATTACTAACATTTGCTATATTTATCATTTACGCCAGTTAAATGATGTCGCCAACACCCAAAAAAAAAAAAAAAAAAAAAAAAAAAAAAATACGAGACAATAAAAAATTTGAATTTATGATGTGCTGCAATTGGGTTAAGGGTATTTTTTTTTTTTTTTTTGCAAACATATGATAATCAAGTGAATGCGACTTGGAAAGTTTTTTGGCTATTGATAAAAATTTTATTGTTAATTTAAATTACTTTATTGCAATAGTTTGAGCGCAAGTTGTTTGCAAATATAAAATAGCAATAAAATAAGTATTATTAATATAAAATTGCTAAATTACGAAAAAAAAATAAATGAGTTTTTTAAGCCAAAAAGGCATATAAATATACAAAGCTGTGCATAACCGACAGTGTGCTAGCCTGTAGAATATTTATATATTAAATTTTTTTATACAAACTAAGTTATTTTAAAGCTGTAACTAACTTTGCTAAACCTAAAAGAAAATTTAGTTGGTCCTAAGCGACAATGCGCGACGCTGTAATAATTTTACAATTTTAAGCAACTTAATTTATTTTCAAGCTATAATTTGTAGCTAAAATAGCTGACAGCACTAGCAGCTTTAATATGCTATTTATTATTAGTTTGCATTTAGCTTTCGTTTCAGTCAACATTAAATATTAATACACACACACACACACAGACAAAAGCTTTTTATCTGTGGTTATGAAACGCGACATTTTGTGCATGCAAAACTATTCGCAAAGCAACAAACAATTTAATGATGCAACGTCTATTGAGTTGCGAGCGATAGAGACAGAGACAGAGAGACAGACGTGACGTGTTGTCTCTCATCTGCCAGTCAGTTTTACTGTTATTATTTTTATTATTTGCAACTTCTTTTATGACAGCCAGCTCGTTAGCTAATTTCCAACAAAAAAAAACTTTATCGTTAAGCCAACTAAATACGAAAAACAAAAGCAATAAACAATAGCGCATACATATATACTAAAAAATGAGTAAATAATATGCGTGACATTGAGTTTTGAGGTTATGCATACCGATATGCAAGTCGCCAGACACACTTGATAAATTGTTAACTTTGTCATCAACAACAGTTATACATATAAACAATTTATATGTCGAGTCAAGGCAATGCAAGTTGCTTTATATTAACAATACAATTTAAAATAATAAAAAATTTATTTCAAGAGCAGTCGCAGCCAAATGCATTTAAATTTGTGTTTTTATTCTGCTTCCTATAATTAATTATTCAATAGAATATTAAAGCATTGCTTTAAATTAAATTAATGCAAAATATATTTCAAGCTAAATGCATTTAAATTTTGTTTTATATTTTTTACTATAGCGCAAATTTTTAAAATATTTAAAAGGCTTTTTATATGAAGTACTCTATATTTAAAATTTAATAATTTATTTGTAATATTTTTTAAATTATATTTTACAATATAAAGCGTTGTTTCAATTCAATTAAATTAATTTTATGCTTTTCCCCATATTAAAAATAGACTTTTCATTTATGTAGAAACTTCAAGTCAAATATAATTTATAGCCAATCTAACTACATATGCTTATCAATGACTAATTAATTGCTTTTATACACACACATACTCAATATATTCCCAACAAAGCCCCATAGGCAAATCCCACTAATCAATGCGGCTTCGTTTGATTTATGTTAGTCGAACTAAAGTAAAATTAGAGTAGCTAAAAGTAAATATTGTTGCAGCTAAAACAAATATTGTCAGCCCAGGTTGCAAGCACAGCTGTCATTAAAACAATATTGAAAGCAAAATAAACAAAAAAAAAAAATTAAGCTCACATGCAATAGAGCGCAGTGTTGTAAAACGTTTTTTAAAAATAAGTTATTTATAGCCTGAGTCAAAAGAAATCAAAGTACAGTCATTTAGTCATTAATTAAAAGTTGGCAACATAAAAGATGCTATCTAAATAAAGCTAAAGAAAATCAGTCATAGTTAGCTAGCTGCATTTTTAGCTGCTTTTAAGCTAGTTTAACTTTATTTTAAGCTCACTTTAAATAAACATTTAATGATGACTAAATATTTACTCTGATTGTTAAGCCTAGTCAACAACATTCCATAATTAAATGCCAGTTGAGTTATAACTGATGCATGATTCAGTCAAAAGCGGCGGCATTAAATATTTGTTTTTACTACCTTGAAGCCACTCAAATAAAAATAGAATTCAAATGAAAAAAAAATCACAATTCACACTAACGCCAAGTAACAAAAATAATTGCACAATTAGTCATTTTATCAATTAATAATTAACTATTTTTAAATATGTGCGTGCGAGTGCGAGCGAGAAGATTTATTGTTATTTTAACACCTTGAACTTTGATGCTAAAAAAAAAAGCAAAAGCTGCGCTAGAGCGAGATAGCAACAGCTACGTGCAAACGTGTTGTTTGGTAAGCATATTTGTAATGTAGTTGAAAAATTACACCTGTTGCCAAAAAATGAAGTATACATAAAATTTTGTTGATTTTTGCTTTTGACATTTTCGTTTAAAAAAACAACAACAACAACAAATAGCAGCAGTTTTTAATGAAAAATCAATGAAGCATTAACATAGAATTTTTGTTTCTTTTTTGTGGCTTATTGAATTTTTTATTTACTATTGTTGCTGACCTTCAAGCGCGGCTATTTGTTAGTTGAAATGGGCGCGTCTTGCTTTTGTTTAAATCAAAACAACAACAACAAATTTACATGGGATGCTGAAAGAAAGCTACAAGACAAAAGAAAGCTGCGGAATTTCAGCAATGCGGCCAACACTGGCCAATGGCCTAAGCCATAATGATAACAACAACTCAGCTGAGGCTACTCGGCAGCTCTCCAAAGAGAGCGAGAACGACAGAGAGAGCGCAACAAATGTTTTTTTTGGTTATGTACGCTTAATACTTAAACGCTTAATATTATAAATTAAAAATGCCAATTTAAATGGCAGTCAAACACGCAAGCCAACTCTATAGAGAGTAATAGTTAATACTTTGGTCATGCAATAATTCAAGTTGAAGCTCAAAAGAAAAGTAAAGAAAATGTTTGCTATATCAAATATTAAATCAAAATTTGAAACAAATTTAAATAAATATTTAAAAAAAAAATGCTTCACAAAAATGTGTAAGGTATAGCATATTTTTGTAAAATTATTTAAAACATTAAATCAAACAAGAATTTGTATAGAAAATATTCTAAAATAATTTTAAATGCATGCCAAATATTTTTAAAAATAAAATTAAGCAAATATTTAAAAAAAAAATGCATTTGTTATTCAAGCCTTTGCCATAATTTGCCATTTGCTTAGCATTTTTAACAATTTGGCTGTCTGTCGCGCTGCCTGCAAATTAATAAGCCAAGCAGAGAGTTGCTAAAGTTTATGCTTAAATAGACATAGGCTCTTGCATTTTAGTTTTGCTTTACAGTTAGTTAGCACAAACGCTTTGCTTTGGTCAAAACAAGTCGCGCAAGCAGCTTTTGCCGCATTTGAAGTGCGTCGCAGTCGCAGCGCTGCTCGCTGCTGCTGCTCGCTGCTGCTGCTGCTCGCTTGTCTATCAACTTGTTTATGAGGCCTTCTTTAGTCTCTATGGTTTCTATGTCCTCTGCTATTGCTTTTGTTGTTGTTTTTTAAACCTGACTATGCAGCGGCACTTGTGGATATTGCCATTACTGGTTGTTGTTGTTGTTATTATTATTGTAGCTGGTCAGTCAGATTTGCTGTTTGTAGTAGTTGCTGCTGCTGCTTGTTTTGCGCTTTTTTAGAAAGTATGTCAATTTAGAAAAGCCGTTGACTGGACAAGAGTCACCAACACACCAACACACACACACACACGTATATAGAGAGAGCATACAAGTTTTTGAAATGTATACGAACCCGCAAATAAAATCTGTTGCATTTATTGTTAATTTTTATTTGTTGCACAGACACTTAAACCACAAGCACACTCGAAAAAAATATTTGAAATATTGCAAATTTGCTGCGTTAGAGAGAGAGTCACAGTGAAAATTAATACCTTGCGTCTGATTGGAACGAGCGCGCCGTCGCGACTGTCAAATTAAATAAACGAGCTGCCGTTTGCCTGTGGTCAATAAGTCAGCGTAGAGCTAAAGCGAAGAGAGAGAGAGAGAGAGTGTAGGCATTCAAGAGAGCGAGCGAACGAGCGAAGCTTGCGCGAGTGAGTTATGGCCGACGAGTGTGAGTGAGAGTGCGGGCGAAGTTCGAAGCTTGAGCGCTGACTAAATTTTAATAATAGCACAACACACAGGAAACTCTGCTGAAGCAACGACGCAGCGTCGTCAAGCGAGAGTGAGAGAGCGCCCAAAGGCAGTTAATAGCAGCGAAGCAGGTAATAATATCTCACACACACACACACACACACTTGCAACCAAACAAACATGCATACATACATACATTTGTGATATGAGCAGCAGCAGCAGCTAAAGCAAAAGCATATCAATAACTGTGCATTGTAGTCTAAAGCGAAAGAGAGTGAGAGAGCGACTGAGTCAGAGCAGCTGCAATCAATTGATACTTTGCTTAGAAGCTTAATTTAACCCTGTACAGGTGCAAATGCAAACTTTACACACACACACGCACACACACATACACTTAAGACATGAGCACATCATGAAAAATATTTTTGCAGATAACCGTTGCCATCAGAGCACCCAATTTAGAACATTACGTCGTTTTGGGTTTATCAAGCAATTCTTTTTATATTTCGGCGTCTGCTTCTTTACAAAGTTGTGTGGCGATATCATATAAAATTATTAAAAGGAAACAAGCAAAGCCGCATGCGCGCTAAGATTAAATACACTTGCAGAAATTAGCGCTTAGTTCTTGGTATAGTAATGAATTTTATATAGCGAAATTTGAGTGTAGAGTGCAGCTCAATTACAAAAAGAAATGAAAACGTTTAAGAGCGACCAAAGCAAAAAGAAGAAGAATAAATGTCTGCATTCCATTATACTTTGCGTATGCACTCTCTCGCTCCCTCTCTCTTTCGCTTTCTTGCATTGCCCCCACGCAATGAAAGAAGATCACAGTTAACGTCGCTGTCGCTGCCGCTGTCGCCTCTTCATTGTTGTTGCTATCCACAGCTTTTCGCTGCACGCAATGTACTTAAAGACATTTGTCGACAAATGTGTGTATGTTAGATAAGATAAGGGTAAAGAGAGTGTTGGGGGGGAGACGCAGTGTGTTAGGGTGGCGCGTAGAGTTTCTGCGGAGGTCGCTGGGCCATTTGACCCACTAACACTAACAAGCAGCCTTAAAAGTCGCAACAAGAGTTGTTAAGTGGGTGAAGGGCAGAGTTCTGATTGGATAGAGCCACGCTGCTGATATTATTTTTATTATTGTTGTTGATAGCGCACTTTTAAGGCGTTGCCAACGAGCAACATTATAATACATATGCATAAATGTCAACAGTTTATTTTATGTTAAACACACACACACACTCAGCTTATACTCTTCTTTTTGTAAAGTTTGCGCTCTTTGCGTTCACTAGCACCAAAACCAAACCACGTGCAAAACAAAAGCAAAAAAAAAAAACAGAAACAGAACTGCACTCACAGAAAAAATCGGCAACAAAAACAGTTGCTTTTTGGTTTATATGTATTGTATGTTTTACATATGTGTAAGTATGTATGTGTTTAGTCGTCGTCAAGTTTTTGCTTTCTGCGTTATCCGCTGACTGCACGTACCGAAAGCCAAATGCGAAATGAGTTAACGTCGCAGCGCAGCGAGCAGCGAGCGAACAGCGCAGCGCGTAGAGCGACTGCTGTGCGAGCGCCGCACAGCGTTTTTATCTGTGTGCAACAACAAACCAGTGGCTTGGTGAGGCTTTTTGTTTGACGAGCAAGCACCAAGAGTGGGGAAACAACAGGAGCTGGCGGGGAGAGGGTGCAAAGTGTTGGCTTTCGTTTCTCCCGAGATGCTTCACAAAAAATTTAATGGCCGGCGAGCAGCCCAAAAAGCAAGTCACGCGGCTGGCTTGGAGCATCACACACACACACACACACATACACATGTATATGCGCATACTCTACTCTACATGTGTGGAGAGTGAGAGATCGCTGAGCGTAACAAGTGTCAGAGAGTTAAGCGGGGGGGCCGGGCTGGCTGCTGTTGTTGTTTGCTGCCAGGTGGCAACGCTAGGGTGCTTTGAAATTTGAAAGCAAACGCCTCTTAACGTTTATTTTATTTTCGTTTGTTTTGCTGTTACGTAACGCCGCCCCAGCGTTAAGCTCTCTATACGAGACTCTCCGCGCCGTTGACGCGACTCTGCACCCGCTTAACTAGTCAAGCGCAACGAACAACTCGTTTTGGTTAATTAACATAAAATACACAGCATGCAAACATACAACAAAACACACTTGTTGCACAAAAGCCAGCAGCTCCGCTCTCCCCCCTTCCCACCGATAGCTGCTAAATAAATGAAAATAGTATAAATACTTGTAAAAATGAGAAAGCACTCGACGCATGAGCAAACAAACGAGTGAGAGTGAGCCGCAGCGGCGGCGCAGCAGCAGCAGTAGCAGCAGCAATGACGACGACTGCGCAGCCGGCAAATTGTAAAGAGAGCATGGAGCACAGAAGAGCGCGCGCATACACGTGATACGATTCACTCACACACACACACACAAACAACTTTAATGTACAAAATTTTCAAGTTCGAAAAGCTCTCAGCGCATCAATGTCTGCACTTAAAATGCAAATTCGAAAATCTATTTAAAATTGTTCTTGTCCAAAAATATACATACATACATGTGTGTGTACTTACTCATGTATTTACACAAGTTTGTCTGTGCTATATTCTTTTTTTCATAAATAAAATTTTAGCAAGCAAGCGTCGTCGGCGTAGCCAATTCGATGACGTCAGCGCGTCTGTTGGCTGCTTGCGTTTTTGTGCAAATTTCAATGCCAAAACAGAAACAAAACAGCAGCAGCAGAGGCGCAGCTGTATAATCAAGGCAACAACATTAAGACAGTAGGCGCAACAATATTCATAGTAATAAGCGCATGAATCATCAAAAACTTTAAACTTAGCGACGACGACCATCAATATAGCAATATACATACATATTAATTACATTTTATTTGTTTATGAATAATATCTATTGTGACTGCGTGTATGGGCTGAAAATGGCAACGCTGGCACCTAAAACAGGTTTATATTGCTGTTTGGCCTGGATGAGCAACAAGTAAGAGCCACGTAAATCACACAAACTAAGCTCTGGCTATTTGTACAGAGAGCGAACTAAAAAGAGAGTAAAAGAGAGTGAAGACCACCGTACAGAAGAGCGAGCGCGCGCGCGCTTCTGAAAAACGCTAGAGGATGCACAGCATCCAGTTTTGGTCATGTTTAAAAGCAAATTACGAATCGTTCTACTTTTAAACGATAAATCAAATAATGAATGAATACACAAACTAACCAAACACACACACACACACACACACTCATACTGACAGCAGGCAAAGAGCGCGGGCGTTGGCGTTGTTAGTTTTTTTGTGTGAGTGAGTGAGCGTGTGTAAACAACTAAGCAGCATCCGCTATTAAATCACCTGCATGCTTGCGCGCGCTCTCTTAGTCTCTTTGCATTAGTGTTTAGTGTGGGGGAGAGCGAAGGTGAGTTAGCCGCGCAGCAGCAGCGCTGTTGTTATTTTGTTGAAAATGGGCCAAGCGCTCAAAACAGCCAACAGCAAAGAGAGTGAGAGAGAAAATGAGAAAAATATGTGTGGATGCGCTGCCTCTTGCGCTGCGGCTGAGGCTTAGCGTTAGAACTTGGGTGTCCCATAGGCGGCTTTGGCTTTGCGGTTTATTTCAGTTTTTTTTTGTATTTAATATGCTGTGGTTTTAAAATGGGTCAGAGCTGGCTGTTTAGCAGATTAAATGCAAATAAATATAATTTATTTTGTTGTAGTACAATTTGTTAAACTAATTTTTGCAGGGTATTGCAATAGCGAATTAAATTTTGCTTTATAAAAAATTATGCTCGTCACTACGGCTTTCTCAATAGCACAAAACAAACCGTTACAAATAGCTTGGGAATGTCATCATGAGAAGATGCTGGACAAATCCAAAAGAACCAGAACAATAAATACTAGCGCGCTTGACTAATGTACCGGTTCAATATAAAATGAAACAGAAAAAAAAACGAGCAAAGTACACAAACATATGTATGTGTCTGTATGTGTAACAATACATACAAACATAAATATGTACACGTGTAAAAAAAAAGCTTAAACAAAACGACAAGAGGTGACTTCTAACTGGAAAATGCGCCTTTATGCTAATTAGATAATATTGCTGCTAGTTGGACTTATGTACATAGTGTGTAAGTATGTACACACGTATGTGTGTATATATGTGTGTTACGTTGACATATGATAAAGACGGAAGTGAGCGCGACTTGCAGACACAAAGGAAAGACAGTAACCCAAGAACTCAACAGCGTTAGTGCTTGTATGTATTTGTGACTGTGACTGTAACTGCGTGTGGAAAAACTTTCAACATCGTTAATGTTGGAAAAACGGTGGTTGACTGCAATTTTCACACGCTTCTATACAATTGCAATACATATACATATGTATATGTATGTATGTAGGTAGCCGCCGGGCAAAAATAACGCCTTGACGCTTTTGTTGTGATTTATGGCAGCTGGCAAAAAGCAACTTCACAACGAAATGTGTTTAACTCTTTCACATACATAATATGTAAATCTATGTGTATGCATGTTAATTTTCTGTCTCGCTCTAGCGCAAAGCGCACGCGCTAACAACTTAAAGGCGACCCTCACACTCACTCAAGCTTTGGCTTTGCAATTCAAAAGTTTAACTGACTTTTTGGCGAATTTAATTTTAAAGCTGCAGCGAAGAGAGCGCCAAAAGTTTACTCACACACACACACACACACGCTGCGTTGTGTTGAGCATGTTGGTGTTGGCTTGCTTCATGTTTTGTACAACTAAAAACACAATAATTCTAATAAGTATATTTACATACGTTGTTTGTATGTTTTGGCAGCAGTGCAAATTTAATAGCAACATATGTAAATATCTAAAACGGTTGACACAGCGTTTATGTACAGGCCGGTTAATGACTCACTCAAACCAATTGAACTCAAGTCGCTCTCTCACACACACACACACAAATACATGGGCGACACTGACGCCGCGCACACCGGTATTTCAACATTGCGTTACACACTCTCATTTCGTTTGCCCGATTCTTGCTTTTGCTTTTCATGTCATCTCATCACACAGCGTTGTTTTTTTATTTTTATTTTTATTGCCTTCATGATCATACACAATTATATAGACATTTGCCTATGTATAAGATGGAAATAGGTGTAAGGCAATTAGCTTAAAATTTAAATCACACTCACCTGCAATTTCGGCCGTACACGGACACGACACTGACACTGACGCACACACACACACGCCGGCACCCAAAGAGTGTTTGCGTGGAGTTCTGGAATTTATGTTTTGCTCTAGCCGATTACACGTTGAGCAACAAGAAATACTGTCGATTATTTATGATTTATTGGGGCTAGTAAATGCGTAGAATCACACAAAAGTAGGAACGAAAAAAAAAATAATATAATAAAGTTGCTTTAAAAAATTATAGTTGTGTCGTTCTAGGGATGTGCAAACTAATCGCCTAAACGATGAACATCGGAGTTTATTGTTGTTCGTAATATATCGAGTCAGCAACATGCTCGACCTGTGTGATGTATCGAGCTGCGATATTTGCTTGATCGAGCTGCTCTTCCAATTCTCTTTCAGTAATTTTAAAAAGATAAAAGTGCAGCCAGAAAACTTAAAAACAAGTTATAAACGCAAGAAATGTTTCACCGAACGACAACTGCTGCGCAGCGAGTACGAGTATAAGTAGTTAAAGTTAAATATTTTTAAAGATAACGGCTATAAATTCTAGCTTTCTTAAATAAAATGAGCTATTTCAGACAATTTAGCGACTTTTTATTATCGATTGGCGGCAGCACTGGATAAACCGCTGTTGCTATTTCAAAAATAAGAATGTCGAACAGAGTGTAAATTTAGATTCGAAAACAAAAAGCAAGAAAGAAAACACAATTTTATTCAGCTTCGATTGAGGTGAGAGTGAGAGCTGGCATCAAAAATAACTTACACAATGCACAATATCAAATGCTGGGCTCACTAATTTTGTACTCACGGAGGTCACATAGCAAGAAGAAGAAACAAAATATATAATATAAATAAAAGAAAACAATTCGCTTAACTGTACACTGTATTGTAACTAGGCCATGTCAGCGGCAGCGGCAGCAGCGCGCTCCCGCAGCAAACGCTCTCGACTATCCTGCGGATTGAGCAGCACCTTCACCAAATGCTCCACCGTGGGACGCTCCGCCGTACAGAAGACTTTCATGCCCAGATTTTCCAAAGCACGCCGCGTGCTGGGACCAATGGCCACCAGCTTCCACTGATCCGTCGCTATGTTGTGCGCCTTGAAGTACTCATGGGCACAGTTGACGCCAGACGGCGAGAAGAATGCCATGAACTCAATATTCTCCTCCTTCAGAGCACGCTCCATGCACTCGGCCAGCTGCGGATTGCACTTGGTCTCATACACTTCACAGGCGTCCACACAGAAGCCATTCTCCGCCAGCTTGGAGAGCAGCGTGTCCGTTGCCAAATTGCCGCAAGGCAGCAGCAACGGCAAATTGCGCGATCCATCAAAGGTGTCCACAATGAAATCTCCCAGATTACGTGCATTGCCCGTCTGCTTGCCGTGGGTGAAGAGCTGCTGCAATGTGCTCAACGCCAGATTGTGCGTAACCTCGCCTACGGCATAGTTATGCAACAGTTTCCAACCGCCCGGTAGCTCCGCCAGCTGCAGAGCCTCGGCGACAGCCTCCACGCAACGCGGACTGGTGAATATGATGCCGGCATATTTATCCGGCGTCTGCAGCTTGGCATGCAACTGGTCAAGGTTCTTGAAGCCAAAGCTCAGCGTCGGCACGAACAGCGGCTGAAAATTGTGTCCCAGCAGTGTCTCGGCGTAAACATCTGTGCTTTCCGATTCCGATTTGAAAATAATAACTGTGCGCTGGCGACTGCTCATGCTGACCGGACGCTCTCTCTTGAATTTTCTGTAGACACAGTTATAGCTATAGCTATATACAGCAAATGAGTTCAAACTGCAATTCCGTTTACTTTTGCCTTGGATGCGGTGCCAAATTTATTTGTTGTTGCAACTTGAAACAGCGCAAATGCTAATAGCAACAAAAACAACAACAATAAGTAAAAGTACAGATAAACAGCTGTGCGCCGGCCGGCAGCTCAGTGCTGCCACCTGTTGTTAAGTAGAGCTGGGGGGCAGTACTCCTAATGCGCACTCAATTTAATTTTAAAAATTCAACTAACTGTTTACTGCTGCTGTCAATTTGGTTTATATTTATAGCATTTAAATTAATATGAAAAAAAATTCAAAAGCTAGCTACGTGTATTAAAAATTTAAATCAAATACATTTTATTACTACAAATATCGATAGCAGTGTATCGTTGTTGGTTCATATGAGCGCACACAAGTCGCACAGCATTTTAGCTTAGCAGCTATTGCAAATTATTTTTGTTTTTATGCAAAATATTGTAACTCTAATCTACAAATATATATTTTTACATTTATTGCTACAAATCTACAATTAAATTATTCTTCATATGCAAAGATTTTATTGTACAACAATTCAAGCGCCTTTGTTTTGAATTTATGCCCAAAATTTTGAATTTTTAATTGACTCAAATTCAAATTTAAAATCAAGCAACATTTTTAAGCTTGTTCAAGCGTATATAGTTCATTTAATTCCAAAGTATAGTTGTTGTATAATAAGCGAAAAAAATAATATTGTTAACTAGTCAAATACAATTCCCAAATGGTCAATTCTCAGCCGCTGCTCGTCTGCGTAGCAGCGCTGTTGCGATCCATCCAGCGGCGCAGCAGATCGCCTGGTTGCAAATTGTTATTGCTATTGCCATAATTTGTATGGATGAGTGAGGGCGATGCCAGCGGACTTGCAAGCGGACGCTGAGCTGCGTCTTCCCAGAAGAAGCTGCTCTTAGCCGTTGAAGCTGGCGGCGGCGCTGAGGCTAGCCGGAGATCCCAGTGTGGCCGGCCGGGCTGCGACTCAAAGCCAGAGGATTGCGAAGAGCTGCGCGAGAGTTGTTTGTCCTCATAACACTGCAGCAGATTGCCAGTGTGAGGTGGCTCCAAAAGATTGGGCTGGGCGCAGTTGGCCTGCACCCAGGCGCTGACATGTTGCTGCTGATGATGTTGCTGATGCATGGGCAGACGTGAGGGCAGCAACAGTGATGGTGGCGCATGGTGAAGTGGAGCTTGAGTGGAGCGCGTAGGCAGACGCTGCACAGAACTGGGCTTGAGTAGACTGCTGCGTTGCCAAGAAGACGTTAGACCGTCGTCCATCAAGCTGCCACTCATGTCGGCATAAATGGGCGACATGGGTGGCTGGCGAAATCTGGGCGTGGCAGACATACGTTGCGCCGTCGATAAATGCAGCGAGTCCAATGACAGCACCGAGGGTGCTACCTGACTGAACGCTTTGCTGGCTGTGGGCGTGGGCGTGGGTGAGGCGAGCGAGGGGGTTAAACTATTGTTGGCAGTGCTTAGCTGCTGGCTGACCATGCTCATGGTTTCATCATCGCTCAGCTGCTCGTCCGCGCAGAGACGATGGAAACTATCGCCAACAGATTCATTGTGCGAGGAGTGCAGCAGCTGCTGCTGGGAGCGATGATAAAGCAAAATGCAGAGTGTAGCCAAAGTGAAGAGCAACTGCAACAAGACAATGGGATAAGCAAGGAAATTAAATGATGAAGCATTACTTACAGCAATATATGTATCCAGACGCAGCAGCGAGAGCATCGCATAGCTGCTCCATAAGCTCAGCAGAAGCGTAACGCGCGTAAACTTCAAGCCAACGCACAAATGATGCACAAAGCTTAAAGCCATGATGGCATATGGATAAACATCAATAAAGCAGACGCTCAGACTCGACTGCAGCTGGGTGAGGCCCAAGGAGTAGAGCAGCATTTTAATAAAAGTGCTGCAAAAGAGCAGGCACTTGCTCAAGCGCGGCTGCTCGGCCAGAAAGTTAGCGCCATAGTCGATGAGCACGCGCAGCAAAGTCAACACATGTGAGTAGACAAAGTACAAAGGTTCGGCAAGCTTAACGCCCAGCAGCGCTTCGAACTGTGCGCGTGTTGCAGGCGGCAGACTGCAGAGCAAGCAAATGAGTTGCAGCAAGCTGAGCAGCAGCATAAGCCGTTGCAAGCGTCGCAGTCGTTGTTGTTGCTGGACGCGCGCCAGGCGCTTGAAGTGCGGCTGCTTCAGCAGACTGGCGCCCTTCATATAGAGATTCAGCAGCGTTGAGCTCAGCACAATTTTCTTCTTCTCGCAGAGCACTTTGTTTACATGACGCTCACAGCTGGCGCAAAGCTGAAACTGTTGCTCCAGCTGCTTCCTGCAAATACAATTAGTTAATAAATTGCTACAAACGCTTGTTAAAACAATTTACTTGTATTGCTTTAGCTCCTGCTCAAAGCGTGATTCATGTCGCGGCTCAAACTGCGCTAGCTTCTCAACCTTCAAGCGCTGCGCCTCATTGCACTGAGCGCAGAGTCCATTGTTACGCGCCATTGACGGCGCCGCTTGTGTGCCCTGCATGGCATAGTTTGTGCTTTGTTCGGAGCGTGAGCTATCATTGCATATATCACGATTGTAGTCACCGTCCTTTTTGAAACCATTGTACTGCTCGCAGTCGCTGCAGGTCCAGCTATTGCGCTCCGTATATGCCACTTGTGTGTCTTTGTTGCAGAACCAGCAATTCACCTTTGCCGGATAGCGGCAGCTTCACACAAACAATCACATTTAGTTGGGTTAGCTATACTACTACATACACATTTTTATACTTACCGCACATTTATATATAACTTATGCAGCAAAAGCGCGCCCGCAAATATTAGCGCCAAAATTGGCATTGCACTGGTGGCAACTAATAGCAGCGTCGCTTGCATTTTTATTTTTTTGGCAGTGTTTGTTTGTTAATCACAATAAATTAATTCATTAACTTATGGCTAGTTTGTATTTTATATTTGCTATATTTAGCAAACAGCACGCGTTTGCCAACTAATAAACCGCTAGACGCGAACGGTTCGCTCATTTCGCTCAAATGAACGCCGGGCAGTCATCGAAAGAGGGAATCGCTCAAACGAATCTATCGCCAGCCGCCACTGCTATCGCCAGCAGCCACATTAAACAGCCGCTCGACATTGCACGTGTTTGTAAAAGCAAAAACTTCCACTAGGCTACACAGAAATAAACAAAAAGTCACAAAATGCAGCACGACGATGTAAGTATAATATTATCAAATATATTAATAATTGTTAATTGACAAATTGTGTGCATACAGGTCGTTTGGAGCATTATAAACAAATCTTTCTGTTCGCACAAAGTCAAGTAAGTGTTGTTGTTAGTAAATGTGCTTTTTGAAATTTATATTAATTTATTTAATTTGATGACAGAACGGACACGCGTACGTTTTGTCGACATGAATACAATTTAACGGGTTTATGCACGCGTCGCACCTGCCCGCTGGCCAATTCACAATATGCCACTGTGCGTGAGGAGAAGGGCATTATCTATCTGTTCATCAAGACGGCGGAGCGTGCGCATATGCCCAGCAAGCTGTGGGAGCGCATTAAGCTGTCGCGTAACTTTGAAAAGGCCATAGAACAGATCAATGAGAATCTGGTGTTTTGGCCCAAGTATATGATATCGAAGAATAAGCAACGTTTTCTCAAGATCACACAATATCTAATGCGCATGCGTAAGCTAAAACTGCGACGACAGAAGCTGATAGTGCCGCTCTCGACGAAGATCGAGCGGCGAGAATCGCGACGTGAGCAAAAGGCGCTCATTGCAGCAAAGATTGATAATCATATTGAGAAGGAGCTGCTGACGCGTCTCAAAGTGGGCACGTATAAGGATATATACAATTTCTCACAGACGGCGTTCAACAAAGCGCTGGAGGCAGAGCATGTGGATGATGAGGAGGAGGAGGAAGACGAGGAAGAGGATGAAATGGAGCAAGAGCGTGAGGAAATGGATGAAGATGCGGCAGAGCTGCGACATGCCCTCAATGAAACAGAAGAATTTGTGGAAGCAGACAGCGATGATGACGACGACGAAGAAGATGATGATGAAGACGACGACGATGAAGATGAAGATGACTATGAAAGTGATTCGGGTCAACGCGAACAGGTCGAAATGGACAGCGACTTTGCGCAGTCTGATGACGACAATGAAGGCGATGATCAAGATATTGAGGTACGTTTATTATTAGTTAAATTGCTAGATTTGTTTTAAACATCTAAATTTGCGCCAAGTCACGCTATTATTGGCTATTATTTAGAATGAAAACAATTCAAGCAAACTAAAAAAAAGCTCATAAAGCTCAACAAGTGCCTGTCAAGAGCAGCGCTGCTCAGCGCAGCGTCGCTGCTGCGGCCAATGTGCGGCTGCGGCTGCGGCTTTGCTTAATATAGTTAAACAACAGTTGCTAAACGCGCGCGCGCGCAGCTTGACCCGCACATATAAAAAAACGAAATTTGTTGTAACAAATATAAATTGTTGTTTTGTTAAATTGTACAGGATACCAATGTGCCAGCGAAAAAATCCAAGAAGCAGCCAAAGGGTCCACTAAAGCCGCCAACAACAATAACAGTAAAGACACGCACTCGCACCAAGCCGAAACTGAAAGTGGAATATGAAATGGAATATGAGGCGGCCGCGTCGAGCAAAAATCGTCATTAACGAGGTACACATACATATAAACACAGTTGTATGTGTGAGCGTGGGCAGCGGCGACACATTTAAATTAATAAACATACGTTGTTTTTTTTAATGTATAGAAACTAATTAAATATAATGCAAATTTATAAGGAACTCTTAAGTGTGTGCGCTCTCTTTGATTTGAGCATGAGAGCGAGATAGCAATATGCAGCTATTGCGCTCCGAGCCGTGTGCAATGCGCTCGCTGTATGTGTGTGAACTTGACATTGAGTGGCGGCTTTGGCTGGCGGAGTCATAATTGAAGCAGCTGCAAAACAAGTTCTAAAATGTGTGCAACAACTACAATTAAATATAAATT
This sequence comes from Drosophila busckii, assembly GCF_011750605.1. Classification (NCBI taxonomy): domain Eukaryota; kingdom Metazoa; phylum Arthropoda; class Insecta; order Diptera; family Drosophilidae; genus Drosophila; species Drosophila busckii. The sequence continues at coordinate 6,794,116 of NC_046608.1, read as the reverse complement.
GGCTTAGCTTGCGTTTAATTTATATAAACTTGCGCTGCCAAGCTAATTAAACAAAAAGTAAACACATATTGCACGCCAATGATGAAACAATGGGCGCTCAAGCTACAACATGTGCAGTTCCAGAATTCCAACCATACAAATTAAACTATATTATATTTCCATAGTAAAAGAATATATTTTTCAAAGTCTCAACTTTACATTTTATGGTAGTAAACTTCATATAACAAAAGCCTAAAGTGCATATAAATACAGTAGTTTGATTATTCAATAATAATATTATTACATTTTATAGCCCATTGTACTAACGCCTTAGCTTAGCTTTTCAAGTTTGTTATTTTCATATTATTTACTCTTTTTATAAGCTACTGCTCTTACCGAATTGATCAAAGGTTCTGTTTAACACACACAGACACACACTAATGCATATTTAAACAGCTGCAAGTTTTAAACAAATTAACATTTTGTTTAATAGTACAAATCGCAAGGTTCGGTTCGTTGGGTCACTTATAGCAATAAAAACTGACAACAAATTAAGTACTTAGTTTTTTTTTTTTTTTTACAAAGCATTAAAGTTATATGTAGTAAACTTTTTTGAAATTTAACATTGCTAGTGAAATAAAAATCTGAGCAGAGTATTGTTTATAAACTATTCGTTGCACTCTCAGTTAGTAAGAAATAAAATTAGCTGCAGTTTTTAGCTTTGCTTAGAATTTATAAATTGCCAATTTGCTTGAAAAACTAAGACGAAAACTAAATTCAGTTATTTACCAGCATCAAATTTTTAACATTCTTTAAATAGCAGCAAATAATATAATAGTTGATGTTTTAGCTTTGCTTAGAATTTATAAATTCCCAATTTGCATTTCAATTATTTATGAGCTTCAAAATTTTAACATTTTTTCCAGTAATTGCACATTGGCAGCCTCTAATTGATTGTTCTTATCGAGTTTGTACTGTATATTTTAATGTTGGCTCAGCTGCAGCAAAGATTTTGTTCTATTCTAATTGTAATACTAATTTACCAAATGATTGCTTAAAAAATTGTCAAGTGTTTGCTGAAAAATCGATTTAAAACACTTAAGTATATAAATATTTGCATTCAGATTAAAGAGATTTGCTTGTTTTTGTTGTTGTTCACTCGTGTGTATATATACATACAATTATATTTAAATACAAAAAAATTAAGGAGTTCAATAGACCATCGTCTAAGTCTACACAATCGCTCTTATTAATGCTATAGAAAATAGTTGTTAAATTAAGCACACACATTTTGAGCTTATTTCTTACACATTTTTATACAATCAAAAATATGCTTAGAAAATTAAATTCTAATGTTTGTTGTTTTTTGAAGATTGATAGCCGTTCTTCCATTGTTTTTATTTTTCTCTTTTTTTTTTTGTCGTTTTTGGTTAGTTAGGCATTTGGACTGAATGCTGCCTGACGTAGCAGCACATAGATCTTTTCCTTAATCCAGTCCTTGTTATAGGGCGCATATGTATTGGTGCTCTTCTGATAGACCAAGCAGCTAATATCAATCAGTGTATCAATAAAATCGAAAAGTTGACTGATATCGTAGGTGATGGTGGGCGTGTTTGGATTGCGACGCTTCAGGTGCTCCTCGTAGATTTTACAGACGCCCTCCATGCACTCGTTGACGCTCTCATAGTCGCAGTAGGTGCGCGTCTCTGGACGCGGTCCCGGCTGGACCAACAGTATCGTATGTGACATGTCTATGATGCTCTCTCTCCCTATCTCGCTCGCACACACACACTCACACGCGCGCGTTGTCAGTCTTGCGGTTTTAGCTGTGTAAACGAAGCTTTAGTTATTTTTGCTGTTCTCATCTATTGTTTTCTTTACTCACCAATAACGTCTGTAGAATTGTTTTTTTTCCCACCGAGACTTTTGTTAATAATGTTACTTGGTTAGCGTAGCTACAAAATACAAAAATGTCAGTTGTTGTTGTTATGTTCTCCCGGCAGAAAAAATGTACTGATGCTGCTAGTTTCTTCACACTTTTTGCCGCGTACCGCGGTTATTCCATTAGTTAGTTATTAAATTGCAAAATTGTTTAGCTTAGCAACTTACCAGCACTTTTGCTTATTCGTTTGTTAAGTTGTATATTAAATAATGTTTACTTGTGAATTTTAATGCTATAAACTCATTTACCAATGCTTGCCAGCAGGGTTACCGATTTAGCCATTTTGTGCTTAGATCTGGCATTTTTTTAGTGCTGAGCGGCGAGCGCAAAATAAGCTGTTAGCTAATAACTGGCTACATAGCCATAAGCAAGCAGCCTAGACGATTTATTTAAGCTATTGAAATCATTAATATTCTTTTTGATTTAGTGCTTAAAAAATTACATCATTTATATTGTGATCATTATATATTATTGCTATTATTTATAGCTATACGTAGCTATTTTTGGTATGGGCTTTTTTGCGGCTGCACTGTTGTGCGCAACCACACGCTGAAAAAAGTAACGATTATTTTAAGTTACCAAGTACCAAATATTCAAATTGAAATTGTAACAACTATTAAATTTAATAATAATATAATATGCTTATTGAGCATAATAAACGTTTTTGTCTAAGGCTAACAAAATATTTCTAAATAGTAAATAGTTTTTTAGCTTTTTCAGCATGTCCGATAACTTCTCACAATTCTCATAAGAAAAAAAAAAACAGCCAGACTTGACGAAAAAAAGCGTAATTGGCAACCCTGCCACTGATCGTCAAATGGACCAATTGCTGAGCAACGGCGGCGGCGCATCAAGCGTCTAATGAGAAATATCAAAACCGTTTGTGTGTGTGTGCTTAAATTTTTGTTGTATTTTTTTTAAGTGATTTGTATTGTCGCAATTTTTTTGACACAATATTGAGCAATAGTGCAATTGCAGTGTAAATGCAAAGTGTAAATGCAGTGGCAAAATTCCAATTGAAAAAAGTTTTAGTGAGAGCTAGAAGAGCGAAAGAAAGAGAGAAGTAAATAAATCACAGTTACGCGCGCATATGTTTTGGTTGTGTTTTTCTTAACGCTACGCACGCGTGTCGAAAGTTTTTCTCAGTTTACTCTTTTTGTTATTGTCTACGTGTTGAATGTGTTTGTTGTTGTTGTATAATGCACAGTAGACATACTATATGCTAGTTGTTATTAATAATTATAGTTGTGAACAATGTTCTCCGCAGCCAACGGGAAAATCAAGGTGCCTACACAATAAGCTTATTAAAATTTCAGTTCAAGTCAAGTGTTTTTTTTTGGTTTCAATTAATTTTGTGTTTTGGCTTTGTTACAGCTGCCGCCAGCTGATGACGCCGACGTAGGTGCGAGCTCAACGCTGCGCTGCCTGCTCAACGGGCCCTTTCGGGATTTACATTTTAATGTCTCCGATCATCGCATTATACCCGTACACGATGTTGTCTTCCTCGATGATATTGAGCAGAGTGTCAAGCCGCTCATTTACAGGCCTGTGCTCTCTGAGAGCGTGACGCCAACGCCGACGCCGCCGCCAGCAGATACCGTCGAGGATTTTGAGGGCGACAGGGTTCATTCTTTTTTTTTTATCTTATTGTAATTCTGACTTTATCACTCTCTCGCCCACACACATTAATCTTACATACCGAATGATTTAGTGATGAGACAGACTTAAAACCCGTTAGCATTTGAATTTTACTTGTGCAGTGATTCATTTTATGGCTTCATCATTCCCGCATTATTCGTTCTTATGCGGGTGTTAACTACTTTTAAATTGAATGCCTATTAAACATTATTAAAGTTAAAGAGAATGAGCTAAACTAAAATCAAAGCTTAGTGTTTGGATAATGTGCTTAAAAATTCTTATACAAAATTGCAGCTCTGTTGATTCAAAATATTTGATTAGCTAGAAACTATTTATCATGATTTAATGATCGTTTAATTTTTTTTACCTTCCGTTGATTATTGTAAGCTGATAAGCTTACGATTTGTTTGCTTGTGCATCAATTTATTAATAATTATTCAATAATATTGCTCTCCATATACAGTGCCTACAACATTTATATGCACACTAAAAATATTTGTGAACTCATTTCTTTGTTTATAACAACGGGGTAAGCTTATCAAAGCGTATTTATTTGTTTTTATATTTCTTGCTTAAGCATCTCTCTTAGTTAATTTGTTTAACACTTAAAGTGCGTAACTCTTATAAACTATTTAGTTTAGCTTCACTGTTGCTTTTAGGTTCTTGATATTTTTGCAAATCATTTGAGCTTTGTAAACATAAAAACAAATATACATATGTTTATACATATGGAGGTCGCCTAGCGTACCGTGAAAAAATATATTTAACGCTTCATTAATAATAGCGTGAAATAGCATTAAGTTTCAGAGCTGCCTGTAATATAATTTACGTATTGCTATGATACTGTTAAATTGTTTAATTTATTGTCATTTGCCAAGCACTCAATAATTATTGTCAACTGTAAGTTGAAATGAAATACAAAAAATATTGTGGATTACAAAAAAATAATAAATAAAATATTTAATTTATTATTATTTCATATATAATATTATATTTTTTTGTTAAAAAATAGTTTTTAAAAATAAAAAAAAATTTAGCTATTAAAAATTTACTTTATTGACTAATTTTATATAATTGTCTGCATTTATATTAAAAAATATGTACACATAGTTAAATTGCATTGTTGTTTTTAATAGTTTGCATAAATTTTTAATGAAATTTAGTATGCTATAAATAAATTGCGCATTTCCTTTTCCTCTTTGTTTTAACTATAAATAGCATACATCATTTTTAATTACTTTTGCACTTTATACTTTAACTATTTATTTTGAATTTTTAGTCTGTCGCTTCAAGTGTCGGTTCCTTGTCTTTTGCTTGTCTTCTTAGTTGCTTCTTCCGCATTTTCTACTTACCGAAGGTTGCTTTAGTTAGCATCTAACTATATTTTATTTTTATATATTTTATTTGCTTGTCGCTTTTTTAGTTGTTACTCTTCGCATTTTAGCGGCTCTTGCAGTTTTGTTGGCTGAATATTTTTTTGTGGTAACTGATTAAAGCCAAAAGCCCTTGACATTGACCGTCGGCATTTGCATAAATTGAAGCAACAAAATCAAAATCACATTGATCAGTCAGCGCCCACTTGGAAATCATAGTGCAAATAGCTTTATGACTTTAATTAATTTGCTTTTAAATGATTATTTAGTTTGGCATACAAGCGCTGCTCTCGCATAAGTTTTAATGCTAATTTAAATGCTTAGCCGTAACTAAACTACACTAGTTCATGCTACAGTGTTAACTCGCTACAATGAATTTGTTTTATTCATAAAAAAATGTTGTTTTAAAATTTAAGTTATTTTAATTTAATTTTTTATTCTATCGATAGTAAAAAACATCGCTGATCTGACATTGTTATATAGCAAACAACTTTATTTAAATACAGCTTGATGCATTTAACAATTACTAGAGCCCAATTCAACATTAATGCACGAATTGAGTTTCCAATTTTGTGAATTCAGCAATTTTAGTATTTAATTAAAATCCCATTGAAGCAGACAGCAGCACACACTCGAACTCGATAATTTAAATTCCAAATGTCTATTTTAATTACTTGACAAATTCGAATTTTGTGCACTTCTCTTATTTGTCAACTGTAAATGCAATGAAATGCAAATTAATGGCCTAAAACACCAAAATTTGTAGTGCAAAATGAGATTATAAAATGAAAATTATAAAAGAATAATAATAAAATATGCTTTATATAATAATAATTGGTTAACAATTTCAACTTACGCACAATACGAGGTGTGTTCAAAAGATAATAAGAATTTTTTTTTATTTTTTACTATGATAAATTCATTGATAAAGTTAGATATATTATTTTAATTGCAAGGGGAAGTCTATGAAGTTTCACTATTTATTTTTATTATTTTTGTAGCACACCTCGTAATTGCATTTGCCATCTAAAGTTTCTCGTTATGAAATTGATTGGGCCAATCTACGCCTTGGCATTGAAAATGGCTAATTAAAAATTCGTTTTATATATATTTTATTTATTTCATTGCTTCGCCAGGGCGCTCATAGACATTTTTTTTAATGGTTCTTTTGGCTTTTTTCTACCGGAAGCGTTGCCAAAGCGGCGGCGGCGACGGCGGCCAGCGAACCAACGAGCCAATAATTGTTAATAATTTCAGTTGTTGTTGCTGCTCGCAATGCAAATATGGTCAGCTTATGGTGCATAAGCTCTCCACTATGCAAGGGGCAGCTTCAAAAATCAATAAATATTGCTCGAGCATATATAACAATAACAAAAGCTTTGCCTGCTGCGCAATTACTCTAACTAAGGCAACTGGTTATAGTTATAGGCCGATTTAAAAAATATACAATTAAAAAAAAAAAAATAATTAATTTGAATTTAAGATCATTTGTTATTAAATGAAAATAATGATATATATACAATATACAACATATTTAAATAAATTTATATTTAGACAAATGTTATCAAATATTGATAAGAATAATGTTTTAAATTTTTCAACAAGCTTAGTTGACTGCCAGCTCTTGTATGACAACACGGCGTATACACAACGCATGTGTATACGTAATATTTCAGCACGTGAGCAGTGCTCATTATCCAAAAACGATCTTAGACTTATACGAATTAAGATTCTTAAGCATTGCATTTAGCTTAAAGCTGAAATAATAACTTAAGGTAATTAATTAGGCATTTATGTTAAATAAAATAATTGATCTGAGCTTTAATAAAATATATTTTCGCTCTCAGCTTTAGGCATCGACTTGTCTATATATATATATAATATTTATTTATCTATAGCTGAGTAAACTACTTATAAATTTCAATAAATTTCGACATTAATGCATAGCTTTCATATTTAATTAGTAAAATTTATTTACATTTATTAAGTGTACAAATCTTTTATTGTTGCTTTCTTAACCGATAAGCAACAAAATAATGACTTATTATATTTTAATGGAAGCCGTCATTCTATATTTCAACAGAGCAAATATAAAAATCTTAAATAATTTATGTAGCAGCTTGCAGCATAAATATGCGATATAAAAAATGAAAATGCATTTAATTTCACCTTTGGCATTTCTGCAAACGCTTTCAAGCGCATCACGTGTGGGTTGAGCTTCGGCTGATTTGATTTTCATGCCACATAAATGACGATGGGGCACCGAAAAACGCGTGTGTGTGTCTTGAATTTTTTTTTTTGCTGACCCGACCCCATTTGCTGCTGGTGGTGCCAGCTAATTGAATTAGGGAGCCGTCAAAGCAAAATCACCTGGCGGCCGTTTGGTCGTCGAAGCCCCAGCAAAGTCAACTTAGCTGCGTTGGTGGTTGACAGCGAAGCGCCAATTGCAGTTTTGAATGCGTTCGATGCATGTCGGAGACAATTGTTAAATAATATATATTTTTTTTCGGTGCCGCACGAACAACAAAAAACAACGAAAAAAAGCAAAGCCAAAGCCGCAGCAGCTAAATAAATATTTGCGTATATATTTTTTTTTCGAACTGAGTTACAGTGAGTGTTTTAAAAGTGAGTTTAGCCTAATAAAGTTAACGAAATGCCGGAGCGCAGCATTAGCCAACGAGATCTGGATGAGATTGAGTTTGAAAACGACGAGGATGAGGAGGAGGAGGAGCTAGAGCAGGGTGTAGGTTTGCCAGTGCAGTCGACGCGACGTCGCAATGCAGCGAGGCCGACAGGCAGGATGCGAGGCCAGCAGGATGCTGCCACTGCCACTGCCACTGCCACTGCCAATGCCAATGCCAAACGCCAGCAGCTGGCCAATCGCCGTAGCAGCAGCAGCAGCGGCAGTCGCAACCGCAGTCGTGAACGTAGCCGCGAGCGTGAGCGTGAACGCTTCGGCAGCAGCAATGCAGCGAAGTCCTCGACATTCTATGATGATGATATCGATGATGATTTAGCTGGCAGCGATGAGGATGATGATATTGAAATGTTGGACTAGTGAGTGCACCACACCACCCACACCACCCACTCTTAAAACTAAGCCAGCCAAATCAACAAACACACACACACACGACTTTATACATTTTTAATTTAATTAGCCACTCGCCCATACAAATGCGTGTGAGCAACTCTATTAATTCTCTCTCTCGCTCTCTCTCTCTCTCTCTCTCTCTCTCTCTCTCTCTCTTTGACTTTTTTGTTGCTTTCATGTTTTTGTCAGTTTGACTTTATGACCGCCATTTTATTTTTTTAGTTGCTATTTTGCGTTTTGCTTCACTTTTGCATCTTCAGTTGGCTTTGCAACCTCGCTCCCCGCCCTTCCCACCCTTCCCTCTTCGCACTTCTTCGCTTGGCCTTATTTGCGGCATTTTCATGGCTTTCTATGTCTGCACCGCGCGCGCATTTCAATTAAAACAAATATTCTTTTATTTTTTTTCTCGCTTTTTCTTTTTGCTTAAATGGATTTTCTTAATTCCAGTGGCATGAAGGTTTTTTTGTATTTTGTTTATCCCCTGCCATTTTATAAACTGTAGCTTAAGTTCTTAAATTTCTAATGTTTCAAGCAGCTGCGTTTATTTTATTATTTTTCTAATTTTACTTAAGTTAAGGCAAAGCATTCCACACTACTTTGAAACGCATTGCAAGAATTTGTGCCATTTTATTTTACGCATTTTCCAACAAAATTGTAACACTAAATAGGAAATTCGCTATTCTAAAATAAACTTAATCAGCTCCCTGTATAGGAGTATCTGTATATCAAATTTTGTATCTCTAGCTGCTATAGTTTCAGAGATATTGTTGCTCATACAGACAGATATGGCCCAATTGACAACAACAGCACTATTGAAGCAGTAATTTAATTCGGAACGCATTGCAAGAATTTGTGCCATTTTATTTTACGCATTTTCCAAACAAAATTGTAACACTAAATAGGAAATTCGCTATTCTAAAATAAACTTAATCAGCTCCCTGTATAGGAGTATCTGTATATCAAATTTTGTATCTCTAGCTGCTATAGTTTCAGAGATATTGTTGCTCATACAGACTGACATGGTGCAATCAACAACAACCGCTAAATGCGACTTACCTTGCAGCAACTGCGTCAGCCCTTGGGCGTTTAACTATGCCCCTAAGGCTTCTGTGAATTTTTTATTTATAGTTATGAACGCAGTAATTGGCCCACTACATAATATAAATATTTTCATAGAATTTGCTGAATTGTCAGCTGAGTCAAGGTTTGTCAATGCAACTCGACCATATTGCATGTCAATTTGCATTCTATTTATATTTTTTCAATACGAATTCTAGCATTCTAGCTAAAAAAAATAAAATAAAATAATGGTCGTCATAGCAAAGTCGATGCTGATTGGTTAACTCACTTTTATAGTGTTGCCTTGCACTGTTGCCCACACAAGTTAAATTGTCTTGCATGGAAATTTACATAGATAGTGTTGTTCTTGTTTCGAATTATAAATGTGCAAAACATGCATATGCATATGAATAAAGTAAGCGAAAAACGTAATTTTCCTGCAATCAACTTTTGCAACAAAACAAAACAAAACACGCAGAAGTGCAAACATAACGGATTAAATTATATATGCAATTTCTTTAAAATAAATTTGCAAAATTAAGCCAGAATGAAATTAATATATTTGTTTATTGCAACATTTTCTACGAATTTATTTTAAAATTTTACATTGAAAGAAAATATGAAAAAGGCAACCTAAAAGTATGCTACAAATTTTTATAGAATTTATATAATACAGAATTATTGCCAGTCATGGGTTTTTTTTTTTTTTATTAAAAAATTTGTACATATTTATTAAACCAGTATACTAGCTATCTAAGTGATAGCTAACCTAATTATATAATTAATAAAGAAAAAGGAAATCACTTGTGATTGTACAATTATTAAGAATTTTGTTAAATTGCTAGCTTATCTATATATATCTATCTATCTAAGTTAATATCTTTTTAAATTTAACAGCCAAGCCCGCTTCGCTTTCAGTTAGTATATAATAAATATTACATTTTGGTTCAATTAGAGCACTTAATAATTATTTTTTGCTGTATTTATTGGCGCTCTAAGCTAAAAATTGCCAAAAAATTGTTGCTCAGTTTTAGTGGCAGTAATGTTTATAGAAAAGATTCCAGAAAAAATATTGTAGTAATTCTTTATATTTTATAAATTAATTTCTATTCATTTTTTATAAATTAATTTCTATTCAATTTATTATATTTCAAATTTTACGGCTAGGCTAAAAGAATTTGTGCATGTGATTAAAGTTGTCAGTCATCGTAAATGGAATTAATATGCTTGTTGGTATTTTTTGCCGTATTTTTTTAACTGTCGTGCCGTGGCACGTTTTGAACAAAAAAATTAATGAAAACGTTGTCACTTTATCCTTTATTTTGGCACAGACAAATGTGCGCGACAGAGTCCAACGTGAGTCCACGCGTTTTGTGAAAAAAAATTAATGGCACAGTGTAGAAGTTTGAGCAATTTTCAAACAAAAATATTACAGTCTATAGCTATTTTACAATTTTATATTGAGTAATTAAGTAATTAAATAATATAGCCTGAAAAAATACTTAAAAAAAAATAAAAAAAAAAAATACTAAAACAATTATTTGAAGCAGTTAAAGCTGTAGAAAAATATAAAAAAATGGCAGATTAATTTATATGCAATATATGTGTACAAAATTTCAATATTTGGCGGCGAACAAATTAATTAATTAACTTAAAATATAAATTTTGACAAATAGCTGCAATTCGCCCATAGTACAGCTGCAGCTAGGCAACAACTTCAAAGTGAATGTAGTACTCGTATTCTCAGAAAAGTAAATACACATGCAGAATTTTTTTATGTTGTTGGCTCTAATTATGATTGACATTAACAGCAGCAGCAGCAGCAAGGACTGATATTATCTACACGTGGACATGGAGGTGGGTTTGCTAATTGAGTAACTGGATGCTGAATGCATCGGCTGCTGCAATTTCTGGCTAAATTCTAAGCCTCTAACGATGTTAGATATATCAAATGTTTGCGTTCATTAGGCAGCATTAACATTAGTGGCAAACAGTCAATTTTAATTAGTCAATGGCCGAAGCTCTATCAATGAATCGAATGTCAAGTGCAAATTGGCAAGAATAATTATTCAGACTAGGCCACATTTTGCAGCTGATTAAGTAAGGGAGATCATATTAACTAAATATTATTTTGTTAGTGCAGGCAGCTTTGTAATTTTGTTTCGCATTCCCATATTTGCCTATGTAATTGAAAATTCATTTTGCATAAAAGTCTTGTGCATCAAATCAAAATGTCAAACTAATAGTAGTAATAGAACAATAACGAGCTGAATGAAATACTCTCATCACAATTAAAGTTTATTTGCAATTAATTATTTTTGTTAGCTCACAACATATTTCAAACTTTTCGACCATAAAAGTCAGCGAAACACACATGACCGCAAGCCTTTAGTGATTGTGAAAAGTTGTTAGCTAGTCACCTTAACTAAGTAAGCTCTCTGCCCCCACCGAAATAGTTTTGCGAATTCAACTTATGCTGTCAATTTTGTGTGCTGTTGTGTCTCGTTGTGTTGCATGCCACACACACACAACACACACAACACACATGACTTGTTGATCCCAAATGCTTTTAACATCCTTTAATACGCTATGCATGCCAAGTTTCCACTTTTTTTTTTTTTTTGCAAACTATTTTGCCAGGCTCCAACTTCTTGGCCCACGAACTTTGCCACATACAGACACACACAGAAAACTGAACATGGGGTTACTGCGGCATAACGCTATAAAGTGTTTTTAGTAACACCCAAAAAAAACAAAACGAAAAGTGCAAACAAGTGCCAACTTTTGAATACACTTTGATGTCGATTTTTATCGATTTCTGCTACGCTTTGTAACAATTTCATATATATTATAAGTCTAAGCGTTTTATTTGTATTAGTAGTAGCTATATAACAAATTTGGTTGCGCTAGCTTTTATAGTTGCTGAGATCTTGTTGCTCATACAGTTAGAAAAAATTAAATAACACGCAGTTTGTCTTGCTTATGCACTTTATTTTGTCTGTCATGCATACAACTTTATGCTACCCCCTTTTTTTTTTGCATTAAAATATCAAAGTGTATAGCAAATTGTGTAGGGTGCGCATGTAAGTCGAAACTAGCAACTTTAATATGCAAAATGCAGCAGCTTACGTTACTGCCGACGGCAGCAGTGGCAAGTAAAGTGGCATAAAATGTTGCAACAGCAGCCAGCAAAACATTTTTGCAATAGCCGAAGCCCAAGCCCAAGTTCGAGCCAGCAGGCAACTTTAGCTGGCAAACATATGTAGATGCAAGTTTTAAGCAAATATGCATTTCCAAAAATTTGCTGCAATGTCTTATCTTTGACTTCTCGTATGCCACATGCCTCAAACAATTTGTTAACTTGCCAAAATACTTTCGTTTGCTTCGAGGTCCGAGCGCTTACAAAAATAATTATTATGACCTAACTGACTTAATCAATGTGTAGTTTGCACTTATTTATTTATAACAATTTTTAATTTGAAAGCTTACGCTGTAAGTCAAGTGGGCAAAATTCCAATCAAACTGCTTCTCAGCTAAGCCAAGTTTATATAATCAAAAGTAATTTCAGACACTTGAGTAGGCAGCTAGTTAACTTGCTGCTCTTACGTTTATTTTCAATTATGTTGAGTTGGTCTGTATGATTTTCACACGTAAAACGGCAGCGAAAAGTTTCAAGTTTCAACTCGTAACTGTTCAATTGTCTGTTGAGCTTTTTCTTATACTAAGTTAGTTAAATTCTGTTATTTATTCATTGCTTTTTTTACTTTAAATAAAATAATCAGCTTGCTTGCAAATTATTTTTTTTTAACATTTTCAGCACTCGCATATATTTTTCTTTTATTTAATTAATTTTTTTTATATTGTATCTAATCTAATTTTATATTATTTATTGTGCTATTTTTTGTTGTTTATATTTTATATATTATATATATATATATTTTTTAATCTATAATATTTGTATTATTTGAATAGTTTTTATTATTTTACATATTTTTGTATATTTATTTTAATTTTGTTTGTATTTTTATATTTAATTTAAAGTTAAGCTAATTTCTAAATTGTTTAGTAGCTTTCGCTTCTGCGTGGCAACTTTACAGCGTAAAATGTTTACTAATATATTATGTCCAAATATTTACCCATTTGATTATAAATATATTGACATTTATTGGCAAGTTAAATAACATGTCAAGCGCAGCCAGCAGCATTATATTGACGTATATATTTTTCTATTCTTATCATTGCAGCGACACGTGAGTAGAAGCTGAATTTTATCTCTTTTATAAAAAGATGCCTAAGCAGTGAGTATAAGATATAAAAATCTATTGCAATGCGTATTAAAGAAAATGCTGTGCCAAAGTTATTAGTGGAGACGAACTAAGACTATTTATTTATTAATATTTGTGCTTTTGTGCTTGCGCGCGCATTAAGCATACGCACCGTTTGCCGTGCTGAATGGTTTTTTTTTTTTTAAGAACGAGTGCGTGCCTAACGTCGACTTTAAGCTCGCGAAAGCAAAATGTTGTTTGTTTTGGAGCTTGGCAATGGATGCAATTCATTGCTGGCAACCAATACCTTGCTCCTGAATATGGCGCCCAAGGACAATCATATTTTGCTGCTTTGAAATTCCATATTATTGCATAATTGTTGTTGTCAACATCAAAACACCATGAAGCGCACCAAATGTATGTGCATTAGGGTGGCTCGATACGTATGAAGAAAAAAACAAAAATGAAAAAGATTATATAAGTAGTAATAATTTTAGTTTATTAAATTTTGCTTGCAATGAAGCGGCAAAATAAAATGTCAAAAAATTTCATCTACGTCTATATTGGGAAGATTTATTTTGTCTGACTATTCTAATCTATTTCTTATCATTTGAAAAACATTTGCATCTAAACATTGCTGAATTGTTAATTATATAATTTAAATTAGATGAATTTTATAAGTTTTTTCATAATTTCGAAAAGTTAAATTGACATTTTGGATGGATGCTCAATAGTCGTTTTAAAAAAAAAAAAAATTGTAGTGTAAAAAAAATTGTTGCAACCAAATTTTTATATCAAAAGCTATGCAAAATATTGTTCAAATTTGTTGCTTATATAACAAAATTGCGATAAAAATTTTGCAAAAATAAATGGAGACACCCTAATGTGCGTGCCTCACTGTCTCTGTGAGTCTTTGTCTCTATGTGTGCGTGACCTAGAAATTGCGCGTATAGACCTATTTCAATCGCTTGTTTGGCAGAGGCACAAGCCTCTGTGAGAGCGTCAAATCAACCTGTAACTTAATTTTGCCTGCCTGGCATGCCTAGTTTCTATGCAAAACATGCGAATTGTTCTAGAAGCAGCAGCAGCAGCAGCAGCAGTAGCAGCAGCGTAGGCGCACAAAATGAAAATCCAAACACACCAGGCCTTGGGCATTTTATGCTCTGTTGACATTGTTAGCCTATTGTTTGCCACTGCTGCGATCTGCAATGCACAATAGCCAATCAATTGCGACTTGCATACAGCATTAGCATTAATATTTTCACAATTCAAGGGGCCAACAGTTTTGAAATTTTATGATTTACAAACACAAGGCGAGTGGCTTTAAATTTGTTTGTCAAACGTTAAACTACTGTCAATATAAATTAGTTGTATATTGTGCATTTCATAGCATTGCTTTCAAGGCTTTGTGTCCATGAATTTTTGATTATGTGGGCAGCGTGGCTTCATTTATATTTTGTAAATTTAGCGTTAATTTGTGGGATTGCAGTTCAGCTTTTTATTTCATTTGAATTATGTGCATTGTCACTCACGTTTTCGTTCTGAGAATATCCAAGTAATCCTTTGTAGCTGCTGCGTTGTACATTTTCATAATTCCTGGAAGTTAGACCAGCAAGGAATTGTATATATTTTATATTTAAAGCAAACGTAATGATTTTCTTAACTTTTATAGCAAATATGTATAAATTATTTTTAACTATAATTTTTACTTTAAACTGTTGTAATACAAATTTAAAAATTTGTTTATATATTTTTTTTTTTGATAATAATGAAGAGTTTTTTGCATTCTTTTATAGAAAATTTAATAGAAAAAAAAAGTAAATAAAAATATATTAATTTGAAAACTTATTGTTTATTGGCTAATTCTTATATAAATAGTAAATTTTGTAGCACAAATAATTCTTAATTTAATTTAATTAAGTTTTGTCTACGTTTTGTTTTAAATATCGAAGCAATTGCGGCTCATTTCAACATTTAAGACTAAAGCGCACTGCTCTGTGCTCTCTCATTGAATTTTCTGTGTGTCTGAGCAACAGAAATTGTTGTGTGTGTCTCTGCAGAGTTTCCTGCTCTGTCTGTTGCTCTCAGGGGTGAGTGTGTGTGTTTATTGAAAGGGGGTGGGGCTAGCAGGCAGCTAGGCTGCCTTTTCTTTTTGTGGTTTTTCATCTTGAACAGCTTTTGACTGCTGCTTGGCTATGGCTGTAACGCATTAAATATGTAAACGTTTTAAATATTTAATATTACGCATACGACATGTTGCCGTCAGTTTGCAGTACGTACTGGTTTTTTTTTTTTCTTTTTTTTTAGCACTCGATGTGTTAGACAATTATTTTAATAGAATTTTTCAAAGTGTTATTTTTGTCAATGTGACTCAGATTCACAAGACAGGACTATATCGATTCGATTGGTTCTCATGATACCGTTCCACTTCATGCCTTCGGCTTCAGCCAATGCACGGAAACATGGACAGAGGGGCCGGTACCATGCGCCTAAATAAACAGGTTTTCGCGTGGTGAGAAGTAGTAAATAGCACAGGGAGAATCTCTAAGCTATTTTAGTCGCTCTGCCTCGCAATAGCAGCACTGCTCGACAAATTGAATATCTTGCTGTTATAGGTCTATAATATTATGCAATACACTCGCGACTTTAATAATATGATTGTAGCGCCCAATAAAAAGAACAAATAATAAATATTTAAGGCGGACATTGGGCGGGTTTTTAAGCGCACGCTGTCAATGAAGCTTTACCGCGTTGGTACTTAAAAATTTATTTATATATTGAAAATAGTCGCTAAATTTAAGCTCTTTACTTTTTACTGCTATACATAAAAAAATAAGAGAACAAAAGTTAAATGGCTTGTTGTCGGTAGCGGGTGAAGTGTGGGACGATTGCTACTCGAGCACTGCCTATTTTAGGTAGAGCTCTCAAGTTTTATGCATGGTCTTTCGGACCAACTAAAACAAATCGCTAGCGCTTAATGCAAATGTTTTCGTACTTCTCTTGCTTGACGTTGACTTGTCACTTTGAGGGCAACGCCAAGGCAACGAGCGTGTTGTCTACATTAGTAGTTAGGCCTATGGCTGCCTGCTTAGCTCAGTGTTGTCAGCTGCGCCTCATAAGTTAAATTCTGAGTGAAAAATAAGTTAGCCGCAACTTTCTAGACATAATATTGGAATATGCTAATTTTAAATATTTTGCTTGACTCGGTTAGAAAATAAATTGAAGATCAAGCTGCCAGAAAGTTTATGTAGAAATAAAAAAATATACATTCATTTATTATTAAGCTTTAAAAAAAGCCTAGATTTCAGGCTATATTCATTTATAGCTTATTATTCAATTGAAAATTTGAAAATAAATGCACGATCAAGATGAAGAAAGTATAAATCGAATAAAATATGCTACTATATATATATATATAGAACATGCCTAAAATTCAGGCTATATTATTTTATTTTCACAATTCGTTCAAATTAATTTACGTTAATACAAAAATCGAAAAGAGAAGCTTTTATATATTTTATTGAAATTATGTTAACATTTATTTTTAGAATATGCTTTTTATTAAATTATAAATTATTAATTGTCATAAATAAATAAAAACACGTTCCAGCTGAGTAAAGCTTTTATAAAAATCGAGAAAAATTTAAATTATGTAAATATTTTATTTATTTATTTATTCAATTGTAACTTTGAATTAATTCTATAGTAGCCAGAGCAACTTCAGACTCTTTTTCTCTCTTCTACTTATATTCATACATTTAAATTATGTACCTGAATTTTATCCACATGAATATGTGTTAACATTTATTTATCAGAAAGTATATTACCTCTATTATGAGTTTGTCCACATAAAATGTATCTCAGGCTATTTAGCATAAGTTTGTCCATACGCAGGACCTTAAACAAAGCTCTCCAATTCCTTTGCACACACTGGTGCCTAGCTCTTGCTTGCGCTTTGCTATTTCCATGTCATGTGGTGTGGTGGTGTGCTTGTTGTGTGTGTGTCGTTTTTAGAGTCTCGTACTGACAAGCGTGTGTGAAGCGTGTGCTTAGCAACGTCATGGCTCATATCACATTTCTGCTGCTGCTGCTGCTGCTGCCACAAAACGTGGCATGATGATGCTGCTGCCAGGAAGCGTCTTTGCCTCAAGTGGGGCACACACTTCAAGGCAAAAAACGCGCGAACACAAAACGAAAAATATAAAAAAAAAACCCTTTTGCAAATGAGCCAAGGCCTTTTGGCCTAAAATCAATTACCTAGTTTTTCACTTTCTCGCATTTGAAAATTGCCATTTTACTTTAATAAGCTCAGTAAAATAAACAGTGCATTAAATTCAAATTCTAAGCAGTCAGTTGACTAACCAACTGTTAAACAAATCAGAAAAGCTGTCTAACAATTTTTTGTTTTAGTTTCATTAGTTTAATTGCCTATTTTTTATTTACTCGCGTCACAATTTATATTTATAAAATTTCAGTGATTTAATTGCTGCTGGTTCTCGCATTTGTTTGCCTTTGTCATCGGTTTTTATTACTAAGGTTTTGTTATTGTTGTGGGCGGCGCTTTTGTAAAGACAAAAGAAGTGCTAACATTTTCAATTGTTTTCATTGCAAAAAATAAAACAGTTAAAAAAACAAAATAGATTCATATTTTTATAAAAAAAAATGCAAAATAAAATTCAAAGTAAAATCACAGTTTTAACAGTGAATAAAAAATGCAGTTTGGATATTGTTGACTTGCTATCTAATTATTAAAAGTATTGTATCTAATATTAAATTACTCTAAAATATTTACAGCTACTCAAAGCTTTTTGTAATATTTTTCTTACAGTTTTTAGCAAATTAAACGCAATGAATAAAATTCAAAAAATATTTATCTGCATTTTTGTCGCATTATTTTATGCTTTAAACATAAATTGCAAACGCATTTGGCAATGCCAAACAACTTGAGTTGTCACGTGGGTTGCAATGCTTTGTTTTAAAATTAGGTAATGGTTGAGGTAAGCAGTGAAGACAGTTAAGTAGTAAAGCCTCATGCACTGCACAGTTATTGACGTATGTATGCATACGTCAATAACTTTGCTAAACTTGTCAGCTCACGTGTTTCGAAGCGAGCGCAGTGCGCGTATTAAAAAATAAAATATAGCGAAGTTGTGCGTCAGAGCATTTGATGTGCTACATAATTAAATTAAATTATATTAAGCTGATATATTAAATTAATAAAATGCTAAAATTGCATGCAGTAGCTTCATAACTTATAAGCAGCGCATAATGGCTAGTGTTTACTGTACTTTATGCACATGTCTGGCAAGCTTTATGTGTATGCGTGTGTACATTTTGACAGTCACTGATAAGCAGCGCATAACTTTCTACAATTTTCTAGGCGCTCGCTTTGTTCAACTTTGCTGTTGATTGTTTTTTTTGCCTGTCTGTCCACAAACTATTGTCGCTGTCTGTGTGTGCGTGCGTGCGTATGTGTGTCTGGTTATTAGTGTAAAAATGCTTTTATCCAAGCGTATTAATTGAAATTGCATTTATCGCTTTTTAAAGCAAACTTCCAGCCCCTAACTCCAACTATAATGCAAGCGTCCCGTCATGTCATTGTGTCTACATTCAAGACAAAGGCAACCAAGTGATTCATTGTGTGCTATTAATGCAGGTAATATATACATACATGCATATGTATATATATATATATATATACACACACACACACACATTCAAATAAATTGTGTGTAGCTTTTTGCTGCCCTATTTTGTTTTTTGTTATGATTATTTGTTGTTCAGACAATAAAAAATTGTAAGCATTTCATTTGAAACATTTGCGCAAACATTTTTGTTATTTAAAGCTGTTAAACTGACAAAATGAATAAAATGCTTTTTCACACTCTATCACTTAAAACTGATTGGCCCTAGCATATATATATATATATATATATATGCGGTCTTTGAACCTACGCATAGGGTTCTAGTATAATTAAGTTTATTTAATCACCTGCAATTTGCGTTGCTCCCTTTGTGCTGCAAAAAAGCAAAGAAATTGTTATGCCGGATCGATTATTAAAGTAGCGAGGGCGCAGCCAACTTTTTGATACACTTTAACTAGCAGCAAACAAAGCTTGCAAAATTCTAAGCGTATATAGTTTTTTCGATTCAGGAAATTTAATTATCAAAATTTAACTGCATATGCTGCAGCAATATTTCTATATTCAAATATAAAATTTGGTAGCTCTAGCTCTTCTTGTTTCTGAGATCTTGTTGCTCATACAAACGTTCAATCGAGTATGTTTGCTGATCAATTTTGGAAATTGGAAAAGTTTAACTACAATTGAAATTTTTAGAGAGGCTTTTAAATTAATTAATTATGAAGCTTTAACCATCACAAAACTTAAGTTATTATTCTTTGAAAATGATGTTAACAGATTTATATGTATATTTTAAATTTAACTCATATATTCTACTTATAAAACATTTTATATGGAATTTAAAGCACAGTTTCGATTTCTTAAACGCTTAGCATTACTATATAAGTGTTTTTTTTTTCTTGAAGCAGCACAAGGACAGTTGGACAGCAGCACACGTTTGTTCATGACTAGATAAGCTCCCAACCTGTCTGCTCGTATGTGCTAAATTCGTATGTGGCGCATATACATATATTATGACCTTTTCCAATGTGCGCCACATAGAAAATTGTGATAAAATCATAATTCCAACTAAAAGGTTTTCGTGCGCTTTTAAACCTACAAATTTATTGTAATTTGTTTTTCGCTTCGTTTCGTTTCGTTTCGTTTCGTTTTCTATCTGTTTTGTCACTTTGACCTGAGCTTGGGGCGCCTAAAAGTATGCCACATGCTATACATATTATAAGGTGTTTGGAAAAATCGACACACTCTCGTTATCCGTATCAACAATTCAATTCGAGGCCATGCATGAGATATATATATATATATATATATATATATATATATAGTTCAATTATTCGTAACACTTTAGAACCGCGACGACGACACCAGGCTTGTAAATAAAACAGTGTTGTTAGTCTTAGCAGCAAACTAGGCTTGCATATAGAATAAGCTAATTACACTAGCCTACAAATTTTAAAAGCAAAAGAACACGAATGTCCTTGAAAAAGTTTTCTAATAAAGTTGAAGTCGTTGGAATTGTATTGAACGTTCAATCATTTCAATTGTTACTAACTACTTTAATTACTTTTACTTTTTGGAAAGAGTTTAAATTGTCGTTGTTTTTTTTTCAACTTCAAAACTCGTAAAGTATAAAAAATAAAACAAAAATAACCCAAAATTGACTTCAGTCAATTGACACAAATCCGTAATTTTGGTTTGCACTTCTGATTAAAAAATATGATCGCAGTTACTGTTGCTGTTAACTAGTGTTCTCATATATACTATTGGGTATTAGCTAACGTTGTTCTATAGCATGGTTACTGACTAACAATTGTCTATTATGGCAGCTGTTGAGGTGTCAATTAGCCAATGCGCGTTACAACAATCGATATAAGTGACTTTCTATGTATTTCAATATAATATAGAAGAAAGCTCAAGGTCAACAATAGCTAAGTTCTCTTTGATGTTGCTGCAAAATCGAATTGATATTTAAGTTCAAGTGGGAAAAATAATCGCTATGCAAATGTAATAAAGATAAGATTTGAAAAGGAAGGAATGGAATTATTAGAATAAAGATATTTTTTCTGCAACTTAGAAAGACTTAAGCTTGGAGAGAAAGAGATACTGACAGTTGTATAGTCAACTTAAGCGCACAACGTTTTTTTAATCGTTTTCAATTAACATTTTTGCACATACATCAAAGCCTATCAGCTTTACTGCTTTATTGACTGAATGCCAAGCAGAACGAGCGTTGCACTGCTTTTGATTTTGGGGCTATAAATAGCGGCGCTCAGGTAGTTTGAGAGCTCATAGAAAACTTAGATACAATGAACGGACGCTTGTTGCTTTTATTCTTTTTTTGCTGCATGCTAACATTCGCCTCGTCACAATATGAGCAGGATGAGAAACTTATGACTGAAGTAACTATGCAAGTTCTAAAGGAATATGGCGCAAGCAATAGCAGCACTGAAACCATCGTGAATCAAATTAAGGCTAGTCCAAAACTGATGCGTAGATTGGACCAGCTAGTAAACTCGATATGCTTGTAAACGAGCAGAATAGCAAATAAACTTGAATAATAAATTGAATAAACTGAATTGCATTCTATAACTATTTAATTTATATATAAGCAAGCAGCAGCTGACTTGTCTTTTCATTTGCTTTAATATTTAGTTTTAGCAAATTTAGTTTATTGTCAAGTCTATACAATCAATTCTATTGAGCGTATCACAAATATTGAAAGAGTTCTTAATCTCTTAAGTTGCAACGATAAAGAATTTCTACTTAGAATGTAGCTGTTGTCTTTAAAGCATTAATTTGTGTAGGCTTGCTTTGTTTTGAAATTCTCTAGTACTCCAATATGTGCTTAATAAAAAGATTTGAGTTCTAAATTATGTACCAAGATTTAAAAGTTCTTTCAGTTAGTATCGTTAGCTCAAATATTTGCAAAGAATTTTTATCGCTGTCTCGAAGACTAAATAAAATTCATGCCCAGTAGGTTTTGTTGCCGGAAATCTTTTGCACCCTGTCAACAATTCCAAGTCCAAAATTCTTTAAATGCTTCTTATGTGTATAACTGTTAATAAATTGCAACTGTTGCACATAAATTAAAGCTTATCAGTTACACAGCTAATTGGCTGAATAACCTACTAACAAGCAACAAGTCTTTTGACTATAAATAGCGCTCTTCCTATAATTGATGCTCATACTAGAGTTTGCACAATGAACGTTCGCTGCTTGCTGTTAATCCTCACCACTTGCTTACTGCTGAACATCGGAAGTTGCTATGTAAGTCCCGAAAATATAAGAGCCTATGTTGAGGAGCTATTGAAGAAAAAGGGTGACGGTAACAAGGACAATCATGCCGAAAGACTGCTGGACGATTTGGCGAAAGATAAAACTCTGTTATGTAAATTTGAGAATGAAAGAAACAGACAGTGCGCATACTAGGGAGCAACAAATACGAAGCTGGAAAACTGAAGAACCTGTTATTAAATAAACTAATATGCAATATTTAGCTATAGAAAATATAAAATTAAACTGGCAGTGCTTCTTTGAAATCTAAATATTCGCTTTGGGTTGGTTTTCCAGAAGAATTTGGAGGAAGAATCTTTCTCTTTCTCTCGCTCTCTCTCGCTCTCTCTATCGCTCCTTCTCTCTCTCCATCTCTCTCTTGGTCTCTCTCTTCATCTCTTTCAGCAGATATCACCTGATAGTTCTAGACTAAAGTTCACTGTACCCCTGTTGAGTTACCCAAGTTGTCTTTGGATTTTCTATATGGTACATTTTTTTTTTTATATTGAATAGTAGCTTTGCTATATTTTTCTATACAAAATGAACGATACTCTCAATTCGGAGGAGCAACGTGAACGCATTGAGAACGCTCTGCTCAATGCCATCGACGACATTGACCGGGATCATCTGCGTAAATTGCAGTTGACAATGCATGGATGTGCCAAACGCTGTTGCGCTGATGCTGACGCTAGTGCTGAAGCCGTGCAGCGTTGCGTAGATCGCTGCCAGTTACCGCTGACGCGTGCACGTTGCTACGTGCAACAAGAGTTGGCTGAATTCGAGTCACAATTGGAGGGCTGCATGCGCGACTGTCAACTGCCGCCTAATGAGGATAATAAGCAAGCAGGTTGCCACTTGGAGCGTTGCACGCTGGACTGTGTGGACAGGCACGTGGCATTGCTCCCGGAACTCTTACGCTCCATGCGCGCCACCCTAGAGAAGGGTCTTTAAATGTTACAACACCATATGTGTGTGTGTTGTGTTGTGTGGTGTTAATTAAAATGTCTGCACATCAGTCCGAGCTTATCAGAGAGACACAGCACAGCTTATTGACGAAACAGCAAACGAAGTTGCACATTCCAATCTATGATATTTAATTTTGAAGCCAGCTGCTTTTGCTTTTGCATATTTTCGTCCATCAACTGTTCAATAAATATATTTTTGAATGAGTTAATTACAACAAAACCCAAGCTAGTTGAAAAATTCAACGCTCAAAGTAGAATTCAAAACATTTTGATGAACTCAGAATATAGAAAATATAAGCATAAGCATTATAGTTTATTATATTAAATTATATTTTTAATAGACCAAACATTTATGTATGCAAGAAACTTAAGACAATTATATTATTCTAAGTTTGCTTTTGAGAATGTTTTGCATGTACTCAAATTGATTTGGGATTATATAATTACTCAAATTGATTTGGAACATTATAATTATTATTTTAGCTATTGATTTAATATTCATTATTTATATTATTATTGACTTATTATATTTTACTTATACATATACTAAATCTGCTGCCAATAGTAATAGTAATGTTATCAAAAATAAAAACGTCTTAAGGTCTCAAGGCTTTTTGCTTAGACTGTTTCAGTTTTTTAAGCATTCTTGCCTAATTAATTATTGAAGATACGTATGGTATATATTTATCTAACTGAAAGAACACTTAGCTTAGAACACACCTGTCTTACAATTAGCAATCAATTGAACAAAGCTATAATAGGGAACAACATTCTTTGCTATTTTTTATGTTTGCAACTAATTAAATGGCTGCACATAAATAAAAGCTTATCAGTTACACGGCTAATTGACTGCAGTCTGCACTGCTTTGCGCTTTCAGTATAAAAAGCAGCGGCTTAAACAATTGCAACTTATATTTAAATTTGTTAAAATGAACGTTCGCTGCTTGCTGCTAGTCGTTAGCTGTTGCATATTAAGCAATATTGTAACTTGCCAATTGGAGGATCTTGAGAAAACATTCATTGAGAATTTGGTGGCAATGGAAGGCAACACGACTAAATTTTCATCCGAAACATGGGTGGGAAATATTACGAGTAATAGAAATCTATTGTGTGATTTGGATAAAGCAATTCATGCTGAAATGTTAAGAGGCTACAAGCCAAATTGGGGAAATATATTTTAAATGAATAAAAATGTTTGTTTTTTTGAATATATTAGACAGACACAGAATTTAAGCAAAAATATGCGTTTAATTTATTTTGAAGTTAGTTGTGGCACTTGCAATGATCTGGCAGCCAACGCCGGCGGCATCTGCAATACCGGGCAGCAGCAGCAGCAGCAGCAGCAGCTGCATTCAAGCGGGCAGCAGCAGCAGCAGCAGCGACGCAAGCAGCGAACGAAGAACGAAACGTAATGTGCCAACTGTTGAGTTTCCTTCCGCTTCCGCAAATGCTGCGACGCGCGCTCTCGAACTCACACTCTCTCTCTAAAAACAGCTCCATCTCGCTCGCGCTCTCGCTCGCTTGCTCACACACAGTTGTTGCTGCTGCGTAGCCTCTCACGCTCTCTCATGCTTGCTCACTTGCAATGCAAACAAAACATTTTGACTGTGTGTGCCGGCATTAATGCTAATGTTAACGCCAACGCAAACCACACGAATACACGAGCCGAACTCACGAACGCGACGCGACGCACGAAGGCACCACCGACTCGACTGCTTACAGGTGTTTGCTCGTTTTCGTGCCTTACTGCTGCTGCTGCCGCTGCTGCTGCTGAGCATGGCGCATATATCGTGCTTGAGCTCTTGCGCTAATGCATGTTGTTATTATATTTGATGCGCTCTCTCGCTCGCTCGCTCGCTGCTGCTGCTGCTGCTTTCGCTCTCGCTGCCGCGCTGCCGCTGCTTTCGCTTCGTCTGGCTGCTCGTTTCGCTTTATATTCCTGCGACGAGCGACGATATCGTCACAGTACACTGTGAACGCTCAACCGGGCTAGTTGTACTACCAAGCGAAAACTAAGACAGTCAACAGTCAAGTTTAAATTTAAAAAACATATACAAATTGGCAAAACAAGAAACACAGAGAAAAGTTTTCAACTTTTTCGTTGCTACAAGCCGTTTTTTTTTTTTTATTTTTTTTTTATTGTTTAATTGCTCACTCCAGACTAAAAGTGCAAGTGTGAAAAGTGCTCGAACATTTAAGATTTTCCAAAAAAAAAATAAAAAAAACAATTACGCTCAAAATTTCTAAAAAATGTTTCTTGTTGTAAAACATAATTAAAAAGGCTAACTAATCATTGGTTTTAACATCAGCAAGTATTGTGTTTGTTTTTTCTTTTTATTTTTATTTTTTCTTTCGTACAAAACCCTATTTTATTTGGTGTACGCATTTATTTAACTTTTCGAACACAAAATGTGCACAAAATTCTCGTCGGACTCGAATGACTGAGTCGTTCACAGTAAATCCTACGAAAACAAATTCAAAGCAAGGTAAGCGCTAATTTTTAAAAATATTCATATAATGTATATTTTATATAAAAGTGCATACAAATTGTTTTGTGTAAGTGACTTGTGCAATTTTCAATTGTTTTAATCAGTGCTACATGCTCTCCACTCTGAACGTTTGTTCTCACTAATTTGGTTTCTTAATATTTCCAAAAAAACGCCGCATGTGTCTATTAAACGAAATCGCACGCGCGGGCAAAGCAAAATCTGGCACACTGTTTGAGAATTGAAATATTTCAATATATTACACATATATATTATATGTATAAATATTCAGTACAACCGTTGCACAAATAAAAGCAGTGGTAAAATATTTATTTGCGCTTGTATAATTCCTAGTAATTGCCAAAGAGCCAAGCTCCTTGAGCTGCAAAATTCAAATGAAAATTCTAAAATAAATTTAGAAATAATTGCCACAGAATTTCAAAGCAGCCTCAAACCAATGAAATATTAGTTTTTAGCCGGTTTAAGGCAATACAGATTTTTGTCTAAGCTAATTTTGAAAGAATATTAGCAAGTTTTAGTCGTTGCAACTAATTGTGCTCAAAATATAAAATCTTACTTCTTTTACAAGATTGAATGCGAAAAATCCAAAATTTCTAGAGTTTTCAAAAGACAAAATGAGCGCAATCGAATGCAATCAAAATGATCGCTACCAATAGAGTTCAAAACTTATAGTAAAAAGCCATATAGGCAGCTAATTAAAATAAAATTTAAAAATAAAGAAAAAGTTGCTTATATAGAAATTGGGAAACATTCTTTGAAGAAGTTATGCATTCTATTTATATTGGAAGAGGAGACTAGTAGTAGACTGGAGGAAAAATGGGGAAATGAGTTTCACTGAGAAACGTTAGATAAGAGCATTGAAATATTGAATATCGACATAATAATGATAATGATATAAAAAGTTTCTATAGAGGCTTGAGCTATTTTTATTTTCTGAAATGATCGCAGATCTTAAGTCTGATTCCAAATAAGCGCTTAGAATAATTTAATGAGCAAACTGGGTTTTTGATTCAATGATCACTTCGAGCATCAAACATGTTCCACGAACATGTGCAGCTTGCAATCGATTGTCGATCGTATTTCGATCAGTTTGAGTTGCAACCTGTTGGCGACGAGACGAAACAATTGGCAGCAGTCTCATTTGCATTGTGGCATGACTGCGCGCTCAGGTTTGCTGTTGGTTCACCGTTAACTGACGTAACGGTAATGCGAGTGCATAAATTTTCTCGTGTGTACGTGTCCTTTTGCTAATCGCTGCGTTCAAAATACTGCAAGGGTGCCAAAGAATAAAAATATAAGAAAAAAAAAAACGCAGTCCGCAGTGCTTTTTTGCCAAAGTCGCTCTTGCGGCTTGCTTCTTCGATTTTTTTTTTTGCGCTGGCATGCGGAGCGTATACGTGATATTTGTACATATATCTGAGCGCTTGTCTGCGTTGAGATATTCGTTTATTTTGTTTTGTTGCGCTTGCAAATTGCATTGCTTGCGGCATTTTATTTTTATTTTTATTGCGCACACTAATTAAGACCGAAGAACTGTGTGGCAAGATTTAAATGGCCAAGTTTATAAGCAAATGATGAAACTATATTGTGGCTTAGTACGAAATATTTTGTGGGCAGAGTAAAATGTTGCAACTAATTAAGCTACTAAGCCTATTGTTAGCTAAGCCTATTTAGTCACAATAATCGTCTACGATTAAAGCTTAAGACACACACACACACACACACACACAAAGAGACAAACCAACATTTGCGGCAGCTTATATATTATTTATATATAATACATATAAAGCAGCAGACTCTCAAGTGTTCTGCACATTTTTTTAGCTTCTTAAATTTATGAAATGTTAGAGTTACACACACACACACACACACATTTGACTATTAAAGACTTTGTTGCTATTGCCCAAAAAGTTATTATTGTTGAGCTTAATAATTGCTCTAGGGTGCGGGCTCACTGTTTGTTTCTTCTTCATCACAGCGCTAAAGCTCAAAATATTTACTTTCTGATGCATTTTTATTTGAGTTTCATATAAAATATTCAATTTCCTTTTTTTAACGTGCGCTTGTTAACAACAACACACACGCACATAAAAAGAAAAAAGCAACACACACACACACACACATAGAGCGAGTGTACGCTTCAGTTCAAAACAAAACAAAACACAAAACAAATTTTTTCTTTATGCTTGTTGCGTCTCCTGTGGGGGCAGCTGCCAGTCGTCCCCTTCAGCAATTTTGTGTGTGTGTGAGTTGCGTGTGGGTTGGGTTGGGTTGGGGTGGTTTGCCTAAAAACGCGCTAAACAATTAATAGAAAATTTGAAAATTAATCGACTGCACTACTCTGGACACGGGCACGCAATTTTTCATTCTCATAGAGACAATACCCAGAGCTACGCTTCAGCTTTTGTTCTCATTTATTTTATTTTTTTTTTAGTTGCATCAATCAAAACGATAAACGGCTTCGCTTTTGCACAATTTGATAAATGTGTGCTATATATATACTATATATATATATATATGTGTGTATATATCTCGTGTCAGCAACCTATGACAGTTTAAGTGGAAAACAATGTTGTGGTGATAACGCATTGATGTCGACCCTTGATAATACAAATGCATATAACTCGTTAGTTTTGTATATTTTTTTCTTCTGTAAATCAATCATATGCAGCCTAAAAGTTTTATGACACTCAATAAAATGACGTCGATTATGTATTTGTAATTATTTATAGATATGAAAATTTAGTTATTCAATTGATTGAGATTATAATCAAATAATTAAATTAGCTATTAGATTATATTTTAATTGAATAAAATAATACGCGAGCGTATATACTATTTTTTATATATTTTTTATATTTACTTGAATATGTTCAAGTAAATTTAGCAAAGTAGCGATAATCGATATTTTATCGATTATTCTTAGAGTTGCAACTTTGCTTCTATTGCTATCGACTACAAATTGATCAAATAGTTCATTTAGTTCTGTTTTTCGCCTCGCCTGCTGATATATAGCTTATATATATATAAAGAATATTATAATATTACAAGTCGGCTCTCTCATTTTTGAGGCGCAATCAACTCTTCTTCTTGACTTTAACCTTTAGTGCCCTTTGCTAAAAGATTTTTACAACTATTTGAATTAAATTAAGTTATAGTTCAACATATTTTAAAGCATTCAGTTCACTTAATTTGTGGTCCATGAGTTATTAATTAGCTGGAAAAACAAACAAACAAAAGTTAATTGCTTTACAGCTATAATAATAAAACATAACTATGCATAAAGTGCAAGCTAATAAAAAAATAAATGCGGCAGAAGTTTTTGAAGTAATTTAATTAGTAGTAAAAAAAAGTTTGCAATGAATGCAATTTGTAGCGCAACTTTTTGTTGTTTACAAAGTGAAAGAGCAGAAAAAAATGGATCGTGATTAATTTTGTTGTTCCATTTTAATCAGTTGAGCTGGTCGGCCTATTGAAGTGCGACGTTTGTTTGTTTGTTGTCTTGTTGGTTAAACCTGAAGTGTTGAACCAATATGCAGACAACTTGCCAAAGCGAAATAATTTTTATTCGCTTTCGCTTTCCCTTTTACTTTTATTTTTTGTTGGCAGGCAGGGCAAAGTTTAGTTTGGGCTTTGGTTTCGATACCTTATTGCCTGTCAATGCTACGCTTTTGTTTATGTTGTTGTTGTTGTTGTTGTTGCTTTTTTCTTTTTTCGACTATTTATGCCAACAGTTTGTGGCACACACACACACTAGGTGCATGCTTTATATTCTCGAAACAGAGCGAAGCTTTTAGCTTTTAGCCATGGCAACCACTGCTTCCCCACAGACTAACTAACTGTAATTTTCGCCTAAGCAATTTGGCATGGCCGCAGACGCCCCCGCCAACCGACCACGCCCCACAACATAAGCGACAGTGTGACATAAAAATTTGCGAAAAAGCAAAATATGCATAATTTGCGCCACAAAGTATGCTATGCTAAATTAAGGGTGAAAGTAAATGCCGGGGCCAGAGAGAAAGTGTTTCCCAAGTTTTTAACTACTAATTACAGTTGGTAGTTATAGCATATATCCTGACCGTAAAGCGGACATTTGTAAAAAGTTTGCGCAAAAACCAGAGCAAGGGACATTCAGAACTTTGTGCTGCTGTTAAATAAAATTAAATATTTGTTAGGCAACAAACTTGTATACAAATCAACAAATTTGAAAATTTACACTACACTTTGCGCAATTTTAATTAATTAATTTTTTTTTAAATACGACAATTGTTTTCGTATTCACGCTTCAAGCTTTGATTTGCTTAGAATTTTGTTCGATTCTCAGAATGCAGTCGCTGGTACTTAAACGACTTCGCTTAAAAATGTGCGCAGTTCTATTAAAATTCTGAGTAACCAACAAGCGTTTTAACAATTTTGTTGAGGTTTCATTGCAATTCGCACTTAAGATTTGAGCCAAAGCGTTCAATGGAACTGAGAGAATGAAAGGCTAAACAAAAAAGCAGAAAACAATGCCAAACTGTTCGTTGAACTGGGCAACAGCAGCAGCTGCTGCTGCAATCTCCAATCGTACACAACAAATAGTTTGGCAAAACAATTTGCCAGACAGCAGAAGCTGTGAGTGAACTATGTGGCCAGGAGAGAAGGTTAAATGCCTTGCAATATTTGCATGCTAGACTATTTTTTTTGCAGCTAAAAAGTGTGTGAGACTGGTAGACACACACACACATAACGCATACGCCGCATATGGCAGACAAATTTTCGTTACTGTCTGGTTTAGGGACCTTGACATTGGGCCAACTTTGATTAGCCAGCAATTGCGTTGAAGCGTTTGACTGACAGTTTGACTGATTGATTGACCAGCCAACCAGCCAAGCAGAGCAAAGCAAAGCAAAGCAGAGCAGAGCAGAGCAACAAATTGTGTTACACGCAATCGGCTAACGCTAATCGTTAATCAGCTTAGCCTTAGCTGGCCTAATTCTTGCCAACACCTGCCTTTCACTTTCACAGCGCTTCACCCTTGTCAAATACGCACAAAAGCGTATTTATTTAATAAACATAGTGCTTAGTTAATACAAAATGTCGCCAGCTTGTTTTTATTACGGCCTATGACGTCTATGGAAATGTTTATTGTCAGCAATTGTCCAAAAAACAAACTAAAATAAAGCTAAATAAAAATATTTTAAACAAGCTCTTGCTTAAAATAAATATTTATATGCTATACAAAATAAAAATTTCTAAAATTATACAAGCTTTTGCTTAAAATAAATTTATATGCTATACAAAATAAAAATAAATATTTTAGCTAAAATAAAAATTTCTAAAATTTTACAAGCTCTTGCTTAAAATAAATTTATATGCTATAAAAAATAAAAATATGTATTTTAGCTTAAAATAAAAATTTCTAAAATTTTACAAGCTCTTGCTTAAAATAAATTTATATGCTATAGCTTAAAATAAAAATTTCTAAATATTTTATACAAGCTCTTGCTTAAAATAAATTTATATGCTAATTAATTAATATATAATTTACAATAATTTCTTATTAGTTTTTTTTTTGTGTTTTTAATCTTTCAATAGAAAAGTTTAGTACTAACGCTAAAAAAGCGCAACTGTCTTAACTGATTGACAGTGCTATGAACTTTAACGACTCGCCGCAGCGAAGCGAAGTGTTGAAAATATATTTCTTGCTTAAATTGAATATGTACAGTTATCTAGAATTATATGCAAAGTGCCTTGTCCAAGCTCAAAGTGTTTAATATACAAATCAAAGTAGTCAAGCAATTTCGTTGTCAATGCGCCATTCAGAGCGCTGTATATGTAATTTAAAAAAGGATCTTTTAGAATTTGAACGTCCTGGTCTCAAGCTGCATAAATGGTAGCTACACTTTCCATGCTGCCGCTCGCTCAAGTTAAGACTTGAGTGCTATTCAATTGAATTGAATCTGCGTATGCGTTGAACTTGAAGTTTAGTTTGAAACTGTCAGAAATCGAAACCAGCGTAATTAATATTGCGTGGAAAATTGCGCGATGGGCGAGCGCTAATTAGATATCAAAGTTTTCCCACTAACTAAAGGTAAACAAACGCATGCGGGTAAATTGGCTGTCAGCGCAGTCTCAAGACAAATCTCTGTGTCTAGTTATTTTAACTCTGAAGGTCGCATGCCATTCGTACCACTTACACACACACACACACACACACATGCACAATTTTTGAGCAGTTCATATGCAAATTTGATGAGTTGCCTACATGGCTAAGCTAGGGCTTCTCGCATTTTATACACTTTAATATTTTTTTATGCGAAAAAATGGAAAAGTGTACAAAAAGGCGTGGCAGAGCTACTTAAGCATATATATTCTTAATCAGCAAGACAAACTGTGTCGATATAAGTCATTTGTGCCTTCAGTGCGTCTGTATGAGCAACAAGAACTCAGTGACTATAAGAGCGAGCGCATCCAAATTTGTTATATATGCTTCTTCTATGTCCGCAGGCGCTTCGCTTATATATTTGAAAAAAAAATTTTCGCCTGTATGAGCAACAAGAACTCAGAAACTATAGGAGCTAGCGCATCCAAATTTGTTATATATGCTTCTTCTATGTCCGGAAGCGCTTTTCATATATTTTTGAAAAACAATTTTACGCTACTCTACTCCGTACATAAAAAAATCGCTTAACGCGCACAAATAAAATGTGAAAAATCTTCAATAAATTGCGCATGAGCTTTGTTAAGTTTTTGTGCGATACATTAAGTCAAAGTGTATTTAATAGTTGGCTGCGCGCAATTTTAAAGCGCGCTACTTGTTTTTCTTCCAAAGCAAAGCATAACTAATTTGCTTAGACTAAGAAACTGTGCCTTGGACAATCTCTCTCTCTCTCTCTCTCTCTCTTTTTAGCACTCGCTCTTTCTCTTTCGCTTTATCTTTGGCTAGAGCATTACGTGCTCAACACTTTTACTTCAATTATTCATGTGGCAAGCGTATGGCGAGGGGAGCGCGCTCCAAAGCTAAAAGGTCAAGTGTATGATTGTGTGTGTGTGTGTGTGTGTGTATGAGACTATGCAATTAAGTCGCAGTGCACACACACACACACACACGCATACGCACACATGTGCATATAAATTGGTTTGATGAAAATATGCAAAAATTTGTAGCCATGGACATTGACATGGACAGCTGCCATGTTGTTAACAGGCCTGAGACTGAAAGTGGCAAGTAAGGATTTCATATCCTGTCGCATGTCCTGACATACATAAGTGTGCCATACATGCTACAATAACCATTCATCATTCATCATGCTGACTGCTGTGCGTTTAATAAGCGCAAGAGCTGCACTAGTTGTAGCCATTAATTTAATAAACACAAGTTGCAGTTGCCTAACAAAGATTGCAGCAAAGCTTGAATTTGTAAAGTGCAAAGCAATATAAATGCAATAGGCTTGATTTTTAAATAAAAAGCAATAAGCTGAAATTTATAAGCTAAATGCTGTACTAAATCGCATTAGTAACTAGCGTAGCCCAATTAATTCAACAAAACTATTATAATTTCTAACTAAATTTAAAGAGCATACGCAACTTCGCTAAGCAGCAAAGCTAAATTCTTTTCTTTGAGCCTGATGGGCTCGCTCAATTTCACATAATCTGCTTAAATCAACGCCCTTTGTCCTCTTTACATCATCAATTAGTTTTGTTGATTGATTGGCATTCGTTTCATTTGCTTATGCAACATTTATGCTAAATCAAATAAAATTTATAGCTTTTCTTTTATTTTGTTGCTATTTACTGCAATTTAAGACGACAACTAGTTAGTTAAATATAATTTTAGCTTGCATCGAAATTACCTTCGAAAGTTGTTTCTGGTAATTTATCTATATAAGAATTTCAATAGCATTAAATGCGCTTCGAGCTACAAATTTATTACTTTGCGTGTGCTCAGGAGCCAGCGCATCTATCTTGCTACATTTTGTGGCATTGGCAGTGCATTATTTTTTCAGTGGCTGCTGCTGCTGCTGTTGACTTCTCTCTTTTTAGCAGCATTTAATTTTCGTTGCATTTTTGAGTCAATTGTGTGGCAAGCTAAAAGCAGCAAAGATTCAATTTGGACAACGCCATTGTTAGCTTTGGCTTTCGGCTTTTGGCTATGCGGCCCAGACTTGTGGACTTGAGTGGCTAGAAGTAAAGAAAATAAATATAAAAAAAAGCCACTAACGATGGCCGCTTGAAAACTATTAAACTTTTAGTTGAATATACGCTTAGCTAATGCTATAGAGTTTTAATAGTCGCACACACACACACACGCACACAGCTAAAAAATACAAGCTCATGTATTTAACAAGTTGCTTAAGCAAACGTTGAACTGTGCAAGCGAGAGCGACGACAACACTTGTTTGTCAGAGCTACGGCTACAAAAAAAGCAAAAAATAAAAACGAAAAAATGAACTGAAATGCAATTTATCAAAGTTAGAACATGACAATAGAAATAGAAAACAATTTAAAACAGTGAGCAATATACAACGGTTAGCTACCATATAAAATGCAAAAGCAATAGCAATAAAATTTAAATATGCAAAGCATAGAGGCAAAAATTGTAAAGCTCAAAGTTAGTGTCAGCAAATTTGAGCATAAAGCTTTAGTAGTTGCCAAAAATTAGAAAAAAGTAGAAGATTTTATAATTTAATATAATAAAATAAAGCAAGAAAACTATTTATTTATTTTTTTTCATTATTTATTTATGCGTGTAATTTAGCTAAATTATTAAAGAAACATTTTATAGGCTTACTAGAATTAAATATAGAAACTTAAGAAGAAACTTATAGCTCTAAATCAATAATAGATAAAAATTGAGTGATAAATTCTTTAAATATATTTAGTTAAAGCTGCATTAAATTAGGCTTGTATAAATGTTAATGAACTTAATGTAAGCACATAAAAAAAATAATTACAATATTTACAAAGCCTGCCAGACGTTTGTTTAATGAAATTCAATTTGAGTTCGTAGCTACCCTACAAAAATTTTAATTTGCCTTTTGCTTGTCTAAGGTCATATAAGAAAACACACTGACTGACTGACTGACTGGCGATGCCTAGCGGGAATAGTTGTTGTTGTTGTTGTTGCCCGTCGAGCGTAACGGGTAACAACAAAAATAAAAACAAAGTGTTGGCAACTTTTTGTTGTTTTGGCTTTTTGCTCTCACTTAGGTAAATAGTTGGGGCGCCCGTCGAGCTTTTAGCTGTAGCCCCAACACGAAAATGTGTCCAAGCCGCCCCGCCACCCCGCCGCCCACTTCGCCCAAGTCGTGCACCTAATGACAAATGTGTTTTTTATTTAAATATACATGCAACACTTTGGCATCGCAACAAATATAAGATCGTCATCAAACGGGCAATGACCGCTGCTAATAAATTACACATACGACATGTTGTGTGCAGTTTGGCAAACATTTC
This sequence comes from Drosophila busckii, assembly GCF_011750605.1. Lineage (NCBI taxonomy): Eukaryota > Metazoa > Arthropoda > Insecta > Diptera > Drosophilidae > Drosophila > Drosophila busckii. Next base: position 6,758,944 of record NC_046608.1, on the reverse strand, counting down.
TGTGTGGGGCGCACAGATTCATGAAAATTCATATGGCTTACAACAAAACTGTTATATGTGTGCTATATCAACTTTTGATTTATGCAAGTTTAATGCAGCTTATTTCTTAAGAAAAAAAAGCACTCACAACACTCAACTTGGGCAAATAAAAATCATGTTTGAATTTATGTTAATGCTGCCGCTGCTGCTGCTGCTGCTGTCAAGGAAATTCAAACAAATTAGTTCGAGGTCCACACAAACATATTTGCTCTTAATTTGCTTATGTGTTATATTTTTTAATATGATTTCATTCAGTTTATGTCGAATTTGCTGATTCGCCGAAAATTCAGCTTTATAGCATTTTAATATTGCAGCCAACAAATCGATTAATTATATTTTTGGCATACAGTGGAACGTTTGACTTTTATAGTTAATAAAATGAATATTTATATACATATATATATATATATATATTTTTTTTTTTTTTTGCTATTTTAGTTAATTAATTTCGAATTCCGTTTAATATTGATTACGTATACGCACAGTATACAATAATTTGTTTTGATTTATGTTAGAAAATTTATTGTTTGTTTAATTAATAAAGAATTTCGCTTTCTTATGGTTGCCAAAGTGCTATTAATTATAATTTTGATATTAAGTATACGCAGTGTAAGCTTTAATTTATAGTTAATAAAATAAAATTTTTATATTTTTGATTATAATTACTTATTTAAGAATTATTATATTTTTGGCATTACGTATACGCAGCAGAATACTTACAAAAATATTTTTAATATATTTCAATTTATTAAAACTGCAGCAGCTGTAAATTTTTTATATTTAGCGCTGCATTTTGCTTAGCCAATCAACACTGTGCTTGCATGCAAGCAAATTTCATTTGCCTTTGCACACACACACACACACACACACACACAGACACATAGTAATTAGTTTTAATGACGCCTTGGCTTGCTTCGAACATTTTCGAAAATGTTTTTGATGAGTTTTGTTGCTTTTGCAATTTGCAAATCTCGAGCTGCCTTAAATCTTCATACGCTCAATAAATTTCGCTCTTGCGCTCTCCGACAAATATTATTGAAAATACATTTAATGCAATTTACTTGGTGGAAACAGCAATTTAAATTTCAATATATATTTAATGAGTCAATAAATGAGAGAGCCAGCCAGCAAAAAAATTATATATACATTAAATGCATGCAAACATTTGCAATTTGGTCGCCAGCAGGTGCTTAAATTAAAATTATGACGAGTCTTTTTTTTTTTTTCTGAAACGTCAGCAATTGCTGTTAGATAAACAAAAAGAATTGCGCAACATTCCGACGAGTCTGGAGCTGCTGCTTGCTCGCTTCAATTGTTGCCTCGCTTGAAGAGCGCGAGCGTCTTTATTTTTAGACAAACAATGCAGACAGATCGCATGAGTTGTGGCTAAACATTGATCGATGTGTGTGTGTGTGTGTGTGTGTGTGTGAAGATTGAAATGTGCACACGTGATGTGAAAACGAACTGACATTAATTGCTTATTTAAATTATAATTTAACACGTAGTAAATCATTTGGTCAGCATTTCACTGTAAATGTCGAAATTACAATTTTGAGCTAGAAAATATATTGCAATTTTGATTGAATAATTAAAATATATAAAATATTTCAATATACAAATAAGTGCGTGGCTTTATTTTGTTTTGCTGTAAATTTTAGAATGAACATTTATTTTATATATAAGACAGCTTTGATTAATTTCAAAATTGCTTAGCGTAATTTTTAATTTAAAACAATTTTTCATGTGTGAGAAATTTATAAAATTTAGTTAACAGCCTGCAGCTTTGCTTAAATTTATAATTGCAATTTTTCTTTTAAATAAAAATATTTGAATAAAATTTATTCATGTGTAAAATGCACGCGTGTGGAAATGTCAATTGTGCATAACTGTAAATGTCATAATTAAAAAATATTGTTGAGAGCACAAATGTAAAATGCACTTTTGATTAAGTTGAAAATTGCTATTGTCACTGAAGCGTATGTTAATTTTAATAATAAAAATATCTTACAATATCAAAATGCAATTCATGTGAAAAATATGTGAGTTGGTTGCATTTTGAAATAATAAATTATTTCGCTTGATTGCGTGGCAAACTAATTTGATGCATCAGTGTGTTTTTTTCGATTAACAATTGCCAGTGAAGGTTAATTTTGATTCATAAATAAGAAAATAAATCAAGTGATGTGTATGTGGCAGCTTGGTAATCAAATGTGTAATTCAAGTTCAATGCGTTTCAAATTAATCAAAATATGCAAATGATTATGTAATCAGTTCCCACCCACAAGCACGCGCCGCCTCAAATGTTTATCAGCTGTTTGTTTGATAGTTGCCTAAGGAGGCTGCTGCTTACCTGAGCTGTCGTCGTTGTGAGTGTAAACAAGAGTCACTAAATGCGCAACAACAACAACAATCATATTGAGTGGCTGGCTGCTCTTTCGACTGTCTGTCTCTGTCTTCTGCTGTTGGCATCAAAGCAATCGGCTTACTGCTCAATCAACAACGCCCGAAGACAAACACAACTGCGCTGATGATGATGAAAGCGCCAAACCAAAACTAAGCGCATTGTAGTTTGGTTGCTAGTTACAGCTGCTGTAAGTCCAAGTCAATTTGGTTTGAGTAACACACACACACACACATAAATACACACATAGCGCTGCATGCTACAAATATTTTCATCATTAATCCAACCACCAACCAAGTGTTGGTCGCCAACTCTTTACAAATGCTCATACGTACGTTATGTGGTTAAAGCGACAATTATTGTTGTTTCTGTGTTGACGTATACTTAATTAAAATGCTCGAAATTAAATAGTTTGGCTATTGTTATATTAGAATTAATAAGTTACGAACAAATATTTTATATTGCATTTGTTTTAATATGCAGTTTAGTTTTATATTTCCATATAGTAACGATTTATTTCGATTACAAATTCAATGTCAATCGATATGCCATAGATGACTTAAATATTTTCATATACTATCGATTTATTCCATGTATAACGATCAATGTATTTCGATTACAAGTTCCATATTAATCAATATTCTATAGCTGGCATATATATCGATTTTTTGCTGAATATCAAACACAATTACAGCAATATGTAATATATATGCTATAGCATCAATTGTTTATATTTATACTATCGATTTATATTCGATTCAATGCGTTATAACATAAGATTTGCTATAATTGTTAACTGATCAATTGCACTTTCTATCGATATAATATGCAATAAGCTATAATCGCTTTTATTTGCACATACTATCGATTTTAATGCTTATCAAACTAACATACATACTAACATTAAATTAATATGACTTACATTTGCATATTCGATCGATCACAATAAATTTGATTTAATTTACAATACTATAATCGATAGCTTTTTAGCTTTTAGCAACTAAACCTAAACAAGTTGAAATGCCACATTTATTTAATAAAATTCGATTTCATCATCATAATCGATAGCTTTATTATATATTTTCAAAACTAAACAAGTCGCTTGCATTTAAATGTTAAGCGTGCCTAAGCAAAGCTTACATTTATTTAAAAATAGCTTATTTTTGATAAGCACCAACCGCAACTGGATTTGTCAGCTAGCAAACTAATCCAACTAACTAGCAAATGTTAGTTTCGGACGACAGCAATGTTTAGAATAAAATGCTGACCGCACTTGAACTGAACCGCAAATATACAAGAGCTAAGCCCAAAATGCAGATGAATGTCAACGAGCCGGTGGCTTAGACTACAACAATACATACAAAGTAATTCACATGTGTCTCGAGCTTAGTTAAGTTTGCTGTTGACAACTTAAATGCAGAGCGACAAGGCCCTGAGGCTGCGGCTGTTGCTGACTGCGTGGCAAGTTTTTGGTGCCAAGCTATATTAACCAATTTTGTGAAATTCACTTGTCCTGTAGTGAGCCCACGCCTTTTGTCTGTTTGTTGTGTTGCAATATTGCTGCAAAGCGGCTATTTATAGCTTGCAACATCTGTGTTGCCATATTAGCTTATTTTAAGCTAGATTTAGCTATATATATTTATATGTGCATCATATTATTGATTGTCAATTTTTGAATACAGGCTTATGATTAAAATTATATATGATATACAAAAACAAAAATTAACAAAATTAAAATTTATTTTATAACTTAAAAACAATATAAAATTTAGGAAATATTTATATGTGCATTTTTTTTTTTTTTGTTTATTCAAATCTAATTTGTCTTCAATATATTTTAAAATTTAAAATTTGGCAGATTTAAATTTTTCGTTAGCTTAAAAAAATAATATTGAATTCTTAATTGAGTGAAATTGTAGGCAATTTTTTTTTTATCTTTTTACTTGTATGAGAAAATTCCTGAAAACTCCTCCCCCACCCAACTTCTGGCTGAAGTCAGCCAAAAAAATATAATAATATTCGTAAATACAAAAACAGCCTGAAGGCCTCAGTTGCGCTGTAATATAAAATTAATTCTAATTTAAAATTAAAAATAAATAAATATTTTCACTTGTCTGCGAGCTTTTATTTTTTTGTTAGCTACTCACATGCGTTTTGACTGTTTAGCTTATTTTTATTACGAATTTAGCTTATCTGGCAACACTGCTTGCAACATCAGTGTTGCACAATCATTTAAAATACAAACAAAATACGCTGGAGACTGATGAGAGGCTGTTGCAACAGCTTGGACTTGGGGGCGTTGAATGTTTATCGAGTGTAAACAAGCGTTGTGTGTCACTCGCCGCTCTTGCCTCAATATTGCCATTTGCCACGCCCACCTGTGTGTGTGTGTGTGTGTGTGTGTGTGTGAGCGTGAGCTGGCGTTGCGCATATTAAATTAAAGCGCGCCTCTGGCGTCGACGGCATGTTAATTATTTATATTTAATGATTGCACTCGGCGGCGCACATGCCACAAGCCTTGTCAAATATTTAACTTTCGTTTCCGTATGTCATCATCATCCAACGTATAACAGTGGAAATTGCTTGTCACAATTTCCTAGCAGTGTATTCAATAGTTCTCAGGCTGAGGCATTGGCGTTGAATTTCTTATTTCTTTGGCGACGCCTCCGTTTGCCTTTATTGCTGTCTCTTCTACCGTTAAGGCCTTGGCTATAATAGAAGTGGCAATGCTTTTTGAAAAGCGCTTGGAGCGCATTGCACTTGAGTGAGTGGCGGGGCTTATAGCGTTTAGCACGAGATTCGAGCGCTTCTGCTCTTTGTTTGCTCGCTTGCTTGCTATGCTTGTGTGTGAGCTGAGTAGGCTGCCTTAACGCCTGAATAGCTGCTACAAGTTTGTGCCTGCACTGACAAAAGTTAGCGTATATAGCAAATTACTGACTTGTAAAATTGTTAAGACATTTCTCTTGTCTCTTGGGAATTTCAATATCAATTTATATAGCTAGAGCCAACATTTGCGTGTGGGCTTCTTTGTTATAAATAGTATTTGTATTTGTATTTGTATTTGTATAAGTGCAATAAATAAGCAATGTAAGCAAAATGTAAGCGTAATAATTATTTGAAAATATTTTTTTTTTATATAAACATTTTATATATTAATAATTACAAAAAGCGAAAAATTATAAAGCGAGTAATTCATTGCTCGCTTAGTAATTTCAGCAAACAATTATCAAACAATTTTGTTATTAATGTTTTAAACAAAAGTAATGCATAAAAGCATAGATATTTGTTTATTATACATTTATGCTTATTTTTTTATATTTTTACCGCACATAGATTTTTATGTACATTAAAATTAACTTTACATTAGTTTATTTATTTATTTTATTTTATTTGTTATTTATTACTTATTATTTATTATGTATTTATTATTTATTTATATATTATTTATTTATTATTTGTTTATTTTATTTAAAAAATAAATCTAACAAATTTAATTTAAATAGCTGCAAAATGATTGTTTTAGTTTTTAATTATTTACAAAAATAATGTTATTTACCTTACATCTTATATTTATTTGTTTATTTTTTTATATTTTATATATTTTAATAATGCTAACAAATTGACGGCAAGTGACTAACAAATAATTTATAATGCACATAACTGCAAAATGATTGCTTAGGTATTTAATTATTTACAAAAATAATGTAAATCATATGCCTTGAATTTTATATTTATTTGTAATGCAGCTATAAATTATTAATGCAATTTAATTTAAGCTTGCAGAGCATTAGCTATTCGTTTTGTTTTATTGCTGCTGCTGTTTTCTTCAATTCTATTTTTTTTTTTTTTGCTTATGCGTTGCTTGACTGCCAAAGTCGTTGCTGCTGCGGCCATTTTGTTTGTTTCTTTGGCTTTGTTGTTGCCTCAGCTGTAAGAAGTTGAGCAAGCGCGCGCTTCAAAACATTTGCCGACATTTGCAAGTCAAATGAAATTATTTATTTTGTATAAATAAATATACAAATATGTGTAGACAAGAGAGAGAGAGAGAGAGAGAGAGAGAGAGAGCGAGATGCTTAGATATGTGTGCAGTTGCTTAGATGCTTGAAGTTGCATGCAAACTGCTGGGACTAATTAGTTTGGTCAGCAACAGTTCGTGGCATGCAACATGAGTGCAGGTCCAGCCAATGGATTTTTAATGGCACGTGTGTGTTTTTGGCATTTCCGTTTTATGTGCTTCCATTACCGTTTTTTCATATTTTTAATTACTTTAAAGCTCAAATTGAATTTGTAATTAGTGCAAAAAGAATGTGCAATCGATTTGTTTGAAAAAGCTTTGCTCATATTGTTTTTAACAAAAGCACGACAAAGTTTAATTAACAGAGCACTCAAAGCTTATTCAATTAAATACTTAAAAGTTTTCGTTTGTTTCCGAAGTAAACTAGCCTATTGCACTTAACTAATTATAAATGACTTGCCAGCCAACAGCAGAGAGTGCATAAAGCAAAAGGCTGCACGTGTGTGCGTGTGTGTGTGTGTGTGTGCTGGCTATAAATCTTTTGGCCTCATCATGATAACTAACTAAACTAAACATAATTAGAATTTTGTATACACGCATTCAAACATGTGCGTGGCCAAGCGTTGGGCACGTGTTTAATATTAGTTAGCCAGCTTATAATGATTTGTTGGTGTGTGTATCTGTGTGTGTATGTGTGTGTGTGTGTGTAGCGTTTGACAATCAAAAGCGCGCGCGTCATGAAACACTCAAGTCAAAAATTTTGCTGCTAATTAAGTGTTAAATCATGTTGAAAATCTGCTCACTCAGCTGACGGACAGGTATATGCTCAATTTAAAAAGCACACACACATGTGTGTGTATGTGTATGTGTGTGTGTGTCTAACATTTTTTTTTGTTGAGCTCTGCACGAGTTCGCTTTTCATATATGAAAAGTCGAACTGTTCTGCTCACTCACACAGCCTTTAAGCCACGCCCAAGTAGCACGCACTTTATGCGCAAATGAACACACACACACATACACATGCACATATGTGTGTGTAACTCATTTTATGAATATGCTGCCTCATGTCATGTCATGTGCTGTTGCTTTGCCTTGCTTATATTAATTTTTTTTCGGGCTTGCTGGCTGCCTTTTCGTTTCTCAAAGGGGTATATGCAATTGCTGCTGCTGGGTTAAAGCCAAAATTACAAAATTTTTCGTACGCCATAAGCCCGCCCAGCTGCAAAGTCTGTGCAAACATCAAGTCAAAGGCAATAGTTCAAGCTCAGGGCTCAAAGCTTCAGTTCAGTTAATGCAGCATAAGCTTAAGCTCCAAGTAAAGCAGCTTACTAACTAGTTAGCAAGCGTTTTTATAAATATATTCATAGTTTAAGCCTAGCTTAAGTGGTTTGAGTTGCTTGCAACAGGCGCAGCGCAAATTAATTATTTATTTATTTATTTGTTTTGGCTTATGGTTTAAGCCTTGGTTAGGGCACCACTTTTCGATTTTCAAATTAAGCTGGCTGCAGTTTGTTCAACTATGGCTTAATTTAAGTTTTATTTGAAAAAAAGTACTAATAATAATAAAAAAAAAATAAATTTTGCTTCAGCGATTATAACAAAAAATTTTACCAAAATTATATAAATACAAAATAAAATAAATAAAAAGAACTGTAAGCAGAAATAGCCTAAAAAAGTAGTTAACAAATAAAATGCTTAGAATATTGAACAAGTTATATTATTAATATATTTTAAAAATTATTAAAAGAGATTTTATATAATAAAAATGATAGGAAAAAAATTAAAAAAATACAAAATAAATAAATAAAATTTTCTATGAGACAAAAATAGCCTAAAAGAAGCAGTTAACAAATAAACAGCTTAAGATATTGAACACGTTATATTATTAATATATAATAAAAATAAAAAAAAATTCTGCTGATAGGAAAAAATGAAATAAATACAAAATAAATTATTAAAAAATTGTTTATAGGATATAAAAAGTTATATTATTAATATATAATAAAAATAAAAAAAAATATTTGCTTAAATTATTATATTATAAAAATGTTAGGAAAAAATAAAATAAATACAAAATAAATAAAAAAAAATTCTATGAGTCAAAAATAGCTTACAAAAAAGCAGTTGACAAATAAAAAGTTATTGCGTAACTAATATTGCTTAAAATTTAATTTATTTTGAAATTATTTTATACAAAAACTGCAAGTATGTGAATAATTTAACGTTAATATGCGAGTTTTTGTCAATGAAGATTTCTGCTTTTTACTACATCCGTAAAAAATATCTTAAAGTTTGCTACGAAGTCGAAATCAACTGCGCTGTCTTTTGCATATTAAAAACCTCGAAGTATCTTATTAACTTGAGCCCATTTGAGTACATTTGCATTTGTTAATAGCATTCTTATTTTTTATAACTTGCGCGCAGTCGCTCTCCCAACTATAATTTGCACTTTATTGCAATAAGAGCATTAATATTTGGCCATTGCTGGTTGCCACTGTACTACGTTGTGGCTTATGTAATGACTTTGCTTTCTGCAAGTTATTGTTTTTAGCTATTGCTATTTTTTGTTCGCTGTGTCCGTGTTGTCGGTTCTGCCTGCTTACGCTTTTATGGCCAATTTGAAACTCATTTTATTACGCAGCGAACGGCGAAAACAAGAGAGCAAATGAAAATGAAAATGCGAATGAAAAAAAAGTGTAGCCTACTTTGCTGGGCCAAAGGCAGTTTTGCCAGTTGGTTTTGCTGTATGTTTCACATCATTAACATTTGGCCTACGCTATTTTGTGCTTGCGCTACTTAAGTGAAATCTGCTTAATACGTTGTTAACAACTCATATGGGTATTAGGCCTTTTAGATAAGATAACAACACACACACACACTAACATATTTGTCTTACCTTTTGTGCTTGGCCAGCATTATTATTGACGTCGGGGCCTGCTGCTAACTGCAAATTTCACTTTTTCTGCCCGTCACTTTTGGCTCAACAGCGTAAATTATTTAGATAGCATTTCTTCCAGCAAAGTGTTTTGGGGGCACTCAAGTAGCTCTTACCTTTACTTTTACTTTTTTTTTCTCTGCTCTTGTTTCCTTTTCTTTTCTTTTTTTTTTTGCTGCTCTTGTTTAACAAGTGGCAAATCTGCGTTGTAATGTGCATATATAATTTTTCATGAGAGCAAGTTTGGTTTTTTTGCTTTTCCCTTTGCTCTTTGTTGTTGTTGTTGGTTTTCATTTATATTTTAGCACGCCTTTATCGCTTGAATGAATTTCGAGTAAGCAATTTTCGAAAAGGTCTCCATACTGAAAAGCTGCGGCAATATGGAAAGCTTAAGCTGTAAACTGTTTGTGTGTGTGTGAGAAATTATGTTGTCTATATGGAACATAATACTTAGCAACACTTTAGCAAGCAAGAACAAAAATTGGGCTCTTAGTATTTAGACAAAAGTCGCTGCAGCAGATTGTTAAACATTTTTGAAGGCAATGGTTTTATTTACATTTTTTATATAACAATTATTGCAGTTTAAATTTAATGCTTTTATTTGAAATACATATTGTTAAAATTAACTTGAATTATATTTTTTATTATTTAAATATTAATAGAATTTTATTTGCTTGATTTTTGAATTTGAATTAATGATCATTAAACATTTTAACATTGGCTGCTGTTTTTTTTAGTTCCAAGTCAGACAAGATTTTTAATTAAAATTCATATATTATTTTATTGCAATTATTCAAATTTGAAAATTATTTAAATAAGCAATAGACACTTGCAATTATATGAAAAATCTTGAAGAAAATTTACTTGATTGACACTTTGTTAAGTGTTGAAAATTATTTATTAGTCACACTTTTCCAATTGAAATGAGTTTATGCACTTAACTAAATCATTTTAGTAGCAATCAGCAGAATCAATCAAGTGACAATTATTGAAAAAGAATGTCCTTGCTATGCGTCATATCAAAGTGACATATTGCATATTTTTGCATGAATGAGCATGAAATATTTTTAATAACTTGCCTTTCGCAGTTAAGTGAGGCGAATAAAGTTCAGTTTTAATGAAATATTTATTGCAGTTGCAATATAAAATATTTATTTGATATATTGCAATCAAACTGCCTGTGTCTTTAGCTGAAGCAGCAGAATAATATCAAAAGTATTTACGTTTGACTAATATTTGCCAACTCAAAAAGCAAAATGTTATCAAACGAAACGAATGGCGAACTGTAATTAAGCCACATTGCAATTTATATCAAAAGTTGCAAAAAAAAAAATAAATAAATTAAATGAAATTCCAAAAAACTTGCATCATGAAATATAACAAAAATGGCAGCCAGACGGGCAAACAGCAATCAGCTTACAAATATGCTTACATGTGTGTAAATAAATATGCTTGTGTGTGTGTATGTGAAGTGGGTGCTGCGTGGGTGGAAAATATTAACAATCATTGAGCGAAGTGAGCAATGAGCGTTGAGCGTTGAGCGTTGAGCGTTGATTTCTTGACTAGACAACAAACTGAGGAGCTTGGAATTTGCTTTGACAAAAGCTCAGCTGTTTAATATTTAATGTTGAAAAAGCCCCAACTGCCAAACAATGAAGCTAAGCGGACTTGTCAACAGCAACATTATGTATTGGTTTTTGAGCTGGCCTTGTGATTACGCTTTAATGGATTTTCAGTAAACCGGAAATGTTGGCCCAAAACGTGCCCAAGAACGTGAGTCCTGACAGCAATACAGTAGGTCAAAATAGTATGCCAGCACACTTCAAAGTTGTTGCAATTAGATTTTTTTTTGCAAACTCTATACACTTTGATAGTTTTATAAAAAAAGTTAAGGGGTAGCATAAAGTTGTGTGTTTTGTGTTTTAGTTAAAAAAAAAAATCTAGAAAAATCTGTAATAAATTACACATACGCCTTTTTATATTTTCTAACGCTTAGAAATGCATTATTATTTATTAAAAGTAGTATTAAAAGTGGCTGCGTTTACTTTACGTCAATTCTGCTTTGGCTTGTTCGCTTATAGTTTTGAAAAATCTAGAAAAATCTGTAATAAATTACACATACGTCTTTTTATATTTTCTAACGCTTAGAAATGCATTTTTATATTAAAAGTGTATTTAAAAGTTGGCTGCGTTTACTTACGTCAATTCTTGCTGCTTTGGCTTGTTCGCTTATAGTTTTGAAAAATCTAGAAAAATCTGTAATAAATTACACATACGTCTTTTTATATTTTCTAACGCTTAGAAATGCATTTTTATATTAAAAGTGTATTTAAAAGTTGGCTGCGTTTACTTACGTCAATTCTTGCTGCTTTGGCTTGTTCGCTTATAGTTTTGAAAAATCTAGAAAAATCTGTAATAAATTACACATACGCCTTTTTATATTTTTGAACGCTTAGAAATGCATTTTTATATTAAAAGTGTATTTAAAAGTTGGCTGCGTTTACTTACGTCAATTCTTGCTGCTTTGGCTTGTTCGCTTATAGTTTTGAAAAATCTAGAAAAATCTGTAATAAATTACACATACGCCTTTTTATATTTTTGAACGCTTAGAAATGCATTTTTATATTAAAAGTGTATTTAAAAGTTGGCTGCGTTTGCTTAAATTCAATTCTTGCTGCTTTGGCTTGCTGCCAATTAAGTCAAGATTTTTGGGCAGCAAACTTGGTCTCTCGACATCGATTTGACTGCTGCTGCTGCTCTTGCTCTCTGGCTAGACGACGCCCAGAACTCGCTACACTCTACTCTCGTATGTAAGTTAGTGCCAAAGTTGAAGTCTCGTGTTGCATTTGCAACGTGCAAATCGCAACATAAATCAACAAGCAATGGCAGCCAAAGGGTGTGGCGATATCTTTTTACTCCGCAGCTTCCAGTCACGTTTTCTGCTTGTGTAAAGAGCTTAACACCCCCGACTAAAACATGTTAATCGTTTACTTGTTAGCTCCTTTGTCTAGCTGCAGTTATTTAACCCAGCAGTGGGTTGGGTGGGCAAAGTTAAATAATTTCGAAAATTATATAGCTCTGCTTTTGCTTGTTGAAATGCTCGTTGCTCTCAGCTGTCCAATTCATGTGAAAATCTAATTATTTTACGCTGAGCTTGGCAGAGCTTTGTGCGCATCGAATGTGAACACTGCCTTACAATATTATGTTAACCAGCATTTGCTGCAGCAGCAAGTGCAAGAATTAATTATGTTATGTAATTAAAATGAAAATATGAATAGCAACGCACATAAAATAGCAAAGCAAATAGCAAAGTTTGAGAATTATGCAACATTTTTAAATTAAAAAAATTAAATAAAAATTAGACTACATAATTTTAATTATTAACTAAAAAAATTCTATGCTTTTAAGGAATTTCTTGAGTTACGTTGCCATAAATATATATTTTATTTGGCAAGCAATTATTTTTACTTCAGCAAATAATAATAATTATAACTTACAATAAATGCATTAACTAAAAATTGTTTGAATTGAAAATAAATTGGTAAAATTTTTCTTTATTATTATTGCTGTTTTTTGATTAATTATTATTGTAATTTGTAATGCAGCTTGAGGTTTTAAATCTAGTAAATTGCCAAGTTTGCTAGCAAACTCTTGCTGTTGCAGACTTGTTTACAAATTGTTTATAAAGTACAGCAGCAGTTATCAATTTTAGTTTTCAAGCATTTATAGTAGTTGGCCCAAAGCCCAAAGCAGCCCAAAGTGCTGGCAAGCCAAAAATCTTGTGTGGTGCTCACTAAATCTCTGACCTCAAACTAAATCCTTTGCATGCAAAGCAAGAGCCAGCTAACTATGTCTGAGTGTTTTGCTCTCTCTCTCTAACTGTGTGTGTGTGTGTGTGTGTGTTGGGCACTTTGTCTTGTTTGGTAATTTGGAAGTCATTCACTTTGGCTGCAAGCGCCCAAATGAGCAACGAACTCTAAGCTCGCAGGCACTTGATGTGAGTTCATTGTCTATTTTATTGTATTTTAATTTTTCTTATTTACGCCAGAGCACAACACAGTCGACTCCAAAGCAAACAGCTGCTGCTCTCAAGCTTTCGCTTTTCGCTATTTTACGCGCACTCTCTCTCTCTCTCTCTCTCTCTCTCTCTCTGTCTCTGTCTCTATTGTCTGCTGGCTGCGGTTAGTGTACCCGCCCCAAAGGGATTTGTACTTTAATTTCTTTGCTAATGCCAATGTACCCATCAGCAGCTCTCAGTTCACGCCTTCGCCTCCTTGATTTCGAAAGCTGTCAGCAGCGTCAAGTGCTTGGCTGCCCATAAATAAGTCACGTTAACTGCCTGTGTGTTGGCCATCAACTTTATATTAACTTAAGCTTTGAAGTCGCTCTCAATTGTTTAATATACATAGCTCAATGCACATTTATAATAAGCAACGCTACAAATTCTATTGCTTAGAGCTTAGCACATGCGCTTCAATTGCTTTCTACACAAAATAGTTCTATTTATACACTTTGAGCATGAAAAATGACAAAGTGTCTGAAGAGTTTGTGCGTATAAATGCAAGAAAACAAAATTATGCTTGTTGCTTAAGCCAAACTGAGCTGATACAGCTATGTGCGTCTGTGTGAGCAACAAGATCTCAGCGACCTTAGGAGCTAGAGCAAGCAAATTTGCTATGCATGTTGCTGCTATTTTAACAGCAATTCTTTTATATGTTTGAAAAGATTTTAACTGCCAACGCCAGCGCAAATCGCAAAAAACATTTGACGCATACAGAAATTGGGTATAAATCTTAAATATATAACAATTAAGCTTTGGTTTTGTTTTTAAGCGTTTACAAAGTGTATCTAAAAGTTGCTTGCGCCCAACAGCATGTGTGCAATTTTTTTTTTTTTTTACTGCTGCTATAACAATCAGTGACTGTTCTGTTGTTGAGTAAGCTTTTCATATTTTTCTTTTATTTTGTTGTGTATTTCCATTTCAAAGTGAATCGCCAACAAAGCGAGCAAGAGCGAGATAGCCGAACGCACAATTTGTTTGCGGTCGCCCAACTGTCTGTATCGAAATTCTATAAAAATGTTGCTGCTGCTCTCAAATGGCTTTGCATAAAAAATAAACATAGTATAGTCCGCCGCTGCTGCTGATAACCAAAGGCGACAAATAGCGTTTAATATGAAATATGTGTGGCACACACACACACAACAGCAAGTTAAAAATTTCCATCAATTTCAAACGCGTTGTCCTGTTCGCCTGCCAAACACACACAATTTTATAGTTTTCTTTATAGCGGCAGAACGAAACAGCGTTTAAAATATATAAATTTGTTTATTTTAGTATAGCAGGTAGTGCTAAATTATAGTTATGAAAATAAAAATTGTAATGCTGCGAGCTTAAGCGATAGTCAAGTTAGTTAAATGCATCAAACAAAGCAATGAGAATTAAATGCTGCAGTTCCAAAGAATTTCAAGTCGAATTCAAACTGTAACCGAAATGAGCTTTGACAAAATTCTAGGAGAAACAGATGTTGTATATTGATTGCATTTCGTCGTAGCTGTGAATTTCCACGAAAATTTATACAAACCAAAATCAGAAATTCACTGCAAGCGGATAAGCAGATTTTTCTTGAAGCGACAAGAGTTACATTCGCTCTTAGTTTTGATTTGAGCGAACTTTAGCTTCAGTCCATAATAATTAGCTGTGGCAAGACTGATAATTAGCTTATTGAGTTATTATAATTTAGTATAATTATTTCGAAATGTTTGTCAACAGCGTTTGCTTAAAATAATTAATTTATTAAATGCAATTGCTAATTGAACTATTATCTTTTTTTTATGTTCAGTTGCATGACAAGTTTATAGTTGAAAATTATTGCTTGAGCATTTTAAAGTAGTAAACAAAACGACAAGCAGCACATTTGTGTGTGTGTGTGTGTGTGTGTGTGGCACTTTATAAAATACTAAGTGCTTATGTTATAAAATATGTTGCAAATGAAATAATTTCCTACACAGCGTCGAGCAGCATTTGCTGCGGACTTCAGTCAGACTTTTTAATAACTTCAGTCTCTGTCGCATAACTCGACGCGGACTTGGGAAAATTTGAATTTCATTTTTCCGTCATACCAAATTGCCCGTAGGGTAGCCAAAAAGCTCTAAGTGGGTGGACTGGGCGCACGCTGCAACTTTAAAAATTTATGCTCAGGTATGCGCTATGGTAAGCGTTGCGCGTTTAAAGCTAACTGTAAACTGTGACAAAAAAAAAAAAGAAAGAAACAAACTTGCTTGCAACAAGCGAGCGGACCAAAGTTTTGCTTGTCGTCACCGTTTTGTGTTTTGCTTCAAATTGGAAACACGCCCCAGTAAAAAAAAAGAGCGTCAAGGAAACGCACATCAAAATTAACTGTAAATAAAAGCGGCAAAAAAGCAAGCGCCGAAAATAAAAACAACAACAAAGGCAGTAGCAACAGCAGCAACAGCGACGAGCCATAAAGTACAGCAAGACTGTGAGATACTCTAACTTGAAAGCTATAAATATGATAAAAAGATAGTTAAAAATAATTCTTGAAATTGTTAGACAAATTTTTAAAATTTAAATTTATTTTTTTTATAAATAATAAAGCATAACTTTTATTTTCAATTCATAGTTTCTTACTAAATATTCAATTAGAAAAGAAAACAAAATAAAAGATAAAATGCTTTGCTTAGTGCGTAAAAGTTAATAACAAAAATTACATTACAGCAACAAAATGCTGCTAAAGTATTTTTGAAAATATATTGCGAATGGTATATATATATATAAATCTATGACTAAGATTAAGCAGATAATGTAGAGCAGTTAACTAAAATGCTAGCAAAATATTTAGGCAAGATAAATTTTAAATATTTTTATTTTTGTTTTATATAGTTTATATAGCTTATTAATATTTCTTATATAAGTTTATTAATATTACTTTATATTTATATAGTTTATGAATATTTACTTTATATATGTAAATGTTGTTAGCGTTGCTTTTTAGAGCCAAACTGCCTTGCTCAGCTGGCAGTGTAATGCGAAAATGTGCCAAACATGCTTTTATATATATATATATATATATATTTTTTTTTTTGTTATTGTTGTTGTCAATTTTGTCATATGTATGCACGTGGCAAAAGTAAAAAGCAAGCAAAGTTTTGTGGGCATAAAATAAACGCGAGCGCAAACGACTGCCAAATACTCTCTAAGAACAAAAGGCAAAGGCCCAGGAGCTCCCTGGCCCAGAGCTCAAGCCAGCCCAATGTAAAATCTACCTTGGGCTGCCTTTTGTGATAAGGGAGTAGGTAGTATATAAAAAGTTAAGCATGTTTGTTGACTGCTTGCTGGGGTTTGGACTTAACGGCAACCCAAGCGGTTGGGGGGGTGGTGGGTTGGAGTCTGTTATCCTTGGGGAATGTGCTCTTGTCGCTTTTTATGCCATTCAATGTGGCATGGAGTTTATTTTTGGTCTCGCCAGCCTAACGCTTGAAGGCGTGTCACGCCTCCCAACACACACATACACACACATATATAAAAAAGAGGCCACTAATTTGTACATTATACAAACTATTCTTGTCGTTGGGGCGTGGCACTTGCACCTGTTGCGGTCGGTTTAACTTTTAACTTGATTTTACGTGCAACTTTCACACGCTCTAACTCTCACTCTCAGTTTCGCTTTCTCTGTGTGTGTGTGTGTGTGTGTGTAATTAAGTAATTGTTGTTGCCAAACACGTTCGCGCGTTTTGGCCATGTTAAGCTGCAAAGTAGGCAATGAAAATGTTTTGCGCGCGCTTCGTTCGCATTCAGCTAATTAATAAATGATGCAGCAGCATAACTGTAAATTATTTTGCACGCTGATAAATCAAAAAATTGTGCAGAAAATTTGTACAAAATCGATTTGGCTGAAAGGTTTGGGCTGCCGCAGAATTTTAAATCAACATCAAACGAGCCCAAAATAGCGTCAAAAACACTCGCTAAGTTTTTCCTTAAACTCAATAACAATTTTTTTTATACAAAAAAAATGTGTAATATAATTTGAAGCTTTAATTTAAATACAACTAAATTTAGCATAGCCAATTTAAATAGCAGCAAAGGCTTTTATACTAAAAAGTATGAAAGTATATTCTATAGCTGTAATAGCTATGGAATATATTGGTTGGATTCTAATTGTTGTCACCAAACTTGCTTAATAGTAAAGTTAGTGCTAGTTACTAAGTTTGCTTTAGGTTTAGCTTGAACAGATTTCTCTAACGCAAACAACAAGACGCCAGGCCAGGCCATGTGGCCCATTGTGTTGCCTGCGTAGCTGTAGAAATAGTGGGGGGTATTTATATTTTAATAAAAATTTCGTTTAACATATTTAGCTTAACTATTTTGAAATAATTCTAATAAAGACTTTGCTTAACATATATTAATTAATTTGAAATATAAAAATATAAAATTGTTTAAACATATTATTTAAAAATATATTTATTAAGCTTTAGAAATGACAAAAATTATAGTCAATAGCTAGTCAAGTTTAGTCTTTATGCAAGGCATCGATTAAATTAAAGCTTAAAAATGTATTCACATTTTTTTTTAGTGCTTTGTTTGTATTTTAAATTTATTTACAACAAAATCGCTTATCATGCTATAAAAAAAACTCACTTAGTTTGAAAATTCGCCAAAGTGTTTGCCCACTTACTTTGTTAACGTTTGATAACAAAATGTATATTATTTTTGCATAATTGCTGTACCCAGCAGCAGCTTTAATGGAACTGCATTAAGAATCGCTCGAACGTAGGCAAAACCACAGTTAACCACAGCCCGCAGCACAAAGTGATTAAATGAATTAAATGCCAGCACATGGCAAAAAGACAAAGCGAAAAAAATTATATAAAAAAAAAAAAATGCTATTGAAAGTGCATTGTAAGTAAACCTTAGAGCGCATAATAAAACAACAAGCAGTTCAAAAAGATAACCTCTCTCTCTCTCTCTCTTGCGCTACCAGGGCTGAATAGCATATTTAAGAGCGTCAAGTGGCTTGCACTTTGAAATGCTTTGTAGTGGTTATTGCTACTCATTGGCTAGACCCGCGTTAATTTAATTTACTTTGCCAGAGCTGCTGCCGTCAACGCCGACGCGTTATTTTAATTGCCAACTTGTCACACACACACACACACACACACACACACACACTTTTTGCACCTTGTGCTCTGCGGCTCGTTTGACCGTCTGCGTTTATTAATTAATTGAATTATAAAAAATAACAACAGCTAACTAACAGTAAGTGGATTGTCTATTATTTTTAAATTAACAATTTAGCAATTATAATTAAGACGTTAATGTTTTAATGTGTTGCTCATTTATTAATAAAAAGAAATAGCAAATTTAATTAACACGTTAATGTTTTAATGTGTTGCTAATTTATTAATAAAAAACAAATACAACACAAAACAATTTATATGCACTTAAAAATATAACAAATATAAAAATACAAAAAAATGCAAATAATTTTATACATTTTTACACAAAGTAAATTTAAAGTTTTTAAAAATATATATACTCTATATGTTGTTATATTATAATATAAGCATTAACTAAAGAGTAAGTATGCTGCTTAACAATATATTAAGTAAATTAATACAAAATGTTGCTGCATATAAAAATAGTTTGAAATGTACAATAGTTGAGCCAGGCAGTTGTTAATATAAAAGGCCCCAAAAAATAGTTTTTAATAATTAATTTACTGCAAAAATGTGCCATGTGCTTGTTGCTATACATTTTTGTATTAGAGCAAACCTTTTTAATTTTTAATCAAACCACAAGAGAGTTTTGCTGTAATAAAATTGATAAAATATGCTAACTAGGCAAGGCAAACAAAATATTATATAAATACATATGTATATAGATTAACACTCAGCTTAAAGTAATCTGATTGAGCTCAGGCTGCAGCTATTGCTAAGTTCGTTTTAGTTAAACAATTGACGCAGCCGCTTAGCATTGAATTTAATAAATTCGAATTCGACTCGAAACCCTATTGTGCTTTAGACTTCATCAGAACTGACTTGAAATTAATTTGCTGCTGAAGTCTTAGCAACTGCACTGAATTTGTCTGAATTTTTACGAATTGCATTCCAATTAAAATAATATTAATACTAAAACAAATGTTTTGGCCCTTGAAATTCCAGCTCTTTGGCAGTAATTATATCAATAATTATATTGGCTGGCGTTAGTTGGCTTGGCTTTGATACCAAGCATGCATTGCATGGCTGCATTAGTTAATCAAATTTCAAACTTCACTACGCACAAAGACAATTTGAGGTCTATTTATTTAATTGTTAGACAGACAGAGAAGCTTTAGCATTAGCTGCAGCACTAATTAGTTATCTAAGAGTGGACTTTGACGTATGTGCAACTATTGTTGTCTTTAATTTGCCCAACAAATTAATGTAGCATAAAAGTCTCAAAGCCAACAAATATTGATTATCAAAAACCCCAAAATAAATAAAGCAACTTACACTAGACAAGAAGGCAAGCAATAGAAACAATTTAAAATCAACTGCATATCCTAAAATATTAATCTCAGCTAATGCTGCATTAGCTTTCCATAGCTTAAACGTAACGTTATTGCTCACAGTTAGTTCATTAATAATTATTACAACTGACAATCAATTGAGACTTGCGTTTGCCCAATTGTCAATAAGAGATTTCTATCATCAGCTTCATAACTCATCAAGGTCCTAGCCAATTGAGCTTGTCAACGTGTTTGGTTTGGCTGATTGAATGCAATTGCAATTGTCAATTGGCTGGCGCAGCTTTAGTGTGCGCATTAATTGTTGATTACTTAAGCGACAAATCAATGTGCACATTAGCAAATGCTCAAAGCAATTTCGCTAATTATTGTGCAAATGCTAAAGAGCGAGCGAGACAAATGCTAAGAGCTGTGGCTCAAATTAACTTTGCCATTGTCACAAAAGTCTTAACAATAACAAAAGCAACAGCCAACCCCTTTATGTTGCGTAGGCCGCGCTGCTTTTTATATTATTTTTGCTGTTGTTGTTGTTATTTTATAATTGCCGCTGTGTGTGTTTTGTTGGCTGCTGCGCATTTTGGTTGCCCAGCCTGCTTTTTGTCTTTTGTTTAAAAGCAAAAAGCTGAGCTCTCACCTAAAAAGCATTTTGATAGACTGACTGACTGCCTGACTGACTGACTGACTGACTAACTGACTGACTGCCTAATGGCAAAACGGAAGCAAGGCAACGAAATTTTTCTTTTAAATGCGAATCGCAGTTGCGCTATAAATAGCAAAAATATACAATTTAAAATTTTGAAATGCTAAGCATGAGCCGCATTGCTGTTTGTGTAGTGTAGTGTAGCTCTTGAAGCAACAAAAAGTTGGCTATGCAAACGCATTAATATTTAATGAAATATAAATAATAGATCTGGCAGCAGCAGCAAACTGACAGTGAATGAGTTTGAGTGAACATAAATACAAACAAAAAGGGTCTCCATAGACGCCTCTGACCACAAGCCACCCAGTTGCTGTTGCTGGGCTATTAGCTTTATATTTGTTTGCCTAAGCGCATATACAAGAAATGAAAGTAGCAGAGCCATTCACAATTCGGTTTTGAATTATAGAAATTGAAATTGAATTAGCTAAATGAGATGAGCGTCTGAGCGTCGTCGTTCAGCATTTTTCAAGCGTAAAGTTGAACGCATAAATCTATAAAAAGACTCGACTGTCAGTCAGTCAGTCAGTCAGTCAGACTTGAATGCAAGTCGTACCCTGCTCAGGCTTTAAGTCTGTACGCTGCCCGCAAAAGTATGCTATAAGTTACAGACGTTTTTGTCTCTGTACCCTGCCCGCAAATGTATGCTATAGAAAAACTGAATCGCATTGCCCTTTTTATTTATGTGGTTCCTCGTCTGTTTGTATTTGTAAATTCGCTTAATTACATGTAATGCAAATTAATTTACTCCAAACAAAACGTTTCGTTTGTTTCTTTGCTGTGGCTGCAGCCGCCCCTTCAATTAGTCAAAGTGCCTGGCCCCAGGCCAAATAAACAACAAAACTTTAAATGTTTACACACACACACACATACGCACAGTTTAAGACAAGTGCAATCAATTCTATGTGCTATTTCCATTTGTCTATGCACGCATATTTATTAAAACTTGTGTGGTGACCGCATACACCGACGAAAATAGCCAAATCGTTTATACATGAGAACACATATTGGGGTGTTTAGTTTATTTAGAATTGTCTGCAATTTGTAAATTAATTTAACTGTCACACACAGACACGAACACACATAAACTAGAGCAGTTAGTCTATGATTTATGTAAGCAAAATGCAAATTGTGCTGCTCTAAGATTTTCTATATTTGTTTGCTCAAATGTTCTCTGTAATTTTTATTGCTACCCAGTATTAAACATTTGCTTTTCAAATCTTATATTTCATTAGTTTGAAGACAGTTTATTGTGGACAGTGTCGCTTGTGGGCTTTCAACTTGACAAAAGGTGCAGCTGCCTTAAATTGTGGCATGGGGCGTCTACGCAATTTTGTTATACAAAATTAATGTATAATATTTTTAAGCAGGCCACTGTCAAATGCTAATTTTTTTCTCAATTTTAAAATAAAATAATATTTTTAAAATATTCTGAGTATTCTTTAAAAAAAGGTAACGGCTTAAAAAAAGGTTTGAAGCTTAGCTGTGGCTGCTGTTCATTTATTTAATTGAGTGTAACAAACTCAAAAAAAAAAAACCTTTTAAAATTGCCTAAGCTATTAACATTTGCCAGTTAGTTACCCAGGGTTACTTTTTTTCTTTGCATAAACATAAGTGCTGCTAATTTTAGCTAAAACTTATGATAATAATTATAAAATAATGTTGACGAAATTTTACAACAAAGAGAAAGATTAAAGTTGTTAAAATAAAATGATAATAATATTAATAGTTATACAATAAAATAAATAATAATCTAGCAGCTAGCAAGTTTACGTTTTAATTCAATTTGGCACAAATCCACTTTTGGCACTAAGCTGCAATTTGCCAACTATGCAAAGCAAGTTTTTGTTGCCAACAGCTTATTTGGCAGCTGATTGAACTTAAAGTTTGCTGCTGATTGCCAATGGCAAAAAACAAAGAGAAGAGAGAGGCAACAAAAATGATTTTGCTGACTGATTGCAATTGCAGTCGCTAGAAAGGACTTGAGCAGGCGCTTTGTTATCGATTCCATTGGCATTGAGTGTGCATTGAAGCTTGTGGAGGGCCAAGTGTCATTAATAAAGTGAACTAATGCGTTGACTCTGATAAGCGATAGAGAGAGAGAGAGAGAAAGAAAGAAAGAAAGAGGGTGGGCCAGTTATCAAAAAGCTGGTCAAGTTGATGAGTTGTTGAAATGATTTTCATGGCCATTAGTTTGTATATGCGAATGCGAAATGTGCGAATCGTTTGAAATGTAAAATGTGCATTCGAGTGTGAGCTCGAGTCAGAAGTGATTTGAGAATTTATTTTGCTTTGGGTCTCGGTTTGAGTTTGAGCTGAGCCTGCGGACTCTCTCGCATCTATTTGTTATTTACTTTGATTTTGATTTGCTTGATTTGGCGAGCGTACAAATAAGCAGGCGAAATAATTTTCGTTGTGTGTTGTATTATTTTTATTATTATTATTATTATGATGATGATGATGATGCTGCCGCTTGCTCTTTTTTTATGATCTATTTTTCTTGTGTTTATGTTGGCACGTAATTGTTCCTGTTTGTGTTTTGCTGCTCATGATGACAGCTCCCCGGGCGTAGACAGCATAAGAAAGAGAGCGCCAGCGAGTGTGTGAGAGTGAGAGCAAGAGATTGGCATTTGAAATGCTTTTGCGCTCGTGCATGAATGCCAGACGACAGTTGGACGACTTTACTTTGCTTTTTTTGTGTTTTTTTTTTTAAGGACATTGCTCACATGACGCTTTGCGCGTCTAAAAGTCAAATAAGAAAATTAATTCCATGGCTCGGAGGCTGCCAGGTGGCCAGGCCAGGCCAGGCCAGGCCAGGCCAGGCCAGGCCAACAGAGTCTCAATGGGCCTGCCTATTAAATGTGCTCGCTGCTGTTTTTGATTTATGGCTGCCATTGAACTTTGCCACACACACACACACACAACTTTGTTTTTCTTTTTTGTTTTACGCATAGCTTATTTATTTATATGTGCGTTAGTTTATTTGCTTATATGGCCGCTGGATATTTAACCCAAACTGCAACAACAGAGCAGCAGCAGCAATATTCATTCAAAACTAATGATGTGGAAAATAGAAAAATTGCCTGCAGGTAGCTCTCGCTCACTCACTTATGTTCTCTCTCTCTCTCTCTCTCTCTCTTTTTGTGTGTGTGCCAAGAGACCTAAGATTTATATAATCAGCGAAAGAAATATTGCAGCTCCTCTCCTTTTTCCGAAGGGTTTTCTTAGGGTTGAGATATAATTTGCACTAGTGCTAGCTTTATTAACTCGATCCTAACACTTCTGAAGCTTGCCTAGGTAACTTCCCATTGCTGCAAACTCTGCTGTATAGTTTCATTTAGTTTGCTGCACTGATCTCTCTTTGGGGTACCCACACTAACAGTTTGGGCATAGCTTTGATTTATCTGCGCTGGTCTTGGTATTGAATGCCAATCTCAATTTTTTGCTAAACTGTACGGCGGGAAAATTGAAAAGTAAAACTAACGATTTGGCACTTGATGCACGCCCATTAGGCACAAAGTGTTTTCAAAATTGTACAAATAAACAAAACTTCAGTCAAAGTGGGGCCCATGCTACAGCTACAGCTACAGCTACAGCTGCTGATTGATTTTCAAATGTGCGTAATCAATAAAACAAAAGCAAAGCAAAGCGTAACAAGGGGAAAAGCATGAAATTGAAAACATTTGTTAAAACCGTGACACGCACACACGCACACGCACACAATTGTGACGTCAAATAAACATTTTGTGCAAATAAATAAATACATTTATAGAAAATCAAATGCTCATAAATATAAACATAAGCACTTAAGCATTATATTGGGGCCACTTCTCAATATTAATGAGCATTACACTTGAGCTAATTTCAATCTTAAGCTCTTTCTAAGTGCTGTGTGGTTGACCCCGAAGTCTCTATGCGTGGGTCAGTGTGCTGTTGCTATTTTTGGCTACTACTTGAGCGCTCTAGTTTAACTAATTAGAATATTGTTTATAAGTTTGCATAGCCACACAGCCACACACAACATGAGCTGAAATGAGAGAGCTGCTTATTTTAGTTATTGATGTTCATTCTCAGCTTGTTGTAAATTAGAAAAGCAAAGCAGTTAGACAGGCATTTTAAATGTCACACTGGTTGCTATAAAATTGAGGGCCTATTGCTTGGAATTTTGAAGTTATTTAAATCATTTAATATGCTATTTATTTTGGTATTTTAAAGAGCTCTAGAATTTTGCCTTGAACATAATATGAATACAATTGAATATTATGCATATAGGCAGCTACTTTATTATTCAGTTTTATATTATTTGAAGTAAAAACATATTAATAACTGCACTACTTGGTTAATAGTGCAAAGTTCATTGCTCAATAATTTGGGTGCATGCTAGAAAATTGTTTTTGAATTTAGCTTTTGCCCTAATTGACGTTGTTGAACCGCATTTAAGCAACTCAAACATGCTCTTTGATGGAAAGCCGAAGCACTTAAAACTTTATAGTGTGTGTATTTGCTTGCTTTCAGTCTTAATTAGATTTTAATATTTAATGTACTAGTAGCAGTAGCTGCAGCTTTGAGGTTAAGTCACAAGTTCTTTGAGTCAAATGTTAAAAATGATATTTAATGAACAATTGTTGAAAGTGTCTCATCAAATATTTATATATACACACACAGAAGTAAGTTCCAAGCAATTTGCTATTAAGTCAGTTTCAATTAACAGGCTTCCAGTTATTGCGAGAGTGCAAAACTTTTACAACTTTGACAATTTAATTGAGGTAAAGTAAGCCAAAGCAAACAGCTCTCGAACTTGTTATTAGAAAATTTGAGAAGTTTTTGCTAGCTGTGATTGCAGTGCCCCAGCTTAAGTTACAACAATGTAAGCGATAGGCCCAAGCAGCAGCAGCAGCAGCAGCAGCAGCAGCAGCACAAAATTTAATTCCCAGCAGCTCAGTTTCGCATCGAATAAAAGCAATTAAAACCAAGCTGATGATGTTGCCTTAAACATTTTATTAATTGACTACGATATGAACTGCAGTCCAGTGCTGCATAAATATCAAAGACTTGTGAATACTCTGAGATAAGCCTCCAATATACCAGCAACACACAACACAACACAAAAAAGGGCAAAATGGGCCCAAAATTTGTTAACTCTTTCGTAAGCCGAGAAACTTTAAGCTTTCCTAAATTTGACAGCACTCAAATACTGCGAAATTACATCAAGCAGAGGGCAGATTTTACAATAAGACCCATGCTGTCACGTATTGTGTAACTGTTGTGTGTCTGTTGTATGTGTGGTGTATGTCGGTGTTAAAGTAAAGTCATAGCCAAAGACAAAAGTTGAACAGAAAAGGAAAAAACTGTGTCAATACAATGTTTTTGGAACACATACACTTTTGAAACAGCAAAAACGAATTGCTCGATTAATTGATCGTTATGAATGATTACATATAAGGATTAAGTAAAAGAGATTAGTATATGCGCAGTTGATCAATGAGCAGATAAGAAGATCTAACGATGGTAAATAAATAAAGAAATAGAAATAATATATAAAGAAAAACAATTAGAAAATATAATGCATAGATCAGATAGAAGAGAGTGTCATAGAGAGAGAGAGAGAAAGAGAGAAGAAGAAGAAGATAAGCGAGACAGAGAGATTAGTAGAAAAAAATGAGAAAGAAGTTTTTTCTGTTAGTAGAAAAGCGAGGAGAGAGAGAGAAGAGTTGATATAGCGATGCTCAGTAATATCTCAAGTCTCTATAAATATATTCGAACTTAATATAATAAGCTAAAACATACTAAAGATCTTAGAAGTCTAGCATGCTGAAAAAGAAGAAAGAGCTCAATCAAAAAGGAGACAGAGAGAGAGAGAGAGATATCGATAAGGAGAGATCAATTGATAAATAAATAGATAAAAAGAAAAATAGATCAACGGAAGGAAAAAGATCGCTAAAGAGACAGATATATAGAGATATATACAGAAAATGATATAGATGAAGAAAAATATGCAAGTGTAGAGAGATAAAGTGAGATCAATCGAAAGACAGAAAGACAACGAGTGACAACTTCAAGTTTAAATCCTTAAATCACTCAACTCCACTTTTCACAAGGTGAAGGACACTTTATTTACATGCCAAAAAAAAAATAAAAAAAGAAGCAGCAGCATTTAAACTCCCATTTGCTTTTATTTTATTTATTATTTATATACATGCTGCCAATGCTGCTTGAGCTTTGAGTGAGTGTATCTGCAGCTGTGTGTGTGTGTGTGTGTTTAGCTGTAGTTGACAGCTTCAGTGCACCTGAATAGTTTGCAATCGTTTTAACTCACATCAGCAACAACTGTCTGTCTGTCAGTATTTGCGTACGCGCTGGCGTATGCTTAATGTTGATTAAATTTTTTGGCGACATATGCACAATTTTAATTGCTAAGCAACTGTAGCTGGCGCCATCCGCTTGAAGAAGCAAAGGAAGTGCCTAGCTTACTGACACTTTACTACTAGTGCAAGCTGTAAAATTTATTTTATGGTAAAATTCAAAAAGATGACGCCCCATTGTGTGTGCTGTGGCAAAGCGGAAGCTTAGCTCTGCCTGCATATATATAATATACATATATTATTTTTTATGCTACGTTACGCTTTGGCAGCTTCCTTTGCAGTCAGCAGCAGCTGCTTTGTTTGCCTGGCCTGGCCTGGCCTGGCCTGTTAGTTCAGGTGTTGCCTGTAAGCTGCTTTGGTGCCACAAGCAAGGCACACATGCAACATTAATGAGTGCGCTCGTTGCTGATTGAGCAGCCAGCAGCAGCAGCTCGAGTCGCTTGCTTTAAATATTTGCTTGCTTTGTTTTCAGCGCACACAAAGTTTTGAGCTGCATGCAACAAGTTTGTAATAGTTGCAACATACTAACATTAGATTATAGACAAACTTCTTAGCAGCTATAAACTTGAAGGCAAAAGTTTTGCATATTAAATATGAAAAGTTGCTGCGACAATGCGCCAGCTAAAGTTTATTGCATAGCCCTTCATACTATTTATTAATGCCAAACGGCATTTTGCATAATAATAGCGCTCAATTATATATTTGAACTATTTAATGCGCTCTGTGCTTGTTCGCAGCTATCAATGAATTGAGTCATGCATTGGCAACTTAAAAGTTGGTGCTAAAATTAGCATTAAAATATTGAATTTCTTTATAAATCGTTTGCTAAATTGACTGCAACAAAAGTTTAAATGCTTGGCAAAAAGATTGCATAGTTTGAATTGAAAGTATTTAGAGCAATCAAGTGTAAATTATACTTAGAATTGATTGATTGATTGGCTGGCTGGCTGGCTGGCTGGCTGATGAGCGTAAAATTGTAAGAAAATTGTTGCTTTAATGCAAGCTGAATTGTATACTCTATTCAATGCTATGAAGCTATCGCATAGATTCAATCACTTAAATAATTAATTAGCCAAACGGTTTGCGCTGCAAATTGAATTAAAGTAAATTGCACTGAGAGCTTCATAAATAAATGAAGCATAAAGCAAAAGCGTTGCCAATTGAATAGTTCAGATGCTTTGTAGATTAATTTTAAACAAGATGCAGCCAAAAACGACGAAACAAAAAAAATATTGCAGAATTTTTAGCAGCCAAACTTATGTCGTATTACTAATATTTTCAAAATAATTTACTTATTATTTTCATTTAATTTTTATTTTAAATTTAATGTTGTATTTTTTATTTATTTTAGTATTGTTTTTCTGATTGTATTTTTACATATATATTTTTTTATTTATTTATTTTTCGTATTATTTGTATTATTATTTCATTTTTATTTTATTTTAAATTTAATGTTGTATTTCTTATTTATTTTAGTATTGTTTTTTTTTTAATTTGTAATTGTATTTTTACATGTTTATTATTTATTTATTTTTCTTATTATTTGTATTATTATTATTATTTTTATTTCAAATTTGTATAATTATTTTTAAATTTAGTGCTGTATTTTTTATTTATTTTAGTATATAATATTTTTACATATTTATTTGTTCTATATAATTTATGTATTGCTTAAGCCATTTTAATGATAATATTTTATTCAAATTTCTTTAAATTAAAATGATTTAAACGCAGGTAGCGTACAGCTGTTGCTTGATTTAGACAGTTTTAGCTTTGTTTTTGTTTGTTCAATCGAACTAAAAAAAATACTATTTTTTTTATATCACATTTATTTGCCAGCGCACATGTTCAATTGTCTGCTCTGCTGTCTATTTGTAGTCGGCTGGGGTCTTCATTATGCAAATTCTATGTAAACGCATATGCAGTTGTCAATGTTTTTCTACTTGCGACTGCTGCTTGCCACTTCTGTTGATGTGTGTGTGTGCATTTTGATTGTCTGTGTTGCCATAAGGACGCACAATCAAGCGAGCTATGCTGCTTCATTTGTT
The DNA here is from genome assembly GCF_011750605.1 of Drosophila busckii. Lineage (NCBI taxonomy): Eukaryota > Metazoa > Arthropoda > Insecta > Diptera > Drosophilidae > Drosophila > Drosophila busckii. The sequence continues at coordinate 6,729,924 of NC_046608.1, read as the reverse complement.
ATCTAAGCCAAAGAGCATCTGAGCTCTGTGCACTTTGCACAGTTTGAGAAATCAGCTTCAACTATTGTCATTAGCTTGGAATGAAGAGTGAGGCGGCAAACTAAGCCCTCAGAGAGAGAGAGAGAGAGAGAGAGAGAGAGAGCTGCCTAAGCATATCAGCATGTCTTTTTGGAATTTCAGCAAATATGCTGGCTGCCCAATTTTGTAAAAAATGCTGGCGCCCAGGCTTGTGTCGAAAGGTCAAAGCAAGCAGCCCTAGAATGGCCTTTGCGGTAAAGTTGCTGTGCTTAGGCCTCTCTCTCTCTCTCTCTCTGTCTCTCTTGTTGTTTAATAATTTCAATGCAAGTGACTGCAAACTGCAGCTGAACAATGCTCTGAGCTGCTGAGCCTGTTGTTTGAGCCTTTGTCGCAGTAATTCGGCGTTGCCATGCAACAAGCAACACGCGCTGGGCTGATTGTAAAAGAATCCCTTTGGCCGAGTCTTGCTGAGAATGGTGAATGGCCAGTTGGTCGAAATCAAATGCCAACGTCAATGCCACTGTCCGTCCAGTTGAGCCTGCAGCTGTTGCAACTGCAGCTTAAGGCAAGCAATGCAATTAAAGCTAATCAGATGAATAACTGTTAAGGAAAAGCAACTGATAGTAATGCAATAGTTTGTTAAATAAACAGATACAATAGCAAATGCATATTAATTAGCTTAAAAGTCGTGTAATAGTTATAGAAGTTTTAAATATAGCTTAATCTGAGAATTGAAAAGTGTTGAGTTGCAAAAAAAAAAGATTAATTCATTTTATTTTATATTCACATTATTTTATTTTTAAGCTTTAAGCGTGGAATTAAATATTTTATAGAAATTATTTAAATGCAAATTGTAAATTTGAAAACTTTTGTTTATTTCCTATGGCATTGCAGCCAATTTATTGCTGCTTTTGCTATAATTACAAATCATGTAGCGAAATAAAAACAAATAGCTTTTGACTTAGTTGCTCAATCTACAAAAAATAATTTTTTATTATTTACTTGTTTAGCAATGAAGTCTCGCATTCAAATTAATGTATGCATTAACATTAAAATTAACTGAATAATTTATTTAATTGCTAATTTGAGCTAAAGTGCAATGCAAGCAATTTTTGCAAGATTCTAAGCTACGAATTCCGAAAACTTTGATAGAATAGTATGGACAAAGCAGTGCGCTAAGTAATTTTCATATGAAAATTGAAAAGCTGTTTTAGTGCATATAAAAGTTAAGGCTAAGAATTCGCTTGAAGCAGCAGCAGCTTGTGGCACGTTTGAGGCTCACAACATTGTAAGTTATTTACTCACAACTATGTTTACGAGATTCTTTATTTTTTTTTAGTGTTATGCGCCATAAAAACAAAGCAATGAAATTAAGTTGTTGTTGTTGCTTCAGCAGCTGCTGCTAGTTTTGCTTCAGTTAGCGTCATAATTTTAGAGGTAAACCCAAACGAATATGCCAAAAAAAAGGAGCGGGGTGCAGAAAGAAAAATATGTAGAGCTAAAATGCTTCATTGCACACTGATGGGCTGACCAGAAGCTTGTTGTGCCTGCCAAATTGTTTTAAAATGTCAGAGAGACGCACACACACACACACACACATACACGCACACGTAGATTGCATTCTGTGCAACATTTTTGAAGTGCATGTGCCGCAAGCTAACAACGTTGCCCCCCCACACACAGCAGGTCGAGCGTAGTAACAACAATAACAGAGCCCACATAAACGAATTTTTGAGGCACTTGCCACATGCCCCCACGCACTCAAACCTAAAAGGCAATGTCAATGCTGCGTCAAAAATGTTACAGCAATTTATGCTTACTAAGCTTACTAAGTACTTAGCCCTAGCCAACAAAAAGTTTGCGCAGCTGCTGCTGCTGCTGCTGCTAATTTAGTATAAAATCAAGTATTTATTTTATCAACACACACACACAAATATAATCTATTGCACTCCATTTGAGTTTGCGACGCCGCCTGCGAACCTGAGCTGAGCGAGCGCACAAAGTTTGTTGTAAATTTAATTAAATTTAATTGAAAGAGTTTTCTAGGCGCGCCAACAAACAAACAAAACTTGGCCCCGCTCCGGCTCCGGCTCCGGCTCTTTTGAAAACAAAAACAACAGCTCTCAAGATTCCGGAAGCCTCTAACATATGGCAAAAGTTTGTCCGTAGTTTAACGCCCGCATCCATAGGCTAGCAGCTAGAGCTAGTCAAGCCAAGTCATTAAAAGGCAGCGAAAATAGAAAGCTTATAATAGAGCAGAGAGTGAGACAGAGCATGAGACTTATGCTGGCATAATTTAATTTTATCATCCAGCAGCTCTCTGAACTCATAAAACTGAAGCTAGACACACACATGAAATTAAAACTCAGACAGCCTAGCAATATATGCATATATTTATATTGTTTATACATACGTATTAGACAGTAAAAACAAACTAAACTGAAACTATTTAAGCCAAAAAAGTTGCTTAAATAGAAAATTCTGTAGAGCAGTTTTAAAAATTGCATAAAAATATAAAAAAAATACTGCAAAATATTTTGTAAATTTTTGACAACTAAATATAATTTATAAAATATTTTAATTAGATTTAATTCATTTTTAATGCTAAACTGAAACTATTTATGCCAAAAAGTTGCTTAGAAAATTCTATAGAGCAGCAATTAATCAGTTTTAAAAATCAGTTTGAAAAAATATGCCAACAAATTATTAAATGCTCCAATCATTTTTGACAACTAAATATAATTTATAAAATATTTTAATTAGATTTAATTCATTTTTAATGCTAAACTGAAACTATTTATGCCAAAAAGTTGCTTAGAAAATTCTATAGAGCAGCAATTAATCAGTTTTAAAAATCAGTTTGAAAAAATATGCCAACAAATTATTAAATGCTCCAATCATTTTTGACAACTAAATATAATTTATAAAATATTTTAATTAGATTTAATTCATTTTTAATGCTAAACTGAAACTATTTATGCCAAAAAGTTGCTTAGAAAATTCTATAGAGCAGCAATTAATCAGTTTTAAAAATCAGTTTGAAAAAATATGCCAACAAATTATTAAATGCTCCAATCATTTTTGACAACTAAATATAATTTATAAAATATTTTAATTAGATTTAATTCATTTTTAATGCTAAACTGAAACTATTTATGCCAAAAAGTTGCCTCAAATGCTGTTTGGCCTTTATGATGCCAGTTTTTAAAAATCAGTTGAGTTAGTGAGGGAAAAGTTTGATGGGTTATGTATGTTTGGACTCTGAGTTAATTTATAAAATATTTTAATTAGATTTAATTCATTTTTAATGCTAAACTGAAACTATTTATGCCAAAAAGTTGCTTAGAAAATTCTATAGAGCAGCAATTAATCAGTTTTAAAAATCAGTTTGAAAAAATATGCCAACAAATTATTAAATGCTCAAATCATTTTTGACAACTAAATATAAATTATAAAAAATTTTAATTAAATTAAATTCATTTTTAATGCAATAGTACTAGCTTTTCAACTAGTTTTTAAAGCAATTTATGTGCTCTTAATTTTTATGTTTGAATGAAAATTAAATGAGTTTTTTGCTATAGCAAAAGTTGCTTATATAGAATGCTTACTGTATTTACATGCAAAACCAATTTATTGATGTACGCATATTATAATAAATGTTTTTTGTTTTTTGACTACAAACCGCTCTTAAACTGCTTTGTAAGCTTATAAGGGTACAAGCTACCCAAACAAGCAAAAAAATTAAATAAAATTCTAGCAGCTTGTCGTTGTCAGCATAAAACAAGTAACAAAATACAAAAAAAAAAAAAAACATGCGCATGTCAAGCGTTAAAATTCTATTAGAACTCATCTTGGGTTACACATTCTGGTTTTTTACTTTGTTGAGATGCTGTCAACTTTTTGCTGCTAACGCGTGCATGTTAAACAATTTTTTGTTTTTTTGTTGCTAATTAAGGCTCATTTTGTTTTAAGAACATGTACACATATTTACGATTAAATTGAGCGCAGCAGTTACATAATCAAATTGACGATGTAAGTAGCAAAGCGTGTTGAGAGTTGGGCTCATCAACAGTTGCACAGCTTTGTATGCTGCCAATGACTTTTAGCTGCAAGCGAGTGTGGAGGGGGGGGAGGGGGGAGCGCGCCTGAGTGTGTACAAATATTTATACAATGTCTGTATGGACTTAGAGCATATTAAGTATACGCTTCAAATAAAAATAAGCTAATTAAAAAATAAAGCAGAATAAAAATTATTGTAAAATAAGCTAAAGCATGCGGTTCGATTTAAAATTATAAATCATGCTTATTTTATATTATAATCAGTATTTGTGTTATAAACATAAAAATTAATTGAGCGAAACTCAAATTAGGTGTAATTAAATTTTTAGTGCAGCAAATAAACTGAAAACCAATGAAAATGATTTAGTAGCTATGCTTAGTTGAAGCAGTTAAACATTAGTAGTGCAGTGTACTTTAAATTTTAGTTCGAGTTGAAATTTGCACAGTTTATTGTTTAAAGTGTAACGCTTTATAAACAAAAGGGCGCAAAACGAACTGAGCATTGAAATTGAAGCACAACAATAATAAAAAATTCTGCTGTGACCCCAGCAAAAAAAAAAAAAAAAGGCCTTGAACCCAACATATAACCAATAAGAGCCGCCGCACAGTTGCTTATTAATTTACAGCAAAGAAAATAACTGAATTATTTATTTGTGCACTGCTTGTTAAACTGTAACGAGGCAGCAATAATCATAATAATAAAAAAAAAAAAAACGCATAAAAAAACAAAAGCAGCAAATTAACAAAAATGCTTGTGGCTTGCTGCTGACTTTTGTGTGTGGTTGATTGTTATTAGCTGTTGATTGCCAAACAGTTTATGTTTATACAAGAGAGTGAGAGAGTGGGAGTGGGAGTGGGAGTGAGTGAAAGAGAGCGCGCTTCAGTTAGTACCATTCGCCAACGGCTCGCAGCGTTATCTCCTGCACCTGAGCATGTGGCGGCGTGGAGAGAGCATAGAGCACTGCTTGGGCTACATCGTTGGCCTGCAGTATAACCTCGCCCAGCTGCTGCTTCGTTTCATCCGGCACAATCTCAGTGGAGACCCAACCGGGCATAATGCTCTGCAACGAAATTAGTTTAGTGTGAAATTTTTTTTTTTTGTGGTGTGAGTGCCTGAGCAGCACTTACTGTCGTCTTAATCTTTAGCTGCTGTGTTATCAACTCCTGTCGACAGATTTCATGCACTGCAGTTAGCGCAAATTTGCTGGGCGTATAAATGTTGAGACTGGGATCCACATGGCCGGGATTGTAGCCCGCCAGGCCCGCTGTGCTGTTGATGAAAAACAAATGTCCGGCCATTTGGCGACGCTTCATGCTCTGCGCTGCCAGCTTGGTGCACACTATGCTGCCCATTAGATTCGTCTGCAGCACATCCTTAATATCCTGTAGCGGCATGTCAATCAAATGCCCATCACGCAGGATGCCCGCATTATTGATCAGCACATCGCAGCCCCCCAGCGTCTGTTCGATCCACTCAAAGGCGGCGCTCACTTGCGCCTCCGCCGAGACGTCGCAGGTGCGCTGATGGAAACGCTGCTGCTGCTCAGCGGGCAGCGATTGGCGCAGCTGCTCCAGACGCTCCGTGCGACGTGCCAGGCCAACGACCTGCAATCCAGCGGCCACCAGCAGCTTGGCACAGGCCGCACCAATGCCCGAACTGGCGCCAGTTACAACAGCTACACGATTTTGCCAGCGTTCCATTTTTCTCTCAGTCGCTTAGTCGCTCAGTCGCTCAGTCGCTGTCGCTGCGGTTTCAGTTTGAGTGGCGGGCAAGTGAGCGGCAGGCTATTTATATAGACAGCGCTTATCAGTTTCAGTTTAGACAAGCAGCCAAACACACACACGCACACATACGCACACACATGCTCTCTTCCCATTGCGCTCTTTGTCTCTCTTAAGCTACACAGCAAACAAATTATAAGGCAAACAAAAATATTTCTATTTATGACAATATTTTCTTTATTCTTTTCTTTTGCCTCTTGCTGCTTAGTCATAAAATTAGCAACATAATTTTGTATTAAATTTATTTTTTTATTATTACCAATTGCTGTTTTTTATTAATTCAAATATTTTTTATATTTAATTTTGTTGTTGCTTTAAGGTTTTTATATTTTTATTGGTTTTGATTTCTCATCATTTCATCATTTCATATCACAATCATTCATTTAACATAAAAACAAACTATTTTTATATTTAATTTCAGGCTGTATATATTTATTATAAATGTTTTTATATATTTTGCTGGTAAGTTGTATTGCGCTTTTTATTGTAGTTTGGCTTTTATTTTATTTAACTTGTTTCTCTCAGTGCATAATCGCCTGTCTGAGTGTTCCAAGATAAACTTGCATATGCATAGATTTTTCTTTGCCCCAATAAATCAATATTAATGAAGCTCTTAACTGATGTTGACGCAAAGGTCACAACACTGCCTGCCAATTAAAATGATAATTACTTAAAAATATATTACTAAGCTGCTGGATTTGTTGCTATTTTTATAGCTGTATTAACCACACACACGTGCAGTTAGCATTTGTTTATCTCCTATTCTCTCTCTCTCTCTCTCTTTCTCTCTCTCGCTCTTGTTTGCCATGACGTGTCGCTTCCCTACTGCTCTTGACTTTGGAACAGGCCACTCCGCCGTATATACGAACAGATGTTTTTTAGCCGCTAGTTGATGGTTTATGATCCGGTTTTGAAAGCTAAATTGTTTGTTTGCTTGTTTGTCTGCCCTGGCTGCTTATCTCTCTCCCACTCTCCCACTCTCTCGCTCTCTCGCTCTGCATATAGTGCCAAGTTCTCGGCTAGAGATAAAGTTGAAAAGGGTGTACTAGACATAATACATTGTGTAACTTAGTCGGCTGATTTGACTGTTGTGCTTTAGATTAGAACTTTTATTGTTTATTGTTGGGAACGCAAAGATTTTTCCATTCCAAATGTTAGTTGTTGTAGTTGTGCCTAAAAAATCAAAAAAAAAAATCAGTTAAAATTTTGCTAGCTGCAGTAATTCAAGTCAAAAAAATGAGTAAATTTTATAAGATTTGTAGAGCTAATTATTGGCAATAAAATGTAATAAATTTATATAAAATCTGTACAGTTTTTTCGAACTAGATTATAATTCATTTATACAGTTTCTAAATAATTTCATAAGCGTTTAAATAAAAACTCGCAAAAAAAATACTAAGAATTATATTTGGCTTTCCCTGCTCTCGCTTCAATAAATAATTTTTATGCAATAAATAACTCGAACAACTATTATACTAATTTTTAAATTTCCGTTTCAATAAAATATGTAAAGTGCCAATCAAATTTATTGCCATAACGCCAACGAGAGTGGCAATTTATATATAACATGTGTTATTTTTAACGCTTTTGCCAATTGAAAGTTCTTAGTACTTATGAATAAAGTAGGGGTATGGTATACATAAATATATATTGATATTTAGACAAATATATATACACATGCATACGTGTGTGTCTGTCTGTGTGTGTGTGTGTGTGTGTGCTGATGTGTGTATATGAGCCATTAAAAAATAAACCCACATGCAATGCAGTTAAATGTCGTCGCCTCAAGTGATACCCAATACCTAACTGCATATGTGTGTGTGTGTGTAAACGACACCTACACACACCTACTTGACACACATACAAGTACATATGCACACGCGTATGCTTGGCTTGGCTTGGGGTCGCTGCTGCTGCTTTATCGCCACATATATTTTTTATGGCATACTCGTAACATTCAAGAGATGCTTAAATGGGCAACAATAAAAGCTCAGCAACTGGGGCGGGGCTTGGGGGCGGGTGGCTGGGTGAGCTTAGGTTTGCATCTTGTTGTCAGTATCAAGGATATATGGGTTGCCATCGTATTTTTCTGCTTTTAACGAGCAAAAGCCTTTCGTCATTTGCACTGTGTTGCAAGTGCTGTTGTTGCAACAGCATGTTGCAAGTGCGTGCTAACCATGCTCATTAAATCACGCGTGGCACTTTATCATGCAATTACAACAGCTAAACGCCACTTAAAAATATATTTATACACCAACAAAAGCAACAACCATAACAACAACAACGCTAAAGAAATTGCTTTACTTGCAATTGAGAAGCAGCTCAACTCTGTGCCGTGCAACTTAAAAAAAAACACCAACAACAATAACAACTACACCAACAATAACAACAACGCGTCGCTAAAGAAATTGCTTTACTTGCAATGAGAAAAGCTCAACTCTGTGCCGTGCAACTTAAAAAAAACACCAACAACAATAACAACTACACCAACAATAACAACAACGCGGCGCTAAAGAAATTGCTTTACTTGCAATTAGAGCAGCTCAACGCATTGCCAAGCCATTTAAATTTACAACAACAGCAACAACAATTACACCAACGCAGCGGTAAAGAAAAGTCTTTACTTGCCACAGCGTCGTCGTCGTCGTCGTCGTCATGGCGGCGGCAAGCTGATTAGCACTTGGACTAAAAATAGTGCGAGTGTCACGCCTTAGCCTCGTCAATAATTTGACGCACGCATTTTTCTTTTTTTGGAGTGCCCTCATATTGATGCATGGCAATTTATATGGATTTTCTAGTTATCGCTCGCATATTGTCTGGCTGGCTTTGCTTTATTTTTGCCTTTGTGCTATCACCAGCTGCAGCTCTCCATACAAAGCTTTGCCGGCAGCAATTTTCGTCCAAGTTGCTGTCTTTTTTTTTCTTTGCCTTTTTCTCTTTCACTTTCACTTTCACGTAGCTTTAACGGTTGCGCGCTTGTGACACTAAACGTGTCAATAGGCGTCTGTGCTCTTCGCCTGTATTTTCCATTACACTTTTTGCACGTTTCGGTATGCGCTTGTGATATTTGTTAAGGCTGCAGCCAACTATGAAATACACTTGATTTAGTTTTTAATTTTGTGGCTGCTTTCTCTCTCCATTTAAACTTTTTGGCACGTTTCGTACACTTTTCATATTTGCTGAGGCTGCACCCAACTTTAATATGCACTTTGCATTTTTTGTCTCTTTCTGCTGTCGCCGTATTTTCCATTAGACTTTTGACTCTGTAACTTCGCTTCGTTCACTTTTCATATTTGCTAAGGTAAACGCTGAGGCTGCACCCAACTTTAATATACACTTGAAACGCTTTTTGTAAGTTTTCTGCGCTCTTGCCATTTGCCAAGGCTGTACCCAAATGCAATACACATTTGGCTTTTTTTTTATTGCATTTGCTCTCACTTTGATTTCCAGTCAACATTTTGCTTTAGCAAGCAACGCTGAAATAGACTTTTTTCATTCTTTTCCATTCGCTTGGGGGGTGCTACAATAGAAATTAGCTTTTAGCCTTTGAATGCTACAGAAATCGAAAATCAAGTGTATAAAAACTCGAGCACTCAAGCGTGTGGCTCAAATGAAAGGTATGCGTGCTTTGGCTTTGTTAAAAAGCGGTTTATTCTCTTTTTTTTTTTTTTTTGGTGCTGCCTGCAACTTTTTATGGCTTTATATTGAATTATTTGCCTATATGCTATAAAGAGTCGCCAGAAATATAAATTCAATCTGCGAATTCGTTGGCAAATTGATTGTCTTTACATCAGCGGCAGGCAATGGAGCTCAAAGAGTTCAAGCCTTTTCCCCCATGTGTGTGTGTGTGTGTGTGTGTGTGTGTGTGTGTGTGTATTTAAATAAGTCTTTATGATGTTTTGCCACGTGAGCAATTACATGTTTATAGCTTTTAGAAGCTATAGAAATTGCTTGAATTGCGTATAAAGTGAAGTCAGTGGCAACGAGTTGCGCCACCCAACCAACTATTGTTTATATAATTTGGTTGTGTGTGTGGCGCTCACTTGGTCTTGTCATCCCATTTGACTGTTCAGAAATGTCATTAACAACAATTTGTTGTCGCTTAAGCATTGTCGACGCTCATTGGCTGCCATCATCATCATCATCATCATCATCATCACAAAAGCCAAAAGTCGGCGCATTAAAATTACCATCGACAAAGGCAGCAGGCAGCAAAATATGTTTGGCATTTGTTCAAAACAATGACAGACGGACGGACGGACGCACGGACTGGCACCAAAGACAGTGACTTGCATTATTATGTGACAATGGAAGCAAACAAAAAAAACTGCGTGAGCCGACGCGACGCGACAGGAGACATTGTATTGTTAAATGAGGCGTATGCGTAATATTAAAAGTAAAGACAAACTATGCGTTTGCTTACATTTTAATCGTCCGAGCATTACATTGCAAGAATGTGTGCGACAAAATGACTGAACACATAATAAACTAAAACAGTTTGGACTCCTTGCTGAACGTAAATGTTGCAGTAAATATTTTAAAAAAATTGCTAATGGAATTTTAATAAATGAGGCGTACATTTTTTCAATATAAATGCGCTAAGAAATATTTAATAAATTATTTAAAATGTAAATTACAATACAAATCGATTATTTATTTTATTTCTTCACATTTGTACAACACTTAAATTTAGTTTTTATAAATATTTACTTATTGCATGAATGTTGCAGTAAATATTTTAAAAAATTGCTAATGGAGTTTTAATAAATGAGGCGTACATTTTTTCAATATAAATGCGCTAGGAAATATTTAATAAATTATTTAAAATGTAAATTACAATACAAATCGATTATTTATTTTATTTCTTCACATTTGTACAACACTTAAATTTAGTTTTTATAAATATTTACTTATTGCATGAATGTTGCAGTAAATATTTTAAAAAAATTGCTAATGGAATTTTAATAAATGAGGCGTACATTTTTTCAATATAAATGCGCTAAGAAATATTTAATAAATTATTTAAAATGTAAATTACAATACAAATCGATTATTTATTTTATTTCTTCACATTTGTACAACACTTAAATTTAGTTTTTATAAATATTTACTTATTGCATGAATGTTGCAGTAAATATTTTAAAAAATTGCTAGGAATTTTAATAAATTTAAATATAAATTATTTTATTTTATATATTTATTATTTATTTAATTTCTTCACAATTAAATTTAGTTTTCATAAATATCTACTTATTGCTTGAATTCTAATTTGCTGCTGCTTTTGCTTTTTCCATTAGCTGCCACATAAATTGTTGCATTGCATTACTTGCAACTTGAGCCACATTAAAGCTAAAGTGCAGCGTTTGTTGCACGTAAATTTGCCGTCAAGTATCTGTGGCAATGCTTTTGATTGGGGCGTTTACTCAAAAAACAAGAGCAACAAAACCAACAGCCATTAAGCTTTGACTGACTGAAAGCCGAGCAACATAGTTATTTATTTTTTTTTCTTTCATTCGTTCGCTTGCGATTTAGTGCTTCAACAATGTCCTAATGGGGCACTAAATCCGTGTTGGCCAACGCTTTCGCTCATGTGTGATGCTCTTTCACTCTCTCTAGCTCTCTCTCTCTCTCTCTCTCTCTCTCTCTCTCTGGTGTTGCAATGTTTGGCGAAAAAGTTAACATTTTAGCTGCACCTTGGTGTGTGGCACGTTGCAAGAGGAAGGAAGTATTTAAAGCAAACAGCAGCTACGTGCTAAAAACTTTGCGTGTGTGTTTATATCAAATGTACAGGGTATTAACACAGACAGCAACCGAGCTGAGCACACACATAACACAACAAAAAAAAAAAAAAGGAGAAAGAATGTGAAAGTTGAGAATGTGAAACAAAGCAACGCCCCAAGCATATATTTATATGCTTTTCCAGCTGTACTTACAATACATTGTATAGTGGCTGGGGGTGTGGGTGGTTGGGGGTTGGGGGTTGGGGATTGATGAGCGCTTGCACTTTGCTTATTGCACTTTGAGCTGCGGCTATATTCTATAAAAAAAGCAGAAAAATTATAGCAACTAACAATGCAACAATGTTCAGATTTAGTGGCCAACACGCATAACTCTTTGTCCATTTAGTCTTTATCTGCTGCTTGCTATAAATGCATAAAATAAAAGGGCAAGCATTAAATTTCAATATTTTATTAAAGCTTTTATTTTATATGCAAATTTAGTTAGCCTAAAAATTAGAAATTTATTATTTAATACTAAACATTTTGACAAAGCAATGAAGCGCTCTATGCCTCTTAGATTAACATTTTTATCAACATAAAAAATACAAGCCAATAATTAATTTAAACTAATACTTTCAACATAAAAAAAATGCTGAAAGAAAACATTGAGAACATTATTTCAATTTCAACAGTCCCAAAATTGTTATATTATGTCAATTAAATTAATTTCCTAAATCTTATTCTTTTAGCATTACTGCACAATAATTTTGAATCAACCAAATACTGAATATAAATGCATAATTTACTAATAATGCAGCTTTGGCAAATTAATGAATAATTAATTTAGAACAACTTGATATTTTGGCTGCCAAATACATTGTACAATCGCATTTAATAATTAAATTGAATTAAATCCATTAACCTATTACTACTCTATGCCGCCCAATTCATAATAAATGGCACATGGCTTGCCTCCGAAACTGGAAGCAACTAGACTAAAAGCAATTTCTAGTTGTTGTATTGATTGAAATCGCTGCTAGGCTATTATTTCAATTGTAGTAATAGAATGTAGCAACAAGCTGACGCACAAGTTTATTATGTAAATGCGAATGTAGTCCTCTGAGCATTGTTTAACAACATACGGCTAACAACAAAAGCAACAACAACCAAGCAGGCAGGCAGGCAGGCAGGAGTTAGAGCTAATGAATTCTATGCTGAAACCTGAGGGAAAAGGCGATTGGCGTACGTTAAATATTACATGAACATGTACTCCACATATATCCAGAGCCTGAGCTGGCGCTGGTTAAAAAGCTAATCAGCAAAATATTGCGCATACGCTCAGTATGGCATTGCCTGAGGTTCGACTGCTGGGCTTGGCACATTTTACACTTAACTCAATTTGTGCAGCATAAAGCACTGACCGAGCTCCCAGTGTTGACCGCATCGCACTAAAATTTCAAAGCTTTAGCTGCCAGCCCAGCCCAGCCTGGAATAGCGTTATAGCCTACCAAGCAACTGGCAACTGGTACTGGCAGCTGTCCAGTTTGCACCTTTATACGTGGGTGTTGGCCTGGGCTGGTCGGGTACAAGTGCCAAGGGAGCAAGAGCTATAGAAAATTATTGCTCAACGGAAAACAATTATTTCGTGCCGGTTTCTAGCCATGCCATTAAAACGAGACGTGCCACCAAAGGCGGCAAGCACAAAAACAAAAACCGAAACTGAAACAGAAACAGAAACTAGCGTGCTAAACAAAACTGGGCGCAGTTAACTAAAACATGCACTTTGCAAATCTTTGCAACAAATTAATTGAGTTTTTCTTTAATTTGTGGCATCAAAATCAAAGCATGCATATATACAAATTAAACTTAAGCTGCTGCTACTTTCTAAGTAGCTATATAAGAAATTTGGAGTCTCTAGCTTCAATAGGCTTCGAGATCTTGCAGCTCATACAGACAAATGAACTCAAAATGTATACATTAAGCATAAGCTGTAGCTGCTGCGAACATAGAGATAGCTATATAACACAACTAGTGTGGCTAGCGCTTACAGTTGCTGAGTTCTTGTTGCTCATACAGACATACGAACAGAAAATTCACAAATCTGAAATAAACTTAATCTGCGCCGAACATAGCAGTAGCTATATACTAAATTTGAAGTCTATAGCTTCAATAGGCTTCGAGATCTTGCTGCTCATACAGACATTTTGCACAACTTGCTGATTCCCTTTGCCATTGAACAAAGTGTATGTCAAAAAATAAAAAAGGAATCAACTTTCTGAGCTGACAAGCGGGGGCAATGCGGCTGCTTGGGTCAGTGTGTCGTGTAATCTGAATATTGCCGTGACTGCAGGCCCCAAAGTCAGTGACTCTTGAGTATTAAATTGCATTTGTGCCTAAGGCAGCTATTTGGGTTATCGACACGACACGACGAAGTCGCAGCCAGCGGCAGCGTCAGCGTCAGCGTCAGCAGCGAAGCGTTTAGCGTTCATAAATGTGCACTAACTACCCAGATATAGATAGCTACATATATAAGCTAAACGGTTAGGCTCTGTGCCTGTCATTGATCTCGGGTAGCGGCTTAGAGACAAATCTAAGGAAACGAATTCGTTTTCATTTCGCTTAAGTGTATATGACAAATTCGGTTTACGGACAAGCAAATAAATCATTTTTATTGTGTCTTTCGGGGTTGCTTTTGTGCCCAGTGCCGCCTTTGCTTTCTGTGTGTATGCTCGGCCACATGGCGTATGTGTGATATATATTTGGTAATGGCCTGTAATTAAGCAGCACGTTTGTTGCTGCTGGCAGCGCGAGACTTCCGCTCGCTCGTTGCTGTTGTAACATGAAACTCTAATTACCAACGCAACAACAACAACAACAAAAAATAAAATAAAATAACTGGGATTAAGCACAGGCGCGCACACCTGAGCGAAATTTTTTGCACACGCGTGTGTAGCACAAAAAAACAAAAAAAAAAATAAGTAGAAGTAGCACATAATAAATACACTTACTAATGTTTAATTAGCCAAATACATGCGTTTTGCTTGTCATTATAATTTAGCTACCGGCTTAGCCCACAAACTACTGCTATGCATTTAAATTGTGGGCCAAATGTGCATTTAATTTGCCAGTGTTGTGACTAATGAGAAGCAAACTAAGCTGCAAATAGGCCAAAGGGTTAAGCCTTAGCATAAAATATGCCACTGGGAAATTAAATGTAATGTCCTAACATATTTGTTTGCCTTAAGCTCTGACCCACTGCCACTCCCACTCCCACTCTCGCTCGCTCGCTGCTGCGTTTGTCAGGCAAATTACATACATCAGATTTACGTTTTTCATGTTTTTTTTTGCTTTGCTCTTTTACTTTTTTATTTTTGCTGCCGTTTGTAACCTTTTAATGACGGTTGTTGCACATTATTCATACGCCAGCTGGTCCAGCTGCTGCTGCTGCCTTAAACCTATCACAACGGTCATAAACCAGCTGCTGCGTACACATAAACCGTGAGCCACGTTGGCGCATTAACATGTTTTCAAACAAAAGCCAGCCAGCCAGCCATCCAGCCAGCCACCCAGTCAGCTCCGACCCACACACAAAAGGCCACAAATTTTATGTGATATATGCGTTATTAGCAGAGCTGAGATTTTTGAAGCCCACCGGTTCGGGTCTTAAGCTTAAGGCTTAAGCCTCAGGCTAACTCGTTACCAAACTTGTGCATAAGTATATTTCTGTGTATATAACAATGTAATTATATATACATCATGCATGGCCATTTCATTCATCATGAGATTGAAGCCAGCGCAGCTTTAGTTGCTACTAATTGTATTTGTTTTGTTTCTGTTTAGCTTAAACGGCTGAGCAAATTAATTGAAGCACAAAATCAATTAAATACATAAGAAATTCCTTCAAAGTTAAACATATTTTTGCCGAATGCTCATAATTTATTTAATCACACGCAACAAACTGTAGCAATTTTTAAAATTATTACAAAAATTATGAGTAAAAGGCGCTCGCATCTTTAAGACTTTAGGACAAGCAGCGCTCGACCCATGGCCCATTGCAGCTTAAGCTGTTATTGATATTCAAATTATTGAGCTGCGCTTAAGCTTAATCTTCAACTATGTGCAACTTGGCATTTGAATAACTTTAATAATTATTACAAAATACCAAAGTTACTAAAAATTTTTCAAGCAATTTTATTGCTTTGCTTTGGCGCTTTAGCCAAGTTCATGCTAAATTGTATTAATATGCATAATTAAGCTTTAATTTGCTGCTGCTGCACTTACATTTAATTAATTTAAATATATAATTATTGGTGCATACATATTTGATATGCACAAAAGCCTTCAACGCGCAGTTGACATTTAATAAATAATTAATTGAATAAAATGCGTAAGCGAAGCTTTCAACAAATATTTATTATTTACTGCGCGCAGTGCATGTGCCAAAGTAAATAGTTAATTAATACAAATAAAATTATGTGCAGTTGCTGCCGCTGCAATTTTTGTTTTTTTTTTTTCAAAAGCTTGAAGTTGTATTACCGTTAGCAGCTGTTGCTGCAACTTGCCCTTTGGCAATGTTGTGGGCGTTGTGCTCTGTGGCTTAAGCTGTTGTGATTTATGCGCTGCCATATTGTTGGCCAACGCCAACGCCAACGCTGCTGCGCGCGTTAGTTTATTATATATTTTTAAAATATTTTTTGTTGCGCATTTTGTCGCTTTGTCGCGTATTTCCATATAAATGCAGTATGCATGGCATGCGCAACATAATTAAAAGCAGCAGCGCCCACATTCAGTCACACGCGTTGCACATTGGTCAGCTTATTTGGCTTTGATTGCAAAGGAATCTTTCAGCTTTGCTGGCTAATGAAGTTTTCAGCTGCTGCAATGCTTGACACCTGCGGTTTATTTGTGCTTTGACTTTTTAACGTGACTTTTTAATTAAAAATTCCTTGCAGCCCTAGCGATGTTATTATGACACCAAGGCCACGTTGCAGTGTCAGTGTCAAGTCAGCAAAGTTTTGCTGATGTTGCTGTTGTAAAATTGATCAAATCTAAATTTTACTACTCTGCTGTCCAGTTGAGAGACAGTTGCTGTTATTGCTGCTGCTGCTGTTCGCTTGTGGTTGTCGCTGCTTTGGACAGCTTTGGCGGTAGCTATGCCAACAAGGTGCGAGCACTTGGGGCAAGCTGCGCTGAAATGTATGCTACAAAAAAGATTTGAAATCAGACTTTGAGCAGCTTCAACTAGCCAAATGCACTGTGGGCCATTAATAGAGTTTTTTGCACATAATTGCAAAAGCTTGTGTGAAGCATGCAGCTTACATATAGTGGGCGTGGCAGCGGCTTTTTAAATTTAAATATCAATAGCCTACAAAAAATTAACTCATTTCAATTTAAAGATTTGGCATACAAATTTACTATATTAATTGTATATATATTTATTTTTAATATTTTAATGTAGTTTAATTTTTGTGAGGCAATCAATTTACTAACAACTTGCTGCCTATAATTATTAATTATTTAATTTATGCGCTAAAGTGTCAACAAAGTCGATAGTACTATATGTCGCCCACCTGTAAGTGTTGAGCATTAGCTTTGCATAGGAACTTGGTTTTTAGCTTAAATTGTGTGTGAGCCGAGAAATAAATACAAATAGTAAATATTATAAGCTGCCAGGCTAGAGTGTTGGGCCCAGAGCGTAGTTAGAGCTACTAAGTAGTGCATTTAATATTGACTGCTGGCAAGTCGTAAATAACTGCAAAAAGAAAAGAAAAATTAAAGCTAATGTAGGTCGTTGTTGTTGTTGTTTTGTTTTTTTGTTGTGTGTGGTGTGTGCATTATTCACAAGTTGAAATTGCTGCGGCGTTACTGATATCACATATATATAAATGTATGTGTGTGTGTGTGTATGTGTGGCTTAGGCACGTACTTATAGCGTGGCATGACCCCAAATGGGCGTGGCTTTTGCCGAGTCGTTTAGCTTTTGCGGCATGCATGCAAATTTTATGTTTTAATAACAAGTCTCTGGCATGCAAGCGCCGCATATTTTATGCCAATTGCCATGGCCATGCCTTAAGCCAAAAAAAAGAAACAAGCTCTAAACTCCCGACTCAAGCACCTGAGAGAGAGAGCAAAAGCATAAGCTGCACATGCTACCAATTTGCCCCAGAGGGCAAAAGCCGCCGTCGTCGTTGCCGTTGCTCCAATCATGTCCTTTGTCTTTGTCTCTGCTGTTGCTGGTGCTGCTGCTGAGTTCTGCCTGCGGCCGCTTTATTTTTAAAGCAATTGCTAACTGCCACGCCCATACAATATACAAAATATACAAATGTATGCTTTTAATTTTAATTTTAATTTTAATTTATTTTGTTGCTTTTTGCTTTGTGCGTGTCTCAGGCAACTGCAATTTGATTGCCACAGCAATTAAACGTGTCCACTTGGCATGCGCGGCATTTTATCATTATGGTATTTTTTTAATTCATATTTTATTAGCAGTGCCAAATGATAGATTATATAGTTTGCCTGCGATTTATATTTTTAGCAATCTCCACTGTGCTGCTTGCTACGGCGCCACTTAATTAAAAATTGCTTACGTGTTGCACGCACGTTCACCCCCCCCGGGCATTATAATTAGACAATGCAATTTTATTTTAAGCAGCGCTCGCTGCAATTTTAACAAACCAAAACGTACTTAAGCCAATGAAAAAAAAAAAAAAAAATAGTTAGTTACACTTAATTAACTGCGCAGCTCTCAGCTCTGAGCTCAGCAAGTTTTCACCACCGTCGTGTTGATCTCGTAGTGGCAAATTGGCTGCTTGCTGCTTGTGTTCTTCGGATTCACCGAGTAGACAGTGCCGTGTATTGAAAATATCGTATTCGGATGATACATAAACTTGAGAAATGCCGTATCCGGCGGTATGGTTATCACATTCAGACTATAGACGCCCTTTTTCAACGGACAGTCCAAACTCAAGTTGCTGCCACCAGTCGAGAGCATTTGCTTTGCTGCATTATTCCAGGCGCCAAAGCGTCGCACGTATTTCCAAAATTCACAAGTCCGCACCGATGAATTGTAAAGCACACGCGGCCGCTCGGTGCGCAGCTTGTTGTGCCGCTTCACCGGATGTTGCAGCAACAACAAGTTCCACATCGGTATGGGCACGTCCTTGCGCACAAATGTTAACGATGACATCGAATTGTTGCTCGGAAACATTTTCAATTCCAGACCATAATCCGGCGTGTCCCACATAGTAAAATTTAATGGGCGCATGAAGTAGCAGTACTGTTATAAATAACCAAATAATATATATAAAGAATTAAGCACTAAATTTAACAATAAATAAATATTTAAAAAATATTTACATTGCTTAAAAGTACTGCGAGAATTTTATATTAGTTAAAGTTTAAGTTTCAGCTAACAAAAAGCAAATCTATAAAGCAATAAATATTTTAAAAATTTTTGTATAATTTTTGTACACTTTTTTTTTTTTTAAATCTGTAACAAATAATACAATAATATTTATAAATCCCTGCTAAAAAGTATTCAAAATATACTAAATAGCAAATGCTTTAATGAAAGTAAAACGTTTTAAAATATTTTCATAATTTATTAATTTAATGTTCAATGTTTTTTCATAATTATAAGAATTACAGTTGCTGGCAACAGCATTAATTTAATAGTTGATATACAAAACAAAAACTTGTGCGTTTTAAATGAAAAATGAAATGTTGGCCACTTGTTTTGATTTCCACTTACCGGAGTGCTTAACTGTAAAATGCCCATAGCGAGCATAGATAACTGAAAAATACGTCTATAGCTGTACATTATGAAATAACAAATGTTACACGCTTGTCAGAACTTATTGGGCTAGCAATTTGACTAATGTGTATTTAAGTGAATTTTAATGCACCGTTCGCTCGAAATTTTACTTAATAACTCAATTTTAATGTCAAGTCATGTTGTTAAAAGCGAAAATTGAGATACACAGAGAGAGAGAGAGAGAGAGAGAGAGAGAGAGAGAGAGCAACATGAAAATTATAATTGTAATAATATATGCTAAATAACAAACAAATACAGAGAGAGAGAGAGAGAGAGAGAGAGAGAGAGATCTGTTTATTTACTTAGGTTGTCAGTTTGCTTGACAACACGTTGGGCCCATCATCATTATCATTATAATTAGCTTACGGACAAATTCTCTTGTAATTGTTTAAATTGTATTGTTTACATAGCTAATTAGAGTTTGTTTTGCAGCTCAAGCATCTATAGCAGATTTCCGTTACGACTATATAGAGACATGCATATATATATATGTAGGTAACATTTCCATTTCCGTTTCCGTTCTTACTGAGCGCGTTTTGTGCGACAACGACAACGCATTAAATATGCAAAAGTGTTGGCTGCTGACACCACAACAGCAACAACAGCAGCAGCAGCAACATCAGCAGCAATAGCAATAACAATAACAGCAACGACAATGGCTACTTTTATCAGCAGCAGAAGCAACAGCTGCCAAGCTCGCTCGTCCGTTTGCTCGCCTCGTTGCTGCTACAAACAGACAGACACACACACACACACACACACATAATCCATTTATGCTGCTGTCTTGCCCCACACACACACACACACATCGTTTCAATTTTCATATTTACTTACGGGTTATTTTCTAGCAAATATTTGCATTGCTTACCAGCCATGTCTATGACATTGGCTTTAACACATTTTCCAATTCGCAATTTCCCTTTTACACACACACACACACACACACTGAGAGTCAACCAATAGCTTTTGTGGTGTGTACTATAATTCAATTGCTACACCTTTGGCATTGTATTGAATCACGCGTTTATTACTTCATGTCGAACACTGTTGATTTATAATAGTGAAAGCAGCAGCAACATCATAAAAATGCTACACACAATTTTCAATTCAATTTAACACACACACACACACACACACATAAAGACAAATAACTGTTTGCCATACACTTGTCAATGCTCAAATGTGAGGCAGTGTAGCTACAAATTGCGCAAACTGTTTGTAACATACAAACGGCTTTAGTTTGTAGTGTGTGCGACTGTATGAGCAACAAGATTTCAATAACTATGCAAGTTAGAGTTACCAAATTTGTACTAGAGATAACATAAAGCACGCTGCGTGTTATTTTGGCAAAGTAACGCATCTACATAGCTGTTAATTTGAGCAAAAGCAGCTTTTTTGTTATACCCTGCAGCTATGAACTTGACTCACCCCAAATAATTGCAACGAATTGGGGCGGCCGTCTTCAATATTTATAACAACAGCTCAAAGCGCAAAGAACAATCGCATTTTCTTTTTGGAATTTTGAATTTCTTTCTTCTTACACACACGCACACTTAGATAGTTTATGCTTAAGCGTTGTTCATACAATTTTTTTTTTCAAAGTGTATTAAATAGTTTGCGCACTTGCTTTTCATACGTTGCAGCATGTGCCCTCTTAGCTTGACTAGTGTGGTGTATTATAGCAGTTCCAGCCTTGAGCTTTGTTTTTGCTATGGAAATAACATAAAAACAATGGAAAGCAACCACAGCCAGCAAATGCAAATGGCTGTCGCATTGTCGTCTGTCTCTTGTTGCTTTGCCTGATTGCTTAGTTGTCTGTCTGTCTGTCTGTCTGTCTGTCTGTCTGTCTGTCTGTCTGCCTGTCTGGTTTGTTAGCCCAAATGATTGGACTGAGTGTTGTACTTGCGCTGCGGTTCTTTTGTAGTTGTTGTTGTTGTTGTTGGTTTTGCTGCGCTTCGCTGGGCTGAGCTTTTGGCATTTATTTTGTTACCTTTGCTTTGCTTTTTTCATTGTGCGTTCTGCCCACAATTGCACATAAATATTTACATAGTTTGTTTATTTTTTATTTTTCATTCTTAACTCAAAATTATCAAAGGCAGCGCTAGCGTTGGGTTTATTGCATTTAAAATATGCACAGCTGTAGTTTAAATATAGAAATTTACACAATGGGGCCCCAAAAGTAAAGCATTTTGTCTAAGAAATTGCTTTTATAGCCCACAGTGCAATGCAGCTTAAGGTGTTTATATAAATTAAATAAACTTATTATTTATGAGCAACTCTTATAAATAAATATTAGTCAGTTTATTTTATTACAGTTGCTTGCGTTATTTAATTTGAAAGCTTTAAAGCGTCTCTGCTTTAGTTTTTAAATTATAAAAATGCGTATAAATTTTTAATATATTGCAGCTGCTAAAAATGTTTATATTTTTATTATATTTTCAAGAGCCTGCGCCATACATAAAATTATCATGACACTTGTTTCTGTTTGTGATTTAGCTACATTATTTTTATGCAACATTTTTTATGTGCCCCCGCCCCCCCATATACGTTGTTGAGGCTTTACAACTTTATTAGAGCAATGGCTTCTAGCTGCTCCACTCTCATCTCGCATCGTGTGTCTCAAATTTATTTATGCGGCTCATTTCATTTGTTCGCAGCTGACGATTTTCGATTTTCTATTTTGTGCTGCAGGCGCGAAAGAGTTTTTCGGTTTGGTAATTTCATCTAATATTTCTTGCTTTAGGGCTTTTAGTTGGTGGCAGCTCCAAATTGTTTTGTATGCATATATTGTTGATATGGCTTGTCTGGCGCTTAGGCGTTGAAGAGTTGTCAATACATAAAATGTTTGGCTCGGGGCCAATGTGCCAAAAAGTATGCCACACATGCTGCTTGCCACACACACGCACACACGCTCAGCATAGCCCTGTGGTTCAGTTGAGTAATCCAGACGAAAGATAATTAAAATAAATTTAAATACATTAAGTTCTTAGAATAATTTGAGTTATTTTAGTATTTAAATAATTAAAAATAATTTCTAAGTTTAGCAGGCTTTTGCTTTTTTTTTTATTCCCATTAGAGTTTGAGTCGCATGAGTCGCTCAAACTGTAGAGAACTGCAGGGGGCAGTGCCCAACTTGAATGCACACTTGGCCGCGGCTTTGCAGCGCTAACGGTGCATAAGCTTAGTGGGCAGAGTGTTGATGGGGACGACTTTGCTCATTGCTTATCAACGCCCCAATGCAATGCACTCTGGGGGCCTTGAACGTTTTATGATTGCACTTTTTAGCAATAAAATAAAGCATATACACACACACACACACACACACACACACAGACATAGTTACAGTTACAGTTACATGCACATGCCCCAGCGTCGTCGTCGTCGTCGTCAGTCAGTGGCAGCCAAAGGCAATGGGACTTGACACCAATGCTGAAACTTTAATAACCTCAGACAGTGCGCTGGCCAGCACATGCAATAAAATGGCTGCTTGCTCATAAAAATGAAGCAACAAAAAAAGGCACAGGCGAGAAAAGAACTAAAAAACAAGTCTCGGCTCTCAGTCTCTCAGTCTCTCAGTCTGCTCTACTCGCTTCTCGCTTCTCGGTTTGGCTCTAGGGCATTGTGGAGCGTTTGCAGTCAGCCTCTGTCAGCTGTCAGCGCGTCGCCATTGCAGCTCATAAACATGAGGGTCGTCGTCTTCGCCCGTTTCCTTTGCTAAAAAAATAAACGAAAAAAAGGAAAACACATCTCGTTCTCGTTTTCATTCTCGTTCGTCGGTTTGGCTCTTTGAGTGGGGCAACATGTCAGGCTTGTCTGCTTGGCTTTCCGTGCTTGGGCTGCTGTCAGTTGTTGTTTGGACTAGCGCATCGTATTTATTTTTCATTCATGCGAATGCTTTGACACACGGCCTGCATAATTGTTCAACTTGATAATAATTGTAACTAATGCAATTTATTTTTATTTTTAAGCTCAGACTGCAATAAGCTTAGCAATGCTTAATTATATTTATTTTAAACAATCACTGCTGATTTAAAATGTTTGCCTTGGCCTTTGTTATTAATTTTAATTTTTACAATATAAATTAGCTTACATTACTTGCTTACCAGTCTTGTTCTCAATTAAAACATTTAATTTGAATTTTAAATGTATTTTCTTCAGCATTGTTGACTCACTTGATAAAAAACAAATATAATGCTCCAATTAAAAATGCCATTGCATTCATAATTTGTAAGTACTTTAGACTCTGTAGCTGAAAGTGCACAAAACGTGCTTATAGTTTATGCTCAGCTTGAGCAGCTGCATCGATAGCGCATCAAATGTCACTATGAGTGTCTGTATGAACGCCTATAACTCAGCATTCCGCAGAGCTAGAGTTAAGCAACTTGCTACGTAGCTTCAGCTAAATGCAACGCATGTTAACTTATTTTTAAAATTGCCATAACATTGCTATAGAGTCTCAAAATGTTGCTTTAGCACAACTTTGCGCATTTTTTTTTCTGTCATTTATGATTTAAGAACAAAAGCAAGCGACGACTACAGCTATTTAATCATATATACTACTTCAAAAACACACATACACGCACAACCAAAGATAATTGCATGTAGAAACTCTGTGTGTGTGTGTGTGTGTGTGTGTGCAATGGAAATTATTACTCATGCAGCCATAAAGCTTAATAGCTTCGGCCGTCCTGGCATTTGGTAGAGCGAGTCATTGGCTTGCTGTTGGGGGGGCGAGGATGCATGCATGAAAATTACGCATTCGCCACGTAAGCTACTTCATTACATCAGCTTGTTATTGGTATGTCTGCCCATGTGTTTGTTGTTGTTTTGTGTTTGTCTTTGGCTTTGCCTATTGCCGGTTCTTAAATTTTCCGCGCCAGCGTCAAGACAAAACACCGCTCATCAATCTCTGACAGCGCCTATGCAAAATGCTGTGTGTATGTGTGTGTGTTTGCTGAATTCCCTGGGGCAACAGAACCGGGCGGGCACTCGTAAATTTCATTTAATCACTTGAACGTACGACTTTGATATAGTACGCAAAAATATTAAAATCCAAACTGTCGGACATGGCCATTAAATAGCCATGGCCCATGGCCCATGGCCCTTGCTTGCTCCATAAGTGCCCGCTGCGGCGGCACTACCTTGCAGAAATTTATTGAGTCAGGTACACAAAAAGCACAAAAAAATAAAAATAGGGTCAGGCCAAGAAGCGTATGCAACAGTTGGAAAGAGCGAGCGAGTCAATTGCTGGCTGCGGCGGCTGTTGAAAGCACAATATTGATGTGAAGATTAATTGCCATGGCCGCCGACGCTGCCGACGAGCAGCGCAGCAATATATGGATGCCAATCAGCCCAGGCCGAGCGTAATTAGCAATGCTACCTGTGTTTATGAATGGGCCTGGGGCTGTGGCTGTGGCCAACAGCCAAAATCATATCAAAACCATTGCCACGGCGCTTTAAGCGGCCAAGTTGAGGCAACAACATAATTAGCAATCATTTTGTGTGGCAGCTTTAGTTGCTGCTGCTTGCATTTTCATTCACTTTTTTTTGTGCATAGAGTTTCGCATATTAAAATTATTAAAAGCAGCTAGCTGCGCTCTAATAAATAATTTCAACAAGCGAACAGTCTGGCTCGCTCTTGGTTATTATTATAAGACCCATGCTATGTGTGTGTATTGCATGCTTATTTATTCATTAGCTTTTTGCTATTGCAGTCAAGTGTGCAGTGGGCGTGGCGTGGCGCTGATGTGGGCGAGGCGAAAAACACTCAGCGAGCTGTAACCCTCGGCAGAAGCTTTTAATGCGCAATATTAATATTGCATACTTTTATGCGTTGCACATTAACGCGTTGTCTCTGTACATCTGTGTGTGCGTGTGTGTGTGTGCGTGTGTCAATGAAGTGTTGCAGATACAGCTCATAAATTGAATTTATAACACACTCGCGTACAACATTTTCTAGTGCCACGCCCACCACTCAACCAGCAGGCGAACAGCAGCAAAATCAAAACAAATTTTACGTTATACAATTTGTGTGTAGCTTGTGAACTGTATAATTTGCTTAAATATATACAGTGAACACACTAGCTAGACAAACTTATAAAATAAAGCAGCTGAAAACGGTTTAACAAGCAATCAGAATTTATTAATGACAAAGCAGTTAAAACCAGCGCTAAATATACTTAATTTAAATTTTATTTTAAAAACTTTTGTGTCTAAGAAACTTTTATATCATTTATGCATTTGATTAAATTTATTGGTTTAATTTTAAATAAATCCTATAAGCAATAGGAATTTGTTTCTATGACAATTCAGTGCCTTAGCTGAGCTTGTAAATGAATTTTAATAAATGATACTTATAATTAAATCAGGCTTTTATAATGAACATAGAAAAAGAAATAATTGCAGCTTATTTGTATTTATATTTATTTATTGTTGAATTTATCGAATACTTACTGTATGCTTAATCACACATCAATTTATGCTTAAAGTATTTTCAATAAATAATCAAAAATACGTTTTCGGCGAATTAGAGCAAACAAATTTGCGCAAATTTCGCTGAATTTCTTTACATTAATATATGCTTTTGATTTATTTATAATAATTACTCAAGTTCAAGCTCAATCTGTATTTGAAGACAGCCAGAGAGTGAGAAATGTGCTTGCCACAAATTATGCAATAATTTAAGCTTATGCGAACTCAACACGAACGAATGAACGAACGAACATTCCCACTACGCATTGTTACAAAAAAACATGCAGATATATTTATATTTTTATTCACACATACACACATACACACGCACGAACATTTACATGCTCATACTCAGCATTTGGGGTTATTTATATGACTGACTCTCTGTTCTGTTCTGCTGTTCTTGATGAGTCTAACGAGTACCTGTCACTCATACCAACACACACACACACATATACGTGCATACTTTGGCGCTTTAGAGCGCGCACAGTTTTGTTTTGTTATATGACTTATTTATTTAGCTGTTGATATATTGCAATCCAATACTGTATAAACAAAAGATAAAGGCAACGAAATTTGTATGTCAGCCCTAAATTAAATGCGAGTGCCACACTTAAGTGAACTGAATTGCAACAGCAACAGCAGAAAAAAATATTAATATTTCTCTGAGGTGTTTTATTTGTCGGCTGAGCTCGCTTTGTTCGTTCGTTCGTTCTCTTTAGTTGGCCAAAAACTTGGCCAGCTGCATAAATCCATTTGAAATGTGCATAAATCTGTGCGGCTGCTGCAATAAACAAAACAAAACAATTGCAAAAAGGCTGCAAGGCTGCAAAAATATGAAGCCAACAAACAAACGTAGTAATAGCTAAAGCTGTAAATATGCAAAAGAATCTGGTTAGGTACAGAGAGTAGCAAATAATATAAATAAAAATGCAAAATCATGCAATAAATTAAATAGTTAAATATTTATAAAATAGGCAATGATAATAAAAAGTAACTTAAAAATATTTTCAATATATAAAAAAAATGTAAAAATAATTATACAATGCAAAATAATAGAATTGCTTATAATAAAAAGCTTTAGCATTAAAAATAATAACAATTTAAAAATTTAAATACTATAATAAAATGTAAAAGTAATAATAAAATATAATATAAAAATAATTATTAAATAATTAATAAATTAAAAGTATGTTAAGCATATGTACATAAATAAATAAATAAGTAAAATATTATAAAAAAAAGATGTGCAAAAAAAAAGCTAAAAGTTCCATAGTACGCAGCTCTGCCACTTGATTATGCGCTTCAACTGTTCTGAATGTTTATGTAAATTATTTATTTTGTGTTTTACGTTTTTTTTTTGGTGTTTTATTTTTTGCTTTTCTTGCGCTGTACGCCAGCCTCAGCTTTTTATTTTCATATTGTGCGCACAGTGGGGCTAAAGCGCTTAATTGTAGTTGGGGGCATGCGACATTTTCAATTCAATATGCATGCAGCTAAAAATTTATAGATAGAGACGCTGCCTCCCTCTTTCTCTCTCTCTCTCTCTTTTTATCTCTGCGTATGTTTTGTTCGCTTTTGTGAGTTAATAGAAAAAGTTGCAGCGACTGCATCTGCTTTTTAGCTTGTGGTGATTGCATTATAAGTTTCAGTCTTTTCAATAGTTATTACAATAAACTGCACAAGCTCATTGTTGCCACAGCTCGCAGCACAGATAACGAGTTGCTGCTGTTGCTGCAACATGCAACACAAACTATAAAAACTTTGAGCGCCCCCGCTATACAATTAGCGTTAACAATGAGACAGCAGCTGCTGCTACCACAAAATGTTGCCTCACAATTTCTATTGAATTTAAATTGGGCGTACTTATGCATATCATATTCGCAACCCCCGCCCCCCTGGCCATGCTGCATAACTAAGAGCAGACATGCCACAAAGACCGACTACCAAAGCCTTTTGTTATTGCCTTCGTCTTCAAGCTCAAAATCCCTCTGCTGTGTATAATCGATAAAAAAAAAAGAAGAAATAAATAAATATTTATAGCATAGCTATTTTTGTTATGCCTGCTGCGTTTGACAGCTAAAAATAAATATAAAATACTTGGAAATTTTTCGCTTAAGAAATTTGTTACAATAGTTTCCATGGCCAGGTGCTTCAAAAGCATTTAAGCTAATTGGCTAATAAAAACAAAATTTAAACAAGATATATAAAAAATTAGCTTTGCATGTAATTGAAATGAAAATGTTATCAATTTGTTTGTAACTTTGCTGCTAGAAAATGTTAAAGCAAAATTGTAAGCTAAGCTAAAATAAAAAAAAATTCTTTAAAAGTAAATAGAAAATTCTAGCAGCAGCAATAAGACTCAACAGCTTCAAGTAATATAATTACTTTACATATTCTACATATGTTTGCACCCAATGGGTTAAACACTCGTCGTCGTCGTCGTTGCTTTTATCAAATGAATGCAATTGACTAGATGAGGCATAGCCGCTGTATAAATTAATTGGCATTTTGTTATTTGTGCTCTCAGCTATTCCGACATCTTGCCAAATTCATTATTTGTTTTATTTTTCATTTTCATACGAAAAGGATACACACACTAACACTAACACTAACACACACACACACACTTGAACAAAAAATAGGTCTGCTCGAGTTGAAAATTGGCGTAGCACTGAACTGAACTCAAAGTCTATGGAAATTTAGTTGAGCTAAGCTCTACTCCAATTGCTTTTGGGCGTGAATTGGTTTCTTTCTTAATATGTTAACAAGCTGCGCTATTTGTTTACAAGTGTAGCTACTTTAAAATTGATTAACGCCCAGCGTATAACAAGTCTTGAATTAGCTAAAAAACTAACGCTAAGCTGTGAGTTTCAGCCCAGCCAACAAATTTGTTGTAGCAGCCCAAGATTCCGAGCTTGATTTGTTGTTATGTGGCCAGCTGTTTAGCACCTGCTACAAAAAAAAAAAATCAAAGTGCGAAAGAGCGCGCTATCGACTGTGCGTGTGCGTGTGTGTGTGTGTGACGCTTGTTAAAGCAACTCGATTGTTGCCTGCCCTACCCGCCTACTGTAGCTTTAACTGTTTAACATATAACTCTGTCTATGTGTGTGTGTGTGTGTGTGTGTGTGTTTGCTCTTTCTAAGCTAAGCATGTTTTTTGTTAACAGCCGCATGCTAAATGCCCTAATTTCCTCTACTTTATGTACATTTCGGTTACGTGTTCTGTTGTGTCCCTGACGTCGTCGTCGTACTCTCCCATACATATAGCTACTATAGCTATTATAGACGACAACGTCACACGACAATTTTGCTGTGGCTGTTGCTGTTGCTGTTTTATGTTGTGTGTGTTTCATCCCGAACAGCGCAAATGGCGTTAGAGATGAGCTGGGACTGAAAATAAATAGCCAGACCCAACACAGTTGAAGTTTGAAAATAAAACAATTTTAGCCAATATATAATAAAATTTAATATTTATTACTTTCGTTGATTTATTTAAATATAGCAATATATTTTTCAATAATTAATTTTTTTTTGCAATATATTATTTTAATATTTATAGCTGCTGTAGAATTATTATAATATAGCAATATTTTTAATTAATTTTTTTGCAGGTTTTTTGTTTGTACCCATAAATTTAAAATTTTATTTAAAATGAGTTAAATATAATTTTTGCTGCTCTTTTTATTTTTATTGCATTCTGTTCTAAATTTTATTATTTTCTTTTTTAATATTATTTATTCAAAGTCAGCTTAGAGCATATTTTACTTTCATTTTATAGGATTATTGTGCTTTATAAAAATATAACTATTGCTTTTCAAGCTTTTTTTTATTTTTTACTGCTGTAATATATTAAACTATTATTATATTATTATTATTATTATTATATAATGTGTTGCCAATTCGTTGTGTTTGGTAAATATATTTTATGTTAATTTGCTGCTTATTTTATGCGTCGATATGATGAGTTTATATCGGCACCTTACGCTTTTTTCATGTGGGTATATTTTGAAGAGGCCCATGCCCATCGCTAAGTGGCGCCCCCATAAATGGCCTCGTGCAAAACACACACAAACATAGCGCGAGAGCTGTCATAATTGGAAGTGCTTGTCTGATAGGCTACTTCAAAATCAGAGTACAAGTCCTGATTATGAAATCGTGTTGTTGTTGTTGTTGTTGTTGTTGCTGAGCAGCTAATGCCGCTAAGGTTGTGCTGCATGCCACAGTAAGTGGCAAGAAGTAGCAGAGCAAGAGGCATGCTCATGCAGATTAAAAGTAGCCATAAGTGCTGCAATCAAAATAGTTTTAACTGCTATTGAAATACACTTAAAGTCACTAAGCCAAGGCAGTCAGCAAGTTCGTTTCTTAATGAGCGTACCTAACGCCAGCTCAGAGTCAATATTTAGCCAACATTATAACACAAAAGAGTCGATAGAGCTCAAAATAAAACAATTTCTATGCATTGCTTACTGAAATGTTGTTAAATATTTAATTGCAGCGCTTGACCCTTCAGCAAAGTTCGTGTTTTCTTTTCACTTTGTGCTCTGCGTGCTTGTCGATACTTAGTGCATGAATTTCCACAGCAAAAGCAAACAAAACATTAGAGGAAGCTATCAGCAGCAGCTGCTTAAGTTGCAAGCGTACAAAATTTTACAGCATTTAGCTAAGCAAGTTTAGTACTTGCGGTTATCAATTAACTGCGCAGTTTATATTTCATTAGGGGAACTTTGAGGCTAGAAATTTGGAAATCAACCGCAAACCAAAACTGAAATCAGCTTAGCGCTTGGCTTCATTTGAAGTTGACTCAGCTGAATTTGCTGCGCAATAAAATATTTGCAATTCAGTATTAAATGTGATTTGAGACTAAAAAACAAGAGAATTGGATGCTATGCCAACAAAGAAAGAGTAAAATCACTTTTAACAATAGTAGCAAACAAGACAAGATAATGCAATTTTTTAAATATTTTTTAAAAATATTATTAATAAATTTAAGCATTAAATTTTCTTAAAAAAAAGCAAGCAATGTAAATAAATAAGCTAAGCTAAGCAGCATATGTGCGCATAATAAATATTTATAAGTATTTAATCTAATATTTATATTTTAAATTTTCACTACAATATTAATGACTTGTTTTCAAAGCTTTAGCTATATTAAACAACTAGCATTAGAACTTTATTTGGCAGCATAGAACGTTCGCTAACTGAAAATTTGCTGTTGTCTGCCTATGTTGGCTTAATTGCAAAATTGCTGCAATTGCTGCCATGGCAATATAATTGCGATATGGGGGGACCCACTGTGCATTGCTGTGAATTTGTCGATTTCATTTGATAAAGCTTTCGAGTCAAGCCTAAAAGCAGGCAACAGTTCTTCATTGCTGTTTACTTGCCTATATGCAATTTCAACTGAAAGCGTGGCCAGCTGCACTAAACTAGAAATGCTCGTGCTCAATAACAAAAATTAAAATTCAGCCGAAAACTGTCATTAATAAACTGTCAAATATGTCAGTTTAGCTGTCAAGCGAACTGCTGAATGCACACAGCAGCAGCGTTCGTTGCATTCGTTGCGTTAAAACAGAAAAACTGCGAATTAATTACATTGACAAATGCACTGCACGCGTAAACAATTTTTCTGTTTTTTTTTTTTTTTTTGTAATATTTTTATATTATTTTTGTGCTGCTGTCAGCGTGCATAATTGTTAAGAGCGCAAATGAAACGCAACTTTGCGCTTGACTGCGCTGCAAATCGATGGGACAGCAGAAAAGTGAGAAGCGTAATGGAAATGGAGAAGCGCAGAGCAGAGCTGAAACAGTAAAGCAAAAGAATTTTACACTTAACCTGCTAACCAAACGCCCACACTTAATGTTCACGCTCTCGCCTTTCACTCTCTCTCTCTCTCTCTCTCTCTCTCACTCTTTTGCTTTTGTGCATATCTTGTTCAGGTTAAGAGTGCAACCGCAATCACTTGGCCTGGCCCTTTGAGCAACAGCAACAGCAGCAGCTTTTTCTTTGGCCTGCCCTTTTGCTAACCCAATTTTTGTTGTAACTCGGCCATGTTATAACTATTTACAATCAATCAATTGCTTTGTTCCGAACTCCAAAGAGCTTAGACAAAGGCTCTGCTCTGCTCTCTCTCTCTCTCTCAGTTGATTTTTGCATGTGCTCAGGGGCTGTGGCACGTTCGCCGCACGTGTACACGTGGCCAGGCCGAAAAGGCAACTTTTTGCAGTCCCAAAATAATTTTTTTTTTTCGAATTTTTCCTTCGTCCAGTTTATTTTCACTAGCCTTAGCCTTAGCCCTGCTTGTTTGCAACTTGGCTGACAACACGTGCACTCAACAAAAAAAACTGTTTTGCATTTCAATAAATAAATATATATATATATATATATATATATTAGGGTGTGCCTTATTTTTTCAAAGCATAGCTGCTATTATTTGTAAATTACAAAATAGAAATTAATTTAGGCCATTTTAGACTAAATTATCCCGTGCTTATTGGCCAGCTCAAAGAGGTGAAATTTGTAAGAGAAACTTTTGAAGAATTAGCAGCCAACAAAATGTTGCAAATAAATTTTGTGCACAATTCTAAGAAAATAACAGGCAACACATTTTTAATAGCTTAACACAAGTCTAAAGAAAATAAAGGTAGCATATTTATAAAAGTTTTTTTATAAGTGTTAAGCTCTAGAATAAATTGTATGAAATTATTAAAAGCACTGGGGCTGAAATAGAATAGAATAATAATAGAATAAAAAAATAATTGAAACATGCTTTAATAACTTTGCATAAGTTTAAGAAAAGCAACGAATTATAAATAATAAACTTACTCGAATACTAAATTTAGTATGAAAATATTGTTAGGGTTGGAAGATTAATAGAGCGTATGCCTTAGGAAAATATATTTTTTATTTACAAATATATTTTAACAAAAATAAAGCTTGACTTGAGCTTGAAAAATGTTTATTTTTGCATAAAAGCTAAAGCGGGCTCACTCTAATTTATATATGCATAATTTTTTCAATCATTTTAGCAGACAGTTTGTCAACTGGGGGGTGGGTGGGGGACTACAGTTGAACTTGCTTATAATGCACTGTCAACATGCGCGCGAACCTTTTTGTCTTTGTTGTGCCTCATGGGCAACTTTAATCCTATTTTGGACAAAACGTTTCGAATTAAATAATTTGTCTCGCTGGCGAAAACTTTTTTGCTGCTGCTGCCGACAATTAATTGAAATTAACATTTTTTTGTTTGTGTGTGTTTTTTGTTTTTGTTTCTTGGCCCTCGCAAAACGCGTTGAAGCAAACCAATCTTTTAGCACTTGCGCCATATTTTAGCTGTCAAGTTGATGTTCTCATGACTACAGCAAATTTTGCGGCAACTTTAAGGCTAAGGCGGCGTCGGCGTCGGCGTCGCTCTTACTAAACAAATGTACTTGTCGTCAATTCCCTGGCTAAATGCAGAGCAGCAGCATGGGCTGGCCCCAAGGCAAAGACTTGGCTAAAATTCAGCTGAAAATTAAACAAATTCAAGCGACTAGCTATAAAACAGCTAACAAGCCAAACAAGGCTAAGGGCAGAACGCCAGCCAGCGCGAAAAAGCAAAAGCATATAATAAGGCCATTGCTCATACGCCAGCGATTCCCAAGTTGCGCCATTTGTTGCGCTCTGAGCTCTGATGCCTTTGTAGTTGTTATTTAGTTTGTGTTATTGTTTGCCTTTGCTGTCGACGGCGCAGTCGCTGCCGCTGCCCTTTTTGAAAAATTACACAAAACTTTTTACTTAGTTGTGCGCGCTCTGCGTTAAACCATTACTAGGCCACTGCCTCTCAGGCCAAAGTGGCTGAGAGTGTTGTTTTGCATGACTGCCTCGAATGCCCCATGCCCATGCAAAGCGCGTGGCTGCTAGGGCATTGTATTAAAGTCAATGATAAAATTCAATTAAAGTAAGCAAATGCATTTGCTCAATTAACTGATTTGTCTTTTAGTTTAGTCCAAGCCATTGCGCTTGACTTTTCGAACTCGACCTGCGTTTATAACTAATGAAATTAGTTTGCATTGCATTTGCATTTGCTTAACGTAAAAAGCGTCGCTGATAAAATTCAATTAAATTAAACTGCATTGGCACAATTAACTGAATTATCTTTTAGCCCCATACTAAGCCATTGCCATTGACTTTTGCATTATTATTCTACCTAAATAAATTAGTTTGCATTGTGTGCTTTAAGCTTAAGAATTAAAAGTTTATAAACTGCAGTATTAATTATTGTTGCTTATTATAATAAAGTTTTTTAATTAGACAGTCGCATTCAAATTGTTGCTAATGTTTGAATTCGAATATAAAAATTAAGCACACGCAGCAAGTGCGAATTTCATATATAAAACATTGAGTGAACTGTTTAAGATTTTAGAAAAATATGTGGCATTGTTTTCGGCGCAGTTTTGTGTTATTTGCGCCTTAGCTACATTTTTTAACAGTTCAGCTTTCAAGCTTGGCGTTAATTATGGCGCTTTGGTCTCGAATTCGTCGTTGTCGTCGCGTTGACAGCCAAACCCTTTTTTTGGCAGCTGTGACGCATTGACTGACAACGCTACTCAAGCTATCTGTGTGTGTTCGTGTGTGTAGCTTGAACTTTCGGCATTTTCTATGGAATTCAATTTCAAAGCTATATCATTTTCATTTAATTTTACGCTGCCCACACACACACACGCAAACTCACGCGCAACTAACACAACCCGCATCGGCCAAGAGTCGCATCCTTTCATTTTTTTTTTTTGTATATCTTAGCTCCTGGGTATGCGTGTAGGTGTGTGTGTGTGTCTAGTTGACCTCGTCACAAGCTCGCGAGCGAGCATGCCAAAGGTATGCGAGCATTGAATTTTTTTCGAACCTATTGTTTGTAAAAGAAACCCAAAAACCCAGCATGCCCCAGCGCGCATTTAATCCCTTTTTTTGTAGCTAGGTGGCTAGCTAGGTAGCTAGATTCAATTCAATATGTACACACTAGTATAAAAAAGCAAAGTTTGCTTTAGTTTTTATACAAAAATTCTATGCTGAGCGCACATTTTGTATTGAAATAGAAAGTTAAATGCAGCAGCTTGCTCAATAGTTAAATTTAAATAAACAATTTAATATACAAAATTATTCTTCACAACTATTTAATACACTTTTTTTCACAAAGCGTAACAAATAGTGTTTGTCTCGCTTAACTTTTGTTTATATATTGTGTGAAATTCTAACGAATGTTAAATCAAACTAACGAAATCAATACTTTGCTCTTTCTCTTTTTCTTGCACTCGCCTTGCTCTTTTTTTTATACGTTGACCATGGCGTGTGGCTCTCGAATATTACAACATATATACATATATATTAGCAAGAACTTTGATTAATTAAAAATACCACAAGCACTGCAAATTTGCTGAGAAAGCGTCCGAGGCGGCGCAAAATTCCAACAACCCAAGAAGAGCAACAAAATAAAAAACAACAACAAAAGCTACAACTACAACAATTACAACAGCGCGAGCTGCGCAGCTGGCGCGAGAGTTTTGCAGTTGGATTGGATTGGTCAGCTTCATTAAAAATAAAACAAAAATCAAATAATACAATCAGCAGCAAAAACGGGAAAAAGCAAACTACAAAATTGTGCAGCAAATCATCGAAATGGAATTGAGCATCGGAAATCTCAAGCATAGAGCCAGCAGCAACAGCAACTCGGATAACTGTAGCAACGAATTTGAATCAACATCATTTTGTTGTCAGCAACAGTTAACCAATGAGAATCGTAACAACGAGCAAATCCAACTAGACAGCGGCAAAACAACAGCCACAACTAAATTAACAACAACAACAACAGCTAGAGAGAATAACGCCGTAGCCGAAGGAGCTACAGCAACAACAAATACAACAACAACTAGTGCTGCTAAGATAGCCGTCCAAACAGAAACTGTCAATGCTTGCAATTGCAACTGCAATAGCAACAAGCGCAGCAACAACAGCGACGTCAACACCAACAACATCAATAGCAATTGCTATTAGATCGAACAATTTCAACTAAAAAACGTAACTAAACAATAGTCAAAATAGGTAATCAACAGCAACATCACCGAAAACCGGCCAGCACTAACCAACCACCAGCAAGTCAACGAAATAACCAGAAAGTCAACAATGTACCAGCGAGTCAACAACTAAGCCAGCAAATCAGCAATACACCAACAACCAGTCAACATGCCATTCAAACTCAACTACAACTTCACCAACAAACCAACAATCCACCATCAACAAGTCATTATGGCCACCAACAATCCGACAATGCGCCATCAACAAGTCAACAGCAACAACAACAACAACAACAACAACAACAACAACAACGTAATCCACAATTCAACAACATACCAACAACTAGTCATCAGGGTGCCCAAAATGTCAGCTTGACAAGCAACACTAGTTTAAGCTTATGCAGCTTAAACAACAACAACACTTACACCAACAACAACAGACACCACAAAAACAAACACACCAACAACAACAGCTCATCAACCATGAATCGTCTACGAGCAACATTTACGCGATCGCGCACACCAACGGGCGCTGAAATGAAGATGCAGAACAGTTTGGAGGTGCCCAAGCAGGTACAGCTGCCAGTTATCGATAATAGATCGATACATTTTTAATTGCATGTGTTTTCTTTCGTTGTCGTTAGTCAATCAATGAGTTTTATGTGTTTTTACAACATATCGATATTTATCGATTGTTTATATTGATTCATTTATAGTTATCGAACCTCTTTTAGCAACGATAGCAATGTTAGCTTATCGAGTTGCGTCGTATATTTTGATTTAATTGCAAATTCTTGAGTTTTTAGCATTTCGATAACTTATCGATATGCGTTTGGCAACGATAACTATGTGTATCGAATTGCGCTGTATATTTTGATTTAATTGCAAATTCTTGAGTTTTTAGCATTTCGATAACTTATCGATATGCGTTTGGCAACGATAACTATGTGTATCGAATTGCGCTGTATATTTTTGCATTTGATTGCAAATTGTTGCAACATGTGGCAACGATAACAATTAAATTGCGTTGTTTGATTTGATTTTTGAAATTGTTGTTGTTCGATAACCTATCGATTTTAGTTGTATCGACAAATGCATGCCACATCCTACTATTGTAGCCAAGTTTAACGCGCTCTCTCTCTCTCTTTTGCTCTTGCATACACTTGTTATCTATTTAGGTGCGCTCCGCTTCGTTTGATGAAATGCAGCTGAACACTCAGCGCGGCGGCTCGTCGTCGCATCTGTTGAAGCAGCAGTCGTCGTCATCGGCGGATGAACGCTCCTCGGAGCGCGGATTCCTGCAGGTGCCGCAGGTTGCGCATGCTCAGCGTTCGCACAGCTTCGACTCGGCGGCGGCGTCACTGGCCAGCGATGATTCTGGCGCCTGCTTGGAGGTGCCGCGTGGCATGAAGGTGACATTCGGTGGCATTCGTCGCAGTTCGTCAACGAGCAGCAAGACACCGCCGCCCTGCGTCCACTGCTACTATGTGGAGCTGTACGAGAAGCAGATGACCGCCGAGCAGCGCTTCTTCATCGATCATCGCGAGCTAACTACGCTCAGCTACAGCTATACAAACTCAGATTGCAGCGATGATGATGATGATGACGCTGACGACAACGACGATGACGATGATATGGGCGGAGGCGCATGCGGCGGCCGCGATGATGATGATGATCCCACAGCTACGGCTGTGGTCATTATAGCGGACGATGCCAGCAGTGAGGGCGAAGCTTGTGGTGGCGCTGAGCTGGACGATGATGCGGCCGTAGAGTGTGACATACGCATGTCCAACCTGAGCATGGGCAGCAGCATTGAGGAGTCGCGCGCTTGCTTGCCGCATCAGATGCGTCGCCATACCATTGGCAGCTCTGTTCCGACCTCCGAAGATGAGGGCGTCGAGGGCTCCGACAATGGCTCGCCTCACTTTGGCAACATGCTGCTGCCGCCGACACCATGTGGCATCACCTTCACACTATCACCCACAAACGGCGACTATCCACCATTTCCAATATACGGATTTCCCATAGATCCCGGCGAACCGCCGCCTCCTCACTCGCCAGCCATACGCAGCAGTCCAACGCTGGAGCTGCCCTGCTTTAGCGGCCATGCTGCTGCGCTTGCTGCAGCGGATGCTGCAGATGCTGGCGCCGCCATGGGCATGCCACAGCGGCCACGTCGTCGCTCCATTTCGCGACAGGAGGCCATCTTTGTGGAGCCCACTGGCAACTCGCTGGAGAATGTTTCCCACGAGGAAGTCAATCGCATGGCCCAGTTATCCGTCGATTCCATCGATGAAGCCTCCACCATGGCCACTTGTGGCTCACCAACCGCCATGAATGCTTTAGCCGCTGGTGCTGCCGCTGCTTTTGTGGTGAGTGATATCTATTTGGCCGTGCCGGATCTGCGACGCGATCGCGCCGCTTCCGTCGACTCTTGCTTCACCAAGCTGCCGTCTGGCAATAAGACCGAGGAGCTTGAGCTTCAACCCTCCGTCGATGGCTGCTTCTTGACTGTGCCCAACATCAATGCGATTCGCTCCCGCTCCGTGGACATCGTTCTGCCCACGGATGAGCAGGCCCGTTATAAGGCACTGGCTTTGACAGATGGGTACGTTGTACGCTCTCTCTCTCTCTCTCTCTCTCTCTCTCTCTAGCTGTTGTCTTTGTCTTTATGTTTTGTCTTGTGTTTCATTTTCAATTGACAAATCATCGTATTTATATGAAATTTTCAATATTTATATTACTAATTAACATCGATTTGCAGCACTAAATTTCAATTGATAAATCATCGTTTTTTATCAAGTATTTGAAATTATACATTTTCTATATTTTATTTGGTTTAACAACTAAATAACACTTATTTATTTAAAGCTTAAGATTATTTATTGCAATTGAAATCCTTTTATAGTTTTGAATCAAGGATCCATTTCACTGGAATCTGAAAATTTGTTGCTTACTTCAATTTTCTTAATTTTTCTTTATATAATTTTAAAAAATATGCTTCAGAAAATATTTATTAATTTATTTTCGTTCAAAAAGCAACTCCCATCGAATCTGAAAAATTATTATTTTTATTACAAAAACAAAGTGTATAAAAATATTAATTAAAATAAAACACTGGAAATAGTTTTTATATTTTTGCACAAAAATAACATTCAACACTAAAACAAAATGTAAATTTAAGTATTACAAATATTAAAATTATTTTTGTTGAAGTTTTATGACAGAATTATTTTAAGACTTGCATATTTTTATTTGTGGGATTAGTCCATATGCATGTCAATTTTAATTTAAGTTTCTGTACGTCTATACCATTTAAATTTCCACTTTAGAATTTATTTATTTATCATCTAGGCTCTGTCTGTCGGTCTGTCTGTCTGTCTGTGTATTTAAGCGTAAAGTTCGTTGCTTAAGCTGTTCTCATGCATGTGTGTTAAACTTTTGAAGCATTAGCTTGAACTCAATTTAGCTTAACGCTTTTCCAATGTTTAACCTCAAGCGCAGCTGGCAAAATGCCAATATATCGATAAACTTTTAAACTGCGCTATTAAAATCAGCTTAACACGTGACCGAGAGTCGCTTCTAAGGTTTAGGGCAACACTAAATTTGTTTTGGGGGCTAAGCTTGCCTAACAAAGCTAATGATAGGCGGTGGCTTTTAATTTTGATAGCCCAGTCAGCAGCAGTTGCCAGCAAGCACCCACCGCCCAGCGCCACCGCCCAACAATCGACAGCAAGTGGACATGTGCTTAGTTTATAAAGAGAGCGAGAGAGTGGCGGGAGAGTTGGGATGAATGCCCTGCGGGCGCTGGAGCTTAGCTCTAATTAGAGTAGAAAAGCAGGCGCCTGACAATAACAAGCAGCGACCATTCATAATTCAGTGTAAGTCGACTGGACTGGCAGCATAATTTTCGGTGAAGTCTTCAAAAGTAAGTGGCCCTGTTTTGTCCCCCATGCGGTTAGTTAGTGCCTTGGCTTCATTCACACGCCGTTGGGCGCGAGAGAGCGGGGGGCGGGCGGTGCCGCATGCATAAATTATGGGCGCATGCTGTTGAAAAAGCGGCTCAGGCTGGCGATTTCCTTGAATTACAACAAAAGTAGCTCATAAATAACATTCAAACAAAGTGTCCTGTTGCCCAAAATGACAGTCGGTCGCTCGGTCGCTCGCTCGGTCGGTCGGTCGGTCAGGCGACTTGCACTGTCGCTATTGCTATCTCTGTTACGCCTTACGCTGCCAATTGCAAGTAATTTATAAACGCGCCTCCCCTTTTTTTTTGGCCCACATAAATTGCTGTTTGGCCCCATAGATAAGTTAAGCCCTTGTGCTAACTTACTTAGCATAGATGGATGAATATGAGTTTTGTGACAGGCGGACTAGCTAATCAGACTTCAACAGCAGAGATAAATACGCAACTCAAACTGGCAACCCATTCTATCTGCATAACAAATTTGTTTGCTCTTTTTGTTTAATTAACAAACTGCAATTGATTTCAATTATCAAAATATATGTTTTATTTATTATTAATTTAACATTTACTTATATCAAATATTTATTCTATTTACAGGTATGTATTACAACTTTGTTCGCTACCAAGCTAGGGCCGAAGACAAATTGCACAGATAAGTAATGTAAATGTTGTGGTTAACTTTAAGCCAGCTCTATGCTGAAAATCCCATAATATTTCCATTTTGGTATTGTGTTTACACACAAGAGATTTCCTTTTTAATTTCCGTTTAATGTGTTTACGTTGCGGGCAAGGGTCAAATGCTATGGCTGCTCATTTCGTCTGTTTACAAGCATACATATAATGATAGAGTGTATGCATGTAGATATTGTTGTTATACACTTTGAAATTGAAAAGGTTGAGCTTGAGGGTATATTGAAGTTGTGTATGCGCAGAGTCTTTAAAGTGTATATATTATTTTTATTCATTTAATGCATATTTAAATGCATGGGGCTTAATTTTTAAAATGTTCTATTGTTCTATTGAAGAAAACCAAAGAAGAAGAAGCACTTGGGAAAAGCTCAATACCGCAATCAGATAACATCTGGCTTAGTGTTAGCTATTATTAAAAGCAATCAAAACAAATTAATGCTTTTAAGCCTAGTTTTTGTTTTTTCAGTCTGTATGAGCAGCAGAATCTCAGTAACTATAAAAGCTAGCAGCACCCGAATTTTTTATATAGCTACATCTATTTGCGCAGCTTAATTTAAGCTTTAGTTTGTTTTTGCAACTTGAATTTCGTAGCGCTTAGCATCAAAATTCGCTATTTTAAACAGCGCAAAGTGTATCAAATAGCTGGCAGCGCTTAGTCTGCATGACTTGTTTGATGTAAAGATTTGTACAAAACCTGTGCTTTGGGATTAATATCGAAGCGTCATCAAATTGTTGTTGTTGTTTTTGTTGTTGCAAGCATGACATGTTATTGTCTAGCTGCCCCGCCCCCTCAGCCCTTTTGCGCCAGCAATGCAATCATATGTTTAATTTTTGTTACGACCTTTTGCTCAATAAAATGGAAAATATTGTTTGAAAAAAAAAAAAAGAAAATCATTCAATCATGCCAACCCAACCAAAGCGACTTTGTTGTTGTTGTTTGAGTATGAGAGTCATTCATGCGTTTTCAACGGCCATTATTGTGGTTACTTTGCCACAAACTTCCCTTGGGCCAACAACAGCAACAACAAAAGCAAGTAACAAGCAAGTTAACTTCACTTTTATGACAATGGCACATATAATTTTATGAAAACGTTTTCCGCCCCAACAAAGCCCCAAAGAAAATTCAAGCATCTAAATTACCATAAACTACAGCCGAAGCAGCAGCAATCTTTATTTTTCGCTTGCTCTGTTTGTTTGTTTTTGTTTTTCGCTTTTCGCTTTTTTTTTTTTCATTCATTCATTCAGCTGATGCTAAATGCTGTGCTGGCTGATTGTGCACGCATTGAGCGTGAAGAGCGCCGTTTGACTCAGCGACGCATTAATCATACGCCGCGTGACACAAAACTTGCCTCGCTGGCCGGCTGGACCACAAAAGCGAAAACTGATAAAACCAAAACCAAAACCAAAATTGTAGCCAAACGCAACTCAAGTGCTGTTAGAATTTCATCAAATTGATTTTTAGCAATATACATATATTTATTCATCTATATATGCAGCAGCTATTAGCATATATATAGCGCCTTATTTGTCGCAGCTGATTGAATATAATTTTGGCGCTGACTAATTAGTTTCGCCAGTCAGCTGATTTTATATTAATGCAAAAATAATTGGCTCATTTTTTGGGGGCTAAACGACTGTCATTAACAAATTTTTCGCAAACATACCAACATACTAGCGCATTGGACAAATGCGTTGACGTGGCCATAAAACCTGCAAGCATATTTATGTTATGTAGTCATGTTCCGGAAGCTTAGCGCGCTGAAATTTCTAGCATACTGCTGTTTATTTATAGATAATGAAATTTTTGATTGCAAAAACAAACCCTTAACAAAATGTTGAATACATTAAACATTTATTTGTTTAATTTTTGGCGCACATTCCACCCAGAGTACAAATACAATATTAATGAATAATTTTTGTATATAATTTTTTTAATTCAAGCTGCGCAGTTAGTTTTAAAAGTTAGTGATGG
This sequence comes from Drosophila busckii, assembly GCF_011750605.1. NCBI lineage: Eukaryota > Metazoa > Arthropoda > Insecta > Diptera > Drosophilidae > Drosophila > Drosophila busckii. The sequence continues at coordinate 6,687,383 of NC_046608.1, read as the reverse complement.
AAGTAACTTTTTAATATTTGTCATAAAAATAATTAATTAGATATTATTTCTGGTTTTTTCAAACTCTTAGTAAGAAAAATTTGAGGAGCTCGCGATCAGTTGTTATTTATTTTCATATTCGATTCATACAGCAAATTCTAAGAATATTTTTCCCTCAGCATTGGTTCTAAAATTAGCTCTAACTCCGCTTGAATTAAATACAAACTCATAATTGTGAAATTAGTTAAAAAAACACAAACTAATTTTTTGTGTAACTTATTAAATCGATCCACCCTTTTATACAAATCTTTGCAACTGACGCTTTGCAAATTCAATTTTCGTCAGGATCATAAAACTGTCCATTGGCAAATGAACACGTGAACATATTTTTGAAAGATTTATATAAGCTCTGAAGTGGGGGTTGGGCTGCTGTGTTGCTGACGCTGCTGGAGTTGCAGTTCCGCATTGCTGACGCACGCAGCATGCGGCCTGCGGTAAAAGCGAGGAGCGAGGAGCGAGGAGCGGCAGCATCAGAAGTAGACAAACGTGCCCAGCAACAATGCAAACAAAACGACGTCACAATCAATCGCCCCAGCCGTCATTCATCAGTTGCGCGGACAGCGAGACAGACAGACAGACAGACGAACAGACGAACAGAGAGCAAGTCTTGGCATGCACAATACAAAGCATAGACAACGACAACGAGAACAAGCATAACAAAAGCCGCAAAGGCAGCAGCAGAAGAAGAAATTGAAATGCAAATTGAAGATTTATACAAAGCAAAATGTATATACGACGCTAGAGTGAGAACAATCAAAGCCAGACAAAGCTGCGACGCCAGCAGAGCTAAAAATGTCACCATGGAAATATGAAAGCGACCAAAGCAGAGATCGTCGCGCGGCGCTCGCTCTGCTCTCACCGCTCACCACGCAAAACGCCCACACAACGTCACAGACGCGCTCGAAAAATTCACCACAAAGTGAGGTGACAGTGCGCCGCCAACTTTGGTGCGCTGCCAACCTAAACGTTTGGCCGTCGACTGCGACTGCGATGCCGACTGCGCGGCTGCTGTAGCCAGCGATCGGCGCTGCCTGTGCGGCCTCAGTTACCGCGTGTGGTTGCTTGATGCCAGCCAGCCAGCCAGCCAGCAAAAGGAACGTGTCGTGAACCGTAATAAGTCGTCGCGAGAGCCAAAATCAAAAGATAAAACAAAATAAATAAAAAAAAAAAAAACATTTGCACGCCGGTTCGGTTCTACGTCTGTTTTATATTTTTTTCAAGTGCACAGCGTACTAAATTATATATTTAATTTTGAAAATCAAGCAACAATACTATGTAAAAATATTCTGCAGCAGCAGCTATCTTAAGCTCTTAAACAAATTGTTGTGCAAAGTGTGTGTAAAGCTTTGCGCTTGTTTTGCTTCTTTCTTCTCGCTTTGCTTGTCCTTTGCATTATTTTGATTGTGACTGTGTGCGCATAATGGTAAACAAAACTGTAAAGCGCAAAAAAAAAAAAAAAACAGCAGCAGCAGTTATACAAATCGCATGCAAATTATTTCAATTGTTGTTCATCTTTCACAACTGCTGTTCGCCTCTTCTTTTGTTGTTCTGTGCTGTTCCATTGACTTAATTCTAATGTCAAAATCAAAACAGCAACAACAACAACAACAATATATATATAGTATATATGTATGTGTGTATGTCTGTGGGGTTAATTGATGTAGTCGCTCTATAGAAAACATGCGTTTAATTTAGCCGGCTGCGTAATTCTTAATTTAATTGATCGATGAACTTGAAAAACCAACGGCGGCTGTAAAAATGTATAAATACAATAGCTCTATACAATTTTTTGTCTCTGGGCATTAATTCAATTTCCAATAGCTGTCCAAATGTCAATTTTATTAGCGCATCGCATGGAAAATTCATTAAAACAATATGTTGCTTTTATTTGGCAGCTGTTTCAATCAAAAAAATGTCAAAGTGTATAAAAATGCTTGCAGCTGGTCACAGCCGACATTAGAAGACGCTGTCTATGAAAGTTTTAGAAGTAAATGTTGTTTATTTAGTAAAGTTAACATAAACTATAAATTGCTTAAATATTTCAATATATATCTATTTCTATTTATGCAATTTTTTAAGTTTGCTCATAATATTTATTTAGCAAATCGCTGCCACGCCCATGAACTTGAAAATATGTTAGAAATATTCATAGTGCACAGTCAAAATATAAAATTTACTCACTTGCTGTGCAAAGTTTAATTAGTTTATAATAAATGTTTGGCGTCTGCGACAGCTTTTAACTAAAAACAATTTCAGTTTACGTAGCTTTAGATAAAGCTAATAAAATATAGGCTTTAACCTTTGTTCTTAACTTGTTTGATTATCACTTTACTTCCGTCACTTCGCTGGCATTGAAAGTTAAAATTCCAAAAGATATAAAACACTTAAATGAGCTGTTGAGTACTTAAGTGTGTGTCGCCAGTGTGTGCACTCCCATTTTTAGCAGCAAAGTTATATAGATTCTAAGCTAGTTCATATATAATTATCTGCGCATTGGTCATGAATAAATTAGTAACATTTTCAATTAGAATTCAATAAGAAAAACAATAAATATATTTATTTTCTATAAATACATTATAAAGAAGAATGTAGTAAATATTCAGCTTTAAGCATGGGAATTCACAACTTATGCTATAGATTAATCCAAAGTAACAGTTCAGCTCTGTTAACAATTTCGCTAGGCAATTAAACTGTTTTCAATACGAAGCATAAACCAATTGCTAAGTTAAATAGCATTTAACATTATTTAAGCACTAGCATTTATTTTTCATTTAATATAAATGCAGCTAACATAGCATTTTAGTTAAGCTGCTGGAGCTAAATTAATTGAATTTGAGCGTTGCACAATTTTATTTGAAAAGGCGCTAATTGCATTTGCTTAAATGTTTAATTGCTGGCTTCAGGTTCAGGTTCGTCAATACACAATTTTGTTGCAATTGACACACATACGCACACACATATACACACACATTCATATAAAGCGCCTGATGTTTGGCTATAGAAATGTTGAAATCGTCGCAATAGTTTTGCGCATTTTTTTCTTTTGCGCTGTTTTTGTTTTCGATTTTCCTTCTTTTTTTTTTGGGCGCTGCGCCCACTGGGGTGTGGCATGTGAACCAAAAGGCTAACTGCCAGCCATGACATTTCAAGAAATTCGCACTCATTTAAACGGGCAGCAAAAACAGCAACAACAACAACAAAAAGTTTTCCTCGCGTTTCGTCTATTTTGTTTGATTTATTATAGAATATATATACTTATATATATAGTATATATGCTTGGCGTCGATGTGTGTATATTTTTTTTTCTTGTGCTTTGTGTCGTTTGTGGCAGCTGCGCCAAGAAAACGCCGCACACAGTGCAGCCAATGGCCAAGTTGAAAAACACGGCTGGGCAGCAGATTGCGCATACGCTCGGTTGGCCCAAATATAATTTTGCCATCTTTAGCCGCAACAATTTATGTGCAACTAATATGGCAATGGCAATTTATGGCTGCATTAAATTCTTGTTTCTCGATTCTAATCAACAAGCAAAAAGTGAAAGAGAAAGCAACAAAAATTAACGATTAACCACAAGTTGCGTTCCCACCTGTTTTTTTTTTTTTTTTTTGCTTTTTTTGTGAGCAGCCAAAAATACCAAAAAAAATTATGTTAAAAATAAATATCAAGTCAGACACATGTTTTAGATTTGTTGTTAGATGTCGTTTCTGGCTGGCTGTGGCTCTTATAATTAACTTAAGTATTTTTAGCTTACAAAAATTTACAACAACAACAACAACAAGCAGCGTGGAAACTTATATAAAGCAACAACAAGTATTTTTCAATTAATATTTCAAAGAAGCGAAACATTTGTGTTTCTTTAATTTGATTTTTGGTTTGTCTGCCGCTTCAAATTCATTCATAAATTTCCATAGCCACTGATAATAATTCATTGTGCAATAGATTAGAAAATTGTTTTCACACACACAAAAGGTTAGATAAATGGCTATGATAAACAATGTTTAAATTTCGCAAGCAGTTCAGTAATGTTATCGTAAAGTTCAGATGGCAAACAAATTAATGCAAAGCATTCATTTTTCTATAGACTTAACAGTCAGCAAAAATTGTATGAAATTAAATTATACGATGTATGAAATTAGGAATACGACATTCAGTATAACGATAAACAGTCTAATCAAGAGATCTGTGTACTAAAAATTCTTACCTTTCATCTAATTAGAGTTTTATTTTCAATATTCGATATTCAATACGAAATTCAGTATTACGATATTCAGTTACTGCCAAGTTAAGGAACAAGCTTAATTCGAGTTCTATATACGATATATACAATTTGATGTGCATAATAAAATCCAATTTTTTAACTAACTTAATATTTTTTTTTGTAAATTTATAAGCAAATTTAATTGCATACCTCAAACAGTTTTTATTCTTGCCAAATTTAATTGCCCATGTTTAGCAAATTTTTGCATTTTGCAAATAGAAATGTTGCCTTGAGTTTCGCTTTTAATTGTTGCACAAGTTTTTGTCTCAACTTCCAACCGAGATCTGCATACAAAATCAAAAAGTCTGCCCTGAAGTTTTGTGCCCGTTGCCGGACCCAGCGACCCAATTGCTGCCCTCCCAATGTTCGTCTGAAAAGTTTACATAAAATCTGCGCAATTGCCCCATCAATGTCAGGAGAAGAGAGAAGCGAGCAATGGAGAATTCTACGCCCACAATTTTTTAGTATTTCTTATTGAAATGTTTCATCCTGACTGTCCGCAATTGTTTGGTGCTGGGAACTGGCAACTGTTCATCCTGCTTTGCCCACTCGTTTCATTTTCAAAACGCTTAATGCCAATTAAGAATATTAATGTCGCTGGCAGCGCAGCTCGTTTATTGCTGCCAGGACCAAGCTCATCAGCAACCATCAACAGTTTGTTCTCTTTTTATACACTTTGCTGCTTTTTTATTAATGAAAATCGAAGAGGCAATGCTCTAGCATAAAATACGTTTGTTTAGCAAGCCAAATTGCTTGAGTTTGTCTGTATGAGCAGCAAGATTTCTGAAACTAGCAGAGCTAGAGACACCAAATTTGCTATATACATAGCTATTTATAGCTATTTTTATAGCCAATGCATATCGAAGTTGTATTTGCACTTTAAATGTCGAAAAAACAGCATCACGTTTATAACTTTGCCAAAAATTCAGCACATAAGCTTTGAAGTCAGTTTTTAATGTATTAAAGTGTATTATATAGTTGTGCGCAGCCATGTTTCGCCATTTTTTTTGCTCATTTCGCTGGCATTGCATTGCTGCTGGTATTGCTGCTGCAGCGCAGCATCTGAAACTCTGACAGACTTTGGAGCTGTCACTGCGCTCTCGTCTCTCGTCAGCATTGCTAATATTCATTAGCTGGAAATCCTTTCTCGAGTTGTTGCCATTTGCTCACCAAAAGCTTAGAGCTCAAGTTGCTGTTGACGAGTCCAGCCACCCACCCAGCCATTTGCACCACCCACGAAGTGTTGCCTTGAAAATTCAATGCGCAAACAATTGAATGGCGCACACGGTGGCGCGTCCACCATTAATCGCAATCACAAACGACGACGACGACGTCGCTCAGATAATTTTTCATTTTCCTTCGCAGCTCAAGTTTCTGCTTTTCTCTTGCTCGCCGCCCTGTCTTTTAATTTTAATCCAAATTGTAACCCATTGTGCCAATTTCATCAATATGCTAATTTTATAACTGCAAAATTTAAACTAACGCCAAGTCATTTGCTAAACTTTGCTATATAATATAGCGCTTACTTATTATTCTCACAACTAAGTCGTAATTGTTGCCAAAATATATATGTGTACATATATATATTTTATTATTTATGCACTTGAACAGCTTTTCGCGCAAGTTTTCTTTATTTTGATTTCATTTCAAATGAGCAAAGCTATAATATTTAATTTTTATTATGGCAATTAGAAAAACTAAAAAAATAACAATTTAGGTCACAATGCCGAATGCAATGCGCAAATGCAAAAAGAAAATTAGCCAAGAACATAAAAAAAAAATTTAATTTTAGCTGCAAACAAATTAAAAAAAATGTATAAAACTAAAGTAAAGTGCAGCAGACTTTATCAATATTAAACATATAGTATATATATATTAACAAAAAAATATAATATATAGCAATATATATGTAACAATTATTATTTTAATATTGAAAGGAAAAAGTAATGCATAGTTGCAATTAAATGCAGGCTAAGCAGCTGAGGAAACGAGAAACAATTTTATTAGTTTTGTTCTATTTCAAAAAAGTATCAAAATAAAAGACAAAGCTTGCAAAAAAAATAAATAAAAAAAAATAATAAAAAAACAAATAAGTTTTATAATTTTATATATTATACATCATTTTTATATATTATATATAGCGCAAAATTATATGAAGAGCTGGCAGCTGTTTGTTGGAAATATTCTTGGCTTATAGTGCAACTTCAAGTTAAATTTGAGCGCAGCGTAATTCTATGCAAATTATGAATTTGCAGTGGGGTGTGGGTGGTGGGTGGCTGTGGGTGTTGCGGATTAGAAGCCTGTGTAGTGTAGATAGTGTTCGAAGCCTTGGAAATTGATTGACAGACGCTGCTGGCGCATTAGCAACGCGGCTTGCCTTACACATTAACAAAGACAGCACTAAACTTACCTACACACACACATGCATTGAAATTGTATATGAATTGAAATATAGACTCAAGTTTGATTACAATTGCATGGCATTTACATTTGACGTTGCCCACTGACAGCTTTAAAGGCATAGACATCAAAATTAATCACATTTTTGAATTGGAAATTGCGTTTCCAAGTCTGCGCTGCTGACCAGCCACACACAGCTAATAATAGAGTAGTGAAGCCACCGAAATTTTCAGTTCATGCTGCAATTGTTTGGTTTTCATTAGCGTCAGCAGCAGCAGCAGCAGCGCAGCTTCGACCATTTTAATTAAAAATGCAGCAACTTTCGTTGAACTTGCAACTCAATTGGGAATTTTTGCAGCAGCTGCTCTGAAGTGTGGCAGCTACTTTGGCATAAGTAGAACATTTTTAGCTTGATATGGTGTCGTGTCTGTTGTGTGTGTGTGTGTGGAGCTGACAAAACTAATAGCATAGCAATGCCAATCGAACTTAGCAGAGAAGCGAAGCCTCTGTGGAAACAGCAGCGGGCACAGCTCAGGGATACACAGCTCATGTCAATTGCAGTGATGCTTTGGCTCTTACCACACACACACACACACACACATGGACGGACATTCCACATATGTCAGTGTTGGCAATTAAGAGTTTTTACAGCTAAGCTGCTGTCTTGTTTTCATTTCTTTCGACTTGCTTAGAGCAATTGGCTGATCCATTTCCGCGAATCTAACAAAGCTTAATAATTAGCAGACATTTTTTCTAATTTATTATTATCATAATATTTTGCCTGTTTATGAGTGTTTGACTGACATGAGAAAAACTTTGCATTAAAATATCAGTATTGATAAAAAATGGAAACGGAAATTTGTTGATATGAAATCAAAGCATTGCGTTTAAATTTATTTATTATAGCTATTAATTAAAATTGCAATCAGAAGTTTTCAAAGCGCAACAAAAATGGATTTTTAAATATCTGTCTTTGATTAGTATAAAGAGTATTGCAGATAATATATTTGATATTTGAGGCTAGTCGATTTGATAGCTGCAAATAATTGAGAAAATTGTATAGTAAATTGTTTTCTAATTTACGCAAAATTATTTGAATATTTTGAAGCCAATATCGACTTTTAAATTCAAAAATGTATGGATTACTTGGCAGCAGAACAAAAAAGCATTTAAGATTTGGTTGCTTGAAAAAAAATGTATATCTATTAGATTAGAAATAGATTTTGTTTTTTAACTATAATTTTAGTTATTTTTGGATTTTTTATAGCCAAAAGCTGTCAGCACTGTCGCACGAGCGGCGGCATGTTGCACTTGGCGTTACATGTGCGCATTGAAAAAAGACAGCACAAAATAAAATTCTAAAAAAATTATTCGCCAAAATCTGCGAATCTGACAGCGACAGGCGACAAGTTGCACAAAAGCTCTGAAGGGGATTTGTCGCTTGAGCAAACTAAAGCGCGAGCGATGCATGCAACAAGCCAATAATAATAATCAAAAGTTGGCGTATCCATTTAGCCAACAATAGAGAATGAGTTAGTGGCCATTTTGGTAGCTCGAGTCAGATTGTGTGTGTGTGCTGCGCTGGTTGTTCTGCTTGTTTGGTTTTATTATTTTTTTTTGTTTTTCAGCTGAATCTGATAAGAATTTAATTACAGTGCATATACAATATACAAATGTATACAAATGTATTAAGCACGCACACTCGGCTGGCCTGGCGCCAGCTCATGCCCAGCCAGCCCCGCCCAGCAGACACCAACGAACCCTGCAGAGCACGCACAGACACAAAGCGCCGGGACAGGCGTCATCAGTAAAAACACATACAACATATGCATGTGCGTATGTTGTGTGTGTGTGTGTGTGGTGTGGTGTGTGTGTTGAGCGCTACGTTAATTAAGCTAGCAAACTTTTCAGATGGCAATGCGCTTTAAGGGTGAACTTGCCCAGCCAGCCAGTTAGACAACTTTATTGTCAAGCAGTTAATATATAACTATTTAATAATAATTTTGTATTTATTGTAATTACTGCTTATGGTTTGTTTTTTTTTTTTTGTTAAGTGCTGTTTATGCTCAATTAAAAATATTAATGCAACATTAATTGAGAACTCAAAATTTTATCAGCTTTAATTACAATTTTGCATTATATTTCAATCATTAGTAGTTGATTATATTTCAGCCGAGTACGCAAATATATTAGTAAACGTTATTTAACAGTTAATCGCTGTAGTCGTGTCATTAAACAGTCAAACTAGCTTTGGAAATAAATATTCTTCAAATTTTTGTCGGCCAAACTTCTTAGCTGCTAAAATGCATAGCAAGTGGGTAATTTACTGTTTATTTATATATATAAAGCAAATTATAAGCACTAGTAAATTAGTTACTAAAATTTCACAAATTTTTGCAATTAAATGTTGAAAGTTAATTTTTTCACCTCCTCTGAGCAGCTTGTTTAACTTTGATCAGAACTTTTATACAAAGCTTTGATGAATATCAAAAATTGTTGCAAAAATATAGTTAGTGCTATTAGTTAGTACTCCAAGCTAGAAATTTGTGTACCACAGCGCACGCTGCATAATTTTTAGACTCCCTTCCGACTCTGTTGTAAACAAAGTTAGGGCGATAAAAACAAAGCTAACCACACGTTGCATGCAACAGTTAGTTGTATCTTGGGCTTTGTACCTTTAAGCGTTTATAATAATGATAGCAACTGTTCAGATTGTAGCGCCCAAAGTGGAAATACAAACGCGCACTCAGTGCTGAAATCGCAGCTGGAGCGGTTTAAAAAGAATAAAAATAAAAACTATACATACGCATATATGTATGTATGTGTGTATGTAAAGCAAGGCAGATAAATATGTATTTACATATGTATGTATGGGTAAACAGACGTAATACGTAAAGTGAGCGAGAAAACTTTTGGGCTCTGCCCGCAAAGCAAATGAAAAATCAAAAGTGTAATGAAGTGAAGTGAAATGAAATGCAAACGTACAAAATAGTCGGCAGCAGAGGCAGCGAGACAGCGACAGCAGCAGCGCCGCCGCCGCCGTCGGACGGTGATGACGGGTGACGACGCGAGTCGACAGCGCGACGTTGCCATGTTCATATCTTATTTGAATTGTGAGAGTGACAACAACAACAAGAAGAAGACGACGAAGCAGCAGCAAGACAACAAAAGCAATTACAACAATTACAACTACAACTACAAGGCAACAACAGCTGAGAGCACGGCGACGACGTCGCAGTCGCAGTCGCAGCCGCCATCACAGCGAACGCCGCAGCTGAGCATGGAACGTCTGCTGCATGCGGTGCGTGAGGAATTTCAAACAGAGGATGAGTACGATGATGATGTTGCCAATATCAGCAGCAGCAGCAGCAACAGCAGCAGCAACAACGACATTAGCGACAATTACAACTACAACAACAGCACCAGCAGCAGCAGCAGCAGCATCAGCAACATTTGCTGCGAACAGCAGCAGCAGCAGCAGTCAGCAGCCAATGTGGTTAACTGCGCACTGAACATGGGTGCAGCACAGGGGGCGCAAACAGCTGCAGGGGCGGCGAGCGCGGGGGCGGGCGCAACAGTGCGACGTTTTCGTCGCTCATCGATTGGCATGCAACGTAAGTCAGCGTTTCGGCAAAGGAAACTTGACTCATTGGGCACCTGGCGCCGCAAGAGGTGAGTCGTCAAAGGGGGTGGGGTGTGTGCCACTAAACATTTACCGTGCTTATCGTACAAGTCTTAAACAATTAGTTTACCTGAAGAAAATACACTATTTAGTTTTTAAACTTATCTAAAATCTATAGCCAGAGCTATAGAAGCATTTTTAACTAATGAAATCATAATAAACTGTATTGATTCTATTTGATTTAGGCAAACTAGTACCACTGTATTTGTAGCTTAGTCTAAACGCTTCTTTCTCTTCGTTCTCTTCTCTTACACAGACGCACGGCATCATCGAGTAATCTTCGCAGACCGATACGCATTGTTCCCGATTGGACAGAAAATGCCGTTCAGGGTGAACATTACTGGAAGTCGACCGCTGTTTCGGGCGATCTCTGCTGTCTCAATGAGGAGTGTCTCGTAAGTAGACACACACATACACACATACTAATTGAAACTATAAACACTTAAACTTTGGTTTTAATACTCTGTTGTTTTTGTACCTGTTCCTGTGTTTCTAATTTCTCTTTTTTTTTTTTGTGGCTGTGAGTAGAGTAGGGTGAGCTACTTAATATGTTACTGCCCCTAAGGCAAGAGAAAAACAACAAACAAAAAAGTAACAAGAGTAAAACTTTATGTACACGGGTAATTTATTTATTGCGTGCTTGTCCAACATGCGGCAAGTCTCTGACCATATATATGTCCATATGTAGCACTCATATGTACATACTTTATTTGTTGGCTATATGTTTGCATGTTGCTGGGTTTGGCAGCAAAGAAAAAAGTTTCGCAAGCTGTCAAAAGTTGCCGCACTTTGTCACTGTGAACAGCTCAGCGCACTTTGTGCCAAAAGTGTAAACGAAAAAGAGAAAAGTCACACACACACACAGTCTACTCCTGTTACTAAAATACTTAACTAAATGTTAAAATTACTGCATGATTAAACTTAAGTAATTTAATTACTGTGAGCAGTTAGCTACAAAAAAAAGAAGGAAAATTAAATACAGCGGCCAGAATTTCCTCATCACAAAATGGGCTAAAATAAATGCTAACTAACTTAATTTAAAGTTTAGGCTCAAGCGTATGCCGCTGCGTATTTTTCTATTGCTGCTTAAAGTAGCAGCAAGGCAGCTACACAGTGAGAAAAATTAAAAAACAAAAGAATAGATAAGAAGATAAGAAGTAGTAGCTGCAAGCGAGAAAGAAAGCGCAAGTAACCATAAATGCGTCTCTAAACAAGCCAACTTCTTTTTATAATTTGTATATTTATTACCCAAATATATTTAATTATTACTTACTTTTAATTAATAACAATTTCTTAATATAAGTTTTGCAGCACATTGTCTTTTTTGTTGCTAAACTACATTTCAAGCTAGTTTTCTAGCTTGCTTAATTGTAAGCTAAGCTTAAGTGTCAGCACTGCTTGCAAAGCAATGCAGTTTCTTTTGATGTTGACAAAGATTTACAGTTAAGCTCTCGCGCACGTTGTGAGCGCAAGTTTCGTGAGCGCGCTCTCTTGCTCAAAACGAAACTGAAACTTACGCTCTAAGCAAGGCGCACATCAATGAGAGCGCGTAAGTGTGAGTGCCGCAGCTTTAAACAAAATGCAATTAGCACCAGCTGTTAGTGCGTGATCGCAGTTCATGCTGTGCAGACCGCTGCAGCGCTTTATGTCATTTTTTTAGTGAGAACGTGAGAGCATGCTTAAAGCATTTACCGCTATGGCTTTATACGCTGCCCTGCTGCTAAAGTAAAACTGCTGCAAAGTACATTACGAAAACAAAAGCAAATTTGTTTTTGTATTGCGCTTTATATTCGTTCTATTGCCTTAGGCAAATAATTAAATGTGGCTACAGTTATGTTTACATTGGAAGTTAGTTTTAGTACAAAATGCATGGGAATTGAAATAATTAATATAAAACTTCTAATGCAAACAGTGTTGCTTAGAAATTTGTATACATAATTTTGTATATTTTTAAATTGAACAAAGTGTATGCAACAACACAATTTATTTTGAATTGAAAAATGACTTCTATTATTTTTTATATAATTAATTGTCTTGGTCAGTTCGTTGTACGTTGTACTGTAGCTTAGCTACAAGTGTGGTAGTGTGTGTGTGTGTGTTTTTTTTTTGAAGACTTTTTTGTTAGGACTTGAAATGAACAACGCTTTGTTTGCATGCCCCATTTACAGAAGAGTGGTCAGCGTATGAAATGCTCCGCTTGTCAGCTGGTGGCACATTCGACTTGCATTCCATTCGTCCAGGAGAAACCGACACTTGCCTGTAAGCCAACATATCGCGATGTGGGCATACGGCAGTATCGCGAGCAGACCACCACCCATCACCATTGGGTGCATCGCAAGATGGAGAAGGGGAAGTGCAAGCAGTGCGGCAAGGTAGGTTTAGTAGTTGGTGCTAGCTTGGCCGCTCTAGTTCATAATTTGCATGGTGAAGTGCTTATCTTTGCAGGCCGTTCAGAGTAAAATATTCGGCTCGAAGGAGATTGTCGCCTTGGCCTGCGCCTGGTGCAACGAGATCTATCACAACAAAGAGACTTGCTTCAATCCGGCCAAAATAGGCGAGGAGTGCCGCTTGGGTGAGTATCTTAAATACATATATATGTCCAATATGTGCTTATGTCCTTATCAGGCGCCAAACAGCGACGGCGACGGCGACGGCTCGCAGTTCGCGCGCCATTGTCCGCCTTGGTCGCTGTTTTGTTCCATTGTCCTTTGATTAATTACGTGACGCACATGCAAATAAATTGCGGACCCGTTAACTTAATTAAAATTTGTGCATTAAGGCAACAGCCACGACCCAGCCACGACCCAGCCAGCCAGCCAGCCAGTCTTAAGCCTTTCGGGCCGAGGCCAAGGTAACAACAGCAAACAACTTAAACGCTGCTCCCGCTTCCATTGTCTGTTCGTCTGCTTAATTCACTCAGCCTCCTCACTCAGCAGTTTGCCTTTCAACACACTCTAACTTTGTTAAGCAGCAGCCTCTGCCAAAAAGTTGCAAACCGAACTTCAGTTAACTGGAGAAAGTTACAAATTAAATGTGCGGGCATACGTAGCGTATGCGCAATGCGGCTTGATAATTTCTTTTAATTTACGCACATTTTTTTTTATTTTTTGTTCTTTTAATTTGTGCTCAACTTTTGAGGTCATTTACATTTATTACGCGGAATTGACAATTTGTAAAGTTCTCCTGCTACTTCGCCGCTTGCCAAGTCAATAGATAAGAAACGTGTGCAAAAGCTCTGGGAATCAAACTTGCCACTTGCCACACGCCACGCTGCAAGACAAATTCGTAGCATGACCTTCGTCAGTCGATTTCAAATTATTTGATTGAAACTCAAACACATACACTCAGAGAAAGAGGGTGGGGGTGGGGGGCTGGAGAGCGAGCGGGTTGAGACTGATTGACTTTAGCGCTATGTAAATTATAGCCTAGAGCGCACTTTTATCGATTCGATTGCAGCATTAAAATAAGAAAAAATCTTCAAACACATCAGCCAACAAATTTGTGCTCGGCAATGATTGAACATAAATATAAATAAATAATTGCAATAACATATAGCGAGTGTGCAATTAAAAATTGCTTAATAATAATTTTATTAAGGCATGGCCAAACGATGCCCAAACCAAATTGCAATTTAAAATGCATTAGCCATGGCTTAAATAACGCGAAAATTATATTCAAATATATAACAAATTTCTTTATAGCCTGCGCTCAATTGAAAATTGCTTTATAATTATTTTTAATGAACATGGCTGAACTACAATTAAACATAAATATATAAAATACAACAATTTTTTTTCGATTTTTTCTTGCTCAATTAAAATTTGCTTATCAATATTTTTTTTAAACATTTTTCAATGTTCAATTAAACATGCAACGCATCCTTTTATATGCAGCTCAAATAACACGCATAATTATTTTAAATTAACATTTAAATGCCTTTTATTCGGCCATTTAATTTCATTTGCGCACAAACTGAAATCAAATTGCAATTGTTGTAAACTAAAACGAGCTCAACGCCTAAACGTGCTAAACAAATTGTGCACAATAAATGTGTGAAAAACTGCACTCAAATTAAATGAAAATAATATGCCACAATAATCGCTGCCTAGCTGCCACAAATTGTTGCATTTAAGTAGCACTTGCAACTGCAACATTCTCAACTGTTTAGCTGTCAATTGCCAGAGCTTAGCTCGCTCGCTTACATTCCCTCGATGCCAAAGTGCGCTTAAATTTTCATTCTCATTCTTTAACTCATAGTGACAGCTACAATCGTCTTGGCCATGGCCAACAAACATTTCTCTAATACCTTGACGCACATCAAAAACTTCACTTTGACTTTGGCGTTACAACTTTTTACACTAGCGGAAAATGTAGAATTTACCACCCAGGGGATTCAAAAGCGTTTTCTTTATTATCTTCATTCTTAACAAAACTTAAACCAAGTTTGACTTTTCTTATATTTGTTTGTATTGCTGTTGTTGTGAGCTTGCTAATGTATTCATTTATTTATTTATTTAGATAAAAGCAAGATTTAATCAATTTAAATTAAAATTTTCTTTGAGAAAAAAAACTTATATATATATATTTAAATCTGTAAAAGATGTAAAAGCAAATATAAAATTTAGTTAAATGCGTACAAAAATTGTTTTAAGTTTAAAACAAATTTAATCCCAATTCTAAAAGTTAAATTAACTGAAATTGCTGCTTAAACTAATTTTTGGAATCTAAGCTCTAAGCTTTTCTTAGATTAATAATTTAGGAACTTTATATGCGTAATTCATCTTAAGGACATATGGACATATCAATTTGAAATTATACTTCATTTCGTACTTTTGATAGAGAAAATTTAGTACTAAATAATTAGATTCGAAATTTATGAACCTGGAATTTTTATTACCCCAACAGGCAACTATGCACCGATTATTGTGCCGCCCTCGTGGATCGTCAAGCTGCCCAGCAAGGGACACTTCAAGTCATCAATACGCGTTAACCGCAAGAATAGCGGTGGCGGTGCTGCCGGCGGCGCTGCTGCGATCGCTGGTGGTGTTTCCGTCGGCGCTACCGGCAACAAGCCGAAGAAGCCAACACAGAAGCGTCCAAAGGGCAAAGATGAGAAAAAGGAGCCACGTGCTTTTATAGTCAAACCCATTCCATCGCCCGATGTAATACCCGTGATTGTCTTTATCAATCCCAAGTCGGGCGGCAATCAAGGCGTCAAGCTGCTCGGCAAATTCCAACAGTTGCTCAATCCGCGTCAAGTGTTTGATCTCACCCAAGGCGGTCCCAAAATGGGGTAAGCTCAAAATACAAATCGAGCAATTGAATTGTCTAATAAGTTGCAACTCTCTTCCAGCTTGGACATGTTCCGTAAGGCGCCGAATCTGCGTGTGCTGGCCTGTGGTGGCGATGGCACTGTGGGTTGGGTTCTATCCGTGTTGGATCAGATGCAACCGCCGCTAGTGCCGCAGCCTCCCGTTGGTGTTCTACCTCTCGGCACTGGCAATGATCTGGCTCGCTCGCTCGGTTGGGGAGGCGTAAGTTGCAATCACTTTCACTTTCGGCTTTATTTATAAACAATTGGCTTATATTTTGCAGGGCTACACTGATGAGCCCATTGGCAAGATTCTACGCGAGGTTGGCATGTCCCAGAGCGTCTCCATGGACCGTTGGGAAGTGCGCGTCACCCCCAATGATGAGGTCACCGACGATCATGTCGATCGTAGCAAGACCAATGTCCCAACGAACGTCATTAACAACTATTTTAGTTTTGGCGTCGATGCTCACATTGCTCTGGAATTCCACGAAGCTCGCGAAGCTCATCCGGAGCGTTTCAATTCACGATTACGTAACAAAATGTACTACGGACAGATGGGTGGGAAGGATCTCATTCTACGTCAGTATCGCAACCTTTCTCAGTGGGTTTCACTTGAATGCGATGGAACTGACTATACCAATCGGCTACGCGATGCCGGTTGCCATGCCGTGCTCTTCCTCAACATACCGAGGTGAGTGCCCTAGAATTATCATTTAAGATAAATTATATTGGAAATCATACATAAATGCTTATGATCTATATCTCGGCCATTAAGTCTTTGATTCGATTTTAATTTAAAAATACTTAAGCAAAGTTAGTTAGTTAGTATGGAAAGTCGGTATATTTTTTTCCAGGAATATTATAACATTCATCATAAAGTTCAATTTAGAATCATAATTAGAGCAAAACAATTTTTTCATTCACAAGTTTTATTTCTCGTACTTAAGATTTTGTAATCGATAATAAAACATTATATTTGGAGTTAGGACATTAGAAATTTGTAACTTTCGAATTTTTTCATGTACTTTATATTTAAGTTTAACTCACTATTAATATCTTTTCTATACTCCAATGTGTATTGCGAAGAGCAAGAAAAGATTATTTCTTTCTTCTTATATTTATTTGATACTTAGGCTATAGATTAGATATAGAATGGATGTGAATCTTTTGTGTATCTCTTGCAGCTACGGCGGAGGCACACATCCGTGGAACGTTTCGTATGGCAAGCCAACCATTGACGATGGTCTCATGGAGGTTGTCGGCTTGACCACTTATCAGTTGCCCATGCTACAGGCGGGCATGCATGGCACTTCCATTTGCCAGTGCAAAAAGGCACGAATTATAACCAGACGTACTTTACCCATGCAAGTGGATGGCGAGGCTTGTCGTGTGAAGCCTTCAATTGTCGAAATTGAGTTACTCAACCAGGCGATTATGCTATCCAAAAGCAAACCGGGACGTGGGAATGTCCAGTAAGTATGGAGGAAAAAGCAATTCAACACTACTCAAAAGCTTTTATCCCATTACAGTGTTCACCCTTTGGAGAAACTGCAGCTCTCAATCTTGCGCGTGACGATGCTGCAGTATGAACAATATCACTACGATAAGGAAATGCTGCGCAAGTTAGCCAACAAGCTTGGCACGCTTGAAGTCGAGTCTCAAAGCGACTTGGAGCATGTCAGGCATTTGTTGAACATGAAGTTCGATGAGTCCATCTCTTATCCGAAGGTCTCACAGGACTGGTGTTTTATAGATTGTATGTAACTGAAGATCAGCTCAGCTCGGCTCAGCTATGAGAGTAACACTTTTGTTTAATTTTTACAGCTTGTACGGCTGAGCATTATTTCCGAATAGACCGTGCCCAAGAGCACTTACACTATATTTACGACATAGCTGTTGATGAGCTATACATACTTGATCATGAAGCCGCAACCATGCCCCAAACACCGGATCAGGAGCGCTCATTCGCTGCTTACTCGCAGCGACAGGCACAGAGCGAGCGACGCCAGATGGATCAGGCCCAGGGCAATGGCAGCACGGGTAGGCATCTGTTAACAGGCTGTTGGTCACGCACAAAATTAAATACCAGACGTAGCACTGAATTGCCATTGCAAGAGCAATTGCAGTTGTATCAGCATCAGGTCGCTGAGGATTTGCCCTATGTAGAAAGGCGCATGTTTTGTCAGTTCGTGTATCGCAAGAAGCGTGTCGAGCTCTGAATCGACAGCTAACGATCTAGCCCTTTTCCAAAAGAGAACCCTCCTCGGGAACCCTCCTCACCCAACCAGCACACAGAAGCTTTAGGCTTTGCTGACTTTTCTGCCATTTCTATTCCTTTTTTCCCTCAACTAACACACACTCAAATACAAACACACACACACATGTGAGCTTGAAGCACAATCTGTTTGGGAGCGAATACAGCTTAGTCCTTGCCACGACCCGCTATGTAAGTAACGCATTCAATTTCGTTCGTCTATGCGTCGCAGCTATAATCGTTACTTACCTTAACAGTTACAAGGACTAAACCGTATTACGTTCCAAATACAACAACCCTACAACCCAATACAACCCTACACACCACTACTACTAATAGTACTACTACTATTTCTACTACTACTACTTCTACTACTACTACTACTATGTTTAATCATAAAACGGGTAAACCAATTAATTATATTTCTATACTTTTGTTCGTCGGCTTATCATTTCTTTTCACTAACAATTTGTTTATTTCTTCACACACACACACTCTATAACACACACACACTTGCAATCTCATACAAAGATGAGGACTTGCAAATTGGCAAGCCCATTAAAGTGATGAAGTGGAAGAGGTAACGTCTCAGCCTCACTCATCAAAATTCATAACTCTTGCTCTCTCGCTCATGCTTATAATTCGTTGCTATCTCCATCTCGCTCATTTGCAAGTCATAACTTTATTTTTCAACTTCTTTGTTATTAATTTCTTTAAATTGTTTATGTTAATGCATGCAGCAACAAAGATCGTTTATTCAGTTTCAACGAAGATGTTTTTGGTTATGGATTCAGGTACTCTGTATTTCTTTCCTTTGTTTTTTTTTTACTTTAACTAACTAACTAACTAACTATCTATATCTGTCTCACTCACACATACACAGCAAAGCAAAGCTGTTATCAATTCATAGTTGAAGTCATCTTTAATCTTTCTTCTAAATCAAAACTGATGCTTTACTCTTTACTTTTACTTTATTTCCTTTTCTATATACACGCACACATACTCACACACACACACACACACACACATGCACTTAAACCTTCACTCTAACAGCCCAATACTGGAGCAGACTTCAGATGCCGTACTATTAGCAGCCCAGAGCGGCGATCTAATGATGGTAGCGTTAACTTATGTTAATGTTCAATTCAGGGACCGTCATCATTTCACAACTTTATTATTACAAAATCGTTTAGTGATTTTCCATACACTTTTCGGAATTTTTATTTAACTTAGACCCCAATTATTAGTTGTGAGCAATACTCAGTTGTATTTTGAAGTAAACTCTAAAAATTGTATACTCTTTGGTGTATAATTTATATATTTCTCGATAATGTCCAGTTCTTCAGTCGCTTAGTAATTGCCTCAAATCGAGTTTACCATATCATCGGCAAGAGATTTGTTTAAAAATTACTCTCAAATTTAGTACTTAGCTAAACAAATATCAGAAAATATGTTTAGGGTCTAAGTTATATAAAATTACTCGAAAGATATAATTGAAAAGTACAACAAAACCAGCACTTACAAAATCATGATGATTTTATTGTAATTTCAACAGTCCCTAGTTCGTTTCGATTTATTGCTCGATTTGTTATTGGATAGTTGCTCGCACTTATAGTTAGCTAATACGCTTTACATCCTTAAGCGTTGCTCTAACCCGTACTCACTTTCACTCTCTCTCTCTCTCTCTCTCTTGCTTCGTTTAGTTCCGTGCACTACATGAACAAGGATATTCATTACAATCAGTGAACCGGAGCGGGCAGACAGCACTACACTTTGCAGTTAAATACAATCATAAGGAAATTGTCAGATATATCATCTCAAGCGCCACCAAGCGCGTCATCAACATGCAGGAAAAAGAAAGGTAAGTACCCCCTTTAAGCTTTAATGAGTAGCTCTTGACTTACTTTCTCTTTATTATCTATCTGTCTGTGCCCCTTTCTATCTGTGTATGTGTGTCTGTTGGTGTGGAACTTTCTAGCGGCCAGACGGCCTTGCATATTGCCGCGGAGCAGAATCAACGTGACATTTGTGTTATGCTGGTGGCAGCCGGCGCCAATTTGCAGGCACGTGATGTTGGTGGCAACACCGCCATGATGGCGGCCTTCAACAAAAATGCCACCGAGATAGCCACCTATTTGGAAAGTAAGGAATGAAATCGAAATCGAAATCGAAAGCTCATCCAATCATCAAGCAACCTGTTGTGCTATTTGCCTTGCCCCCGCCTTTATGTAAAATCATCAAACCACCGGACTTACAAAAAAAAAATAAACAAGTAAAAGACGTTAAACTTGACATAAATATAAAAAATGAAACAAGCATTAGCTCGGCTAAAAGTTGTAGTTACGTTAGTTAATTAACAAAACTTAAAAGAAAATGTTTTCCTCTTTATTTTGCTGCCCGTTTTGAATGGAAAACAAAAAAAAATTACACTTTAATGTAAACATTCCAACAACCAAAGGTCAAGAGCGATTCATGCATTTGGAGCTGCAGACCCGAATTTAATTTTAAATCTAAATTAATAATTTAAGTAAACTAAAGAAGCAAAACGAGCACGTAGTTTTCTATTATTTTAATTACTAAACTCTTTTAGTTACATATAAATAATCAAACATAATAATATTATATACGCAAAAGCGTTTTTTTTTTGTCTGTCTAACTTTGCAAACAAATATTACAACATATGTATATTTATATATATGAATATCAAATACGAATATGAATATCAATATGAATATTTTTAAATCTAAGCAAGAATTCTCAAAAAACAATTTAATGCACCTTAGTGGCAACAATTTATTTAAATTTAATTCAAATTACAACACACAAAACAAAAGCGAGTCAAATCGTTTTTATGTGTAAAGTGGAAAATTTACAAAAACCTTAGCAAAAGCAACTAACAAAGTGCTTGTTAGTCGAAACTACACTACACTACACAAACACGAAAAATGTTCAGCTAATGTTTTATTAATATGAATATTATTATGAATTGGATTGAATTAATTGGCAATCTAAATTGAAAAGATGATTATATTGTGATATCTAAATTTAAAAATTTGTGGTTCGACTTGAAAGATTAAATGAACTGGCCTCAATTAAGGCCCACAGTGCGTATGAATGATATTGATATTAGCAGACAAGCATTCGCTGTAAATAACGAAGTGGATATCCAGACACACACACACACACACACATAAATATATTATATTATATACTTTAGCACTTATATACATACAACACACACATATATGCGTCTATCTAATATATTCTTATATGATTAATCAATATACAATATATATATATATACTGTCGTAAAATTAAGAAAATATTAAATTGTTAAGTGTACAACTTAAAGCCAAATGCAGCGTAGCAGCAGCAATTACGATTATATTCAACGACAGGCATGCCTAAATGTATGTCCAAAACACAACAACAATTTCCAAAACTACACACCAACAACACACGCATAGACACGTGCGCACACACACATGCACACATACACACACATGCACACACACACACATTTTTTTGTCTAAGCTAAGGCACAACCAACAAAAACAACCAGCAAGTCAACAAATCTGCTCATACCCACTCGCGTTCTCTTTCTGTCTTTGTCTCTCACCAACAACCACAACTCTTAAGACTTAAGCACCCCCCTCCGTCCTAGCCCGCCCAATCCTCAGGCACACCTTAGGCCAATTTAACACTTTAAGACTATTGAAAACTATATACGACTTGTTAAAACAGAACAACAACTACACCAACAACAACAACAACAACAGTAAACACTTTTTGAGCTCCTTTCGGTGCGGCTCATTGGTGAATAGCTTGTTAGGTATCTGTTTATCGCTTTGTTACAAAATGTTGGTGAACTTAGCATGGAGTTAAAGCTCCCCACATTACGGCTCAGTGGTAAGCAGCTAGTAACTTTACTGGGACTCCATTACCAGCTTTGCTTATAAAACGTTGGTGAAATGAACATACTATTGTAGTTAAATTCAACAATAATAACACCAATATCAACAATAGATTTGCATGGCGTTGCATTGATTGATTGAAAAAGTTTCACCAACGAAAAACACCAACTAGTAGTCGTACTGCAGGGCTGCATAAATACACCAACAACACACACACACAAATATAATTATTCCAATATTATTGATGTGTATTCGAACAGAAAATATTACGCTAATAATTAAATGTGTGTCTATTTAATAATCAGATATTGTAGTAGCAAAACATATATAACCACTTAAAATAATCAGCAATGATCGATTGATTTAGTCATAGGTTCTGTAACTGTAAATTGCGCGAAAGTCAATTACGTTTCACTTCCTGCTATTTTTTTTTTTTATGTGGTCTGCTTACAATTGATGATGATGATGAATGTGGAAGCAAAAAAGCCAAGAGAACAGGAAGGAGAATGAATGGGAATCTCAATAGTTCGTAATCTAGCAAATAGATTAGGAAAAGCAGCACGTAAGGGCATAAGCAAAAAAAAAAAAAAAAAACAGTCAAGTAAATGTAGCGATAGTGTTAAGAAGTAAAAAGCAAATGCAAAGCTCAGCTGACGTCAGCTGTTAAAAAAATTTGCAGGCTCTTGGCTCGGGCATAAAAAGATGCATGACTATGGAATGAAATGAATGAAAAATTGAATTCTGAGCAGCCGACGGCAACGTGAACTTTGGCCAATAGTAGATAATGATAATGAATAATTGATTGATTGAAAGTGATTATGTTTTTGGATTTCAAATGATGTATATATATAAATTAAATATATGCATGAGCATAGAGCATACACGCACATGCATGCATACATGTATGCATGTGTGTGTGTGTGTGTCTGAAAAGTGCTGGAGACGATTTACCAAGGGCCACGCTGCTGCTGCCACGCCTGCCAAACGCCCCTTCGTTTTGGCGTCGGCATGCGTGCAACTCGCCGGCAACTCTTACAAAACTCTATACTAAAAATATATATTAATTAATTTCTTTGAGTTTCTAAATTGATCGCAAATTGATCGCAAACACGCCTCTTGAATTTATTTAGCAAATGACAATCCAGCTAAGTGAACAGAAAGACAGACAATTTGTGCTTTCAGTTTTCTCTACTTTGCACTGCTTACTCTCTCTCTCTATCTCTATCTCTTTCTAATTCTGACTTCTGTACTAAATTCTAGTAGTTTGGGATTCACATTTGACAAAACGGGTCCAAAAAGCAAAAAAAAAAAACGTTTAGTATTCAATTTCTACAACCAACACTCTATGTATATCTCTTATAAATGATATGTGGGCGTTCTTTGACGCAACCTGATGTAACAGAACTTACACTAAATAACAAAAGTGAGTGCGGATTGAAAATCGTAGTTAACTGTTTTACATGCTCTAAAGTACTTTATGTACAAATAATATTATATAGTCTATTCGAAAGTTATTTAGCTTATATACAACTACAACAACAACTACAACTACTACAAAATACCAATACAAAAATCCCCTATACAAGTACAGAATACAAAGATATACAGATACATATATATTCATACAGAAAAAAATACATACATATATATTTTTTTCTAAACATATAAGAAGGAATGGATGATTGTTGAATTATGAAAATGGTAGACAACATGAGAAACGCAAACGTCTTATGAAAACCTAGCAAGTAAGCAAATGCAAAAAGTGTAAAGCAAAGAACAAACAAACAAACAAGCAGAACAAAACAAAGCAAAACAAACAATAAAACTCTAACTACACACGCAAGCAGTGCGCGCGCAAGCAGTACTGGCAAGCAGTGTACTTGCAACTGCTTGGCGTGCGCTGCGTGTTAAACAAACTTTACCTGGCTAAATTCTAATTAAATTTAAAAACCTACAACAAAAACAAAAGCAAACTGCGCCTACATGTAAGTTATTTATTTATGCTTAAGAAACAAACAAACATTACACACACACACACACACACTGACACTTTAAGAAAATAAATACTTTAAATAAAATGCCTTAATTTTAATTTGTATTTTCGTTCGATGTTTTGAACTTATGAACTGTACATAATTTGTTTTGTTTTCAGTTTTGATTCATTTGCAGCAAATTCATTTGGCAAACATCGAATATATTTTTTTATTAACAAAACTTACATATGATTACTATTAACCAAAAAAAAAAAAAAACATTTTGCAAGTCTGAAAGTATTTCTATCGAAAAGTTCTAAACTGCTTAATTGTAAATTTATTCTATAAACATAATTGTACTTCTTACATACACACACACACACACACACACAAATACACTATATTAAATTAATCACAAGCATATATAACTATATTAAAACTATATATAAATGTAAAAGAATTTTTGTAGCTCTTAAGAACAAAAACAAAAGGAAAACAAAGCAAACAGCAAAACAATGAGAAACATATGTATGTATGATATGCACTGCAAGCACTGAGGAATTTGATTCAATTTTACTTAAGCTAAATGAAAAGAGTAATTGAAGTAGATTAACAAATCAAGAAAAAAAAAAAACAAAAACAAAAGAAGTTTAAATTATTACATTTAACGATAAAAACGAAAAGCGTAAGCAATGAAAACTTTTTGGAGACAAAAGCTTAAACCTTGAACCCTTAAGTTCTTTTTTGTTTTTATTTTTTAAGATCTTCATTTTCTTTGATGCAATTTTTTTTTGGAACCCAAGCACCCAAGTTGGTCAAGCAAGCAAAGCAGCATTTGCCACAAACATTTTTGGCAATGCAATAAAAGTGATTTTAAGAACGATTAAATATTGATGTGGGATCAGGCTAAAGCGCAGCATACAACAACAACCAGCACTAACACCACCAAGAATTACAACAATTAAGCACATACCAACTGCTTAAATAACCAGCTAAACATATATTAACATATGAATGTTGTAATTGTGTTGAAAATAATAACGATATACGATTAATCCACAATCGCATAATTGCGCATATTTAACCGAAAATTTGTTAAATGTTTCAACCAAATATATTTATGTCTAACAGTTACTAAACTTGAGCTACACTACAACATCAACAACTACTACTACTACTACTACTATTTAACTAAACTACAGTCTCACCGGGAGGCGAAGAGCAAACAAAAGACTCTAAATTCAACCAGCTGAACTTACTCGACAAACAAAATTCCGTTTAAAATTGCCCAAAAAACACGCGCGCGCGAATAACTGTACTCGTCCCCCGATTATAATCAATATCAATATATATATGTATATATATGTATATACAATATCAATATGTCACAATATTTAATCAATATCACTTAACCAAAAGTTTTAATGTCAACATATTAACTAACAACGCAAAATTGCTTACATTTTCTGGAAAAACACACACTCTATTACAAAATTAAACTTCTTTTTGGTATTTTCAACTTAAACAAAAAAAAAAATGAACAGCTTGTTTTTATTTCAAATGTGCTAAGGGTGGAGGTACGTACTACTTACTTTCAGGGCTGGAGTATAACAATCAAAAGTATATATACACCGCTGATATCGCTGTCTGCGGCGTCACTACCACTCAGGATGTCACCAATCTGAGCAACGCCAACCTGAATATCTTCAACACCTGCAATAACAATATCAACATCTGCTCCAGCAGTCAGGGCGAGGAGAAGCCATCGATCAGCAGCAACCGTTGCGTCAAGGTTCTCTCCTCTGTCTTCAGTCTTTACAGGTACATCAAGTCGGCTATTACAATAGCCAAGCAGATCACAAAAACCGGCTCCAATGCCTGCACCTGTGTGGTCAATGCCACCAACACTCACCAATTACTGCACTCAGTTCCCCGCGAACATCAAGCAGTGCTCTCAGCTCTCCAAGAACTAAGCAGTGGGCCCCAAAGCGTGCAAGCATTTGTGTAATACACTTACTTGGGGCTGTGTCACAGCTAGCTTTTGGTTGCTGTCTCGACTCGCAGAGTTTGCTTTGTGTATCGGCTGTATATTAGTGCAGTCACCTTCTGTTGATTTTCTGTTCAAAAAAAGCGGCGACGCTCAAGAGCTTGAGCTGAGCAGCCGCAGCAGGAACGCTGACCAATCGAGCGCTTATGAACGAAAAATTCGAGCAGCAATACTCACTCACTGAAACGTTATTGCTCTCGTTCGACCGCAGCAGCAGCGCTGAGCGATGGAGCAAAACCCACTCACGCTCATCTTTCAATGCTCAGGGAGCGACGCTCTCTAAGCAACGAAACGGTAGCACTCAAAAGTTCAGCCGAAACAGGAGCGCAGTGCGATCGAGTGCTTACGAATGATAGACGCGAGCAGCAAAGCAGCGACGCTCATAATTGTGTGGGAGACTGAGTGAACAAGAACGCAAGTCAGTTATGTTTGGACTCTCGGCGAATAGAGAAGTAGTGCGCGAGTTACCAGTTTAATAATAATAAATAAAATCAATGTGCTTACTTATAAGCAATCTATGGAGCTGATTTGACGCAGTAAGTTTATTACAGTTATTCTCAATGCTTTTGCTAACAAATTGACGGTTCTTAAATAATATAAAATGCAATCTTCGCTGAGTTTTTGCAGTTTGCTTCAAATTTTCATTCGTGTGTGCTTGTATTTGCTTGCATTTTAACACAATGCTTTTACAACTAACTGTTCCTTGCGTGAGCCTCTCTGAGTACTTTACACTTATTCTTCAAAACAAACTTCACCATTTGGACAACACTTATTGCGCATAGTTCAAGCTTTATATGTCATACGTCACTAGCCACTCCATTCACTTGTTTATTCAAATTATCAATTTTTTATATTTTTATTTGTATGAAAATTGAATTCAATAAATAAATAAATAAATCTGTAAGTGCGTGAGAACTAATAAGAACACATTTTTTAAAGTTTATTTTATAAAGTTTTATTTGTAAGTTTTGCTTAGCTCTATAATTATTTCTATTTTCATATTATAGGTACATTTATATGTTGTCCACACAGACTTTGACGTTGGGCTGGAAACTGTCGAAGGTAGCGTTAACCTCGTTGGTGGCGACCAGCCCATGATGGGTAGCTTGGTCTTGTTGAGCTTATGTGTGAGCATCATGACGGCGGTGAATAGCTGCCAGCTGCACTTCTTAGACATCTTTCCAGAGTCTTCGGTGATGTCCTAGTGATTGGCACGTTAATGGCGTCCACATAATGGTGCAGGCGTCTAGTTTCTCGATGACTTCATCGCCTTCTCCAGCGCCTTGCGTACGCATCCAATGAAGCTATCAAAGCTAAGCATACAGCTGCTGCACCACCAGCGCCTGGCTGTCCTCAAGCTCCTACTGTTCCACATTCGTGCTGGCTTGCTGCTTAATGCAATTAACTAAGTAAGTTTGTTTACTGATGAAACACTATAGACAACTGACGCGAAAGCTGAGCAGCATCAAGAGGACACACCGGATCCTTGTCCACAAACCTGAGATTATACAATTTAGCATTTAAATATTATTTTGTTCATCATGACCACATGATTAATTGCCGCAGTATTGCAAAATGCAAAGACAGCTGTGGCAGGAAAAGTGGCTGAATGCGGTGCCCAAGGACGAGGAAGCTGAAGAGGAAGAGCTACAAATTTTTGCTGTCAGCGCTGCGTTAATACTTTACGCAACGTGTGGGAAGCGGCAGTTCATTGGAATCAGTCCTTTAAAATCTGAAGCGAACGCAGGTCTTCATCATACACGATATCTGGTCACTTCAGTTGGATCCTGGCGAGTTACCGGAGTTAACTGGAGAAAGGACTACAACATCAGTTTATGGTGCTTGAAGGGACACTGAATAAATAGCTTTTATTTTAATTAATGCAATAATACGAATATGGTATTATTAATTTGTATAACTTAACTTTAAAGTTGCTTTGTGAATGTTTCTTTACTTCTATTCATTGTACTTCTTGTTTCTTTATTTGTATTTAGTCCTTAATATTATTTATGATAACAATATGCTTATGTATGCTTATGTAAGGATTTCAATATTAGTTGTAGGGCTTAGCTGCTAAATTGTATTATTATTAGCAAAATGCTTTGGCAATAAATAAACAATTATTATACAGAACATGACTTATTCTTCTTATTTTGAGGGAATACTTAGTAGTCCTTCTACAAGGATGGGACAAAAATTCTTACAGGAGCAGAGACAAATTCCGTTATTCGTACTTTTTGTAGGACTTCTTGTAGCTAAATTATTTATAGCTTCGCAAGGCTGGAAATTAAT
The DNA here is from genome assembly GCF_011750605.1 of Drosophila busckii. Taxonomy (NCBI): domain Eukaryota; kingdom Metazoa; phylum Arthropoda; class Insecta; order Diptera; family Drosophilidae; genus Drosophila; species Drosophila busckii. The sequence goes on along the minus strand of NC_046608.1, from coordinate 6,659,210 downwards.
CAAAACACATGATTGCGGCGCTGGTTTTTTAGTCATAACTTGGTCAATAATCACCCGATTGTGCAACTGTTTACTGTTTTATGCTCGTATTGATGCGAGAAACAAAGTTGCATCACTACATTTTGGATTCTGCATCTTTCGATTTTTGCCCAGATAATTTCAATCATGTTTGCAGCGCAATTCAATAATCATGGATTGCTGGCGTGCAGTCAATAATCATTGGTTTTGCCGGGCATTCCAATAATCAATGATTTTGCCGCGCTTCCAATAATCATGTTGCTGCCGCGCATTCCAATAATCAATGGTTTGCGTGCATTCAATATCATTGAATGGTGCAAGTCAATAAATCCGATGTCTTGTGAATTGTAATTTTAAGTGCAATCCGATAGGAGTTTCGCTCGCGAGTTGCAAATCACATTTTTTTGAAATGCGACCTGATCCTGCCGAGATATGGATTACTATTCTCAGGAGTTTTGCGCGTTTGGGTTTGGTTTTGTCTCCGCTAATTTTCAATGCTTAAACGTAATAGCAACATTTTAAGGGTGCCAGCCACCGAAAATCCTCTACTGAATTGGCGATATCTCGCAGGATGAGAAGGATTTATCAAAAATTTTGGTTTGCCACACTCGCAGGACGAAACTCTACCGATCTGCATTCAAATTTTGAAAATCTAGGAGATTCGATTTTTTGAAAAAATTCATGATTGTTTTTATCACGAATTTTATTAAAAATGGGCAAAAATCGAAAGTTGCAGAATCCAAAATCCAAAATATAGTGATGCAACTTTGTTTCTTGCATCAATACAAGCATAAAACAGTAAACAGTTGCACAATCGGGTGATTATTGACCAAGGTATTGACTAAAAACCAGCGCCGCAATCATGTGTTTTGATTAATTTCCAGCCTTGCGAAGCTATAAATAATTTAGCTACAAGAAGTCCTACAAAAAGTACGAATAACGGAATTTGTCTCTGCTCCTGTAAGAATTTTTGTCCCATCCTTGTAGAAGGACTACTAAGTATTCCCTCAAAATAAGAAGAATAAGTCATGTTCTGTATAATAATTGTTTATTTATTGCCAAAGCATTTTGCTAATAATAATACAATTTAGCAGCTAAGCCCTACAACTAATATTGAAATCCTTACATAAGCATACATAAGCATATTGTTATCATAAATAATATTAAGGACTAAATACAAATAAAGAAACAAGAAGTACAATGAATAGAAGTAAAGAAACATTCACAAAGCAACTTTAAAGTTAAGTTATACAAATTAATAATACCATATTCGTATTATTGCATTAATTAAAATAAAAGCTATTTATTCAGTGTCCCTTCAAGCACCATAAACTGATGTTGTAGTCCTTTCTCCAGTTAACTCCGGTAACTCGCCAGGATCCAACTGAAGTGACCAGATATCGTGTATGATGAAGACCTGCGTTCGCTTCAGATTTTAAAGGACTGATTCCAATGAACTGCCGCTTCCCACACGTTGCGTAAAGTATTAACGCAGCGCTGACAGCAAAAATTTGTAGCTCTTCCTCTTCAGCTTCCTCGTCCTTGGGCACCGCCTTCAGTTACTTTTCCTGCCACAGCTGTCTTTGCATTTTGCAATACTGCGGCAATTAATCATGTGGTCATGATGAACAAAATAATATTTAAATGCTAAATTGTATAACTCGGTTTGTGACAAGGATCGGTGTGTCCTCTGATGCTGCTCAGCTTTACGCGTCAGTTGTCTAAGTGTTATCAGTAAACAAACTTACTTAATTAATTGGTTTAAGCAGCAAGCCAGCAGGAATGTGGAGAAGCAGAAGTAAGCCAGGCGCTGGTGGTGCAGCAGCTGTATGCTTAGCTTTGATAGCTTCATTGGATGCGTACGCAAGGCGCTGGAGAAGGCGATGAAGTCATCGAGAAACTAGACGCCTGCACCATTATGTGGACGCCATTAACGTGCCAATCACTAGGACATCACCGAAGACTCTGGAAAGATGTCTAAGAAGTGCAGCTGGCAGCTATTCACCGCCGTCATGATGCTCACACATAAGCTCAACAAGACCAAGCTACCCATCATGGGCTGGTCGCCACCAACGAGGTTAACGCTACCTTCGACAGTTTCCAGCCCAACGTCAACGTCTGTGTGGACAACATATAAATGTACCTATAATATGAAAATAGAAATAATTATAGAGCTAAGCAAAACTTACAAATAAAACTTTATAAAATAAACTTTAAAAAATGTGTTCTTATTAGTTCTCACGCACTTACAGATTTATTTATTTATTTATTGAATGTTAACTATGCACAGGCGACGGCAAAAGAAAATATAAAAATTGCATAAGAGTATTTAAAATGAATTAAGCAAGTTAAAATCATGGCACTGTCCAAGAAGCCGAGGCTGACAAAAACAAAACAAAACAAAGAGTGAATGCGGAACTCTCTTAGTTTAATACGCACACAGAGAGACTTTTACAAACTCTTTACTGTAAAGTACTCAGAGAGGCTCACGCAAGGAACAGTTAGTTGTAAAAGCATTGTGTTAAAATGCAAGCAAATACAAGCACACACGAATGAAAATTTGAAGCAAACTGCAAAAACTCAGCGAAGATTGCATTTTATATTATTTAAGAACCGTCAATTTGTTAGCAAAAGCATTGAGAATAACTGTAATAAACTTACTGCGTCAAATCAGCTCCATAGATTGCTTATAAGTAAGCACATTGATTTTATTTATTATTATTAAACTGGTAACTCGCGCACTACTTCTCTATTCGCCGAGAGTCCAAACATAACTGACTTGCGTTCTTGTTCACTCAGTCTCCCACACAATTATGAGCGCTATCATAAGCACTCGATCGCACTGCGCTCCTGTTTCGGCATGAACTTTTGAGTGCTACGTTTCGTTGCCTTAGGAGCGTCGCTCCCTGAGGCATTGAAAGATGACCGTGAGTGGGTTTTGCTCTGCTCAGCGCTGATCGCTGCGGTCGAATGCGAAGCATATAACGTTTCAAGTGAGTGAGTCTTGCTGCCGAATTCTTTCGTTCATAAGCGCTCTATTGTCAGCGTCCTGCTGCGCTGCTCAGCTCAAGTCTTGAGGCGTCGCCGCTTTATTGACGGGGATGAAAATCAACAGAAGGTACTGGCACAAATATACAGCCGACCAAAGAAACTCTGCGAGTCGAGACAGCAACCAAAAGCTAGCCGTGACACAGCCCCAAGTAAGCACAAATTGTTTTTTTGCTGCAGATGCTTTGAAGCTACTACTTGGAAATTAGTTAAATCCTGACGCAATTTCAAAATCGAGTGGCTTGCGACACTCACAGGCCGAAACTCAATCGATCTGCATCTGCATCATGCCATTGAACAGGAGCAGGAACTGAAAAGGGACAATTATGCAATCAACTTTGGCCATCAAAAATGTAAACAAATAACTTTACATTCAAAATGACTATAGTTTCTGGGCATTTATTGATATTTAATTTAAATTAAATATGTGTGAACATTGTAAACTATGCAGCGCTACCAAAATCATTAATATTCATTGTAGATTGACAATTTTTGAGGCTTGAGGAAAGTGCGTCCTCTAGCTGACAACAGTGTACATAAAAAGCTCAGAAGGAGATCAACAAAAACAATACACATATATATATAATGTTTGTCATTTTTAAGCTACAGAGTCCAGCTCCCGCAAGTGCATGCATGTTGTGTATGGTTAATAGTTTTAAGCAATACTCATATGCATATATAGTATATAAATAGGTTTAAATATACCAGTGTGTTGTAGAAATCATCACATATAGTTTTTTTTAGTTTTGTTTTACATTTTTTTCTAATAACATTATGTTAAACATTATACAAATATAGTTTAGACACTGATAGACACATCAAGTTTAGTAATTGTATCTTTGCTTTCATTGACGGTTATTATTTAATAAATGTCTTTGACTAAATTGTCCATATGACGTTAAATTCATTTGCTGCGCTATGTTTATTACTTACTGGACACACATATATATGTAGAGGTATGTACATATCGAATATACCATATATATAGAGTACATTTAAAATCGTTTTGTGTTTTCAATTTTGGCTTATACTTAGTGTGATAATACATACGAACTTGTCTAATATTTCAGCTAAGCTTTTTGAGCAACATTTACATGTTCGATAACAACAGCACAGGAACTGCTTACCTATGATAGATATATATAGAACGGCTAACCATTGCTCAAATTCATGTTTAGGCCATTAGCTAGGATTTCCATTTATAATAGACATTTATAATTTTCTTTTATGAACGTTTAACACTTGAGATTTTCAATTGCATTATTTTTGGCTATGTGAATAAGTAGTTGAGTGTTAAGCACAGTGAGTTGAAGCATTCAAAATAAATGTGTTATTTATTTTTGATAAACAATTGCAATTTCAATTGCAATACAATTTGTTTGCTTATAGATCTTAAACTGAACTGCTAATGATTTAAAACATATAATTGGTTTTTCATCGAAAACAGTTAAGCTCACCGATATGTGTTTTTGTCAGAAGCCACTCGCTGATTTTATTTGCTTTTATTTTAATTTGAATTTTATGTATTTTTAACACTTTGCTGAAACCGCATGTATACATGTGTGTAAATAAGGACATTATATATGTATATATTCTATGTGAATTCTTTATATAGACATATGTTTATAGATAGACATTTGTTGTATAACTAGTTTCGCCTGGTAAGTTAACACACATATAACACTTATAAGATTATGGTTTTATGATATGAGCTGTGCGCCTATATATTGTATATATAAATATATGTAGCCTGTATCAAGTGCAAGTGTGTGAGTGTGTAGCTTTTCTTTTTAAAACACTAACTATAACTAAGCTTATAATACTTTTTAGGCGTAACAATTGAATTAAAATTGCAATCAGTGCGCGATCGATATCAAACATTTTTAAGGCCTAACTAGGCTTTAGCACTGCCCCCGCACCGTAGTGAAACCTAAACTGACGCCAGCAAATTTACAAATTATTAATGCCATTTTTCCATTTTACTCTCTTTCTGACTATTGTGGCTTTTTACGCTTGGCAAACATTTGCGACCACAATCAAAATCACACATTTGTACTTTTGGGCACAGCACCAGTTTGACGTGCGGGCTGCTCAGGCTGCTGCTGCTGCTGCTGCTGCTCTTGGTTGTCTGCTTGTTCTGAATGTACTTCTATCTGCACATGCTGCTGCTCCAATTGCGGCTCCGGCTCATCAGTCTCCTCCATCCAATCTCTGGCTAATGTTTCGCTGCGCTGCAAGCGCCGCTTGCAAGAGCCCGTGGCGCTATTACGCTGTGCTGCATTTGGTATGGGCACGCGTATATTAAACTCGTCGTCCAATGCACAATCCACAGTCGCATTGCCATTTGTTGGTGTGGCCGCTGCCGCCGCCGCCGCTGCTGCCGCTGCACTAGTCGAGGCCTCATCTGTGTCTGTGTGTGCTGCACGCTTGCTGCCATTTTTACGTCCAGCGGGCACATCATGCAGTGCCAGCTTCTCCATGCGCAGCTCAGCCAAAGTAGCCGAAGTATAGCCCGAACGTCGATGATCATCCACATGGACGAGCACAAATGGCAGCTTTAGCGACAACTCACCGCCCATGCCGCTCAGCGTTAGCTTCACCTTCACATAGTAGGACACATAAATGGCAAACACGTTGCGATCCTCGCCAAAGCCAGCAATGCCACTGGGGGTATTGCCCGCTCCTTTTGCTGCATTGCCGCAAGTGTGTGCATGATTTGGTGCTTGGGGCGTGGCCAGTGCTGGACTCGGCAATGGATGTCCGCTAAGCAGCTGCGCCGCTTGCAGCACAAAATTAGGCGAACGTATAGCGGAGGCGGCTATCGCGCCGGTTATCTCATCGGGCTCCGTACTGCGCTGCAGCGTATCCTCCAGCGCAATCCAGTTCTTGGTGGGTCCTCGTTGTGGTCGCAGTGCCACTGTTGTGGTCAGCTGCCCACCTGGCGCCACGGTGCGATCCACCACTGGCGTTATATTGTCCGAGTCGGCCACAACGTTCTTGAACTTTCCATTATTAAACATGCACACATCCACGTGCTGTATGGCACAGACCTGTGGCAAGAAGAAAAACAATTACTTACGAATTCATGTCGACAAGGTCATTGCACTGCGTGTCAATCAAGGCGCCCTACAATACTTTGCTGCTGCTGCCAAAGTCTCGTTGGCAAGCAGACTAATTTTAAAGCACACGCACACACAAATCGACAGCCCCCATAAACTTCTTAGGCTTCAGTTTAGTCTATTTTCTATGAGTTGCAAGCCAACTGCAATGCATTTAATTTGCATTGTGCTTCATCAATGCTGCTGGTCTGTGTTCCATTCAATTCAGTGAATGTCAGGGCTAAAAAGAAAATATTGCACACAATGCTGATATGTCATTCATATGTGTGTGCGTGTGCGTGTGCGTGGGCGGGCGCATTATTTGATTGCTTTATCGCTGCTTACTGTGGACAGGCCAATCAAGAGAAATGCACTCAATTACGCTAATAAATGCAAGAGCAAGCGAGCGATTGAACTGAGCTACAAATGCAAAAGATAAACTAAAGTGTAATGCATGCAATTTAATTAAATTGTCTGCATATTATTAAAATTTAAGCATTAATCAATTGCCTGTCTGCTATATGGAGAGCCCACCAAATGCCTCGATAAGCTAAAGAAGCTCGACTGGCTACTTGTCCCAAACAAGCTGCAGAATCAAGAGCACTAAAGCTCTGCTCATCAAAGCAATATTAACACCGACTTGGACCTACGCAATCCAAGTTTGGGGTGTAGCCTCCAAGCACCAACTTAATATACTGGCAATTGAAAGCGACTTTCGATTTATACTGATCGGAGATCAAATCAACACAGCAGCCGATACCCGGACAAACTCACGGTCCATCACAACTCGTTGGCTAGCAATCTGGTCAAGCCGCTATCAATAAGAAGATTAAAAAGAATTCACCCAACAGATCTACCAGACAGAAGAATAATATAAATACACTACATATATAATCCCATTAATTAACAATGTGCAAAGTGCATTACATATTTTCCCTCACATACGACCGGTCATATTCAAAAGTATGAATAATTTAATTTAAAAAAACAAAAACAAAAACTATATGTATCGTATGTGCGTAAGTATATAATTATATACTAGATGTGATTATCTGACGAAAGTCAACAAAACATTTTTTAAAGCAGCTAACTGGCAGCTTCAAGCTGCAGTTTGGCCCCAACTTGTTGCCTGTTGCTGCCAGCAAGCAATTGTTAAAACACAAACTTATACATTCATATCTATGTGTGTGTGTGTGACGTTTGGCATTTACTGTCGTCAAACGAAGCACAAGCAATGTTATAAGGCCAACGAAAACCATTCAACGTCATGTTACAATAAAAGCTGGACAATGCTCACACACGCAAACATGTTTATTTAATAAGGCAGAGAGTGCACACAGCCATAAAGTTGAGCATCGTTCACCTTTTTGATACACTTTGATGCTCAACACAAAGCTTATACCTTGATGTATATATCTCTGAGTTTGCTTTTCATATACAATACCCTTTTACATTTTTTTTATATGTGTCAAAGTGTATAAAGAGCGAGGCAACATGAAAAGCAAAGCGAGTTAAGTGTGTGCTGTGTGCTCTATAATTTGTTACATAAAATATTCAAGTGCGCGTCCATCAAGTAAATAATATTAAGCATTTGTAAATTGTCATGTGCCTCGCTTAAAGTTTATTATAATCAAATATGCATTGCACAATACGCAAACAAAAAGTTACATTTTCTATATATACGTATACTTAATGTAGTGCAAGAACTTTTTGCATGTTGGCTGCAATTTAATTTTTAATTTTTGCAGCAATTATGTGAACAAACGATTGTGCAAAAAGCTTTTAGCAATATAAATATTAAATATGTGATGCAGCTATTTATTTGTTTGCCAGCTGCATTGAAAAGCGCTAATGCGCTTTTGCAAGTAAAGTCAAATCTATTGTTGCGGCTTTTATTAAGCTTTGTTGTTGCATTAATACTATTCATCAATTCGTCAATGTACTCAGGCTGCAGCAAGTGTCTCTTGTTTCTATTATTGACTGTAAGCTGGTCAAAGTCAGATAGTCAAAGCTGCATGCAGCCAATCAGGCGTATGCTTAACAAAAGTTCAGTTTCTGCTGCAACAAAACTTAAAGTGGTTGGGCGAACGCTTAAGTGGAGTGTAGGAAGCTAAAATTGCTTAACAATGTTAACAAAGAGTTGACAAATGCCAAACTGACAAACTGTATGTCAGATGTGCCTATGTGTGTGTGTCTGTGTGTGTGTGTGTGTCTAACAATGCAAAAAGCGCTTGCTAAGCACGCAGCTCTTAAAAAATCACTCGCATCACATAAATAAATATGCATGTATGTGTGCGCACCTAAAAGGATGTTTGCAGACCTTACGGCATTTCTAACACACACACACATACACATAAAATGTATAGAAATTGAATTTTCAGTGCGCCTTTATTTAATGGCCATCTGCCATATTTTAGCATTTGATATTGTTTGCTTCGCATATAGATTTATCTATATTTTTTGTTGGCTTTAAGAAGTTTTGCTTTTAAGCGTTTCGCCTTTTCATGTCGAGCCCACAACGTCATTTGCATTTTGTGCTGTGCTGCTCTTGCTGCTTTACATACTTCTTACATTCAACTGTTCCCTACCCTACATAACCTACGAGCAATGTCCTTGGCCATAGCGACAGTTATCGGAGTCAAGTGTTTGTTTCGCTTAGCCCAGCGGGACATTCGATTCATTGCTAAGCTAAGGAAACAGTAAACAGCATGAGAGCATTCAAAAGCTTTAACGCACGCACACACACACACACACACACACACAGACACACGCAGCGTATGCATGATATTGTGTTTATTAAAAGCTTAAGGCTCAATCAGCACTTTGCAAATGAAGCGTGAAGCTCTAACAATGCAGCACTTGAAATACACTGCAGATATTTTAATTTAATTTTAACAACAATTAGTAAAAATTAAGCAGTTTAAACAATAATATAGCACACAATAAATGTATGTGCCAACTTTGCCCTGCATTTTGTAGTGTAGTTTAATTGAAACTACGTGTTTCTCATATTTGTACGCTGCTTTGCACTTGCGCCGCTATCAGCTTAAGCAGATTTATTAACATTACAAGCTAATGCCAGACACACTCACAGCTTGTGGGGCATGGCAAGAAGTTGGCAAAAACAGCAATAAAGCACTACAAGGGCAATTATAGTATTTAATTCGCAATTGCCACAACACGTATTTGCCATTAGGACAGCAAAATAGCAAACTCAACAAATTGTGTGATCAATGTGATGCCTTGAGCGCTATTCAAATGGCTCTGCAGCATTTTTCAAAGCGCAATATGTGAACTAAGGCAAGTGGCTGCACTTCTATCTGTTGTTTGTCTAGCATAACTCACACACTTAATCGCCTTCCAAAGCGCTCGATCCGTTTCATGCCGCATGCTTTATTCGCAGTGCTACGTCATAGCTATATACACTGGTCGGCATATATATTGTCATACTTTAAAATTAAATCTACTCATAATGTGAGCTAACTTTATGCACATATTGATATCAATGCAAAGGTCTTTAAAATCTCGTTGAAAAATTGAAAATTTTGAATTTAAAAAAATACTGGTTTTATAAACTTTGTTCCTTGATAATTGAGACTAAATATTAGAATGCTCAAAGTTGCTGCAATGAATAGTAATAGTAACTGCAAGAAATAAAGTTTCAATATCTTTTTGCTTATATTTTTTATGATTTTTTGAAAAATCATACAAAATAATAATTTTGAAAAAATCATAAAAAATATAAGCAATAAGATTTTTGCAATAAGTCACTATTAATATAGATAGGGGCAACTTTTTGCATCCCAATATTTTTTTTTTAAATCTAGATACAATTTTTTAATGGGTAAGACAAATTTTGTAACATTAAAAAAGGACTTTGAAGACCTTTCCATTGATACCAATAACAAAATGCTCAATTGGTGAGTAGCTTCAATTTTAGCTACGTCAAAATATTTATGCCCACTAGTGTACATCTGCATGTGTTTGCATGACGGCGCATAACTCACTTAGTGCAACATCGTGAGCAGCTTGCGGCATGCATCGTTGGGCATGTGGCATGCGTGTGTCAGTTTTATGCTGCAAATTATTCATTGCATACTTAGGGGCAACAGTTGCCCCACTGACTCGCACCTTTACTCGAAATCAAATCATATTTGCTTAGCTTTTACTAGCTTACGCTGCTTTAAGAGCCGCATGCACAAAACATTTGAATTTTGAACACAAGTTCGTGCCACTTACCCGCACTTTGCGCACTGTCTTGCGGCTATCGTTGCGTATGTTGATCGTCACACTCACATCCTCGCCATGCGTGTACCAGCCCTTGTCCAGACTGGCCCTAAGGCCAACACGTCCATCGTGCAGCAGAAATGGTTTGTCCACTGAGCCCTGCGGACCGCCGCAAGGACCAACGCTAATGCCACCAATGCCACCGGTAACGCCAGCATTGCTATGTGGCGGCAACATGCCGGCGCCAACAGTATCGCATTGCTGCAAGCAACAACAACAACAACAACAACAGTAGGTAAGCACTTGAGCATTTGAACTGCTTTGAACTCACCTCCTGAAAGGATTTGCTATAGCAGTGAAACGGATCATTGGGGCATTTCTCAATTTCACTTTTGCTGCGACCAAAACGTCCGCTGAATCTAAAAGATTTGGGCGACAGACGCAGTTTGGGAAACGAGTCGCCACGCTCCGATTTGGATTTGCTCTTGGCCGCCGCGCTGCTGCTGCTCTGCGGCTGTTCGCTGGCATCGCTGCTCAATGGCGGCGTAGCGCTTACTGGTGGTGACTGCGTAGCGCTGCCCGAACCGGCGGCAGCGGCATTTTGTTGACCACCAGCAAGGGCGGCATAATGATCCGGCGCTGAGTGCTGTTGGTGCACATCGGTGCGGTAAATGACACGCACGCCCATTTTGACGGAGGCGCGGCGCAGAAACTTTTCATCGGTTTTGTCTGCTGCAAAGAAAGTTTTGTTGTTCACATGCCAATTAGTAAGCCCTGCATTTGCTATTTATTAATTTATAGCAAAGTGTAGCATTAGAATATATAGAAAGAGAGAGAGAGAGAGAGAGAGAGAAAAGCACAGTTAACAGCTGCGAGCTTAAACTAACAATTCAGTTAGCAAGCAACCCAAATTTCATTGGCTGCCATTTTAGGGCCATTGTTTTGATAATTAACATGCAGGAATATTGAAGTGCGCTTGGCAGAAAACAAAAAAGGAAACGGCCATGGACAGAGCAAAGCAGCGCTGGCGAACGCAAAAAATTGTTGCATGCATATTTAATAAACGTTCTATTCTTAGCCTTTATACATATTTCAGTTGAAATTCTAAAAAAAGAATAAGACACAACAAATACATTTCTGAAAATCAATCACAGACACAAGCGTCCACAACTGCTGACGTCAGCGTAGCTACAATTGCTTGTGGGGCGTACTTATTAAGTAATTACAACACCAGAACTTGCCCGATTGTCAAAAATAAATACACCCAAGCGTCGTGTCTACCTTTATTTTATGCATAATTATGCTTGTCAGTTACTTTTTTGTTCACTGCGCTTCGGGGAACAAGCGCGTTTGCTACACATTGCGTATACGTAATGGGTGGGATGCTTAACAAATCACTTACCAATAAAGCAACGCACATCATAGCTGGTGCCAATGGGTGCGCCATAGTATCGCTTGGCCGGCACCAACTGCACACTGGGCGGTGCCTGGGCGGTCAAGGATAAGGTAAAGGGATGTGCACCATCACCCAAGCGTTTCATCAATGCCTCCTGCAACACAAATAAATGAAAATAAATTAAAATGCACTAACAAAAATCATCGAATCAATCAATTAGTCAATCAATCAATCCAAAGCCGCAAAAGCCAATAAAACACATACAAATTATATTCGTTTTTTATTTATTTAGTTGTTATGAGACGCATTTTAAGATACTTGAAATTTATATTTAATTGCAGCTAAAGCTTCTTTTTAATTTTAGTCTGTATGTAAGATTTTATTAATTTTTATTTTATTGCTTATTTATTTTTATTATTTTATTGTCAGTGCTTTGTTGCAGATTTAAATGATGAACTCAAACGAAGCTTTGCAAACTTTAAACTGCAAGCTGTGTGGCTTACATCTCTTTGGGATGTGCTTAAGTTAGACTGTCAAAAATTTGATGACTACATAAATGATTGCACGTCAAATTTAATAAAAGGCCTAACTCAAAATAGAAATTGTCGAAATTGGCAGCCGTGAGCATTGAGTTTGAGTAAGGCGCACGACAAGACCAAGAGTGGCCACAACTGGACAAAAAAACAATGTAGAATGTAATTGAAGACAAGGAGGCAAAGCCATTTGTTTGGCTTTTAGTTAAATGAAATTGATTTTCAATTGACTTAAGTGCAGTAAAATTCAAACAATTTCAAGCACAACTAGTGCGAAGCGAAAAAATGTAGCATACTTAGCAGCGTACGTGAGTTTACACAGACACACGCATTAAACTGATTTGCGAGCGCTGCAAGGCAGTGAATGCTTCTTCTTCTAGTACACTACAGCTCTATGATACTTGTATTTACTTAAGCCAGTCAGTTCACGTGCATGTATCCAACTCTGTTCGCTTGCTTAGGTGCTTAAGGCTGTTAATTGAGAAACGCTTTAAGTCTGCAGCTTCTTGTGCTGCCATGGCAATGGCTAATGTGCGCGCAAGTAATGGCAGCATTAATAATAATAATAACAAGCACAAAGACTACACAAAAGCATAAGCTCTGCTTGGCTTGCCTTTATTATATGCATAAATCTTTTTATGTAACTGCCACAGCTACTTGGACTTACGTCGCACTCGCCTGCGTATCCCAATTTTGTAGTTTCTTTATATTTCATCATATTCTGTTTCTACATTCGTATAGTGCAAACGAATACGCACTGAACTCGTGTAAATTAAACGCTCTGCTTGCCTCTGCTTTGTTTTGCATACAAGCTTTGCTCATTAACTGCATTTGTAATGTGATTTGCTGAGCCTTTAATAAGCAAGGCACATAATGTGCTTATACAAAGTGTATTAAAAATTGCTGGGCCAGCAGTGCGACAGTGCGAGCTGTGAGCGAGCTGGACAGCTTGATGGAAAAGTTATGTAGTGGACAACTTGTTTACCAAGCTCTCGCCGCCTATGAAGTGCACTCTCAAGTTATTTGCAAGCAGGACGAAAGAGCAAGCGCTGCTTGGATAATTTCAATTACAATGATTGCAGCGCTGCTGACAGCAGCAGCAGCTACAGATTTTGCGGTCAACTGAAGCAGGTGGGGACTGACTGCACTTCAACTTACCTGCAATGGACTTAGAGATTCATGTGATGGCTCCTCAATGCGCGGCCAAATCTGATGCAGCGACATGATGGCCTCATTGCAAAAGCGCAGGCCCATTACCTCCTCGTCCTCGCGGCCATAGCTGCAATAGTAGTAAAGCAATTATCTTTGTATACAGCTAGGGTGAGTGGGTTGGTGGTCGCTGCTGCAGCATTGTCAGTCAAGTGGAAACAGCAATTTCAATTTTCAAATGCAACGCTCTTGCGTGTGTGTGTGTGTGTGTGTGTGTGTGTGCGCTCGGCAGCTTTTGTTGCCTTGTCAGTTGGTTGTTTGTGTGGGTCGCTGGGTTGGCTGTTCCGTTCATTCGTTCGTTCGTTTGCCTGTAACTGAAACTTACCGAAATGTGAGCGTCAACTGCGCATAGACACGATAGCCCTGAATAGCCTTCGGATCGACAAACACAATGCCACGCAGCACGGACGGATTGTTGCCGGTCAATGTTATCTCACGTGTGGGCAAGTACAGGGTCAGCACACAATTCGGTGAGGTCTTCTTATAAACACGTTGAGTGCCAAATTCATCGCGATGGCTGCACCTGCAATAATTGTAACAAAAATTATAAATATTTTGTTATGCACTTTAGAGCACAGGCGAACTAATTCGAGCGCTAACACTAACTCATCTTCATTAAAGTTGTTAGCATTGAAAATTTGCCACTCTAAACACATATGCTAGCTATATAGCTATATCTATATGCGATGGTGTCGCTTGGGCAGCGAAAAATGTTGCGCTATAATTTAAAAAAATAACCAAAACAGACAGCGCCATGCAAATCGACGGACGCGCACAGTTCGAATTCTTGTTCAACAAATACTCAATGAACGCGTTGTGGGCAGCAGGAGGAAGAAAAGTGTTGAGTGCATTGAATGCTTGGCTGGCTGGTTGACGCTCTGGCTGGCATTGACAGCCGAGCAATTAGCAGGTGACATCTGTGCGGGCACTGGAATGAGTAGCACATGGGACAAGCAACTTGTCGCATGGTGCATGTTACATGGCGCGTGTTGTAGCTGCTGCTGCTACCCAACACAGAGTTTAGTTCAGTTCAAATGCGCAATAATTTTAATTGACAAAAAGCAAACCAAGACCAAGAGCAAGGCACAGCCACTGGCGATGTGAAAGGAATTTCTGTTGAACAGCATATTCTATGAATTGTAGTAATAGCTAAAGCTGTGTTGGCAACACATTTTGATTTCACACACAATCATCTGCTCACTAATTATTTGCCAAATAAACACAAAATTTGCTTGTGCATTGCACCGCAATCAACAGCAAATTAACAAAGCCAAATCTGTTGCCATAACAGCGGCTTAGGTTCAGCAATAATTGGGAATATGTATTTGGTATTTGTAAGCTTCACAAATGTTACGACGAGTTCAATTTGCTTTTTGACTTTTTTTTTTCATATCAAGCAGCTGCGCTGCTTATGTCAATTCCCATAAACAAAAGGAAATTGGCACAACAGGCAGCTAATCAAATTTTTTCTTTGAATTTAAAATTGCATAAGTGCAAATAAGAAGCAAGTGCAAAAGGTAAGTGAGTAAAAATAGCTTTGAAAGCTTCGGCATTAATCAATCCTATGCAGTGTGGCTAAGCTAAAGTGCTAAGGATAAAAACGTAAGTTTCTCTTTGCGCTTTGTTTGCTTAAACTATGTACAAGTCTTTGATAGCCAGGACCATGTCGTCGGATAAAAGCGTCGATGCTCCAACTAGTGCAGAGCAAATGCGTCAGGCATGGGATATTGATGCATTGGAGGATATACTGGTATTAACGCTAACGGAACAAGAAATAAGCCTATTTGCTGACCTCTATGCGGAGCTGTTGCCAGAGCATCAACATGCTGAGCGTACAGTTCATGAAAATGCTAAGGCATGGCAAATCAGAGGAAAATATCAAAATCAATGCTAAGATTTAATAAAAATGCAAGCGATTTACTTGTATTTCTATATCACAAACTGATCACTTGCCATATTACGTATACGTCGCATTGAACTTGTATCTGTTGGTAAGCAAGCTGCTGTTAGCAGCCAAGGCTGAGTAGCTGCGACAGCTATGAGCAGCAGCAGTGAATGTCATGGGCAAGGACAACGCACAAGGACATGCAGTGTATTTCTTTTATGTCATTTTGCTGTGTGTATTCGATTTAATGTGCTACTCAGCAGGTGGTTGCTATCAATGTCTCTAGCTTGCCAACGAACAACAACAGCAACAAATTAATTGCATTGCTATTGACATTATTGCTGCTGCTGCTGTTGCTGCATTGACCTTGACTTTGACCAGCTCTATGTCAATTATAGCTACGTCTTATTTATATAATGCCAGACTAATTTCAATTTATAATCGAAATCCCATGTTAACAGTCAGTTACGTTGCTGAGAGCATTTCGCATTAAATGACAATTATTCTGAAATTTCTAGTTGTCCAGCGAGCCAAGCTAATGCACATAGCCTTGACATTCAAATCAAATCAAAATATTATAAATTATAATAATGCATTGTGTGGATAAAAAATAAATTAAAAGCGCACTCGCCGCTAGTTAGCTGCATGTGAATTAATTAATACGCATATGAATATGAAATATGATTTTGACAGCAGCTGCGCTGCGTTTTATAATTAGTTAAAAGCGCTTGTTTTTACTTGGAACTGCCAACAATATAAAAAAAACAAGTGGGCAATTTAAAGTTGGGCGCCAACAACTTTTAGATACACTTTGACCAGGGCAACGCTGCAAGCACACGCATTAACACATTAAAGCATTACTAGGCAATTTTGTGATTTATTTTAGATTTTTAAAAGATTTTTGACCACCTCTTATATCGTTTTTTTCGATTTGCGGGGTAAGGGGGGAGGAAATAAATATAAATCAAATAAAAGCGTTCAGGTTTGGATATAGGAGCATCCACATACAAAATTTGGTTGCTCTAGCTCTTAGAGTTACTGAGAAACACGCACTCATACAGACGGACGGACAGACGGACATGGCTATATCGACTCAGCTCGTCGTGCTGATCAATATATATACTTTGTGTTGTCTGCCACGCCTCCTTCTCGCTATTACATAAATTTGCACAACTTCATGATACCCTTTTTGCATTCCATACAAAAATGTCAAAGTGTATAACAACTATGTTGCCTATCAGCGAGGCAGCATTAATGCATCTTAGTGGGAAACCAGTGTGGGCTGTGGGCTGTGGGCTGCAATCACAAATGATGACACAACGAGTTGCAGTCGCTGCTGCCAGTTTCAGCATCAGCAGTTGTCTCATTAAAATTATGTGCAACGCGCGTTTGTGTTGCTGCTGTGACTGCCACAATATTTACCACAATTATCTAATTTTTGTCTTGAAGCTCTCTGCAGTTGCAACGCTCCAAGGGCACATTATTAATTGGGTAGCTTGAAAATGCAATTGCAGCCGCCGGCATTTCATATGCAGGCTGCCGTCTTCGTCGCCTGTTTGTGTCAGACTCAACGAATTCAGAGAATTGCCAATGCAATTGACAAAATGAATTTCAATGCAAAATTAGTGCATATATCAACTTAAAATGTGTGCGTTACAACTCAATTGAATTGCAATTTGCTATAAGCGCATAAGCAAGTAAATCATAAGTTTTTATGCTTTGGCTGACACATAAATAAATAAAATGCAAACGCAAACGCTTTGCAGAGATTTGTTTGGCCGACACACACAATGTTCATGCATCTACTTGTATTAGACTGTGTGTGTGTGTGTGTGTGTTTAGATTGATAGATTGTTAGATTAACTAGTTAAATGATTGTGTCGTTCAGCCATTGAATACATAATTAGACACTTTGATAAATGGCAGTGTGCAGAGTCGCTCGCTGGCTCAACCGGTTGCTTTATACTATGTGTGTGTGTGTGTGTGTGTGTGTGTGCGTGTGTGTGTGTGGCTTTTCATAATTTATGCAACGTTAGTAGCACTCAACGTTAGATTTTGTTACACTGCCGAACGACGCACTAAGCATTACGTATACGCCCCAACGACTGCTGCTACACACTTTGTATATAAATATGCTGCTTATGTGTGTTCGTGTGTGTGTGTGTGTGTGTGTGTGTGTGTGTGTGTGCGTGTGTTATGTATATGCGATACCTTTGTGCTTGCGTTAGCTCCGCTTCTGTCAACAATTGGCCACTGGCCATGTGCACTAGCAACTCCTCGCTTTGGAAGCTGACCGAGCAATTGAGGCTGTCTATGTACGCATTGCCATCATCTGCATTTAGCTGAGCTTGTGGCGATAATGTTGATTGCGGTTGCTGTTGTTGTTGTGTAGCTGCTGCTGCTGCTGTTGGACTTTTACAGCTGACACTAACGCTGATGGGTAATAGCTCCATAAAATGCGTGATACGACGTAATCTCCAATTGTTGCTACAACTTTTACTGTTGTTGTTGTTATTTTTGGTATTTTTTTGTACATCATTTATAAGCAACAACAACAACATGGCACAGGTTACATGAGTTGCGGCATAACAACAACAGCGCTTCATGCTGCTGCTGCCTCAGCTGTATATATATATATATATATATACATACTTATATACAGTTATATGCATGCTTATGTAATTGGTTCAGCTGAGCTGAGTAGCATTTATTGTATCTTAGGCGCAATTAAATTAAATAATAAATGTGTTTCTTTTATTATTTTTATCTTAGCTTTACTAAAAATTCAACGTACTTTGGTATGTGTAGCCCACACACACATGCACATTTAACTTTATATTTACTTGAGGGTTGCAAACATTTTTTTATTGCGTCGTAAAATTGAAAAAAATAAAATAGGCGCTGCCTTTAGCTGCTGCTCTTGTTGTTTGTTGTTCTTCATTTAACATTGTTTTGTACACAACAAGTTGCATTTTTTTTTACATATTTGTTGAACAAAATCATGTTCGTGCCTTTTGTTGATTTTCACTTTGGCCACAAGTGACAAAGCGAAAACGCGAACTATGTAACAAGTTGTATATTTGTTAAATAACATGCGAACAAAAATAAAAATGTATTAACAATATTATAGCCGCTACTTAATTTAAAGCAGTTTAGTAGCACTTAAAGTTAAGGCAACTTTACATATTTATAATGTCTGAAATTGTTTTTGCATGCCCAACTCATGGGGTCAAACAATTAAATCGTTTGCTACCATCCATTCCGCTGTATGCGCAACAAAATCTGAGACTTTAGCTTTGGCCTAAATAAAAGATTAAACATTTTCGACAGCACAAAGTGCCAGCGAGCATTGAACTTTGCAAAAATGCGAGGCCAAGCTCGAAAGTATGCAATGAACTTTTGATAATATTTTAATTATTTGGCAGGCAACTGCTTAAAAGTTTTCTTGCCTTTTATTTTGTTAAGCAGCAATTTGCATGTTAAAATGATATGCGTATAATTGTTTTATATACTGTACGTCTCTTGTTTATTGAACATGCCGGAAATTGTTGTTGCGCTTGCCACCTGCTGCTTGTTGTTGCTGCTGCTGCTGCTGCTGCTGCTGTTTGCGTCGAGCTTTGAGCAATTTTTTATTTGTTTGTGCGTTGGCGCTGAACTTGTGAATTGTTCATGTGCGTTTCCGCTCATAATAATATTGTTTGCTTGCTCCCACACACACGCACACACATACAAAGGCACAAGGCTTGCTCTTGAGCTTTAGCTTTAAATGCGCGTGTCCTTGTGCTGCTGCTATTGCTTTTTTTATTGGAATTTAATGCGTTTTTCCTTTTTTTTTGGTTGCTGCCCTGTAGCAAAAACTTGCCAAAACTCAACAGCAGTAAAGAGAGAGAGAGAGAGAGAAGAAAAAAAATGAATAAATAAAAAGCAAAGCTCTTGTGGCACGCTCAGGCTGGGCTGTGGCGCATTATGCGTATCATGCTGCCAGCTGTAGCTGCCACACACAATTGCGACTTAATCAACATGCCAACGCCACAAACACAACTGTGCAACAATTTGATACGGACGTGTCATCGAGTGCGTGTTGTGCGGGGGCGCCACAGCTAAATGAGCGCAATCAAGTGTAAAAATTTGCAGTTTCAGCTTTGTCGATTGATTTGTGCTGCACGCACCGATTCGGTTGCTAACATTTCGTTGCATTTTCTAACCACAGCAAAGCAACAAAAACAAACTGGCAGTGCCAACGCAAATCAATAAAATGCGTGTATATCAATTACACACACACACACACACACACACACAGACACACGCATGTGTATGCGTATATGTGTGCGTGTGTATGACACTTTGGTTATTAATAAATCAAATGGGGAATAAAAATGTATGTAGCGAAATGGGAACTCACTTGTCAGAAACGTGGCTGACATGCCAAAAATGTCCAACTGTGCAGACCTAGACACACACACACACACAGAGAAAGGCGCATGGACGCGAAACCTCATCCCGGATGTCAGGGAATGGGTGACTAGGAAGCACGGGAATACCAACTTTTATCTGACGCAGGTTCTGAGCGGCCACGGCTGCTTTAGAGTCTATCTTGTTAGATTTAAACATGAGAATGACCCATCGTGTCCCAGTTGTGGACCTGAGTGTCTGGAAGACGCTGAACACGTTCTTTTCAGCTGCCCGAGGTTCAGCTCAGAAAGAGCGCAACTGGAAGCTACATATGGAGAACCACTGACGCCAACGAACTTCGTGAAGAATATGCTGGTGAGCATAGAAAACTGGAGAGCGGCAGACAGAATGGCTAACATTGTCATGAGGAAGTTGAGGCGGGAAGAACAAAACCGCAGAGCCGAAGACGGCCGATAAGGCCATGCCCCCCGCTGAAGTATTATCTAGCGGTTGTTCCGGCGGAGGGGGAAAAGGGAGACAAAACAGGGGTCAGCCCTGATTTCGCAAGGGCCTCTTGAACACTCTGCGGAGCGTCAACGTCCTTGTTTAAAAAAAAAAAAAAAAAAACACACACACACACACACATACGCATAGCATATATTAATATAAATTTAAAGCTAAAGTTGTAATTTGCGCGCTGCACTGCGCATCAACAAATGCAAACTAAACAAGAAATGAATTTAAAGTGAATGAATGCGAATTTCGCTTAGTAAGTTACACAATATCGCATTTTATAGCATCGTATTGCTAATAAAAAAAAAAAGGTTGCCCATTACTTAGCTATTATGCGCTTATTGTCAAAAAGCCAGTTGAGCTGGCAGCACTTGGAAGGCAGTAAAATCTTGTGGCATTCAATGTAGCCACATTTGGTTTTTGTCGCTTTCTTGCTCCTGCTCACTAACATTGTCTATGTGTGTGTGGCAAGTTGCAACTTTGTATGCTGTGCTTATTTTAATTATGTGTGTGTGTGTGTGTGTGTGTTTGAGGGTCTCCCACTGAGCGTTGAATTGGAGTCAGAAATGCTTGCATCTTTGATTTGCTTAGTAAATGTCTGTGTCTGTGTGTGTGTGTGTGTGTGACTGTCTGCGTGTGTGTGTGTGTCACGCACACAGGAAACGCAACTTGAGTCAAATTAGCAAACATTTTAGCAAATATTTGCTGATACGAAAGACTTTCAGCAACAAAACAAGCCGCAAAATTGGCCAAGCGCAGCGATCAAATGAGCCGCAAATGTGTACACAACTGTATCAAGCTACACACACACACACACACACACACACACACACATATATATATATATATATATATGTATTTGTTTGAATACATGTGACAGCTTGTGTCTTGCCATCTCTGCAGCTTAGCAACAGCTACAAATTGCGCGCTACATTGTGAGCAACGTGAGCTTTGAAATTATGCGAAAAATATAAAAAAAAAATATAAAAAAAATTATAAGCTTTAACTGCAATAATTGGGCATTTATTTAAGCCTAGCCACACGCATTCAAGTGCCGCAGCCTTTTCACACATACGCAGAAACTAAAGCGCGGCAATTGATATAAAGTAGCCACATGTGTTAGTTTAGTCTGTACGCCTCTCTGTGTGTGTGTGTGTGTGTGTGTGTGCTCAAGAACTTTAGTTGTATATGCTTTAAACTTTTCATATTTACATGCATACATATATACATACATATGTATGTATTTGTTTGTTTGATAGCTGCGTGCGTCTGTCTTGCGTTTTGTTTTACGCGCACAAATACACAAAAAAAAAGAGACAGAGAAATAAAACGAAAGCAAATAAAATGTGAATCCAGCCCCGAATGCTGCTTTAGCAATTCTCTTTGGGCTTTATGCTTTGTTTTTGTTTTTCTTCTCGTTTGCTCGTTCTGTTTTATTTTTGCACGGACTTTCACTCGCATCCCAAAGCAAACGAAATTAACTTATGCCAATGGCGACTATACAACGACAACTGCCCACAAACAACAATTGTAGCTGTGTGTGTGTGTGTATCTGTGTGTGTGTTGAGCGCAAAACAAATTTATCAGGCAATTTGCTGTACAACTTAAAAGCACTAACATTTTTTTGAATAAAACCTGTTGAGCGCACTTAAGATAAGATCAAATTAAAAATAACATTAACTTGTAATGTTGTTTGTGTATTTTGAGTTTTGTTTTTAAATAATTTTCAATTCATTAGGCATTAGGCTTAGTCACTTTTCTGCAACTACAAAAGTGCTAATGAGAAATACAATTTGGTTGACGTAAAAATGTTAAAGCTTCTGGTATATGCGGGCTATTGATTTCACACACACACACACACACACACACACACACACAGCAGACATTAACTATTGACCATTGAAGCTCATGCATAATTCAGCTGCTATAGCAATTTTATGTTGTTTGCCATTTGTTGCTTTGTTTCAAATTAGCTACATTTTTTCTTGCTTTTTATGTCATAGCTAAAACACACACATTTCTATGTGTGTGTGTGTGTGTCTGGAAATCAACTTCAGTTAGATCTTTTGTTATTTTCAATTAATTAAAAGGCAGTCAAGCGGCAGCTACAGTTCATACATTGCCACTATAATTTTCATATTTATATGCAGAGCTTACACACACACACACACACACACACACACACACACACACAGTTGAAAAGCAGTCCTAAGTACATAAGCCTTAACATTGAGTGCCGGCTATTCAGTATCACTATTAGTTGTGTTATTAACATTTTTATGTTTGTTTTAGTTTAAATTGCGTATACGCCAGCTCGACCAGCAGCCAACAATTTCATTTGCCATAATGTGTGGGCGTGTACCAGCCCACTGGTTACAGTTACGAGCTTACGATGCACTGACGTAAATTATGACACAATAAGAAATTCGACTGAATAATTTTAGGCGCCCTTAACTGTTTCATAATTAAAAAGCCCGCCACACACACACACACACACACGCACATGCCGCACAGCCATTATGCTAATAAAATTAAGCCACACAAAAGCCCATTAAGCGCTCGCGTACTAGAATTCCAATTGCTCCCAAACTGTGCAGTATAAAAAAAAGTGCCGCAGCACAAAGTGGACATTCAACTGAACAATTGACAGCGGTACACACCTTGGCAGTTATGCTGCATAAGAATTTATTATTATTTATTTATTTATGTGCATAAATAAGTTTTTTAAGTACGTGCAACTTAAGCTAAATCCATGTTTAAGCGCTCATGTTGTCAATAGTTAACTGAATTGAGCTGTGCTGAGGCATCAAGAGATGAGCTGAGTAGAGCTGAGCAGTGCTGTCATTTTAGCTATTTTATTGCTAGATCTAGCAATTTTGAAACTGCGTAAGCTATAGATAGATTTATAGTTTTATATATTTATCGATTTATAGATTTATAGATTTAGTGAAATGCTTTTAGCTAGAAGTCTAGCATTTTTTTAATGATTCGATTACTTTTTAGACAGTTCCAATAGCTCTTCACTCGAAAAGTTTGCATTATCTATGCTTTTTATAGTTCATGTGCGAACTTAGCTCGTTCACTCATGAGCTAGATACAAATTGTGAAGCTGTGAATAGAAAAACTATTGGGAATATTTCATAAGTAACAAAAGACAAGTTAGATAATGCCAAAAGTTATCTATAAACAACACTTTCGCAGCGATTGGTTGCAGAATACGGAGCTTAAGGAGTGGATACCCAAAGTTATGGCACATTATGCCAAAATACACATTACACTGAGAGGCAGCTACCAAAAAAGAAAACAAACTCCAGTTTTCAGCGGTGCTTACTAAAACATCGGAGCAGGAAGCAGCATTATCACTATATGTCCTCTATAGCCCCAATAGATTACCTCTCGCAATTATGCGTGCAAAAATTTAAGCAGTGCTGCAAATATGAAACTTAAAAAATAACATAAAAAAGTTAGCAAGTTGTTTTAATCAGCTTTAAGTTCTATTAGCTTTTTCTAGCATTTTTTTCTCTATCAATTTCATGCAATTCTGGCAACACTGAAGCAGCGCAGAGCAGCGAAAAGTCTTGTGTGAGCATCAATTGATTATTTTTGGAAACCGAAACATCAATCAAGAGAGCCACTTACAGCATTTGACAGCTAATTGTAAATGCCTCGATATGCGATACTAATGCTAATGCTAATGCAATAAGCCAGGCAGGCAGACAAGCTAAGTCAGTTTGTGTAGTTCTGACAGACATTGATTTGGCTTTTATTTTGTGCTTTTGAAAATGAAAAGCGCATGAGTTTTGACGCCCAGGCGCAAGTTGCAGGCACGCGAGCTGCTGCATCGCTTAAGTGCACCATTTGAGACGCCATGAAATATGCAACAGCAGCAGACACACACACACTAACACACACACACACACAGAGAGGGCTTATACGAAGGCTATAGTGAGGCTTCTGCCTTATGTCAGTTGTGTGTTTATTTACACACAAGTTTGTTGGTTATCACTTAAATTGCTTGCACCAGTTATTCGATCCAACTGCTTACACTGCAACAAATATGCGAGTTACAAATAATAATATAACCAACAAAAGAAAATAACAACTTAAGCAAGCGTTAAAAACTTTTACATCAATTGAATATTTATCAGCAGTTAATTAAGCAGCAAATTACGTTTAGAAGATTTAATAGATCTCAGAAGCTTGTAACGGTACATTTTATTATCAAAACTCTAAGCTGCTGAAAGTTGTGCTTATAAAAATTAACATATTTAAACAAATCGTTTCATATTTTCTTAGCTTTGAGTTATGTTTATTTACTATTAAAATCACTTGAAATATTTTAAATATTTAAATAGTGATACGTGTCGAGAAACATGCTTAGGGCTTTAAAGTATCTCTTGTTAGTGTGGCAAAGCAGATTCGTTTTAAGTTATGCGAATTGTCAGTTGAGTAGTTACTGGAGCTGTTTGAGTCAGTCACAAGCAGCTCTGGAATATTCGAAGGCAACAAAAGTTTCCTTAAAGCCCCAAGCGTGTTCACTTATTCACTTTTTTTCTCACCTTCCAGGTAAAAGAAAATTTTTTAAGCACTTTCCGAACACACATTTGAGTGCAGGAGCAACAATTCATTTAAGAAAAAAATATATTAATACATTTTTTCAATATTCTGGAAAGTAGTCTACAGTTTGAACTGAAAATATGCCTAGAATATTAATCCAACATTTCTTAAACTACTGCAATTCTATAAAATATATTTGCACCACCCTTAATATTCACTCCAAACCAAGTCAACCCCAACAACATAAGAGACTCTATGAAGTTAAACAACAAATTAAAAATAAAAAATCAGGCTGAAGGCCTTTGTTGCTGGCTATACCAATTGTACCATATAATTTAATGAGGTTACAATTAAAATAAATAAATAAATATTACGCTTGAAATAAATTTCAAATGCAATACTCTGACTCTAACTAAATTTAAAAAAAATTCATTACTTTTTGCAGCTATATGCAGCTCTGGGTTTTTTATTTTTCCAAGTGTAATCTTGTTATAGAGTCGCGCAGCTTGTGCTTTTGTTATGCTAAACAATTGTTTGCTTTTATATTGACATGTGCTGCATACTTTCAAATGCACACACACACACACATGCACATGCACATGCACATGCAGTGTCTGCTGTTTGGCTAGCTGGTCATTTGTTGTCGCTTAGACTTCGTAAGCCAAGCGCTGCAATATAAATCAAAAAGTTACGCATACGCACAGTTGCGCCGCACAAAAAATAAAGCATAGCAGTACTAGCGGTAGCTTCAAACAGAGTTGGCAATGAAATTTGCATACTGTCAACATGACAGAGAGACAGACAGACAGACACACAAACGTTGCGTCGTTAAAGTCAAGCAAGGCACATAAAAAATAAAAGCATATGTGTATGAATGTGTGTGTTACAATACATATTAAGGGTTTGCTTTGTCTGTCTGTGTTTTGTAACTGTAATTAAAAAGTGTATGCTATTTGCTTAAGCTTATCAAAAGCAACTACACAACAACTTACAACACACACACGGAGCAAAAACTGTGCAAAATTAAATTTAAATTGAATTGTGTAACACTTGAAGAAAGTTTAAATTGAAAGCGATTATTAGGCCAATTAAAATGCACAGCAAATCAGCTTGCAATTTGAGCTGCTTTGTTATTTATACGTGCAATTAAACTAAGGCTAAGGCAATGCAATTTCTTGGAACGCTGCTTAAAATTCAGTTAGCAGCTTATGTGGAATTAATTGCTGTCAACTTTGGCTGCTAAAACTACAAATCAAAGTGATAATTCACATTTCATTTAACATAGTGCAATGAATTTCCGAACGCTTGAAATAAACTAATAGCCAATATTGCAAAATCAAGCGCTAGACTGAAGCTAATCAATGAGCAGGCCAAAGCTAAAAAGAAAGCACAGGCAGCATTAAAAGCCAATCTGTATGTGTGTGTGTGTGTGTGTGTGTGTGTAACTGTATTAGTTGTAATTTCCCTGAGGTTCTGACACAGCTCTCACAATTAAGCACACTTTGAGTTTAATGCTGCGACAGCCAAAGAAAACCAACAGCAACGAGCAAAGGAAGCTGTTGGCCTTTTTCGTTTAGCCACGTTTCTGTCGTATTTCTTTCATGGGCGTGGCCAGCAACTAATTTTTACTTAAATGCGCGCCCCATGCTTCTTACTTTTCAAGCCTTTCGGGCATTTCATTTTGGGTAGCATAACAAAGCATAGTGAGCATTAAAAATTTCTTGCAATACAAAGAATTGTGTGTTGACCCACAAAATTTGTTAAGCGCCTAGCTAATTAATATGTGCTTATAAATTAGCTCAAAAGTTACACAGTTGATGCTAAATTTTTAAAGTTTCTACGCTCAGCTGTGCACGCGTTTCAATGTAATCAAATAAAAAACAAAGAGCAACAGCAAGAAGCTGAAACAAGCGCACGAACAAAAACGAAATGAACTCTGCTGAAATGAAATTAAACGAAAACTTTTAAGTATGCTATTAATGTTTAATTCGAGTTATTTAAGTTCGGCAGTTAATTTAGCGCAGGGGCTACTTAAAATTGCCAAGACACAGGCAACACATTGGGCGACCTTTTCGATAGTTGAGCCAACTTGTTTGGGGCGTGGCAAGTATGTGCGAAAATATTGTGCGTGACCTTTTCTCATTAAATGAGACACAACAAACTGCTATGAAATTGTGAAAATAACTGACAATCTGAAAGAGCGTAAGCTAGAAAGAGCTGCAGGGCATGGCAATGAAGTTGTCTCTAATCCGGTAATTAATTTCTGTGGTCCAGCAAACGGCGAGGCGAGGCGAGGCGAGGCGGAAGAAAAAGTTTTTTAGAGGGTTAGAGAGCTGCGTTTGTGTTTGATTTTACTTGAATTTCAAGGCTCAGCTCAGTTATTTAAGTGACAGGCGAACACATTAATAAAGTGAAAAACTTTCACCTATGGCTAATAAACGCTGCAAAACTTTATTATTATCGATATATAAATTTATATACTTCAAACATTTAGTGGCTAAGACAAACCAAAAATGCGGCTTCTTGTTGGAGTGACACAACTTTGGGCTGCTTAAATTTGTGACGCTGCGTGGGCGCAACTTTGAGCAACTTTGCGTATACGCAATACGCCAGGGAGTATACAAAAGTTGCTTGCCTATCAAATATTTAAAAATAAATACGCACAAGCGAGGATTAAAGTAGATTACATGCAAGTGTAGTTTGGCTCGCTCAACTGACTAACTTAGCTGTAGCTTAATACAATTTTAAGTAATTAAGCAACAGCTAAAAATGTTTGTTGCTTTAATATAATGAAAATATTGAATACAAATAAAGTTGCGTTCAATTATTTTATACAGTTTTTGCTTTAACTATTTCTATAAACTTTATTGTCGACAAATTAAATGTGTGCTTGCTTATTGTAGTATTTCAATTGTTGCTGTTGACATAAACAACATTTTAGAGTTCAAAAGTGTAGCAAAATTTTGCACAGGCTAAAAATAATAATTGCATACAATTTATTTATCGTTAGCATGAGAAACTTTTGATCAACAGCAGCACCTAAGTAATTTAAACAGACACCAGGTGTATGTGTGTGTGTGTGTGTGTGTGTTGACTGCAATTTGCAGTTAGAGCAACAATTGCTGTGGCTTTGGCCAAGTTTTCGTTGCAGACGCAAACAATGTGGCAAAAGAAAAAAACAAAAATCTTCTGGCAACAGCTGCAGTTGACATTGAGCTATAAGATAAAGCTGTAGTTAGTCGTAGAGAGAAAGAGAGACAGAGAGAGAGAGAGAGAGCGATAGAAAGAGAAAACAATAGCATGCATTATGAAATGGCAAAAATTGTGTGCGCCAGACACAAAAAAATACAAAATCAGTGATAAGTATGAATCTACTTTAGACACTAACAGCAGTTGCTGCACTTTGCTTGATGCCTGTGACTTTTGTGCAAGGACAATCGTTAAAAGAATCAAAGTGTAACTGTATCTTACATATATATATGTCTCGCTGTATGAGCAATGCAAGCTTTGTTACTTTTGTTGTTCCCACGCGGCTGGCAACACGCATCACGCAGTTTGCTTGTTCAATCAATACCAATCAATAAATTCACTTTCTCTTTCTATGCTGCTGCTCACTCTTTCTTTCTATATCTACTAGTGTGTGTGTGTGTGTGTGTGTTTTTGGAACAAAACTGTTGCTTATAATCAGGCAAAGTGGCAACTGTTGTTTTTAGAATTAATGATCTAGCTCAGCAGTTCGAAAACTACTCGCAACTAGCAGCTGCTACCAGCAGAAAAAAAAAATAAAAATAAAAGTTAAAGTAACAAAACAAAAACCGTTTGGGCAAACAAGCCAAATGTTCAAATTCAATTCTAACTTACAGCACTTACACTGCATGAAAATTGTTAGTCTAAATATATAAAGTACTAACTTTAGTTACCTATCAAAGCTATAAAATTTTAACACACATTTTATTATAAACGTTTTACGCTTCAGCATTTTATAACCAATTCATAACATTATATTTTTTGGTATATTTAGAAAGCATTGAATGCATAACAAATTGTTATTATAAATTTTATGAAATATTTAAGCAATTTTACGCTTGCAGCTGCTGCTAGGCTAATGTCAACAAATGTGCATAGCGCTTAAGCCTATTGATAGTTGCTCAATATTATTCATTCAAATATTTCAATACATATACACATTTGTATGTATGTGAGCTTGTGGCCACAAACTGAAAAACAATTTACACCTTTAGCTGTTTTTAGTTGCTGAACTTGATTATTCATATACAATTTTGGCAAATCACTAGCGTGTGTCTGTGTATATTTATTCTTGCTGTGCGTGTGTGTGTGTGTGTGTGTGTGTGTGTGTCAACCGCACAACTGCTTTCCAGCGAGCGTTGGGGTATCCCAACTGAAGCTCGACAAACTTTCAATGTTCTCATGCCATTGAATATTGAAAATTCAATGGCGATTTATTGCCTTTACCCAACCTGTGTGTGTATGCGTGTGTTTATAGTATGTGTGTGTGTCGACACGCAAAAATCGATGATGCGACGACCAAAATAAAAGCCAAGCGCAGCCAACACGTGATAGACACTTTTTTATTTAATGCCCTCATAGCATCGGATACTTGCACTTTGCTAACAACAAATGAAAATGAAAATGAAAACGCAAATTTTAGTTGACTTTTGTTTAGAAAGCGCATCAAATAGTCGTTGAATTTTTGAAGTCACTGCGACCTTTCAGATACATTAAATCGTTTCTTTGTTGCCTTTGGGGTGATTTGTGACTGGACTTGGGAGCAGCACACGCTTTGAAGTCAAGTGCTGGAACTGCCAGGCAATCAACGTGAGCAATTTTTTTTAGCTATTCCTTGGCTAACGACGACGCGCAAATCAATTGAACACACAATTGAAAAATGTGACGTCAGTGCGGCCTAAAAGGTAAAGTGAGCAATGGGTCAGCACTTGGAGTCACATATTGATGCATATGGAAGTGTGTCGTAGCTTTTAGCATAAAACTATTTGCTTAAGTCGCTCAAAGCAGCAACAACTGTAAAAGCAACAAGTGCAAGTTGCAGCCAAACTAACTGCTCACATATTTCTTTAAGCTGACGTACAGTTCGCGTGTAAATTATACACACATGCGTAGTATATACAGAATGTACTCGCTTTGACTTTGCAAGCCTGTCACGTTTTTGGCTCTAACACAAAATAGCAATTTGGTCAATTGCTTAGCCTATATACATATATATACATATATATATATATATATATATGTGTGTATGACATGTGTGTGTATGATAAATCACAGAGTTGTGCAAAGTTACTAGTAGTAAATTAAGTTCGACTGCAGTCAGCATAAAAATTTTACACTGCGTATGCTTAATTTTTAAGGCTTGAAGCTGCTAAACAAAGCCAAGCTAAACACACGAATACTGTTTAATATTAAGCTAAGATAATATAACAAACATAATACAAACTACAAAAGTTAGTGCCAGCATGGCTTATGCTTAATATGTATACTGTTTAAATTTTCAACAAGTATCAGCATACAAAACAAAAACAACGCGCATAGTGACTGATGGATTTATTATATAATTAAATAAAACATTATTAAATATTGTTGCATGTAAAAATGTTAGTTAATACATATTTGGCGCTCAATTAACAAAATGAAATTGAGTCGACAATGTGGCCACGAATTTCATTGTTAACAATTAAATTGACAGTATGAGTTTATATAATTAATAAAAACCGCGCAATATTAAATGACATGAAGTGAAAAAAAACACACACACACACACACACACACACGCACACACTTTATGTGTGTATATACATAACACAACTTGTGTCAAAACTTTGCCTGACAAAAAACCGCAGCCAAGCAACAGCTTTAGCCTTCAGCCAGCAGCTACAGCAACGCGCGACTTTTATTTCAAGTTGCAGGCCAGGCGCAAAGAAACTTTAAGAAAATGTGAGATTTGCATAAATAAATAAGCGCTGAGCTGAGCAGAAACACTAAAAACGCGCACGTAAAACGAAACTTAGCACGTAAATATATATATATATATATATATATATATATGTGTGTGTGTGTATATAGCTGAGTCGGCAGCAAGTCTATTGATTTAAAGCTTTTATTTATTATAAGCTGCAAGGGCCTACTACATAAATTGCGCATACGACGCGTGCACAGCTTAAATCAAGACAATTGCACTTGAATTTGCAATGAAAAACCCACAAGATGAGCGATAATCGCTTTTGTCTTGTGGAGTTGTCAACTTAGGCGCTGGCACTTGATGCATGCGTTGCACTCTCAAGGCACAGCTGGGCAAATGGCTTAACAATGGCAAGTTCGGCTACACAAACATTTCATTGTTTGAGTTTTAGCTTATGCTGCGTTATCCTTCTTGCTTATCTTTCTCTGCCGCATGTGTGCGTGTGTGCGTGTGTGCGTGTGTGCGTGTGTGTGTTGCGCATTGACAGCATAATTAACATGTTTGCTTTGGTTTAAACTGACAAGCGCATTTGGGTGCGCAAAGATTTATCGCCTACGGCTGTTTGCCATAGACAAAATCATTAACTTTAGGCGTTTCAAGCTCTCAGCATAGGCAATGAGCTACGTGAGCTGAGTATAAAATACAGTTTGCTATGCTCTAACCCACGCTTTGTTGCTTTCACTTTGCGCTATTGTGATATGAAATTATTAGCCATTTGCTATTTTGCATATTATGGAGAAACCCTTATAAAGCACCTGAAAGAAAATCTTGATATGCTTTAAGCTATGAATTTACGTTAGCAGCTGCATAGTTAAAAGTTTTGTTATATATACATAGCTATGTCTATATAAAGCTGCAGGGCTGAAATATGATTTTTGCTTTAGTTTCAGCTCGTTTAAGACTTGAGCTGACAGCTTTTGCTTAATAACTTTGTATTGATAGTTAAGAACAAAAAAGAGTAAAAACGCGCGCAAGGCCAGCAACTGCTGCTTCAATGTGTATACGATAAGTATACGACAAGTTGAAGAAAACGCAATAAAGCCATATGACTAACTTGCCCCAAAGGCGCGCGCGTGTATAGCTGTTTATTTGTATGTGTGTGTCGTCAATTGGGCGCATAATTAACTTGAAAGTGCCACATGAGCCGCGCTCAAATGTTAACAACTTAAGGTTTAATTTCTAAACGAAAGCAATTGGAATTTCTTAATTATATTTTACAGTATATTCGTTTCAGCTCACATAACGTATAAGTCTAAATATTATAATATTTAAATATATGTACACATATATACATACAAACAAATCATACATTTGTATTTAATGCAGGCAACTTAGCAACTTTGCTTTGTACGTGCTGTTTGATTAAATGTAGAAATGGAAAACGTCGCTGGGAAACTTAATCTCAGCTGTAGCTCATTCAACAAATGTTTGTACATATGTATAAGTCTGTTTATGCATTAGCATTATGGCTTAGCCAATTAGCTAATGGATATTTACAAGGTTGACAGAGCTAAGCGCATTGAACTCACCTGTCAGCAGTAGCATCTCTATCCCTATCGCGCTCTTGATCCCTGGACACATCGCCATCGTTGCCAGCTGTAGTTATGTTGCCCATGGCCAAAGCGGCGCTGCTGCTGCTGCTGTTGCTAGTGCTCGGCCCCTCATGCTCCTCTGTGGGCGGCGCTGGCGATTCCGGCGGCGTCGATTGACTTTGCCTTTGCTGCTGCTGCTGCTGCTGCTGCTTTTGCTCTGACATGTTGCTAGCTTCCTCAACTTTACGCGCAGTCCTTGAATTTTATTTGGCTTTGTCTGTTTGTCTGTCTGTTTGTTGTTGTAATTGCTTTTTAACGCAGCCTTTCGTTGTTTGCTTTTGCGCTGCGAAAAAAATTAATAATAATAAAATTGTAAAGGCAAATGCACAGCTTTAATTATGTATTTGTTGTAAGCAAGCAACAGACAGAGACAGAGAGAGAAAGACCAAGATGAAACACAATGAAAATAATTGAAGAAAACTTTTGCAAATCCGCTTATCTCTGGGGCTAATGAGCTGCTTGGTATTTTGGAAACTGACAGCTTAAGCTATAAATATTTCGTACATAAATTTATAGCAATAGTCTTAGCATTTAATTGCAAAATACCGTTGATAACACAAAATTTCAAATGAACGCAACAAAGCCAAACTCTAAGCTAAAGCAGCTAAAATGTGTAAAGAACACTTCAAAAAAAGCCTCAAAAATCTGTGCAAAAGGCGCCGCCAAGGCTTAGCATGTAAACCAAGTAAATGCGGCTGAGCCACACACACACATAAGCAAAAGTAATAGTTAAAAAGAATACTGAGAGCACTACGAACGAGCTTGTGGCGAAGCAAGTCAATTGAGCAACAATATCAAATTTATTTTACAATCCAATGAACGTTTGTTATTGTTAAGGCTGCAAAAAGACAAACAAGTGGCAACAACAAGTGTTTGGCACAAATGAGCAATAATATTGGACAAAAGCGATTAAAAATCAAGCAAGTTTAATGCGCGTTTCAGCCGAACAAGATAAATGATTAGATAAGATTAAAGTAGCGCGTTATATATTGAGCGCAGCAAATAGCGCAAATAATTTTACCATAGCATACTTAGGCGGGCTGCCAATAAAATGTAAATAAAACGCTTTAAACTAAAAGAAAAACTGACCTGGGCTAAAAACGCCAAATGTAAGCCATGTGCGCATAACATAAACGCGCACATTTTCACAAAATTTGCATATGAATGTTTCAACAGAGTCATGCATAACAAAATTTTTGAGCCAACCACAAGGCGTCGCTGCTACAAAGACTAACATATATATATATGTATATCTGTGGATGAATAACATGCGAGCGAGGGTGGACAGCTTGTCTGTTTGTCCTTCACAGCCAGCACTGCTATAAATGCATGCTCATCAAAAATGAAATGGCAACAAGTACAAAAAATTAAGCCAAAAATAAACAAAGTTACAGACGTTTGCATAAAAATACAAAAGCCGTAGGACTGAAATCGTCAGGCCAAAGCACAAAACTCAATGTGGACGTTGTCTCAAGCTCAAAGTGATACCTGAAACGCGCCCATGCTCAGCACAGCAGCACATATATGCAAGCCCTTTTTATAACAATTTATACACACACACACACACACACACATATACATATACAAGCACACGCACTTTCTTCACGCTGTCAATCACCTTTGTTATGCTTTTTGTTGCTGCTGTTGCTGCTACTGCTGCTGCTGCTGTTATTATCATACACACATACAACGCACACACACACACACACACACACACACTGTCGTTAAATTCTTATCGTACTGCTTATTGTTAATGCTATAACACTGCCAGCACACGAAAAAAAATTTATAAAGAAATTCTAACCTGCTGCTGCTTTACTTTAATATTTTCTGAATTAAAATATTTTCAAATTATTTTTCGAAAAAAATTCTTATCTTTATATTTAAGATTTTATGATTATTTAATTTAACTTGCTCAGCTGTACTTGAACTTTGGCTACTGACTGCGGCAAACGTAACCGACAAAGGCTTGACAGGAACTGAAGTCATTTGCCAACAGGACACGTTATTTTAAATCGCTCAGCAGCCGCGCCGCACAGCACAAAAGTGAGACTGTTGCTGCTGCTGCTGTTGCTTCCTTTGCTGCTGTTGCTGCTGTTGCTGTTGCTGTTGTTGCTGCTATTGTTGCTGTCTTTGACTTTGTATGCGGCTTTACTGTTGTGGCTGCTACTATTTTCTTATTGTTGCTTTGTTATTTAGTTATTTTCAGTTAACATTGTGCATAGCTGTTAAGTAAACGCCGCTCTGTTAAGCACTTTAACAGCGCTGCGAGCTTTTATGTTCACAACTGAAAGCTTTTGGCGTAGAATAGTGAAAGCAACTTTTCGACTTGGAACTTTTATTCTACAGCAATAAAAGCTCATGCTGTTATGCCCACGCAATTGTGCATAATTAAGAAAATACATATATAAAATAAAGAAAATTTTGTTATTAATAAATTCAATTTCAAGTTGGTTCCACCCTTTGGGTTGCTTAATTTAAAATTCAAACAAATAGCGAGCTAAGAGTTATAATTATAGCAAATTTTCAGAAGTTTTTAACAGATTTTTCAACAAAAAATATCTTAATTGGTATGAATAAAAATACAATAGCGTATATATTGCAATAAACTAAGCAACTTCTTGCAATGCACGCAGCGTTTGGCATTTAATTTTCTTTCGCAGCTTTTCCTGTATTTATAGTCAATTTTTTATCTTATGCAAACAATTTAAGCACAATGCAATGTGATTTACAAATACGTATACGTAATACTTACATAAAACATTACTTACTTACTTACATAAAGCATTATAGTTGTGTATACACTTTAACTAGCCAATTGACATAACTGACAGCCGTTTTGTATATAAATGTTAATGTCAAAAGCACAGCAATATTTTAAAAAGTTTAAATTTGAATGCACGAATTTGCAGCAAAGTGTATAACATAGTTTGGTAACAACTAGTTTGGCAGCAATTAATGAAAATCTTCTTGCAGGCAACTGACAACTCCTCACAGCTTCTGTATGTGCAATTAAATTCAATTTTAGCAGCTAATAATTTCTAAATGAATTTGGCATATATATTTAGTATATATTTTTGCAAGTTAATTGCAAGCTTAGAGCGCGGCGCAAGTTGCTCATTAAATGGGAATTTTGATGGCAATTGAAATACATAAAAGCATTTTGCTGCTCATTAGCATGCGCTGCTCCCGCTCAAAAACAATGCAGCGACAACGCTGCGTATGCATAATATTTTTTGCATTTTAGCTGGACGCATTAATTTTACACATATACATAGTTATAGCTATGCAACTGTGCAGGGTTTTAATTTGAGTGGAATGTACATTGCATTGTTGCAATGCATTGATTGTTAACAAAGTTTTGGCTTTTAGATTTATATACCAATTCAATGGGCAGCGTTTAAAGTTTGTGTGTAGCTTTATTCCGTTTCAAAATAGAATTAACTAGCATTTGACTGTTTTTGCTTTCGCTTGTGCCTTAAAGCGAATAAAATTTGAACGCCTCGGGTGCATAAAATAAAATTTGCATATAGCTATATAGAGCTATATCAGATTTTCAGTGTGCTCTGCTAAGCCAAAATTAGGGCTCTCAAGTTCTTGCTGTTGATGTAAGCTACGCTACTTATGCTGCTAGCTGCGTAAGCTAAGCATTGCCCAGCTGCCTGCAATTACATTACCAATGCCATGTGTATTTGTTTGTATGTGTGAATGTAAATGTGTTTATGCTTAGTTGCGCGCAACGAAGGTTGACTGGATTTTAATTGTGCTCGACGCAAAAGGACCAAAGCTCTTAACAATGCCAAAAGCGGCAGAGCTCGGCGTTATTATGGGCGCTCTCTATGCTCACTATGCACACATGTGTGAATATGTTGTGCACTAATTGAGTCATAAGCCAGGCAAAGCTTTTGCATTTTTGATGTTTTATTATTTGACCATAAAGCAATAACAGCACAAAATAATAATTTAAGGTCGTATGCTAGTTATTGCTTTTAATGCGCTTAGGTATTGACATTGCCAGCAAATGATTGCAATCTTGCAAACAAGAAATGAAGAATGAAAATTCTTGGAAAACGCCGCGGCGCATGGCGCACAAAAGGAAATGCAAGACACAAGTCAATGCAGTGCAAGAAAAAAATGTTAACATTTTATAAATTTGTAACACGCCACGCGAATTTACGTTTGTAAATTTAAGCAGCACAGTGCGTATACTTAATGTTCGATCTTAGCTGAGAGCTTGAACTGTGCTCCCATTGGGTTAAGCTTTGACAGTACTACCTGCTGTGCTGTTGCACATCATCAATCAACGTTTGGCATGCAATTCATGTTGGCACTTCGATTCACATGATGAAGATGGCGCTGGCCCTGAAAAGCGTGCTAACTATTTTGTTCGCTTGCCCACAACTAACGCCCACACTCAACTCATTTGCCGGCCATAAAAAAAAGGCCACACAGAAGCTGCACAATAAACATTATGTGGTCGCCAATGTCCTGCGCCCACGCGTGGCAGCTCAAATGCGCTTAAGCGCGATACGAGACGTCGTTTTATTTTTAGCTTTTGCAAAAGCAATTTCATTTGTTAGCGACTCGCGACTCACAATAGAATTGCAGCGATAACATATAGCGCAACAAAGAGCGCCTAATCTTATTATGAAGCTATAAATATAGCAATATATATAGACAAATGCAACAGCAAAATCTACTGAGGCTGTTGCTTTTATTTTTTAAAGTAATTAAATGTGCATTGTTGTAACATAAATATTTTGAATAATAATGCTGCGACTTACAACTACGTTTCGTCCTTGTTTTGACTTTTACTTGCTATTCAGTGACATTAAACCGTCGCAGCACCATGACATACGAGGCGGCCGAGCGACAGATCTGCAAACAAAGAGCGTCAAATTAAAATACGAATGCATAAAGTGGAGCCAGCTGCGCTTACTGCTAAGAACACAGCCATATTGGCCTCAAATACGTAGCCCTTGATCTGGCTGGGCTGCTGGGCGCGCATGATGGCTACTACCAGAGCACGCTTGGTCGACAGCGAAAAGTCCACCCAGTTGCTGTCATAGAGCGCATCAGCAAATCCGGCACTCGATTGCTTCAAATGCTCACCGCACTTTGAGTAATTGTATAGAGCAATTAGCAGCGAGCCGACAAAGAAGATGAAATAAAGGCAAACTGGCGATGGAAACAAATCGGCCAGTTGAAAGCCCACAAAGCAAAGCTGCAGGGCGGTGATAAGGAACTGCATAAAGAGCAGCGGTTGCATGTTTACGCTCAGCTGCTTGACCATTGCCAGCGTGTCCTTCTGCAGCTGCAGCACTTCGACAAATGCCTGCAGCTCCAACTGCGGCGCCTCGCGCTGCGCAGCCAAATGCCGCATGCGATGCTGTGCAATCCCGAAAAGAGCACACAAATTGTAGCTTAAGGCATAGAAGAGCGTGTCCATGGCCAGCGACATGGCAACAGCGCCATAGCTGGCCAAAATATTCCACGCATAGGTGGGCACATAAAGCCAAATCAATTGAACATTCCATGGGTATTTGGCCGAATGCGGCAGCACCAGAGTCGTGCTGCCTGTGCGCAGCTTAGTGCCCACCATAATAATCATTGGCTTAATGGCCACAAAAGCAACGGCGCTAAAAAAGCACCAGATATAGGTGCGACTTAGCTTCTGATCGCTGCGATTCTCCTTCTCCACAATGCCAGCTACTGCCGGCTGCGCTGCAAGCTCTGCAAATATTCAGAGTTTTCAAAAATGAGGCTACATCAAACAAGTGCACAAATTAAAGTTGGGCGCAACCAACTTTTATATACACTTTGACTATAACATGCACTCACACACACACACACACACACACACACAACAGCTAACGCCTCACAACTCGTTTTCGCTGTAGCGTCAGCAGCGACGCCGGCGGCAGCGACTTTTGTATGACGCGTCAGCAAAGCGCACCCCGCTTTCTATTTTAAAAAATTAGAATGTGAATAACTCCTAAGTTATTAAACCGAACTTTCTAAAATTTTCAGCATCGCTGAAAACCATAACCAAGCGCTTTTGTGATTTATTTCAGATTAAATATTTTTTTTTATATTTTTAATATGGTTTTTTTTTTTTTGATTTTCCGGGGAGTGGGAAGGAAATAAAAATAAATAAAATAAAAGCGTTCAGGTTTGCATATGGGAGCACCTATATAACAAATTTGGTTGCTCTAGCTCTTATAGCTGCTGAGAAACACGCACTCATACAGACGGACGGACAGACAGACATCAACTCAGCTCGTCGAGCTGATACAGAATATGTATTTGTGGGGTCTGGAACGCCTCCTTCTCCCTGTTACATACCCTTTTCCATTTTTTATAATGACAAAGTGTATAAAAATGAGGCTACATCAAAAGTTTAGCTCACCTTGCTCCAGCATATAGCGTATGCGATTGATA
Source organism: Drosophila busckii (assembly GCF_011750605.1). Lineage (NCBI taxonomy): Eukaryota > Metazoa > Arthropoda > Insecta > Diptera > Drosophilidae > Drosophila > Drosophila busckii. The sequence continues at coordinate 6,620,309 of NC_046608.1, read as the reverse complement.
AGTCCAACGAATTCCTTGCGATAATATACGAACATGCCGTATTTGAGAGCTGTTATCACAACAGCCAAAAATGAGCTCAATGCATCCGATATAATGCTCACATTGCTCAGATTGCTATGCATATTGCAGTATAATGGCAAATTAAATGCACACATGCAGCCAATAAGAAACAGCGTAATGGAACGTCGGTCATTAATGTTTGTATTTTCGCAAAGATCAAAGCCGATTAATCGGAATACCACCAATTGTACGCGCAGAAAACAAGTCTTGTCCATGTTAGCAATTAGTGCATGCAAACCATTGCAGCTCTTAGCCTTTATAAGACAAAGCCCCACACACACACAAATAATGCGCTTATAATTATAGTGCTATGAGTTCTTAGTTCTCATTTAAAATGCGCCCTTTCTTTAAATGTTTTTTTTTTAGTGCTACTTAGCTGCTTAAATGTCGTTTGCTTGACGGCTTTGGCATTATAATTTCGCATTTGATTTTCCTGCTGCACTATAATTTTAATGAGTTCGTGACCATAAACTGTGTGTGTGTGTGTGTGTGTGTGTGTGTGTATTAATTATGCAAGCTATAATTAGATGAGATTTTATAAGGCTGCGTTTGACAAGCATTTTACATATGTACAAGCCAAATTGATAATTAAGCAATTGAAACTATAGTTAATGCTTATATTTTAGTATTGGCCATTTTAGACAATCGCCTCTTCAGTTAGCATCATTTAGTCGCTTTGTCTTTGTCACTTACACAAGTTAACACTCATTTTATAGCTGCTTTTTTTATACACTTTGACATTTTTGTAAAAATGGAAAAAGGGTTTATGAAGTTGCTCAAATGTATGTAACAGGGAGAAGGAGGCGTGGCAGACCCCTAAGTATATATTATTCTTGATCAGCCTCGACGAGCTGATTCGAATTTAGCCATGCCGTCTGTCGTACGGTCCGTCTGTCGCGTCTGTATTGATGTGCGTGTTCTCGACTACAAGAGCTAGAGCAACCAAATTGGTATGTAGGTGCTCCTTCTCTCGCTTTTATTTTATTTTTTATTCTACTCAACACGTTAATTGCGAAAAACGATATATAAGGCAGTAAAAAATCTTTAGAAATCTGAAATAAATCACAAATTGCTTAGTATGGTTTCGGACGATTGTGAAAATCGATCGGATAAAAACTTTAGGAATTATCACATATTTCAATTTTCAATATAGAAAGCGGGGTGCACGTGCTGACGCGCAATACAAACGTCGCTGCGACAGCGGGGTGCGCTTGCTGACGCTACAGCGAAAAACGAGACTGGACGCGGTAGCTGTTTTGGTGTGTATTTGTGTGTTGTGAGTGCATGCGTTGTGTTTGTTGCGATACCCTAGTCAAGTGTATTTAAATAGTTGGTGCGCCCACTTTAACCTGTCCACTTGTTTTATATGCACATGTTTTCCGATTCTTCTTCAACATAGCGAGCAAACGACTAAGTTACACATTTATGCTTTAAATTATAGATTAACTCTTTTTATTGGGTTCTATTACAGACGAATTGTGCTCAAAACAATTCCAGCATAAAATAAAAGCACAAGACAAAAATAATATAAAAAAATGTCATGAAAGCTGCAAAAACTCTTCGCCAGCTGCATATTCAATAATTTAAGACACACCATGTGTTTAAGCACTAAGCATACAATGTTGTATGCTTAGTGGTTTAAGACATACTTAATCAAACAAGTTGAGTAGATTGGATAGGCATATTGGAATATACATAATAATAATAAATAATTTAATTCTGGCACACGCTCTCACTTAGATGTTTAAACGCCAACAGCTTATGCGCAACTGACCTGCACATTGATCACAGTGCAAGAACAGAAAGAGAGAGCGCGAGCCTCTAAGAGAGCGAGAGCGCCCGCCAATGCTTGTGGCTTGTGCTAGCGAGAGCACGTGTTCGTTACTTCTTTCTTTCGTATGTTCTCTGGACGCACAACAATTTGAGCTCTTTAGCAGACTCAAAACAATTCGAACACAAAATAAAAGCACAAGGCGATAATAATATAAAAAAAAATGTCATGCAAGCTGCGAAGATGCAGCACAAGCTGATCCAGACTAATGTGTTGATCCAACAAGTTGATTAGATTGATCGTAAGTTAATAGGCATATTGAAATATACATAATAATAAATAAATAATTTTATCCTGGCACGCGCACTCACTTTAATGTGCAATCAGCAAAAGCTTATGCACACCTGACCTGCCCCTGCACATTGATCACAGTGCAAAGAACAGAAATAGAGAGCGCGAGCCTCTAAGAGAGCGAGAGCGAGAGCGCTCGCCAATGCCTGTATTATGCTTGTACTAGTTAGCCCATAATATAATAATACAAGGTTTGGGTACTTAACTTCATTCGCTCCCACACACACATACAAAACGAAAAGAGTGAGAGCGAGAAAGCAGCAAAAAGGAAGAGCGCAGTCCGCTACTTTGTATTATTGTATCATGAATTAGCCTACGTGCTTGCTAGTGAGAGCACGTGTTCGTTACTTTCGTTACTTCCTTCTTTCGTGTGCTCTTGATCGCTGTTCGCGCTCTGCTGCTGCGACTGAACGAAAGCGTCGCTGCTCTCTGTTTGCTAAGAGAGCGCTCAATGCGCATCTTACGATGGAGCGCGATTTCATTTGACTGCAGGTGGAAACTTTCTAAATCACAGCATTGAAAAGCCAACGTGTCCGCTTGTATTGTACATTATTGATATTCAAAGAATAACTTGATAAAAGATAAAAATATGTATATATGTATATATATTCAATAAACCAACAAAAATGATTAGCTGGTGGGCTAAGCGACAGAACAAATATTTGCTAACTTAAATACTTACACCACTGTAATTGCCTTATTTGCAGTAATAATAGAAGATTTATTGTATTTTTTTTTTTCATTTGCATAACAAATTCAATTAAATCTCATTTTATTTCAGTTTTGTTTGTTATTTGTTCTTTTTTTTTTTGTTTTGTTTTTTTTTTTTTTGTATTTTTCTTTACAATTTATTAAGCTAAAATGTGAAAAAATTTCGCTTTTATTTAATATACTTCTTGTTTAGTTTACATTACAATAATTTTTGTTGCCCTTTTTAAATTTTTTTAGTTTTTATCATGAACTTCATATATATATAAATATATATACATATATCAGTATATATATATATATAGATGTATATTTGTTTTCATTTTAAAAAGTATGTAAATTATGCAACTTTTTGGAAACTAAAAAAGCATTAATTATTTATATATAATAAAAATAAAATAATTTTTTTTTTGTTTTGTTTTTGTTAGGGGCTGCAGGTTGATATTTAGGTTTACATATTTTCTTCGTTTTTGCATTGCGGTTCATAATTATAATTAAATTTTTACATTTAGATGTTATTGTGCCATTTGCTTTTGCTTTTTGTTATTTTTGTTCTTATCGTTTATTTTATTTTTTTGCGTTTATTGGTTAATGTAGATTTGCTTTACATTAAATTTTGTTAATTTGTAATTCTTGTTTGCGTAACAAACTATTTCAGGCGATTTGTTTGGTTTGCATTATTAAATTTTTTTATTTTTTTCATATAATGTATCTAAGATATATGTTTATATATATATAAACAAATTTATAAAAACAATTTTTGTTGGTGTGCTGCTTGTGTGTATGTGTGTGTGTGTATTTAGCAAATGCTTTGCTTTGTTTCTTTGGAAATAAATTAATACATACAAAAATGTTGCTTGTTGCACTCAATCTATGTATATATATATAGCAGATACATACACATGTGCATGTATGCGCAGCTATGCTTGTATTGTTTAACATTATTTCCAATTTGATGTATAGCCTTATTATGTAAAATGGCATTTAAACTTAATGACTTTGGTAGCTTATAAGTATTTAAAAAAAAAGTTTACAATTGGTTTACATCTATATTTGAATTTGTAACATTTTTTGGAATTTTGAAAAAAACATTTAGATGTTCGACAGCTGCTCTTGTAAGTTAATAAATTTATTTATATATTCAAATTTTGTTAGGTATTATGTTAATAGAAGTTAATGTTGATGACAAAGAAGGAACTACTGTAAAAATAAAAGAACATGTTACATCGACCAATATATTTGAATAATTCAAGTCGCTTCCAATACATATGTATTTCTGCATGTACTTATGTGTAACTCTATATGTTCCAATGTCTTGTTATTAAAAAAAAAAACGTGTTCGGTGTTGTAGAATTTTTAGCTGCTACACAAATATGTGTGTCCATGTATATATATATATATATCTATGTACATGTGTATGTATGTAACTTGATTAATTTGGGCATTTTGTACAGTCATCTGAACACTTGACATTCGTAGCCGGGGAAGTTGCTATCAAATAGTGGCTCAAAAACTGACAGGCGGCATGAGAAAACTTATTTAGTTTAAATCTGTTTAACCCTTAAAAAAAACTAAGCTCGTTTAAAATGCAATAGCAAGTAGAAATACTGATGAAAAAAATTGGCAAAGAACTGTGCTAAGTATTTATGCAAATCTGAATAATACTTGGTATATGTGTGTGTGTGTGTGTGCACAAGCGAGCATTCAAAATCAATAAACTGGCTTTTGCATGTGTGTGTGTGTGTGTGTGTGTGTGTCTATGCTTTTTATATGTTAAAAAGAGTCCAGACATCTGGGCAGATATAGGCATATGGCAGGCATATATAAAGTCTTTATAAAGACATCAGTTATTTCTCATTTATAATTTACTTGATCTTCGGTCATTTTTTTTTTGTATTTTTTTTCTTATGTTATGCTTTTTTTTCTTAAATCTTTAGTTGTATAAAAAAGAAAATATGCTAACGGTGCCTGTGACTCTTTTCGCTACATATCCATAATGATTATCATTATAATTAATATTTGTGTTTATTTTGTTTGGTGTTTAAGTAGGATTTATATATACATACATCTATATACTTCAGTTATTTCTCGTTATTTTGTGTATAAATATAAATACATTTTTCTTATTGTTTTGTGTTTTGCTTTTCAACTTTCTAAAAAAATTTCACTTACAAGCAAGCATATGGCTCTATATAATTAATAAGTAACCTTACTGCTGCTGCTGCTGCTAATGTGTGTGTGTGTGTGTGTGTGTGTGTGTGGGTTGGCATGTAAATTTATATTTAAAAGCAGCTTTGTCAATTAGGCTATCATATATAAATTATCAGTAATTCATTATTATTTTTATGTTTTGGTTTTTCAGTCTGGTTTTGTTTTTCTTTTTTCTTCTTCTTGATATTATTTGTTTCTGCTTAGGCTGCATTATATATTAATTAGGTATTTCTTTTATGTTAAATTGCAAAAACTTCGCTGGATGGCAAATTTCATAATTGTTGTTGTATTTCCATTAAGCATTGATCTATATAAATTATAGTACGGCTGGCTTGCCGTTGAGCGCGTTGTGTAGTGTATATATGTGTGTGTGTGTGTGTGTTCAAATTATAAATACCAAGTTTTCTCATACACAAGTACACTAAAAAATACATACATAGAACAGAAAGCGCAAACGCAAACTGGTTGAAATCTCAAATATATTTTATATTAAATATCTAATTGGAATTGTATTTGCTTAAGTTTGCTTTGTATTTAAGTCAGCTGAACATAATACGTGACTGTATTACATGTAAATGTTTTTTTTTAATTACTTTGGTTTGTGTTTTACAGCTCGTTTTCAATTTGTATTAATTTGCTACGCGTCATTTGATTTTCTTTTCTAAATGTTTCATAAAATGTAATTAACTATGCTTATGCAATATATTACAAATGTAAATGTACGAGTATAAAGCTAAGTTTGCAGTTAATTCAATTGTTCACATATTTGTATATATTTATTATAGTGATTTGAAAAAAAAAAAAGCATTTCTCTTTTGTTACCTTTTTTTAACTAATTATATTCACGCTCTGATTTGAAAGTGTATCTTAAAAAAATGTGGGATATTTCGATTTTTTGTTTGCTTTTATATTAAATTATTTTTTATTGGACTTAACCAGCTTAAATTTTGTGTTATAATATTTTTTTTTTTTTTTTGTTTTTGCATATCCTTCAGGACACCTATAACTTGCGACGGTACTGCTCTCGAGATAGTTCGAAATATCGACATAGTCTACTAACTGATTGAACTTTTTGGTTACAGTGCCGTTGCATATTCCGATGTCTTTGTCTTAAGTTCATGCAGCTGAAATTTATTGCTCTAAAATTTGTTATAAATTTAACCTTTTATTTATTTATTTTTTTTGTTATATTATTTCGTTTTTTTCATCGGTTTTTTTTGTTGCGTTGTGACCTTATTCAGCAGCACGAAATATGCGATAAGTAATTTATTATATAAATAGTTTTACTTTCATATTCAGTTTTAGTTTTATTATATACGCATGTACATATATATATATATATATATATATATATACATACACAATATACATATGTATATATGTATTTATATATATAACTGTATATTAAATTTGTTTATTCTGTCTAATGGCAATGATGCGCGTGTTGCTTCGAACGTAACCTCGGCACAAAAAATTATTTACGCTAAAATATGAAATAGTTTTTGTTATAATTTTAAAGTTTTTCCATATTTTATATATTTTTTTTATGCTATAATTTTTTTTTTCTTTTTGTAAATTTATTGCATTTTTATTGTAATTTTACATAATTATTATAAGACTTGCTTTTGTTGTTGATCTTTAAGCCCGCATAAGCGTGAGTTCTCATTTGTTTTTCGTGTACATTATTTAATAACGTAGCATGTTGGTAAGTAAGTTAGTGTTAGCATTAGATTTCGATTTGTTTTTTTTTTTTGTTTTGTTTAATCTCGCCCCGCCCCTCGTTTTTAACAGTGCACTTCAGTATAAGTAAATATACATATATTTTCTTTTGGTTTTTTCAAAAAATTTATGCATTTGTACGGAATTTCAAACTTAATTTTCTGTTATTAGTTAGCATGTGTTTACTTTTTTTTGTTTATCAATTTGATTCGATTTGTAGTTTTTTTTTTTTATTCTTGTCAAACAGCCAACAAAATGTAGAATAATGAAGCTATGTAAGTATTTTAATTGGCAATTGGCAAGCACTCTAACAGTTGAAAGGAGAATCTTATGCAAAAGCGATTAATTAAACTAAATGAAATTAGATACAACGAAAAACCAAGAGGCATTTAATTTTTTAATAATTTAAAATGTGATTGAATGTAGGTGAATTGAGTTGGGTTAAGTTAGGCAAGCTCGTAACTATGGCATGTTGTATGCTGAATTTAAACAAAGGCAACGCTCAAACTGGTCCCCTTAATATGTAGTAAAGTACGCTATATTAATTATTTATTCAGTGCATTTCATGGTATGGGTTATACAATTGAATGAATGATCAAATTTACAGCAGTTAAGAATTTGAGAAAGAAAACTTGCTCTGCTGATTATTATTGTTAGTTAATAGAGCTGAACGATCTGATGCCAATAGATTGAATGTTGTGTTGTGTGTTGATTGGGCCTTAAACCTTTGATTGGGCTGCTAAGCTTGGCTAAGTAATGACACTGTGTGTGTGTGTGTGTGTGTGAATAAGCATGTGTGTTAATTAATCGACTAGGACCAGAGACAGACAGATTATGAGCACCTACAGAATGTGTTCGAATTAGGCGCAAATTTAAGTGCCTGAGTGTGTAAATGATAGTAAAGCATTTGTGTTAATGTGTATGTGTTTGTCTTTATTAGTGTGTGTGTGTGTGTTTAGATGAATGTTAGTATTTCTGTACTACCATTGGAACCATCTCAGTTATATCTTTTATTATAGTAGAGCTTTTGTAAATTGCATTGCAAGTAAGTGGAATAATAAATCGATTCGAAAATTTGCAATAGAAAACAAATGAAACTAAATGCATTTCAAATAACCAAATGGCGCTTGGCACAAGACCAAATAAAAATTGTTTGTAATTTACAATAAACAGCAGCTACGTTTGACGTATCCAATTTGAAAAGTATTTGTATTGAAAACAATTTTAATGCCAGCAAATTCAGCTACAAAATTTCTATTTGTTTTAAGTTATTTTTAATGCTTTTTTTACTATTTATAACTATGCATGTAATTGTAATTATGTATGTGCATATATATATATATATATGACTATATAGTCAATATGTAATGTATTAATTTTCGTTTTAACTCTTTCTCAAAAAATCTCAATGAATTTCACTGCACTTGTTGTTGTTTGTTGTAACAAGTACGAAAAGCGTGAGTAAGGGAAATAGATAGAGAGAGAGAGAGAGAGAGAGAGAGAAACAAATTAAACTTTCTCAATTGTACACGCTTTGTGCTCCGATTTACGTTTTCTTACGATTTTAAGTTTTTTCTGCGACTGTTTTGTGTCTTATTTTTTGTTTTTCTTTTATGTCACACATCAATGTTAATTATTTTGGACATTTGGGTTTGTTTGTTTTTGTTTTTTTAAATGATTTGTTCGCTCTTTAATACACATTTCATTATAGTTTAACTTTTAAAATTTCCTTTTGGTTTCATTACGTTTTTCATAACATTGTGTTGGTTTTCTTTGGTTCCTTTCGCTTTCCATTTTGTCTCAGTGTGCGCCCCACACCCCAATCAATCCATGCTGATGAGTGTTTACTGTTTTTTTCTGTGAGTGAGTGCAATACAGTACTCACTGCATACAATGAACATGCGTTCTGACTGTTTTGTATATATGCAAGGTGTGCTGCTGTAGCTGTAACTGTTTGAGTGTGTGTGTGTGTGTGTGTGTGTGTGTTGTATGCCTGTATGCTTTTAACCTGTTGCCCATTAGCCTTTGCTATTTCATCTGAAATCATAATGTGTGTATTCGAATTGTTTTATTCACTTAAAGGTTCAATTGGGTTTTTAGTCGCTGTAAATTATAATGAATACAAATATGAATGATTGTTTTTATTTTGTTTTCTTTAAGTTTATGTTGGTTATTAGTTTGTATTGCTTTTTGTGGCAGTTCAGACGGTAATATTCGTTTTAAATTTAATTTATTAACTATGCAGTACTTTAATGTAGGTAATTCGTGTGTTGTCAATTGTTGCGTTTTTTGTTTAGAATAAGCTTTAATTATTGATTAATTCATACATTTTTTTGTTTTGGTTTTTCTTTGCGCTTTATATTTAATTAGTTTAGAATTGGTGTTCTGGTTTTCGTTACGGTTTTAAGCCTTGTATTTAGTTTTTTATACTTTATGTTTGTTGCTGTTTAAATTGAATACAATTTGGGAATTAAATCTATGCAAATTATAGTTGTGATTTACTTATAAACAAATTGTAATAGAAGAGAATGCTTGTGTTTGATTAGTTTTTGTTTTTTTGTTAAAGCCAATTGTAGATATTAAAATAACAACGATTGGATTTTACATGAATTGCTTCAAAATAGATTTTTGCTTAAAATTGTTTGATTGTTGTTTGTGTTGGTGTTGGTGTTGGGACTAATATAACATAGCGGTCAGTTTGCTGCCGATTATGATGAAGATTGTTGCTGTTGTTGTTGTTGCTGCTGTTGTTCCATTTATAGTTGCTGTTGTTGTTGTTGTGTATATAGCAGAAAATTATGCTTGTTCGCTGTTGTTGTTGTTGTTGTTGCTTTTGTTGCTGTTGTTGTTGCTTCTTGTTTGCTGTACCTGTTTGCTCACTGTTGTTGTTGCTGTAGCTGCTGCTGCTGCAACTGTTGCCGCTGCTGCTGCTGCTGCTGTTGTTGCTGCTGCTGCTACTGCGCCTAATACTCGCGTGCGTCTTGGAGGGGGGGGCGAGGCCTGGCTCAGACATCTGCCGTGCGCGATGTTATGCTCGGCGATCGCGAGTGTATTACAACCTTGTGGCCGTTTTTTGTCACAAATCCATCGCTCTCAACGAGAACGGCCGTCTGGCGTCCGGCGCTGCCGCTGCTGCCGACACTGTGGCCACCAGGACTGCCGTCGTTGCCATCTGTAGGACTGTCGCCATCATCACCATCATGGGCAGCAGCATCGCCGCTATCATCTGCCGCTGCAGCGCCATCGTCGCCATTGGCGGCAGCACCATCAGCATCTGGATCAGCATCGTTGCTGGCATCCGCATCGCCTGCGGCGGCGGCGGCGGCGGCGCTGCCACCTGTGAAGCCTTCGCCACTTTTGTGCTTGCGCCACGCATGCTGAATGAGGCGGGCGCAATATTCCTCCCGCTGGCGCCAGAGTGTGGAGGAAACGGGCTCGTAGCCCTCGGTGTCGGGTCTAGCGGCAATTTCGCCAATTTCGCCAGTCTCCTCGATTGGATTGCCTTTGCGCGCGAAAAAGTCTTTGGTGAGAGCGTCGAGGATGTCCACACAGTACATGAGATCACCGCGACAGATGGGTATGTCCATCGATATGATTTTGTATTTATTGGGCTTATGGATTTGCAGTGGCGGCTCGAGCACGTCCAGGAATTCGGACAGCTGATCGTAGCGTATATATTGTGTGCCCTCTGGATCGAACTGCTGCCAAATCTCATAATACATATCGTAATCGTCGTCGGTTAGACCCTCCTGCACATCTTCGGTGGCCTGACTATAGTTCTCAAGAATGACAGCAATGTACATATTAATAACTATCAAAAAGCTTATAACTAGGTATGAGAGGAGAAACGTTATTCCCACGGTCGCTGAACCACAATTGCCCGGATAGCCTTTGTCGTTGTCGGGTGGATCGCATGCTTCCTCATTGATAATGGCGTCGAGCACACCATCCCAACCGGCTGAGGTGGACATCTGCCAGTATATATAGCGTATGCGCAAAATGCAATGGAAATCGATCATGTTATCGATCAACGATTGGTTGGTTTTTGTTTGTTTGTTTGTTTTTTGGAAATTTATTGGAATTGCATTTGAAAGCAGCACAAAACGCATAATGTGGACGGCAGTTGTGCGGTTGGTTGATGGTATTTTGTATTTAGTATTTTGTCGTTGTTGAGTTCAAAACCACCGATCGTCAAAGGATCGTTGGTGTATGAGTGTGTGTGTGTGTGTGTATAAAACGTCCAGTGTCGTTCGTTTTTATATGTGTGTGTGTGTGTTTGTTTTTTTGTGTGCGAGTGTGTGTGTTTTTTTGTGTGTGTGCGTGAGAAAGAAGTTTAAGACAGAAGATACAATAACAAGAAGAGTCATTAGTCAAAAACGTTAAGTTAATCGATCACTTGTTGTAAGCAAAACTAACTAGGATTATGTAGGCATTAAAGTAAGTAGTACTGTTTAGTATTTAGTGTGTGTGTGTGTATATGTGTGTATATGGAGAGCGTGACATTGGGTTATAGAGAGCCAGTCACAGTCACAGTTTTGATGGCCAACTAAATTCGCATTGAAATTTATTTTATAGTGTTTTTAGAACAGATAGTTAAAGTTACAGACAAAGTAAGAGTAGAGAGCGTTCTTGTCTGTGTCTATGTGTGTGTGTGTGTGTGTGTGTGTGTGTGTGTGTTTGCATATATTTAAAATATATGCTGAGCGTTGAAAAACGCGCGAAAAGTTTGCATTTGCTTTTGGGTGTCATGAGGAAATTTCAACATTTCATTTGGTGTTTGTTGAAAGAGCTGAATTAGATTTCTTTTTTATTTTACAACTAACAAAAACTGTGCATTAATGAATGTTTCCATATATGTGTGTATTTGTATGTGTGTGTGTGTGTGTGTGTGTGTGTGTGGTATGCAAACTTTGTAAACGCACACAAAACTTAATATACAACTAAAACTAAGTTAATGCAAAAAGATAAGCTCAGCATTGGAAACAGCAGTTGTGTTAGTTAAACACAATTTTTGAAATATTTTTTAAACAGTGTGTACACACTGTGACGTAGTAAATAATACAAAATTAAGCCAAAATCAACACAGAAAGTTCTATAAACTAGCAAAATCAAAAACTCATTATCTACAATATAAACTCAAAAGCTTTTTATATTAATTTGCTTATGCTGTTTACTGATCTCGCATATTAGAAAATTACAAAATAAATGTATAAATAAATGGCGCATGTTGCGTTTCAAAACCACATGTATACGTTTTTTTTTTTACAATGGAACAGAAACGAGAAGTGAATTAAAAAAATTGCACTAATTTAGCTTTTGTCAACAACTACCGCAGCTTGAATCAACATTGTGATGTTGCCACTAAATAAAAAAATATTTAGACACACGCACACACCGATTGGCAATTGGGAAAGTAATCGAGATGTTATCGATTGCCAGCTAGCTGTGCGGCGCCCTTACAAACACCTGGCCAGACCACTAGTATGCATTGGGAACTGGACGGGTGTGTGTCTGTGTGTGTGTCTTTCTGTGTGTGTGTGTGTGTGTGTGTGTGGGCTGTGTGTATAACTTGTGTGGGGCGTGGCAACATCACCCAACGACAACAACAATAGACAACATAAACCGTTAACGGAATTGTGGCTAGTACGCTTACCTGAAACAGCAGAATCATGCTCTGGCCAAAGGTCTTAAAATTGTAGACATCGTTAATGCCGCTCTTCTCCTTCACATGCATAAAGAACGACATGCCGAAGATGGCGAAGATGAACATCACCAGAAAGAGCAGCAGGCAAATGTTGAATAACGCGGGCAGTGACATTGCCAATGCAAAGAGCAGCGTTCGTATGCCCTTGGCGCCCTTCACCAAACGCAGGACGCGACCCACTTTCGCCACGCGCACCACACGCAGCAGCGTCGGCGATACGAAGTATTTCTCGATAATATCACTAAGTACAAGACCTGCGGGGGCGCACGCGATTGATCACAGAAGTTTATATGTATTGTGGCGTGTGAAGAGATTGATTATGAGAAATTGTATTGAGAATCATAGTTTGTTGCACACACTTAAGCTTAACAAGATTCAAAAGGAGCTGGACACGGGATATGGAATATGGAATATGGAATATGGAATTTGGGGTTCGGTACATAGCACAAACAAAATACTAAGGGGCGCAGCACAATATTAACAATATGTGCATACATACACACTGGGGATGCATGTATGTACATATGTATGTATGTATATATGTACGTCGGCTGAAATATTCAAGGCGTAGCGACTGCTTTGTTACAAATAGTTTAAATACATATGGTATGCAGTATATACAACAAATATAATACACAATACAATGTTTACACAGCTAAAACACAGTTTTTACAAAATAAAAAGCAAATTACCGACATCGTATACACAAGTTTACATATACACAATAATATACATACAGTATGTACAGTAGCAGTTGTTAAAGAAATCAAAATCATAACAAAACTTAAGAGAATTGAGCGGCACAGCACAGTTACTTTCCGATAAGCAAATAAATAAGAGAGCATGAGAACGCTCACGCTGTTATATTACAACTGTAGTAGTATAAGCGTAAATAAACGAAATGCGAGAGCGAAAGAGCGCGAGAGTAAAAAGCTGAACTTTTGAGCTTTGCAGCTGAAGTAAGCGCAAGCAGAAGAGAGCGAGCGCATGTTGATGCTCAGTTGACAGTTGAGTGAGCGCAACTCAGAACTGAAAAGAACCGCAAGCTTCTCAGCTTTACAAGCTGTACACTTGAAAAAATAAACATAAGCTTTGCATTCACAGCTATACACATTTTGTATACATAATACAACTTTATGTGTACATTGCTGTGTATGCTCATAAAAATATTGAAAACAATAGTTAGTAGTTGAACACGTTTAGCGAACTGTAAAAGTAAATGTTTAAGTTAAAGCAGCAACAACACTCAGTAGACGTATGTATGTATGTATTTTTCCTTGTTTTCTTTTTTGCGGCGCAGAGAAAAGCAGCAGCAGTTGAAGAGAGCGGAACAGAGCGTTAGGCGCAGGCGCAGGCGGAGGCGGCATCAGTAAACTTCTCTTACACAAATGTATGATTTTTTGAATGTTATTTTTGTATGTTAATTTTGTTTACAATATATATTGAGAGTAGTGTATGTACGTAGGCGTCTTTATAATTATAAGCGATAATCCGCAGCATATTTTAATAGTGCCAAATATCAACAACGTTCGTTTGTGTTATTATTAGCCCATTTGTTCATTGGTATATCATTCTACGTGAATGAGTACGAAATGCGCACTATCGTGAGGCGATGGTGTGGAAATTGAATGATTGGGCTATATAGGGTTAACACTAAAACGAACTATTGCGATACGAATGCGAAGAAAGGAATATTAAAGGCAAATTGCAATAAGTCTGGCCAGGAATAAGAGTCGTTAGCTATGGGGAAGAGTTATCAAAAAAAAACACTTAGCATAGATAGCGTAATAAAGTTTGAGAGATTAGGGAAAAATAAGCATTTGTTGATTTTTGTTTGTAAATAAAAGTACACTTAATTCTAAAAATTGATAGCCACACTATGTTCGTTGAGGGGCTATAAAACTCATTTACTATATATATGTTTTTTACCACGTTCATAGTAAAGTACATAATCTCCATTGCAGATTGGACCAAAACCATTAAGAAGATTCAGGCTAGTGCCACGGTACGTGTATTTTGGATTATTAAAAGTATGCCAATCAGCATAACATAGAAGTCGGACTCAAATCATAACGGGCTAGTTAGATCATCCTTTTGCATAATGCTACACACTATAATTAAAGAGTTTGGAGGCCATTGTATGTCAGTGCAAAAGTCGTACGATAATGTCTGATAACATTCCGCACGGCCATTGCATTGACTGGCCTGCCGAGGCGATTATATATTGAGGTTGAGGTTTTCGGGGATTTTGACAATTGTCAGATATACCGGGCAAAAGCTGACAGAGTTATGCAACCGACAATCGCACAGAGTTGTGGAATGCCCATTGACACCTAACTCTGATTGAATCTTTTTTGTGTTCTTCTTTATCAAATGTTATTTGTTTTGCGTTTGGTGAAAGCCATTTTAAACAGTGTCTTTGTGTGTGTGTGTGTGTAAGTAGCATTTCTTTATATTATTTATTTATGTATTTTTTTTTTTTTGTTTGTTATTCGCATGTTAATAATATTTAGCATTTTTGTTTTTTCTTTTTTTGTTTTTTGCATTTACAAAAGCGTAGTTCATTTCGTTTTGTTTTTGTAAATTTAATTTGTTATTAACTTTTAGAGTAGAGTTGAGACTAAAGCGTGTATTAAGATATTCGACAAGATGGATATCACTCTGCGTTTAGCGTTTTGCGTTTTGAGGAGGGCAAGAAGTTTGGGCAACATTGAAGCCAAATAATGAAGCAAATTTTAAGGCGCTTAAACTTTAAACTCTTTGTAAAATGTGCGCTGAAAATACTTTAGCGCGTGTGGTTTCATAGGAAAAATAAACAACAAAACTTGTTTTGCGTACAATACAAATACAAATAAAGCAAAGCAGTAGAAATATATTAGCTTTAGTTTTGCTTAGCAACTTGAACGGGAAATCAAAAATTTATTAAATAAGCCTTAAATAAAATTTTTGGTTTTTGTTTTTTTTTTTTTTTTTTGATTTGATAAGTAGGGCAGGGGGTACGACGAAAACAACAACATACAGTTTTATAGTTGTTGAGCACTGGGTCTGTTCGAATTTGTCAGCACTTTAGCAGCAGAATATAGTAAATATACATATATAGCATCCCTTTTATGTACACGACATGTATCAAAATGCGAGTAATATATATAAAAGGAAGCTCTTCTGTTGCATTCAAATTAATGTAGTAAAGCATATTTTAAGCCATCTTTTGTACAGTTTTTTTCTGGTCGGAATCCGGAATATACATATAGTATACCATATATTGTAAAAAAACAACAAATATATATAAAATTTGGGCAGCCAAGTTGAAAAAAAAAACTATATATATATATATATATATATATATATATGTAGATCCCTAATGTTTAATTTAGCACGCATTAAGAAGTAAGAAGTAGAAGAAGAAAATCAATTTTGATTTGGCAGCGCTTTTGTTTTTAGTACCAATGTGCTTACGTATACGTAATTTTTCAGCTGTGTTGACCTCGAGTAAAATCAAAATTTAAAAAAAAACTTAATATATAAAATTTTAAGTATATGTACATATACATATATAACTGATTTTAATCAATAAGTTAGCAATAGTCACAACAAAGCTTACACAACGGATTACTAATTATAAATTATTAATCACACCAATACTTGTTAACAGTTAAACATAAAAATATACAACAATTACTAATTTTACGCACAACAATGTTGAGTTTTGCTTGGTTTGGGTAACAAATACAACAACAACATAAACAAATAACAAAATCAAGCCTACCTTGCATATAAGTTAATGTATGTAAGTGCATACTTGATCATTTTTATAACAAATTTTAAAGCTGTTATACAACAAGCTTAGTTCGAATACTTTTATGCAAAATGGACTGAGCAGTTAAGCTAACAAAACTTATTTGTAATACGTTAAGCACAACGATAGCGAATGCTTCATATAAGATAAAAGCAACAATTTTGGAAAAAAGTTACAATTTATAAATACATTAATTGATTAATGAAAGTGCCGCCAATCATTATATAAAGCATTCGTTGAATATACAAATTTTACAAGTACAACAAATTGTTAACGCCTTTGGGTTTGGTTTTTTTTTTTTTTAAATTGAACATTTAGCAATTGTATATTTGAAAAATACGACAGCAAGTTAGTAGTAACATTTATAAGAAAAGATTTATTTTTGTTAGGGAGCGTACGGTGTGTCTTTTAGTCAGAAAGTTACAGAGAGAGATAGAGAGAGAGAGTGTGTTAAATATAGATATAGTTGTATGGAGTTTGAAATAAAGACAATACACACATACAGCAATAACGAGCGGTACCATACAATGATATTATTTTTTTTTTTTGATTTGGAGTTTTGGTAGGAAATTCTAACGTTTGGTTTGGAGCTTGGATGTTTGGCTTTAGCTTCTTAGTTTTTGTTTGTTTTAAATTTAAAAATTTTTTGTTGGCAATTTTTTGTTGTTTACTTACCTAAGATGGATAAAATGACAACTACTACATCAAATAAATTCCATGGCTCAATAAAATAGTGATATCGTAAAGCGAATATTTTTAATAGACATTCGGAACTGAAAATAACTACGAATATCGCATTCAGATAATCAAGGACCGCATTGTACGTGTCCGACGCATCGTAACGATCGAGTGTCATTGTGAACATGTTTAAACCAATGAATAACATTATGATAATATCGAATTTTTTGTCTGTTACAATTTCAAAGACTATTGCTTGTGGACGCCACTGTAAAGGGAAGTAAAGTAAAGTAAACAAAATCAATCAAAATGAAAAGTAATAAAATTAAAACAGAGAAATGAGAATTCACAACAGGTTTACACCAAACACAAGGAAGAGAAGAAAGATAAGAAAAAGAATAGAAGAGTTTGGTATAAGTATAATTAGTTGAACACGTTGCTTAATTAACTATATATCTTTTGTTAAAATACCATACTAAACATTTGTTATTTGTTATCAAAAAGATTGTTAGATTATTGTTAGTATTGATTTATATTATGTACGCTTTATGCAGTTATAATACGCTATAGTATATAAATTAATGATTTATTATAGTTTGTAAGATTGTTTTTATTTTCTTTTGTAGATCTGTGCCAATAGCAATCTTTTTTCCATGATCCTGCCAACATACATAACATTGCATGTGTATGTGAGAGAGAGAGAGATAGAGAGAGAGAGTTATGTGTGTGTGTGTGTGTGTGTGTGTGTGTCTAACAGAATTTTCGTGTATTTATACAAGTTTGTCATATACCTAGAATAATTTTATACAACCGTGTGAGAGATCTGTGCGTTTAAAAAGAGAGAGAGAACAGACTTGTTAATAGTACGAGTACACACTACTTGAAGACAGACATCATTCACGATTAATCATATAGAGTATAGAGTATATAAGTATTATTATATACAAATGCTTTGTACTTAGCTATAAAACGTGCAGTCAAATGTCAAAAGTCAATTCGCTTGAACTTAGTTCAATCTTAGCTGTTTTTTTTTTTTAATCGTTTTGCTTTGTCCTTTATTTAAACATGCCAAGTTCTTTGTGTTCTTTGATTTGTGACTAACACTAAACATGCCCATAACTTGTTGTTGTTGTTGTTGTTGGAGGAGTCACGTGCCATTTAGATTAGTTAGAGAAATGAAACATGCAGTTAGGTTTGTCGTTATATAAAGAATGTGTTTGGAATTTGAGTAGTATATAGTACATAAAGGTTTTCTAAATATATAGTTAGATTTATAAAACAGTTTGGAATTTCATTTTGAATTTTGGTCCGACTTATAAATTGGCAGACATAAAAATGTTTAAGTACAGACAACCAAACGGACACAATACTTAAATATTGTTAATTGAAATTAAGTAAAGTTGATATAGTAAGTAAAAACAGTAGCATATCGAAAATATAGAGTATGCTTGTTAGGAGTTCACTCAATGGCAACGGTAGCGTGTCATTAAATATACAACTTTAAACAAATGCAGCAAATTATATATAGAAATTATATACAAATGTGCAGCACACACACTACGGCAGCTATTACAGCGACTCAACTTTACGCTTGTATTTGTAAGATCCATTATTTAACTTTGACAAAATATTGCTAGAGAACAGGGCTATTTATTTATTTATTTGTTTGTTCTATATGCTTAGCTAAGCGAACTTCAAGTCGTCTATACAGATTTGCAAGGGTAATAAAAATTGTAAATGTTGTTGCTGTTGCTGTCGCAGTCAGTTAGTTTTGGTCAACAAGTCGCTTAAGTTTTAATACCTATATACACTGAACAAAACGCATAGAAAAAAGATATGTTTGTTTTTTTACAGCTAGTATACGATTGGCACAGATTACGCGAATACAGCGGCTTTCCACGCATTTCTGTAGTTCATAGTTTATTGTATTTTATATTTAATGTTATAGTTGTTATATAGCAAACGTTGGAGTGTTTAGTAGTAGTATAACGAAGGCCTAGTAATTATTTTCTTGAGAGTTTGTTGAATTCAAAATTGAAGAAAAACTCGGAAGCTTGCATTTTACGTGTAGGTTTTATATTGTTTATGATTAGTTTTTGTTTCTTGGCTGGTTAGTTTGTAAGTTTTGATACTTTTGGTATTGTTTTTAGTATTTTTTTATCTTATTTTTTTTTTTTTTTTTTTTGTATATTTTGTTTTGTTGTCTTACCCTTGGTCTTGGAATGGCTTTTAATGGTTTTTTTGAGCCCATCTTTTTCATAGCATTATAGTACTTTTTCTGATCTTCTGTCATGAACATTTCTAATGATCCACCTGCTTTTTTCTTTTGCTCATTAAAATTATCAATGATAACACCAATGAACAGATTGAGTGTGAAAAATGATCCAAATATGATGAAGAATACGAAATATAAATACATGTAGATGTTCGTTTCACGAATCGGCTGCTTGTCCACCTGTTTACGGTTTTTAGAGTTTTTTTTTTTCATGTTAATTTTGTAGCATCATTTTTTGTTTTTATTTTTGTTATTGTGAATGGATCATTTTTAGTGTTGTAGGCGGCAGTGTAGTTGTTGTTGTAGTGTTGTTGTGGCCATGTATGTGGTAGTAGTTGTAGTTGTGTAGTGTTGTTGTTGTAGTTGTAAGTTAATATAAAAAGAGAAAAAAATGTATATAGATATAAATATTTGATCAAAAATTGTTTAAAGACTTATATGGACTAAGTTAGTTTGCATTTTAGTTCAAATCAAATCGATTGTTATATATTTTTTTTTTTCTGATTCGTTAAGCGCATACCAAAAATAATAAAGAGTCAAAGTGTTTGTGTATATATGAAAATGAATTGCATTTATTGTTAACAACATTACCTCTCGTGAATCGATAGCATCGTTCATTATTTGTATCCAGCCTTTGAAGGTGGCCACTTGGAAAAGGCACAGATACGCGTTACCTACATGATCGAAATTCATTGCTGAATTCACCCACGTGTAGTTTTCGCTTTCGCATGCATTGCGATTTGGTATTATTTCATGGCTGAGTTTAGTTCCGTTTGTATCCTCGCACTGTCCACATCAACAACATTTGAGAAAAATGTATTTCAGTTATGCGTCATTTTAAAGTTGAAATAAATCAAAAGTGTCTACAGCTAAAGCTAGTAATTGTGTATGTAGTATGTTTGTATATGTGTGTATATATATATCAGCAGCTAATTAGCTTTAAGTATGTACATATACTTCAGTTCAGTTTTGTGCAAAAGGCAGACTTAATCGTTGCTAGTACTAAAAAGTGTACTACATTTTATAAGTATATATATATATTTTTTTTTATATATATAAGCTCTGCATGCATTTGCCTAAACTGTCATATGCTTTACATTATGACAGTTTGTGAAAACTATGAAGCGATTAGTATTAGTTACGGCAATTCAAGAACAATAATTTGTCTTGTAGCATATATAGTATATATATATATATGATATGTAAACATATATTGTAGCAGCTTTAACTTTTTAATTTATACTTATGCTACAATATATAGTAATAATTTTATGTTTTTTCTCAACTATTTACGAAAAATAGATGCAAAGATACGCATTTGATGCAAATTCAAGTTGAAGACTTTTATTTTACACATTGATTATGTTGCTAATTAAGTGCTGCTTGGATTTTCGAAAACTGTACAAAAAATAGCACAACATTTGTATTAACAGTGTTATCTTTTTTGTTGGTTTTCTTACATTGTTTTTTGGTTTTTGTTTTTTTTTGTATTTGGTTTTGGTTGTTTTACTTGAAAAAACGCTTGCACGTACCTTAAAATATTTTCCAGCAAAAAGCTGTACACCCATTATGGCAAAAATTAGCCAAAATATTAGACACACCAATAGCACATTGAAGATGGACGGTATAGCTTGTACCAGCGCATTAACGACGACCTGGTTTTCATTATTTTTCATATTTTTGCATAAGTATTTATTTCCCAATAGTAAAAAATATATATATTTTTTCATATATACACGGGTCGTCGTTTTGTAGAATTTATCGATGAGCAATGTGGGAATTGTTTTATGTGATTTGTTTCGGATTATGCGGCATTAGCGTTGAAATTTCAGTTCATAGTTGTAGTTGTGTGTTATGTTATGTTATTGGTTTTTTTTTTTTTTTTGTTGTTGTTGTTTTTAGGGAGAGTATACAGAATATAATACAATAAATGCAGAGAGTTATTTAGTAAATTATTTGATGTATTAGTTTCTTAAACATTACTAAAGCTAGTGTGGTATACATGTTACATGTGTGCAGTGTTTAGTTGTGTAATCGAATGATTTAGTGTGTGAATGAGTTTGTGTATATTATATATATAGAGAAAGGCATGCAGCAGGCTTATAAGCAATATTTGAGACTACATAACAGAGCATAACATGGCTTATTTATGATAAGTAAATAATAAATAAATACATGCAATAAATCATTGTTGGTAGCAACAGTTTTTTTTTGGTGCTCACTAATTCATATACATACTTTTTATTATACATATATATAATTAACTTAACTAGACATACGCATTTGCATAGTTAGCTACAAATTTTTAAATGCTGGAATTCATTTTATTTATAAATATTGCTACAAGCATTGAGATTACTTTTTATTAAAAAAAAAAAAGCATTGCCTACATTTTGGCTGCTACATTCATAGTTCGTTACTCTAGGACAGACAATCACTTCAGCTGCTTCTTTTTATAAATTCCAACATGTATAAAATTTGTTAAATTAGTTTAATTAATTTTAATAACATAGTGTATCAATTAATGGTTTTCTATTGTGACTGGTTGCAAAAATTCGAATGCAACTACATTTCGATGAAAAGCTGCTGGAATTTCATAAGAACAATTCAATTGCGCATACTAAGATCAAGCAGAGCGTAAACAAATTGAGGCGAGGCAGTAAGAACATATGACCAAGAGACAGAGAGAGAGAGAGAGAGAGAGAAAGTGCGGCAGATAAAAGATGATATAGAGAGAGCGCTCGTATAATGAAAGTAGAAGACTTTGAGGCAAACTGTTTTACATGAAATTTGATTTTTAATTATAACTATATATAATCAAGAGTACATTTTGGCTGTTGCAGTGTGTTAGAAAATGTTATAATGGTATGTTATATGTATATACGAGAGATTTGTAAGTAGACTGTGTGTCGATATAGTAAATAAAATACTAATGTAATATGAATAGCTAATCAGTCAATCTAAATACTACGGATGCATATTAATTAACTATGGTTGGAAATTTACGAGTAGGTTTAAATCAGCTGCTGCTATTGCTAATATTTTTTACTTAAAGTTTTTTATTTCTAGTTTTGATAAAATTACAACTTGGGTGTTGGTGATATGTAGTAATGAAAAGCGCGCTGCAAAAATTGGGTGAGCTCAACAAGCTTTAGTTATAAACTGTTTGCTAGTTTCGTTTAAAAATGATTGGCGCTGTTCAAAAAATTCAATACGAATGCTGAATTGATGTAGCAATTTGTAATTTGATATGTTTGAAAAATTTGCTGTATGTACTTTGTGGTATTTGATAGATTTGATTTTGTTGTTGTTGTTGTTGTTGTTGTTATTGTATTGTTATTGTTTTTTGTTTTATTGTGGATGTATGAAAGTACGTACCCGCATGCCCTGCATACGGGACATGGCACGTAGTGGTCTCAGTGCTCTTAACGTTCGCATAGTCTTGAAGGCTTGAATACCACCAGCTCCAACAAGTGAAGCAACGAAGTTGATAAGCGATACCTAGTTTCGATATAGTTCGAATAGTGCCAAATTTAACAAATTTACTTCACATACATATATTTAATTGTTATTTGTTATTTGGTTGGTAGTAAAATCGAAAATTTAAATTATAAATTTGAGTTTAAAACGTGTTCGAACTTTCGCTTTACTTTTTGTCAGTTATGTAGTTAGTACAGTCGTCAACTCAAATTATTACAAAACTCTAAAGTCAGCAGTTATGTATAAGTATAGCTTATAGTCTGTTTTGATTGAGCTGCAGCGAACCTAACGAAACGAGCTTACTTGCTTACTTATATAACGACTTATAGCAATTAACAGGGATTTATTATAACAGTAGTATATGCTTAGTTGCTAGCCTAAAAGTATTACAACGTAAACGAGTATTAAACTAGTTATATATTTAACATTTATATCATGTACTTGCGCAAACACATACATACTTATATATATATATATATATAAGTATTATAAACGAGCCGTAAGACTTTAAGACACAAATAACACAAGGAGTGGCGTATAAGTGGGTGGGGGGTGGGAGCACAAACATAGCATAGACAAGTATATCGAGCACTGAGTGTACATTAAGTGGAGGTAGCTTAATCACAAGCTGAGTACGATTAACATTTACGATACACTGGGCGGGGGGGCTTACAAATAGAGTTCACATAAGGACATAAAACATAACTCGTTAGATGCAACTGTTGTTTAACTGTTGGGGTATGGGCGATCGAAACTGATAACTGTTATACTTGTTGGGAATGTAGTAGAAATAGTTTGCCCTTGCAATTCACACACAAACTCTATAGCACACACACATATAAAATATAAAAAAAAAAAAATTTGTAGCCTCAACAGCCGCACATTGCTCCACAATGGACTTTCGAGACTGCAAGCGCCAAAGCGTTATGATAAATGAGCGTTATATTACAGTTTTATATGCATATATACATTATTATAGTTTAATTTGCATAGATTTTGACGTTTGCATTGTCCTTTGAGTCTATTGTATAGCCGTGCGACATTTGCACTAGGTTTACTTTATTTCAACGATTAGTTTGCTGATCTTTTATTGATTTTTTTTTGGCTTTTGTCTTTATATTGACACATTTTTGCTCAAACTTTGCTGCCGGACTCGTTTGGTTCGTGGAGTTTTATTTTTTTTTTTTTTGTATGCAGCGTGTTAAACACGCGAAAATATTGAACGTTTTTTGTGACCAAGCGATTGTTTTTTAAGGTTTTCGAAAATCTTTACTGCTTAGATGCGGCTTGTATTTAAGTATAACACTGCCACCACTGCGTATAAGCAATTTATGAATTGCACTTGTATTTACTTGCCGTTACTATTGAAATGTTCGATTATAAGTACGAGTATATATGAATTATATATAGACATCAGTTTGTACACTAAATATGACACTGGCTGTCAAGAAAGTTTTTGCTTTATACAGTGGTGCTGCTTTACTATATAATAAAATATATATAGTTAGTAAGTTATTGTTTGCAATTTAAAGTTATAAACATATATATATTTATAGTGCCGCTAAATTGGGTCAGGTTTATAGTATTCATGTGAGAGCAATACGCGTAAGGTTCGAAACTAAATGGCAATGTATAACAGTTTCTAAAAGGGAATATAACAGTAAGTATGTAAGACGCCTGGGGGGTAGGTAAACTATTTACTTGGTCAAGATAGCTCGATATACTTTCAAGTTTCTTTTAACTACTGTATGTGATACAATTCCAAGATTTGCAAGTACATTAAGACAGATATATACATGATATGGTGGCTTAAGACTATGTTAAATACTTAATTACACTAAATATGCTGTACTAGCGCTAGGATTGAGATTAACAGTATGACAGCTTTGCAATTGAACGGCTATGTATAACAGTTAATATACAAAGCTAAAGCTTATAGGTTTATTTATTGCAGACATAGAGATGTAACAAAATTGTACATATGTATGCATGTATGAATGTATGTTGCACCACTACGCATACAATACATAGACGATTCGATTCGCAATCTCTCATTTTGCATTTGAGCGTATGTAGTGTATGCTTAGCTGATTGCATGTTACAAATACTGAGAGCGAAGTTACGAAATGTATGTTAAATCATATAATGCTTGTATAGTTAATTGTAATAATAAATAAAACAACAACTGGCTGGTATAACAGTTAGCAAAAGCGCCGCCCTACGCACGCTGTGAAAAGTTGAACTTAATTTCTTGATTTTGATACGTAAGCAACACAGATTAGAGCAGAAATTAAACATATAAAGTTATTGATTTATATATTTAACACAAAACACGCGCTCACAATATGTCATGACATACATACAAACATAGGGAATACAAGATGCTCTATAACAGCAGAAAACTGCTGCAGCAGCTGAGAGAGAGAGAGAGATAGAGATAGTTATAGTTATAGAGTAAGATAAAGTGAAATGTAGAGCGTGTTGCAGCGTCGGCTGATTTCAGACTTAATTATAAAATTGATGTACGCAGCTTTGTACATACATAAATACATAAACGTACATAAGGTACAACTTATAGAGAAACCCAATAAATTGAAGTGATGTGAATTGCATTTGTTTTAACACACACACACCAGAAACACAACTGCATACATATATATAATAATATATATACACATATTATTTTGTACATATGTCAAAAGAAAGTTACACTTATATAAATATATATATAGAGAGAGAGAGAGAGAGAGTAAGAGACAGTTATAGAAAGCAAATGAGCGCTTACAAGAGTAACACACACACACACACACACAGATAGAGAGATTATACATTTAGTATAGTATTGTTATGAACAGAGAACACATTGTATTTTGTAAGTATGTTTGTATGTATCTCATTTTTCGACACTACTTACTTTCATGCCCTCCCATCGCGAAACAGCGCGCAGCGGCCTTAAAGCGCGCAGAGTTCGCATCGATCGGAAGGCGGGCACATCATCAGCCCCAGACCAAACCGCAGCCAAATTGATTAGCGATAGCTAAACGACCATATATCGATTACCATATGTGTGGTCAAAAAATAAAACAAAACTCAACCAAACACAACAAAAAAAATTATAACTTGTAATTCAAAAAAATCAATTAAAATGAGCTTTTTGTGTAGATTTGATGTACACACTTAGACTAACTACGTAACTGACTAGCTAAGAGTTGGCTAAAAATGGTTTTATACTAAAATTATTTTGGATTTTATACAAGGCTGCGCTAGGTAATAGAGTTACATTAAGTATACGCATTGTGTATACGTCTCACATCTGTTTGCTACTATAATACATATTTTATAAACTCAAAAACGAAACATTTATTCCATTTCAAGTCGGTCGTCAGTCAGCGTTAAGTGATTTTTTGAATTGACATCTAGAATTTCTTTTTTTTTTTTTTTTTTGGCAAAATAGTTAGACAAATTCTTTGCGCATTTGTTTCAAAATCAAAAAGAATGTGTGTTTATTAAGTTGGGTTGGCCAACGTTCGAACTTACCATGACAATAACGAAATCGAGCCAGCACCAAGCATTTGTGAAGTACACTTTGAAGCCGAGCGCCAACCATTTGATTAACATCTCCAAGAAGAATATAACCGTAAATATTCTGTCCATGTAATATAAAATATCCTGCAGTATGGGTCTTTGTGGCAGATGTACATCTTCTAAAGCCTGCGGTGTGGCGCGTTAATTTGAGTAATATTGGGTAATGTTGGAATTACATATTGGTTCAATTAAAGTGATTACAATTACAAACAGATAGTGGTTAAAGCAATATAAGAAGCTATATAATTATAATTACAATTATAATTATAATTAAATTTATAATTATATTATAATTATAATAATTATAATTATTGTACGTATGTTAATATATAAATGGAGCCGCTTTGCTCCTATTACAATATAAGTATTTATACATTTTGTTTTTATTATTTTCACACGCAAGAAAAAAGGCAACTTTGGTGAGTTTGGTTTGTGTCTGTTTTTCTTCGTTTACTGACAAATCAAAGTCAAACGCTAGTTAAAGAAAAATTTTCAAAGAAATTGAAGACAAAATTCTTGAAATAATACGCAAAAGCGTAACTATGCTCTAAAAGCTACACACACAGTATCAAACAAAATTAAATGCACAAATACACATACATATTGTATGTGTATGTAATATGAAACTAATTACCAATTGGCTTCTTATTGGATTTCTTAACACAATTCGCATTAAGCGCAGACACAAACCGTTTGACCTGAACTGTGTCTACGCTTAAATTGATTGTGCAACAATTTATAGTAATTTAGTTTAAAATGAAAATTTATTAATTAAACTATGCTGCTACTGATAGCAATAATTTGCAAACAAGCAGGCGCTGCTTAGATTTCATTAAAATTAAAGCTATACATAAAACAATGAGCGCGTATTCAGCAATTAATTCAATCACTTTCTAACTTCTGATTAATCAGTTATCAGCAACTGCTGCACAATATTGTTTGATAATCAGAAGCGTTTTGAGCATTAAGCATTGTGCGTTTTACATTTGTTGTGTTTATTGCTGTCAGTAGCATTTAAAACAATAAGTAAGTTAACTCTAAGCTGAACTATGCTGAACTATGCAAACACTAAATAACATGTGAAATTATAAAAATAATATATTTAAAATGAAGCAATCAACTTTGGTAGTTTTTGGTTTTTTTTTTTTGGTATTTTTTTAAGCAAGACTTGAAAAACTACTTTTGTTTAATTTTCTTGGATTGAAAAATTGTTGCAAGTTTTTTAAATGACCAAAAATTGCAACAATATCTACATTTTAAATATCAATTAAACAATTTCAAATTAACTTGTTTCTATTTTTTTTTTTGTTTTTTTTTTTTTTTGTAAATGTAGTTGTTGACTTACCAAAGCTAAGCTACTCATTAAAATCATAGTGATAACAGCTGTTTCAAAATATTTATTTTCAATTAATTGAAAAGTTTTCAGTCGTAAATTGCCCCATCCTTGCCAGAAAGGCGAATCTTCGTCACCGGCTAAGATTGGAAATTTCTTATAGTAAGAATCGGGGCAGCAATCAGCTGGATATTCGTCGAGTATATCCTCATCGTTTGCATGTATTATGATATCACCGTCGAGTGGACCCTCCTCGCACTCGCCTTCCTCGTCGAGCTCCTCGTCAAGACCTAAATCCTCTTTACTGGCGTCGCGCTTCTCCTCGCCCTCCATTGTTTCGGCGCTACCCTTGTGGCTTTCGTCCTTGAATGGTCGATTCTTATGGCTACCATATGAGTTAATGCTGGCAGTGTCGTCGTCCTGTAAGGACAAACCTCTATGGTTTAGCTCGTGTTCCAGTCTATTGTCTTGGTGGTTAATTGAGTTGCCAATCATCTGTATATAATTATTTATACATACATATATATATATGTATATATACATATAAATGTATATTTTTGGATATATATATATATTTTAGAACGATTTCAGTTCAAGTGTCAAGTTGGTTAGTTGGTTGGTTGGTTGGTTGGTTGGTTGGTTGGTTGGTTGATTGGATTGGTTGGTTTAGTTTATAGATTTTGATTGTTGTTTGGATTGTGGAATATGGACACACACATTCACACATATGTATACACATAACAGTACACAGTTATATGTAAAAAGTATACAAATAAGTAAACGAAAAGGAAATGAATAAATAACATAAATCAATTTGTTGTTGTCGTTAGTTCAAGTATAAGTACATTTAATACTTATTGAACTACAAAAATACATTCACATTAACATACACACACACAAACACACACATGTATGTACATGGTATATATATGTTAATTCATGAATGTACGCTGTAGTTTGAATTTTAGAGCTTAGAGTTCGAGTTGTATTATTTACCGTTGCATTATTTAGATATTTGGATTTCTTTGGCTTATTGTTCTTCAAGTCGCCATGTATCGTAAACTCCATGCCATCCCCAATCGCCACCTCCAGTTGGGTTTGCTCCTTCAGGCCCTTCTTGATCAGCCCGTCCGCCAGTATCTCATCGTGTCCCAACTCCAGCTCATTGTCTCCGTGCTCTGCGGATATACAACGACAAACGCCCTTGCCTTTCGTATCCGAATATATCGTATATCGTATTTTTTCACACATTTAATTTTCGATATGTACATGTTACGTATTATATATATAGGTATGGCATATATAGCATATATATTATATATATATATATATGGTATGTATGTTTTGTACATGTATGGGTGACGATGACGCATATATAATTCATATAAATCATAAAACGAAACGAATTCAGAGAAGCAGTTGCCGTTCGCATTCAAGAGTTGTTGTTATCAATATATTTGATTTTGATTTTGATTGTAGTTGTAGTAGTCGGTTGATCATTTGATTGGATGTGTTGTTAAAGGTTCGTTAGTATGAGTTTTGTTTATTTTTTAGGCGTTGTTTTTTTTTTTTCAATACGTAGGCCAATGCAATGCGTTCAGATTCGAGAGTTTCGATGAATCATGACAAGCCATTATACGTTAATGAAAAGAATATAGATTTATATTTAGGCGATTAATATCATATTTAGTTGAGACGCAAAACGATTTGCAACACACATTTAAAATGTTTAAATTATTTGCATTTACATTAGTGTTGGAAAAATGATTTTTTTTTCCGTTGACAACACAACACAAATACAACAAGCACACAAATGCAACTGAACGGGCGCACAAAAATCAAGAGCTGCAGAGTGAGATGAGCTAAGATGAAATCAAAAAATGTTTACTAAATGAAATTATATACAAACTATAGCCAACATATACAAAATGAATTTACCATTGATTTGCATATGAAGTAATTGTTACAGTTATAATATTTTACATAAGCACTACGTTTACATGAATTACAAACTGTTGTTGCTAATGTTTTTCTTTTTTTTTTTTTTTGTTTTTTTGTTTATAAGTTCCATACATATACAATATACTTAGACAACAATAATATCGAAAAAGAAAAGTTTTGTTTTTTAATACTATGAAGGATCAAATCCACTGTTTTACTTTCAATTATATCGTTACAATGGGAAATCGAATATATAATTTCAATTTCTTTAGCTAAAATTCAATTCGCTAGTGAAAAGTTCACATTAATTTTAATTTATTTTATTTTATGGAACTGAGGACTGAGAGGGATATAACAATGGCGTGAGAAAAGTTTTATACATTTCTTGTTTGGTACTATTTTTCAAGTATTAACTGCTAGTATAAAGTACTAAATGTTTATGAAACGATAAGAAACGTAAAAGGTTGTGGGCAACGTGTGAAGAGAATTAATAAAAGCTACGAGAGCTAATGGCTTACGGCAAAGTTAAATGAAAATATTATCTAGTTAGATTTATTGTTGCTATAAACACGCACTAGAACATAACTAATGCCAATAGTATTAATGAATTCTACAAATCGAATAAATGGTAACGAGTATGAACGGGCGGGCGGTCGGGCGGGCGTTCGGGCGTTTGATCAATGTCACACTCGGCTCAATTCTTGATGCCCCCGGATGCATATACATATACATACATATACTTTGACAATATACAGTTACATATATACATATGCATACATAGTTCTTTGCTTTAGGGTTTTGAAACAACAACAATTATGTTCGAAACGAACGGAAACCAACATGAAATCAGTTCACTCTCATGAGTTGTTCGAAAAAATAATTACAAAAAATTGCCTTTCTACTTCTTTCGATGTGCAATTCGTAGACTTTATGATTTATGTTTCATGATGCTTGGGGAGCTGGCCGGGAATTTGAATTTAGGGAATATATGGGTACACTAACTTAGTTAAATTTACATCAAAAAAATTACATTTACTTTTAGACGAATTGGGTTTTTGGCTGAACTAGTATTTAAAAATTTTTGTTCTTCAATTAAACGATTATATATTATATTTTGTTATTGCCAATTGTTAATAAAGTTAACATTAGCGTATACGCAATTATATAGTATTATATATAATTAATAATTGAAAACAAGTGGATAAAAACCTTCGCTCCAAATCCAACTGATCTGGTTGGTCCTCTCACCTGATGGTTGATCACTTATTTGATTTGTCAATTTGTTACGTATTAACTTGAAACAATCAGCAATATTACGCTTAACCCAACTTTTAAAGCGGCCAATACGATTAAAAGCCTCCGCTATTTTGTTGGTGTCATTGTCGGCAGTCGGTGCTGATAAACTAGATGAGCCAAAATTTGACAAAAGCAAGGCTAAGAAAAGGTTAAGAACCTGCAATGAAATGAAAAGTATAAACAGCTGAAATGTGAAAAACAAATAACAAATCGTAAACCTACCACAAGATTGCCGATGACAACTGTAGCCAAAAAGAAGGGAATGCAAGACACATCGCCCACATACATGCAGTCCCACATAGACTCGATCCATTCACCGCATAGCACACGAAATACAATCATAAAGCTGTGCATAAAGTCTGTAAAGTTCCAGCGCGGCAAGTCACCATCCGGAAAACGATCTTTATGATCTACAGTTAGCGAAAGAGAACAAGCCAAATATGTATGAATATTTTTTATAGTTATAAGTAATATGCACATTTAATTGTTAATACATGTATTTTATTTTTTTTTTTGCGTGTTTTTTATATCGTTTACTAAAGCCACATACAAAAGCGTGTGCAAAAGTGTACAGCGCACAGCAACAGCACCCAAAATCAATAAACAAATAGTGTTGAAAAATGCAGTTAAAAAGTATTATATGTATTACTGTTTTAGCTGAGTTGCATTTAATATAGCATAGAAAAAAATTGTAGTTTAAAAAATAAGCTTGAGGAAAAGTTGTTTGGTTTTTCTTTATCACGCTTGTACTTACAGCTGTACCATGTGGACCCAGACCCATTACTAAATTTAAATATTATGCAAGTTTCACTTAAACGGACCGCAGCTTTAGTAACTAATGATTTTTAATGTTTCTCAGCATAAAAATAATAAGCAAATAAATGCGTAAATAAAGTGAAGCTTCCATTTATAAAATTAATTAACACCTAAGCAATATTATTTTTTTCAGTTAAGTTAATTATTTGCAACATAAAAATCTAATTTGTTTTTGGAAAATGTAAAGTTAGTTTTCAGTTTTCAAATTCGGCACACCGAATACTTCTCTTCCTCTTTTTTTTTTTTATGTACATATATAGTTAGTGATTAACAACAATAACAATAACGAAACAAAACGCACACACATGTAATTATGAAATACACAAATCTCCACAACAAGATCTCAGCTTTAGGCATCAATCCATTTTGGAGTTTTGTGTTGATGAACTTACCATGATAGTTCTTTCCGAACAGTTGCATTCCCATCACCGCAAAGATGAAGATGATAATGCAAAGTACAAATGTAAGATTACCCAATGCGCCCATTGTGCGTCCCATAATAGAAATGAGTAAATTAAGTGTTGGCCAAGACTTGGCCAATTTGAAAACACGCAGCTGCATTTACGGATTCGGAATTTTTAGTAATGATGTTGATTTTGTGATAGTTTGAAGGTTTATCAGGGGTTAATTGTTGTCATGTCGGTTGCAATTGTGAGGATATGAAAAGTTAATTCATTTGTTGCATCATTTGAATTATTTCAATTGTTTGTTTATTATTTATTTTGGTTCGTAAGCCGGGCAAAGCATTAGGAAAATACAAAAAAAAAAACACAAATAACATAATTTGATATATTGTTGTATATAGAACGCTAAGTCCAAAAAGGTAAATGCAAAAATTTTTAAACTATTTGAGCATGAGCAACAAACACAGCAATCTATTGCTGTGCTTGATCTTCATACATTTACGTAATGCAATTGTTTATAATAATTACATTTGAAACAGTTTTCGTTTAAATTTAAGCTAATTTATAGATTATGTATATATAATGTCTATAGTTATATACTTAACGAAACTCACATATGCGCAATGCATATTGCATGGAGCGATGCTATTTAAATATATATTATTTTTATACAAAATTATTTGGCATTTCAATTGGTTTCTGGTTTGGTCACGCTAACGAATCGAATCAATAGCGAAGCACAATAAAAAAAACTTGTTGAAATCGTAAATGATAAGCCGTGCCCAAAAGCTTTGCCATTTTCGATTTAATGCTTCAATTATCGAATTTTGTTATCGATAACATTAAGAAAAAGTGTTCAGCTAAAAGTATGTTAGGAAGTTAGAAAAAAAATATACGTTTTGTTGAAGTAAAAAGTTGAGTATAAATTGTACTAAGAAAAGCATTTTAAGTTAGATTAAAAAAAATTGTTTGTATTTGTTTGTTGCACGCTAAAACTTGCTTTGTTTGCAGTGAATTTTCTTTTTTTTTTTTACATATTTGTCAGTTGGGCATATACAATAATACCTGTGTAATTTTTGCCAAACAGCTGCATGCCCATTACCGCAAATATGAAGATTATAATGCATAAGACGAAGGTTAGATTGCCCAGAGCGCCGACAGTGCGACCCATAATCGATATGAGTAAATTTAACGTAGGCCATGATTTGGCTAATTTGAAAACACGCAGCTGTAAATTGGCAGGACATTAGCGTTATGAGTGTGTGTGTGTGTGTGTGTGTGTAAAGTGTTGTATAAATTGCTTTACACGTTGAGCACTTGGCATTTATAATTAGTATGGATTACAATAGTTATAAGACATATACGTTCGCTGGCTTACGTACTAAGCTAATTCAATATATATAGTATTATTTTAGAAACAGCTGCAAGAGAGAGAGAGACAGCTTACCAAGCGAAATGATCGCAATACGGATAGACCCTGAACGCCCTCGAGTCCCAGCTCCAGCAGCGAAAGTGCCACAATGATGAAATCAAATATATTCCAACCCTCCTGGAAATAATACTTGGGACTCATGGCCATCAGTTTCATAGTAGCCTCAATGGCAAATGTAGCGGTGAAGAACTGCAAAGCACCAGAATTATATACCCCATGGCACATTTTAATCGTTTAAACTTACATAGTTGCCACTCTTGAGCACACGCTCCATTTCCTTATTCATATCATGATGATCCATTGCCATGAACATGGTATTCACAACGATGCACAATGTTATAAAGAGCTCAACGAAAGGATCAAAGACGATAAGCGACACCCATTCCTGAAACTTTAACCAAACCCAGCAGCAGTCCCACACACAAAACACATCGATGCCTTTGAGTATCACTTCGAGCGCTTTATCTTTAAATGTGGGCCCATCTTCGTCATCGTCCTCTGTTGGAAAATAGTAAACGGAGACTGAACCATACAAAAGTTTGTTATTAGTTGTGACTTGACCAACTTTGACTCAGCCAGTTTTTAGCGCAAATTTTTCAGACGAGTTTGAAAGTTTTTCTGCTTGCTCTGGAAATAATTCATTAGCTTTATCCAGGCTAAG
The DNA here is from genome assembly GCF_011750605.1 of Drosophila busckii. Lineage (NCBI taxonomy): Eukaryota > Metazoa > Arthropoda > Insecta > Diptera > Drosophilidae > Drosophila > Drosophila busckii. The sequence continues at coordinate 6,586,088 of NC_046608.1, read as the reverse complement.
CACAATGAAAACATAAAAACTATCGCGCAATAGTGTGCGTGTTAGTGTATGTATGTATGTATACAAATATATATATATATATATATATATATATTTGTATGTATGTGTGTGTGTGTGCTTTCGAGAAAAAGAGAGAGGCTGTTATTGTTTCTTATAGACGAGAGCGCTTTTATTAAATTAGTGCTTAAGTTTGCAAAGAAAAAATTAATACTATGCTGCACTTTTCGAGAATTTTGATTAGAGTAAAAACTTGAAGCGTCACTCGTTATTGTTGAGCAGCTGATCTACATGTGTGCAGAAGTTATCGTTTATCTAAAATAGCTTCAACTCAAGTATAACTGACTAACAACTGATTTGTAATTTCTTATGAATGGGAGCAGGGGCCAGTTAAGCGCGCTTCATATTAATTTGATTATTTATTATACTTATATTAATACAAAACTACAATAGACTCTACAGAAACAAGCAAGCAGTATATATAATAAATATTTGAAGTTAAAGATTAGTTACGAGTCAAAATTGAATTAAATTTGAAATGCAAGCAACTACAAGACAAACACGAATTCATAAGCAAATATACATATTACGTATACATATTACGCATACGTATAAGTTATAATAAATAAATTTTAGTTAGTTGAGCATGCATTTATAATTTTGCTATAATGAACTGAAACGCAATTTGAAAATAAAACTGTAACTGTAAATCAAATAATAACCTATGCCAAATGATTTAAATCGTAAATATGTAGCCTCTCTTTTTTTATAAAATTTCATAATGCAGCAATTCCAATGCATAGAATTTGTTGCATAAATGAAAATGTGTTATTATTATTTGTTGTTGTTGGTGTCGTTCTAGTGCATTTAAAGAAGCGCTGCGAGTTTTGTGAGTGCAGAGCAAGCCAAGAGCAAAGCTCGAAATGAAAGCATTTCAAATTTCTTTTGCAAATTGTTCAAGTATGTGTATATGTTAAATGTTTTTCTTGTGTATGTGTATGTGTTGTGTGTTGGCAAAATTATTATTTAACTTATATTCTGTGTGTGTGTGTGTATATATGAAATTTAGATTTTGGGCTTGCTTGCTGCTTTAATTTGTTAAACTTGTTTGTTTCGTAATTTTTCTTCTGTTAGCATCAAGGCATTTAAATAAAATGGACGAGTCAAAGAAGTCATTCATTTGAGTATTATATATAGCATATATAAAATTACATACATACATATATATGTATATATATTGTTATATGTATATATATAATTGTTATAATAATTATTAAGTTATGTTGTTTGCTTGAAAACTTTTGTAATAAACAAAAAACGAAATAAAACAAACAAAACAGGTTTAGTAAATGAGCATTAAGACATATGCGAGTAAAATACATATAAATATAATATTTGTAAAGAAATTTCAAAGTAATGCAGAAATTTCTTAGCACAAATTTCGATTTACATAAATAAATAAATAATTGATAAATTAGTTTAGCTTAACTGATGCATAGGCTTATGTTATTAATTATGTTCCACATGCAACACGCTAGAAAAATTTGTTAAGCCATTAAATAAAATATTCATTCATCAATCCATCAAGTCAGCACGTTCTGCATTTTGGGCGTAGCGGGGAAAGTCTGCATGCGTATTATGTCTATAATAAAAGTTCTTAAACCGAAAAGCAATAAAAACCAATCGAATATACAATACAGTGGTGTAGGTTTGTAGTTGAAACACAAACTAGACAAAGATTCTCAGAGCCACGTTGTCTGATAGCACAAAATGCTTGTAAAAGCATTGAAAAGTTGAGTTGAAACAGTTTAAGCGTAGATTATTATTTAAAAAAAAAAAAAACGAAATTAGCTCTGCTTGTTACAAGAACAAAGGCAACGACACTTAAGTCTACCATTTGATATGAATTTGTACAGCAATAGAATTGAAACTGGATTTAATTATTTACACGAATCTAACTTTTTGTTCAAAAGTAGAGCAAGAACTTAAGGAAACAAAAAGAAAACTGAACAATGCATATGAAAGAGCGAGTAACAGAAATTCAACTAAAGTAGTACGAGACGATTTTTCAGATACATATGTATTATTATTCTTTAATGCCAAATGTACACAATGCAATAAAACGTGAACAGAGTTAATCAAATGATTAAGTTTAGTAGATCAAACAGGCTTGACTTACCACCACGATCACTAGCACGACTATGCCGACCAGCGGCTTGCTCAATAATATCATTCAGGACCATAACATCTGAAAAGTGAAAGTGTAAGTGAGTTTTAAAATATAGAAATACAAATATTGATCTATACTCTAAAACAGAGATACCCATCCTATACACACTTCATGCCTATTTGTTTTTGTTTTACACTTGGGGGCATGGAACCCACACAAGCATAACATTTTAATGGTGTGTGTGATTTGCAAGGCTTGCTGGGATTTTTTTTTGTTTATCTATGCATTAGAGATCCCCAACTATTCGAAATTGAATTGACAATAATTTTCTTCAGTGCAAAGGTTGACAACTAAATTTTTTCGCATTTATATATGTGTGTGCTTTTGTTCATATGTATTAGTGACTGCTCTAAAATATATAATTAAATTTCCTTTGATCGTCATGGCCTTCCAACTTTTCCTTTCCGTTGTGTTAATGTTCCATTGGCATTTTATGGGTTTTTTAACAGAGTTCGCGAGAAGTGGTCCCTTTTTGCAAAAAGTCCCAAAAAGACACAATTGAAAACGGGATCAAAAAGATACTTCAACCCTGTTTTTACTCAGCGTGCCCTTTGCTCAATCAGTGAGAGTTTCTCGTCGCTCTCTTTATGTACGCGCTCACTCGAGACTCTTTAAATCGGTGAGAGTGTCTATGTGTGACCATTTCTATCTCTCTCACCCTTTCACGCTTTGCCTGTGATGAAATAAAGCAACAGCAAAGCACTAATGAAACAACAACAACAAAAATATCCCATTCAAACTGCTGTCGCGAGAGCGCTTCGTGTGTTCTCTCAGCGATCAGCATAAAACAGAATACACACGAGAGAAACAAGTTTGTCAAGTGTTGTCTGTTTAGAGAGTGAGCGAGTCTGTACAATATTTCCCTGTTAGTTTAGTGAGCAGACAGCTTGTGAAATTTTGGTTGAGCATTTTTTTGGGAGCTCTGGTTTTTAGGTAATTTATGCCAATCCCAACTCCCAGCATTGTGTACCTATCACCAGGACGCAAACTAAAGCATCTTAGCTGACACACGCAGTTTATAATTTGTTTTTGTATCGATAATAAATCGATACCACATCACTTGGGGCTACATACGCCTGAGCAGCCGAACATATTGGAATAGACCACGTCTGGTAAAACAACTGGAACCAATATCTGCTAACAAAGCTACACAGCAATAACATTTTAGGCATCCAATGTGCCCATATCTGTCTAAAGATGTTTAAATACCTTTCATGTCAACGACCGTTTGTGTCTGGACGGGCTCAATAAAAGGATTGTCGTGATGTTTGATCTTGCCCGCTTCATCAGTGCACTCTAGACCAATTTCCTATGCAAAACAAAAAGAGAATAAGTTGAGTTTCAAATTAAAGCATTCAACTGCTTACATAGTCCCGATGATCGACCTTGTGATTGGTGTCCAGGCAGGTGGTGCCGCCATTGGTAGCGCCCACTGATTGATTGCGCGTATTGCGATTACGCAATTTACTCTCCTTGGTCATTGTGCTGACGCCCATGACGGCCATGCCGCCGAGCAGATCACCATGTGAGGTATACGATATACGAGACTGATGCGAGGTATACGATGAGTGTCTAGAGCCTGCAAGCGAAAACCGTTGAAAGTAAATCAGCTGTTAGGCAGGGCAAATGCACAAATCCGGAACTCACCCAGATTACCATAATAAACCGGCACTATAATGGCGCCATTCTCCTCAGACATGGGCGTAACGGCATTCGAGTCATCGGCATAGGGCAAATGTTGTTGTGCATCCTGATATGTTGACAATACCAGAGGCTTGCGATCGCTGCCTGGTATTCCGAAACGACCACGTCCATTGCGTATTGTGTACTAAGCAGTAGTTGTTGGAATTAAAGCTATGGTTAGTTCTATGTATAACAATATACAACAGTAGTGGGTAGTAGTAGCAGTAGCGACAGTTAGATTGTAGATAGTAGTAGTAGTAGTAGTAGTAGTAGTAGTTATAAAGTATAAAGTAGTTGTCAACGTGGTGAATTTGTAGCAATAAACATGACAAACTTGTAGTATACTTAATATATTAAAAAGAAAACAAATTAACTGTATATGAATATATAACAGTAAGAAATTATATACAACTGAATACACAAATGAAGTGTTAAAAAATTTAATAATAATTGATTTAAAACGCACATATACATACACACTTTACAGACCCTAGCGATATATAGTAAGCCTAGAGTGTTACTTGCCTATAGCAGACAGACATAGTAAAATATTAAGCGTTGTCGTTTGACTTTTGCAGTTTTGTTTAAAATAAGTTAAATAATTTAAACTGTACATAGTAGAGTAGTTATGTAAATATACAAGAAGTGAGTTAGACAGCGTTACAATTAAATAATAATAATAATAATAATAATAATAGAAATATAAACAACTAAGTATACGTTCTAAAAAGTTACTGAAACAGCGACTGTGACAGTGACAGTGAACGCAGTGATAATGACTTCAGTGACTGTGAACGCGACTAGGTGCGTAGTTTGTTTATTAGGCAAGTAACTATTATGTTATGTACATTTGGCAACTTTATGCACACATACATAAGTCAAAAATACATACAAATACATAAGTCAATGCACACATACATACATACAAACACACATACACTTGTGGCAAACATTAAAATAAGCCGTGTTGCTTAGCCTGGATTTAGTTTTGCATTCAAAAACAGTGACAGACACAATGGAAAGTATAACTTTTTAAAAAGAGTTATAATAGAGACAGAGAGAGAGAGAGAGAGAGAGAGAGATATATATATAGAGCGTGATGTCATAGTTTGTATGTAGGTATATGTATTGTAAATTACAACAAACAAGACAAAATATAATTAGACAACGTAGTACAAAACCAAATGCTGTTAATTATAGACAAATACATAATGTATATATGTATACTATAATAATATAATTGTATTGTTTTATACATGAATATGATAAGTTATCGAACTGAACTACTACTTGAAAATAAATTTAAAACAAAGTTAATAGAATGAGCGTCGGTGTAAGGCTCTGTGTCTTATGTTAGTATATGATAGTTGTATGACAAATTTATTAACTTATACCCATATACACATATACGCGTTATTTAATACTTGCAATACTTTTATTTTAATATTTTTAGTTTTTCTTCAAGTATATAAATAAATAAAATAAATCTCAACTGTTTGTATAACAGTTTTGCAAACACACATACATACATATGTACATGTATATGTGAAAGTTCGCATACTAGTGTAACCCATGAGTTGTGACTGAGTGAATAATTTAGCATATTGCTATGCGATTAAGTTTATGACATTGCTAGTGCTATATATATATAGATATATATAGTTAAGAGTCTATGTCTATGTGTGTGGGTGTTTGTGTGAGTCTTGGGCGCTTACCTTGTGAGAACTACGTGATCCCCTGCGTATGTTAAACGGTGAACCAGGTAAGGATAAGGATGTCTGTTTTTTTTTTTCATTATTTTTTGTATATTTTTTTTTTGACAAATGAAATATAAATAGAAGAAAAGATAATCAAATAAAATATATATATTTACATATGTATATATATATATATTTCTCGTATATACGTTAATACATTTTGTTTCCTGCTTGAGTTATGCTACATGTAGCATAATTATTTTCAGTGTATAACTATATTTGTTAGCGTGTATGTATGTATGTTAAATCGCGTGAGCATTAATTTTATATATGTAGTATGCTTGCATTGGATCTAAATGAACACAATTATGAATAATGTTGCATTAACTTTTGTGTAGTTTTAATTGTTAAACTAAGTACTGTTTTGTTTTTAAAATTTTTAAGTTTTATTTAAATGTTTTATTCAAACAAAATAATTGTAAATAATTGTAACAAAATTTATTTATATAAATAACGAGCTGAACAACGAAATCAATTCACACTTTCTTATTATTTGAAAATAAATAAATCTCAACTATTTCTACAGTCAACTAAATTTGTTTAAATTCAAAACTTCGCTGCTAACGGATGCATTGAGTTATTATATTCAAATTCGAGAACTACGTTCTGAGAGAAACTTTCTCATGAAAGTAACAAACAGAAGCTCAAACATAAGTTTCAATTTAAACAACATTAATTCGATATACGTATAAACTGTAGTGTATATGAGCGTACCCTAAGCAGTTTAGTATAGTATAGTAGTAGTAAGTTTTGGGCCTGTTGTATAGTGTACGTTAGTTATATAAAAACAGCGTGAGTTCATTAGAAAGGAACCTACCTGAGCCTGCGACCGATTTGGGTAGAAAGTTGAAATAGAACTTGGCGTTAAGGCCGTTTATAGTTATAGTTAAGTACGAATAATTCAAATGCGACTCTTGGGCAGTTAAAACGAGCGAGCGAATACAAAGAGCGTATGCAAATTATTAGCAAAGTAGTAGAAAGTGAGCGGCTATTGCTTAAAGTGTTTGAAGTATTGATTTATGTATTTCGTGGACTGCTCTACTGCTTCAATAGATTTGACCTATAAGTGTTTGCTTGTGTGTATATCCTTTAAATAAACTTTGCTCACAGCCTGTGCACTAAGCAAAATGCTTGCGTTTGGTGTAATTGTTGCGTATCATTAGCCATGCCTAGTTAGTTGGTTTAAGTTTATGTAGAGACGCAGGTGCTAGTTAAGTATGACAACTTTGTTTACTTTGCTCAATTTACTTAATTATGTTGTATGTTGGCGAATTAAAGCAACTCTTAACACAGGCATGCAAATAATAATACCAAATCATTCGAAAACAAATCAAATGTGTAGTAGTAGCTCAAGCTAATTGAAACCACCCAAAACTGTCCTACAAATACTTAACATATTTACAACTAGTTATGGGCGAGTTAAATATTCGTTTTTTGTTTAAAGAAGTTGCAGCATTATTGTTGTTGCTTCAACTGTTTGTTGTTGTTGTAGTTGTTGTTGGGTGAGCAAAAAATTGTTTTGTGTTAAGCAATTTGTGGCCTGGGTCGTCTTCAGTTCAATGAAACTAAGCAGCACTGAATTTTGTATTTGTATTTTTGTTGTTATTGTAATTGTTTGAGAGCTTCAAACGCATAAAAGTTGTCACCTAAAGCATTCCGAGCAATGTTATAAACTAAATTTGACTAAAATATAAACAAATTTGTAAACAAAATAAAGTAAATGAGATTGTTAAAGAAATGCCAATTATAAACAACAGCTAGGCTCAAGTAGCCGAACATTTGTCTGTTGCACACACATATTCGCACACACACACACACACACACACACACACATAAGTACATGCAGTTATACAAACAAAGCAGCGAAATGAGCGTAAGAAAGTTTGCGCCAATGACAATAAATATGCAATATATCGATAATCTATATAGAGACAGAGAGAGGTATGTTTAACTAAAGTATAGATTTATGCTAACTAAATCATACACACAAACACGTACTAACACTACTCGTTGATATGCAGGGAATAGGTAACGACATTCGCTAGCTATGTTAGTTATATATAACGAACTGCATGATAGCAATAAAATTAAACTGAAAATCAACAAACAAATTGATAAACAAATCAATGCAAATCAGCAATTGCAAATGTTAAAACGCAGCGCGTTAATTCGAGCAATTAACTAAACACTCGTCTCAGAATTGAGCAGCCAGCGCGGCTATCGAAGTTTTCTCATACTCAAACATAAGAATTCAAAGAGCACTTGTTGGCTCAGCAACTAGTAAACAAAATAATTTACGAGCATTACCCAAAAATAAACTGAGCATTATAAAAGCAACAAAAATTGTTAATCTAACTAAAAGTAGTTTAAATATATTTTTAAAATATTTTTACTTTTTCATTATTTATTAGATAAGTTATTTATACCCAATAAAACAAATAAGTATAACAAACACATAAAGTTTCAAATCAACAGAAAATTATTGAGCTCGGAATACTTACCGTGCTCACTTTACGAACTTTGGTAGCTTGGTGTGCTGTGGTAGGTGCTGGTTGTCTTTGTATAACGCTCACCGACTCCGACTCCACTTCGACGCTACGTATGGACATCTTCTCCTTGTTGTTGTCATCGTTGCCCTTCTCACCACCAACAAACAGCTCATAGCTGATGCAGGAATATGTTGGACTCTTTGCCATCTCGGGATGCAGGGCGGCCTCCTCTGCGGCGGCTGCATCGGCGGCGGCCTGCGCTTGTGCATTGGCGCGCTCTTCCAGCTTTGCTGCTTTCGCAGCAGCCGCCTCTTCCGCTTCCTATAAAGAGATATGCACAGAATACTTTTGTTTGCTGATCTTGTAACAAATTGTGTGGCTGGCCAGGTTGAGCGGAAGGGAAGTGGTAGGTAGCAGGATGCAGTGGGGTGGGGTTATTGTCAATTAAAAAAAGATTGAACTACTTTATATACAATATATAGTATAAAGAATAATTTATATTGTAGTGCTCTATGTGCAAGGGAGGGGGCTGAGTTGGGAAACGGATTATATGCATAATATATACATCATTTATTTATATTATATAATATTATATTATTTTTTAGTTTGTATTATATAATTATAAATTTCGTTTGCTAGAATTACGTGTTTATAATAGTACTGGTTTTTTCTTTTTATTGCTTTTTTAGTTTCAAGTGTTGAATTTTTGCATTGAAGAAAACAAAAGTGCAATCAAATTAAAAACTAAAGTGTTATGTGTGTATATGTAAATATATATGTACATATATAGGTGTTATTATATAATGTGAACACCAGTTCTATGGCATTAATTTCGAAAATTTATAGCTCAAGTTCATAGGCAAGCATAGTTTATATAATTTTTTACATACACAAATTACGTTTAGTTTATTTGGCGTGTATAGACGGTTCAAAATTACAGTTTAACGTTTAATATAAAATATGATATTAGACTGTTTCTTTATGTACATGACAAAAGTTTTATTAACTCTAATATACCTCTAGTTCCAAACCTCACCTACCTCGCGACGAATTTATTAAACGATCCTTGCACATCGTACATACTAACTTAGCTCCCCCACTACCCTTCCTACTCCTCGGTTACCTTTACTTTAAATCACCCTAGTTTACACCTAACCCTATAAAAACAAACTTCTCGACGCCTACCATAAACAAAAATACACTAAAACTAAAACCAATTTAACCTACCAATATTAACTACCACAAACAATACACTATTAACTCTACCTACCCTTGCTAACTACACTTACCTTACCCACTACAACCCCTACTCCTTCTTCCTTATTAACAAAACCACTAACTTCTAAACTCCCCCTTTTTAACCATACCTTCATAAAACTAACTTTACTCGTATCTAAACCATCCCATATACTATAATTACTTAAACCTCCTACCTTCCCCCTTAACTATAAATACGTTACCCCAATTTACTTCTCTAACCCTTAGACTTAGACTTTCACTTAAATACCTATACTTTAACTCACATTTATCTAACTCTCTAGCCTTATGTCACTAGCTTCTAAAAAACTTACCCTTTAGTTCCCGTCTCTTAGTCCAACAGACTAAACCCTCCTTAAAACACCCCCTAACTATAAACCTACTATACCCTCATATAAACTATATCCTTTACAAATCTCTTTTATACACACCTCCCCCCGTTGGTTATCCCTAAAATACCCCTTATACCCCACGTATTTTAATATAAATAATACTCTCTCCTACTACCTCCCTCTGTCTAATAAAACCACAACCTCCCACCATAATAAAACCCCCTTAGTATACTTACTCCTTATATTTACCTTGAAATATATACCATACCCTAACTATTAAAAACCTAATTATAACCTCACTTCTCACACCTGCCCTTTCTGCATTAACATTTTACCCTCCCTCTATTAGTAAACTTAAACGTTCAATCTCTCACTAAAACATATTACCTCATCACCCTACTTAAGGTTACCTCCCTATTTTTTATATAACTATCATAACCCCCTTATAACTTACTAACCCTATCAACCCTAACTAACAAAACCTAGTATATAAGCAGTAGTGTAGTAGTAGTAAATATAAATAAATTACTAGGTGCACATCAAGTGACGCACTTAAGTTAAGGTTCGATATTTGCATTTGTTTGAATTGAATTTTATACATACATATACAAAAGAAAAAAGCAACTCTGTTATATTTGTTAGATATTTTCAATGATCAATTTGGCTCGACTGGCAATTGAAATTGAAATTATCTAGCGGCATTTCAAGTGGCTTATATGAGTTAGTTGTTGTTGTTGTTGTTGTTGTTTTTTTTTTTTCTTATCCATTTGGGTAACCGAGTCGCTGGTTTTCTACTTACACGTATAGCCTCCTCTTCGGCAGCCTCCTCTTCTTCGGCCTTCTTTTGCAATTCGTCATATGACATGGCAACAATGGCCAAAATCAAATTCACAAGATAGAATGAACCTAGGAAGATGATGACTATAAAGAACAGCATGTGCCATGGTCCAGCGGCACGTAGCACCAGCTGATACAGGTCCTCCCAAAAGTCCTGCGTCATCAAGCGGAAGGCGGAAAGGAATGCCCAGCCAAACGAATCAAAGCTAGTGTAGCCATAGTTGGGATTCGGACCAAACCCCTGCAGACACACGTAATCATCATCACATTGACTGCAAACCGCATACAGAAAACAAAGCATTAGAAGTTAAGTCTCTCTAATATCGACTACAACTTACCCAGCACCAGAGATATTGCCGCATAACGGAAACGATATGCCCTCATCCTCTGAATACCAATTGGAGCTATTGCGATTATGATAGTCCCAATTCTCGTCGGTCAAATTGCCCCAGGAGCCATCGAGTGGAAACTTTTTGATGCATTTCTGCGTCAGCACGCCCATGTAGATTTGCAGACCCATCAGCGCGAACACCGACAGGGAGAACATTGTCAAGATTATCACATCGCGCAGATTCTTCACAGACTCAATGACAGCGCCGACAATGGTTTTCAGGCCTATTTTATTATTGATTATATATTGAAATTACATACGAACAGTAGACAGTAGATTATTATTTTTTGCATTTGTAATTCATACCTGGAACAATGGCTACGGTTTTAAGCGCACGTAGCACCCTAAACGTTCTCAGGGCTGCAAGATTACCTAAATCTATACCCATGGTCACATAACTGTAGTCGATCCAAAACAATTTTGTTTTGGGCGAGGTAACGCAAATATACACATGAAATTTCATCAAAATATTAGTAAACATAATGCTACGACTTTGATAAAAAAATACATAGAAAATTTATATAAATTTGATACGATAATGTTTTGCAGTCGTTTCATAATTACAAATGTATAATATAAATTGTCAGCTTTAATTGTTAGACATAGTAATACAAATTTGCAAGCTTACCAACTAAAAAATTACAATAAACAGTTTAGGATGAGCAATAAAAACAAAAAGTTATTCAATGAAAAAGGGCAGCAAGCTGAAACAACAGAACAAAACTGTTATACACACATACAAACACATAAATGAATGATGCGATGTGTTCAATTCATGGCTTAGTAGCTGCAACTAGCAGCTTAGTTTGGCTGGGGGGAGTCAACATTGTGGTTTTCGTTTCTTGTGGGCGTTGCTATAAAAAATATTTATGCGCGCACACAAGCGTAGCATAAAAACAAATTAAAGTTGAACGCAACCAACTTTTATATACACTTTGACAGAGTCAACGCATCACAGCTCGTTTTCGCTGCGGCCCGCTATGTATATTGAAAATTAGAATGCGAATAACTTCTAAGTTATACGCGCCGAACTTTCTAAAATCGATCGAAAACATGACCAGGCGTTTTTGTGATTTATTTCAGAATTTTATATATTTTTGAATGGCTTAAAATCGTTTATTTCGTTTTGCGGGGGAGGGGGGAGTAAATAAAAAAAAACTAAAATAAAAGCGTTCGGGTTTGGATATAGAAGCAGCTATATACAAAATTTGGTTGCTCTAGCTCTTATAGTTGCTGAGAACAGTTTGCTCAAAATAAGGCGGCAGCCGATGGCTTATCGACCTCCAGTTGTTGTGATCAAGAATTTATATATTTTTTGTGGTCTGCCACGCTTCTCCCTGTTACATACATACACAACTTCATGATACCCTTTTCCATTTTTTACAAAAATGTCAAAGTGTATAATAACTAACAGCTACATACATATACATATACATATACATATACATATATATATATATACATATATATATAACAGCAGTTGGAGTGAGCGCTCGCTAATGTCCAGTCGTTTGTCGTTTTGGGCATTTGCTTCATTTATATTTCATAATTAACTATCGATTTACTTGCAGCTATGTACATAGTACTAACTAACTAAGCAATGGCAATTGCGTGTAGTTTAGTTATACAAAATCTAAACTGCATATGGACTCCCCAACTTCTCGTTGCTTCGATCGCTGAGGCGCACTTAAATTTCGCTGCTCAAGGCTGCGCGTCTATGTGGCGCCAACCAAATGCGCTGCACGAACAGCTCCCAGCCCCCCGCGCAGTCGCTGGGCTTAGGAGCAACGAGTAACCTCGAAATCATTTGCCCCCATAATACAAAAAAACGTTGAACAAAGGCAGCCAATAAATGGTTAAAATGAAGCAGAAAGCCAGTGAAATGAAACTGTCACGAAATGGCAGCGAAATGAAAAAGAAGAACAACAACAAAGCAAATAATAACTTGCATGACCAACCAAAAAATTTGTTTATGACTTTTTATATACATATATACGTATATATGTTTGTATATATGTTTTCAACGTGTATGTATCATGTGTTTAGTCATTATAGAAAAAACCAAATGACGTGTCTTTGTATGTGTAACGCGTCATTAGAAACGGCAGCTAAATAAATCAGTATAGCAACTTGCTATACGCGACGTATGTGTAATTTTAGCTGCCTTTTGTTTACGTTACATGTTATTAGTTTCACTGTATTGATTTTAAAATTCAAGCCGCTATTTTTATTTATTTAATTAAATTTGCTAACTGCCGTAACTAATGTGCAACAATTACACACACACGCACATATACATCGACATATAGACAGACAGACAGTTACATATGTATATGTCGATTAAAAATTGTAAACTCAAATCAAAAATATGTGTGTGTATGTTATAGAAACTATTTAATTTTATATACGCACATTTAAAAGTATTAACTACACTAAATAAGAGAAATTAATTAAATAAATGAAACATTTAGAGCGCCCGCATATTGAGCAGTTAATACAAATGATTAAAGCAAATTTACGATTTACGAAATACGAGAGCTGATTTACGATTTATGATAAATATTTGTATGTGTGTGTATGTTTATGTATATGTATTAAATATATATAGTTTAATAATATAACTCACGCTAAAGCTATTACTACGAAGTCCAGCCAATTCCATGCATCTCTAAGATACGTAAACGGGCATAAAATGAAACCTCGTGCCATCACTTTAACAGCTGATTCAAATGTGTAGATTCCGGTGAATATCACCCTAAAAACGAATTGAATTTTTTTTTTGTTTTTTTTTTTTTTGCTTTTTTGATTGTCTTTAAGCTTTAGCTGTTTGCTTGCAGTTTAGCTGTTCATTTTATATAAAATTTAATACTTTTTGCTGCCTGTCAAAGTTTGTTTCTTAATAAAATATTATAAATAAAAACACAAACAAAAAGAAACATACAAAATACCAATGGTACTGCGCTTCGCTTAAAAGTATGCTATAGTTTTTGTGACGCACTTAAATACACTTAAAGTTAACTTAGTTCATAGCTTAGCCCTGCCTCTGTTTAAAATAGCTTTGACTCACTTGTGCTAAGTAAAGTTCTAACTTAATATGCATATTAGTATATGTTTGTGTGAGAGAGACAGAAAGAGAAAGAGAGAGAGAGAGAGAGAGACTCATGTGGGACTCGCTGACAGATCAAAGCTTTGGCATAATTGTTAAGTGCCTGCCGTTTTGATTACTTGAGATACAATGCGAGGCTATGTAAGCTCACGTGCCTCGTGCCAATTGTCAATGTCAATAATGGTTAATACTTGATAATGATGATGATGATGCTGCTGCTGCTGCTGTTGGCTCGTTGTGGGCGTCTGATCAATAGAACGACCTTCGACTTAGGTAGCTGCAGCTCTTCTATGCGGTTAGTCATTTGACTGATTTACAATTGACAGACAGACGGACGAACACACGCACACACACACACACACACACACACACACACACACAGTTGTATAGACAGTTAGACACATGTAACTGTAGCTGCAACTAGTTCGTGGCTGTTGTGCTGTGGCTCTGAGCTAAGCGTTGCGTTTGACCTAGGCCCCAATGCCTGTGAAGGACACTCGAGCTATGTTTTAATTGCAGGTATTATGTCTTACTTAGAATCATAAGAGCTGCCTACGCACACACACACGCAATAATACAGACGAGCCACATACATTGATGCTGCTGGCAACTGCTTAGAGCCATAGATAGAAACCATAGACAATCAACACACACACATACACTCAATCTACGCTTTGTGTGTGAGTGCATGCACACATACATGCATGTAAGTGCCTCAAGTTATGCGACAGCAGCTGTGCCATTTTTTATTTCCCAACTTGGCAACGAAACGAAGCTAAACATGTAGACCAAGATGTAACATCAGCCAACGCAGCAGCGTCGACTGTATACACACACACACACACACACATAAGTACATAACTGCTGTACATAGACACACGTCGATTTGTTAGGGTGCACAATTCTGATACCAAATCTGCGACAATAACTTTGATATCAGCTAAAAAAATGACGTAACTCTTTTCACTTTAGTTGCTTTTGCTTGATTGCCTTGAAGCAATTTGCTCGTTAGAAATTTTCGATGATTTTGTGCTACATTACGAATATTACAGAGTCTCTATGTACACATGATGTATGTCTATGTATGGCTGCACTAGCTATGTATGGGTTTCATTATAAACAGCGCAAGAGCTAACGAGAGAGAGAGAGAGAGAGAGAGCGGCGAGTGAGTCTTTGAAGCCAAGAGGGTGTCCTATATGTATTTGATATATTCTAAGGCAAATACTATATACGCTATAGCTATTATATAGGCAAGTATACAATGACTATTTATAATTAATTAGCTACAAAATACATACATATGTAAGCTTTACATTAATGCTGAATCCTTAACTAAATGAAATAAATGTAACTAAGATTTTGCTTTTAAAAACTATGCTATATATTTTACATTTGTGTTTTACATATGAGCTCTATAGTATATAATTTATATTATGATTTGTCTATGATTGCTACTGGAATTTACAGGGTCTAAGATTTTACTTATTTAAATACTTAACCTACTTACATATACATATACTAATACGATGATATTGCTACTTAATAATCGGCACTATCGTTAACGTTTATAGTTTTTTAAATGTTTTCGAATTCAACTGATTGATTTATACGAAACGTGAACAAACCAAAACCAAATGACCTGCTTAAAGTGCCAGTAAATTGCATTTAATTTTACATATAAAGTATGTTAATTATTTGAAAGGTAGCGCCCAGTTACTAACGAAAATGCGTTTCGATTAAACAAATAGAAAGAGAGAGATAGAGAGCTGAAAAATTTACAAATAATGAGACATGTTTGTTTCTAAGCAATTTACTCAAAAGCCTTTAAATTTAGCATTAACATTTTATTGACAATGATATTTTGATGTTTAATATACAAGCTCAGCTCAACAAGTTTGCTCTGGCATACAAAAGCTGTTGAGCAGTTGGGAGCTGATGAGTTTCAACTACTAAACGATCGTTACAAAAAATACAACTTGTAG
Source organism: Drosophila busckii (assembly GCF_011750605.1). Taxonomy (NCBI): domain Eukaryota; kingdom Metazoa; phylum Arthropoda; class Insecta; order Diptera; family Drosophilidae; genus Drosophila; species Drosophila busckii. The sequence continues at coordinate 6,570,027 of NC_046608.1, read as the reverse complement.
TTGTCTTTAATTTTTTGTGTTTTTTTTTCCTGGCAAGCGCTTGAAAATGGAATTCAAAATTGCTTATTATACTTTTTTTTTCTTTGGTTTGTTGTTGTTTGGCAGTTTGAATTGTTTTTACGTTTGGCTCGATTATAAATTATAGTTAAAACAAATTGTATGTCAAACCTAAATACACGTCTGCATAAATATCGAAAAAGTTACATTTAATATAAATAGTAGTATTACGTAAATAGTTGATTATATAGCATATATAGTTACGTATACATATAGTTTGTTTTTTTTTTTTTTTTAAATATATATATATACTTTTTTTTTCTTGACATAAAAACCAAAGAAAATTACGTAATAAAATTGAAAATTGAGAAATCAAAAACTGTAAATTAAACTCGTAATTATTGATCGGTAGTTAAGCCTCGCTCTAAGTTTAACTAGCAGTACAGTACTTACTCAGTGGACTCGACTGTGGGCGTTGTCGGCATTATCATCAATATGCAGTTCACGAGAATGGTGGTAATGATAAATAACGAAAATAATGGATGCACTAAAATGTAAATGGCCACACGACGTATCGGATTGAATGGATCGAGCAGCCACATTGCTTTTGATGCAGAAAAGCGAAAAATATCTTTTCCCTTGCTTACAACTACAAATGTCTGGAATAAGATAAAATGTGGGTTAAGTTGCTTGCAAATTTAAACATTTTTCATCTGCTGCTTCTGCTGCTGCTGCTGCTGGCTGCTTACCAGTATATTGCTGTAAAAGGGATCGATATCCTCGAGAGGAGTGGAGGCCAATTCCGGCGGGAAGCTGCCCTGCAATCGAACAGGTATTGGCACACCCTGTTCAAGTGTAGGATCCGGTTGTGGACCTTCATCCTCGTCCTCGTCATCATATCGGATCTGTTTTGATTGGTTGTGGTTTTGGTTTTTTTTTTTTTTTTAGAATACAGAGAACAAAATATGTGTGCGCACAATTATATTAGCACATGTGTTATATTGCCAAACTATAAACTATAAACACTCGTGTACACAAGAGTTATGGGCATGTCCATTCATGTTCATAAGTAGCAAATATGGTATATTAAATAGTTAGTTTAGTGGTTAAGTAAGTATATAAATAAATTATAAACAATTTTGCACTTGTAAGCACTTTGAAATGAAAATTAAATCGCCCACTGTGGGCGCACAAATTTAGGCATAGACATAGGCGTCTATGTGTGTGTGTGTGACAAGTAGAAAGCGGAAGAAGAAGAAGTAGTTTGTTGGGCGTGTAGTTTTCGTTTTCATAATTAAGTTTAGCTTGTGGCGCTTGGAAAAACACAAACATACACTTAGCTACATTTACACACACACACATACGTATATATGTATGTATGTATATAGCTATAGTTAGTACCAATTTCGCGTGGTCCAATAGTTGCGCTTATTTTCAATTATTCAACAGAAAGCGAAGTAAAAAGTAAAATTGAAATAAAATTCGTAACGTGTAGGGCATGCAATAAGTTCGAACAGTGTTGGTAAGTGCGGCTTAGTACAACTTAATATATATATAATATACTATTTACAGTTGCCTTGGACAGACACAGCTACTGTAACGGTTTCTGCGTTATAAGCAAGCATAATTCATTATTTATATGCTCTAAACTGCTTGAGTTTGAATTGGAACATTGCTGTGCCTTTTGCGCTTATCGATTAAAGGCACACACACACACACACACACACACACATACATACAGACACATACACAGTGACATATATAAATGTATGTATAACTAGCATTGTGTGTAGTTTTTACTTTCCATAGACATGGACATGGACATGCAATGCCAACAGCAAAAAGAAAGAAAGCAAACTAAGGCAAAAAGTCGAACGTCATGAATTTTTGTTCGAGTTACTATATACACAGTACACACACACAAGCACAAACACACACGTACACATATAAGTAGGTAATATGTATGTACGTGTGCATTGTATATAGAATACGGCGCTAAAAATTCCATAACAGTTTGCTTGCTTGCTTGTTTGCTTGGCGTGACAATTAGAATGTGTGTGTGTGTGTGTGTGTGTGTGTGTGTGCGTTGACGCAATTGCGCCAACAAATGGGAACAGGAGCTAAAGCCGTAGGGGAGTTGCTGTCGCAGTCTATGACAGGCTCGCTCGCTGGCCTTTTAAGCAGACCAAGTCAAGTCTATATTTAAACTAATAAAAGGCAAACCGCAACACTAAGCATCACAGAGCGTGAAACAGAGCCGGAGACAGCAACAGCGACAGCGACAGCGAAAGACAGAGAGAGAGAGAGAGAGAGAGAGAGTGTCACCGGACACAGCTGCTGCTTGCCTTGTGTGCGTTTGTATTTGTTACTTTTATGACGCATGCAGTACGCCGAAACCATAAACTGAACTGCGACTGTCGAAGACGTAGCTGTATTAGAAATATAATAACATGCTTCATAAATAAAAATACTAGTCTAAGCACACAAACACACACGAGCGCACACGCAGCACAAAAAAAAAAAAATGATTAACAACATTATTAATTGCTAGCAACCAAGCATAATTCTCACTAAATTCAAACAACAAGCAGCTACAAATTATAAGCAAATCTATGTGCCTGCTCATCTATGCAAATGCTTAGCTTAGCTTAGACGTTTAGCTAATAATGCGCAGCTTGTTTGATTTTCATTTTGATTTGCTGCTGATGTGAGCCTAAAAGTATGCCAAGTTTATTGTTAATTTGTAGCTGCGCATTAGCTTCGATTTATTGCCGAAGTATTAGCTACTAAATAGTTCTTGTCGTCATCATAGTCATTGGGCCAGTGCCACTTACTCACATTACGTTTACCCACTTACTGAGCTTTGCCAGCGCCACGATGAGTCATAAAAAAATTAAGGTTTGATGCTTCTACCAATATATACATAGCTGTATATGCATACGCCATATTCATATACATAGTAAGTAAAAACAGTTTTGTTCTCTGTACGCTGAGAGCGGCAATGCTAAATTTGTTAGACTCTTATATAAAATTTTGCAATTGCACGCACGTGTAAATCATCAGACATCTGCATAGTATGGTCAAAAGAAACAAAACCCTAAGCACTGACTTGAAACTAAAATTTACGAGCACATACACATATATATCGATATATATACACATACAATAATTTATAGTAAAATATATGCTTGGGCATAACAGCAATTAATACACGCACGCACACACACACACGCACGCACACATACATACAATATTGATAACAAAACTTGATTAAGTGTACGTATACTTGATAATTGTATAGAGTATGTTGCAAATGTTAAGTGTAAGTTGTATAAAGAGTGACAAAATTGAAGCACTGAGAGAGCTGCAAGCATTGCAAATAGTAATTAATTCTTTTTTATTTTTTATTAATTTTATATTTATATATTTTATCATATTTGCTTGCAGCGCTCTTTATTTTGCAGCGCATTGATGTATGCAACAAAAAAAAGGCAAGTGTAAGCAGCTTGTTTGAGCTCAGCTTGAGCTTAGCGGCAGCAGTTTGTTTGGTATAACCAGCTGGGAGTAGCCACTGCAGCTTGGTAAAAATTAAGTAAGTGTTGTTAGGTTTGAAGCTGCACTTTTGTGCTATTTAACATTAGAGTTAGCTATTTGCAAAGCATAAATCAAATAAATAGCAGGTAGCTAATATACGGACAGTTTGGTTTAGTGTTGCACCAAATTTTGTACAGTTAAATATTACTTTGTAACGAGAGAGCCTTAAATATACCAATATATATTACGTTTACGTATAAAGCGAAATATTTTAAAGTAAAATTCGAAAATAAAAATTAATAATGAAACCACAAATAATGTACATAAATTTGGCAATTGATTAACAACAACAAAAAAATGCTTAAAGTAAATTAAAAAGTTTTTTGTCTGTTTTGGTTTTGCTTTGGTGATGTGCGTGTTTCTTTTGTAGGGTTGTTGTTGTTTTTTTTTTCCTTATTGTGTTTAGACTAAGTTCTGTGGAAAATCTTACTTCTTTTTGTTTTTTCTTGCGACCATATTGCGGCTGAAAGAAGATTTGGTTTTTTTTGGTTTTTTTGTTTTAGGTTTTAGGGCATTTTGTTCAAAATTCAAGGTTAAGGAAAGTTTGATGTTTTTTTTTAGTTTAGCGAAATGCAAGCGCCGAATTCAATGCAATCATCATTATTATATTCAGTTTATTGTTTATTATTTATATGTATATTTTTTTTAGTTTTTTTCCAGACAGCAGCGCGCAAAAAGTTACGTTGGGAGCATCAAAAGTAGAGAGAAAGTTATAAATAAAAATGGAAAAAAGGACACAAAAAAAAGTAGAAAATATATATGTATATATATATAGAGAAACGATCAGCATTCTTCATGTTTGTAATACATAAGAAATATATGTTCTTATATTGTTTTGAATTATTATTATTATTACTATTACTCCTAGTACTAGGTAATCGTGAGCTGTGTATCGTTTACAATTTTGATGTGACAGACACGAGTGAACAGTTTTGGAAATGAATGGACAGAGTACAAATGGACAGATGGACAGATGGACAGATGGAAAGATATAGAGTAGTAGTAGAGCTAATTCAATTAGCAGCTAGTGCGATGATCTGAAAATTGTTACTCATGTTATTGCTAATTGAACTTCGAGAGCTTGCGGTGCGCGTATGAGTTGGTTGTAGTTTAATCAAGATTGATTATAATACAGAGAGCTTTGTGTATGAATGTTGGGACACAATGTGCTCGATTAGTGTCAACACTGCGTATGCGTAATAAACGCTGTGTAGCATTTAGCTTGACATCAATTGCGTCTTTGTATATTCCCACTACAGTACTAGTACTATATGATTAAATTTATAATTATTACTTTTATTGATTATAGGTGGTTAGTAACGAGTATATATTTAATCGAATTGATTGATTGTACATTTACTTTATTAACATGAGTCGCAGCTACGCGTGTCTACATATGTCCAAATTTAAGTTTAAAGGTCTGTTGGTATTAGTTTTGGCGCTTGATTGTGGGTTGGGGGAGCTTCAGCTTTTAGTAATTTGTATTTACATAACGATTAGCAATGAACTTGAACGTAGTAGCCCTGCGGACATTGGGCACAAAGAGTTGATGTTGTGATAAATGATAAAATGAGCTCAACAAAACAAGAAACAAAAAGTATTAACAACAAAAATTGTAAAAACAAATTATACAAAAAAAAAAAACAAAACGCATATAGCGCGTAAATAACAAAATCATAGTTACACGCGGAAAATTGTTTAAGATATACGAATATATAGATATATATACACGATTAAAACACATTACGAAGCCAATAGTGAAAATACACATTTCTTACTTTCAATTAAAAACAATGAGACAAACAAACAAACAAACTACAACGTTTATGACAGGGGGAGTTATTTTGCTTACGAATGGGAGGGGAAGTTATGTTAGTTACGGAAAATACAAATACATACAAAAAGTACGACAACAATAAAAATAAAAGTCAATACATTTACTTGGTTACAGTTTGTTTTTGAATTTTGTACAAATCAAGATAACAAGATAATGAAAACAATTGGCATGGACAAAGAAAGTTTTTCTTTTTCTTTTTCTTTTTTTTTTTTTTTGTGTAACACATGAACACAGAGTGTGAACTATTTTTGTATGAATATAGTACTACGGAAATGGGCTTACAATGGAAAGACTCTCGCAAACAATAGAGGGGGAGACAGAGAGAGAGAGAGAGACCACAGATAGAGAGTGCGTAGAAAGCTATTGAAATGAACCGAAAGTTACGTCCCGCATAGTTTATATAATTTATGTATACAGCAATGAGCATATGACAGAGACAGAAACATAGACAAATAGTGATAGAGAGACAAATAGTTAAAGCAAAGTTAGGTAGGCACAAGTGAATTAAATTTTCAGCCTTTGCTACATTTACACTTGAGCATTAATGAGCTATTTATTGGAATTAGTTTTGAAGAAGAAGAAGAAGAAGCATGGCATCGTACATATGTATGATATGAATATGTATACTCGATGTATGTTTGGAATGACAGCTAGTTAAAGCTTGATTAGCTTAGCATGGTTCATTAGGTGGGGACAATCAGTTTTCAGTACAGCAAATGCTCGCTTAAGTAGTGATGGCAAAAAATATGCATTAATCGATTATAATAATTGAAACCGCGCGATTATTAATTGCAATTAATCGAAGAAAAAAGAAAATAGTCGATTAATCAATAATAATAATTTATTACTAAACTTATCGTGCCCGTTGCTTTAATTGTGTTATGACGCGATTATTTTGTAGCATAATCGATAAATGGTTCAATTAATCCAGGCCCATTTTGCTTTACAATTAAATCCTTAATTAAATGAAAATAATCGATTAATGTGTATCATATGATTAATCGTGCCATCACTAGTCTTAAGTGCTGCCAATATTGTTTTAAGTTTTTTGCAATTTTGATATGCGAGCATTTACTGTCTGAAGTATTAGCTGGGTCAGGGGCGGGGGGGGGGCTTCACAAATATACATATGTAGTTTAAGTTAGTAGCAAATAGTATTAGTGTAGACTTAAGTATTAGCATTAGTTGGAGTATTTATACACATAGTTAGGTATGGCATATATATAGACGTTAAAGCACGAACAAAAGCGCACATTAGCGTTGCCACGCTAATCGATATACACTTATCGATAAACGTAAACATACAGATTGAATGGTTTAATATACATATAGATTAGGGTATTTTAATAATTTAATTTGTAAGTAACATTAAAAAAAAAAAAAATACTCGCATTAATTACAACACTCAGCTAGAAATAATTACCACCTCTCCCTCGGCTCTCTTTCTTTCCAGCTCCTTCTGCTTTTCATGTTCAGCGGCAATGCGTTGTTCGATTTGCACCAATGATTCGCGGGTAAAGGGACGGAACAAACTGCGTTCTTCCTCAGATATCGAGTCGGAATCTTCTGTCATTGTCTATGCGGCCAACGATGAGAGCCTTAGATTTCCAAGGCCTGCAAAGGTAAACACACTCACACAGCTATAAAGACAACAGCAATTAGTTTAGCATACTGCATACTCACATGAGGCACATGGATGTCGCCTGCTACATTAAAGCTACAACTATATCCGAGGCGCCATGTTCGATTAGCGCCCGCCGCTTAGCACGATGCTGCAATTAGATGAAAGAAGCAGACAAGTATTTCTATAATTATTTGTAATATAAACTGTGTGTAAATTGCTTAAAATTGCTTAAATTGCTTTTGCTACAACTTAAGTTGCAATCAAAGCCCAATGCTTTGAACTTATAAATGGCATATCAACATACATTTGGTGGTATCGGCAAAAATTAGTCAAAGTGTAATTATAATGTGCGCATAATTGAATGCCAATTGCAGCTTGTCAAGCGGCAGGACATATTTATTATTAGGCAGGCAATTGCAATACAAAATCCAATTGTGTATTAAATATTTATTGCACATTTAATTTGTGTGTTTGTGTCTTATATAAGCAGCCATCGCTAAGGTCAAAGCACTCTTGTGCACAAGATTACACACACACACACACACACACACACATGCACGCAGCAGCAAAGTAGGTCAGCTCGATATTTCGGCGTATTTTTTATATACAAGTTAATATACAAATAAAAAACAATGCGCTTGCATATAAATTGATATAGCACAGTATATAGAGTACATGTGCAGCTGAGTTTGCATCTGTGTATGTGTGTGTGTGTGTGTGTGGTTTCATTCACAGCTCATGCATAGTCTGAATATATGACACGCAGCTCAAATGTATGCTACAATTATTGTAATTCAATAATTGTTAACATTTAAATCATTTATACATGTCTATATACTTGTGTACATAAGCAGCGCGTCGCATGTTGTTGATCAATGAGCATATGTATGCATATACTTGTGTACATATGTACTGCGCTTATATAGCGGAGTAGCAATCATCAAGGAGAGTTACAAACTGAGCGCGAGCATGAGCGTGAGTGTGTGTGTGTGTTTTTTTTCACGCTTGCGCTGAGAGAAACTTGTACTGTACACAGTTGTAGAATCTTAAATTTAAGACGTTACTATTATTTTCATATACATTGCTATGTACTTTACACTTTCTGCTGCTAACTGACGCATGTTTTTTAGCCACTGAAGCGTTGGCCGTTGGCCATTGCCCGTTTGCCCTCCAAAATACAAGCAATACATGTGTTTGTGGCATGACTGTGTGTGTGTGTCCATTTGTTTAGAAGCATTCATTAGTGACATAATTATGGGCACACAATTAGTTTAGGCTGCTAATACAAACGACCAATAATTTGATATAAACTTTATGTAACTCCAAAGTGCTTTGCATGTATAGATAGCTATGTGTATGTGTGTGCAATTGTGTGTGTAATATTACCACAACTTACCGTTAATCGATGTCAATCGATGAAGTTGTGCCTTTGCCGCTGCTGCTGCTGCTGCTTAAGTTTGCTGTTTATTGTAAGTTTTACTTTGTAGTTTGTTTACGTTTGCTTTTGGCTTCCTTGCTATTGTGTTTGCGTTTGCTTGATGGTTTGTGTTGCACAAGTTTGATGTTTGTTAACTATTATTGTTGTTGTTTATATTGCACACATTCACACACATTAAGCGGCACCAAAGGCTGACGACACGGCGAGTTTGCAATAACAAAAACTATTAAGCTTCGGTTTTGTAATTTCTTTGGGCAATGCGTACGGCCGTTTTAAGGAATTTTTGTGTTTTTTTTTTTGTTTTAAATTTTGTTTCTTGTTTTATTGTTGTATTTTATTTTTTGGTTCCCAGCGCTGCTGCTGCTAAAGAAGACTTTATGCAATTAATTATGTTTTAACCGGCGTGCTAAATTTTTTAAACATATTTTTTAAACACCATAAAAAAATGAAAGAAAAGTTTGCTGCGGCCTTTTTTTTTGTTTATGTTTATGCAATGTAAAACAGGGCCGAGTATACATTTTAGCGAAGCATCCCGCGCACATTAGAAAAACACAAAACACAAGACCGAAATTCAAAGAAAATCGAGAGGCACACAAACAAAATCGAGAGCGACAGAGAGCCTGCGTGAGAGAGCGCCACAGCAAAAGCGCTGCGAAATTAAATGTATTTTCTTTTTGCTGTGCGCTGCTCAACAAAATGGCAGCAGCAGCAGCAGTTGCTAAATATTTTTTTATATATATAAATTTTTTTTTTGTATTCAAAGCGAAGCGAATTCGCTGCAAACACACACAGCGAGAGAGCGAGCAGTTCACTCTCTCTCTCTCTCTCTCTCAGCTGTGCGCCACTCGTTCACACACACACACACACACATTTATATGAGTTTACTGTAACAGGGACACTTTGCTGCCAGCTGGTAAACCGTTCGCTCGCTATGGGCCCAACACTCGTTGTCAACAAAAGTTTTGTTGTGCTATTTTGACGCTATCGCGCGCTCTTCGCCGCAAGTCTTTGCCATTTGGCTTTAATTTGACTTCTTCTTATGCTATTTTTAGGTCAACTAAATTTCATGCTACTCGCCGTTTGCGCTGTACTCGCTGCGGCCCAATAACCGCAACAACAACAACAAATAAATTGGTCAAAAGTGGTTACCACTCATCACTGCTGGGCAACTAACGCGTTACTTTTAAAAATAGCATACAGCCTTTTAAGCGCCAATTATTGTCGTTTAAAATTTATTGAATTTACATCAAGTCGCCCACAGTGCACAGTACAGTACCAAAGTTTACAGTACCAAGTTTAGCTAACTATGTTAATGGCAAATTAAACAAGCAAATTTAAATTCATGCGCATTTTTCAACTCAACTGTGTAATTTAAAAATTTTAGTTTAACTCTGCGTGTGTTTCCCTGTATATTGACCACATATTTATGTATGCATTTGGGTTGCAGACCCTTTTAGCCATTCTGTTCACATTCCATGGCACGTACATATGTATTTAATAATTTATTTATGCGGCATTTACGTTATGTAAATATCCAAGCGCCGCAACAACAGCAGTTAAATAAGAAAACCAATTGAATAGCAACAATCAACTTGTGACAATAGACAAGAAATTGTGCGCTTTTCTAGGCTGGGGGGGGGTTGCTACAAAAGTAAACTTCTGGGTCGCTGCTGCTGCTGCTGTTGTTGTTGGCCATAAGTTGTGGGCAAACAAATGAGCACATGCAGCTGCTTTTTTTTCTACGCTGGAGTTGCGACTTGAAGGCTTGAAGTTGTTAGTATTTAGAGCTGAGTTCGAGCCTGTTATATAAGCCAAGTTAAAGCAACTAGCGCAAGCTAATCGAGAGCTAAGCAACGTTGCGACTATTTACTCATTAGAAACTGTCATTAACTTTATTGACTTTGCTGGCAATTAGCTTAGCTTAGCGCTTTAACATACACGCGAATCTATATACATGTGTGTGCTAGTGTGTGTGTGTGTGTGTGTCGACAGTTTGTCGCCTCAATAAAAATAAAACACACACACATGCGTATGAGCAGCTATACATGTGAATTAAGCGCTCGTGCTTAGCTTAGCACATGCAAAAATCTGCTATATAGTGAATATAGCATGGGCAGGCATACAAGTGCCAGTTAGAGCTACAATTAACTCTCAAATGCACAACAGGCAACAACAACAAAATCACAATTATATTGCAGCATTGAAAAACAGTTAATTAAGTTTTAATGCAGGTGTCAGTTGCACTTAGTTTTAGGCTTAACTAGAAATCAAGAGACAATAACTAGTCGTTCGAGTAATTGAAAGAGAATACGAGTCAAACTGTTAACTGCTAAATGTTAGCTGCTAAGTCTATGACACGCAACTTCGAACTTCGGCATTGCACAATTTTCAACAACAACAACTAAGACTAAGCAGGCAATTTGTGCCTGGCTTTGCCTTTGCCTGACGCGTACTTAAACTCAGCAAATGTCCTCGTCCTCAACTAGGCAGTCATGTCCCTGTCCCTGTCCCTGTCCCTGTCCCAGCAGTCGGCACCAGCCCAATAGTCTTCAGTCTCTTGTACCTGTTTCCTTTGCCTTGCCTTGTCGTTTTCGTTTGCTGCTGTTCGGCTCTCTTTTATTTTATTTTCTTTTTTTTTTGCGCACAACACGAAACGCGATATGGCACACGCGCGTGCTGCGATGCCAGCGGCGTTGGGTTTTCAAGGGGTTTGCTTTGCTACTACTGCTACTGCTATTGCTATTGCTGCAGTTGTATGTGTGTGTGTGTGTGTGTGTGTGTAATTCGTGGAACTAACTTGGCCAGTTAGCGAGGCGCCAGCACTGCCAGCCAAACTGACGGCCTGCCCGACTGACTGAATGACTGACTGACTGACTGACTGGCCAACCACCCACCCAGTCCATTGCTTTTTAGACACAACTGTTCGTATTTCATTGCTGAATTGTGTGTGTTTTTTTTATATATTTTATATTTTTTGGTGCTGAGCTAAGTTAACAGCACAGCTGTTGTCCTGCTCGTCCCGCTAGGCAAGCACAAAGAGTGTGCGCGCCTTTGAAAGGGACATGTCAGGCATACAAACATGCATATGCATATAATTTGTATGTGTGTGTGTGTGTGTGTGGCAACACAACAACAATAAGCTAAAGACCAAGTCAAGTCACGAAAAATCGAAAGTTCATACATACAAACATACAAAAAAAAAAGCAAGCACTCCAAACGCATTAACACACACACACACAGACACGAACATGCGTGCGCGTGTTGTAAGCGTAAGTAAAAAAAATAGGAAAGAAATAGAAATTTGCTTGCCTACTTAGGCTGGCATTTCAAACGAATTGCAAGTTATGCATTCCGCATTCCGCATTTCGGCCTGCGTAACACGCACACACACACACACACACACACACACACACATAACAGAGACTTGCAAACGTATACGCAACCATATCAAGTATACGCCACGTTTTACATATGTATGTGAGCACGTCAACCGAAAAATTGCTATGCACATGGATTTCTTTAATTTTTTTCTTTTTCTGCTGCTGCTTTTGTCTTTCAAACTTTTGTTGTCTGCTTTACGCACATGATTTTTTTTTATATATATTTACATATACACACACATATAATGTATATGGTTTTATTCAGTTTCGTTGGCATCATTAACTTTTGTTTAATTGTAACACTTTAACAAAAATTCCCAAAAAAAAAAGCGAAAAAAAAACATGAAAAAAAATTTTTAGCTTGGCTAACAATAACAGTGAAAAGAACATGAAAGCTTATGTAAAACATTTTTGTTGCCTGCGCACTGGGGTTTGCCTTAATAAAAAAAAATATATACACATACATACATATATACATAAGCAAATACATATATATATAGCAAAATATATGCGGGCACAACACAAATTTTTGTGCACTTTGCTATGAAATTTCTTTGGGTTTTATTTTATGCTTTTCTTCTTTTTTAATTTTAGCTAATACATTTAAATGCTGCGGCTCGTTATTTGTTTATTAATTAATTTATATTGTTTCATTGCATTTTAGCTGTTTCTTTATGTTTTATTGCTTTTTAGCTTGTTCTTATTTTTTTCTCTTTTCTTTTTGTGGATTTTTTTAAATATAGCAGCTTGAACAGTATTTTTGGTTACCCGTAATCCGTTCGCCTCCGTGGTTCACTGAAACTGTCAGCTGCCGCATCGCGTGTGCGTTTCCAGAGTGCGACTTTCGTTGAGTCGAGCCATTCGGCTTGCAGACATGCTTCGTGCTTTATGCCTTTCGTCGGCTTCGGCTTCGGCTTTGTGCCAGTTACGTTTGCTTCTGTTTCTGTTTCTGTTGTTGCTGTTGCTGTTGCTGTTGCTGGTGCTGGTGCTGGGGCTGGTTGTTGTCGCCACTTTTTGCCATGCGGCAGAGAGCAGAGCGACGCCACTCGGTCATTGGGACAGGCCCAGGATACGAAGCAAGCGCACACACACACACACACACACAGAGGCAAAGCACTTAGCTAAGGCGAGCTGGCGGGGCAAGCGAACGAACGCGCGGGCAGACGAAGTTAAAGAAAATGTAGAAAATGTGCTGCATACGTCAGGGCGCAAACACAAACAGCAGCTGCCTAACTTTGCCTTTCTATGCTTTATTCACATTTTTGCTTTTGATTTTGACTTTGCTACAGCTCACCATGTGCTGCTTAGTCAGGTGCGCCTGCACCTGCATTAGTCCGCCCACAAAAATAACTTAGCGGCAATACTTATTCCCAAAACTATTAATAAATACTGCTGATAAATGTGAGAAATGTCACTTAAGCTACAACTGTCAACAATTAAGTGGCACATTATAATATTTCTGAACGAAAGTTCAACAAATTTCAACAATTTGCGCTTAATTTTTTGTATTATAGCTGCAAATAAATAAATATATGGCCATTATTTTGAACAAAAATAATTGTAAAAGAATTATGAACATTTTTGAATTGAATTAACATAAACTGTTCTAAATATAACAGAGAGCATACAAAGAACGTTTAGTTTTTACTGTAGGAAGTTATTGAATGATTTTCAGTTTCAATGCTACAGCGAATTGCAAGCGATATGCGCTGAACTAAGCACTGGCGTTGAAAATGTAGCCAACAGTAATTGTAAGTGCGGCCAAATTGCAGGCAATAACAGCACCAACAGCAAATATTATTAACAGGCAACAAGCAACAAGCAACAAGCAACAACAACAACAACAAACTGCTGCAGCAACTTGCCCCAAAAACAGCCACGTTGTTGCCACGCCCACACTATTAGGCACGCAATGCGTGTTGGACATAAAATACGTATACGTAGACGAGAGTGTGTGTGTGTGAGTGACAATAACGTACATACTGTGGCTAAAGCGGCTGCTGATGATGTCAGCGTACGAGGCAAAGACACTCGTATAAATCGCTAATACAAACACACACACACACACAGACACACACACACACATGTGTTGCAACAGCAAGCGGCTACAAAATCGCACGTTCGTCCTCGTAGTGTCCTCGAACATATACACACGCATACAGCGACAGTTGTATGTGTGTATGCTATACATTCTTTTTTTCTTTACATATTTATTTACTGTTGTTGTTGTTGTTGTTGTTGTTGTTGCTGTTGTTGCTGCCTTTTTGTTCATTCCACTTTGCGGCCATTGCGGTTGCTGCTGCTGCTGTTGTTGTTGTTGATTTGATGTTGGCCAAGAGTAAAAAGGCGCTCATTTCATGAATGAACAATGACGACATTCTGACAGCGGCAACTCTGCGCTAGCTACATATAGAATATATACTATATAGAGATATATATGTTATGCATCGCTATCTATGCTGCATCATATTGCATCAAATGCAACTAAATTTCCGCACCTCACAATGGCTGCCTCAACATTTCAACTTTTGCAGCAAGCAGCAAAGTTGATAACTTTAAATTGCACTTTATTTACATTTAATTGTGCATTATGTAAACTAAATGCGTAATGCAGCTGACGATTGATAAAAAATGCATGCATACAATATGCAAATTAACCCATGATTGATACACATTGTGTATTCAATTCAATTTCGATTCAATTAAAACAAAGTTAAGCAGAAATGTGATAATCTTTTAAGTGTGCATATAATCACTAAATATGATTTTCCATTGAACTTTATAATTCACTTATGTGTATACAAAGTTTATAAATAAGTGTGTGCACTAAAGTTGGGTTAGGGTGACCTCTAAGCTGCAGCTAAGGGCTCAACGCAGTGAAGGCAAAACTGTATTAACATAACCTTACATTATTCAAATGTTAGCCCCCCTACAACGCTGATTACCTTTCACTTGCTGCTTGCTGTGTGTGTGTGTGTGTGTGTGTGTGTGTGTGTGTGTGTGGATGTGAGCGGCGGAAGCCACCTTGAGGTTTGGGCTCTAACTTTCTATACTATATAGAATTCTGGTTTTATAGGTACGCACGCCGTGCCTTAAGTATTTATACATGATTTGTTGTTGTACTGTGGCGATTTAACGCTAATTTGCCGTCTGCAGCGTTTCATTTTTGCCGTAAAATTAAAAAAAAGGAAGCAGCCTAAATAAATTTATACGGCCAGTTTAAAGCGGTGCCTACTGAAATTAAATAGCTTGCAAGATCATATTAAAATTTTTCATTGGCATGTGTAGTGAAATTGCAACATTTCCTAATAACATATATACTACTATATCTTATATTATTATAATATTCTATATATATATATATATATATATATATATATAGTTATGAATTGCTGCATTGAGACTCAAGCTTCATAATATTTGGCTATTCAATGAAATACTAAATATTTTATTTAAGCAACTACGTCATGTATATTATCAATACGATAAAGCCACCCGCCAGTACAAGCCTCGCTCATACCCCACCACACACTTTGCCTTTTGACTTTTGGACTCGCAGCCAATTACCATTGAGCCATTTTGGAGCTTTTTGCATTTTGGTTTCGTGTTTCAATGCGTTGCTCTGGCAACGAAACTACAACTACAACTACAACTAGAATGTGAGTGTGAGTGTGAGTGTGAACGTTGTTGAATGTGAACGACGGCGACGTTCATGTGCATGAAGCACGCGATTAAAGTCCACAAAAGCATTTTGGCCAATGGTAAATGCTAGGCATAGTATGTCAAAGCGACTGTAGCTGTATGTGTCTGTGTGTGTGTGTGGCACAAATAGGCGAAAATAAATCTAAAAAAAAAAAATCATATTTTGTGGCATTTGTAAAGCCAAACGCTTTGCTTACTCTCAATCGCCGCGCAGTCAATTTACGAGCTTGGGCTAAATATCCATGTAGGCGCCACTCTGTGTGCCCTCAAACGCGGCATGCAACATGTGCCAGTGCAGCTGCACCAAAAGACAAGTGGCGCAGCGTGGCTATTGCAATGTCGGTGGGGGGGGAGGGAGGGGTATATATTATAGGTTAAATATACGACACGCGATTTTGCTCAACTGCTGCATGCAGTTGACTGATTTTTTTCAAATGTACTTTTTTGTTCTTGGCAGCCCTTAAAAATGGAGCACAACATGCAAAACTGTTTACGGCATGTGTGTGTGTGTGTGTGTGTGTTTGACTACTGCTGCCATTTACTTCATTGTTTTTCTTTTCATACACTTGGCATAACATTAAAAGGCATACTTAAATTTTATAATTGTTGATATTCCAACATTATAAACTTATGCTTATATTATAATATATTATTATATATGCCTGCATGTGTAAGCCGCAGTATGCAAATCAGTTTAATAGTAAAAAGCTTCGCTGCAATCAAAGCAGCAACTTCAAATTTGTATGGCAAAGGGCATTTCAAAGTCAATTACTCTCTACTGCTTTGCTTTTTGTAGCTTATTTATTCCCACTTACCATCTACATATTTCGCATAAGCATACATTTGATTGCTGGCAGCGCTGATATCAATATATTGATACCAATTATGCATTTCACATATTAATGTTTCACTTTAAGCGAATTTGAGACTTCACACATACATACATATATAAGTATCAGTCGATTTTAATTGCGCTACGTGTTATTGGCGAGACACACAAAAATAATTATCCGCGTTCTCTTGCGTGATGCTTTTTACAAACCTCACGTGTTACTGAAGAGAGCATCGCTCTCTTTCGTTTCGTATACTCTCGATCGCCAGCGCTGCGCCATGGTTTAGACGGCAGCTAAAGCGTCGCTGCTCAGTTGCTGAGAGAACGCTCAATGCTCTTGGTAGGTTTTGCTTTGACTAGAGATAAAAAATAAGCATAAAAGGAAGGCTAACAAAACATCCTCTCAGCTAAGCAGAGTTCTCACAGTATGGAATTAAATCGTTCTTTTTTGAATAATAGCTTAATTGTTGATTTTTAGAATAGTTTGATAAATACATATGTGTCTAGTAGTATTATAGAATTTAATGCAATAAAAATTAAATTTCCAAAAAAAAGCTTTATTCAATGAAGAGTCAAGTGCATCGACTTCAAAATTGCATTATCATAAAAGTATTTGAGTAATTAATTTATAACAAAACAATAGTGGTCATTTGACCTAAATGGCAGTGCAACGCTTCAATTCGAATTAAAGCCCAGTTAATTACTCGTTGTCTCTTACATATACACGCAAACAATTACACGCACGATTTTCATTTTATATTTAACTTTTTGTTGGCGGCCATTGCTTTTTAACAAACATGATGGCGTCATGATGCGCTGATAACAGTGACAATAGCCTAAAAAAGCTGAAATGTGCTCAAAAATTTATGAAAACGTCAAACAGAATATTAAGAATGTACTTATGTATGTACTTTATGCTATGTACATATGTGCATAAGTAGTTTATAACTAATACACGCAATCGCCATTTGATGCGTGTGTAGTATGTGTACGTGCGTGTGTGTGAAAATTGGCCGCCAGCGTTGTGTTGATGACATCATCAGCATATAACGACGCAGACAGCAAAGCGCCAAATACAACTTAGTGACATGCCAGAGTTGCCAAGTGTAACAGTTAACCCATATACATATGTATATGTAAATGCCAATGTATGTGTCTATGTCTGTGTGGCCCCATTACAAAACTAGCCCATAGTACCACGCACTATGGGTCACTGGAGCACTCTTTGTGGCAGCAATTAAGAAACTTATAATTATTTAATTTGCATACAAACTAAACTTATAGGCAGATATTATGTTTGCCTAGATCCAAGTAATTTATCATATTGCAATGAGCTGTGGAAATGGCAGCAACAGCTGACCTTCAGCTCTGCTAACTTAACATTGGGCAGTGCTGTTAACAATTCTGTTGCGATTTATTATATTATATGTATATGTATATAATAATATTTAAAGCGCTACCAGTCAAAGTTTTTGATAGTAAGAAGAAAAATGCATTTAAATATGTTTTCTTTTTATGGATTTGTTTATGTATATATATCGTACAAAAGGTTCAAACAACAAAAAAATATATATATGATGTATATATATTTTGTTAAGAATTTGTTAATTATGTTGTAATATTTGAATAGTTGCTTTTATACTTGTTGTTGCTGTTGGTTTTGTTAGCTTTACGGCTTTAAGGATGCAAGCTCGCATATCGAGCATTTTATTGCGAATTGGAATATGAATCTATATAATTTTGTAAGTAGTTTCTATTCGCTCATTATTCTTTAGTTTCTCCGAGCATTTTTGTTAATTGGTTTTGCTAATTTATTAAATTGTATAGAAATTGTTGCATTTGTTAATTTTATTAATTGCTATTCTTTTTATTGTATGCATATAGCTTTAGTTCTTTTGCGCTCTCAATTTGTTTTTCTATGTTTTATGTATGCATGTATGTATATATGGATGTACAATATATAATATTAAGGTTTTGTGGTTGTTGTTTGCTAATTTGTAAGTTAACTTCTACTTTGCTTTGTATAAATTCTTGTGTTTTAATTATGTATATTTTCGATTTTCATTTTTTTGAGTTTTTATTTGTTTTGTTTTTTTTTTTTGTTTTAATTCTCATTTCTTCACGGGCGTCATTTAAAATGCATATCAAAGTTCTTAATTATAGACTCTCGAATAGAATTAGTTTTTATCTGTTAATAAATTTAAATTTAAACTTTACGTTGCTTGCGTACTGGATGAGTTTCATTTATATAAATGTTTTTAAATACAAATTGTAGTTTGCTTTTGTTGCTGTTTCTGTCTCTTTCTCCTTGAACGTTAACTATGTATAGCTTTGACTTGACTTTTAGTGTTTGTTTATAGCTAAAATTATAGAAATTGTATCTTTATTTTATTTATATATATGTATATATATATATATATATATATATATATAGCTATGCGTGCATCAAGTGCGTCTTTAAACGCCATGCTTAATATCTTCTGTTATGATTTGCATTTATTTTTAATTAGGTTTTATGTTACAAAATTATGAAAAAAAAAACATAATATAATTATTAAGATAATGTGTGTTGTTTTGTAATTCACTTTGTATTTTTATATGGATCTCAGTAAGCGTCGGAGTTACTCCATATTCCAGATTATACTCTTTTCTCTTCGAAGCGTGGGCAACATAAACAATATGCTGGCTAACACGCACACAAACACGACACAACACGAACACGATACAGGCTAACAAGTTCAGTCTATACATGTATGTATGTATTTTACTATTATCTAAAAATCATGGAAAAATTAATAATGGAAGAGTTGTGGAACCGTATTATTTAAAAATAAAAAAGATCTGGCGAACATAAAGTTTCTTATGTAAGATTTTAGACTTTATTTTTTTTTTTTTTTTTGTAATTTACATCGCTTGCGCTTGAATATTTCATTATTTTTGTAAAGCCAAACGCCGCCAGCACGTAAAATGCAAATTTAGAATCAACAAAAAATTGTGTATTTAATTTTTAAAAATATATAATTACAACAAAACAATTAAAAAAAAACTCTGGTCTCTATATATATGGTAAATGGTTCGACATTTGTTTCGTTTGAAAATTACATAATATATGCCTGTGGTTCAGGTTTCTAGGTATATAAAAAGGTTTTTATTTTTTTTTCGATTCGTATAATACGTACGTAGTTGCTGCTTTTCTTTTTTTTTTTTACTGGATTTTGTATTTAGAATTTAACATTTTATTTATTAGTTATTATTTTTTAGCTAGTATATGAATTGTATAAACTGTATGCTTGCCTGCTACGCTAAACGCTTGTCAAATTTAAGTCGTTTGTTGTTTTTTTTTTACCTTTTTAAACATGTTTTTGCTTTGTTTTTTAGTTTTTTTTGCTTAATTGGTAGTACTTTTTTGTGGTTGGTTGATTACTTAACTTAGAAGCAACGTGCATATACATATAGATTACGTATAATTGTAATCAATTGTATATGCACGGTGCTAACTTTACCTCTGCTTATACACTAACATTTAAAGACTTTTCATTGTTGTTGCTGCTGTGTTGTTGTTGTTGTGTTGTAGTTATTGTTGTTGTTATTATTGATGTTGTTGTAGAGCTGCGTCTACGAAAGATTATTTGTGTCGTTCTTGTTATTTGTTAAGTTGATTCCGTTTGCATTGGCTAACAGAGGACAGCCAAGCCTTGTATATATGTATAAGTTTGTGTGTGTGTGTGTGTTTCTGTTATGTATGCATAGTACATAGCGTAGTTATTAATTTTGTTTATGTTTTGTTATTTGCTTTCACTGCGCCGCATTTCTCTCAAACTCCATTGAAATATGCTTGTATATATATGCCTACCGCTCTCCTTCTGCTCCGCCACAAGAAAATATCGAAATATCATTATTTTAGGCATACACACACATGACCAACACACCAGTCCATTCATCCATCCAAACCGAGTGGGAGAGAGAGAGAGAGAGATAGATAGAGAGAGAGTGAGAGAGTAAGAAAGAAACACCTAATTATCGCCGTTGAGTTCTTCATTAGGTTCTGGCTCCTTAATCTTCTCTTCACGTGGCTTGGCATTTCCAAAAATGGATGCCGATTGTTTGGTTTCAGCCACCGCATTAATAGGCGCCGCAATAGTTCTAGGCTTCAACTGCAGTCGTGGTCGTTCCGTATCATCTAAAACAACAACAGATGTTGAAAAACATTTTATATACAAATATGTATATTAAATAAATACCGATGGCGCCAATTCCCACGGCCGTTGGGCGTTCATTATGCTGGTTGGGATTGTAGTGAGTGCGCTCACGGTCACGATGCCGACTGAAATTGTTGTAACGATCTCCATCGCGCGACTGATTGCCATAGCTGCCCTCTCGTTGTCCACGATTGTCACGTTCTTGATTCCGATCGAATCGATCATCATTATTAAAGTTACCATAACGTCCGCGATTCGCGGGACGATCTGTAATTGTACACAATGTATTTAATTAATAAACAGACTACTAACGAAAGTGACTATTAAATGCGACCTATATTACACTACAAAACGAACCAGCTAAAAGAAAAAAATTGGAATAACATGCTGACTAAGTTAGGTTATACTTTGAAGCGTGCTAAACTAAGCTATATATTGTTGTTATGTTAAATACAATAAATTAAGCAAATTTATAGTAAATATTAGAGTTGGGAATCCTTTATCAATGTAATAGCATCATCGTTCATTTAGTTATATTATTCATTTGTTCATAAACAATTCTGGTTAATATCGTTAGTAGTTCAAAGTTAAGAGAAGTTTTTTTAGTTTCTCATTTCATTCTGATCATTCATCGTTCATTAGCCAACGGTAATTTTACTCAATTGTTTAGTTACATGTGTTATTATCGTATCATTAATGAACGTTGAACTAAACTTGGTCACAATTCTAGTAAATAAATATATGGTTAGCGCCCTTTATCAAATTATAAATATTGTAGCATAGCCTATAAGTTCTTTAACAAGCAGTAGCAAATATTAAATTTTTAACAGGCAAAAACGACCACGCAAACAGCAGCGACTGTTTTTTTTTTTTTTGGTTTTTTTTTGTATTTTGTTGTTGCTCAGCTTGAGAATTGTTGTTGTTGTTTGTTGGTCAGCAACTACTTGGGATGCGTCTACGTGTTGATTTTTTTTTGTAGATTTTTGGGTTTGCACTTGAAAATGCTTTACCATTGTATCCTCTATTCATGCCGGAGACGGCGCCGCCACGACTTCTATCATTGTGACCACCATAACTATCATTGTACGAACCTCTACTATCGCCGCGATTACCAGAGCCGCCACCGGCTTCGCGAACACCGCCGCCGTTACCAGGACCGCCGCGGCTATATGATTGACTGATGCCACCTTGACGCGGAGGACCACGCTTTTGGAAGCCATCACGGCCACCATCGCGAGTCATGCCCCCACCATTACCCCCACCGCCAATACCGCCGCCGGGGCTAAAAGAAAAACATCAACAGTTAAATAATCTTGTACTATATACATATATTTTATACTTACCGATCATTTTTCCTCCGATCAGCAATATCTATTCGCAGCGGTGCTGAAAGGTCGTCCAACTTAATGCGACCATCACACTCCAATGCACGTTCCAGATTGTCCAACGTCTCGAACTCTACATAGCAGAAGCCTTTGAATTGATCCGTTTCTCGGTCCTTAACCAATCGCACATTCTTAACTTCAAAGTCTTGGAATATTTTGATGACATCGCCTTGAACAAGACCTTGCGGCAAGTTGCCTACATAGGCAATAAAGGGCGGTTCCGTGGGCATCTGCTTCACATGCCGTTCGCCCCCGAATCCACCTCTGTAAAAGTTATCATTTTGAATTAGTTGGCGAGTTAACAACAATTTAAACCCGATTCACAAACGTCAACAATATTAACAGCGTGTTTTATTAACGTGAGAGGTGAGAGCCAACATTGTGCAGTAACAAAAACAAAAAGAAGTGCGCGCGCTTTTATTTATTGCCGGGAACAACATTAATTTGTTTTGAATTTTGCGGCTTCATATTTTTGTTAGCTATTTTAAGTACGTTGAGGGCGGCGCTGCGTACCGCTAACGTTAGCGTTGACAGCGGCAGCGCAGCAAATTGACAAAAAAAAAAAAAAAATAGCTAAGAAAATGAAAAGAAAAAAATAAGAACGCACACTTGCGCGAAAACACACACACACACACACTAGCATGCACGCTTGCACGTATGTATGTATACATACATATACGCATGCCTTCTTTTTGTGAGTTGACGTATTTGAGTAGTGTGTGTGTGTGTGTGTCAAGTTGCCTTTTGGTCAAGTTGCCTTTTGGTTAAAACCGCGTGCATTATTATTCACACCGACATGTTTGACACATTTACACTTTGCGGCGCGGACGCGTTAAACGCACTTTTAACTTTTGTACAACTTTTTGGCTTGCTGGCCTACACGTTTGTTGAATTATTTAATAATATTTACCTAGCGTGTTCATAACCACCTCTTCCAGCCATGTTTTATTTTTTTCAAATGAGCGAATTCGCTGCAATCCGCAGACTAACTACTAAAAGTTTTCGCCGCCGTGCCGCCCGCCAGTGTGTACACATCTAAAATTTAGCGGCGCCACATAAAATACACCCAGCTATTTGTCAACATATCAATGTTTATTGCTGCCTCTTAATTATACTAACAACAAATTTATATTTTAATCTTTGTTTTAGATAGAGCTAATATACAATCTTTTGTATAACATACCGGCATAACTACAGCCAGAAGCAGCACTCAACCAATTCGCCGCATAGCAATTACTCAACACTGTCAAGATAAGCATTGTTTTTGCCAATGTTTCACATGAAAGCACTTATTAATAAATCAAAATTAATACGTCGCATGCAATCTACAACAACAAAAGTGAAAGAAACTTGTTGCATTGTACAGATAGGAAGTTGACGGCTAAATCGAAGCTTATCGATATATCGATTGCCAACATTTGGAAACACTGTTATCAACTCTTCTTCTTATAACTTGTTCGGCTGAATTGTACACGTTTTTGCTGCAATTTCTTCGGCATTTATTCTAAAAATTTGCACACATCCCAATAAAAACATTGCTCATACGTAGCAACATAATGGCACTTACGTCGCGCTTTTACTTTCAAAAATATCCAGAGACGGAAGATGTCGTCATGGTTAACGTACTCTCCATAGCCGAAATGGGCGCTTACGTACATTTGCTGGAGTACAACAACATAGAGGGCATGATATTACTTTCGGAATTGTCACGTCGCCGCATAAGATCCATCAACAAATTAATTCGAGTGGGTAAAACAGAGCCTGTTGTGGTCATACGTGTGGACAAGGAGAAAGGTTATATTGATCTCTCCAAGCGTCGCGTCTCGCCGGAGGATGTGGAAAAGTGTACGGAGCGCTTCGCCAAAGCGAAAGCAATTAATTCACTGCTTCGCCATGTGGCAGACATACTGGGTTACGATACCAGCGAGAAGTTGGAGGAGCTATATCAGAAGACGGCGTGGTATTTTGAAAAGAAATACAACAGCAAAACTGTGGCCTATGACATCTTCAAGCAATCTGTGACTGATCCATCGGTGTTTGATGAATGTCAGCTGGATGACGAAACCAAGGAGGTGCTGCTGAGCAACATTAAACGTAAACTGGTCTCGCCCACGGTTAAAATACGTGCAGACATTGAGTGTTCATGCTATGGCTATGAGGGAATCGATGCTGTCAAAGCAGCGCTAAGCAAGGGTCTCATGCTGAGCACGGAGGAGCTGCCCATACGCATTAATTTAATAGCGCCACCACTGTAAGTGCAAATGTAGCCAACACTTAAAACTTATTTATTTATTGCTTGTTCGTGCCCAGATATGTGATGACCACATCGACGACAAAGAAGACAGACGGTCTGAAAGCGCTGGAAGTGGCCATTGAAAGCATTCGCGAAAAGATTCTGGAGTATGAGGGCGAATTTAAAGTAATTATGGCACCCAAACTGGTTACGGCCATTGATGAGGCCGATCTGGCGCGTCGCTTGGAGCGCGCTGAGGCTGAGAATGCGCAGGTCGCTGGCGATGATGATGAGGAAGATGGTGCTGATCAGGAGGGCATGCAATTTGATCCGGAGAAAGAGTTCAATCATAAAAACTCGAATTCGCGTGCAAATGATGATGATGACGATGACGAGGATGATGAAGATGAGGAATAAACAATGTACGAGCCAAGAATGCAGCAAAAACAACAACACAAAACAATGTAGTTTCAGTTTAACTTTTTTAACACTTACACACACATATGTATGTGTACTTGTGTGCGTGTACTCATCAAAATCAATAGATATATGACATAAATATATACAACTCTGGATGTACACAGAACCCATGTACATGCCACTTGCAGTTTATACAGTTTTATATTTATAATTATACAAGGAAAAACGAATCCTAATAAAAATTATAAAGTAATTGTTTAACTAAGCCGCAACATTGTTTAAAAATCAATAATTCGATTGTATGCTAATTTTTAAGTAGTTGCAACAATTTCCAAATTAAAGACTACGCATACGCATATCCTTTCAGCATTTTTCGTTTTGAGATCTGGGAACGTACATTTCGTTTATTATTATAAATCCATTGCTATATAAGGAAATCGCAAAAACCAAACGTTTTCGTGCCTTTTTTATATTGCGTATAAGACTATCTCTCAGTAGATTTATTCCAATATTGAAATATTTTCAAGCAAAACAACCAAATCATTTTATTTCCATTCCAAAAACATATTTTCTAGTTTTATTCAACCATTACTTTTCATACAATATATTGACTAATACTAAATAATTTTAATATATGCTCAGGCAAAGTTTCTAATACGTATTCAATGTAACCCCCTCTCTAATAGAACAGTTTTGCAAACTTTAATATTATTAGTTTAATATTTTTATTTAAGAAATTATAAAACATAAAATTGTATATATGTATGCAGGCATTCAATAATGAACTATTGTATAGTGGGCACGTAAAAGTTATTATAAAAGTTTCGTTTGTATATAAAAAGAAATTGCTCTAAGTTGATTTTACTTTAGCTGTGGCTATTCTCGACTTTTCTCTTGTATTTGTATTCTTTAGTGAATTTAAAATCTTAATATTGATATTCATGAACTAGTTAATGGTTTTTGATTGTTCCCAGAGCTTTGCCATTGAGGTAGAGGCGCTTTTCAGCTGAGTCCGGCGCCGCCAGCGGCGGTATTGCGGCTCAGCAACACTGTGCTGGCCACATCTTTGTTGCCCTCGGAGAGTCTTAAGGCTGTTAGGACGTCGATGCGTGTATAGCCCATTGCCATGAGATCGCTAACATCCTGTTCCGTAAATGGATCTCTTGGTGTTATGACGTTGCCGCTGCCACTGCCGCTGGCGGCACCGCCCTCACGTCTGCTCTGTTCAATGGCCTGCGTGATTGCCTGCTCCTCAGCATCCTCGGGATTGCCGGTGAGGCGAGCGCATGGTGGCAGCTCGCTTTCGGGCAAGAATGGTGTTGAGGTACCAGTGGTGCCAATAATTAAAAGATTGCGTTGCAAGTCAATAAGGCACTGCAATTAGAAAGAGATGGCACACGAACATGAAATAGCGCGAGAGAGAGATTAACACTTGATATTCTAAACAAAACTCAAACATATTTGTCTATTTTGTTGATCTACACACCTGATGACGCTTAAGCATATCCAGACCCAACAACATATCCATTGGTTGCTGTCCCAACACCGTAAAGCTCGATGTCAAATGATCATTTTCAATTTGTAGCTGCACCATGTGTATGCGCCCCAGAATAGGCTGTGTGCCCACACCCTTGGCCACGCCATTCCAGCGTGTATCGATTAGACGATTCACATGACAGCGCTCAGCACAATCCTTGCTCATGATGGTTGTCTGTGCGCCCGAGTCGACGAACGCTTTTACCGGCGTGCCATTCACCTTGCAATTGATGTAACTAAAAACAAAGAGCAGGTTGAGCAGCAAACTTGCTTGAGTTTTGCAACATTAAGACTTACAGCATTGTGACTGTGCCAAAGATTTCAGGATTGTATTCTATAGCAGCTGCCATATTATCCTGAATATTCTTCTGTTTGATCTCCTCGGCAATAAGGCGCTGTGTCTCCTCGTCAAATGGATCCGCATGAAGCATGCGCAAGCGCTGATCATTGCGACGCTTACGCTCTGAAATATGCTCGCGCAGGACACGAGTAAATGTGTCCAAATCACCCGAGTCCAATGCCTCAGCCAGTCGTGTATTATATTGACGCAGCAGCGCCAAAGTCTCCGGGCTGGATAAAAACATTTGACGCACTGTTGCGGGATCATCATCAAAGTTCACATTGAAATCATCTGTCATGGGTATATCGGTACCGAGCGCGCCACCACCACTACCGCTCCCGCTGCTGCCGCCATTGCCACCTACTGTTATACCCGTCATTGGCGTTGGTGGACTGCCCATGTTTGTGCTTGTGCCAGGAACAGCAATGCTACTGAAGTCCAATTGGCTAATCGATGGATTGCCAACTACTTGTGCAGCTGACACATACAAAAATCATACAAATTAATTAAACCTTATACAGACAATTGCGAAATACATCAATAATAATAAAAAAAAAAAAAGACTAGGCTTTCTAATAAGGAAAAAACCCTTAAGACCATTTCATTTCATTTACAATGGTTGAGTCCTTATATACTTTTCAATTTAAATATGCCACCCACTCGTAAGACAAACAAAAAAAATAACATTGCTATGAGTGTACAAACATATGCATACACGTACTATATAGTCATGTGTTAAGCAAGGCCAATCGAGCATGGGGTCACTGCGTTGGCGTCTTCATTTATAATACATGTTTGACGGCGGCATGTTTTGACTAAAAAATATTTAATTTTAATTTTAGTTAGAATGAATTTCTTGTGACCACAATGACAACAACAACATTTTTAATTGAAATTAATATTTACTTAAATCAAAACAATAAAATGGCAGGTATTGATCAGGTTCATTACAATCAATTCTTATTCTCCTTAACTCTTTGCTTGTGTATGTATATATGTGTGTGTGTGATCATTGCAGGTAAACAATCAAATTCATATGAGCATTATAATGTGCAAGCATTTCTGTGAGTGTGTGCGAGTGCTCTGCTTGCGTTTTGTCTTTTGGATATTGCAGAAAATATAAATAAGAACTCTCAACAATAAATTTGTATGTAGTATATAGCTTTGTTGAAATGAAATGTCCATGTATGTTATTTGCATTTATATTTAAAAATAAAGATGCTCGATTCCATAGAATCACTCACACACACACACACACATAGAGACAAAGACACACACATACACACGCGCATGAGCGTCCAATGACCCAGACCCACTTTAACACTCGGTACATATGCATGCGTACAATGTACATATATAGTCTAGGACTTACCTGCACGATTTGCATTCGTCCTCCGACGTTCAAGTACAATGCAGTCACCATCACGCACACCACATTGCTTTAGTGATTGCTTATCGTTGGACAGCTCACGTCCGTTAAAGAGCACCATTATTTGATTAATTTCTACATTAATTTCCATGGCGCAGAGTGCCTTGAGATTTTCCAATTCAAGATCCTCGGCAACATCGAGAAAGAATATTTTGTCATCGGTGGTGGTCACAGTAATTTTCATTGCGCTGGCAGCGGCGGCGTTCGTGTATAAATTGCAATATTTTGTTTATAATTATATTTATGTCACACACTGTACATATATGTGTGTGCCTGTGTTTGTGTTATTGTACTATGATTGATCCCTGAAGAATTTAACAAGAGCCGCCTATTCGTGCCGTCAGAGTGCAACTTGATAAATGCGTTTGAATGTCGTTGTTTGCGTTAACTTTAAGTCTTTTTTTATTCTTTATTGTTACCTATGCTTTGTTGTTTTGACAGAACGAAAACGCCGCTGCCGCTAGGTATGAAACTTGGCAATTTGTTTCAACTATCGAGTAATGCTCACATCGATTAATTTTAGAATGCACTAACTAACAATTTATTAATTATTTAACCAAAAAATAGAACTATACACAGTGAATTTATGATATAAAATTTTTTGTTTGTCAACAAACATTTATTTCAGAGCAAACTTTTCTAAACGATTTCGTTGTCATATCGATAACAAGTGCCAATTTATTGTCATTAAAATGCCTTCTGCATGTGTACTTTACAAAATACCTTTTTGTGCGTAACTTATTGAAAATTTGTTTGGAAATTATGGCTTAAAATTAATATGTGTAATAGTTATTGCCAAATTTATACTAAATTAAATTGGTATTTTTTTTGTCGCAACGCAGTACGATATACGCTTATCGATTAGCAACTCTGGTAACGCGAAATTTCTTGTATTATTTACGTATTTGGAACAAGTTCGTGATACTAAACACAGACTAAACGTTGGCTACGGAGTGGATAAGATAGAGTGCGCAATGTCGACGCAAAATACGGAAAATGAGGAAAACGCTGCTCCTAAATCAAAACGACCTTCAGGTGAAAATATTAAACTGTGTATTTTGAGTGTACACAAACACGCATACACTCGTACAAGTTGTTGCTGGAACAGATAAACTGGCTAACTATAGTTTGTGTGCGTGTGTATGAGAATTTGTGATAAGCACAAACCCAATGACTAAGGGATCGATTTTTTTTTAAGACAAGCCCACCTTTGCCATGATTCATGAAACATACTTTATTTAACAGATTCGGCATTCAAACAACAACGCCTACCTGCCTGGCAACCTGTGCTAACTGCACGCACCGTTTTACCTACGTTCTTTGTTATTGGCGTGCTATTTATACCCATTGGCGTTATCCTTTTACATTTTTCCAATGCGTCTAATGAGCTGATAATTGACTATACAAGATGCATGGAAGATGGTGGAACTCAGGCTTGTGCGGACCTCTTGCCAAACAAAACGAATGAGAATTACAGATGTAAATGCAAGATTAACTTTACGCTTACCGAAGATTTTATAGTAAGTGGTTTTTGGCCCACACTATCGACGCCCTGGCTTATCACTATTGTTGCTAACAATTCATATACTTATACAGGGCGATGTGTACATGTACTATGGACTTACCAACTATTATCAAAATCATCGACGTTATGTTAAATCTCGGGACGATGAGCAACTGCTGGGCCGACTGTCGCAAACCCCCAGCTCGGATTGCACACCCTTTGCCTTTGCTGCTGATGGCAAACCCATTGCACCTTGCGGAGCCATTGCTAATTCTCTATTTAATGGTTAGTTATTGACCTAGAAATATGATAGCCTGTAAGCTGACTTTACTATTTAACAGATACGTTAACCTTGAGCCAAGGCAGCAGTAATATCACATTGTTAAATACGGGCATTGCATGGCCATCGGATAAGCGTGTTAAGTTTCGTAATCCTGAAGGCAATTTGGAGGCCGCATTGGTTGGTTTTGAGAAACCCATATTTTGGCAAAAACCGCTCTATAAATTGGATGAAACTAATGAGTCGAATAACGGTTTCCAAAATGAGGATCTGATTGTTTGGATGCGTACAGCCGCTTTGCCAAGTTTCCGTAAATTGTATCGACGATTAGATCAAAGCAATAACACATATTCAAAGGGCCTCAAGGCTGGCGAATATACACTGCATGTGGAGTACAGTAAGTACTTGTAATTATACATTTAAAACTGGAAAACGCAATTACAAATCCGTATACTATATTTAAACTAATAATTTGCTTCTTTTGTTTAGATTATCCTGTGGTTTCATTTGATGGCACCAAGCGCATGATTTTATCCACAACTTCAGTATTGGGTGGCAAGAATCCATTCTTGGGTATTGCATATATTGTGGTAGGCGCTATATGTGTTACGCTTGGATTGGCACTACTCTTTATTCATATGCGTTGCAGCCGCAGGTAAATAAGAAACATGTTTCCTTTATCCGTCGCCCTCTCATTAAATCATTACTCACTTTCATCAACATTCTGCACTTTTCTTCCTTTCACCTGCACATTATAGCGTTGAATTGAGCTGAGGCTCAAGTTCTGTCAAAATATTAACAAATGGCTTTTGAAACTAACAAAAAATATAAGTATGTCCATATATATCAGCACTAGCCTTCTTTCTTCTTTTTTTTTTTTTTAGGAAATTCTTAAATTGTGTACTAATCGTTTGTTTCTCTTCTCTTCTTTTAGCAGCAACATGGATATGATAAACGTTAATCCACATACGCAGTACTCATAGAGGCTGCGAAAGACACACAACTATGCACCAATCACTTAGAAATAGTAGAAGTATCTTGTTTAATAAGCATAATGATTTATTTATGTATTGTATGTCCTTCTAACAGAAAACCCAAATAGTTTCTATTATTATGTATTATACTGTTTTGGCACCATCGACTGTGCTCCATTGTTACCATTTTTTGTAATTAATGTTTTGTACTTTTTCTTTTTGTTTATTATTAATATCAACAATTGATAGTTATGTTTGTGCACCTGCACCTAACATTCACCTACATATGTACATATGCGACCAATGACACCGCTTTCAGGCCAAATATAAAATCAAAAACAATACAATACAATTAATCAAAATTAAACAACTGCCTGCCAGACAGTAGCATTAAGACGACACAAAGATAATGTTTTGGTGTGCCATGTGCGTTCAGGCTGTTGCATTGAATATGATATTTTATTGTAATAGTGCTTGTGCTAAATAAAAAGTTGGTCCTATTACGAAAATACCAATGTATCTCTTATTGCTTTTTGAAAAATTGCGCCAAGTCTACAATCTTAAACTTACTTTTATTTACTATCGACATATCGATACCACATACGGCGAAAAATTTTTCAAGCGCAATCCAACACTGCTCGATATTAAGGCGCATTATCAAGTACTGAAAATGATGTATCGATGTATCAACAATTGATAGCACAATTGTTTCTCATCTCTATTTCTCGTCAACTTCAGGTCGCGCTGTGTGGATATCTTGAATTCTGTGATTAAAAACTTGTTAATAAGCGCTTAAAATGGTAAATAACTTGAATTAAGTAAACATTTCACTGAAATTACCATGCAACTAATGCAGGAGAAATTGTTTGCTAAGGCATTCATTAAACATTTCATACAAACTTACATTTTCATTTGCCGGGTGTTAAAGTGCGCTATGCACAAACACACACGTGAGGTCACAATGCTTCCAGAAATTTCCTTCTAGCATTTGTTTGTTAAAAATCTTTAAAAAGTGTAACAATTAATGGTAAACTTTTTCGAAATGTACGATAGTTTGAGCCAGAAGTTTCTAAAATCTTGCGAATTGTATACTGATGAATCATACAGTATTTGAGGTTATGTTCGATGCAAAGATTATTAAGCTATTGCCTGTGTGTGTGTAAACAAAATGACTGATGACTGATTTTTATGCAGGAGATGTCATTGAATCCCGTGCGTGTGCTCAAGAATGAGGCGCAAGAGGAGAAAGCCGAAATGGCGCGTCTGTCATCGTTTATTGGTGCCATTGCCATCGGTGATTTGGTCAAGAGTACTCTGGGACCCAAAGGTATGGACAAAATTCTGGTTTCCACCGGTCGCAATGCTGGCCAGGTAGAGGTAACCAATGATGGTGCCACCATATTACGTGCCGTTGGCGTTGACAATCCCGCTGCCAAAATTCTTGTCGATATGTCTCGCGTACAAGACGAAGAAGTTGGCGATGGAACCACATCTGTCACTGTGCTGGCCTCCGAGCTACTGCGCGAAGCCGAAAAGCTGGTCGAACAGAAGCTACATCCACAGATTATTGTGTCCGGTTGGCGCATGGCCGCACAAGTGGCACTCGAAGCATTGACAGCCGCCGCCCAAGACAATTCAGCCAATAATGAGAAATTCCGTGCTGATTTAATGAACATTGCACGCACCACCTTATCATCGAAAATCTTGCATCAGCATAAGGATTTCTTCGCCAATCTGGCTGTGGATGCGGTGCTCCGTTTGAAAGGCTCCGGTGAGCTTAAGTCTATACAGATTATCAAGAAGTCCGGTGGCACTCTAGAAGATTCCTTCCTCGACGATGGCTTTTTGCTGGACAAGAAGCCTGGCGTGCATCAGCCACAGCGCGTAAGTGTTTGTGTGGCTAATAGTGTGTGCCTTTTGCCTGCCAATTGCTTCATATTAGCGCGTCGAAATGACTGTGAACTATGTTGAACTATATCTTTCATATCACAGCCATTTTGACGAGTTTAATGTGCAGCCAAACCAACTGCAAGTAGTAGCCCCATAAGCCAATCACTGTAGCTCTTAGTTAATTTATTTATTTGAAATTTGTTATAGATTGAAAATGCAAAGATTCTTATTGCCAACACACCCATGGACACAGACAAAATCAAGGTGTTCGGCAGCAGCATTAAGGTAGACTCGTTGTCTAAGATTGCTGATCTGGAAATGGCAGAAAAGGAAAAGATGAAGGAGAAAGTGGACAAGATATTGAGTCACAAATGCAATGTCTTTATCAACCGTCAACTAATCTACAACTATCCGGAGCAACTGTTCGCCGATGCTCGTGTTATGGCTATTGAGCATGCCGACTTTGATGGCATTGAGCGTTTGGCTTACTGCACTGGCGGCGAAATTGTTTCTACCTTTGAGAATCCCTCTATGGTAAAGCTTGGCGAATGTAAGGTCATCGAGCAAGTGATGATCGGTGAGGACATACTGCTGCGCTTTAGCGGCGTCAAACTGGGCGAAGCCTGCTCCATTGTGATTCGTGGTGCCACACAACAGATTCTGGATGAGGCTGACCGTTCGCTGCATGATGCGCTCTGTGTGCTCGCTGCCACAGTCAAGGAGTCACGTATCGTTTATGGCGGAGGCTGCTCCGAGGCACTCATGGCCACAGCTGTGCTCAAGAAGGCAGCCGAAACTGCCGGCAAGGAAGCAATTGCCATTGAAGCCTTTGCACGTAAGTCGAACGTTTATAGTGTTTATTGAACATAATATTATTTACTTTATACTGTTTTGCAGGCGCTTTGCTGTCACTGCCCACAGCTATTGCTGATAATGCTGGATACGATTCAGCTCAACTGATCTCCGAGCTGCGCGCTGGTCATGCCCAGGGCAAGCATCAGTTGGGTCTGGACATGGACCAAGGCAAGGTGGCCGATGTGCGTGAATTGGGCATTACAGAGTCCTTTGCTGTCAAGCGTCAGGTGCTTATGTCTGCCGCCGAAGCTGCCGAGATGATTCTACGCGTGGACAATATCATTAAATGTGCGCCGCGTCGTCGTGTTCCCGACAGGGGCTATTGCTAAGCATTTGATACATTATTTTCTTGATGTAATCATTTCTCTTTTTTTTTTTATTAAGTATTCTTGTGTAGGGTTTAGAAACCTAAGCACTTACAACTCTCGTTTAACAGCTGCTTATTTTATGTTTCTGTTTAAAACTAATAATAACACACACACATACACATTTGTATAAGCACTTTCATATTTTAAAAATTATTTGTGAAAATTTATTACTCGGCTTTTTGTTAAACAAAATATTACACAGCAGAGAGAGCGATAGCAAAGGCAAACATTTCAAAAAATGTCTAAAAATCCTTAAACACACATACTACACCCAAACTCATACACACACGAGCCACTTGTAAATGAATACAAATTTTGTAAACATTTTATGTACACAAAATAAAATAAAACAATCAATTTGCAAGTAAAAAAAAAGAATAAAACTGATATTTAATGCTTAACAAAACTAATGCAAAGACTTTTCTTAAATTTATAGTATGCATGCTGTTATTCACAGATAACAGATCAGAGAGAATATATATGTATATACATATGTCTACCCGGATATATATATATGTATATATAGCCAAATGGACTTAAATGATGCTAACGTCAAACAAATGTAAGCACATCTGTATGTCTCGCTTATATATTAATGGAATTCGATAAATTTAACAATAATATATGGAAATGTGAATACAAAACATGTATGTGTATACATATATATTTATTTATTTAGCAATACTTACATAATTATGTACATAAACATGTAATTTTGTATGCACAGAAATTATGAAAATCTGTTCGACATCTTCGACAAACATAAGCAATTCGCAGGACTTTGCGCTAAATCCAAGTTTTTGCAAATTTCCAATGCTGTAAAAACTAAACTATAAGAGCTAGAGAGTTGAAATTTCTACACAACGTAGATATTATGATATAGAATATGATGTCATATCATGACTTTTAATTTGCGTTCGATATATAGCAAATTTAAGAAAAACACTTTTTTTACCCTATTTTTTGTCCGATCGACTTGAAATTTTTATATAAGTTAGATATTATGATATAGTACATGGTGTTATATCATGATTTCCAATTTTCATGCGATAAATATGGAAAATTTAAATAAAACGATTTTTTTGGCCCTATTTTTTGTCTGATCGACTTGAAATTTCGCAGCTCAAGACCTAAATTGATTAGGAAATAAATACCGTTTACAGCTTTTCAATATCTTATATATAATCTGAAAAAAAAACCCATTCAAAGTTTTCATACATAATTAATAATTATTAATTAAATAATTACATACAAATGCGTTTTTGCATTTACGCGCAAAAACACACATACATATGTACATATGTATGTATTGGCGCCAATACCCCAGCGTTTTGCATTGTTGTTGTGATTTATCAAAGCAAATAGTGAGAGAGAGAGAATGAGAGAGCCAAAAATGCATACAATAATGTATGTACATACATACAAACACATATATGTATGCACAATTAGAGTAATTTTGTTACACTGTGCGCTTATTTCACGTGCGATCAACTTGAAATTGTAATGGAAAAGAATTCAAGTGTAAGAAAAATAAATTTCAATATCTCATGAACGATCTGACTAAAATTCATATTAAGTTTTCATTAACTTTTTTTTAGTGTGCTAATAACTGTGAACGCATTCTGAGCGAAGCTCAAATTGTTTCTATGATTTGTTCAAGCAAGAGAGAAACAAAAATGCACATTAATGTACATACATATGTACGTATGTATGTATATACAAACATACAAAAACAGAGCAATCGAAATAAAACGCATGTTAAGTATTCATTTTCCATATTTTTATTAGTGAGCAAAATATGTGGATAACTGTAAACGCATTCTGGCAAAGTCCCATGGCATTGTTGTTGTCATTTGTTCAAAGAGAAAGAGAATAAGAGAGAGCTAGAGAAGCAAACAAGCGTGCATACATACATTCATACATACATACGTATAATGTACATACGTATGTATGTTATAATCTCTTTTGTGCTCTTTTGTTTCCATTCATACAGATCAAGTCACCTCAAAGTTTGCTCTTAGTTGTGGATACTGAGCACAACAGACTCAATTTTCTTGGTATTAAAGTTGCAGTTTATTGGAGCAAGGAACTACTAGTTGCTATTTAAATCCCAAATAAATATGGGAACATGCATGCATATGCTGCGCTTTATTTACGGAATAATACATATTATTGCTTTGTGTGGTTTAGTTAGTGGGGGTTTATAATCCCTTTAGCCGCTCTAGAGAATATCAAAACAAAACATACATACTTAAGCAAAAGTGTCAAGTATGCGATAAAGACCTACAGAATACATAAATATTGTATGTATGTATATAGATATACATCGTTGCTGAGCGGAGAGCTCAGACTTAACTTATCGTTGGGTTAAATACGCGGCCAGACAGCTACTAGTGTCAGCATAGTATGAGAGATTTAGTAAGAGAGTTATAACGTGATTAACATTAAGTGTGCTTAAGTGAGCATTGTGCCTTGAACGCCTTGCTGCTACTGCTGCTGCTGTTATCAGTGGTTAGGAGATGGCGCATTCCATTTCACCATGCTTGGGCACACAGTCAAGCACAAGGGCCACAGCGCGAGACATGTAGGTCATGGTGCCATAGCTGCCGCTGGGCGCACTGGAATATGCAAAAGGTAATTCATTAAAAATGTGTTTAAATGGAAATTTACAAAAGCTATTCACCTATCATAGAGATGCTGACAGATGTAGGCGGCACCACCACAGAGCAGCATGCCCGAGGCGGCCTGCTGTTGCTCCTTGCCATCCTTAAGCTTGGCACAGCAGAGCGTGGCATCGCCTTGCACTTTGCGCTGATCCTCCAAGAACAGTTGATTTGCCTTGTGCACCAGATGTTCTACATAAATGATATCACCCAGACTGGGCACCATATTATGCTCGGTAACCAAGGTGAGTACCATGAGTGCCTCCACTACCAGCTGCCTATATTCAGGCTGTGGTATTTGATTCAATGCCGTTTCCACTTCCAAGGCAAACTTCAGTTCGCCTGGCGTCATCTCCTGCGTCAGACTCTGCTGCAGCACACGACCCTCAATGGCCAGGCCCTGACATCTTTCCAGCACGGTCCAAACACGTGAATAGAAATCACGTGGCACACGATTTAGAGCACCATCGAGACGACGACGACGCAACCATTGACCCTGGCGATCATCTATGGTGGCTATAAGTGCATCCTCGCCCTCCGGATCACCCAAACCAATTTGGCTCTTCTTGCTAACGCGACTCGATTTGCAGCTGACAATGGATAGATTACCGCGTGCCACTAAAAAAAAATGGATTAGAAAATTTCTCATTATTTGAATTTGAACCATAACTTACCGCTGCTGACGGCAAACTCCTTGCCGCTTAGTATGTGATAAAGCAGATTCTTCATCTCAAATGGCGACAGATTAAGTAGATGCTCCGAGGCGGCTTCACCGCCGCAGTTCAGCGTGCGCGACAGCTCCTTGGCCATTACCTGAATGATAAGGCCAACGCGCAGGCGCAACATTTCATGGAACAGCTGCGGTTCGGTGCGTATGAACATGGCCAGATATACCATAAGCTCCTGCGTCAACATGGCCGTACTCTCGTCATCGCCGTAAGCCTAATAATTTCGATTCCAATGATTAAACTAAGTGCAGATTGCTATTAACATTTTTTGTACTCACATCGTGTATCAGCTGGCGCAGCTCTACCTCGGGCAAGGGTGCCGTTATAGTATGCTCATTGTTCGGCGGCATGCCCACGGTTACCTGTTTTTGACGCACCAGCAGATCGGTCACTGCCTTACCCAAGTCCTCAACACGTTTGCCCAGCATGCCGGCAGTGTGGCGCACCAGACCCCAAAGCTTCTGCTGGCAGGCCTTCTCATAGAGACCCTTGAGCAGATCACGTACTGTCACAACGCGTCCCTCTTCCAGCATTCCTTCAGATTGAGAAGAATCGTTAATGAAACTATTGTTGTTGTTGGAGGCGGCTGTGGCGGCGGATTGAGCGTGAGCGTGAGACGTTGGAGCAACAACCGAATTAGCATTATCCTCATCCTTGGCGGCGGCGGCGCTGTTACTGTTGTTGCTGCTGCTGCTGTTGCTCGCTGTGGATGTAGTGGCATCGATGATAACTGTTGGCACGGCCATCGACCTTTTGGCTCCAACACCAGCACCAGCACCAGCACCACCACCACCGCTAACACCACCACGAGCTATGTTTTGCAACTCAAGCATTGCATCATCCGCATACTCGTGCTCCAGCTCTTCAGGTTTACATTTGTTGTGTTATATTGTGGTTTGGTTTTTGTTGTTTATGGGATTAATTGGATTCGATTTTGTAGGGTTAGGAATACACGCGTTGTTGATATTGTGTCGCATAATGGCCCATCGGTGTATGTTTGTGTTAATTCAGAAAATCGTGGCATAGGTTAGTGAGATGCATATGTATGTAGTTGCAGTTGTATATTTTGTATGTAAAAAGCAGTGAAAAGAAATATTTGCACAAATAAGTTAAAAATAATGAAGCAAATTAAAAGTTCAATATTAAAAGCTAAACCCGAGCATGAAAATGTAATAGCTATGCGTATGAATAGTAAGCGCCACCAAAATGTAAACTCACAAAATAAAATGAATAAATACACAGGGATTTACAACAGCACCGCGGATAAAGGAATTTACTACAACACTGAGGACTCTATGGGGAAAGGTACACTGCCAATAAGGTGTGTGGGTATCCAGATAAAACAACAACCAGGAATGTGGAACAGTTAAACACTTACCAGACGCATTATCATCATCTTTCTTATGCTTTAATCCCAGCCCAGCTGCGAATGCGTAGAATGCGAAAAAGAACATAAACATGAGCACAAGCACAAAACAATTGACAACAATGAAATGATCCACATATGAATTGACATACATATGTAATCGGAGGTCTAAACCGTTTTCTTCAGTCTACACTGATTGGCAATAACTAAAGCTTTAGCTGCTAATTAGTTTTTATACATTTCTGCAAACATAACTTACCCGTATTAAAGTCCAGGCCTTGGGTATCAACCAAATACTGCAAGATGTCGCCTTGGTCATCGAGATTCTCCGTTTCACGTAGCATTGCAATCAATTCCTCTACCTCTGTGTCGGCAAAGTTTGTTTCCGCGCGATGGCGTTGAATGAGAATTTTTGGCACTGTTACTTTAGCATTGCAGTTTAAAAATAAAAGAGCATAACGTAAACAAAAATTAAAAATACAATAAAAATAAATACAATAATAAAGTAAGAAGTCTTAAAAAATATTACAATCAAGTTCTAATAATAATAATTTAAAATAAATTGACAATAAAATTATGGAAATGAAGAAAGTAAATGAAGTATCATTTGAGGAAATTTACTTTCTTGCTGGCGCACAAACTCGCTGCGTCGATCCATGGCCGAACGACTGTGCAACGGATCCACAGGATAGATATTCTCGCGCAGGCCCAGCTCTCCGCCCAGCTGGGGTGGTGAGGTCGGTCCCTCCTCGGGTGTTGTGGCAAACACGCTTACATGTCCTTGCTTGTTGGCCTGCAGCCAAGGAGGCGGCACAATGGACGACAGACGGCGTTCGGTCAAAGGCGTAGGTCCCTCCATGCCCAGATTGTCAGCTGCAAATCTATATATTAACAACGGACTAACTTATTGCTCAATTCACTTACAGTCCACATTGATGGAGCGCGTCTTCTTGATTGCACCCTTGCAGGACATGCGTCGACGCAAATGACGCGGACGCAACTGTCCACCGCGCAAATTCATGGTGCTGCGATTGCTGAACGAACGCAGAAGATGCTCGTCCAAATAGGTTTGCACATCCGGATGCAAACGATCCGGATAGCCGTCCTCTGTGCTGCCTAAGAAGCTCAAATCCGTTATGGCCGAAGTATTGAGAAAGTCCTTGAGATTTCCCAGCATAACACGTGTGCCATTGATGTAGCCCGATTTCAATTTCCTCATTGTTTGTATCATGGCCAACGGTATTTTGTCTTGGTCTTTGTTTTTGTTGACAGTAGTAAAAATAATAGGTTAGTTAACTTGTATTTGTTGTTGTGCATGTATGTGTGTGTGTTAGAGGTCTGCATGAATACGGCCAAAGCGGCACTCCAAATTCTGACTCACTGAGTGAGATCCAGATATGTTGTACTCAAATAACCGAAAGTTTTGAATCCATACGTGCAGACTTCTAGTGTGTGTGTGTGTGTGTTGTGTATTTAATATTAGCTGCTTAGTCATATGTTTTAATTACAAATTACAATTACAATTACAGTTCAAGTGCAAAGCTTCAAACTAAATTAACACATATGTATGTATGTATGTACATATTTATGTGTATATAACCAACACCAAAATATTTCTTACTGTTGTTAAAGTGTTTTTGTTATTGTGCAGATTTTACACTAGCGTGAGTACGAATTTAATTCAAGAAGCAAAGCTAAAACGTAAATATAAAAGATTATAGTATATACTATGGTTAAAGAAATGTATGTAAGCATATTCTATAATCTTTATTTATTGCACATTACTTTCACTCCTAATACAAAAAAACGCCTGTAGATTTGGATAGCTTTGAATTTGTTCCATCTATTCCTCATTCTTTTAAGTGTTGCTTTTGAATTGAAAATAATCCCAACGTTTTAAACGATCTTCATTGTGCCAATATTTAGATTACTTTTAACTATCGCAAACTACTATTTAGCATACTAAACGTTGAACCTCGTCAGAATATTAAGTATACGTACGCATAGTATGTTAGAGTTCATATGCAAATATTTACAGTGGTTAAAGACACAAAGAGAATAACTTGAAAGCGCTGAAGTATCAAACAGATATACATACATACACAAATAGTCCTGGGAGCATTTAATATATATATATATGTGTATTTGTGTATGCAACGTGTTGTTGTTGGTGGTGTAGGATATGTAGTTACCTAGCATATAATGCGTTGCCATTAATGTTATTGTTGGCCGGCCCAACATGTGACGCCAATTGTTGGTCAAGAAGGCTAAGTTTGTAGTGAAATTGCTAGCAAGCAAATCGGGATCGCGTGTGGTGTAGTATTCTTCATAGTCGATATGCTGTTTGTGTAGTGTTGTAGTTTATATAATTGTTGTTGTCGTTGGATTATACAAAAAGAGAACAGAAAGAGATTTTGTTGGTTTTTATGCTATTGGCCAATGTTTTGGAACTCATAAGGAAACGTTAAGGTAGTGGGGAATACATTTGGTAAGAGTAAAACGGAGATAAACAGACGCAAGAGCTGGGGGCAAGGAGAGGGGTGTGTGTGCTTGTGTGTAAGTGATAGAGCTAGTAGTATAACTAGTGCAAAGCCAAACAAAAATTAAAATTACTCACTAAACCAAATAATAATAAATAAGTAAGTATATAGATGTGTGTGTGTACAATGTGTATGTGTGTGTAAAAGAAATTATGAAATTTAATGATAAGAACTAATTTAAGCGAAGCAAAACTACCTTACGTATTTACATATGCATGTGTGTATTTTTTGTTTATAACAAATGCAACCCTTGCAATTTGAATTAGCAATAGACTCAAAATGCTAAGAACCATTAAAACATATACAAATAAAATTTAAAAATATTAAATTAAATTAGGCAATATACATAGATGTATGCATGTATACGTGTATTGTTTATAAATTAAAAGTTGTTGTTATTGTTCTTTTTTGTTTGTTTGTTTTTTGCCTGACCTAAATGTATGCGCTTTAGCACAAGCGTCACTAAGGGACGACCCAGCAGATCCCAAGCGGATTTTAGAAAATTGATTTCGCCTTTAAGGATGTCAATCATAAGTTCATTATCGGAGGCAATATAGAAGCGCGACAAGTCGACAAACTAATGCATAATACAACAACATAATAATAATAGTTATCAAATCAAATCAAATATAAGAAAAAATTAAAACGAAATAGAATGAAACAGCTAGATAGACAGACTGTGTTACAGAGAGAGAGATAGAGAGTGAGAGAGAGAGAGACTGAGAGAGATCGAAAATAAAGCAAAGGCAGTTGGAAATATTACCTGTGGCGTAAACGCAAATATACGATCCTTTAGTGAATACAATTTACTCGTGCTCAAGATGCCCACATCACGCGATTTGCGTCCAGTTAGGCCCAACTTGCGATTGCGTCCTAGATAGGTATATAAATGACTTAAGACACGTGCAGGCTGCACCTCAATGGGCGCCACCTCGGCTATAGTTTGCACATGCAAGTCGTGCTCAGCCAGCTTATCGCGTATCTCATTATCTTCCGCTATGATGACTACTTGAACGACCACATCGGGTTTCTTCTGTGCACCCAAGCGACGATTCAAGGGATCCAGCTCGCCCACAGCTAGAAAGCCCTGAAAATTATAGATTGGCATGAGAATAGTAGCTTGGAAACTTGAGAGTACGTACCTCTTGCAAGAGTCGTCCTAAAATGAACAGCGACTGACCCCAGAGAAAGGGACAACGGCCCACAACTTCACGTGGCTGTGAGCCTGGCTTTTGATACTCATTGCCCACTAGTTCCTGCGGCACAGCATAGCTCTCAGGCACAAGCAATATACCATCTTCTGAGCGCACCATAATCTTCTCCAGACGATCTGCATAGTCCTGCACAGCACGCTTATCATTTTGAAATGCATGAAAGAGAATTAAATAGCAATAGAACAGCGGCCATTCGCATTCAATATTCTCAAACATGCGCAGTTCCCAGCGCTCGTAGTAGAGACGCGTTGGGTCTTCTTTGGGTGTGCGATAGCCATCGCGTAGGAAACGCTTGCAGCCGTATTTGCCCTGCAGGCGTGATAGTATGGCATCTTTGGTATTGTGTATAAGCTGTGCATCATCCACAGCAAAGGCTGGAAAGCCAATGACACACAGCAGACCCGAGTCCAGTTCCTTGCTGTTGGATTCGCGTGGCAGCATGGACTGCAGCACTGCTTGGCATTTGTGCGCCTCATCGGCCAGTACATGTATCACGCTAGCTGGACCGCCACGTGCGCCAAATAAATCTAATTCGTTCATGGCCTCCAATGCTGCCTTGGCCATGCCAATGGAGCTGGCGTTTAGCTCGGGCTCGCCATGATTGGTCTTGTCGCCGCGCTCCCAAATGCCATAGTCGGGTATAGAGTAAGCAGATTCTATATAGAATACCAGATTCTGTATAAAGCTGACCTCGTCCAGTGAGAAAACTATCTGCAAGCCGGACGCCGTCATTTGTGCTAAGATAAGCAGATAGAGCGACACTGCATCGATTTGCAAATGTCCCCACTCATTGTCTGCAACAACGGG
The DNA here is from genome assembly GCF_011750605.1 of Drosophila busckii. Lineage (NCBI taxonomy): Eukaryota > Metazoa > Arthropoda > Insecta > Diptera > Drosophilidae > Drosophila > Drosophila busckii. The sequence goes on along the minus strand of NC_046608.1, from coordinate 6,526,892 downwards.
TAAACCATTTTTGCTTGAATATTTGGCATGCAGTGAATCGAACGGACTCTGTGTCATTTTAAATTTCTCCACTTTATCCTTTTGGTTCATCATGGCCATGAGCAGGCCGCGCATTAGCTTGACGCAGCTCTGCTCTAGCTCGTAGCATTTGGCACGATCCTCATCCTGGTCGGCTATCTTTTTATAGGCCATCGATAGACCCCAAACGGCCAGTATGCAATAAACATTGTCACGAATCCAGGCGTGTGAGTTTACATTCGATGCGGGAAACAGCCCAGTCACTGGCTCTTGATGCGCCAATATCAGACGATGCACTATGCGCTGATAATAGTCCAGGCGCACGCCCGAATTACTACGCGAACGCATCTTGGCCGATTTTGCTTATTAGTTTGCACGCACACTAACATAAATACACATTATTAAATATAGCATTCGCATATGGGCATGTTTGTTTTTGCATATACTTACATAATTATCGCCAAAGACGCTTTTTGTTGTTGTTCTTGCAGCTTAATGCTGCCTGCCACACTTGGAGTATTTAATTGTTTTTGTTATTGCACATGAAATTACATAGCGAAATGTCAACTCAATGTCACGTAGTGTTGTAAAAATATCGATTGACGATATTTCTCGATGTTTTTTTTTTGTTGATATTAATGTTGAGGGATGCATCACTGTTAATAGTTATGTTAATGTGCCTGTAAAGTACCAAAACAAAAAAGACTGCAGTCCTTATTTCTTAGTATTTAAAACAATTTTTTTTTATATTTTTATTTAAAAATCTTTTTTTTTTATTATAGAAATATATAGTAGACTGGTTCTATTCCCGATGGAGTAGCACAAATATTGCTAAAACCGAGAGTATAGCCCACTTCACTCTAGGATATTCGTTCATGAATATTGTAATAATGCCGACATAAGGCAAAAACCCTCGAACACGGCCAACAATGTCTTTTTTCATTAGCCACATCTGTCCAGGCGCATACAATCCTCGGTCATCTACATTGTTATTATCGCCCTTGGTCAGGAATTTCACTGTGCCATCCTCCTTTTCGTGCAATTTTATTACACGATGCACAATGGGAATGTCTCGTCCTTCCACTTTGAATACAACAATTTCACCTACGCGCACTGGCTCCTCTTTGAAGTTGGTAAGGAAGAGCAGATCGCCTCTATGAAACGCCGGCTCCATGCTGCCACTGAGCACCACCACAATGGGGGATTCACTACCGGTGACCACCATGAGACCCTTCCATATCATCAGCGCCGAGGATACAATCATAGCGAAACTCAGCACTTGGTAGAGCGACTGGCGTTTATTCATTCTATTGAAATCGCCCATCATCTCATCTATCTGTAACATGCTTGCTAATCCCATGGTGGCTCCCGTTAGGTCCTTTGTTCAGCCTTACGAAGTGATTTATAAGCAAGTTGGATTGCTAATGCGATTTTATCATTTAAACTATCTAATAGTTATCGATTAATTGTTGAGCGGCATGATTTAAATTTGAAACAACAAATCAAAACAATAATAATGTCATTATCAAACTAATTTGATATTATGTTAGCCTCACAGCAGTGACCTCCGATGCTTTACACTGATAAGCTCTTGGATTGTGGTCTATTGTCAAACTTTTATTTTATATTCATATTCAGTTCACCCATATTTATTAACATGTACCATTGGATTTGGTTTATGGTCTGCGCTACTGGCCTGTCGTTAGTTACTGCTACGCCGCTTATACACTATGGCCATTGTATGGTAAACACAGAGCTAGGCGTTTGTCAGCCACGACAATTGTGCTGGGAACTGCAGCAGGAGGCGAACTTTAATAGTCAACGCCGTTCACGCTGTCACAGTCGAGTACGCGATGATTTGGTTTGTTGTCGACGTGCACAGAAGGTGTCAGCGTCGTCAGCTGCGCTGTATGATGTACTCCCACAAACTCCGGTCTGTGGTGGCTACGATGGCATGTTCGAGGATCGGATTATAGCTGGCACACAGGCGCATATATTGGATTATCCCTGGACGGCGCTATTGCTCTATAGCAGTGATGGTAAGAATTAGCAAGGATTAAAGTATGCGTACTAACTAACCTAATATTTCTAGGTCTGGAGTTTAGCCACATGTGCGGTGGTTCGCTTATACATGAACGCTGGGTGCTAACGGCCGCGCATTGTGTGCCCAGTTCAGAGAGAAGCGATCAGTTGCTTCAGGTGCGTTTGGGAGAATGGAATACAAGCAGCTCGATAGATTGCCAGCAGTTTATGAACGATCGAATTTGTGCGCCACCGCACCTGGATATACCCATCGACCGCATTATAGTGCATGAACAATTTCACTTGGGTGGTTCCGCCATGACTAATAATTCGAATGATATTGCATTGCTGCGCTTAAAGCAACCCGTTAGCTTCTCTGACTTTGTGCTGCCTATTTGCCTGCCCGCAGCAAATCTGCAAGCGGAGCATCAATATGAGGATTATGCTATGGAGGTCACTGGCTGGGGAAATACAGAGCAAATACGCTTTGGTGGCAGTTCGATTAAGCTTAAGGCTATGCTTAATGCGGTATCCATGGCCAGGTGCAGGCAAATCTATGCGCAGTTGGCGGTGGGTCAGCTCTGCGCTGGCGGCGACTCCCAAGCGGGCACCTGCGGTGGCGACTCTGGCGGTCCACTTATGCTTGTGGGCGACAATGCACAGGGCAAGCGTAGCTACTATTTGACAGGCATTGTTTCCCTGGGCCAAGCTAGCTGCATTAATGGCGGTAGACCAATGATCTTTACACGTGTGGAGTACTATGTGCCCTGGATAACGGGTACTATCCAAGCAAACTCGTAAGTGTATAGTAGTTGTCCGGATCTTGTTGTTCCTACAGAGCTTCCTTAACTGATCAATATATAGTCTGAAACATTAGACCACTCTACATATTTGGCAAGTCCACATATTTTGTTTGATATTTAAATGTATTTCTTGAATTTATGTAACTTCCAATATGTTAGTTTAAGTTTTAGAAAAAAGATTATATTGCGAATATAAGTTTAAGTCTTAATCCCGTCGGCTGCGTTTGCGTTCGGAATGGCTGCCGCTTGCAGTTTTCTCCTCAGCACGCTTTGGCGCTTTTTTGGCCATATTCAAGAATTTGTCCAAGCCAAAGGGATCCTCTTCCTTTTCGAACTCAACTGGACCACTGCGTTGAGCTGTGGGCGCGTCACGTGAGCCAGCGCCGGCAAACTGTTTGTCGGGAACAAAGCGTTTGGTGTTGACAATGGCATCCAGATCACCGCCATAATTATCGCTATCTGCCTGCTTGCTGGGACGATAGATGTGTGCGCCCAGCGTATTGGAATCACGCCAGGGCTTGTCATACACATTGTATGCCTCGTCATCGCCATAGCCAGAGTCCATGCCCTTGGTGGTATTGAAAAGGCGCTGATCGAAGAGGGTCTCTCCATTGCCAGCGCTCTTGGCGGGCAAGCCCAGCGCAATTTGTTCGGAAATGTCACGTTCGCGTTCACGCTGCAATTTGGTTCGCTTGTCGGGTGCTGCACGCTGTAGATTACGATCCCGTTGACGCTCGCGCTGTCGCTCCGCACGCAGATCATTGCGCTCGCGTGCCTCGACCCCGCCGCCATTAGAACAGCTTGGTATGGCATCCAAATCGGGATTACGTAGGCCAGCACGTTCCTCACGTGCACGTTGCGCCATCATTCGCAGCATATCCTCTTTTTTCTCCTTCTCCTTTTGTGCCAACTTCTTTTCCAGTTGTGCGCGCGCCTCCACAGCCACACGTGCCTTACGATCTGCTATATACAAAGCTTCTGCCATCTTGGCGAATTTCTCATTTATATGTACCTGCTGCAGGCCACGTCCATCTGCAGCCAGACGTTTGTCCAGTGGTATGGTATAACCTAAACAAAAATAAAAACAAATTATATTCATTATACAAACTTGGAAACCTTCATGTTTGAACACTAACCTTTGGCGTTCTTCCAGTTGGATATGCAGGGCGGTATTTTCCATTCCTTTTGCTCCTTCACTGTTACCTTGCGTGAGGGTGAATGCAAAACGGGTGCAGGTGGAGAGGGTGGTCCCCGTGGAATCTTTTTGTTTATGCGGAACTTTGGCGGCTCCATGGGATCTAGCTGAGCCTCCACCATGCGTATGACGCGTTGCTTGGCGCCCGAATTAAATGCATCGCCTTGCTGTGAGGGTGTATAGCGTATATACTGTGCAGGAGCTGCTTTCTGAGCGGCACGCACTGGAAGTGCCGATGTGATCTTTTGGTTTGTCAATTTTTCCAAAGCAAGTCGTGTATCTTCTGTTGTCTCAGCCACTGTTTCCTCATCGGGACGCTGCAACTCATCGGCATCTTCGGCCAAAACTTCAGCAGGCAGCAGTTGTGTTATTGATGAATATACAATTTTGTCCTTGCCATGTCCTTGGCGTGCAATTGCATCGTATTTGACTTTGCCCTTGTCATCCAGACGCACAGCCAATGCATCCGATTTCTTCCCCATATTGGCAGGCGCGCCAAGTCCTACAATGCAATTATAATTTGTGTCGTATGCTCAAAAAACATTACAATCTTCTTACCCAGAGGATATTGTGCTACATGTATTTCGGGAAAAGCACCGCCATCACCAAAGTCAGCTTCAGTGCGTGGTATCCAGTCCTTGCGTTGTCCATAGGGTGGCGCTGCAATTTTTGCGGATACCAGCGCACCAATCATTGGAGCACCCTTGGCCGCCAGACGACGCTCATCTTCACGATCCCAAACGGCGTTGACGGGCGTGGGAAGAAGACTTGATAACGACATATCAGCTCTGTTTTTTGCTCTAATATTCCTGCAACAGAGCTTTTATGACGGATTTTTACTAACAAACGTTGTAAAAACGAGAAAAACGCAGCACACACATACACGAGAACACAGTTACACAAAAGTGTGACCAAAAACAATAGATTATCTACAGTTATGCAAAAGCATACGCTAAAAAATACTAAAGTACTTTGGCACAGTAGTGGTGCTCAGAAAAAATTAGTGCTTGCCAGAAATTCCTGACTTAAAAGTGCTAGATTTATCGTTATTTTGGCCTAGCTTGCAACACTGATTGTGACAGCTGTTATCACGACTGTTATTGTTATGTGATCAAAATGTATTTTTAGTGTACACATTGTTTGTGGTTTATTTGTTATAAACAAAGCTATACATACATAATGCGTCTGGGTGGCGTGCTTAGATGTCGCAGTGTCATAAAGCAGCAGTATGTGCCACAACACAAACCCGTGTTAAGCGATGACATCAAACGCTTAGAAGAATTCCTGCTGTCAAAGCCAAACATATTGGTGCTGACGGGTGCTGGTATATCAACAGAGTCAGGTGAGTCCTTAACACCTTAGGTACAGAGCACGTACTTAACTAAATTACTATCGCAACAGGCATACCTGACTATCGTTCTGAAGGCGTTGGTCTTTACGCGCGCACCAATCACAAGCCCATACAGCATATGGAGTTCTTAAAGTCGACCAACGTGCGTAAACGTTATTGGGCGCGGAACTTTGTTGGATGGCCAAGTTTCTCCAGCACACAGCCAAATGCTTCGCATCATGCTTTAGCGCGCTTTGAGCGCGAACAGCGTGTACAAGCAGTGGTCACACAAAATGTGGATCGATTGCATACAAAGGCGGGCTCCAAGAATGTTGTGGAGCTGCATGGCAGCGGCTATGTAGTGAAATGCTTATCCTGCGAATATCGCATCGACCGTCATGAGTTTCAGAGCATACTCAGTATGCTGAATCCGGTGTTTAAGGATGCGCCTAGTATGATACGACCCGACGGCGATGTGGAAATTCCCCAAGATTATATAGACAATTTTCAGATACCTGAATGCCCTGACTGTGGTGGCAATCTAAAGCCAGAGATTGTCTTCTTTGGCGATTGTGTGCCGCGCCAGAGATTGGACGACATTGCAAAGATGGTTTACTGTAGTGATGGGCTGCTGGTTTTGGGCTCCAGCCTGTTGGTCTTCTCTGGGTATCGTATTGTGCTGCAGACAAAGGATCTTAAGCTACCCGTGGCTATAGTTAATATAGGTGAGACTCGTGCTGATCATTTAACAGACATAAAAATCTCCGCAAAATGTGGCGATGTGATACCCAAACTCTTCGACTTTAAGTCCAAGTAAACATAGATTATTTTTTTATAATTCAATTGTTAAGGATTGTGAATAGTGAAATAAATTAATCTTTGTCATCCATTCGCCTAGAACTTCATTTGCATTGTCTTTGCTTGTTAAAAAATTCAATTTAAAAATGTTTACATTTTAAAAATTTACCGCCAGCGCCAACAGCTGTGCCTTTAGCGGGGAGTGATGTCGTATTAGTATTTTTAATAGCTAACTCTAGCTATTTGAATGTTTTGAATACCACAATTGTGGCTAATTATATTATATTTTGTATATGAAATACTAGGCTATTGCCAGTGCTGTAAAGTGACAGCTTGCTGAACGTGATTTCAAGCACTGCTTGTCAAATTAGAAAAATAGCCAAAAAAAAAAAACAAGCAGCAACAACAACAACAGCAGCAGCAACAACGGTTACAGCAACATAACAGCTTGTTTTAAGAAATATTTATTAAAAATTCAAACACAATGGCCTACGACTTAAAAAAGGAGTCCGACGTCAAGGAGTATGTGGACAAACTGGGCGTCGAATATCGTTTCGGCTGCTATTCGGAAAAGAAACCGGAAGGTAAATAGCAACAACAACAGGCGGCTGCCACAAGAACAAATACACAGACTTTATACAGACATATGTGTTTGTGTTTGTGTATGTGTCTGCGCTCTAACCTAGGTTTTTGGTATTTCTAATTGAATTACAAAACATATCATAACATTGATTGTTTATATAATGCTATATTTACAGTTTGCCATCTGCTGGGAGATTATCTGGAGGGCATTAAAAAGGATTTTGAGAAAGCATCCAAAGTATATAAATCAACATGTGACGACTACGGTTACGCAAAATCCTGTTACAAATACGGCAACTATAGCTTTCTAGGCAAGGGCAAAAGCGGAAGCAAGGGTGAACCGCGCGTTGCCTATCAATATTATGAGAAAGGCTGTAATCTTAACGATTCGGATGCATGCTTGCATTCTGGTCTGTTGCTGGTATCACGGTCAATGCCCAAGGAAATAGATCGCAATGTGCCAAAGGTGCTGTATAGTCTCTACTACGTATATAACTCTATAACTATGCTAATGCTTGGGCTTTATAGGGCTTGGAGTTTCTCACAAAAAGCTGTGACATGAACAATGCCACCGCCTGCTTCTATCTGTCTGGAATGCATATTTCTGGTGTACAGAAGAAGCCCGAAGACAACGTTAGCAGCGCAGCAGCAACTACTACAACAACAACAGCCGCAACAGCACAGTCTGCTAAATCGACAAAGGACTCGGAATTCATTGTTCTTAAGGATATGAAGAAAGCATTTCAGTTCGCACACAAGGCCTGCGAGTTGCGTAACATGTATGCCTGTGCGAATCTAAGCCAAATGTATGCACGCGGCGATGGAATCGAGAAGAACGAAAAGGAGGCGGAAAAATATAAGAAACTGGCACTGGAAATGCAAGAGGAAGTTAAGAAGCAACAGGAGACGCTCAGTTTTCAACAGGGTGTGGGCATGCCCAATTGATTTACCAAATCATACCTATACTAGAAATAGTTGACGCTCCCCTCTGTTTTCTAATTTACAATTCTCATGCTTTACTCTTTTATTTTTTTTATGTCTGATCGAAAGAAATTTGTATGTTTCATATATTATTCAGTGGTAATACGCAAAGCTATTGCTAATTAACTTAAGTGGATTATATAAACTTATATATATATATATATATATATATATATAAATATATATTATTATATTATTTGTGTACATAGGCTGCATTTGCGTTTTTAGCATGTGTATGCGAGAGAGAAAAATTCTTAGTTTTAATTGTTAACGTTAAAAACAAAAAAAAAAAAACAGAAAAACAAAAAAGAACTCAAACCTTATATTTCCCCCCCATAATACCTTAAATACAAAGATACCAAACCAACCAATTGAATTTTAAATGCTAAAGCCGAAACAGTTAAGACATGCTCCATGGGGTTTTTCTTATCACAGCGGTAAACCCAATTGGAAACATTTATTATTCGTCTAGTATTAGTATCAGCGTTGCCAAGGGCTGCGGATCTGTCTAATTAGTTTTTTAATGGTTCTGCTCGTAAGTCTGGAGTCTCGGAGGCTTATCATCAGACAAATAGTGATAGCGATATCAGACATTTTTCATGTTAACTGATGTTTGATTAAGTGTAATATTTATATTTAAATATGCTGTCTACATAAGTTTATCAAGTTCACTTAGGACTATATTGTTTTTAAAACTATTCAAAGAGATGACTAACTGGCAATTGTTATCAACTCATCAAAAAATCAACACGAGAATAGAGCAAACACTTGAGAATGAATTTGTTTATAAACTAGTTAATAAACTATTAGGCTGAATGGCAGCATAAATTCTAAAATTATATAAGCAATATAGAGTTTGGTACATTTTTGAAATTGGTATGTATTTTTGTCGTTAAATTATCCTTTTTTATAATATTATCCTTTTTTTTTTGAATTCTACATTTTAGTGTTTATTTTGATTTTTTTATGTATTAAATCAAAGTTGAAATACACATACATACGTATGTATGTATGTATGTGATGTTTTGGTTTTTCACTGTAGCCAAGCCCAAAAATAATTGAAATTTCTTTAAAGGCACGAGCTGTTTTGTTAGTGTATTTGTTTGTGTTCGAGTTATGTACTTAATTAGTTAGTCGCTGTACCATGACATGACCTTTACCATATTGGGGAGCATTGCAGGAAATAATGTTGTAGATATAGATATTGTGCTCGAATAGTGGCGATCTCGATAAATAATGAAGACTCGAGACTGTGTGACAATAACAATAACAACAACAAACACATCAAGTGTACGCAATACATGCAAACAAACAAACATATACAAATGTATGTATATATATATACATATAGACATGCAGGTGTATATCCAGCATGCAATCGTGCTTTGTGAGCGTGTAAAAATACTTATATAGTCTATAGTTAGTTAAACTGTATATAAGCAGTTTATGTATGTATGTATGTTAATTGTCTGTACTAGTGTACATACATATATACATACATGTATACGCTATAGAATCAAATCCAAGCTCAACAAAAAATACAAAAATTCAATGCTCAGCTTTCGACTGAAGCTCTATCCGAAACATTGAATCAGTTTAACGTCAACGTCGGCGGCATCAAGACAATATATAGCAAAAAATTTTGTGTTACATCAAAAAAATCAAAAACGAAATCTATATCTAAAGATTAAAAGCCTAGACTAGAAATATAAATAAGAGTGCACATACATATGTATGTATTGCATACGATACACATACATACATAATATGCGAGCATAAAGAAAGATGCGCGTTGGGAATTGAAATTGGAATTAAAAAAAACAAATCTCGCCTACAACTATTACTACGATTAGTGCTCTTCTTGTTGTTGTTGTTGCTGCTGTTGTTTTGTTTTTGTTCTTGTTGTTCTTGTTGTGAGCAAAAAAAGTGTGATAAAGTAACAGTAAAAAGCGTGTGGCGACAGATCAAAAGAGAAACTGCGCGCGCGCTTCAACTTAAAACGAAAAAGAAAAGCGACGCGAGAGCGAGACAGCGCGTGAGGCTAAGCGAGCTTATGCAAGAGCGAGATAGCGTGCATTTTATGATTGCCCCTTGATTTGTGCCTTTGCCTTTCGGCTACACGAAATGCATTAAGTGAACGCTACACACACACACACACACACAGACACACATACACATACACATACACATACGAGCATCTACAGATTTATGTGCGTGTGTGGGCGTGAATGAGTGTCGCGCCACGCCGCGCCTTGTGCTTTTAAATTGACAGCTTAGCTTTTAGCTAAACGCCACAACACACCCCGCGCACCGCGCAACGATCATCATCATCATCTCATCATCATCGCATCGCATCGCATAGCCTTAGAGGCTGTTTCTGTAAGAACATTGCAAGAGCGACGACAATTGAAAATATCGCGCGTTTATCTAGAGGCTTTAAGCCTCGTGCTTATGTATATGCACATACACACACACACATCTATGCTAGCTGTGTGTATGCGTGGGTGTGCCTTGGCTAAAGCCTGTGACAGCGACAGAGACTGCGACTGCGACAGCGACAGCGACAGCGACAGCGACTGAGGAGCAGGCGTGCAACGGTAAGCGGTACAACAAGGCAAATCAACACCACTATTGAAAGTGGGAAGCGACAGAGATTGAGATTGCGTTTCATATAGCGGCCGCAGCGCAGTTTACGAGTGTCCATCACCACTACAACACCGTGGCAGCAATGGAAGACTATTGGGGTCTTAGCAGCACTACGGGTACGGGTATAAAAAAAAAACACTACTAATTAACTCAATATCAAAAAACTGAATTGCCTACCTGAGTGCAAGCAAAAAAACAGAGAAAAAAAAACAAAACACAAACCAAATATACAAAATTTCATTTAATGCAATCAATGCAATTTTCAAAAAAACTGAATAAACAAGTGTTTAGGCTTACAATCAATTATGAAAGTAGAATTTGGCAAAAATATCCTATATATATAATAGTATGTTACATTATTTTTTTGTACATTTTTTTTTTTTGGTTATGTGGTGAAAATCAAAGCGCAGCAAATAATTATTTCAATAGATTAATTAGCTATGCGTGTGTGTGAGTGACGTCATAAGATTTCATTTAATAAACCTTTTAGCTACGTGCATATGTATGTGTCTATGTATGTACATCAAGCATAAGCTTAACTTAAGTGTATTATTTTTTTGGTCGGCGCGTTTTGCCTCGATTCTTCGTACACACACACACACACACACACGAACAGATAATCTATTTATATACATACATGTGTGGGTGTGTGCGAGTGCGAGTCTGTATGTGTGTCGCGTAAACTAAAGCATATGGATCAATTGTCTAAATTGGCTCATTAAGTGAAACTTAATGACATTTACTATGCATAAAAAAAGTTTACAAAAAGAATGAAAGAAACAACAAAAAGAAGAAAATAAAAAGTCTGTTGTTGTTGCTGCTGCTGTTGCTGTTGCGGCAGCTTTTGTTTAGTTAGGCTTGCTGCTTTATTTATTTACTTTTTATTTTTTATTTTTTATTCGTTTTGCAAAACTTAGTTTCTACTTCACTTTCTTAATAACATGGCGTATGCGCAATGTGCCTAAGAGCGTGCTTAACTTTATTTTATTGGCATTTAAAAAAAATACGAAAAACGTTCAACATTGTTCAAATGCATTCAAGCGTTGCATATAAAAAGTATTGAAACGGTTATTTGCAATCAAATCAAATATAATAATACAAATATTGTAAAGTAGAAGAAGCTGTGAAAATTGCTATATACTAAGTGCACGTATACCTGCATGAGTTACATACACACAAACACACACACACACACACATTATATATATGTATATTTGCTCGCAACAAGTGAACTAAGCTGTTTGCTCTCAAAAGTTACTTAAACGATGTACAAAAGTCATATTAAAACGCATTGTGTCGTTGATTTTTTTTCTTACTACTATACATATGAGCATACATATTGTATATAGCTTATAACGGCATACATATGTAGCTGTTTTGCACTAAAATCATTCCATATGTCAAATCAAGTTGAGCTTGACTTGAAAAACAACAGACAATGAGTCGTATACGTAATGTGTCACAATAGCAATCATAATTTGAATAATTATATTATGAAAAATATGAAATTTGTAGAAAAATAATATAAATAATACAGATTACATAAGATATAAATGCATACGTATATATATCGAGCGCCCATACATACCATATATGTGTGTATATGTATATGTATGTGTATGTGTATGCATTGTTGCTTTTGTTGTTGTTCTTTAACTTGTCCCTTATTCAATTAAAGTCAACTTAATTTACGGTGATTGAACATTTGAGTGCGCGTTATCCATGTTAAATTTATTAACATTAACACTGCTGCTGTAAATGTTGATTAAGCATTTATTATATGCGTCTGCATTATATGCGGGGCTTACTTACACAAAATGCCGCAATGTAAGTGACATATATATACACATACACATACATATGCATTGCTTGGCACGCTAAGTTTTTATATGAATTGCCAGTTCAAGTTGCTCAGAGTTCATGTGGAAACTGCTGTTCTACTTAGCTATTGTTATTGCTTATAAAAAATGGTGCTAGGTCGATGATAGTCCAAGTCTATCTATCAAAGATTACTTTCAATTGCTTATCGAAATTTATGACAATTGTCAACACAAATTGTTTTATAAAAACTACAAATACAAAAGAGAGCTCTCGCTCGGTTTATTCCACTGGTATATGTACTCTTTGAATTTGACTATTTGTTAGTCAGTAGATAATTTTAATTGAAAATCTCAGCCAAGTGTTGACAACAGTTCAATGCACTTTTCAATAGATATAAAATTGAAAGCGGCAAGTGTGGCAAGTGTGGCATGCCCTAAATATCTTTATTCGCCGAGCTTACATTTGTGGCAATTAGTCAGCGACCAAATAAGCGCTTGTGTATGTGTGTGTGTGTGTGTGAATTGTTTTAGTAGCGCCAAGCCGACTATGCGTTGACTATTTGTAATTAAACAATTTCGCTTTGATAACAACATCAAAGTGAGTTTTACGCTTCCGCTGCCAAAGCGGCAGCCTCAGCTCACACCCCTATCACACACACACACACGCATACACACGCACACACACAGCATTGGTCATTTGTTGATCGATGATCAAGATGCAGAGCGCGTAATCGACTACAGCTCAATAAGGAATGTTGTTGTTGTTGTTGTTGTTGTTGTTGTTGCTGCCGAATTGCTTTGGATTCCTTTGTTGTACATTCTGTTCAGTCTTCAGTGATAGCTCTTGCAGCATCGACTGTTTAGTGGGACAGTGCGCGCTTGAATCTGACAAAACAATTGTGAAAATCTTAATATACGTACATATATGTATGCGTTGATCTATAAACTGTTATTGAGTGTCAGCCCAGAGTGCGAAACGTAATATGAAATGTGCGCATAATAATCATTTACAAAATAATACTTAAAAGTGAATGAAATAAATTAGAGAAACTGTAGTGACTGTGCGCACAAAAGTAGGCAATCGAATTGAGTTAAATGTATTTAAAAATATATTTCACATTTCAGATATAAATTGCACTCAGCCCGCCATTGACGATTTCCCCAGAGATCTATTCACGGAGGCGCAAAGACAGTCCGGTGCTGTTGTACTTCATGTTATAGCCAGTTTATATTTATTTGTAGCATTAGCAGTAGTATGTGATGAGTACTTTGTGCCAGCTGTTGAGAAAATATGTGCAGGTAATTCAACACACCTAAGCCCCATGCGTTGACTCTGATCTCTCTCTCTCTCTCTCTCTTTCTCTCTCTCTCTCTTTATAATGCAGCACTCAATATGTCTAACGATGTGGCGGGAGCCACATTTATGGCCGCAGCCACATCCGCGCCGGAGCTATTTGTCAATGTGATAGGCACATTCATCACAGAGGGCGATATTGGTGTTGGCACCATTGTTGGCTCCGCAGTGTTTAATATATTGGCTGTTGCTGCCTGCTGCGGTATTGGTGCTGGCATGGTAAGTACATAATCAATCGCCTGCAAATTGAGCTGCAACGATTGCATCCCATAAAATTCCGCAGACTATACCCTTGGACTGGTGGCCACTGACGCGAGACAGCATCGCCTATGGCGTTACAGTGGCCATTCTGATTTGTGTTATGCATGACGAGCGTGTGGAATGGTATGAGGCTTTAATTTTGGTATCGCTCTATGCGGTATATTTGGCAGTCATGTATTTTGATAAATCCTTTCAAAGGTGCGCCAAGGGTGAGTCTCAAAGTCCTGTTGCCCCCACAGCGCCCAACATGATTTAAATAAATGAATTCTCAATCACAGGTGGCGTTAAGCAGGCGCGTTCGCGCAGTCGCTCGTCCAACTGCAGCATACATACGAAAAACAGCAATGAAAAGGAACCAGGTACACAGACATTTATTTAAAATATACATAAAGCAACAACTATATACATCGGTTGCAATTTGTTTTCGCCAGAGCTTGTGGAGAATCGCATTTGTCAGAACATGGCCAGCATACAACTAAACGGCGGCCTCAATAACGATCAAACCAAGTCCAGCAGCACTGCCGGCACCGCTGGTAATGTGGGAGGCGCTGCAACTGCAGCGAATGTGATTGCTGCTGCTGGTGCTGGTGGTGGCGCTGGCGGTGGCGCTGGCGGTGGCGCTGTCGCCCCCATAGCTCCTGTCGTGGCTGTGCTGGACAATGCTGAGGCTGAGGCCCAACTGGCTGGCAGTGCAGAGCCACCCGAACAGGAGGGCTACTCATTGCTGACATATCCCAAGGCCGCCAGCTGCTTTGGCCAATTCACTTGGCTCATCATTTGGCCCATACATCTGCTGTTCCGCATTGCCATACCCGATTGCAAAAAGGCCAAGAATAACAAAATCTTCCCGCTCACTTTCATCATGTGCATTGTCTGGATTGGCTCGCTATCGTATGTCGTCGCGTGGATGATAACCATCATTGGTATGTTGATCAATGGCATAATGGAAATCATTAACATTATCACTTTATCACTTGCCAGGCGACACACTTAAGATACCGGATTCCGTAATGGGTATTACGTTTTTGGCTGCCGGCACAAGTGTACCCGAGGCAGTGTCCAGCGTAATTGTGGCCAAGCGCGGTGAGTGTTTTGCCAATTTGGGCCGCTGTCGTTGTCTCGCAGTCGCTTTTTGTTTTTGCGTGGTGAGTTTTCTCTCTCTGGCTGTCTTTGCTGATTTGATTTCTTGCAGGTCACGGCTCCATGGGTATTTGCAACTCGATTGGCTCGAATACGTTCGATATACTCTTATGTCTGGGTGTGCCTTGGCTGATCAAGGCTGTCTTCTTTCCCATACAGCCAGGTCAGAATTATGTGGCCATCAATTCGGCCGGCTTGGAGTATTCGGCCATAACACTGCTATCCACACTATTTCTGCTCTATCTAACATTCTCGATGAACAAATTCAAGCTGGACAAGAAGGTGGGCATTGCCTGTTTGGTCATCTATTTGGTGTTTATGGTATTCGCGTCACTCATCGAGCTCAATGTGTTCTTTCGCGTCAATCTGCCAACATGTGGACGATCATGAGCATTGTGGGCAGCAAGCCCAGCAATCCATACAAAATAATAAAACTATAACTGATAACTGGAAGAGCTGTTATTGAAGTGCTGAGAGCAGTATCCAACCAACCACAACCACAACCACAGCAACAACATAAAATCTATAAAAAAAAGCAAAAAACAGAAAAAAAAAACAAACTTATTTTTTGGATCCTAACTTAGCTATTAACTCAGCAAAGTGCAGTCGTTTTAATTAATTAATATGTATGTCTTTTTTCTTCCTGTTCTATTCTATCTACCTACCTTGATAGTTGAGTTACCTTATGCTATAACGTTATGCTGTTATTGTAATACGTTTTTTTTTTGTGTAATTATTACTATTATTATTACGATTATAAATATTAAAGTAGTTGAACAATCGGTCGCGATGGCAGTCGCCGTGATGACGTCAAGTGAAATGAGATGAAAAACCAAAACCAAAATCAACAAAAACAAAAACAAATTCAATAATGTATTTATATGATTAATATATGTATGTATGAGATTTTAACAAAAGTATCGCAGTGTAGCTGTAAATTGTTTTTTATTTTATTCACTGATCAACTGATCACAGTTGGCTTTTGGGGCTTAAATTTAATATATTTGATCTAGTTGCCTTTTTAGTTAACTTGATATTGACATAGCAATGATTTTCGGTAGTTTCTGGTGCCTAGCTTAAAATATTACAAAATTTTTCCCATTTTTCCGATTTTAAAATGGATACTGGTATTAGCAAATTATTGAGGCGAGATTATGACACTGAGCCAGAATGGACGGCACGAGGAATGCTCCCGGATTCGGGACCCAATTGTACACCGCCAGCCATTATGGACTTTCCGAATTTCATGCGGGAAAAGTCAATATTATATACATGCATTTGCATAGTTTGTACACTGTATTTCTTTGTCATGTTGGCTATAGTCTGCGATGATTATCTGGTGACTTCTATGGAACGTCTTTGCTATAGTAGGTATTTGAAACATAAACTCTAATTGCTTTACGACATTCATTTGGCCTTGCAGCATTACGTATGCCATACGATGTGGCAGGCGCTACATTTTTAGCGGCAGCCACATCGGCGCCGGAGCTTTTTGTTTCACTTATTAGCACATTTATAACCAAAGGTGACCTTGGTATTGGCACTATTGTGGGCTCGTCGGTGTTCAACGTTTTAGCGATTGCCGCTGTCTGTGGACTGCTATCGCCGGTAAGTAGTGATACTAGTGTGATACCTAATATATTATTAAGCATACGCCATATGTGTACACATTATGCAGGCAGCAACTTTGGATTGGTGGCCAATTTCACGTGATACCTTGTGGTATTTAATAGCGATCGCTGTACTCTTTGTCTTTGTCTTTGATTCGCATATCAAACTCTATGAAGCAGGGATCATGTTCGGCTTGTACTTTGTCTATCTCGTCTTATTGATATTCGATCGTAAGATTCAAAAAAAGATACGCAGTAAGTTAAGCAAGCTTCATTTGACATTGATTCGATAGTTTCGTTTGTCTCATTGCTTGTTTGCAGAAATCGAGCTCGAATTAGATATTATGGATGAGGATCCCTTGGTGCGTGAGGAGGATCCAATTAAATCGTTTCGCGAACATATCTGTGACTTTCCTACAAAGGAGGACCATTGGTGCAAGAAAATTTGGTTCTATATCAAATATCCCGCCGAAGTGCTGCTGGCGATAACTACACCCAGTGCACGTTGGATATTCTTTTTGACACTATTTGTGGCAGTGCTATGGATAAGTGTTATATCCTACATGGTAGCCTGGTTTCTGACAATTGTGGGCTATAACTTTGGAATACCCGATTCCATCATGGGCCTTACAGTACTAGCAATTGGTACCAGCGTGCCAGAGGTTTGTTCCTCGTATATTGTGTCTAACAAAGGTATAGCTATGCTCAAACTTCATACGATTCTCTAAGCTAACGAATAATTACCCTACGCTTACAGGCTACGGTTCCATGGCCATGTGTAATGCTATTGGCTCAAATACGTTTGACATATTCGTTTGCCTGGGACTGCCATGGATCATTTCGATCTTAATTTATAAACAGGACGTAGTTATCAATTCGAGTGGCTTGGCTGTGACGACGGGAATGCTTGTGTTAACCGCTCTGCTCTTGTATATCTTATTTTTGATTACCAAATTTGTGCTTGGAAAATTTATTGGGGCTGCAACCTTAATCGGCTATATTATCTTCCTGGCGGTATCTTGTACACTCGAAATAATTTGGTTGAAACCAATGTGTGATGAATAACAAAATCTGATGTTGAAATTTTCTGCAAAATTTTAAATTACTATTAAATAACAAAATAAATTATGATTTATTTTGTACTTATTGATAATTATTGATTTGCTTTTATTGATATGGCACTCATTGGTGACGTCAATTAGTAGGAGTTCTTATGCCAGCTAACTGAATAGTTAGTCTATATAATAATAGAATACATATATATATATATATATAAGTGCTTTTAAATTTAACTTACGTTCGAGTTTGTGATAAGTATTTGTGCTTGGACGCATGTCTATATTAATTTATATACATGTGTATACTAATATTTATATTGATAACGAATGAAAATAGCAAAAATTATGCTGTTGAAAAGAAAATGTAAGTTCGCTATCAAAACGGAAGTAGTATATAAAGCCACACCCTTTAGTTAATTAAAATTCACTTTATTATCGCTTTTGCTTATAAAGCCCACCTGGAAATTGTTAACACGCGTTAGCTAACAAAGCTCGTGACCAATAATCTATATATATATATATTTTTAAGCAGCAAGTAATAAATTGTGTGGGTGCTGCTTGCAATCGAAATCAATTGAAGTACTTCATACTAATCTGAAGCGTACCAACATTTATAACTGCTATTCAGTGCTTTAGCTGTTTGGGTGAAAAAGTATAAACCAAAATTCAAACACTCTTGCTTGCTGGTTGTATAAAGTGTGCGCAAGTTTCTAAGCAGAGCAGCTAAACTTTTACTTTATTTCTTTAAGTTTACTTAAATATATTTAAGTGCACGATCTAATCAAATAAACACTTTACACGCACAATGCTTAAAAGGAAGCTAAGGGTGCAAAGTTTGCAGCACTTAATGATTTTGCTTAAGATTAATTAGGTGTATGTGAGAGGTCAATGAATTGAAACTAATCTTTTATACCGCTTTATATACAAAATATATTTTGATGGATACATAATCTTACACTTGTCTGTAACAAGCATACACCTCATACATTTATCTAACTATCTATTGACTATAGATTCATTTTATTTATTAACTGCTACTGTTTGCTTATCAACATACAAGCAACTACGCCATTATTTTGAACGCCCGTCGAAACAAATGACGTCGCTCTTGAATGGAGATTTGGCCTGGCATTATAACAGCTATGACGTGCATAAAGAAAGACGACAGCAAATCAGAAATATACTTTTGTTGAAAAGCACACCATATATCAATTGCATATAAGTAGGAGCAGAAGCGTGCGGCTTTGATTGTTAACTAATCTTTGTGTGGTATTGATAAAAACAACGAATTTATGCTTGAAAATACAAAATTTAACTTGACAGCAATCAGCTTTATAATTAAAAATAAATGAAAAATTTATGGCTGCATTAAACTAACGACAGTGCATCATTCAAAACAAAATGATGTTAAAAATTAACAATGAACATACAATTTACTTTATTTGCGCCAAAAAGTTAGAAACCAATAATATTCTCAGTATATAGAGATAATACAGAGCAACCTACAACTGGCAGTTTGGCTTCGCGCTGTGAATGCGAACAACTGTTAAGCTCAGCAATTTATCATACACATATTAATGGTTGTGTCTGTTTTTGGGGGAAATGCATTAATTGATTGATCGTTGCGCTTAATATCAATTATCAATGGCATATGTAAGTGCATTAATAAATGCACAGATTTTTCAATTTTCGCTATGCAAAGTATCCTCCTCCTCATAGAGACTCTGGTAAAAAGCAAAAACTGAACTTTGTGCAAGCTACTGAATCAAACTCAGGGAAGTACATTTGTCAAGTAATTAATAAACAATTGCTCAGTGTTGAACTAAACATGAGTTGTGATTGCTTTACAGCAGCAACAACAACAACAGCATGAGTGACAGCAACCACAACAACAACAACAGAGGTGTCGCTCAGGATTGTTGAATTACACAGAGTTCATTTAGTTAGAGTGTAAATTTTAGTGAATGCTTAATTGTCTTATGATAACTTGTAGTAGTAGCTCTCAACAAAATGCATGAGTCAGCATATATGCAAATTGTAGTGTATTTGTTAGTCGTACTTCTACAAGTATATAAAGTGACTTGGGGCTTGCTAGACTTTCCAGCTAAGTTAGAAAATACCCAAAGTATTTTTCTGATTTGATTACATGCGATACTCAGATGCATGCACACACATTTGCATACATATATGCTTGCATGTATGTATGTACATACATAAATATAGATGTATATGTTACATATGCATGTGATCTACTTGGTTACATACAAATGAGATTGAGCTTGCGTGTATATTTGTTACTACCGGCAATGCTTTAGATTGATAAACAGTCGGCGCAATTGTTGTTTTGTGCTTCTTATCAAAACGGTAACTGCTAAACACATGCACATGTGTGCGTGTGTGTGTGTGTGTGCAAACACTGTGACAACAAAGTAGTAACAAGTATCAATTGGATCTTAATGTTATGCAACAAGCAAAGACGAAGACGCTTAAATTGAATAAAATTAAAATAGATGTTTTGAAAACATTTCAAAAATATTTCTTACACGATGTGTAGATGTGTGCTCAATACGTATACGTAATGCGTATATTAAACAAGTTTCTTAGCTCTAAGACGCCATCACAGCATACACAGAAATCTTTAGATATAAGTTCAAATTAAATAAATGCTCAAAATAAACAAACTTCAATTTAAAAAATTATTTTTACGTATGCGTAATGCGTATGAGCAACAAGAGTTTAGAACACAAAAATCTTTAGATATTGAAAAATCGCATATGAAAAGTAAAATAAAACACTAAGTTTGCTATATTTTCTCGCTGTGTATTACATGAGCTGTGTACGCTTCGCGCACTAAATTCAGCAATTTTGAGCTACGACCAAAAAGAAATAACAGACAAATTCACCCACACACATACACACAAATGGTTTGTATGTGTGTGTAGATGACAGCTGCATGCTCGTTAAGAACTAAATCAAAAAGAAAATAAAATCAAATGTACACAACGTGAGTTAAACTTAAATGTCTGACTAAAAAAAAAACTTGAAGCTGATTTTGATTTAAACGCTGATAGTGTGCGACAGAGAAAGAGCGCTACACAGATACACAGAGTGCGAGAGAGAGAGAATGAGCGGGGAGTTAAGTATGGGTAAGTAAAGATAGCTTTACAGTGTATGTATATAAACGTCAATAAGTATTTTTGCTTCCACACTGTGGTTGACTGCGACGCCAGCAGCGATGTCGGCAGTGACGCTAGCGCGTTTTTGATGCCGCTTGCTTATTATTAAGACGCGCGCACGCTGGTCCCACTTAATTAGTTGTGCGATACATTTCTAGGCAAGCGGTTGTGGTTGCCATTGCCACCACCACAGCACCACTCAACATACGAACGAAGAAAATCTCAAACGTATATATTTTTTTTATATCGAAAAACTCGGCGCAAGTGCTAACTTAATATAAACGAAACGAATTATAAGCGCGTTGCGCATACGCCGTGTGTGTGTGTTTTATATTTTACACGTGTTGCAATTTGTTTTCTTTTTTTGCAAGTTCTTGTAGAATGTTCAAAAACGCGCGCCTGCTACTTGGCGCTATTATAATATTAGCCAGCATTGTGGTGAATACATCAGCAACAGGTGAGTAAATAGCTAAAGCGACTGTCAAAAGAATTTGATAAAATTACAACAAAATAAAAATACTCCAAACCGCACCAAATAGTTTCAATGATAGCGCCATAAATGGCTTTGTGTTTCACATATCTGACAGCTTTGGTGAACTATGAGTGTGTTAAAGCAAAATGTTTGTCAAGTTTACAAAAAAAAAAGTAACAACAATAAAAAATGAACCAAAAACACTTATGTAGCTCAAGAGTTTAGTTTCGAGTGTTTAAGTAAATGTATAAATTGTTGAACAAAATCTGAGATTACTCCGATTTCATAGAAAACGTTTTAGAAAGATTTATGTACATTATAGTTTGTCGTTCAGAACAGCTGTCTAAGTCTAAGAGCTATTGTCAATCTAAAATGAAATGTTCATGGCAAACCTAATTTGTTGGAAAACAAAACATTAGCTGCCATCTACATTACGCGCAAATGTGCGACAGCTTAAAAATTGAGCAGAGAGTGCAAACAATTGGGTTACTTCATTAATATCCTCTCTAATATATTTTTATATTAGTGACTTAAGCTACAATTCTGAAGAATATGGTGAATCCCTTGAATGAACCAAACCCAACCAAAGATGCTGCTTGTAATGTTGCCAAGCTTTGTTGTCTATAAATAAATTATATGGCATTTTGGTAATTCCACACTAAGCTGTAAGCTGGAAACATGAAACGGCATTTCTCGGCTGGAGCAGCAGCTGAGGCATTAGTAACATTTATATACTATATAGGAGCACATACCTATGTATAATTGATACATGCTGACATGAGCAAAGTTCAATCAATTCCATTGCTATGCGTTTTCCCACACTAAGCGTGACGTATTCCCCACTCCTGCCATACAAAGTACAACTTGTTTTCTTATTAACTATATGATGATTATAATCATATATGGTCTGTATGTATATATTTAGTTGGCGTTTGCATTTATTTGTCTAGTGTTTTGTTTTGCTACTAGTTTTTTTTTTTATACTTTGACTCTCTTTTGATGTTTCTCGCAGCATTTGTTTGTTTTGGTTTTTGTTTTTGTCTCTGTTTTGCCGGCGTACATTTATCATAGTCTTTGGTATTTGCTAAGCAAATAGACGAGTCAGACAGACACAGAATGATGCTACCAAACAGCTGATTCTATTCAATTATTATCGCTGCATTTGTTCTACTATTGTTTAGTTTTTTCATTCAACCCAAATGGGTAAATAATAAATGAAATTGTTAATAGCTCAGTTCATGTTACACGGCTCATTGTCTCTTAGACGCTCAACAGTAAACTTGCCGTGTTATCAATAATTAATATTACTATTAATTAGTATTTTAATTTATGCGCGGTAACTTTTGTTAGTCAGCAGTGTGCGAGTAAACAATTTGTTTGCTTTTGGAAAAACAATTGCTTTGCATTGCTTGTCGGCAACTCTTGATTTGCTGACGACAACAGCAACCACAACAATAAATAAGACAGGCCGTCTGTTGTCTTAGCAATAATATAAGCCAATGGAGCCTCACTTATCGTCGGGTGGTTGGGGGAATTTTTCATAAAGTTTCCCTAAAGCGCCTACATATTTTATTTTTCCTGCAATCTGTGCTGCTGATGAGCATGGGAATTTTCATAAGATGTGACCTCATAAACAAACGACACCTGTTAACAGGTTCAATAAACTTGTTTATGTGCAGTTTAGCGAGCAGTTTAAACAAACACAATGCGAATGTGTGTGAGTGTGTGTGTGCTTGATGATTGTGATTGTAGGCATGCGCATGTGTTTGTAGTTATGACACGCTTCAAGACTTAACACCTGTTGCAGTCAAGACGCAGAGCTCAAGCGTAATATGAAGCAGTGCAAGCAGTACACTGCTTAATCTGATGGCATTTATGGAATTTATGTAAATGCTGCTTACAAACTCAAGTTCATACATATAATTATTTTTCTAGGGTGTTTTTTAAGCTGAGCAGCATTACTTGTTTGGTCTTCAAGGCATTTTTCGATTACTGGCTTGTTTATCTAATTATTGCAGTACGACTGATAGCTATAGGCCAGCTGCAGTTTTTTTTGTTTTTTTTTTTTATAAACAATATACACAACTTTATGTTGAAAAGCTATCGAGCGAAACGCACGTGCTGCGTCCAGCATTAAGAAAAAGGTCAAGACGCTTAAATTGCTTTAACAACGCAAGTCAAAGCAATTAACTATTCTTTTGTTAATAGAACGCGCTTTGCATTAGACAAGAAAATCTAACGTGTGGACATTTTCTAGTTAATTAGTTAGATAAAAATATCAGGAATGCATATATATACGATATGTCATTACTGTCTGGCGATTCTCGCGAAGCCAAACAACAATAATTATAAATTAATAATCATACTTTAACAATTGAGCTATAAAAAGAATTGGCAGAAATTAAACAAAAACATTGATGAGTCTCTGCTTTTATTTTTGACAACAGCAATTACGAAGAATTAAGCCAGCAGCTGTGTGACTTTAGTGGGGCTAATAAAAAGCAGCCGCACTGACTGATTATGCTCTCAGTACGACTTATTTATTTATTTATGTAAGTAATTAGGCGTTCAGTTCACATCGCAAATGTTTTAATTGCCCGCACAATATAATTGTTTATGTTGCTCAGATAATAGAAATTGTGGAAATTTTTCCTCTGTAGTGTTTATTCTTCATTTCATGTTGTTTTGTTAGCAACAATCAACAACATTTAATTCTAGCTTAAAGCATTAAATGACTGCAGTAATTCAATTTGATGCTATGCATCAAATAATTATTTCAAGCAGCTGCTGGTTTGTTTTGTTTTTTTTTTGCTCAGGGTTACAACTCAACAAGGCAGCCTCAATCTAATCTACAAAATCATTCGTCTTCATTAACGAACCTAGGGTAGTTATCTAAAGATACAAACAGTTTAACATGCGCTTACAAAAAATTGTTCATCTCTATTTGCAGCGCGCAATGAAAGTAACTTCTTGGCAACATCTCTACGATATTTGGATGAGCAACTGCTGTTTGATCTGCTGCCGCGTGGGTCGTGTCCTGGTGACAATGATGCACCATTAGATGAATTTCCAGAGCTCTTCACACGTAAGTTCCTTTAGTTGATAATGCAAGTTGATCAATTGTGTTTTGATTTCATTTCTATATCTCGACATTGAGCGCATTACTCACATAGCTCTTAACCTTATAATAGTACTATACTTAGATATCTATATCTGTTGATTAGTGTGCTTGAACTTGCTGCTGCTATTTGCCCATAGTCTTCCTGACTAAGAGCTATAGCTATGTGCTTATCACTGGGCCAGGGTCAAAACAAAAGTGTGTGTGCGCGATAACGCGGCTAACTCAATGGCCAATAAATCAGCCAACGCAGGCAACGGCTGCTCTATATGCACATATATACATATGGTACACTATATACTATTTTACTTTCATTCACTTTTCGCACAAAAACAGCCACACAAGTATCACTTTGTCTATTTTAGTTTTATGGCACATGACATAGAAGTTTAGTTATCTATCTTAGTCTCCTTCAAATCGAGCTGCTTATTGCAACCAATTAGAAAGATAAAAAAGCTTACAAATATGTATACTATGCGTGTATGTAATGCAATTGCGAATTTTATTTTATATCCCGCATTAAAGGTTGAATCATATGTTTTTTTTTTTTGGAATTCATATAAAGTATCTTCTTAGAAGCAGAGGAATTTTAGTCTTCAGTTGAAAAGCGAACGTTAGAATTATTGAAGACTGTAAATTTGAACGGTTGTAGCTTCAGCAAGCTTTAAATAGTGAAAGCACTTAACTAATATAATACTAATACTATTCGAAACCTTTTTTAACTACAGTGGAACAACTGCGCAGTGGCTGGGTGGTGTTGCACGTATTCGCAGCAATATACTTGTTCATACTATTGGCCATAATATGCAACGATTATTTCTTACCAACGGTGGAATGTATTTGCGAGGACTTGCATTTATCCAAGGATGTGGCTGCGGCTACATTTATGGCCACAGCAACATCTATGCCAGAGTTCTTTACCAACACCATAAGTACGCTGATACTTGACTCCGATATGGGCTTGGGCACTATAATCGGTTCGCTAATGTTTAATACACTAGGAGTGGCTGGACTAGCAGCATTGGCTATCAATAAGGTAAACAGTTGACAGCCTTAAATTAAAGAGTTGTTAAATAATTTCATGTTGTTGTTGTTGTTGATCTTGCAGCCAGTGCAGCTGGATTGGTGGCCCATAGCACGAGATTGTGTTATATATATATTCAATACAATAGTGTTGTTGGTGCTGGCATGGGGCGGCAGCATAAGTTTTGTGGAGTCCTGCATTATGATGGGCTTCCTGGTGCTCTACTATTTAATCACATTTAATAATAACAAATTTATGCCAGCCATACGTGTTTTCATAGAAGATCGCATGAATTGCTGTTTCTCCACGCGCTATGGTAAGCTCTATATACAAATTCTATGAATGATTTCTGTAGCAAATCATTATTCTGCACTAGACTTAACGGAGCCGCCAGAGAATAGCGCCAAGGCGCAACTGCCACTGAAGAAGGATCCTTTGTCGGGCGATGGTTTATTTGTAGTTAACTTTCCCGAGAATACATCATCCATGTCATCCACTGCAAATTTGACTCATTCTAAAAGTTGTAAGTTTTCATTATGAACTATAAACGTTGCGTATACTTAACGTTTATCTACTTAGGGAATGGCGAAGACGAGCCTGAGGATCAGCGCCCGGAAAGCGTATTTGCCTATCCACATAGCGCCTCAGGCTTTATGAAATTCTGGTGGATATTCGTCTTACCCCTTAAGCTTATGCTGCGCGTGATTATACCACATCCAATGAGGCATCGCAAGCTCTACCCGCTGTCGTTCATTATGTGCATCATTACCATTGGTGCCAATGCTTATTTGATTGTCTGGATGCTGACGGCATTTGGCGTAGCCATACACGTGCCCACCATTGTGATGGGTCTTACCTTTTTAGCTGCCGGATCCACCATGCCCGAGGCTGTCTCCAGTCTTATATCGCTGCGCAATGGTAAGCGCCTTGGTAAATTATAAACGAATTTTTGTCAAGCTTTTATTTTGATTGCAGGTGAGAATGGCATTGGTGTTTCGAACTCTTTGGGCGCCAATTCGCTGGCCATTTTGTTATCGCTGGGCGTGCCATGGTTCATAAAGAATTGCATTAATTATGGCAGCGGTGAGCTGCAACAGGTTGGCACCCAGGGCATTGAGTATAACATACTTATACTCATAGTTTCCACCATAGCGCTGTACATAATATTAAGCTGCAGCGGCTATCGCCTCACGAAGCGAGTAGGCGTGGCATTATTTTTAGTATACGCTATATTTATAGTCCTACAAATCTTGATTGAAATGAATGTGTTCTTTCCACTTGTCTGCAGCAGCTAGTCACTGTCAAAGAAGTATTTAAATTCCAAGTGCCAACTGAAAGCTGCTTGTTATAAGAGCTTGCTACAGTTTCATAGCTGCTAGCTTTTGGCTGTTTCACATTGTACATACATACATACAGCTCAGATAACTTATGCAAATAAAACTAATGTACTTATGTTTCTTCTTAGTTAATGATTTAAGCATATATAGCAAATCAGAAATTTATAATTAAGCGAATTTAAATACATTAACTAAACAGCTTAGTGCATGAGTAGCGTAATTCCTTTTTAATTACTAGTTTAGATAATATCGTAAGACTGTCTATGCTGTAGGTAAAAACAAAAACAAACAAAACCCCAAACGATACTAATCTATTGTAAATTACTAGTATTTACATAAATTCCACTAACTGTCGTCACAAATTCTTGAACTGTTACCAAAAATCAATAAATATGTATGTGTATATGTATATAGACCAACTTAGTTGTAAGTGCCCTGCGATATTTATGGCCTTTGGCTAGCCTAGCCTTACTAAGCACTATCACTGTTGATATTTCCCCATTGTAATGTGTGTACATAAGAATTGTTATTATTGTTACCTAATACACTTGTTATTAATTTATAAATATATTTAAAGACAAATATAAACAAACATTCCTCGCCTCTTTAATATATGTATGTATATATTTTTTTTTTATACAAGTACGTCTCTTCAAGTACTTAGCATTGTTAATTAAAAACATTTTTTGCAACTGTTCTTCTTTTTATTTATTTTAAAAGGGACATTTTTGTTATCACCCTTTGTGCTGCAGAAATTGGTTTTTAATCACATAAATGAGATCAAACGTATGTACAGTGTATACACTGAGAGAAATATTGAGAATACAACAATCAGAAACTCGTTTCAAATGCCGCTCGCCTTAGCATAGCTCACAGCAGTCTTATATTATTCGAAATGATTTCCAACTAGAATGTGTTTGCAATTATTAACTATGCTAACTATACTTATGTGGTATACATATACATATGTCTACGATTAATTCTAGAAGCGAGCGGCTTTAACTTAATTGTCTGTCAGCTTGTGGCAAAAGTCTTGAGTGTGGGTTGGTTAGATATAAGCGATAGTAAACATATTAACATGCGTATAAATATGCAATTAGTGTACTTTTATCATAATAAATTACTTAGAAATATTTGCCTTTTACTTGCTGTAGTTCTTGTCATTTTTACAAACTCTTACTTTGACACAAACAAGTTATACATGTTAATAAATAGATATTTTTTTTTAACAGCGACAAACTAGCATTGTAGCTAACAATCTTCACTTTGTTGCAATTCTTGTTTGCAAGAAATCAGTCTGAGCAATTACAATTCGAATATATGCTAGCGCAAAAGAGTTGTAAGATCAATTGATCGGGTCATTAACAATGCCCTAGTCAAATTAGTCAGTTGTATGACTGAACGATACCGGTCATTCCAAAAAAAAAAACTTATTATTAGCAGCTGTCTGACAGCAAAAGACCACAAAACAAGTTTAACTTAACAAACAGAATAAATAGAATATCAACCACTAAATAAGGTAGCAGGTCCCGTTCCTGAATGTAGGGATAACTGAACTAAATGGCTGCTTAGAAATCACAACTAGAGTTGCGAATAATACATATGTACATACATACATAGAAAAAGTGTTGTGGAGGGGGACGTAATGCTCAAGTTGGTAACAGCTTTAAGCTGCGCCTTGAACATTCAATTGGCACAATATGCATAAATAAACATAAAACAAAAGTATAATCTCAGTGTAGCAGCGTTGACTTGGTCGAAGCTAGTAGAGGGCAGTGCCATATTGGGCCTTGGGCATGGCTTTACACACACAGACACACATTAAGTGCAGCATTGGTGTCCACTCTTAACATAATAATTATGCATGGGGACAGTGCCGTTTTTACTATAGCTGGTATTGTTCAATCCATATTGTGTATTACTGTGGTTGCTGCTGCTAAAGCCACTGTTGCTTTTATTAGCTGTTGTGTCCTCGTTGTTGGTGGGCTTATCGAATGCCTTGATGTGACTTTTGAGTATTTTGCAAGAAAACTGACGATGTTGACCAGCCTCCTAAGAATATTTAAACCAAAATAAGCAATAAGGGGTTAAGATACTAAAACATTTACCTTTGGGTGTATGGGAAAGCAACACCAGAGTATAAAAGCTATAAAGGCCACCAGTGTGCCCACAAGCAGTATAAAGTCCTCAATTGTCTGACAATAAGAAATAAGTTAACACATCGTTGTCGCTGTTGACTTTGCTTTTGCTGTTGTATTATACTTACCGGCTCCTCTCCAAGCAGCACGTGATTGATTAAATAAACAAAATCATCAAATGGTGTCATTGTGAATGGGGCTCCTGCAACTGCAGCCATGCACTTTGTTTTGCACTTTCTTTTTGTTTTTCGTTGATTAAAATTCTGCAAACCTGATTATGTGAAGCAAAAGAGCAGCATGGCGTTGAAACTGGGCGGAGAGTTCACTGTCAGCAAATAATTTAATTTTAATTCAAATAACTTTAGCTTAAGAGCCTTGCACCAGTTAATACATACTTAGTGATGGCAAGATTAAACATTTAATTAACATACATCGATTATTTGGTTTGAAATCACGACTTAATTGTATCGAAAGTGGGTAACAATTTATCGAATCATAATCGAGTAAGTGATAAACCGTTTTTTTTAATATGGAGGCATATGGAGCGATAGCAAGCGTATCGATTGTGCTCAGAGTGTTAACAAATCTTGCCAATGAGCACCAAGCTAATAACTGAACCTGAAGCTTACATCGACTCATTCTATCGATAGTAAACAGCTGTTTAAATACATCAGCAAAATGGTTAGCTACCATCCCTAGCATAGTTTCAAAGGCATCGCATTTTCGGGAATTGTTAATTACATTTGTGGTTAATTTATTTCCTGCAACATGGTGAAGCTAACCAAGTCAAGCAGAGAAAGTGAGCATGAGGCACAAAACCGCAGCAGCGATGAAGACACAAAACCCAATAATGTAAAGTCAAAGTCAGGCAAACATGCTGACGCCGCACAGCGTGAGCGGGGAACACGCCAAGCAAAAACAAAACGCTCTACATCCAGGTCATCCAGTAGCAGCGAGAGCAGCAGTAGCAGTAGCAGTAATGAAACCAGAGACAACAAACGCACTTCAAAATCAAAAGCAATACAAGAGACTGTGTCACCCAAGCGAGAGAAACAGCAGCAACGCGAGTATGCAACTCCGGAGAGCAAAGTGCAAGAACAGCGCTCCAAATGGGACAGCCCGGAGCGAAACAGCGCTGAGCAACGACACAATTCCAGTCGGAACATAAACAAGGTGCGAAAACGCAGCCACAGTCGCTCACGAAGCCGCGAGCGTGAAAGAGAGCGAGAACGCGAAAGAGACAGAGATAGGGACAGAGAACGTGAAAAGGAACGTGAGCGGGAACGGGATCGTGACCGAGATCGCGACAATCAAATGCGCCGTGGCCGAGATAGAGAGCGCAGCAAAGAGCGTAGATCTCAACGATCACGCAGTAATGAGCGTCGACAGCGTTCGCGTCGTTCACCCGAGGCACGTCGGTCTCCTGAGTCGCGTCGGTAAGTAGTTAAAGCAATTTAAATAATGCCTGCAGTCTTAATGTGTACCTCTTGCAGTCGCAGTCGTAGCCGTAGTCCTCATGATCGTTCGTATAGAGGTGGCGGTGGCGGTGGGACATCTAGGCGTCCACAGCAGCGTCGCAACGATAATCGCCAAAAGGATGATGAGTCCTTCGAGTGGGGCAAACCCAACGATGACAAAAATAAGCCGTCAGCCGAGGATGAGCCCGTGGAGAAGGAGAAACCCAATTTCGGCTTGAGTGGCGCACTTACCGAGGACACAAACAAAGTCAACGGCGTAGTAGTCAAATATTCTGAGCCACCCGAGGCACGTAAACCAAAACGTCGCTGGCGTTTATACCCATTCAAGGGCGAAACAGCGCTTCCCACACTGCACATACACAGGCAAAGCTGCTTTCTGGTTGGACGCGATCGTAAGGTAGTCGACCTGGCAGTAGATCATCCCAGTTGCTCCAAGCAACATGCCGCTTTGCAGTATCGACTGGTACCATTCGAGCGCGAGGATGGCAGTCAAGGCAAACGTGTGCGCTTATATCTTATTGATCTAGAGTCAGCCAACGGAACATTTCTGAATAATAAAAAAGTGGATGGACGCAAGTACTATGAGCTCATGGAGAAGGATGTCATCAAGTTTGGCTTCAGCTCACGCGAATATGTGCTGCTGCATGAGAATAGCAAAGAGGATCAAGAGGATGATGATGTTTTTATCAAAGAAGAGCCATTGGATATTAAGCAAGAGCCACAAGACAATGCCTAAAGCGTTAAAGTGATTAGCTTAAGCATTTAACATAAGTTCAAGTTCAATATATGCGAATCGTTTTGCTCTCCAACACATAAGAATGTTTATAATTTAAGAAAGCACGAACTGGCAAGAGACTAAAAGCCGCTGACACAAGCGGAAGTATTTTATGGTATAAATAATAGTTAGCTCAGCAAATTTTTGTTAAACGCGCTGCAACAACATGCGTGGTGTCATTATGATTATATTACTCTGGCTCTTGCCATTGAGCATGGGTCAAGTGGTGCAGCCCACCTGGTTAATGCGTCCGGATCAATTGCCGAATGCACAAGCGGCCGAAGTACGTGTTACACCAGAGAAACTAAAACAGGCGGCAGACATACGCGCCAGCATACAAAAGGCAGTCAATGATGGCACCTATGTGGTAGCCAGCAGTCCAGATCAGGTGAGACGCTCCTGCTTATCTAGCAGCTGTAGGATTTACTACATTTCTTAATTTACAGTTTGTAACAGCTTTGGGTCAACAGCAGCCAGTTGTCATGGGTTGGCCAGCAATGTTTAAATTACCCAACAATACCAATTGGCCGCCACCACGTTTCTCCTTTGGCTAAGAGAGAGCGAACGGTACATATTGCAACATATTCTTCTTGAAGAAATTTATATTTTGAAATAAAGCTTATGATGCGAATCTCTGCTAAAAACGCCATTTATTATATTTTGTAGTGTTTGTATATTAATAACTATTGTTTATAAATTTTATATATGCCCAAGAGCTGATGAGTCGCTAGTCAGCGTTCAAATATATGTGGAAATTTTAAAATCTTACGCGACTTGAGAAACTGTAAAACAAAAATGTATATATTAGTTAAACAGTATGCAGATTGATTTTTATTCAAAAGAAAAATCTATATACATATATGTATATAACAAAACCAAAAAAAGCTAATAATAATCAACATTTATGTAGTTTAATTATGAAATATGCATTAAGCTGAACATAACAGTGATACAATTATTTGTTTTTTGTCATGAATTTGGTTTTTCTTCTTAGCCATTACACATTTAGTAGGTACATATATAGTATATATATATATATTTCGGTAGCATATTGTAACTGTATAATCGCTGTACAAAATCGTTAAACATTTATGTTTTTTGTGTGTTTTTAGCACTAACAAAAATACTCTAAAATATGAAAATTTATATATAATCTATAATTTTTTATTTTTTTTGTTTTTTGTATATTTGTAGCCTGCGTGAGTTTTGCAAATCAATTATAACTATAACTAGGCATGGAACTAACAAAAAAAAGTTCATATAAATGTATATATATATATTTTATAATTTTTGCTTTAGAAGTTTTGTTCCCGTTTACAATGAAAACCGACAAATAACAAAAGTAACTTATTTATATATGTATGTATGTAAGTATATATAAAAAAGAGCCATATACATACATACAACGAACGGCAAATGCTTTTCTTTTGTTTTGCTGATATATAGTTTTGTAACGCTCTTAATATAATTCGCTTAGACTTCAATTAATTATCAACGTACGTACTTTTATAAAGGGTTTTACTCTCAATATTGTACAAAAAACAACGTACTTACAAAATGTTAAACTTTAGGGTTTATATAAAACATTTCAGTGTGGTGATGCTTAAGGTCTCAAAGCTGCATATTTTTTTGTTATAGACAAATTAGAATACGCGTTCTATATAACATACATATGTATATATTTTTATAGTACAAAACAATTTTTAGCTCAATTCTAGACACAATATACTACAAGTTAAATAAAAATAGTAATCTTTATAATATAATAGCTTAGATTCACATTTAGTTAGCTTACATACATACATACATATGAAAAAGGCTTTAAGTTTATTTGAATTTCATTTGTTTTAATTAATTTTTTTCTTTGCTTAGATAAGGCGTCATTCAGATCCGTTTTTATCTGCACAGGCTAGAAGAGTTGGAGTGAGGTGAGTTGTTGAGTTGAGGTGAGTTGAGTTGAGTTGCGTTGACTGGTGAGAGACAAAAGACAAATGACTAACCATGTTCATTTGGTGGAGGGAAAACATAACTGCACTACCAGCTTGCTTAAAACTAATTGGAATGAGAGTTTGATTAAAATGGAACTCGAATGATCTCGCTCTAACATCCGCTTCACTAAATGCTAAACACAACATTGTGGCTAGTCTTATGGTTGCATTTTTTTCTTTGGTACTAATGTAAGGGAATAGCACACTACAGACATACAGATATATATGACACACACACACACACACACACATAATAACAAACACCTATGCTATTGCAATGATCATAGTACTAATAACTAGGCTGTATGCTAATTTTTAGCTTAAAAAAAAACAAAAAATATATATATGAGAAAGCTTGCCTCAAAAATGTTTCTTTTTTTTTTTCAGTCAATTCGTATGCAAAATATATTAACTAACTAAGAATAATGCTTGGAGTTCATTCTGAGTCCAAGCTAAATATACAATTTAGCCAGATTGTCGTTGTTAATCAATTTTGTTTTCTTGTTGTTGTTGCAATCTTGGGCCTATTGACTACATAGACGTATACGTGTGCGTATACGTGATATATGAATAGTTTTACTTTTTACATACAGACATACATAGACATAGCTTGCTTGTGTGTGTGGGTTTGTTTGTTTGCTCGCGTATGAGTGTATAATATAATATTCACATATTCTTATCTAACCTCATCTATGTCCTCACCCTCCGATGAGCTGCGTATGGTATTATATTGAGAATTACGGCTACGCAGCATACGTAAGAAACTGCCAACGGCAAATATGGTGCGACGATGTCGATGAAATATACCCTGGTATAAGGCCTCTCGTAATGTTTTCCGATCCTCAACGTCCACCGATGACGTCAATGATGTTTGATGCGGCAAACGTGCTGCGAATACGAAAATAAAATTATTAAAAAATTCAAAATTTAATTACAAAACGAGCCTAGCTTAAGCTAAACGAACTTAAGATACGCTGCCAAAACAATGAAGCTAACTAATTTATTAATTTATTTGGCACACTTGTATTCCTATTGATTGTGATAAATACAGATAGATATACATAAATTTTGTTTTAAATTTCAGAATTGCGTTACGTAAGCTTTGGAATACCCTTTTTGGCACGCATGCCGCTAAAGCAAACTGGCGATAAGCAACAAATTATCAACATAATGTATATATATATATATATAATATATACGTGTGTATGTAAATTAAGTATTAGTATTTTTTAAGGCGATCGGCAGCAATTATTTTCCACATGTGGTTGAAATTAATGCGAACTATGCGAACAACAAGCAGCTAACGATATTAATTTACAACTTATGTGTAGTAGATTCGATTGAACTAACAAAATACTTTGCACGTACCTGCAATCGGCGACTTGGGCGACTTGAGTGAGTATTCATCCAAATTTTTAGCGCCCAGATCGAGCTTAAGGACCTTCTTGGATAGCTGCTGGGTGGCTGCTTCCATGTTGCTGGTACGTTCTATGCGTATGTCCACATTGCGTTGACTAACGGCGCTTTTAGTGAGTGCCACAGTTGTATTGGGAGTTGTGCTGGCTTCAGTTGTTGCATCTGTTGGTGACTTGGCTCGCTCTGTGGCAGCAACTGTTGCATCCGACATGGTGTTGCAGTTGTTGTTGCTTGCTGTGTTATGAACAAACTTATCAGTATTACTGCTGCTGCTGTTGCTGTTGTTGTTGTTGTTGTTGTTGTTATAATTTAGATTAGAAGCAGCTGCTTGTGTACTGCTGACGGTTGCTGCAAACTCAATGCTGTTGCTGTCGTCGTCGTTGCCGTTGTCGTTGCTACTATTTGCGCTTGCTGGCGACGTTGGCAACACTGTCGCTACCGCAGTGCTCCTCGCTGCTGCTGCTGCTGCTGTAGTAGTTGCTGCTGCTGCTTGTACTGCCGCTACGTCGATGTCGTCGTTGTTGTCGCCCCTTGTTGTTGCTGTTGTAATTTGAACGTCGGCAGCAGCCGCAACCATTGTTCGAACGCCACGCCAAATACGCAATAGTTTGGCTTAAAAGCCGTTTTATATTTTGTTCTGGCCGTTATAAGCTGCTTGCCTTTTGTTCTTGTCGCTGCCTGCTCGCTCGATGTTTGTCTGCCTCTCTGGGCATATAATAAAACTAAAACAAAAACAATAAAAAAAAAATCAGCAAAATACAAATAAGCGCACAACAATTTCCGCCGACGTGCGCGCTATGCTTTGTTCTAGTTGTTGTTTGTTTGCTTGCTTGCTGCTGCTGCTGCTGCTACACTATTGTTGTTCTCGCAATTAATTGCACTTGTTGTTGTTGTTGTCTGTGCTGTTTTTTTTTTTTTTTTTATGTGGGGTTTGTGCTACGTTGGGCGCTTGCAAACGGCGACTGCTGGCGATTTCAATATTGGCGCCATACAGCGCCACCTGTTGCGTATAATCCGTAAACGTAATGAGCGGCAATTGATTGCCACTGCTGCTATCGCATAAGCTCAACTGGCTTAAGTTGTCGATGATTTCGAAAATCTTGCGCTGCTGCTGCTGATCGACAATTGTTGCTGTGCCCGCAATGTTGCTGCTGTTGCTGTTGCTGTTGCTACTGTTATCGCTGTGAGCAGAATCATACATGCTAGCACTAGTTAGAGGCTTTGTTATATGCACGCGTATGCCAGCTGCCTGTTTGCTGCTGCTGCTGCTGCTGCTGCTTGCCTCGTTCGGCTTATGCAAACTTCTTAAAAGCGCATTCAATTTAATTGCACTCTCGGCTTCAGCGCTGTGTTGCTGCTGCTGCTGCTGCTGCTGCTGCCAGGCATCCAATGAGTGGCGACGTCTGTGTCTTTGCTGCTGCTGCTGCTGTTTCTGCTGACGGTTTATTGCATTACGCTGTCCAATCGATTGCAAATACTTGATGTTAGCTTGCAAGCCGCTTTCGTAGTAGCCGCTGGCCAGTTGCACATACGTGTATAGATCGATGCGTCGTCGCTGTTGTAGGTTTTCCAGCTTTGACGTATTAATATTTAGCAAGCGGCGTTCATAATTGCTACTTGTGCTGTCGTCACGGTCGTCATGTTGTTGCTCACTTTTGTGGCGCGTCCTTGCGCTTATTAACGTTGCTGCTGCTGCCGTCCTAGCAGCGTTGCTAATTGTTACTCTTTTGGTCGACGCAGCGCTTGGTCAGGTGAGTTGACGTTGCACGAGCAACTTCAATTGCTCGCAGCTGTGCGCGCTGCGTATGCGACGCAGTGTATCGTTGTAGGTGCTATCCGGTGGCTTTGCTGTGCAAATTGTTTGCCGGCCACGGGGCGCATACGTAATGCCGAATCTGTAATTGGTCACAAACAAAAGTCAGTAGGAGAGCGAGCCGCAAAAGTACCATAAGTCAATATTAATCATAATAACAAGAACAACAAAGCTATACAAATAATATAGGCGTACCCCATGCGCATGGGGCTAATATAATCCAAACAAAATATTTTTCTACTTGACCTGCAGCTAAAAACGTAACTATTTATTTAGCCAACGTTACGTTATATTGTTCAACATTTTTGTGTCAACAAGTAAGGTTAAAGCCCCAATCGGAATGAGCACTCAGAGTCGCAAAGCTCATAACTTTGTGCAACAGCGTCACGTGGGTGGGTTGGTGGGTTGGGTTTGGGTGGGTAGATTAGGTACCTCGCACATATGCATAATACAATGAGGCTCTGGTACAGTGAACACTCAGTAATGCGTAATGCTTGCGCTCAGATACTGAAGTAGGATGGGATATTTAGCAATTATAAATGTTATAAGTTGCAAGCTTGTGGTCTGACACGTGCGCGTCCACCATAGTGACCACAAATTGCGATAGGAGCAGCTCACACTCACACTCACACTCACACACACGCACACACACATGCAGACACTTTGCAAACCGGAGACGCAACACGGTGTGCTTATCAAGCGACTGTCAGGCGCTCTCTGACGTCAGTCATAAGTAGAAATAGAATTAGGAAAGCAAAGGCCACACACAGCGAAAACTCAAGTTAAAGATATGTCGGAAATATCAAACAGAAACAAAAAACACAAGTGCCCATCCTATAAAGCGAATGACAGTGACTGTTACACACACACATACGTACTATATGTACATACACACCCATACAGCGGCGGGCCTATCATTAATCAGTCACAAAAGCAAGTCGCCATTTAAATTAGCGTGTTGAGTAGGCTACAGTTCGATCGAACCATTCACTATACTGAGCACTTGTATATCTCTGATTGCTGGTGCATCTAACTAGTAGTTCTTCTATATATCTAGTCTATATGTGTATGTACCTTGGGAAGTAATGCACGTGGGTGGGCAGCACACAACGGAATTGTGCATATGATGTGGCTAATGATGATAATGACGCTGTCGTCGCCATGGGTAGCCGACGGGACCAAGGACGACGCCCACGCCCAACAGTGCGGCCGCAACGCTGCTGCGTAAATTGTGGGTTGCCCGCAGCTGCTGCCGCTTGTTGCAACTTAAAGTCGCGATAATGATTGGCCACCTCATGTCTATAGCGCTGCGCGCGAAAACTCTTCGTATTAAAGATGCGTCGCATGCTCAGACGTGGCTCAAATCTATCGCCCACGCGCAACGGCACACCCACAATTGACAACTCGGACATGGCGGCGCTAGCGAGTGAACCGTTTATGTGCAGGATCTGAAGCGAACTACCGCTCGAAGCGAGTTGACATTGATGTAACTATCAGCCTGACATAACTCAATCCTGTAAAACATTGCCCCATACATTGATTGGCAAACAACATGACGTTATACATAAATTCAGTTTATAACAATTTGCGGTTGTTTGTTATCACGTCAGGCAGCGATTTGTGTTCTTGTCTCGACAGCAAAAAATATAAATAAAATACAAGTGGCAGTTACCCTAGTCTACCCCACCCGCTCAGCTTTAGATACCAATAGTAAAATTAGTCGTTTTCATGTCGTTAACTATTGTAACTGGTACATCTGTTTAGCCCACCTACCCACCCACCCAGCCAGCTACATGCCTCACTCTACTTATCTGCCTGGGCTGCTTTCTTTTCTAAGCCTATTTGCATGTTGCTGTCGCGCCAGCAAACAATAACGCTAACAATAATATTCAAATACAAAACTACAAACATTGTCAACAGCGGCACGGCAACAAAAAGAAATTTGCTCGCCACAACAAGTACATGGCTCGAAGCTTAAACATTCTCACTCAATTCAATTAGAATCTTGATGTGCAATAAGCTAAAATTAAATATATTATATACACACACATGTGCCACACAAATGGAAATGTCAATTTAGTGTTAAGGTCATGGCAAATTCGAAATCCATTAAAACTTTGCTACACTGCTGGCTGCTGGCTGAGATAATGTAAAAAT
Organism: Drosophila busckii; assembly: GCF_011750605.1. Lineage (NCBI taxonomy): Eukaryota > Metazoa > Arthropoda > Insecta > Diptera > Drosophilidae > Drosophila > Drosophila busckii. The sequence goes on along the minus strand of NC_046608.1, from coordinate 6,488,382 downwards.
AAAACGAAGCATCTAATGCATTTGCATTTTTTGGTTTTAACTGCTATTAGCACATGACAGCTCTGACAATGACAAGAAATTAGCCAATTGCCCTCGACTTCGACTCGAGCATCTGCTGCGCTGCTCCGCTGCTCCGCTGCTTGATAAGCTACTAACAACTGTGGCTTGTTTGACATTCAAGCTTAGACTTGAGCACACAATTCCGAGATAATAACAAGCACTGCTCATTATTATTTTATTTTTAGAAAATATATGTATGTATAGCTTGTCTTGACAGCAACTTAGCAGTGCAATTGCCACCATGTGGGGCATGTAAATAATGTATTTGGAGCAGTATATTACCTTGTCAGTGCGCTCTTCATGCACATAGAGATCTATTGAATGATTCATTTACATTTTTCCTTCTCGATTATATGATGACATGCAAGGCTTGTCTCACTCACACACCAAACTGATTGCACACACAAAAAATAAAAACAAAAAAAAAAAAACGAATAAATGTAATAGATAAAGAATATCTATGGGCTGGCTAGCGGCGTTGACGTTATGTTTTTTATTGTTGTTATTTCTGTTAATATCGCGAGCAATTTTATAATCAATCAGCAGCAAGAGGCCCCAATTGGACGTCTTGTGCCACTTAGTGCGCAAATAATGTAAATAATTAATGAATGCTCGTGGTATCACATAGCCATTAAAAACTGAAATAATTTGTGAGCGTTGCAAAAGGCTTGGCGTTGTGTGTGCGTGTGTGTGCGAGAAAGAGAGAGAGAGAGAGAGAGAGAAATAGAGAGAGAGAGATATTGCTTGAGCTAATTCTACACAATGCCCTTAATTGACTTGACTTTAATGCATACACAGACAAACACACATTAATGTATATGTATGTGTGCATGTGCATGTCTCTGTACGTTTATTTCAAATAATTGTCGTGTTTATTTGCTTGCCAAGACTTCAACAATAAGACAACGGTCAATGTGCGCCAACTTAGCAAAGTTCTGCAACCTATATACACAAAAACACATACAATACAAACAAACATGCATAGGTATGTGTGTGTGTGTGTGTGTGTACATAAGTGTTGCGCCTGAATGTAGGCAAGCAGTTTGGCAGACACGAAATATATGTATGCACAATGAAAAAAAGTAGAAAAGACAACAAAAGCTTAATGCTGTCAGTGCAACTAGTCAAAGAACAAGTGTTGGCTTGTCAAATGACACTGGCAGGCAATATGCGCATGTATGTGTGTGTGAGCGAGAGAGACTGTGTATGTGTGTAAATATGCATGTGTGGTCGCTTGCCTTGCATTAATACATACAAATTTATACGTGAGCTTTTCCCTTTCTTCTAACAAACACAACATACACCATGTATATGCATGTATTTGCACAAATGTACATACACATGTTTGTGTGTGTATTTTTGTGTGTGTATATAAATCAGAATCAGCAGCAAGTTTCTGCTCCACTTTGACATACAAAAGCCGCTCTATGTTGTTCTCTCTTGCACTGTCTGTGTGACACACTTATTATGCCTTATCACACACATACATACAAATGCATGCACTGAGAGTATAGCACCTACTTTTATTTTTCACTTGTTCGGTCAATAAACTGTTAAAACCGCAACGACAGGAAACAGCAACAACATCAACTACAAGACAGTTGAACAAACATTGACAACAAATGCGTAAAAGAAGAAAGGGGCAAACAGCGTTTTAGCATTTGGCACCCAAAGCTCAATGATTGTCATTGAATAATTAATTTAAATAAGTTTAAAGCAAAGCGAGGGCTCAAGGTACATGGTGAAGGGGGAGCGGTGGTAAGGGCACAGAGGGCAACACAATAGCAAAACAAATAAGCGCAAATAAGCCGTATTGATTGCTTACCAAGCAAATATTTTACCGTTAATGTAACCGCTATTGTAGCGTTAACCTCTTTTTTTAGTAACAACAGCTGGTCCTGCTGCCTGTTGTATCTAAGTATACATGTGTTTGTGTATGTGTGTGTGTGTGTGTGTGTGTGTGTGTTTGTGTCTGGTTTATAACAGTATATGTGTTTCACTCGTTCCGTTGTTTTTCTTTTTATTTTTTATTTTTGGCAGCTAGTAACTGTCACTTTCAATTTCCGAAAAATTAGCTTTTTTATCACGAGTTGAGTTCATCTTTCACCTGAATGTTTCCCGCCAATAAGGACGATTTATTATTTTTATTAATATCATGCTTTAAATGTGTGTCTGCTGTTAAATGCGTTTCGTTTCGTTTGATTGCCACGCTTGATTGTTTCGATTGGTTTTGTTTTTTTGACAAAGTCTACGATATTCACTAAGCGGAGCAAGCAATCGATGTAATAAGCATGTTCTAATAATCGAGCTAATAATAAAAACCTATCGAGTAAGTGTTCTAAAAGAGCGGCTACAAGTAGTTGGATAAAGGTATACGTGTGTGCTTTAATGCAACTATTTGGACATTAGTCTTTTTGGTTTTAAACACTAAAGTTTATTATTGCAAAAATAATACGTCGTCGCTTAAACATACCAAAGGCACTGTATGATTCAAATGAACATTAGACACTTAGATCAGTTCATTCAGTTCCGCAGTTGAACTAAAATTATCCCACGTAGCCTTCTGGTTTAACAAATAATATGTTATAATGGAGTAATTATTTAGTGCATAGTTAATAAAGTAATAAATTTATGAATAAACTAACATGGCTTATGCTGTGATACTGAAAACGATATACAATAAGAACTAGTTCAACATTGAACTTCAGTCGGTTAATCTTCCAAACCGCATTTTATATTATTTGTAGGCATTTTAATTTTTGTCATATTTCACGTGAGCCGGCTGTCATACATTGAAATGGTTTTTCAATAAATAAAAGTGAACATTACTTTGAATTATCGCAACTGCAAACTCATCATACAAAACAAACGCAAGCACCCACACGCCGGCAACAACAACGCGAAAGAGACAGAAAACAATAACAACCGCAATGACAATGGCACGGGAACTTATTAAAATTGATATAGTAAGTAAATTGGAAGCATACAGACTGCACATGACTAACATTCAATAATATTAAGGAATGGGGCATGGAACGCTTGGTGCGAGCCCAACAGGTCGTCGAGCTACGCCCATATGACATCGAGTCTTGGTCGGTGATGCTACGCGAGGCGCAGACACGGCCCATACATGAGGTGCGCAGTCTGTACGAGTCGCTGGTTAATGTGTTTCCCACAACGGCACGCTACTGGAAGCTCTACATTGAGATGGAGATGCGTAGTCGCTGCTATGAGCGTGTGGAGAAGCTCTTCCAGCGTTGCCTGGTCAAAATACTTAATATAGATCTATGGAAGCTCTATTTGACCTATGTGAAGGAAACCAAGGCGGGCCTAAGCACGCACAAGTAAGCGCAGACTACAGTTTTCTTTTGGTGATTTATGTTTATATGTACTTATGTATCTATTTGTTTTGTTACAGGGAGAAAATGGCACAGGCCTATGATTTTGCGCTGGAAAAGATTGGCATGGATTTACACTCGTTCAGCATTTGGCAAGACTACATTTATTTTCTGCGCGGCGTTGAAGCTGTGGGTAATTATGCAGAGAATCAAAAAATTACCGCCGTGCGTCGTGTGTATCAAAAGGCTGTGGTCACGCCCATTGTGGGCATAGAACAGTTATGGAAAGACTACATAGCCTTTGAGCAACAAATTAATCCCATAATATCAGAGAAAATGAGTCTGGAGCGTTCCAAGTGCGTATTTAGCTAAAGTTTAATTATATTCTTATTAAATAAGTCTTTGAACTTTGTTTTCAGAGATTATATGAATGCGCGACGTGTGGCCAAGGAGCTGGAGTATCATACCAAAGGTCTTAATCGCAATTTGCCTGCAGTGCCGCCCACGCTGACCAAAGAGGAAACCAAGCAAGTGGAATTATGGAAACGTTTCATAACATATGAGAAATCAAATCCATTGAGGACAGAGGATGCTGCATTGGTTACACGTCGTGTTATGTTTGCCACAGAGCAATGTCTGTTGGTGCTGACACATCATCCGGCGGTCTGGCATCAGGCCTCTCAATTTCTGGACACAAGCGCACGCGTGCTTACCGAGAAAGGCGTGCGTAGACATATTTATTTATGGCCAAAGAAAAACGAACTCACATATTTGCAAATAGAGCGCAAAAAATTTCCCAAAACCAAATTTTGTTCTCTTGTTGTTGTTGCTGTTGCAAGTGTCGCCCCTTGGGTAATGTGGCACATGTAGTCGCTCGCCGCTTAAGCCAACATTTGCTACATTGCCCTTGGCTTAAGGCCGCACGCGTTTTACTTAACTAATTTGTAAACTAGCTAACCTTTATTGTTTTTATTTTAACAATTATATATATATATATAATTTGAAAAAATATTTTTGTATCGCAGGATGTGCAAGCTGCTAAAATATTTGCAGATGAATGCGCCAACATATTGGAACGATCCATTAATGGTGTGCTCAATCGCAATGCGTTGCTTTACTTTGCATATGCGGACTTTGAAGAGGGACGCATGAAGTATGAAAAGGTGCACTCCATGTACAACAAGCTGCTGACGCTGCCCGATATTGATCCCACACTGGTAAGCACCAAATAACTTTTTCCATATTCCATACTAATATAAATTCTTTTGCAGGTGTATGTGCAGTATATGAAGTTTGCGCGTCGTGCCGAGGGCATCAAGTCGGCTAGAAGCATTTTCAAAAAGGCACGAGAAGATGTGCGTTCACGCTATCATATATTTGTGGCAGCCGCGCTTATGGAGTACTACTGCTCCAAGGATAAGGAGATTGCATTTCGCATCTTTGAGCTGGGCCTGAAGCGTTTCGGCGGCAGTCCCGAATATGTCATGTGCTATATAGATTATCTCTCCCATTTGAATGAGGATAACAACACGCGTGTGCTGTTCGAGCGTGTCCTCAGCTCTGGTGGCCTGTCGCCGCATAAGAGTGTCGAAGTATGGAATCGCTTCCTAGAGTTTGAATCCAATATTGGCGATTTGTCCAGCATACTAAAGGTGGAACGCAGACGTAGTTCAGTGTTTGAGAATGTAAGTTTGTTGGCTTTATCTAAAATAATGTTTTTATTTTGAATTTCTGTCTTGTGCTCTTGCAGCTAAAAGAGTATGAGGGCAAGGAGACGGCACAGCTTGTGGATCGGTACAAGTTTTTGGATCTATATCCTTGCACCAGTACAGAACTTAAATCAATTGGCTATGCTGAGGTGTGTATTAAACATATAATTTTATCGTATGTTCCAATGGTTAGTTACAATTTACGAATCTTGCAGAACGTGGGTATTATATTGAATAAAACAACAGCGATTAATGCTACTGGCGTGAACTGTCAAAGCAATGGCGATGCGGAGGCAGATGGTGAGGCTACACAGCCGCTACCTCGTCCAGATTTTACGCAGATGATTCCCTATAAGCCTCGCTCATGTGCCCATCCAGGCGCACATCCGCTGGCTGGCGGTGTTTTTCCACAGCCGCCAGCTTTGGCGGCAGTCTGTTCTGCCTTGCCACCACCGAATAGTTTCCGCGGTCCTTTTGTCAGCGTGGAGCTGCTGTTTGATATTTTCATGCGTCTCAACCTGCCAGAAAGTGAGTTAATGCTTATATTCATTTTGTTGTCAATTGTTTATTCCTTACATACTTTATAGCTGCGCCGCAACCCAATGGCGACCATGAGCTTACGCCCAAAATCTTCGATCTGGCCAAATCGGTGCATTGGATTGTGGACACCAGCACGTATACGGGCATACAGCATAGTGTGACAGCATTGCCACCTAGAAGGCGTCGCCTGCTGCCTGGTGGCGATGATAGCGATGAGGAGATGCAGACCGCCACACCGCCCACGCACGACATATATCGATTACGACAACTGAAACGTTTTGCCAAGTCCAACTGAAATCTCTTCCTCTGTTGGCTTCCTCATTTTTTTTCAGAGTTTTTGTAACACAAAATAGTTTAAGCGAAAAAATCATTTATAAATAAACACTATATATGTACGCAGATTGTAGAGTAGACAGCTTTTGTTTAATTAAATGACTTAGGCAACAAACTTGGATATGATCAGCAGGTTTGTTGCCTAAGTCATTTGATTAAAAGTATGAAAGCCAAAATTGCGCATAAATTAGTCATATCCTTGGCTATATATTGATATTCGACACTTTCGAGCTTAAATGCTAGTACTTCAACGACTTGGAATTTGTTATTGCTCAACTCCAAGTGAAAGAGCAAGTTACACAAAGGACACACATGGATATAAGTTTAGCAAATGATATATTTATTTATTAAACACGAGTGTTAGTTAATGAATCTAGATAAGAGTTAGGGAAATTTAAATACAACATATTGCACTAGATGACGGTAACGAGAGGATTCATTTCTCTGGCAGTTCGCTGGGATTGCATCGCTTGCGATGCTTATAGAGACCAGCGTATTGGGCAAAGCGCTGACCACAGTTGGCGCAGCTGTAGCGCTTCTCGCCGCGATGTAGATTGAGATGGGCATAGTAGGCGCTGCCCACAACAAAGGCGCGCGAGCAATAGGGACAGACCTTGTCGCGTATGTTGAGATGAGCGCGTATATGACGATCCCGCTCGTGGGCTGTATAGAAAGCCTTGTCGCAGCGATTGCAAGGATAATCACGCTGCTCGGTATGGCGCTTAACATGCTGATTCAGCTTGCTGGCATTGACAAAGCCGCGTGCGCAATGCTCGCACACATAGGGCAGCTCCTTGGTGTGGCTGCGTTGATGCACACGCAGGGCCGTCGAGTTGAAGAACTTCTTGGGGCATTCGTTGCAGGCGTGCGTGCGCTGGCCAAGATGCCGACGCAGATGTGCCACCAGACTGGTGCGCATCGAGAATTTCATGCCGCAAATATGACAAATGTGTTCCAAGGCATTGGCAGCGTTGCTGCTGCTGCTACTGCTGCGTTGGCTGCGACTCTTGCGTGGCACAAGCTGCTGCTGCTGCTGCTGCTGCTGCGATTCATGCACGTTGCGTTGATGGGCCAAGCAATCGGTGCGTCGCTTAAAGCTGGCGTCACAACTAGTGCAGTCAAAGGGCGACACATGCAGCTCCAGAAACTTCAGATTCGCATAATACTCGTAGTTGGGCTGCCAGCTCTCGCCGCGTTTCAAGGCCGCCTGCCGCGACTGCTTGCACTGCCGGTACTGGCAGCGGAACTCAATGAGACGATTCTTGAGACGCTCCACGGTCAGCTGCAGATTGCATTCCTCTTGCAGACGCGTGCAGAGCGATTCCAGTTGCCGCTGACGCTGCTTGCGCTTGGTATAATCCGCATGTGTAGTGCACCAGAGCTGCTCATAGCTCTGATACACTTGTATTATTTTCAAGTTGCTGTCGCGCTGCTGCAGCGACTTCTGCAGCACATGACTGACTGGCAGCACATCGTCCAGAAAGCTGAAGGCGCCATAGAAAGTCCAGTTGCTGTCCAGCGACTGACGCTCACGCTCGCGCCTATAGTACTTGAGATAGTCGGTGAGCTTGCGATGCAGCATGTGCCAGTTGTAGCGCTGCTTGCCGCACGAGAACTCATTCAGCTCCTGCGTGATTCTCAGCCAGGACTGACGTCGCTGCTTGCGTGATGCGTAGTCCAAGTGATTGGGATCCCACAGATTCGCTTGCGCCTGATATAGTTCAATAAGCTTCTGCGTCTGCGCTACGCTCAAGCGCACGCGCAACTTATTGCGCAGCGGCTGCGACTGCGCTGCACTGTTTTCATCAGCTGACGTCAGCGCTTGCAGCTCTGCTGCTGCCTCTGCTAAGCTATGCAGCTCATCTATGTGCTGTGGCGGCTGCTCTAAAGGAGCCTGCGGCGGCAGCTCCATTGGCGTTGGCGTCGGCATCTCTGCTGGCGACGACTGCGACGTTAGCATATCTGTCTGCTCTAGCTGGCTCATTATTTCACCCACTGTTGCTGCCGCTTGCGTTGACGGCTGCTGCTGCCGCTCCACTGCGCAGCTGCCCTGCACATGCGTCTGATGGCTTGCCAGATTCTCAAAGATTTGTCCACACACCGCACACACATAGGGATCGATGTGCTTGTGCAAAAACTCCATCTGCGCATAGTGCTCGAAGCTTGAAACAAACTCCGCCTGCTTGCCCTCGACTACGCTCTGCAAGTAACGAATCTTCTCCAGTCTGTAGCGCTTGCGCAGCGACTGCAAGCGCCGCTGCATGGCAATGCCAGAGAGTTGGATGCCGCACATGCGCAGCGCCAGTTGCAGTCCACGCTGCGCCTCGTGTCGTTTGCGCAGCGTTTCGGCGCAGCGCAGTCGCTTGTGTGCATTGTGCCAGAGCATGGGATAATGCTCATAGATCTCCAGCAGCTTGCGATTCTCTCGTGTGCAGTGCTGCTGCCGATTCAGCAGCGTCTGCTGCTCGCAGAGAAAACTCAGCTGTTCATAGTGCGCGAATTTGCCGCTGCCGTCCGCTAAGTCACCGTCGGCCTGCATTCGCTCGCGCTGCTTCAGGAAACGCTGGCAGAGCGTTGAGATGCGTATGCGCACGTCCGTTACGGTGAAGGTGCGACCACAGTGTGCGCTCCAGGAGTCGGTAATGCGCGTCCAGGACTCGCGACCCAGGCTCACATCACGAAACTCCGCATGCGACTGATTCCAGAGGCGTGGCTCCGCCTTATACAGTTCAATCAGCTGCTCTATGTGCTGTGAGCTTAGCTTTTGGTTCTCGACAGTGGGCAGCGCAGTCTAAAAATTCAAATTATTAACCAATTGTTTTGCGAACTAGCAAACAAAGTTATAAAAATTCAAAGCAATTCAACGTATCTCAAGCTTTATCTTTCTTAGCAGAAAATGAATTCATTTATACTAATTTTTTTCTAAGGCAGGTGCAACTTCTATGGCTTTACTTACGTCTGTGCTAAATTGAATCTGCTCGTTGAGGCAAAGAGTTTGCAACTGTTGAGTCTCTTGCGCTTCGTTGTTGGCGACGTCTATTGCGTTCAGCTGTTGAACCACTTGTTGCTTGAGTTCATTGACCTCGCCAGCGCTGCTCTCCTCCGCGAGCACCTCCTGCATGAGCTCATCCTCGGGTGCCTGCTGCCAGTCCGAGTGCCAGAGCTCCATATGCTCCGCAAACTCATTTAGCGCACAGAGCGGTCGCTCCTCGCACAATTCACACTCGACGCCATAGAGTTCGCCGGCACAATTCCAGGTATAAACTGAGCCGCATTTCTGACGAACTTCGGCAAGTGCTGCTGACATTGCTGCTTGAGGCTGTTAACTACTGACCCACCGACTTGGCCAAAACGGTGCTGCTTAGCTTAATTTACTGTCGCTTTTTAAGCAGCTTGCAAACACAAACAATTTGTCACAGTTGGTTACTTAGACGCGCGACGTGGGGGCTCGCAACAAAGTGCGACTGCGCAGCTTCTTTGCTTGTGACGTTGTGAAAATGACAAGAGACACAGCAGAGGTTTGGGCCAATAAACTCGTTGCGGGCCATCTCACAAACACACACACACACACAGATAGACGCGCACACTGAGCAGGTTACTCAGTTAAAAGTACACTCGAGCCACGCTTTGAGCAACAACAACAACAGCAAATAATCTTAAAATATTTGGTTTCGCTTCGTTTTGGCTTGTTGTCTTGTTGCCTGCTTTGCTTTGTGCTGCTTTTCCCTCTGCTACGGCTGCGTGCATGACGCGGCAACAGGTAAAGGTAACAATAAAAACAGAATAAACTCAACGTAATCATGACAACAGCTGAGAGGCCACTTCCAACAATTGTAACCACTTTATGTATTTTATTCTTTTGCGTTTTGTTTCTGCATTTGCCAGCGATTTACACTCATACACTGCTATTGTTAAAACAAGTTCTTCTCAGCAATGCAAATGATTTTTCTTTTTCTATTGCACTTCTTTTAGTTCACAGCTGCTGCTTTTGCTGTCTCTCTAAATGTCACTGGCCATCAACAGCGGCCGCCAGGTCAAAGCAAGAGAGAGAGAAAGCGCGAGAGCGAGCTGAGCTCAACTCTTGAGCAACTCTGTCTGATGCCGAATTAGAGATTGCAGATAACAGCTGATTGTAGACAAATGTTCTGCCCTGAGTTTAAATTACACACATACATATGTACATGTGAATACACTTACAGTGTATACGTATAAGAACATAAATTTCAAATCAGACATACAAACATTTTAATGTGTATTTTAATGGTGCTGCATGAAAAACAGGTAAGTGCACTTGCTATAGCACCTGTATATATAACATACATACATATGTATGTATATATATTTCCAAGTGGCGATCGCAACTCTTGTGCATCGAGCTGTGCAAGTTGCCCACTTGAACTTAAGAAAATTGAGCAAATCATGCTGCTGTTGTAGTTCGTAGAAACGCAATTGTTACTACAAGATTTTACCTGTATCAGTACAGTAATATATATAATTTTGACATATGTCGACTTACTATAATTATACAATATATATGCCATTAATTTGTTTAGCGACCATCTACTCTACCGAGAAATGCATTTTATTTACATTTTCAATGATAAATCTGCGCATTATGATAAAACGCTTATTAATACACACAACTTGACACCGTTGGGACTTTTGTAATTTTGCCATGGCCCCCGTCAGGTTATTTGTCTGCTGTTGGGGCCTAGAGGCAGCAGACCCACAACCCGAGACAAATTGCATCAAGATGAAAACAAAGCGTAGAGCAATGTGGAAACGGGGGCACATAATACAATGGTTTGAGGCCAACATGTGCTTGTGTGTGTGTGTGTGTGTGTGTGTGTGTGTGTGGAAAACTGCAGCAGGCCCAACAACAATGACAATGGTAGATAACGAAGTTTGCATGCGCTTTGTTATTTTATTATGAGCATACGCAAACAGTATTTATTTATTTGCAGTCAATGCATGTAAAACTGTGACGTGTAATTGAGGTTAGCTGTTAGAATGCCAGGGGCGACCAATCTGTTGGTAAATTTATAAAGCTCGAGTGTTTAGTGTACCCAACTATGCACTGCAAACAAAATTCGAGTTAAATTGTTGTAAATGATTTCAAATAATTTTTGCGAGCTTTGCTGACTGTTTATATAGACAAATATATATGCATTAATTTATTTGTATAATACGATTGAAGTGCTGCACTGCTTGCAGTGTAGTTAAAAACAAAGTTGAAGCGAATATGCAGTTCAAGCGCAAGATAAACACGACCCGTGGGAGCTTTGGCTGCAACTTTCGCGCTGTCAGTGTCAACTTTTGTGTGTGTGTGTGTGTGTGCGTGTGTGTAAATAAACAAACGCACATGTGTGGCAAACAGTCACACACACACGCAGGCATAGTATGTGTGTGACTTTCCGCCATATTCACAGAAAAAAGTTGATCCTTTGCTAAATCCAACTTTCATGTCCAGTTGGCTTCTCTCCTATGCGCCATTGAGCCACGCCATCCGTTCTGCCTTGTGCTGTTGCAGCAACTCATTCTCTCTCTGGCTCGCCCGTTTTTTCTCTGGCTTCATGTGTCCCATCAGCAACTGAAAATAAAATAAAACGGAAAATTGCAATGCAAACAAAAGACTGCAAGCGCAACAAACGAACACAACATGGCAAGGAGAAAAATTGTAAAAATATTTATGAAATATACACATACTGTTTACGAAGTGAAACCGCATGAATTTCGTTACTGAGAATGAATCACCAAAAGTAGCAGCAGCGGCAGCGGCAGCAGCTGAAAATTATATCCTTATATTTTTTATATTTGAAACATTTTGTTTATTTCTAATTTAAACCCTTTGGCTCGCAAGCTTTAAGCTTGTTAGTTAGTCCTGTATATATGCAAGCTATTTTTTATGCCCTGCGGTTTTTCTGCTACATCCTGTGAATATCCTGCGTGTCAAAGTGGCATCACACATCGCTGCAAAAAGTTTGCACTCAGCACTCTCGAATTTTGAGCAATCAATGTCCAATCCTAGCCCAACTTAACAGCAACCGTGTAATTAGTCCTTTCCTAATTGATGAGAGTGCCTGGTTACAACAAGCGGCAGACCACTTCGATATACACTTTAGCAGCTAATTAAGTTTAAGGACAAGTCTAGCTTAAAATAGTAAGCAAAGCCAAAATAGCGCGAACTCTAGTCAAGCTATGATTATATATTGAATATAATTTAAAATGCAAAACACTGCTTGTCTTATACCCACTCTTAGCTTACCCTCAATAGCAAAGTGTATTGTGATTGACGAGCGGTTTGATTGTAAGTGACATGGCCAAAAAAGCTAAGAGATAACCATTTTGCAAAGGACGAAATGCAGCAAAGGAATTGCTGGCAAATGGCCACGCCTGTCTTTTGGCTTCCTTTTTTTTGTTTTATTTAAATGTGCAAGGCATGGGGGCGACCGAATATTGAACATTTATATACATGCAATCAATTTGAATAAATATTATAACCATTTATTAAAGTTTTTAAAATTTATGTTATGAAATAGTGCGTTAAATTTAATTAATTATTGATTGCATATACAAAATTAAATGAAAATTAGATCCATGCCTATATTATTTGTATAAAGTTTATAAAGTTCATACCTAGAAATTAAAATTGAATATAAAGCACTTAAATATTTGTTAGCATCTGACAGCAGCAACGGCAGCAACACCGACACCGACACCGACACTGGCAGTAAACATATATACTCCGACAATATCCGACAATAACACTATATGCATATGTATGTGTGTACGCATGAATAGTTGGTATTGAATGTTTCATAAAAAAGACATACATACATAAATCTTAAATGTTTATTTGCCGAGCGTTTAAGCCAATACAATACGAGAAAACAAAAGAACAGAGACAAAAAATCAGATAACTAAAGAAATACAAATAGTCAAGCCTGCCGCAAACAGCAACGACTGCAATATATCCTGCAGCAGCAATTGTAAATATAAATATGCCACAATTTTTCACTGCACACGCATGCCCGTTAGTCTACAATTTTTTTTTGTTGCTCTCTTCTCTTTTTTGCAACAAGAACGCAACAGCAACAGCAACAGCAACAACAACAAGCTGCAAACTTTCATAAAAATGGCAGACAATAGCAATTAAAATACAAAAAGCCACAGTCATGTGTATGTCATATATACATATATATATATATGTGTATATATATTTGGTTGATATTTTGTTGGCATTGCCGTTTAATACTTTTTTTGCTTTGCATTTCATATCGATGTATGTTGACAATTGTAAATCAAACTTAGCCACGCTCAGCTTCTTTTTTGATTTACGCACTTAACAATTGAAATGCCAAACAGCATGAGTAGCTAAAGCAAATATTTGTTGCAAGTTTAGTTATGCCACAACACTGGAAATAGCAGCTTACATTTTCATTAGCTTGAAATAACAAGACACCAAAAAAATAGAAGAAAAGTTTCGCTTTTAACATCCGTTGTAAGCAGCAGCAGCAACTTTTTCTATACATAAACATTAGCCAGAGTTTCCATTGCCAGCATACATATTTTTTGATATGCCATGTCCAGCTGTGCCCGCGCCCAAATTCTGCTCTGCTCTGCTCTGCTCTGTTTTGTGTTTCAGTTGTAACATCTACTGCTGCCACCTGCAACTTTCAGGCGTAACGTGCAATTTTTATTGTTATAGTCCGAGCTCTTGGTGCATGTCACGATGCCTAGACACAGTTGCTCTTGTTGCTGCTGCTTTGTGGCTGAGCAAGTAGCAACTGCCCAAAGCAGACACTGTTCAATGTTCAGTATATATCACTTTTGTATATAGCACAATTAATAAAAAAAAAAAAAGAAGAAAAATCAGCTTGCAACACAATTTGTTTAAAAAGTAGTGCCTACTCTTAGGGGCTAGCATTATTCATTTGAGATTGGATTTGCTGACTTGAAATTAATTCTGCCTACGCCACGCCCTAAAATAGTTGCAATTCAACAAATATTTGAATTAATTATTTAGGCATTTCAGCACAGCATTAGTTTGGAAGATGCGTTTGGATTTTTTTCTCTCTACTCTTTGAAATGAAAACTTTAAGCTCACACAGACAGACTGCATGCAATGCTTTGTTCGATGTGCGATATGAGCGCTCAAATGTTTTTGCAGCAATGCTGGGCAAAAGTTTTTGTTTTTTGTCAAGCGTGACTATTGCAAAAGTATGTTGGTCAAATTAAAAAACATTTTACAATTGCAGGCGTGTGTGTAGCTGTTGCTGTTGTTATTGCTGTTTGTGGCAACTTTCGCTGGACACAGAACGTTTGGTGAGTTGGCAAAAACTTTACCATGTCTTGGGTGAGAGCAAAAAATGCTTGCAACGTTTTTGGTCAAGACGCAATAGCAAAGTTGCTGTCGCTGCAGTTCATTGCCATGGCAGTTATTGTTGCAACATTTCTTTAGCAACACAAAAGTTGGCATAAACCACTAAATGCGGCAAATGCGTTTACCCCTTGCCTTGTTTACATTTTGTGGGTAATTAGTGCCTAATCTACATGTTAATATCCAACGGACCAAGTGACATTTGCGCACTGCTCGACTAAAAAATGTTATGCTAAAAGCAAGAGCTTGTACGAACTACAGAACAAATTTAATGTTTTTTGCTTTAAATATTGCTCACGCTAAATATAATTTGAAATTCAAGCCATTTAGATACATGTTCAAATGATGCTGCGCATGTTTGCCAACCCAATTATGATTGTGCTAAAGTAGTTAAAGCACTGTCGGCTGCATTAGTTAAATACTAAATATGTGTGTGTGTGTGTCTGCCCGTTTGTCACACGCTCAGCGGGACAATTAGATTGGGCTTATCGTACTGCCGTTCGCTCGCTTGAGCCGGAAGCGGAAATTACTTTAATAAATTGCACACAGTTGCAAGCAGTAACTAAACTCTTGCTGCTGACAAAATCGGTACAGGCAAATCACCGTTGTGGCTGCCAATCAGCCAAGCCTGCAACCCGCAGCTATTTATCGTTTTGGCAGCTATCCTACGCGTTTTGGTCAGTTACAACACGTTAATTGTGCAACTGCAAATCGCTGGCAGCTGCAATTTGATGACAAGCTTCAGCTTTCAGGAATCAGCTCGGTATGCGTCAGAGCTGTAAGCAGCTTTAGTTCGCGCTGCGGGAATATTAAAGTTATAATGTACAGACATAAGTAAGCGTTACTTGATGTCAACTTATGTCCTTAGCTTATGCACAATTCTAGTTTAATTATTTATGACTAATGGTCAGTTTTTATGGCTGCGCTGCGACTTGAGTGCAAAAGCAAAAGCTCTTTGCCCTAAAGCGTGAAAAGAACGGAAATTAGGTTGGCCAAGCATCTACCCCTTCAAAAGCAGCAAAGAGCTGCGCAAATTTAATGTACAAATAATGCTGTGTGAATTCGGTAATTTGTGTCTTCGTATAAAATGCAAAAAGTTTTGTCATTAAGCCTTTTTAATAATAAATTACATACATATGCATATGAGGCAGAGAGAGAGAGAGAGCTACTGAAATTTTATGCTACGAACATTTTTGGTACACAAATCAGTCGTCATCAAATGTGGAAAGTATGTATTACATATATTCAAATGTGTACATTAGTAGGCAAGAGCCAAAGCTTTGCTGCTATTTATAATTTCTGTTTTACTTGGAAGTCAAAGGCGCTTACAGGTTACGCATACGCAACGTACGCTTTTGTAATTGCTCATCGGGTTAGACATACCAAGAGTTGAAGCAGCAACAGCTGTGCGTGTTGCATGGGCCAGTTGCTGTGGTTGCTTTCAGCGCAGCACTTTCGAAAAAACAACAGCAGCAACAGCAACAGCAGCTGCAACTGCCACACAATGTATGCACTTCATTTGTATCCCGTTGCCAGCCTGTCTATCTATCTATGCGTTGTGTGTGTGTCTGTGGCATCAGCATTGCAGTTTGGCCTCATGTCTCTGACATAACCTGTACAAATGGCGAATGCTTTTGGTGTTGTTATTGTTACTGTTGCTGTTGCTGTTACCAATGGCAATCCATTGAATTCAGGCAATTGCGCTAATTTGGTACACGACGTAAGCTCAAGTGCGTGGCACGACTAATGACCTGTGTTGCAGCATCAGGTTTGCCTTAATGCTGCAACAATAGACGTGACAACGAGTTCAGCGCAAACACAGCACACAGCGTGTACCTAATTTGTACTCACGAGCAACAAAATTATCATATGCAAGTCCGTGTCAACAAATTCTGATCAACAAATGCATTTGCCATGGATACTCTCTGTATAAATTTGATTCATAACATGCTGAGCTTACAACTTTCTATGCATTGCATGTGTATATAAGTTGTCAAGGCATTATTATTATGCATGCAGTACTCATTACATTTGCCAGTACAGCGGCGCAGCGTCAAAGAGACTGTTAGAGCGAGAAAGCGATAGAGTTGGCGACACAGCGAGCCAGCAAACTTTTGCGCCATTTGTCATACGCAAAAGGCGATGTCAGCTGTGCTGGGAAATAAAAGTTCACACACACATACACATGCATACATGTATATGTGTCTGACTGCCAGACGAGCATTGAAAATTTGCTGCCATTAGCTGTTCACTGTAACGGGTTAAAGCAATGTACAGTTATCATGCGCTCTCATCGCCATAATTGGAATCTTTGCCACAGCCCCCGCGCACACCACAAAGCAAAGGCAAACAGCCTTTGCCATTAGGGCAGCAACAGCAGCAGCAGCAACTCGTTTTTTTGCATACAGCAAACGGTGAGGTGAGTTGAGTTGAGCTGGGTGTGCTGGTGCTTAATTTGATTTGAGTGCGGCTCAATTACGTTACACACACACAAACACACACAGGCAGGCAGCGTGGCATGTTGAGTTTCTTTTCTCGCAAGCAAAAATGCGCAACAATGCTCGCAAATCAGCGACGTTGAAAGGGCTTGCAACAAATGGCAAATATTGTTGCACATTAGATATACAAAGCATAAAAGTGCAGTTATACTATAGCTAGTTGCTCTACCTCTCTGCGTCTCAACAGCATGCACATTATTGTTGTCAACGTGATGCGGCGTGATTATGACATTAGTTTTCCATGCACCCGTGCACTCAAAACACTTTGTAGCCGCTGCCGTTCGTCCTTTCGTCTGCTTTGGAGTGGGGGCGTGGCCGAACGCTTGTATTAATGCAAATGGTATTGTGTGCCCTGAAGGGTGCAGGGTGCACATTGCATGATGGCTAGTTGCTGGCGGCAAGACAACAACACTTGTGCACAAACAAAAGTTGCACAATAGCCATGGCCAAATGCCTGGTTTCATATGCCAGGGCATCTCACTGTTTGTCCAGGTCACAATGCTCACAATGGCAGCAGCAGGGCAGCTCTAGTTGTTTGTAGCTCAGCTACGTTAAGTATTTTTACTAGCAAGTAACATTTGTATATTCATAAATGGCTCACATTACGTATACGTAATGCGTATGCTCGATAGTTTAAATGTAGTTTTACCTTAAGCTAAAATTCAAACTACCATTTGTATAATTATAGCTCACATTACGTATACGTAGCGTATGCTCAATAGTTTAAATGTAGTTTTACCTTAAGATAAATGCACAGTATGTTTGCAAACTTTACAGACAGCCCGGCAACTGAGACTTTATTTGCCTGCTGTACGTCACAGTTGCTGCTGTGATGCCATTGCCTTTTGTCTGGCTGTGATATACATAAGTGCAGCAGTCACAGCAATAACAACAACAACAAAAACAACAGCAAAAATAAGCCACAAGTTGAAACCACAGCACGCAGCGGGAATATGTTTCAAAATAAACAAAACAGCAAAGTAAACGGACATACACAAAGGCTACACAAAGGGCCAAGCTTCAATGGATAAGTGCAGAAGAAGTTGGTGGAGCGGGGGGCGAGCGGCGGGTGAAAGGCCAAGGCTGGGGAATTGGGTGGGAAAGTCGCTTACAGCGTTGACACTCATTGTCTGCCTTATGATTGCTGTTGTTATTGTTATTGTTGGTATTTTATTTTTATTTTTCGCCCCACACACACACACACACACACACAAGCAAACTTGTTTCACTTTTATTTGCATTGTCCTTGCTTATTGTTTGCGGTTGCTGCAATGGCTAAGCAATAAGCTCACGCACACACATGCATATGTATGTGTGTGTGTAATGTGTATGTGAGGACTGCAGGACATTGTCAGGGCGCTGACAACTTCAGTTCTTTTTGCCGGCGGTGACAATTGCATTTGTTTTGGTTTTAATTAGCTAACGAAAACCACAAATGCTATAAAATAATTGAGTGTGCAGGCATGAAGAGTGTCAGACAGTGCGAGAGAGAGAGACCGAGAGAGAAAGGGAGAGCTGACGATTTAAGCATTAAAGCAGCTGTTAACCTCAGGCGAGCCACAAAAAAAACTTTAACTTTGCCATTAAATTGCAAAGCTCAACACTTTTAACTGACACGCCTAAACACACACACACACACACACACACACACACGCACATGTGTTACATTGAATGGCTTTGTTTTATGGCTTGAACTCGAAAGTGCTGCAATTAGCGCGTTGATGAACTCAAATGAGTCCAAAGTAAATTATGTGCTAATTGAAGTATGCGTGCAACTGTTGCTCTCTCTCTCTCTCTACTCTCTCAGTTTCTTTCTAGTTTTGCACACTCACGTTCTGGCTAGATGTACTTAAGCTAAAATCACGTCAAGTATAATATTTTCAGCTTTTAAAAACAAGCTTTGCATATTTATTGCTATGTAGACAAAACAGTGGCGTAGCCTGTTTATGCCACCTAACTGAACTATATGGCTGCGCCACTGCAAGTGGCAAGTTCGCCACACAGCAGTCATTTAAGTAACATATATTATTTTTATTTCATTTTCTCTTGTAGCGTAAAAAACGCACGTAGAGCCCGCAAAAGGCAACACATGTAGTTAAGCACAAATAGTCTCGTTATAAGGAGCATCAGGCGTGCACTAAAAAACGCTGCCAAAAGTCAAGAGTAGCATTGGGCTTAGCCATAAATAGTTGAAAGTGTAACAAAAGTGTAGAAATATTCGCATGCTCTGCTCACCAATGTATTATTATATTTTTACGAATAGGTTATACATTTTTTTTGGCATACATTACACATCGCAGAAATACGCAGAAGACGAACACTTTGGTTAGATTTTCTCTAATTGGACAACACAATACAATACACATATTATCACAAATTTTGACACAAAATCTTTTCATACAACTCAATTTACACAGTTCGGTCTTCAAAATCCTTTTTAATAATAAACAATTTGCTTATCGTGTGGAATTGCCAAGCGCACAAAGTCGACAAAAGTTTCCCGCCAATTTTGTCACAAAAGTCAGCTCGATAAATAATGCCAGGTTGTATTTTTAGCAGAAATATTTATGCTTTCTACAGAGGGAATCTAGTATATATATGTTTAATAAAAATGTAGATTTGCTTCAATTAAATTTTCGACATTATGTCACTTATTTGTCAATCCGGCCCAGTGTTCAATGGGGATTGGAGTTCTCCGAACTAGTTCTCAGAACTAGTTTACTACTCGTTGCATGGCACTGAAAAATCTGAACTATCGAGAACTGTGCACAAAGTGCTATTGCAATACTCAGAAGCGCATTTGCGTTTGATATGAAATCCTCTTGCAGCGCTGCAGTCTTCTTCGAATTTGTCATATGCTCGGCTCGCTGTAGCGCATAAGCTGTAGATGCTTCACTCATTGCGCAGAGCAGGCCACGTGCCGTGGACAGGCAACTGCTCTATATGCTTTGTAAGGAGGTGCTTACTAACTCTCTAGCACCCTCGCTGTCTCTCTCTCTCTCTCTCTCTCTACGCCCTGTTTAAGGGTCGAGTCATTCATTTATGCACTTGTGCGCTCTCTTATTGTTTGTGTGCTTACTCAAAAACTATATAGTGTAGTCGCTTTGGTGTCATGTCAACACTTAGACATGCACCCGCATACGTGACATGTCTGTGAATCTCTCTTTACATCTCATTCTCTGTCTTTTTCATAAATGAATTGAGTTTGTTTTGATTTGAGCTGAGCTCGTGCAGCTGAAATTAATGCTGCCCCAAGTAACCAGCAGCAGCAGCAGCAGCATCAAATGGACTTGCAATTAAAATTGCAAGCAGCACACAGAGCCAGAGCCAGAGCCAGAGCTAGAGCCTTCTGCCATGCACAATGGCCGTTAAATCTCTTAATCGACATTGACGGTCGCAGTTGGCACGAAAAATGAAATTCACAAACTTTCTACCAGTTGCATTTAGAAATTTGCAGCAGCAGCAGCAGCTTGGTTGGTTGGTTGGGAGCATTGGGTCCTAAGTAAATGTCCAACTGTGCGCCACGTTAATGGCAAATGTGCCACAATGGTGAGGGCTGACCAACACACACACACACAGACTTAATATGTATGCATGTATTTATTATAAAAACTTGTCACCCAAGTGAGATTTTTACAATATTATTTTTATAATTTGTATAAAAAGCTCGCAGCAGTTAGTCACAACTTTTTGGCTTATTGCAAAGGCATTTTTAGTTTCGGTTTCGAGTTGAAGCTCTAATTTAAGTTAACAGTCAAGCACATATCCTAGTCTGAGTCGTCCTTGCTGCATCGTCTAACCAACTAGAGCTCAAGCTTTATCTTTACCGCTTGCTTTTTAATAGTTGGCAGATAAAAGAAGTTATAGGCGCCATTCTACAGGCAATTCTAATTTGCAAAGAATTACGATTTCTGCAGGAATGCTTTTGAATGAGATCTGATGTCTTTGTTGTTAGACATCCATTCAATAAAACTTTAGTGTCTTAAAGCTTAGACACATTGCCAAATTTAAACAGTACCAATGTGAGCAGCGTTTGCAACGTTTTAATGTCGCAATCAATCAACACTAAATATGTTTAGTGGCATATTTAGCTATATTGGCTGTGCACGATTTGATAATTCAATAGTGATTTAATCATAACCAAAATGTTTACCGATGCGGTTCGTTTAGCAAATTACACACATGGGCTTAAATTTGGTGCTGCTTGGGGCCGTGACTGAGCGCTTCATGTTGTTGTAGTTGCTTTTGAAGTGTGAACGCTGAATGCCTGGACAGTTGTGCGTGCCACTTACTTACGCTAATTAAAAGCAACATTGCCCCACGCGCTCCCTTGCAGGGCGCGTCAATCGGCCCTTGTGGCAGCTCGACACAAATTTTGCGGCATTTGATTTCGAGGTGTTGCAGCTCTTTATACGCGGTTAAATGCTCACACCTCAAAAAGCTTCGGCATTTAATTTGCGCCAGCAACTGCTGTTCATTCGTCTCACTCTGTCTCTCTCTCTCTCTCTCTCTCTCTCTATGTTGCTTTCCCTTGCAGTTTTTCAACTCCCAATTGACAGTGTCCAGCAGTAGCAGCAGCAGCGCTGTACTGTCGTCAGCTTTTGGCGTAGCTGAGTGGCAATGCTGGCGACCCCTTTGGCTGGAAAACGTGCTGCTGGGACTGGGAGCATTAAGTTTCGTTTTGTTTTCATTCGTTTGCCATTTCTTTTTAGAAATTTTTGGTTTTATTGTTGTTGTTGTCGTCGCATTTCTGAAGGCGTTGGCTGCTGTGGGGATAGTTTTTGAGTTGGCTTTGCTGCATGGTTAGCTGGCTTCCTGGCTCTTGCACCTCTCTTGTTGTTGTTGGCGTTGCAGTTGCAACGACAATGATTCCCTGGACGCATGCAGCTCCCTGGATGCCATGACTCTTTCTACCTGTCACGATTTTATGGAATCACACGCTTCGCTGACGCTGCCGTGGCCGACTTGAGTTGAGTTTGAGCTTGAGCTGGGTGAAAGTTAGCTGTGAGCTTCTGGGTTTGGGTCGAGATTTGCGTTTACCTTCGCCGGATATATGCGCTTGCCGGAAAATGAACTTATAACTTGACTTGTTTAACTAACGCATTTAAACGATTTTCCTCCTATTTCCACAGCAACTGATGTAGCTGCTCGACCACAGCAACGCGACGCAAAGTTTTTCTTTTATTCCCACCTCCCCCCCGCACACCCATTCCATGCTCAGCATTCAGTTTTATCCCGCTTAGTCCGTTGCTGGCTTTGCCGCATTTTGTTTTGCTTGCTTCACGCTTTCCCGTTTGCAAGTCGCTTAATTCCGTTTTCTGATTTAATTTGCAATTTGATTGTAATAGATATCAAAGTGCGGGTACAAAAAGGTTTTCTCTGCTAGAAAGTTCAGCTACGACTGTCAACTGTCGACTGCCGACTGCCTGAATTAGCCATATCAGAGCGTAGCTGCTGCTCAGCCATTTCTATTCTGGGCAATGACCATTGGCAATGCGATTGCCAATTAGATACCCAAGGCTGTCTGTTTAACGAATCATGTGCTAAAGCAACACTTAGCATTTAATAAGTTAACTAAATATCGGGCACGCACTAAAGCCCATTTATTCAATATGTTCAATAGTTTTTGTTGTATATTTGTTGGATTTATATTTACAAAAAGATTACATTTTTTATATATTTTACAATTTTTATAGCCGTTGCTGTGCAAATATTTTATTACGTTATGTGTGCTCTTTTTTTTCAGCTTGCATATTTTTGATATTTTCACGCAATTTTCCACATCAATTATGTGCGTTCAATAGAATATTTTTTGTTATTGCCAGAATTTTTTTTAAAAATATATGTATATTGTGTATATATACATATGTATATGCCATAATAATAAAGTAAAAGCGCAACTCAAAGCCCAACGCTAAGCGATAAATCATGATGGAAAGATGACTGTGAGCTGTGAGTTGGGCAAACGTAATAAATTGTTTGACAAGTTGACAGCAACTGCGTGGCAAAGGGGTTACCAGCAGTGGAGAGGAGAGGAGAAACGACAAGGAGAGGCCACACTATGTGCAGAGCGAAATGCCGAGCTGCGCCGTCGAGTCGAGCAACATGTTTATTATAACAAATTGCGCATACGCCATGTGACGCCATAAACAATTCCGAATTGAAAACCGCACATGCAATGGCAAGCATCTGCATAAATCTTTAAAGTGACCAACAAAATAAATAAATGCAAAAGAAACGAGCCAAAAGCCAACCGCAAACGTTATTTAATAACTGTCAGACGCAATATTTTTAAAAAGCCCTCGCGACACCGCTCACCCCGCACCCCACACCGCAGCGCTCACATGAGTTTGTCTTAGCAAGAAAATGGGGACAATTGCCAACCGCAATCAAAATCCAAGACACAAACAAAACTTTTGCGGTAAACAAGCGTAATTTTGGCCATGCAGTTGCTTTACTGGCGTTCAGTTGCTAACAGGGCTTAAAAGCTGCCATGGCCTGGCCACCAACTGTCAGCTTGAATTACAATTACGGCTACATGTTGTAGCTTTGCCTTGCCCATATAACATACAAAGCTCTGACGTACACTGTTAATCGTAAATTTAGCATGTGGACCACCAAGACGAATGTCTCAAGTTGTATCTAAAGTCGCAACTGGCATACTCTTTCATATAAATACAACAGTCTGTGTGTGTGTGTGTGTGTATTGTGGTTTGGTCACTTGTGCTAGACTTTCAAACGATTTACTTGGCAAATTTATTTGCTTTTGCAATTTGGCTTTAATTGCAGCACAAAATGTTGACTTTACACTTTACGACAAGCATTTTGGCAGACAGAGAGAAACAGTAAGCAAAGGGAGAGATCGAGAGCGAGCGAGAGAGACAGACAGGCGTTACAGTTATCTTATGGCTTGGCTAGCACGACTGCACATTTGGTGGGCAGACTCTAGAGTCTGGACTCTGGACTCGCTTCGACTGCTTCGGCTCGTACTTAAATGCTTCATTTGCTTGGCCAATCACAACCACTTACCAACACTTAAACAGCTGACTATAGACACCTACCTGTCTGTCGTTAGGTGTGTGTGTGTGTGTTTATTTGGCTGTGTGGGCCCTAAATAACTGGAAGCCATAGCTGCACCACATGCAAATTGTGCCTACGTTTATATGCTCAGTGCGTGCGTGCAGTCGGCTTCTCTCTCTGGCTCTCTTCACATTTATGTACAATAATAAATTTGCTCTTATCGAATACAGTCAACGGCATCTGAGATGCAGCAGCCTAATTATATTTACCCATTGTTTAGCAATGAGCTAAATTTAGTTGCTAATTGCCATTATGAGCTCATTATATTATGTTAAATTCGAATATAAGACAATATTTTGACTATCGTATTAATTATAATTATATTTCGAGTTTCTATGTGTTATTCCGAACTGCTGCAACTCTGTGATTTACACCGAATCTGCCAGAAACAAATATTTGCGATTTATTATGCAGTATTCATAGACATAGTTGAGCAGCCAATGGAACGCGTTGATGCTGAGTTTTATTTTCGCACAAACTTTTGGCCATAATTCGTCTTAAAGTTAATTGGCGTGGGCTAAAGGGTTGTCTGGCCTACGACCCTTATTCAGATGTTTGGCACAGTTGCTCTTTCTGTCACTTAGTATTGACTGTTGGGTTTTGTCTGTTTGCCAGTTGTTATTTTCACTTGGCGTTGACGCTTGGCAAATGTTTGTATAACATAAGTATGCTTATTCTTCTTATGCTGCTCGCCCAACTAAATTGGCTGAGCCACAAGCACAGCTGCCATATAAGTGAAACTGCAAAGTATTATAGTGCGAGATTAGGTTTATTTATTTATTTATTTTTAATTGTAGCCTAGAATTAAATTTTATGATACAATTGGTAGAGCCAGAGCAACAAAGGCCTGCAGGCTGGATTAGATTTATTTCTGCATACTCTGACGTATTGTGTTTGGGCAGACAAACTGGCCCAAAATTGTATGCTATAGTTTTTACTTTTTCACTGAAACTAGTCCACACTAGGTTAAAGAAGACTTAAGTGGCAACACCCCCTAGACTTGTCAACTAGGTTTATAACCTAGTTATTCTCATATCCTCTTATAGTATATATATTATTAGTATTATTATAGTATAGTTTAGTATAGTTTAGTAAAATATAATTAGGTAAAGTTGCAGCATAGCTATAGGTAATAGCAAACTAATTTAACAGCAAAATACACATCTGAATAAATTGGAATTTTATAATTTTATAAAAAAAAAATACTTGTCTAACTGTTTATATTTAGTTTAATATTAATTTTTATATGCATTTAAATTAATATAATTTATTTCGTTTTAGTGTTTGATGCGTCATGTTCGTCATGATCTTCTTCTATACCTAAAGCTGCTTCCGCCGCAGTCGTTCATCGTTATGAGGATTTGTTGCGCTGGTAAGTTGCGTTTATTTCTCTCTCACTTATTCTTTTCACTTTTTACTTGTACTGCGCGATGCTTGCATTATTGCGCTCTCCATGGGTTCTAATTACTTATGACAGCTTTTGTCACTTATCAGCTACGCTTTTGTCTGGCTGTTGGTACATAAATTTAGTTAGCTTTAAAATTATTTACAGCTGTACATAGCCCAGACAAACTAATTCTTGCCAAAACGAGTGGCAGCATATAAAATACAACTGTCATATCGCTTAAGTGTTTTAGCACACGCACACACATATGAATATATATGCATAAGCAGACAGGTAAAAAGAAAGAGCGCAAAAGAAACAAAACAAAAAAGTGTCAAATTTTGAGTTATTCATGCATATAAATCATAAGAGTTTATAGTCTGTAAGTTTAATTCAACATTTCGTTTTCATTTCAGCATTTCTTTAATATCCGCTTGCCGAGCACATATTGCCACAATTCGCACACAGAGTGTGCACTTTGTTATTGTACTTGGCGAATATTTTTGCTTGACTTTCAACACCTCGACTACGAAATTATTTTACTTAAGCTCAAGTTTGGCCAGCTACAGTTTTTATACACTTAAGTATTTTCTTGTGAAAAATGAATATGTTGAAGTTGAAACAGGCTAGTGGCATCTGCAACCCCTTTAAGTCTTGTTGCTTAGCTGTTGCAAGTGTATTCAAAAGTCGGCATTAGTTGCGTGCTTGTTTTTTTTTTGCGCTATTGTTAGTTTGCTTTTTTTCCTTGCACTGTTGTGCACTTCCTGCTTTTTAGTTTTTATCTCAACTGCCGCCGCTTTTCATATGTTCAGTTGCTTTGCCATAGTCTGTTAATATACACTTAAGGGAAAAGTAAAGCTGTTGTCCTTACTTGGCTAGCAACCATTTGATTTTCATTTTCCCAATATGCAAACGACGAGTCCAAAAGGTCATGCATTTTTCAAATTCGTAATATTGTAAATTTGTATGCGTGTTTTATAATATTTTTTTTTGGCTAAGTGTATACCAAGGCTCCACCCTTGCCATACCGAGTTCCTATGCCTTCTTGCGCTATTTGTCTTCGGCGCTTCCTCACTCTCGCTCCCTCAAGCTCTTGTCTGGCAACTTGCCGCAGCTTTTAACAAAATTGTAGCTTTTTCGTTCGTAGCGACAGTTGCTTTAGATATATCTATGTGTGTGTGTGTGTGTGTGTGTGTGTGAGTATGGGTGTGTTGTGTGTGGGCATTTTGATTGAAAATTTATGCACAATTAAATTTAATAGCATCAAATTTTATCACAATTTTCACACAGACACAAAATTCGAATTGCGTTAAAACGTAGCTCAGTATAATTTGTTCTAAAATCAAGCGATCAACATTTTAATCAACTCCAAATATTTAATTAGCTTCTGCGTCTGCGTTGAAACTCTCCCCAATGCAATGCTTATGTGGCGTTTAACAGGCTATTTTTGTTGCTGCGACAAGTGATAAATGCTGAGCTGTCACGCTTTCTTTTCATAGAAATGTATACATTTGAGCTGATGCTGTATCCATGTTATCGGCATTTGTATGTTAAGGCAGCTAAAATGCCTTTTCTATTTTGGGAAATGCTGAGCTATTAAGTTTCAACAAAACAAATAAACTTATACTATGTTTGCATACTAAAACTGGAATTGTTACAAAAACTTTTTAATTGGCGGTACACAAAAAGTGTTTAAATTATTCACAGTGCACAAATGCATAGCATAAACGGATCTAAGAAATATGTATTTAAAAGCATAAATTAAATTGTTGTTTCATAAATTATTTTTTGCTAAGTTGTTGGGCATGTTTTTTTGTTGCTTGCATTGAATAAGAAACTGCTGCCATTTTGCGATGAAGCACGCGCCGTGCCTGAAAGTATGCAACGATTTTTCGTGCAATGTTTTATTTATTGCTTGCAATTTGCTCTGCGCTCTCTGCGATTTGTAAATATGCGTATACATATATTTGAGTTTGTGGGTGTGTGTGTGTGTGTGTGGCGCACTTAAAATTGCAGCCAAAGAAACCAAGAAGCAAAAGGTTAAGCAAAACAGCTAAGAATAAAAAACAAAGCCGAAGCACAAGCCCAAAGTAAATTGCTTGACGGCCTTTTTTCTAAAATTACCAAGCATAAAATTTAATTAGCCAAAACCAAAAATGCTTTTGCTCTGTGCGTTTGGCTGCCGCTGCAATAAAACACACACAAAAGTAAATTGCATTTGGCAAAAAGCTTAACCAGTGGCTGGGGAGGCTTTGGGCTCGAGACGAGACGAGACGAGAACTGAACTGAAGGCACTTGAAAGCCAGCGCAACTCCAACTAAGCTAAAATGCAGCGTGTGAATTTTATAAGCTTTCTCTAGAAGAAGCAAAAAAAAAGGTATAAGGAACAAGGAACAAGGAGCACTGAAAACGGCAGCAGTTAGCCAAGCTCTTGGGCACTAGCCCCTCCCTTTGCTAGCTGCACATTTGTGCACAATTTGTGTGTGCATTTGTGGCATTCAATCGCAATCCCCTGATGCTGGCTAAATCCCTTAACGAAAATCGCAAGCGTTAAATTGCCGCGAGCCAGAAGTTGCGGTTCCACCCTAGAACTGGAATTTTTAATCCCACTATAGACTGCGCATTAACCTTGGCGGGTCACACGGCGTATACTTGCTAAAAGGCCGTGTTCATAAATTTTTGCGTTTTCTTTTTTCATTTAATATTTTCCTTTTTGTTTGCAAAACAAATTTCGAAGATTAATGCCAGCCAAGGCCTTTGCGCTTTGTACATTTTCGTTGCTATTTTTACTTGACACACTTTTCAGCCTTCAAACTACCAAGGGGCGAGGCACAAGAGGCGCAAAACCAGCTGAGCCTTGACACTTGAACGTTCTGCAGTCCAAATCTCGCCTACACTTTGCATGGACGAGCTATACTTCTATTCTATTATTTTTCTATTTTTTTTTTTTATATTTTTATTGCTGTGTTTAACCGCTGGCCAACGCTGAACCACAGCCCACGCCCACGCCCACATTGCTGCTGCCCAACTGTCACAAACTGTTTGCGTACCATTGGCCACAAACTGTCGCCACTTTGCGGCTGCCACAAATGCTTAAAGCGAGAGTTAAACCCTAAATTTTCCTTTTCTGTATTACATTGTTAATGTCTAGCGTAAGTTGTTTTGTCTTACCTGTTGATTTAACAGTACTAATCAGTACTATAGCTGATGGGCAGCACTGTGTATAGAGCTTATAACTATTATTTGAGAATGTTGTTAAAATTGTTATATTTATGGCTGGTATTTAATTAAAAGTGCACTGTTCACGCCAATTCCCCTGTCTTAACTTTCAGCTCTTAATTGAAATACGTAAGCAAATAGTTGTTTAACCGGCAATAATTCAGTTACCAATAACTGAACCACCACCACCACCACAACAAAAATAACAACAAAAGTATGCAGCAGACTCTTGTTGCAACTGCAACTGCAGTTGTTGTTGCTGCTGTTGCTGTTACACATATTGTGAACATGGCTTCAATTTTTTTTCATTTGGACAGCGTATCATGATGATGATACCACCACCATCATCATCATCATCATCATCAACGTCATTACTGATATGACTTTTGCAGTTGTTTGCACTTTTTGAGGCCTTTGAATTTTATACACACACACGCCCACTCAACCGCTAGCCCAGCTCGTGCCCCTCGCTTTCATGATTGCCTACGTACGCTTCACGTTCATATTTGCGTTTTTAAATTGTTTTATTTTTATTTATTTATTTTTGTTGTTTTTTTTTTTTTGGTTCGTTTGCATTTTATTTGATTTTATTTTTGTTTGTGTTTGTTGCTTGCTTTTTCCACATGAATTTATTGCTTGCAATATAAAAAAAAAAAATTAGAAGCGAGTGCAGGCCGCCTGACCCTCTCCTCTGCTCGGCATGCAGAGCAAGCCCTTAGGCATTCCACATGGTGTTTGGTGGCGTTGCAACCACTTCTGGTTTTTGCCATTCGCAGTTGGCGCTTACACGGAAATGGTTAACAACAGCAACGGATGTTGTGCAAATTTAATAAATATACTACGTTGCTTTTATTTATTCATTTTATGCAGCGACGGCGATTGTACGTTCAGTGCTGTGCACACTTCATAAATGTG
The DNA here is from genome assembly GCF_011750605.1 of Drosophila busckii. NCBI lineage: Eukaryota > Metazoa > Arthropoda > Insecta > Diptera > Drosophilidae > Drosophila > Drosophila busckii. Next base: position 6,458,926 of record NC_046608.1, on the reverse strand, counting down.
CAGTATACTCTGTAATAGCTAAAAACCAAAAGCCTTATTAACTTTCAAAGTTCGAAGCTATGACAGTTTTGCAGCTTAGTTTACCTATACCTTATATTTACCTATATTTAGCTTCCCAAATATATACTAGATATATATATATATATATATGCCTCTTTTGCATAGCAAAGTTTATTGGTAATATGTGCAATATTTAATATTTGCTATAAGCAATTAACTTTGCAGTCAAATTGAATCCTCGCTTTGTGTTATATTCCTGCCTATAGGGTACTTTTAAGACTATTTAAGCTTAAATGTTTTAATATTATTTACAAACATACATATTTGTATGTGCTCATGTCTGTGTGTGTGTGTGGGTGGTTGACTGCGTCTGTTTGTGCTTGTGCATTCTAATTAGCTATTGGTTTGACGTGAAAAGCTTAACAGCTTTGATTTTTGCACAACTGCTAGATATATATACCATATATATATTTTTTTTTAGTTTGTATGATTGATATGATACGCAGCAACAACATATGTATGTAAATATTTAACATGTTGTTAAACAAGCGCTTCACTTTAGACTCAGCTGAGCTAAATCGCTGATTAAATGAACTTTAAATGCAGGTAGATTAAATATGTAAAAAACATTACAATTGACTTAACTTGTAAGCGAACACAACAGTTGTTGTTATACATAGAATATACATATATATATATATATTTATATAATGGTTAAAATACTTGCACATCAAGCTGTGTCATTTTTGTCGCCTGGATTGTCTGTCTGTCTGTCAGGTGTGGGCTTTTATTTATTTATTTAAATTTTTGTTGTGTCTGGTTTGCCTTTTTATGGATGGATTGTCTCTCCATTTGTTTGATGATGTTGCAACTGCTGCTGCTGCCGCAGTTGTCAGTGTCAACCCAGCTGAGGGGTCGATTGGCAAGCGCATGAAGTTCCGTCACCCAGCGGAAATTGAAGTGTACCATGCACTCAACTGAAGATGTTTCGTTTTCTTTTTTGCTGTGCTCTTGCGTTTGTTGATAAACTTGTGTATTAATTGAGTTTATCAATTGCAGCTGCGCTCATCCGCATAGCTGTTGCTGTTGCTGCCGCAAATGGTGGCACAGTAAGTCAATTAGAAAACGTTGAGCAGCAATTTGACAAAGTCATTTATTGCCAAGGCAAAGGCAGTCAACCGGTCTTGGCCACGATTGTCAAATGCTTGGGCAATTAAATGTCGCATGGCACATTTGTCAAGCTGCAAGCTGCATGCTGCTTCTGCCACGCCCACAGCCGACAGCAGCAGCAGCAGCAGAAACTGAAATTGAATTTTGTGCTCAATACGTAGAAAATTTATTTGCCACAACAATTGTTTTGGCATTAAAAGTGTGCAATAAAAATGGCAACAGCAATTGCCAAGGCAAGCCAAGCAGCAAGAAGGCGGGCGGCAGGCCCAATGCAATTGATGGCCCTTTTTGTAGGTTGCCTTTGTTGTTGTTGCTGCTGCTGCTGTTGTTGTTGTTGGCGTGGCAAGCCACGCTTGCTGCTGTCGCCGTTGCCATCCATCACACTCAAAGTGAAATAAATTGAAACTAATGCCAAAAGGCAATCACTGAATGCTTTTGTTGTTGCTGTTGCTGTTGTTGCTGTCGTTGTTGCAACAGCTGTTGATGCTGTCCAAGCCGTCACTGTTACTTTCCCAATGCGAACAACTTGAAAATCCTGTTTTCATTTGCCAATGTCAACGTCGAGCGAAGGCGTTCGGCGTTCGCTTCTCTTCATGGAAAGTCAACTATATAATGCCAAGCTAATGCAAGTATTTGTTGGGTGAAAATGCACAATGCGTGTGTGTTTTAGTTTTTTGCTTTTGCCATTCAAGTTTTCGTGTTTTCGTTTTGTGGAGCAATTGTGTGGCAACTTCCAGTGTCCACTAGCAGCAGCAGCAGCAGCAGCAGCAGCAGCAGCAGCTCAACTGCCTCACTTTCTATGTCTTCATGGTCAAAACGAGTCTCGTCTTCATTTCTAATCAAATTTCAGCGAGAGTGCGCCGCTTGTTAGTCATTTGACCAAAACTAGCTTGAGCCACTAGCGACCAAACCCTAATTGCTTATGACTTACTTAATTACAACGAAAATACACAAATGCCATTATGAAATTAATTAATTAGTCAAGCTATTACAGCATTGAACTATAAGCTGCGCAATAAATTTAAGTTCTATGCTAAATATTTATATTTCTAAAAGTGTTTGCATTTATTTAACTTATAGACTACACTGGCGGGATTTATATTTTGTCAGACCTTAAAATTAAATCTACTCATAATTTGAGCTAACTTTATGGACATATTGATATTGATATTTTCTGAGCCCATTGTATACACATTAAAAAATTAGAATTTAAAAAATACTGGTTTTTGAAACTTTTTAGTTTATTGACAATAAATATTAGAATCCAAAAAGTTGCTGCAATGTATATTAATAGTAACTGCAAAGAAAAGTTTCTTTTTGCTTATATTTTTTATGATTTTTTTCAAAAAATCATAAAAAATATAAGCAATAAGATTTTTGAAAAAACTTTTTTGTAGTCACTATTAATATAGATAGGGGCAACTTTTTGCATCCCAATATATTTTTTTTAAAAATCTAGTATTTTACAAAAGATACAAACTTTTAATGGGTACTTAATGGGTTAAAACAAATTTTGTATCATTTATAAGCGAAGACCATTGAAACCAATATGTCAATAACAAATGTTCACTTGGTGAGTATCTCAACTTTAGTATTGTCAAATTACTTTTGCTTACTAAGAATTTTAAATTGAAACTAGCAATTAGCATTTCTTTTTTTTACTTCATGTCTGCTTGTCTCTGTGCCTACTGCTCTATATTCATTTCTTTTCGCTTATGTCTAGCACATATGACTATATAATGTAATAAAAGTCAAGGGCTGTCGGACCGTTGACAGTTTGTCAACCCTAATGCTGTACTATAATTAACATGCACGCTCTTGCATTCATATACACTACTATATATGTATGTGTGTGTGTGTGTTGGGACTTGCTAACAATATCGCCTGAAAACCCTTTGGCGGCAACACGTCGTTTTTAATAGTCAAAGTGACACGCTAAGCTGATTAACTCTAAACCAAACTTGCAGCAACTGAAAAAAGTCTGTGTGTGTGTGTGTGAGTGTGAGTGTATGAAGAAAATTGTAGAAAACCCCAAGATAATGAAAAGAAAAACAAAAATCTGATGCCAGCGCAGCAGCAGCAAGGACAAGCACAAGGAAGTTGAGACTTCAAAGCAAGAAGAGCGCAACCCGCATGACCAAAAAGAAAAGCAAAGAAAAACCGCGTACAACTGAAAGAAAGTAAATTTATAAAAATAGTTGCAAGCGCAGAGTGTTTACAATTGTCACAAGGAATGCGCTGAGTGTGAAAAACATTCAAATTCAAATTGCTGATATCGACATGAAGACGGTAATTGGAAAAGTAAAAGAAAGAACGCAACATTGTTGGCGTTGCAATTAAGCTTAATTTTGATCTTAAGCATTAAATCTTGTTGCAATTTCTTCAAGTGTACGAAGCTATTTGAAATACATTTCAATCAATGCTTTGATTTCTTAGACACACACGTCACACGCCTTTTATGGCCACTGTAAGGGCCATATAATTAATGACTGTAAAAAGAAAAGGGTAAGCTAATGATAGCAGGTGGGCGTGGTAGTTGTTGGGAGGCGGCGGCATTGATGCGTTTGCCACATTCACAGCTCGTGTGCAAATGTTAAACTTGTACAAATGCCCAAAGTGGTCCAAGTCCATATATTATGACGCTAGTTTTCACCACACACACACTCACACACACACACACACAGAAAGCGCGCGAGCGCAACGTGTGGAGAAAAGTGGTTAAACGAGTTTTCCGAAGCCTAAGCCGAGACCGTGCGCTTCGGCTCACATTCTCGGCTGGCCAAAGCGCCAAACATTATCAGGTCCAGACAGGCAGTCGCAAGTGAGCGCTCAACGTGAACACGACGTTGGCAGCAGCAGAGTCCGAAGCCTGTTGAAGAGCTCTAAAGTAACAGTCGCAGTCACAGCTAGAGAGTATCAGTGAACAGTCACAGTCTGTTAAACAGTCAAATCGCGTCTTTTTTTTGCATTTGTTTGTTGTTATTTGTGCACATTGTATGTTCGCTGTTGTTGTTGTTTTGTGTGTTTATCGCGCGCGCATTTTGCCAGAAGACAGACACGTGCCTAACGTGTTTTGTTTTGTTTTGTTTTGTTGTTTTTGTTGTGCGTTTGTTTGTGTGTGTGTGTGTGTGTGTGGGTGTCTTAAGAAACAAAACTAATAAAATGTTTAATGAAACTAATATCACACACTTAACTTAACGTTTGCCGCTGGCCAATGCTTTTCCAGTTGGTTAAGCGAAAGTTTTTCTTTTGTGCCGGCATAACAAGTTTTTTTTACTGTTTGTTTGTTGCTTTTTTTTTGGTTGGTGTAGCAGTGAAATTTTTGCAATTTGTAATTAAAGTAGAAGAACACAAAGTTTTGCTAAATTGTTGATTTTGTTAGCCATCATAAAATACATTTTTAGTCTTTAGACTTTAATTTATTTGTCAGTCATTTAGTCAAAAATGTTGCACATTTATTGCTGCTTCCCTCTCTGTCTGTGTTTGTGTCTATGGTCAAACAAATATTATTTAAATTTAAATACGAAATATATAATTGTTTGACTGTGCGTATGTGTGATTTGTCAATAGAATTTTATCTTCAGTCAAGTATTTCTTTAGCTTTTAATTCACAATTGTATTTGTATGAAAGTCACACATGAGAAATTGTTTACATTCCTAGGAATTTTTATATTAAATATGTTTTTAAAGCAATTAGAATTTTATGAAATGTACAGCAACATTTAAATTAAACAAGTTTTTTAGATTTTGTGAAAATTGTAATAATTAATGGATTTGCTTGAATATGCTATGCTTTGCATAAAGTAAAAGTAAACCATAAATTCAAAATTATAATGTCATTTCATTTGATTAAATAATTTCGAATGCCGCATCCGGTGCTCATTTGTCAACAGCTCATGGCACTTACTGTATGTGTGTGTGTTTGCGTTAGGCGACATTTTGCTTGTTTCTCATTTGAGTGTTTGTATGTGTGTGTGTGTGTGTGTGTGTGTCTGATGTTCATTTGGCAGCATTGTTGTCGTTGGTTGCTGCTGCTGCTGCCTTGGCATCTGATGTCTTATTCGTTTATTAAGCCCGACGCGAGGCCTCCACTTGTCCTCAGCATTTATATTATTAAGATGGCATTTTTAATTTCGAATTTGATTTACATTTGCATTTTTATTTACTTAACAACAAACAAACAGAAAGACATAGTACGGAGACAGACCGATAGACAGACAGGCGGGCAGGCAGATAGACAGAAAAATATAATTAAGATATTAGCAGAATTTTCGTGAAATTGAAATGTGAGACGGCACACACGTAAAATTCCATGTGCAATGACTTTATTTGTGCCATCAACAAACTCAAGCTGCAGCTTCATGAATTGTTGATCTATGCTCAAACAGAGAAGAAAAACAAAGCAAAACAAAACCAACTGCAACGACAACATTGCCAAACCAAATTGAAAACAAAATCGAAATCGAATAATAACATTGCCAGAGCAACACGCATACGCAGTGTTGAACGCATTGGCGTAACATAAAAACAAGCGAAACAAAACAACATAAAAAAGAAATGTGTTAATTGGTTATTGCCAAATGCGTAAGTGAAATTTTATGTTTACCCCCACCCCACATACACACGCAAACGTGCAAACATACAAACCTCAATTCACATAAACAGTTCCATATATGTATATTAATCTATTGTTTTTTTGTGGCCTGAATTATTATTATAATCTTTACAATAGTTGCACTTGTCTTATAATTATTTTGTTTTGTTCTAATTGTTTTATTTTGAATAACTACATAAGTTCTATGTTTGATATGTATTTGTATATTATACACAAAAGCTCATTGATTAATTGCAATATTTACAAAACTAATGAAATTATACTTCAATTTAGCCGTGTTAATTAGACAAACACTTGATTCAACAATAATTGATATTAATTTCGTAATTAAAGCCAACGCAATCGATTTATTTTTAGCAAATATTGTAAAAGCAATTCAATTGTTTAATGATATTAAAAAAAAAATCATACCAATTACAAAACGCGGTTATTGCATAAAATATCTAACAACTTTTGACACTTGGCATGAGCTCACACATACACGCATATACACATACATAGGTCGCAGTTAAACCAAAAATTTTATGCAATTTTGTGTGTCAATTGGAAAATTGAACAGGATTTTTATTAAATTTTTTATTAGCCATAACCGCAATGTGCATGTCCGACTGCCAAGCTTTGTACACATGTGTGTGTGTGTGTGTGTGTGTGTGTGTATGCAGTAGTGTTGCGAGTTCTGCTTCCATTTAATAAATAGTATCTTTAATTTTTGATTCGTGAACTCTATTTAGGCCTATAGATTGCCTTATTGATAACAATGATCAATCAAATACAAAGACTTTAACATTGAGGTTTGGCACTTTTGCTATACTATTGTTAATCTAAATATATCAAATGAAATCAAAGTATATTTATTTAATTTAATTACGTTTGCTTGTAAGCCACACACACACACACACGCAAAATGCAAAAGCATTTAGCAAATTAATGGCGAAATAAAATGAAATAAAAGAAATGTTCGAAAATCCACAGGCCGTAAGCAAACTCTAACTATGCAATCATAAAATGCCAGTTGAGCGGCTTAATATATATGTACATATATGTATATAGACAGACATTTATGCGCACACTAAGCAGCCGCGCCCACTAGGCAAACCTTCCAAACATGCCAACAAATTCAGCGATGCATTCAAAATGCCTTTCAATTATCACGCGTCAGCTATGAAAACAAAGTAAAAATAAAAGCGTTTTTCTTTCTTTTATAATTAAATATAAAATCTGCAACCACAAAATATGCCAGCACATATATATATATATATATATTATACATATATAAATCATCTGTGCGTGAAACGTTTAAATCATCTTGGTCTCCAGTCATGTGTATGTATAATTTGAGTACGCGCAATATAAACTACACTTTTAATGATTTAATTCGCAGCCAAACTATTGCTTATTATTGCATAAATAAATTTAGTGTACTGCTGCTTGATTAACTCAAAGCCAAACGCTTATCTAAAATGCAATGTGTTAGAACTTAAGGAATGCTTGCTCAACTACAAGACTTGGTCTAGTGCCTATATCAGCAGTAAGCTATATAGTATTTATTTCTGCTATATTTTGTATATATGCAGATATATGTAAAAGAAAGCATTTAGCGTTTACTTTCGCTGCTTGAATTTTATGAATATTTCACACTCGCTCAATGCTCCAGCGATTTTGATTACTGACCACTCACTTTACTTGCATAAGTGATGAATTAAAATAGCTTAAAATATAGAAGCAGATTGGTTAGTAATATCAAAATAAATATATTGACCACGCCTAAGCCTCAACAACAAGCTGTAAAAAATTTATTATGAATTTATATATGTATCTATATTTTGTGTAGCTTTCAAATTGATTGATGTATAATACTAAGCTTTAATTTATTTTTAAGAGCTTTAAATAGAATTTAAAAAAACACAAAGCAAAGTGTTATAATTGACATTGCTCAACTCTAGCATAGCTACAATATTTTACTATCTGTCATTTAGCTTAAGAGTCACACACACACACACAGGCTCACACGCAGGCTGATTGCAACACCAATTTTTGCACTTCATCAAATTGACTTCGCAAAGTGCTTGGCAGCAACAACAACCACAACAACAACAGCAACAACAAATGCTATAGTTGGCAACTTAATGCGCAAACACATGTTTCCCTCAATAAAGTTGAGCCTCAGCTGCTCCAGGCATACACACATGGCTGCATATAAACGTGTGTGTGTGTGCGTCTAATGTATGTATTTGCATCTATTAGTGTACGTGTCAAACATGCCTGGCTAGAAGAAACTAATGCTAGCAAAAACTATACAAAAAGTTTCAGCTTTGGCCATAGGCTCTGCTGGCTGCCTGGCTGGCTGGCTGGCAAGTTGAATGCCAATGCCTTGGCTTATTGTTAGGCAACAGATGCTCTTAAGACACACACACACACAGCTATAAACGCGTGAGAAAAAAAACAACAACTTTACTTTCAAGTCTTTATACAAATTTGCTTTTGATTTTTGAGTTGATTAAGTGTGGAGCTAATGCTTGCGACATTTTTGAAGTGTATAGAGGCTGTCAGTGTCAGTGGCACTGCCACATGACATGACAAACGGCACACAGACGAACGAGCTGGCTTTAGTGTAACACTTCCGTTTCCTGTAAGTCCAACTGTCACTCGCACTTGCCCTCCAGCCCTTTAGCTAGCGCCAGCTAAGGCAGCTTCTGCTCTTTTTTCTGCTCTTAGGGGTCAGACATTTGATTAATAGTGCTTTCTGCATAGCCAATACTATTTCATTAATAAGACAAGTTTACAATGCCAAGGATACATCGACAAATGTCTCTGTGTGTATAGCGACGTATAAGTTTCTATATTCAGCAGCTTGATTAGTTTTGGGAATTCGACTTGCAGCCGATTAGAATGCGTTGGCTTTGCCGTTTGGCTTCTGACTTTTGCGCCAGCAGCCAGCACTAAGGTTAATAACTGCGAAATATTCATTAAGTCTGTTTGACTTTGCGTGACTTTCAGCTGCAGCTGCCCAGGCGCTTTGACAATCCAATCAATCATTAAATGAAATTAGATTCTGTCAAATACAAATACAAAATAGTAGACAGCAAAGCCGACTGTAAAATAAGCCTCAGGTGCACTTGCTGCGGAAGCTGTATCATGTCTAGTGAGTCTAGCGAACTTTCGATGTAGCGCCTATCAACGCAGTGCAGCAGGCAATGCAACTTTTTTTTTTGTGGCCTCTGGCCGCTTGTATCATGCTCACAAATCTGCAGGAGACGGGGCGTGCGCTATTAGCTTAACGAGCAACAACGTGGCCACGCCCATGGCAGCATCACACCCACGCCCATACTTACGGCACAGACAACTGGGCACTGAGCACTTCCTGCTTGTTGGCTGTGCCAACATCCGCTGCTGAAGTTGTTGCTGGTTTCTTCTTTTTGTGGCTGCCCGCCCTTTGCTACGCCTTGCTTATCAGCGTCGCACGTTTTTATCATAAATTTTACACTCCGCTTGCAATCATTTATATATATATATATATACATAAGTGTATAAGTTTTTTTTTCACTGCTGTGTGGTCGCAACTTGGCGTATATATGGCTAAAAGCTATGCGCCAGCAATGGGCCGTTAAAGTGCATTATAAAGTTTTACGCTGCGTATACGTATTAGCATATGACGTATACGTAATTCGATTGCATAGAGCTCTTTATAGTTTTCTGAAAAGCAACATTTAAAAAAGGCTTAAAGTTCAGTTATTTTTTATAACACAGCCTACCAAATGAGTCCCTAAGGACGAGACTATATCGTAGCACTGAATATGCCACCATTGAGCGTTTATCTGTCAGTCTGTCCGTAGATTTATACATCTGGCCGTTGGTGCGATGCGTGTCACACGTAGTGGCTCTTGGCCATCGCCTGACTGTAAACCTTAAATCTTATATACGTACGAATGAATTTATATAGAATGTTGCGTATACGCAGCATGCGACAGCAGCGCCACTTATGCAAACCAAGCGCACAAAGTATCATTCACGCTGTCGTTGAATATTGAACAAAAGGCAGCAAACTGCAGCAGCTTTTGCTTATTTAGGTCATACTTAACAGCACTAGCAACAACAACAACAATAGCAACAAGCGCATGAACAACAAGCGCAGTTGTTCAATTGTTATTAAAAACAGAAACTGTTGCCAAGCTTCATACAATGTCGCTGCGTTCGCTTTTATCGCTTGCTTGTTTTGTTGCCAAAAAATATAAACAAACAACAATTCTGAAATAAGCAAAATTGAATTTTAAAAGTATCCAATTCATATTTTACTATTGCAATATGGCCGCAGCGCTTTTATTTTCCAATTATAATGTTGATGTTGTTGTTGCTGCTGCAGCTTCGCGCTTACAGAGATCTGTGTTGTTGCATCTGCATTAGGTAGATTGATGCGCTTGGCTTTTGCGCTCTGCTATTGCTGCCACAATGGCATTTGCTTTTATTGCATATTATTTCCATTTGGCTGCTGTATTGCCACCCACCCCCCCTACCAACTGCAGTCACGTCCCAAGCATCACGTCATTATTTTCATCATTATGTTTTGTGCTCATCATCAGGTTTGTTTTGTTTAGTTTTGTTATTTTTTTTTGTTTGGTTTTGCTTGCGGCGCGTTTAATTGAAAAGTGAAATTGATTTTCCAACTCATTTTACAACTTGCAAGTGAAATTCAATGCTTTTCGCTGTTTTTGTTTTCGTCTATTGTATTTTGATGCTTTAATTAGTCAACAGTTGTATATTTTCTTCGACTTTTCACCGATTAACAAGCGGCAGGCTCAAGTGCTCATTATTTTTAAATTTTTTCTCATTTTCTTCTTAACATTTTGTCATTTCTTACGTTTACGTTTGTTTATTATTTTTCGGTCTTTCCTTCGCTTGTTTTCGTTTAATTGTTGCCATTTGTGCGCTTTCTGAATTGCCGCCTTAATTGCGCGCTAATTGCGTAAATAAAATATTTTGCCTGCTGCCTTTTGTTGTCACACTTGTCCTGTTTGTATGCAAAGTAAAAGCAAATCCTCTGAACGCTTCTGTTTTTAATTTCATCCACTTATGTGCCACAGATTTCGCGCAAAGAACTAAAGGACTAGCAGCAATATCAGCAAGTTGTTAATGCTTATAGCCTATGCAAGTATGTTGAATAGTATTTAAGCTTTGCAGCAGCTTTGCACATAATTTAATCTTTGCATTTCATCTCTACTTACAGTTTTAAGGAACTAACACCTACAACAGCAACAGCATAGAGACAAATTGCTGCACAGTTTGAAGCAACTGCAATAGACTTTCAAAGCACCAGCAGCAGCAGCAACATGTCATTGTTTTCAGCAAAAAATAAAAAAACTGCTGCTAGAGCCAGAGCTAGCAGCATTGCCAATACAATTCAATTATTTGCCGTAGTCTTGTATTGTTGCTGCCAGATAGAGCGATTGCTTGTTCACGCACAGCAGCAGCAGCAGCAACCACAGGCAAGCGTTGGCAATCAGCAGCATCTTAAATATCAACAATTGCAATATCAAATGCAACAACAATATGAATATCAGCAGCAGCAACACTTTCAACAACAATACCAGCAGCAGCAACATCCAGCAGCAGCACAGGAGCAGACCAACGATTTACTGGCCACACAACCCACACAGGTAGGTGCTTAAATAATCATTGACAATTACGCGTATTCAGCGCACATAGCCCCACGTCCCACGCCCAATGCCATTGCCACTGCCACTGCCACTGCCTCTGGTCGCCCATTGTGGCAGACGCGCCTGTAAGACGCTGCTGTAAGACACTTGGCAAGCGCTTTTGCGGCAAGTTTGGTTTCTGTTGGCTTAACAAACTCATTGTGTAATTAATTAATTGCTTGCCACAGCGGCTGCCACACGCCATATTCATTTGTTTCACTGCCCATTGCACTCTAACAAGCTCTCTCTCTCTCTATCTCTCTCTCTCTCTCTCTCTCTACTGCCACCAATCTCCCATCTTTGCCATTCTTTGTCGTAGTCGACAAATTCAATTTGAGTTTCTGATTTTGCAGCTGCAACTCAAAAAGCCCCCACACAAAAACTAAAAAAGAAATGATAAAAGCCCAATGCCGACTTCACTTGACTTCAGCTTCAACTTCAGCCCCATAACCACCCACAAAGCGCCTGAACTCGAGTTCAATAAGCTGATTAGCTGAATTAAATCAGCAGGCAGCATTGAAAAAGTGTCCACAACTCAGACTGTGTCCTCTCTCGCTCTCTTTTATTTTAATTTGGCCAATATGCGACGCTTAGTGATTAATTTGTTTTTGATAGACTTTAAGTTGTATTTAATTAGAGGCGAACATTTTTTGCTTTGCTGTGAAAGTTTGTTTTGTCAACTAAAAGCAGCAGGCACGTCTAAGCAAGGCACAGTTGAGAATTTAACCATCTGCATTATTTAAATTGCTCTTTGTGAGGCATATGCTACTTACATGCCACATAATTTGTTAGACAGCAAAAGCAGGGGAAAGAGAACCAATTAAAAGCTGTTACTTTGCATATGCCAATTAATAGATGGGCAATTAAGTGAGTGCTATGCTGCGCATTTGGCCGAATGCTGTTGTTAACATTTTGCAAAATGTTAGCCATAACTATGTATGTTAAATTAATATGGCAGTAAATTGAAAAGCGTCTCATTGATCGAAACTTAAATGAATGCATTTTGCAAATTAATTTAAGCACCTGGATACACATTCTCACTTGTCTGCATGTGCTTATGTGTGGGTATTTGTGGTGCACCGCACCACACACCAGCAATCACACACCCGCACTTATACCAAGCGAAAGAGTCAGAGAGAGCGAGAGAGAGAGAGAGCGAACGAGTGTGAAAGAGAGTGAGTGTTGATGGCCAGATGCTTCATAAACCACTTTGTTTGAAAATTGCTTGTTTGATTCGGGCATGTGGCATGTGGCAATTTGGCGATGCTCTCGACGCTTCGATACTCGTGACTAACGAAAAATTTTATTGCACACAAATTGACTGAGCAACTGCAACTGATAGTGCAATATTTGTCCAACACATGGGCAGTCCAACTGCAGCTGCAGTTTCCCTCTGAGCTGGCAACATCTTCAGAGTCGTCACTGCGCTGCAGTCTTTATGCTTGTGCTTCTCTCATTCTTCATGCGCTGCTGTTTTATTTCATGCAATATACCGCTCCTGCTCTCTTTTTTTTTTTTGTTAACAACTTGGCTACTGCTGTTTTTATTTTGCGTTTGTAATAAAATAAAATCCCGCACCCGGGAGCTGTAGTCTGTGACGGTGGCCATAGCGTCATGTGGCAAGCAGCCAATGCCCCACGGCCACAGACATTGCACATTGGACATGAATACAGACGGGAAACTATAAAGCAAACCTTCACACACACACACACACACACACACACACATGCATACATCTATATAACTCTGTGTGTATAGTGTTTGTGAGTGTGTGTGAAAGCTGCTTGCTGCATTTTATTTCATTCTTGTTTTATACATTTCGTCCCATGGCAAAATTTATGAATTTCGACTCGTTGCCGCCGCTGGCCGCACATATGCGGTTTTTATATATTGACACTTAAAATTTATGGGACTTAAAATCTACAAAACGCTGGCGCTTCACATCTCTCAAGCCACCCACAGCAGCAGCAGCAGCAGCAACAACAAGCGTAGGGAATCAGTTCAGTTTGTATTCGGTTCAATTCGTTTCAGTTTGGGTTGCTTGCTGCGTTACGGTTTAGGTTACACACACACACACAGTCAGCTTTGCAAAAATCAAACAAAATGTATAAAAATAATAATATATATGTTAGCACGTTAAATGTGAAATTGTTTTGCCCAAAAATGTAAACCATTCGACAAATTGTGCATGAATTATTTCCACACTCCCACAGATGTTAAAGCTGCAGTTAAAGCAAACAAACTTTATGTAAGCTCTTAGCACTCTCAATAACGAAGCTATGATGTAGAACAAAAATTAATATAAGTATGAGCTGTTAGCATTCGATTTACTCGGATTCTTCAGATCTCATTACCCCTACTGCTGACTCCAGCGCTCATTGTGTGACAATTCCTTTCTCTCATACTCTCCGTTCTGTGCGGTGCATTTGGCTGCCTTGGCGATAAGCTGGCAAACTGTTATGAAGCGTAATTACAACTTTAAGTTGAAGTTTGATATATAAAAATTCGGCAAGCACTGCCAACGGTTTGTGGGTTGATTGCAACGACTAAAGAGTCAAAAACTTTGCATGCATGCAAATTGAAATAGTTGTGCGAAACTTGTTATTTGAAACACTTTCGAAAGTACGCAGAGGAACCTTCTATTGTTCCTTTTTTTAGTAATTATTTGCATGTGGCGCAACTTGCAGGTTGCCTTTTGCCTTTTGCCTTTAGTGAGCGCAGTTCATTAATATATCAGGCTTTATGCTCTATCCCACGCTCATGTGTAAGCCTGCCACGCTGCTGATAAAAGCAAGTTGCACGTTCAACGCTTTGCACCTGAAACATATAAACGCAACAGCGCACTAATTATTTTTGTTATATCTTTTTTACTTTGCATTTATTTTTTGGATTTAGTTAGTGGTCTGGCATATAAAAGCTTTCAACTTACAGCTTATGGCTTCCAATGTGTGCGGATTAGTGCCAGCATTGTGTGTGTGTGTGTGTGTGTGTGTGGCATGCATAGTTTTTGTTGTAGCGGAAGAGGGTTGGAGGAAACAAAGGTTAGAGCAGCAGGAAGGTGAGAAATAACACTCAGCTGCCTTTTCTTTATAATTTATGTGCTTAACGACAAGTACACGATGGTTTTGTAACTGCAGCGAGTTGCTTACTCGTTACTTAGGCGTCGATAGTTTTGTGGCTGTCTGCATGCCATTTCCGTTTCCGTTTCTAGTTAACGGTTGCACACGCTAAAACTTTATGATGAGGCTTCTACTACCAAGTAGTAGCTAGTAGAGTTGTTGGCAGCTCGTTACTGGCCTGGCCTGGCCTGGCTTGGCGCCTATTGTAGTTAAGTTTCATGCCAAGCATTTTCTAATGCTTTGCGTGCTGCACGTATATTCAGACAGAGACAGAGACAGAGCAACAAAGATGGAGACAGAGAAAACGGCGCTCTCTGGGAAATTTCTGTGTGCGGCTTGCGCCAATTCCTTGAGGCTCAACAACATTGTTTTTCTTGTTGCTCAGGCTGCCTCTTCCCTAATGCGCATTTTGCAGCTAATTCCATTTTCACTTGCTAAGATGATGCTCAATTTTTTGCATCATTAATCTTAAGCGATTTTCAGCTTTGACACTGCCAGAGACAAAACGCAATCTCTCTCTCTCTCTCTCTCGCTCTCTCTCTTTCTCTCTATCAGTCTCTTACGCCATACACAGTGGCGCAAAGTGTCATCTGAGCAAATCATACTCAACAAAGTAACAAAATATTTATGTATAAGAGACAAATTTTAAAAGCACATAGCTTAGCGTATTTTAGTGCGAGTACGGCAAACTTATGGAATTGTTACAGCTTCTCATATTCAGAAATTAAACAAAAAGTAAGTTAGTCGCATTGCCTTTTTAGTCATATCTCGATCAAATATCGTCTGATTATAATACTAATTGCAGTTGTGTTCAGATGCATCTCATGATGTCCAACATGGCATGAAACTCCGATATCGGATGCAATGATTATAATACTAATTGCAGTTGTGTTCAGATGCATCTCATGATGTCCAACATGGCATGAAACTCCGATATCGGATGCAATTTCGCTGAATTACGGCTTATCAAAAGTGCGATATTTCACGAAAATTTGTCTTCTTTGTTTACTATTTTGATCATAACTTCGCCAAATAATTTTTGTATCATACAATCTTATATATTGTGCACAAAAGTGCTGCATACGTCAAGGGTTCATTGGTACAAAGAGAGACCATAGAACAAGCTATCAATGGTTTCTGATGTACCAGACAAACAACCTTTGGTTGTTGATGTACAAAACATGCAAAAGTTGCTGATGTACAAAAAAACCTTTGCTTGTTGATGTACAAGTAATCAGCCTTCGGTTATGAACAAGCAACTACCTTTGGTTGCTGATGTACAAAACAAGCAACCAAAGGGTTGATATTTTAAAACCAAACGCTTTGATTTATTTCTAGTAGACCCGCATACTTCATTATTTTCTCGTGTTAACCAATTCACCGCCAATTCTCTTTGGTTCGTCTTCGCAACACAGCTTTACTCCACGAGGCTGAGAGTGTGTATTACTATTAGTAGTTAAATAGCCTCATCTGAATCTGAAGCGTTTATTTGAAATTGCCTATGTAGTATGTCTGTCAATGTGAAATGACATAAAGTGTTTTCAATACTACCAACAGTATGTCAAGCCGCTCAAGCGCAGCAGCAAGTCAACCAAGAGCAAGCAATAAAGCTAATAAATATTCGCTTTAAGAGCCTTAGCTCACTGCTCTTGTTGCTTCAATTTACAAGTTTCCCAACGATTGAGCTGCAGCTTGTCTTGGTAGCGCACTAAGTGTAAGCGCAGAGGCAGATCATCTTAGCTGTTTTATAGCAAAAAACCCCCACCCACATACTCACACACACACACACACATATACACGCGCACGCACACAGGCACATGGATGTAAAGCGTATTGCCAGCAGCTTTAGTTGAGCACTGTGCCACGATTTGTGGCAGCTACAAATACCCGTACAGCAAAGTGGAAAATTTGGTGCTCAATTTTGTTGCTGTAGTATTTGTAGTGCTTTACTTAGCCCAAAAGCCAAAGCAATCCGAACAGCAACTCTATACTATACGAAGCCAAACCAATTTGCAGCATTTCGTTATAAACTTGCCACAAAATAGTTGCAAAATTTTTACGCTGTGGCCCTTGAATTTTGTTGCTGCTGAAAAAAATCACACAAACACAGCTACATTTAGAGCTAGGTCTATGGCTAGCGCTAGGGGTGGGTGTGGGCATTGGTGTGGGTGTGGGCAAAACTTTTTGCAACTCTCGCATATGAAAACATGCAGCACAACAAACGCGAACTGCTGTGAATGTTGCCGTATGATAAGCGCTAGCAAAGCTCTTTAAGCTCACGGCATTGCAACAACAACAACAAAAGCAACAATAGCAGACACTAGCGGATTAAGTGATATCAAGCAGCATGCATGAGGGCAACACAACAAGCCACACATAATACATGAATGTATGTATGTCCTATCAGTTGTAGAGACTGCATACAAATTTTGAAATATGTCATCTAACATAAGAGCGAACTATTAAAGCAACGAATACAAACAAAGCACAATTGCATCGTCATATTTTCCTCCATTTTCTGCTGCTGCTGCTGCCTCTTACAATTATCTTTATTATAATAATATTCAGCTTGCCCACTCATAGCCAGTTGAACTTCAAGTGTCAACGACAGCGACAGTCTATTGCTGCAACAAAAATAATAAAAATGAAAAGGTTTTTATAGCAGCGACAGAGCGAGTAGCATAGGCTGTAACAAAAATACAAATTTATGCATTTCAATTATTATTCTTATAAAACCAACAAATTATATATTTATTTAAACACTAAGCTAAAAGCGGAGCTATGCTGGCTATAGGGTATATGCATAGTCGTGTCTTTATTCCACTCGTTATACACTCTGTGTATAAATTTGTTTTTTTATCAGCTTAGTTGGTCGCTAAATTCTCAAGTTTGTCCTTTTGTAATGTGCGCCGCATAATTAGCGCAATTCCCGTTGCAGACGCGTACACAAACACACAGACACACACAAACAGACGCAGACAGTTGTATTTGTTGTGCAACAACATGAAACCCCAATCGCCAGTTGAAGCAGCGGCTTTCAAGTTGACGCCGCTTGTTGATGCTGATGTTGACGTTGCGACAAAGCTGCTGCTGCTGCTGCTGCTTCTGCTGCTGTTGCTGCTGCTGCTACTGCTTTTGCTGTTGCCGCGTACTGCAATTGAGCGGCTTTTATTGGGCTTTTGGGCTGGTCATAACGAGACGATTGGATGGCTTTGTTAGGCATTCTTTGTTGGCCATTGTAGCATGCTAAAATGTTGTTGGTGTTGCATAGATTTAGGCGCAATTGTGAAAATTTCCTACAAAAAAAAACACAATTGTAAGCAAGCAAAATGAAAACTTTTTCCATCTTTTCACACAAAAAAAAAAGGGCGAATGCGAATACGTCTAGATAAGTGCTTCACTAAAGCATAGCAAGCAGCTATACACGGCAGACACAAAGGAGAGATTGCAATAATTTGAGAACAATTGAGTTAGAAAACAGAGCATAGACAACAAAGATTATATGAGCAAAATGCCAAAGCTGATTTTACCAAAGCTAAAAGCTGAAGCTGCAGCTGAAAAAATGTTCAACAGCTTTGTCATATTTACCTGCAATTGTAATCAATTAACAGTGATTGGCTGGTACTGTTTGGCATCTTCAAATATTTGCAGAGTGGCCTGCAACAAAGCATCAAAATAATTACAACTAATTTTAATTACAAATGCAAATATTTTCCTATAAGCTAACATGGGTGTTGCGAATTTTGTTGCTGCAATTGCAAACAAACAAATGGATATTGTAAGCCACTTGTATTTCATGTGTAAAAATGTATAATGCCTGCACCTATAATATGTATATACATATATGCTACTTTTGCTCTTAGGCAAAATTCAGTCAACTGCCATTTGTATAAATAAGGTATTTAAAGCTTTTGAGCCAACGCCGCGCCTGTCAAATGTGCAGTGCGTGTAAAACGCCTATTTAACTATTTAGTTTTCGCAAATACACATATATATATATATATATATATGTATATATACATATAGTATTGTCAGATGTGCTGGAACCTCAGGGGGAGCACAATTGCCATGTGAACAACAACATTGGCACTTTGCCGAGTTAAAAGCGCATATGCGAATTGCGAAATGAGATGTTTAAATGCTCGCTTGTCATTAATTCTGTTTTGTGTTTGCTTGCATGTGTGTGTGTGCGTGTGCTTGCGTGTCTGTGTGCTGATAAAAACTACGCTCTGCACAGTGAAGTTTATTTGCAGTCAGTCGAGCGTACAAAATGCAAATATACTTTGAATTAACAAATATTTAAGCCAATTGAATTGAGAAGCTTATGAAACAACAGGCTAAAGTTTACTTCTGTTATCGACACTTGCGAAATTGCAAAGCAGCTAATTTATTTAAAATGTTAAGCAGACATATTTGGTATTGTTAAGGTCTGCATGAGTTTCATAAGTCGGCAACACGATATTCATAAATATGTAATGCCCTGGCGCAGTCATGGCCAAATTCTGACTCACTAAATATTGTAGTGTATTTCAGTCATGCATCTAAAATGCATAAATCGATTAATTGAACTTGCATAAAATCCACAAATATCACCTGCTGGGAAATCCCAAACTTTGTTTGCGTTTTTTCCCAAATGATTTGAGCTTTGCACGAAATACAACAAACTAGATGAAACAAAAAACTAGTCGATAACTTTACAAGCGCTTCCCGTTAACGCCCTAGGGTCCCCGCAGCCAAGCAACCACTAACTAACTAACTAACTAACTGTGCATATTCGTGGGAATAATTTGGCTGTCTCTCTCTGTCTCATTGCCAGTTGCTGTTTATTTGTTTGTAGTTTTTGTTTATTGTCGCAGAATGCACGGGCCGCAGCTTCGAGTTTACACACACAGACACACATATGTTTGTTAATTATATGCATATATGCTTGGGCGTTTTATAAAGCGATATGTGTACATTTTGTCTTGTAATTAAGTTTCTGAACAAGCAGCGGCAACAAATGTACGCACAATGTTGAACATGGATTGACATACGCACTTGAGCACTTATTCATTCATTCACTTATACAAAGCAAACACACGCACATGCACACACACATGCGCAGCACTCTCACCTAACTGCATTGAATCAATCGTTGAAATGTTACGCTGAATTAAGTGCTTCAACAGCGGGGAAAAAGCAACTTTGCTGCCAGTGGTATTTGCTGTAAGGGGCCGTCGCAGCTACGGCTAAGGGAAGATGGGCGGGGGCAGGGCAAGGACAAGGCAAACACACACATATACTTACACACAGACTGGTTGCAATATCAACAAAAATAAAGCAATGCCAATGCAAATAACGCTCATACGCCTCGTAAACTGTTTAAAACTGCATGACAGTTGATTTCAACTACGCAAGGTGTCAGCCTGGAAAGTGTCCCAGTGCACACATGCTGGTGTGTGTGTGTGTGTGTTTGAGTACTTGGCCAAAGTTCAGACGAGGTTAAGCAAAGATTTATACAAGCGTATCAAGTTTGAGTGCCCTGCTATTTGAGGTTGCGTCTCATAGTCAAGTGGCAGCACTGGCAGTAGCAGTAGCAACATATTGAATTATTGAGTGACAACGTGTAACTTTACATATATATAAGAGCACCACACACACACACACACACACACACACACTCACAGTCATTTTAAGTGTGCGGATGTAATGAAGCGTTGGGGCCACCTATATCCATCGCTGTCATGTGGAGCATCAATAAACTACAAGGAGAGCAGCAAGCAGCAATGCTGTGGGTGTCATGTAAGCCATTTGACCATAAAACGTTCAATATTCACTTGCATTGACTGCATTGCAAGGCTAAAAGATTCATTTCAATTGATTGCAGCTAGGCCAGCCTGACACAATGTCCTAAATATTGAAAGTTTCCATTTGACATACTTACTTCTAGTTAGTTTGCAAGGAATTTAACAAGTTAGCAAGGAAATGCTGTTAGCTATAAGAGCTAAATAGCTGAACAGCTTAGCTGTCAACTTGAAAAAGCGTAATTTTCTATCCGAAATTATTACAACACTTTTCTTTTCATAGTTCAGTTAATGAATGTAACATTGCTCTAAATAATTGAAAAATAAGGAATTCGCCAATCGCAGCTGAAAAGTCGATCCTGCCTGCTGTCTACAGTGCAATTGATAACTGAGTTTCTCTGACATTGTTTTGCACTCACACGGCTATCAAATATGCAGGAATTCATTGCCCTAAAATGCAAAAGCCCGCAAACGAGCTGCAACGAAGCAAAGGCGTAGCGAATCAATAAACGTGACAATTTCTTGCATAGACAGATTTTGTGCACACCCGCACACACACACACACGCAAACATTTACAATGAATATGCATTGTTTATAGTATGACGAAAAAAGAAAGAAGGAAATAAGCAACAACAACGAATACGACAAAAGCAAAAACCAAGATCGATTTAAAACCAACAAAAGCTGGGGGCATTGTCAGCCTTGTCAGTGGGGTCGACGACTATGCATAGTTTTCATAGCATACTTTTAAGCGCCAGACGGAAGTTGCTGCCACGCAACAACACACACAAACACATACTCGCACCACACCACACACACACACACACACACACACACACAAGTACATGACTGATCGATTTTCAATTGAAATTCAGTGGTTTTTCTTTTATATAAAGTACTCTGCGGCTTGCTGCCGCGCACGCTTTAAACAACAAATCCCAGATAAAAAATGGATAAAAATACGCAATTTAAGCACAAAGCTTCAACAGTACTGTAAGCAGTTGTAAAATGCGCCACGTTAGCATCATTAATTAAAGCAATTAAATGATTTACGCTTTTAAATTCAATTGCAATTTGCCTCGAATGCCACGTAGCCTACAAGGATAAAAGGGTTGCCTGCCTGCCTGGCTGCCTGCCCAACGTCAACTTGAGCTTCGCCTACTGCTCTCATGGCTTGCTGTTTTCATACTTTTCGGTTGAGATGCCACATCATAAGCATATTACAGAACGCCATCAACAACATCAACTTTTAATGGCGCACGTTGTTGCATGCAAACGATCTGACCAACTTGCTGAAATGTTCCACTGAATACAAATGCATATGCATTAAGCTGTCTCATTTCTGTGCACAAGTGTGTGTGTGTGCGTGTATCTGTGAGCAGCGACAGTTAAGGTGTCCGCATTGACATTTTAAATGACACATTTAATGCAACGCTCTCCAGAGTGCCAGAGCAACTTTTTTGTGATGCCTTTGAAGCTGTGCCATACAAATTTCGTTCTCTTATTCTGTTATTGTTGACAATGTTATGCAATCAAGGCGAGGGTTACGCTAACTTCTTCTTACGGCTCCTGCGGAACGTTAATTTTATATATGGCAAATGCTCAAAATAGATTTTAATCTTTATAATTATTATCTTTTAAGTTTCGCTTTTGAAAGCTTTTAGTAAGTATGTGGTTAGTACTCGACAAGTGGAACAAGCAACTTATGTGCAAAAGCCTTTCAAAAGTTTGCAATTTGCCCAAAAATTTGTAATCTTACTCATAAAACTAACAAGTAGCAACTACTCAAGCGACCTGCTGCTGATGGTGGCTGTTAGCATCCTTGAGCATTGATTGCAATAAAATTACGTGTGCTTTAAATGCATTACGTTGTGAGTGGCATAAAGTACAGTTGCCAAAATTCATTGGAGAATATCGAAAATTCGATTGTAAAACATGCATTAATGTGGCCCACGATTGGGTGTGTGTGTGTGTGTGTGTGTATGCAACGACTTAAATATGAATGAATGCACACACACACACACATACGCATGCATTAAACAATTTTCAATTAATTTATCTGCGCAAAAAAGGAAAGTAACTTGAACTGACACAAACAGACGCTACGTAAAAGATACGACGTTGTCGGATGTCATGCGGACGCTTGAGCACACACACAGGCACAGACACACGCACACGCACACGCACACGCACTCAGAGACTGTTAACTCTGTCAGAAATCTGCACTTCCGCTTTCGTCAATGCGCCGCCATTGTGGCGGAAGTACTGTGGTAAATGCATTTACATGCTATTCCCCTCACACACATTTCCTTCCTTTCATACCTTGCTCATTTCCATTTTTGGCCGATAGTTCGGCGTGTCGATGTGTGCATGGTCGGTCAGATATAATGAATATTCATATGATTAAAGGATTCACATTGTAATTGAATTATTTAAAAGCGCCGCCGCCGCCGCTGCCGCCGCTTCCAGCCCCTGCCTTTGATCACGTTTTAAACCAAAAACATCTTTAATTGAAATTATGATTTCATTCACGAGAATTTTCAAATTAGCAGCAAGCATATAAAATGTCAATTAAGCACAAATAATTAAGCTATAAATGAGTCACATATTAGGCCAAGTCTGTGAGCATTTAAGCTACAGTTTGTAGTAGTCTATAAAATTATAAGCCGCACTTTAATTTAATTATACACTCTGACCATTTGATGGACCACATGCGGATAAAGTTGAAAAATAGACAATTGACATATTTATTTATAGCTGAAAGGCTTAAACTTTGTTTTTTGTTGTTAACTAAATACCAAACGCTCCACACACACACACACACACACACACACACACAACACTATCCAACAGCAATTGTGGGCGTGGGCTTGGATTTGTTTTGTAATTGAAAAGCCTTGACTAATTGACGGGCCGAGTGACGGGGAACTGACAGGCACGTGAAAATACTTTCGCCCATGGACAACAGTTCATGAATTTGTCGTCTTGCACTGGCACATTTACTAAAGTTCAATGTTCTAAAAACATAAGCAGAGAGTGGAAGAACGTGGTAGAGCGATAAAACAAAAAAAAAAAAAATGGAAATGGTTTTGCAAACTGGAAATCGACTGCGAAGCAGTTTGAACCTAAAAATAAGCGAGTTAACCGATGGAAACCGAAACTCAATCTACACATACACACACATAGACAGAAGCTTATTTTGTTGGTTATTTTGTTTTGGCTTTTCGGCAAACTGTAAATTCTTGTTCTGGGTCAGCTGGCGAAAATTGAGTGGATTCCTCCAGACATCGCAGCCAGTTGCCAGTTGCCAGTTGCAAAAAGAGCTTCATCGCCACATCACAGCTGACAGACGCTGCTGCTGTATCCGTGAGAGCGCGCGTGAGTGAGAGTGGGTGGGTGTGTGCTCTGCTGCTGCTGCTGCTTTGTCCATCAACAACAACTGCTACTGCTGCTGCTGCTGCGGCGGCTGCTGCTGCTGTTGCTTTTGCAGCTGCATTGCTGCTGGCGTTAAGTGTGTGAATTTAGTTAGCACGAAGTTGGGTCTTTTATGCTTTGGTTTTAGCTGCGATTTACTGTAATGGCATTTGGCTCTAAACGAGACAGTTATTGGCAGGTAGCTCAATGGCCAATTGGCATCAGCTGCAGCTGAGCCGTCAAGGCCAGAAGCCACACAATAGCTCTTAGCCCCTTCCCCACCAATCGTCGTGTCCATCACTGTAATTTATTTCATTTAGCTCAGCGCAAGAAAAGTCAAATCCGAGTAGACCAGAACCATTTAAAATAAATTTAAGCTTCAGTTTGTCTGCCACAGCAATTAAAAGAAATACCATTGCCTATTTTTAGACGTGCGGCAACAGCTGTTGCCGTTATGGCTGTAAGGACAAATGTCATATATAATTTTGTATATTTACAGCCCACAGTCGTTGGGTGGACATTGCGTGGGGGTGCAGCTGCTGTCATTTCTACTCACTCAGCTCAGTGACTAATGTAATTGAAATAATTTCATTTAGCCAACAACAAGATATGCTTATTTATTGGAAGCAGCTGCCGTAGAACGATAGAATGACTTGGCAACAACAAAGGACTGATAAACATGAAGCGCCAAGAGTTGTGAACTGAAACTAAACTAAAACTGACATTTTGGCCAGACATTTGGCGGGCCCACAACTTGTGAAAATGTTTAGTATCCGTTGGTTGGTTGCTTGTGTTGTGTTGTGTTGTGTTGTGTGTTGTGTGAAAGAAACATAAACAACAACAGGCAATGACTACGAATGACCAAAACGACTGATGTCTAACCATTAAGCCGGCGACCGTAGGCGGGGTGAACCGCATGCCAAAAACGGAAGTGGCATTGTTAAGCGGCTTATGCATACATATGTCTGTGTGTCTGTGTCTCCCTGTGTGTGTGTGCCTGTGCGTGTGTGTGAGCCAGCCTACGGTTTTAGCCAAAACTGTCTGCCAGTTGGCTGTTTCTCCATTTGTCGCCGTTCTGCTCTTGCTCTTGCTCTTGCTCTTGCTCCTGTTGTTGTTGTTGTTGTTGTTGTTGTTGTTGTTGTATATGCGTTTGCATGCTAAGCACGTATTTCCGGCATAGTTTTTGAATTTCTCTAACGTACCTACACACAGACAGAGACACACATATATGTGTGGGATACCCTTGCTGCAGCATTTGGATTTTGAATTTGGTTTCAGTTTCGTCTGGCATTGCGCTCCATGCACTTTTTGCATTTTCGTTTAGTGGTTTCGAGTCTTGTGGCTAAAAGTCGGAAAAGCTATGATTGATGCAATTTCTGCTCAACACTCATGCGAAATTCTCTGCGCCCGCTAACTAGCCGCTTGCTCTACTAAATTATGTCAGATTGCTTGAATATTTGTTTGACTATTCGACATCAAATAGTTTAAAAACAATGCAACGTGTGATAAGTTGAGACCACACTAGTTAGTTTATACTTTAAGCGCATTCCATTGCTACTTAGCTTGAATAAGTAAATCCTAGTGATTGTTAAACAACGCTTAGCTCTGCTTAAAGCTGCGCAGCTTAAAGTTGAACGCAAATTCGTTATCATGCCAAAGAAGAAATATGTTGGAAATGTTTGTTTAGTGCTGTTCAGCAATTCAAAAACTTTTGAATGATATGCGAAGCTGCAAGCTTGCCTCTAATTGACATCTGTATTACCCCCATGCGAAACGAAAGCCAAAGGTATATATGGTATATATATGCATGTAGAATACGGTTGAGGTCGGACTCTGCTTGTCTAGCAGTTGACAGCTTGATTATTTATGCATTTCCCATAATGTTTTTGACTGTTGTTAGTAAGCAAAGCTGTAAAAAGGGTTTGTGTATTCGTCTACAAAATAAATAAATAAAATCGCAGAAGGAAAAGTGTGACAAAAGTTCTTTTAGGCTATTAGATGATTGCAAAGTTGTATCCAATTTGTGTGTGAGTGACAGAGACAGGGGCTGTAAATCTTAAATGCAATTTTCTTATGTTTTTCACTAAAGTTTAATTCAAAGTGCTGTACTTGTTGCTGACTCAATAATTTTAATAGTGTGAGAGCAGCAGCGAAAGCAAAGCCAAATGCTGAAAACCGCAAATGCAACACACGCACGCACACACTCACACATATGCGTACATATTTGACATGCCACAAAACTCTCGACACTAATTTAAGCGCATTTGCAAGTTGCAACATCTTTGACCGCAACACGCAACACATAAAACAAAATACACACACACACACACACACACATAAGTACATATATATTTTTTTCTATATGCATAATGTGCTAGCTTAGCTATAAACTAAACAAACGCATTTGCCTAACCTTGACTTCTTGGCCTGCCAAACTCAGCAACTCATCCCAACGCCCAACGCCCAACGCCCACCGCCCACCGCAGCTGTCATAGCTACTTAGTTTTGGCAAACGCGTTTAGCATTCATCTTGACCATAATTGAGTGCACATTGTGGCCGCTCAGCTGTTGCCTAATTGCAGCTGCTAAGGCCTACAGCCGAGCCGTCAGGTTCAGCTGTGGGCTGTGGACTGTGGCCCACCCCCAGCCATAAGTCAAAGTCCAAGCACTAATGCCAGCGCCAGCTCCAGCGCATTGCGGCTGTCAATAATGAGCCAACATTTTGGCATTTCGCATTCAAGCCAAATGCAACATTTATACAGATTTAAGTGCTGAGTGCGGTTTATGCGGTGATTAAGAAACATTTTCCTAGCTAAACAATGACAGCTGTGCACTTATAATTGGTAAATCCTTGAGTTCCATTTGTCGCTGCCATATTGGGAGCTTTCAATGTTCTAATTGAAGAATATTTCTATTCAATATCGACAATATCGCTTTGTCTTGCATTGCAAAGCCTTTGCTGATGTGTCACGTGTCAATTGAACCAATTTACGCATATGAGATAAATATCCTTTTGGGGATGTCCAATAGACCACTGCGGTGACCAGCAGCCAAAGCTAAACTTACGACTGTTTAATGAACGCCATGATTTCTACTGGCAAATGTCAATAAACCGCTTAGGCTTAAGCCACGCCCCAGCTGCCCTCGTTGTAATCATTTATTTTTGAGCGTGACATATAAACACAGAAAGAGAAAGAGTGACTCGGGAGGGGAGCAGCAGCGAGGAGCGTCATTGCACTTAAAAATGTATTCATGTAGCACGTAAAAGGGTCTTAAAACGAAGGTGTGCATAACTAAATAAATTCTATCAGCAACAGAGGCAGGCGACGTTGTCCTACATGTGAAGCAGACGATGTTGGACTCAAGGTGCTCGCACACACACATACACATAGCAGAAGAAGAAGCCGCCGAAGGGGCGTGGCGGTAGGAGAAACAAAAGGCTGCAAGGCAAGGCAAAAGCCAGCGGGAAACTCTTACGTTGTCAACGTCGGCGGCTTTGGTGTATGGCCAAAAAAAGGGACACAAGTGGAGGGGGGTAGGGGGGGAGGGAGTAGCAGTGTAGGAGTGTCGTATATGTGTGCCACAATCCACTTGAACGGACGGACAAACAAGGCAAAAAAGGAACTGAAGAAGCAGCGCAGTGGCAGCAGCAGCAGCAGCAGCAGCAGCGGCGGCAGCGCAGCGAAAAAAAATAAGAAAATTTTTGTGTTAAGCGTTGATTCTTTTGTTCTTGGCATTTGCTTGCAAACGACGTCGCTGCAACGGCGTCTGGCGCTGAGCTTTTTTGGGGGCGTGGTTTTACCCCCTTTTGCATAAAAGGCTTACATTTTGGCGCCTTTTGCTTTACGGCCTGGCTGGCTGGCTGGCAGGCACTACATGCATACATAAGTCGCCAAGAAACAAACGCTGTGCTGCCTGCAAATTTGTGCTACTTTGTCTGCTTTACAAAAGCAAAAGCAAGAAAATATAAAATTTCCTCAAAAAAAAAATAAATAAAAAGATGCAAAAATAATAAAAACAAAACTGCTGCTTGGCAACGTTGTTGTCGCCAAACAAAACAACAACAAAAAAATGTTGGTATAATAATAATAACAGAAGAACGAAGTACTTAATAAAAACAAAGACACATGGTGGGCGGCGCCACGCCTACGCTCAAACTAACAATTTTACATACATTTCGCTGCCGCTGCTGCTGCTGCTGCTGCTGCTGCAGTCGGCCAGTGTTGGCAAACGCCGCTAAGAGTGTCGTTCATTGCAATCGTCGGCAGCAGCAGCAGCAGCAACCGCAGCGCTGAAAATATGCAAATTGCATAAATCTGTTTTTGCTGTTTGCCACGTTTCCATGTGCAGGTTATTCAACGCCTTGCTCCCCCTGGTATATCCCCCTCCGACGACAATTCGCAGCTCTAATGGCTGCCAACTGATTTTCTTTTACTTCTGTTTCTGTTCTGTTTTTTTCACAATCTCACTCGATTCATTTCTGTTCGCAACACCAATTGAAAATGACATTGAAGCCATGGGTTACGTTTACTTTGCCGCCCGCATCCCACAACGTATTGTGATTACGTCAAACGCAAACTCTAATGCTTGACCGCGCATCCAGTCAAAGTCGATCAATTGACAAAGTTGAAGTGCAAAGCGCTTAAGCAAATACTCACATTTTTAAATAATATAAAAATGTATGGGCAACAGTTTTTCGTTAAATAATTACGTCAGTTCATTTGCAGCTGCTGCTTGCTCATTTTTTATTCCATGCCATGCAAATTAATAATATAGCTCAAAACTAAGCCCATTTGCCCACTGCACAGCATAACAAACAGCCAGGGGTGGAGAGTCAGAGTTGAAGCAAGCCAGGCCAAGTGCAGCAAAGTTCTTTTAACACCATTTGCCCTTTGTGCTGTTCGCTTGAGCTGTTTGCCTTCCATGGGGCTCTGTTGTTCTAAGATAGCCTTGGCTAAAAATTGTACCGGCATGTGCTGTGTCAGCTTGTTATGCTAAATCTGCATAATACATTATGCAATTATGAGCGTGACAAAAGTCTTTGGATTTTGCAGGCCAGACATGGCGTATGCGTAATCTACGTATCCCACACAAGAGCGCATGCAACATTTAATTAGATTCCCAACGCTGAAATAACAAAACTTGTGGCAATTAATAAATAAAATTTAATTTCGAATCAAACTTGAAACATAAATTTGGCTTCTTCTATGCTACTATGTCAACATGTTTATTTAAGCCTAATATTAATATTTGCAAACATTGTATTTGCTGTCATAAATTGTCATAATTATTGATGAATAAATTCAATGTTTGTTATTGCTATTTAATTGTTTTCTATCTATTCCATGTTTGTTATCGCTCAGATAAATCATTTGCTTAATTCTATAATTTATAATACAAAATGTATTTATTTGCTAACTAACATTTGTGGCGGCCACGTTAGGCGGCGTGTCATAACCGCAAACAACGTAAGCATATCAAAAATGTATAAACGCTGCATTTTGAATTAATTGCGTTACTAATTTATGCATTTTAATTGCTAATTAATGCCGCATTTAAAAAGACACAGCACACAGATACACAAGCAAAATTTGTTATTTTTCACTCACACACACACACACACAAAGGGCCACGCTCGATGTATAATTAGCGGTTAAATTTACGGGTTTTTATGCGTTTGTCAACACTGGCAACGCTTCGGCGCCACGCCCACCACATGCCTGTTAACAAAACTGGACATGGGCGGCAACACAAAACACTGCCACGCCCACACAATTTGTAGTTTACATAAGCAAATACAACATGAGGGGTAGGGGTAGGCGTAGGCTGGGTGGGGCTGCTAGTTGGGAGACCAGTGAATTTCTATGTGAGCATTAGTACTTATCATGCCACCAGACTGTTGCACCAAGCCGCCCACCGCTCACCTCCCTCTCTCTCTCTCTCTCTGTTTCTCTCTCGCTCTGTCTCTGTACACATCACTTTTGCTCTAATGCTACTTTTACTTCTATGTGCGAGTGTGTGTGTGTGTGTGTGTGTGCGCCTGTGTGTGTGGGCGCTTAATGAGCCGTTATTTATTAGCTTGCCGCTTTAATTTATGTGTGCAACAAATTAGACGGGTCCGGCCTGAAAGCGCTTAAACTATTTGTTATTTTAAATTGAAAGCAATGCTTCCCCCCACCCACCAAAAGCCACGCCTACTTTTGCGCACAATAGCTGCTGGTAATCATTAAATATTTCCCACGTTGCGTCCATGCGTATTTGTGTTGAAGCTTGTTTCAGTGCCAAAATTAAAATTTATATTTATAATTGATCAGTTGCCTTATACATTTGAAGCGAGCTGGCCATATCAACAATACCTATAAATATTGGGCTGCAACAAATTGTTATAAATATTTGAACAGCATAATTTAGTTTGCTAATTGACTAGCCAGAAGCTTATGCCAGCCGCTGCTTTTATTTAATTTATGCCTAACTGAAATGAAAAGCTAAAGCTAAAGCTAAAGGTAAATAAGCAAGAAAGTAGAACAATAAATGTAGTAGAGCAACACTGAATCACTGACGAAGGGTGACAGCCCTACAAATATCGACTAGCTGAGCACCCCTAAGATCGAAAGCGCTTTATCACTTTTGACTGAAAGTCGAAGCCGTGAAGTTGTTTAAAGTTGCGCTACAAGTTATTAACTTGTTAAATTAGAGTCAACCAAAGTTGAATATTGAATTAAATATCGATAAATCTTACATAAATACCATTTAAATGCGCTATAATGTTTTTTGAAAAGCATAATTTTGAAATAATAATTTTGAATTTCATTTCCAAACATTAAATAAACTTAACTAAATTGCCTGAGCTTGAAATGTTTATTCTGTACCCCAGAAATATAAGAGATATAATAAGTGTCGTACTCAAATGCGATCAAAGGACAAAGTCAAGCGCATTTCAAGCCACTGAATAAGTGACTGACATGCTGGCAGTGTAGATAACTGAACACCGCTTGTCATACACACACAAACACACACACACATACATATAGAGCGACAGACACACATACAAAGTGTGGCAGAGCGTCTATCTGCACATAATGAAGACGTTGCAACTTTTCTACTGAAACT
Source organism: Drosophila busckii (assembly GCF_011750605.1). NCBI lineage: Eukaryota > Metazoa > Arthropoda > Insecta > Diptera > Drosophilidae > Drosophila > Drosophila busckii. The sequence goes on along the minus strand of NC_046608.1, from coordinate 6,428,024 downwards.
AATTTTGAAAACTGAGCAGCGTTTGCTGCTAAGCACATGCATGTGGGTGTGTTTGCATGTGTGTGTATCCAAAGCAGTACAACATAAATTAAAATGTTAGCTAAAAGTTGTGCTGCTAAAATGGCGCAAAAGTGAGTGCTCTGTGTGTGTTTGTGTATGCATAAGCCAGGGATACAGTGTAAATGACACTTAACACAATTAAATAAGCATTTAAAGTTGTACACACATTCACACACACACACACACATACGCGTGCTGGGGAAATGACTTAAGTGCAGTATGCGCAATTACACATACAAACAAACGTGCGCAGACACACAAAATTCAGCTATAAAAGTTATGCACACACACACGCACGCAGCTGCATATTAAATTAATGGCATGCCAAAAAGTATGCTACAAAATAGCGCGCAAAGCCCAAAAAACTGCTGAGCTGCCACAAACACTCACATGTACATAGGAGCTTGTAAACAAACACCCCCTACACACACACACACACACACACATACATATTTATATATATGTATGTGTATGTGTATATGTATATATGCAATTGCTATGTGTGCACAATCAAAATTAAAGCCGCCCCTCTGCTGTTACTTAAACCAAATACACGCCCCTCCCCGTTCGCTTACTCTTGCTGTCACTCCCACTCTTGCTCGTGCTCTGCTTCTTCTTTTCGCTTGCTCTTCTCTTCTTAGCTCGTTCGCTCAGTGTACATCAGTCATTGCTACTGCTGCTTGCTCCCAAGTGTAGTCCAGCGCCAGTTAAAGATTTATGCGCTCGTTAAGGGCAGTTTCATGTCAGCTTTTATGTCATGTGGTCTGGATCTCAACTCGGCCCCTCGTCCCTACCCCTAACCCCTAACCCCAAACGCCTTCTGCTGTCACTCATATTGTCTTTTGTTTGGCTTGTGTCATGCAATATTCAAAATGCATAAACATTTACACACCAACAAATATAAAACTTAAGTTTTTAAGTGTGTATTAAAAAATAATATTGCATAATGTTTTGCCACAACAGCAATTTTATGAGCGCATTGTGGCCCAGGTACTGAGATTTATGTGCATTTGGTCAAGCAACTTAAGCAAGCTGCGGCTCAGACGCCCATCATAGCCAGCGAAAGTTCACACAACATTTTGTGGCAAGCATTTTGAGCGAAATGCCACGCAAAGAATCATGTGAGAGTCGCCACATTTGCTGTAGCAAGCAAAATTTCCGCATTCGATAAATTATTATGCGCATTTAAATTTTATAAAATATTTATTTAAGCTGTGCTGAAATTTTGTTGCTCCTCATGACACGTGTGGCAACTCTAGTAAGCGTTAATAATATGTTGTAAGCAGCCGCAAAATGCATTTGGCACTCACACATAGAAGTGCAAAAATATTTGCTGCAGCTTGTGAGGCGTAACATAAATAAGCTGCAAGCAAAAAAAAAAAAACAAAACAAACGCAGAAAAAACCAAAGCAAATGGTGTGTATAAAACTGACCAAAAACAAACGTAAATAAGCAACAAAATATGTAACTGAAGCAAGCGGTAAATGCCTGAATGGGCAGCTACTGTGCTATATATGCATGTGTGTGTGTATGTGTGTGTGTGTTTGTATGCTTGTAGCGATAGGTGCGCCAAAGCCAAGTGCCAAAAAATAGACGTGCAAAAAAAAAAAAAGGAAAACTGTGTGCAAACATTTTATGGCACTTTTGGCTCATTTTGTTGCAAGCAAGACACGCTGGTTCAGTGCACCCACCAACACACACACACACACACACGCATACAACTAGTGTACATATATACAACTGTTGACAATTGCCAAAATGTCGTTGCCTGCCCCCAACACACTCCTTTAATGTCTGCCTGCTCTGAGTAGTTTCTTTTCAACATTTTCTTCATCACGCACCGAAAGCGGAAATCGATCTCATCACTTATGCAAAATGTGACGCAGTTAGTTGTGCAAAATTTATGCAGCAAAGAGCTAAAGGCGCAAAAAAAAACAACAACACAAACAGAGGCACAAAACGAGCATTGAATAGTTTATAGCGTAGACAGAGATTTACGCATAAAGTTGTAAAGGACTACAACTTATAGTAAACTGAAGTGTGATAGCAACTTTTGTATGGCAACGCCTTAAAAAGTGCAGTACGTCTTTATTTTGCTTAATAAACAGATTTTGTGCAAATGCAAATAATTGCTATGAATTATTTGTAGAGCGGATGTGAATAAAATAAATTTTGAAAAAATAAATTTAGCTTAACATATTATTATTTATTTATTGTTATTATTTTACCTTTGCTGCTTCAAATGCAAGCCAACAGATTTTATAGAAGTTGTTAGTTCTTATTGTTTTAAACTTTAAACTTAAAGAGCTCCGAGGCCCAGGGCTAACTATAACTCAAAGACTTGTAAAATGTTTTCATGTCTGCTGTGTTGCTACTAACTTAGAGCCAGATCGCTTACATGCGATCAAAACGCAGCACTGCAAAGGGCAGGACGTTTACCATCAAAGTTGGCATGTTGCTTGTTCGCTTAACAGATTTATGCGCGCTGGCGAGCAACTTTTGAGTATTTACATGACAAGTGTGCATTTAAGCGAAGCGCAACATAAAATATGAAATACGTGCAACACACGAACACACACACACACGCTCACGTGCATAGTTATGCCAAGCAAAAAGAAAGCAAAAGAGTTGCATATAAAAAATGAAATAAGAATATTTTGCCAAGCAGCTGCAGCCAGGCCATATACAAAATATGCTCAGGGTTAGGTAAGGCAAACTGGCGCGCTTGGATGTCAGCCTCAATGGTGCCACGGATTTGTCAAAAGGTGCGCTACCCTCCTCCCATCCCACCCACTATGTATGCAGCCAATAAAGCCCGACAACCTGCTGTCTTTGACTTGTGGCAAGCACACGCTCCGTCTCTCACTCTCAGTCTGAGTCTCAGTCTCAGTCTCAGTCTCCGTGTTTCAGTAGCAGTACTCGTGGCATTGTAGGTTGTGCGTGTCAGCTACAGCTGCCAGTTGCCAAAAAATGTTGAAACCAGCAGCAGCAGCAGCAGCAGCAAAAGCAGGCAATGCTTCCAAAACCCATATATAGTGGCTATATACCTCAAACCCAACCCGATGCGCCTTCTCTTTCTATGGCCTTGTGCCTGATTTTATACAGAAGCTATGGCACATCATTGTCACTCGGTCACGCTGAGAAACTTCTTCAACTGTTGTTGCTGTTATTACTTAACTTTTTCCTTTTTTTTTTCAAATTGTATGCAAGATTTATTAAGATTTAAAAGCCTATATATGTGTCTGTGTGTGTGTGTGTCGCTGTCAATTGTTGGCAGCCAGCGAGACACAAAAACAGACACAGCAGCAGCGCTCGACCTCAAACCACAGACCCTGCCTGCCCCCCTATTGCCTGCTGGTGAAACTTTTACTGAAAATATGCATGCATATATAGATATATATAGCTAGATACACAATTTGATACTTATATTTGGTAGGGCATTAAAGTCAGACAATTTAATTGGAAAGAAAATTGTTACTAGAAAATATCCAATTACGTTGCGTACACGCAATTTGTATGTTACGCATACGCACGGTTATGTTTTTTCTTGTCCTTGCTGCTGCTGCACATGCAAATTATTAGTTATTACAGCTACACACATTGCTTTGTAAGTGCTCTCTATGTGTGTATGTGTGTGTGTGTGTGTGAATTTGAAAGGCAATATGCTATTCAAAAATGTATTATTATAATATATTTTCAACTTAAATCGTCTACTCTCAGTATGCTCTGTTGTCTAAATAGTTTGAGCTTTAAACTTAAGCTCGGACACACTTAAACTGCAAACATTTAGGATTGCATCAAATTACTGCATCTAATTTAATTTGCAAAATATTTGTAAGCAAAATTGAAATTTGATAAGAAAATTGCAAATCAATTGGAATTTGTGTACACAATTTACATTTGATAAGCTGCATGCACAGCTGGCCTGTAATCCTAAATAATTTATTGTTATTAATTACGAATTCCGAAATTGGGCGCAATACACAATTTACACAAATATAATCAATTATTGAAGCACTTTTGATTTGCTTAAGCTTGTTGTGTTTGTGTATTTAGTTATTGTGTAACTGTGTTGCAGCTTTCACCTTTCATCTTTCACCCATGACCTGCTGTAAAAGTGTCTGCATTAAAAACAGTTGCAAGCTTATGCAAATGCAATGAGGGGAGCTTGAATTTCGTTGGCAACCAACACGTATGCATTCAATTGAAATTCAAATGAATTTGCAAGTGGCATCAAAAGTGGCGTCAAAAAGTCGCAGCCATAAAAAATATGGTGTCACACACACACACACAGCCACAAACACACACATATTACATATCTTATTTGATAGCCTACTTTGTTGCTTGCAACTCTGGCGAAGTGTGCCAAGCGCTTAGCTCGCCGCCTCCGGCAATGTCAAACGGGTCATCAGTTTTTTGATGAAACTTTTGGCAAGTCACGTCAACTTCTTGCAAATTCAAAGTCAAGCTTTGGGTCAATCGCTTGTACACACGTTTAGCGCCAGACAACAGCATTATTAAGAACAATAGTTCTTGTTGGTTTTTTGTGCAACAAATAAATGCACTAAGCGCATTATTCATGCCGCCTTACCACAAACATTGTCAAGTATTTTATCATAAAGCCATAAATATTTGCATAGCTATGGCTTTTCTTAATTCTAAACATCTTAGACTGCTGAATGTTAGATAAAATTTAAATTAAAGTGTTTGCAAAATTGAGTCTCGCCCCAAATACGTTTTATCGATTTAAGCTTAGCTTTCTTTCTCGGCCACTACTAGCTACTAACTAATTTAAATATAATATTCACAGTTTTTGTGCTCACAGCAAACTCAGCAATCTCAATTGAAGCTTTCGAAATGGCGTCACAACATTTATGCAGTTGCCGTTGCCGTTGCCTTTTTATATGCAATGATTTTTGAGTTAACTTCAATGCAATTCAACAAATTGTGTTTGCAATTAAATATTTAAATTGTGTATGTATGTAAGAGAGAGAGAGTGTGTGTGTGTGTGTATATGATGGCTTTAAGTGAGGTCAATTTTCTGTAATTTGCGTGTGGTTTTTATGTTGCTGTCGTTTTGGAAAATGTGTTTAAATTATTCAACGTAACAAAATCAGCAATGTCGTCGACAACAGCGTTGTTACTTGAGACAACGACACACACTCACACAATTAGGGAAAAATGTATTTAGGTGTGTGTGTGTGTGTGTGTGTGTGTGGAACATAGCACGCAATGACCTGCACATTTAACGCCTTTCATAGGCTTGCCGCGTTTGAGTTTATTCACATTGTTTCTTCACACACACATACACGCACATGGGGAGACACGCACACATGCAGAGATTTGAAACTTTCTCATTACGTCTGCATAATTGCATTATTAAATATTTAAAATGCAACATGAGTATGCAAAAGAAAGCAAATGATAGCTCGTTACTCGTTCTAGCGCTGACTGGTGATTTCGAAATTCGTGGAAATTGCTCATTTCCACACCCAATATTCGTTTAAAGTCGCTTATTATGCTACAGAAACAATAGACTCTTTAGTTTGTATTGGCTGTGTGCATTTATTTATAATTATTTAATTATATTCGTATAGCAATAATAGCAATAATTGCATATGCTGTCATATTTTAAATGAACATTAAACATATTGTCAAAGCTTTGCACAGGCAATAACTGATTTATATGAAATTAAAACGTATTCAAATAATTCAATCAATATACATAGGCTCTCAACTATATATATGCATATTAATTAGGCCAAGCATATGGTAAACAGCTTTAGCTTTGGCTTTAATTGGCAGCAAACCAAAAGTTACGCTCATAGACTTTGAAGCTAAATTCAAACGCTTATGCCAAAGTGCATATGACAGTTGCTTATGGCCAGCAAAAAACGCTTGCTTTGTTTTTAAATAGATGTGTATATATTTATAAAAACTTTTTTTTTCACAAACGGAAATGACAGCCACCATTTTGGTTGATGGTTGCTCTGAGCTTTAATTAATTGTTGATATTCATGGAATTGTTGAAACGCACGCTAATTGCCAGCATTAAGCACTCACACACACACACACACACATGTACGAGCGCACATACTTACGTATATGTGTGTACGTAGCTACAGTGAAGTCGACTTTGGCCCATGGACATTCAATTAATTAAAATTTAATATTTATGAAGCTGTCAAATGTTGAAAAATTGTGCAATTATGTTAATTCAGAAGCGCTTTTTGGCAACGTTCAAAGCCAACCAAAAACCCCGAGCACAGTTGACAGATGGAAGCTAAAACCTCTAGCGCCATTGCGTCGCTGGGAGTCACACACACAGGCGCACACACACACACACACATGGTAGTGGGTCTCTATTGTACTTGTATAGGTTTATTCGAGGGTGGCCTGCTAGATGTTATCTGTCATTTAGCTGCCACTGCCAGCGTGTCCCCATGGACGCTTTGTGCTCTTGCCTGATTGCGTAATGTGCACATTACTCTCACACACACACAGGCAAATACACGGCTAAGTGACTCAGCGGTGACCTTAAAAGAATGAAGGAAATCAGCAACGTTATTAATATTACAAATGCTTGTTTACATAATTGAACAATTTATAAAACATGCAAAAGCCACTCAACGCCAAAGCTAAGAAATCGAATTTCAATTTTCAAATCTTATTAATGCTACTAAGCTATTCCATTCATATTGTTGACATTGTGATTGTCATTGTCATTATCCTTGTTATTGTCATTGTCATTGTCATTGTTGTTAATGTTAGTGTTATTATGTTTGCAACAGTGTCTCCGCTCTATAACAAAATACATTATTCAATTTGGTTTTGCTATCGATGCATATGAAAATTATATCAAATGCCAAAACAATTGTACATGCATAATAAAGCCAGAGCTCTATTCACATGAAATATGCAGCACATGTACAAGTATTTTGTATGAATTACAGACAGACAGACAGCTAGACAAACAGACAGAAGCGACTAGAGCGTTGAGCAGACAATTGTCTGTTGACTGCTGCACACATGGCGTATGCGTGTTGACTTTAAGTGCCTCCTAAATGTCTCGCTGTGTGTGTGTGTGTGTGTCCCTCTCGCTCTCACACACTCCCTCTCTATCTATCTTTGTGGTCAGCTTGTTATTTAGCTTGTTTAACATTCCTTTTGCCCAAGCAACACTTTTTTCTCACTCTCACTTCTCTCTCTCTGGGTCTTCGCAACATTTGGTCGATCGCTTCGGCTATTTGCAATTGCTTTTGTTCTCACAAGCTTATTGTCTTTAGCATTGGCCAAGACATTTGGGCAACCCAGAGCTTTGACTTAAACCTATTTGCATTGGCTTGCATCGGTACCCAAGACTTCATTGTTATACCATTGGGCTTGCATTCTAATTTAACAAATGGGGACTGTCACATGGGCGGCTCTCAGTGGTCATTGGAGATTCTATGCTATAAAAGCAAAATTAGAAAGATACAGCTAATATTCCAATAGTAGCAGCAACTGTTGCGTCGCCCACACTTGAGTCAGTTGTGCTTCGGCACAAATTGCGTTTGTGTATAAGATTTCTTTGCCTTTCTTTTTCTGTTCATGGTGAAAGGCAAAGCCGTTGGGGAAACGCCAAGAAAATGCAAAACTGGTTGCGTAGAAAAGTGTGTAAATGCAACTAAAAATGCAAGAGTTTGAAGTTGCAGTTAAAGATGAAAATGAGGATAAAAATTAAGACGAAGACTTGCGAAGACGCAAGGCGAATGTTTTTCGCAAAAGGCTGCGTCACTTTTAATTTGTTTGCCATGTTACCCAAGCCTGTGCTATGCCCTTAGGCAGCTTGTCAACTGCACTCGTCTCATCGTTCTCCATCCCCCCCTCCCCGCCACCCGCTCTCGACTTACTCTTTCTGTTATTCTCATAGTTGCTGTTGGGCAAAACTTGTCGAGCACTTGTCGAGTGCTCGTCCTTTTCGTTCTGCCTTGCTTCGTTGAGTGTTGCAATTAGCAAATAAAATAAGCAGCAGGCGCTGTGTGGCCAATGCCAATGCAAAAGTGCAAAGAATTCTTATGCAACAGCAGCAGTGCAGCAGCAATAACAACAATGCGAACAGTATGTTGCAAGCAACAACAATGGCCCAGTTAATTGCAGCATGCCAGCATCTCGCGCGTACAGTCACGTCTCATGCAAATTAGTTGGCCAGGTAACCTTGTTAGAGAAGCTGCTGCTGCTGCTGCTGCTGCTGCTGCTGCAACAACAACAACACCATCTGCTGCCTGCCACTCAAGCACTCAGCGCTAACTTGGTGAGTAGCTCAGCGACTCATATATGCAAGTGTTTTGTCAATGGCTAGAGCCGCCTGCACTCCCCAAGTGCTAAATAGAAAAGCGAAAGTTGCTAACAACACGCAAATCGATTCGAGTGCAAAACAATCAAAGAACTTCCGTTGTTTGCTGCAAGTATGTGCCAAACTTTGAATTAGAATTTCCATACCAAAAAGCGATCTCAAAATGACAAAATCCATTTCAGTCAACAAGCAGTGCTCAAGCGTAGTGAATCTCAGTTCAGTTCAGATCAGATCCGACGCATTTTATCCACATCATTCAGCTTCTATAATCATTGAGCTAGTGGAAGTTTGACGCTTTGCGAACTGACATAAAACCAATGATATTTTGTCGGTCAGCTATGATTGCAGTTGCAATATGGGGAAACACTTCAGCTCTCTGACATAAACACGGAGCCGGCAGCAACGGACGCTCTGCTACTATTTTAGTGTATGGAACTGGCAACTGGCTTGAAAACCAAATGTGGCCACTTCCACTTACGCAGATTACAATCTGTTTTTATGGCATACCTCATATACCACTGAATGCCCGCAGCCCGCGCCAGCACTACAGCCGCTCCATTCCAGGCAACTTGGACGGCAGCAACTGTGCTGAAGTGCTGCTGGGCTTGGACTGTTCTGTTCTGTTGCCTGCTACGTCTCAAATATATGTTTAATCATATTGTACGGACATGTTGCATTTGCATGAAACAGAATGTGTCTGTGTGTGTGTGTGTGTGTGTAGTGCATTATTTAAGCCTTTTAATGGCTCACAGCAAAGGCAAAAATTGTGTAAACGTTATGAGCTGCTGTTGTCTTGCCATTGATGAAACCATTAACAAAATGCTGCTGCCAGCCAAAAGATATTTCGATGCAGGGCTGCTACTTTCAATGCAACATTATTTATAGAAACTGTAAATGGAAGAAACATTATACCAGGCACAACAGTTTACCGTTTACTGTTTGCCCCGTCATAGACCCCGAGCATAAGCCAAATGCATATTTGAGTTGGTTTCGAGCAGCAGCACACACTTGATAAATGTCATTAAAATGGCGCGACAAAGTCATCAGCCAACCAACAACAGTCAGGAGTCAACAGTCAACAGCAATACATCAGGAGCAGGCAGAACATTTGATTTGACACTTGAATAGCTGTGTTTGGTATTCAAAATTTTGCATCGTCTGTCTGTGCAGTTACGCCCTCGAATGCCACATGGCACATACCGAATGTGCCGCATGCCACATGCCACAGACGCCGCAAACTCACAGTTGGCACACAATTTTCGCGCTGCAATTCAATTCAATAAAGAATTGAAAACTGTGTCTGCAGCTGATTGAAATATATGTACACACACACACGCACGCACACACACATATGCATATAGAGTTAGCGTCGCTGGCTTTTAATCTTGTGCTGCACGTTAGCATTGATCGATTGCTTTTGTGGTCAACAATTTGCAACATTTGCTGAAAATAAATTTTTGCTGCTGTTGATTTTTTTTCTTGTCAGCAAGCTGGCCTAGCTGATTACACTTCAGTTGCTATCAAGCAATTAGCAAATGAGCCTGCTCCTGCCCCAAATGCAGAAGTTGACTCAAACTCAAAGCCCAACTAAGCTGCTTAAGTTAAACGTGACCAAATCAAAAGCCTTCCAAATGCAATGTAACGAGCTCTCTTTCGCATAATAATTCCATAATTCAAAACTCAAAGAGAGCTCTCTGCCTTGCCTATGCCAACATCCATAATTTCCTAGTATAAATTTCAATATCCTATTGTTCGCTTATTAACTGACAACGCACACATACGGACTCAATTACAAAGACGCACACACATTCATACAGTCGAAGCCATGCACATGGGACTTATTTTAATCCCAGCTTTGTGAGCTCACATTTAATTTTTAAGCCTATTCATGTGCACGTGTTTGTAATATCAAAGTGCCCAAGCGCATTCCATTGGCCTTAAATTGGCGATATTCTGATTTTGTAACCAAATGTATTTATTAGCTTATCCTTGAGAATAATTTAATTGCAATTCAACATTTTAAACTTTGCCAACTGAGCTGTAGTTTAAAATTGCCATTTATTTTATAGTTGAAAAACAAAAAAAAACAATTAAAAGCAATTAATTGGGCTACAAATAATATGTATTAAAGCAACTGGTTGAAGTAACTACATTTCTGTTGAAAAAAAATGTATTACAAATAATGAATGAGCTTAAAAGTTAATTGACGCTTTGAGCTTAGCAAAAATAAATAAAAATGAAAATAAACTAAAACAAGTAAAATAAGACCCCTATGCATATGCACAGGGTCGAATACTCAATCAATTTTTTGGTTAACTTAAAATAACATTACGAAAAAAAAAAGAATATAAGTGAATTGAAAACCTATTGTGGCAATATATTATGCTTATGGCCACTTGAGTTACATTGGCTTCGTTTCGGCCATTAGACCTTGAGACGTTCTTGTGCATAGTTGAGAGCATCGTTGAGTATGCAACGCTCCAGGCGTCGATACTCCAACAGCATCGCATTAATTTCACGCTCACCAGCAGCATCAGTCTCTGCTGCGAGCAGCTTCTCCTGCGCCTGCGCTGGCAACGTGGCGTCCAGCACGCCCAGCAGCAGTTTAAGACGTTGATACAAGTACTGCCAAGTGCGCGTCTCCAGATCCGTTTCGAGCGCACAATCAATATGCAGCAGATCAACGGCACGCTCCAGATCACTGCACCAATGCTCCAGCTGTGCTGCACTCATATTGAAGACGCGCACAAAGGCCAAGAGCTCGCCCGATATATGCTCCGGCGCTGGCAGCACACGCAGCTCCGCCTTGCGCTCAATATTGAGTTTGTTGAGCAATAGTGAACGCTGCTCTGCCAGCACATCCGCAGGATTCAAGCCCAATTTGATTTGCACATAGTCTTTGGCATTTTGCGAATCCAAAAATCTATAATAAAAAAAACACAATTAGTTTGCAATAGATTAGGCAATAGAGCTGTATGCATTACCCATTGTGCACCAGCAGGTCGGCATTGGAACGATCGCCATAGTAGATGAAGAACTGATCGCCCGTCTTGAAGGGCTCCTGGGCAGCGCACTCCATTTGCTTCGTTTTCACATCATAGAACGAGGTAATCTCACCACTGCGATGGTTGGCCATGTCCCAAAATGGTATTAGCGCTGATATGGGTAACTTTTTGAGCTCAGCTGCCAGTTTCTTATTCTCGGGCAGCTTCTCGCGTGGCACCAGATTCTGACGGGTCATTACAGTAGATACGGCCCAGCTGTATAAATCAAAAATATATAAAATATTTAAAAATTATATAAATAACGCCAAAATAATTATTGAGTATTATTAGCTCTCGTTTGTTGCAGCTTCTTCTGTTTAGCTGCAGCCGCAAAGAAAAGTTTTCCATTTAATGGCGCATAAATTTTTCAATTTAATTATAAAAAGCCAGCAAGCTTGTTTGAAGTGGTTAAAAAGGGTAATCAAGAGAGGGTGCAGCCACTACGACCAGCAGACGCAAACCAGGCGAAACAAGTTTCTGTGGCTGCCTGGCCTGGACCTACACCAATGCTCCCCAAAATATGTTTGCTGTGCTGTTTCTCCCCCTTGTAGCCTGGCATGTCTTTTAAGTCGCCTTTTGACAAGCCGCAAACAAAGTGAAAAACCATGAAGAAAATAATAATAAAACTTATTAAAGTATGGGCGGCAATCAGTTAACAAGAAGTACCTACCGCTTTGCCTTACGCGCCTTTACACAAACTTTTTGCTCAACTCTAGGTTTTTGCCAGTTATTTGCACACTATGCAACGGCAACGGCTACGGCTACGGTTACGGATAGAGGGATTAAGTTTTCACTTTGTTTGGGAGTTAGCTGCTCGGTTATGTCAAATTATGTGTGCTTGCAATTGCTTATGGTACTTGAAGTTTGCTAATCAGTGTGCTGGGGCTTAAGATCTGAGGATTTAATCGCAGACAATTTGAGCGCTAACTTGACATTTATTGACTGTACGCTCTACGCAAAGAAAGCAAATAGGGAGAAAGAAGACGAACGCATCAAGAGAGACAGCAAAAGCTCGTTTTACAGCTCAACAGCTTGGCAATAAACTGCCCGGCGGCCAACAAGCAAGCAAACAGACAAACTAACAAAAAGCTGCAAAAAGAGAGGTTACGTGACTATAAAAACGCCGCATGTGGCAGTCAAGCGCGACACAAACTTCTAAAAGGCAACAGTTGTTGCCGCCTCTGCTGTTGCTGTTGCTGTTGCTGTTGCTGTTGCTGTTGCTGCTGTTGGTGCTGACAAGTCAAGTTCTAGGAGTGTCAACAGACTGTCAAGACACAAACACAAACAAAAAAAACACACACACACACACACAGATATGCATTCGTATGCGTGTGAGTTTGATTTAATGTTGCTGCATTGCATTTAAATGCGGAAGCTGCTGCTTTCTTTTCGCTGAAATTCGAAATTCACCAGCTTGTTTGAAAACAATTTCATTGCATACCATGCGGCGCACATCCTAATTTTACTTGCCCACTGCTAATTGCTAATGCATTTGCCGTATAATAAGCAGCGAGACAATTGGCACACACTCTCGACATAGAAAGGAGCATTTGCATTAGGCCGATAAGATAACGCAATCAAAATTAGCTGGGATCAATTACTTGAATCCACATGCCCCGAGGACTCACCACATAATCAACAACGGCAACTTGCAATTGGAGAAGGCATAATTATCAATTCGCTTTGCACTTCTTATTATTGACGCGACGGACGGGCGGGAAGATGGCCCGAAGCGCAGGCAAGGAGTTAACAGCTGCCTTACGCTAAATTGAAAATTAATTACGTGAACACGAGAACGCCAGCGGCGACAGTTTGTCGGGCCTATCTAACACACTCTCTGCCTTTCTCTTGCTCTCTCTCGCTAGGCAACTGCCCCCTACTGTTTTCATTTGCTGAGCAGTTAATGAAGTTTAGACAGCTTTCAAGTTGTGTGTGCTTGACCAGCAGTTATTACCGATGAAGACCTACAAGTTAATTATGAGCGGGCGCATTTGCCAATGGGTTTCTTCCAGAGTGCTAAAGCAGGTAGGGGGGTGGGGTGGGAGCGTTAGCCGCAATTAAGGCCGATTGTGCGTTACCAAAGTGCATTAAATTATAGCAATTGCTATAGATTATCGTTCATCACAATAATGTGTGGCGAATTTTCAAATTAATTGCCAGAGCCAAAACGTAATTGTTGGCTAGGTGAATAATTGCGCCCAAGTGCAACAAGACGGGAAACTAATAATAAGCTACATTCTTAAAATTAATAAATAATGTTATATCATATAAATATTATAAACTATTCAATAGCAAGCTTAACTCTACACTATTTATAGCAAGTATTTCTTTAATGGTTTCCTACACAAAAGTCAATTGAATTGTGTGCAGATTAAAACGATTTTTTATTGCCATAGCAATTTATTATGGCAACTCAAGCTTAAATATGCAAATCTTTATGCTCATGTGCTGTGGCGTTGTGGCAAGTGGCAAGTGTGGCAAGCATGCGGTGGCATAATGCCCCATCATTCAGTTTACGTACATTAATCAATAAAGTAGCCAATGCTAACGGTTATGTGTGCTTTAAATCTCATAATGCTTTTATCTTTCTGTTCTCTTTGTTCCCTTCCCAGAAGCTGTTGCAGACTGGCGTCTCGCTTATAGTGGACGATGGCAAATCGACACCGGAAACGGCAGCAGCAGCAGCAGCACTACCACCACCACGACGTCGTCCGGCGGCCAATGGCAGCGGCAAGCGTAAGCGTCGGCCACAGCTGCCGCTGGCCATCATGGGCGCCAATGAGGAGGAGGGCAATGGAGCCTACTGGCGTGGCCATGTGGAAGACGACAACAGCGGCAGCAGGCGCAAACAATTGCCCATACGTGAGCCCATGGCAGCGCTGGAACGTGAAAGTGATAGAGACAGACAACGACAACGACCAGAGGCAGCAGCAGCAGCAGCAGCAACAGCAGCAAGCACCGGCAGCAAAGCCTATCGGCGTCCATATGGGCAATCCAAGAAACAGGAACAGGAGTCGCAGCAATTAATGCCAAGCAGCAGCAGCAGCAAAACTCCAGTGGATCTTAAAAATATATTGAAGAATTCAGGTGGATTGAGTCTTAGCGAAATCTTGCAGCAAAAGAATCTCTCGCTGGACGATCTGCTCAAGGGTAAACAGCATGCATTGCTGGCGTTGCAAACAACAGCAGTGGCCCCCAATGCTGTCAACAGCTTTGAGAGCAAAACAAACGTCGTGACAGGCCAACAGCACAACGGCAGCGGCAACAACAACAATCACAACAACAGCAACAAGCATATGGTGCGACGCATACCAGCAGCCTTCTTGGCCGTTGACCAAGAGCAGCAGGCGCATGTGGACAAAAGTGGGGAGGAGGCGCACGCTGATGTGGAGCAGGAGGATTTGTTAAAGCCCAAATTAAGCAAGCTGCCAGCATTGCAACGCTTAAAGCTCTTTGGCAGCTCATCACGTGAAAGCCTGGCCACAAGACGTACGCTGCACAACAGCAGCAGCAGCAGCAGCAGTCAGCCAACGCCAACAATTGCTACCACCAGCAGCAGCAGCAGCGCAATAACAACAACTACCACACGACTGCCTTTGTACAAAAAGCGACAGCAATTGCGTTCCACGCTTAAGCCGCCAGCTTTGTTTAAGACAACAGCGAGCACAACAACAACAACAGCCGCAGCAGCAGCAACCGTAACAGCAGCAACAGAGCCTGAGGAGACAACAACAGCAGCAGCAACTGTTGCTCACATTGTGACAGCAACAGGAGCAGCAGCAGCTGAGAACTTTGTTAAGCAGACAGACAGCAATGAAATGCCTTTAAGTATACGTCAACGTTTGCGCAGCAACATCAGCAGCAGCAGCAGCAGCAGCAGCACCGCCACCAACAACAACAGAGAACAAAATAAACGCCTGAGAGACAATTTCATTAACAGCAGCAGTCAATACGAAAGAAACTCTGGGGAAAGCATCGAGGATATAGAACTAGAGCTGGCTGAGAATAATGTTAGTGCTGAGATTATAACCAATGTCACCCAGGCAACGGCAGCAGCACGTCCGAGCAGCAGCGAAGAGCAACTCGGCTACAATGAGGGCAATGATGAGCTAGAAAACTTTTTCGACGAACTCGAAAGCAACACGCAGCCAACTCATCTACCGGCACCCAAGTCTAGAGCTCCACCCCGGCAGCAGCAGCAGCAGCAACAACAACAACAACAACAGCCACAACAGCAAATCTTGCCACTTGTGGATGATGTAGACGATCGCACCGATTTGCTGGAACTCATTGAGGATCGTCGCTCGGGCAATCGCTTGTTCAAGGTGCTGGAACAGCGCAACATGACACTGGAGGAGCTCATTGAGCATCGCAAGCGTGGCTCAAGTCAACTGCATTTGTCCACCATTCTCACAGGCGATGAGCATTCGCGTTTCTATCCTGGCCAGAAGGTGTTGCTGCAGGACAACATGGATATTGTAACAGCCTTTGAGAACTTTCCACACTTCAACTTGATCGATTTGAAGAGCGTGAAGCCGGACGAGATCAAAACGGATTCGCAGGGCTCCAGCTATTTTACATCGATTATCGATATTGAGCCAAACGAAAGCGCAGGCGATAACAACCCAAATCGAGGTACTACTGCATTGCGGCTGCGACGTCAGCGTCAACGCCAACAGCAGCAGCAGCAGCCGCAGCAACAGCGGCAGCTGTAGTGAGCTGCAGTTGCTTTTCTCTGGCGGGGAGTGAGGTGAAGTGGATGCGGCTGACGTGCGCATGTTTGCTGCGTGTTGAGCTGTTGCCGCTTATCGATCGATTGGCATTTGAAATATCATTGAAATTTTGTATATTTAACACACGTTGCTGTTGTCATTGTTGTTCATACTGCTGTTGTTAACGAAGCAACGGCGGCGGCAGCAGCAGCTCAGCACGCCAAATGCACACGTAAGCACTGGGAGTGAAGCGAGTGTTTTTTTTTTTTTCTATAGTTGTACTAGCTACCGATATCAGTAACTTAAGTATTATCTCTTGGTTTTAGTAAATAATTGGAATGTAGTACTTATTAGTTAAAGCGAGCATTATATGATCGACAGCAATGTTCTCAAATTATAAATTGGCCTCGTTATTTGACGCTTCAGAATATTTAGCACTTTAACATCGATAGTCTGCTCAGAGCCCAGTAGGCCACAATCCTAGCTCACCACTTCAACCGCCGCACAATTTTTTATACAGCAAGATTCGAGATATGAAAACTTCAAAATTCAAATGTCAAACGTGAATTTTGCGACACCAGTGAAGATCACTGGCAAACATTAAATGTCTCAATTTGTATATGCCAACAATTGTTTATCTTTATTGCAAATACAGGACCACCTTATGCGCAAACATCCTCAGTGGCAAGCGCCACATTGCAGCAGCAGCAGCAGCAGCAGCAGCAGCAGCAGCAGCAACAACAACAGCAACTGCAACAGCAGCAGCAACAACAGCGAGGCGAAAAGTCGCTTGGTTTCTTTCCCTCTTGGAAGACGCTAGCACTCGCCTCGCTGGCCACAGCAACAGCAGCGCGAGCCGTCGCTGCCAGCAGCAACACAGAGGAACAGCGTAACGCCTACTATTTGCCACCGCCACGCTTGCTATTGGACAGCAATGCCGGCAGCTCACAGGAAACGGAAGCGGAAGAGGACAGCAGCAGCAGTAACAGCATGGACATTGATCTGGGCGTGAATGCATTTGGTGGCGTGGCCGTGAATAGCAGCAAGCTGCCACCCATCGAGGACAACAGCGACATCATTGACACCATTGAGAACGAAGTGGCGCGTGCACATGATTTGCTGGACTTGGAGCTCTCTGGCCATGGCTTTCGACGCAGTCCATCTGCAGCGGCAGCCACCTCCATGTCCCAACAGCAGCACCATCATCTGGGCAGCCTGTTTGCCAACATGCCTGCCGGCGTGCGATCGGTCATAGTGGCCTGTGCCGCTATAGTTATCACCTCGCTGGCCACTTTCATGGTCATATTTGTGGTATGCCGCTGGAAGCAGCATCGACGTCGCAAAAGCAGCTACCTAAAGACCTACAATGCAATGAAGAGTAAGTTACCGCAGCTGTCGCAAGCTACGGCTGCATCATCGCGACGTTCCTCAATGCGCCAGCAGATGGAAGAGCTAGTGGTCAGCAGCAGCAGCAACAACAACAATAACAGCCACAAGTCTGGCGGCGGACTAAGCATTGCCACTGTCTCCTGCACCACACCGGTGCATCAACATCAGCATCACCATTATCCTCATCAATTGCAGCGACAGAGTTCTTTGCTGTTTGGCCGCGAGGCCTCAGCTACGCTCAGCACCTCTTGCAACTCGCTAGCAACAGCAGCAGCAACACACCCAGCAGCAGCAGCAGCAGCAGCAGCAGCAGCAACAACAACAACAACATCAGCTGCAGCGACAGCGGCAGCAACAACAACAGCCACTGGACGTGGCAGTGCATTGGCGCTTACATTTCGTAGTGCGCACCAGAAGCTCAACACCATGGATCCCAGTTCGCCCGAAGTTCAAGAGTATCTGTTCGATACATTGCGCAAATCATTCGATAACTAAACACTTGATAACGAAATGTACCATTTAGGCCAAGTTTTATATAGAAACAGACATACATATACATATTCATATACATACCTATAAAATATGCATATAAATTAACAAGTTAGTTGATGGTAAGTCATAGAATACTTTTTTTTTTGTAAGAAAACTAAGGCCAAATTGACACTGGTCAACAAAATTATATTCTATGTAGCATAGCACAAAGAACAACAACAAATAGATTCGAACATTGATTTTTTTGATAATAGTAAATCAAAAAAACAACTGCAGCTCGTTCATTTTACATTTTCGTAGCACAGTTCAATGATCAGTGTCATATAACCTTAAGACACACACACACACACACACACACACACACACAAATAAACGTAGATACTAAGCTCTAAGCACGACTACTACTCATTAAGCCCAGTGCTCAAGTTGACAGCATAGTGAACACTTGACTTTAGAGAAGCAACTAAAATAGCAATGAACTGCGTTTCAGGGGCACAAACAGAATTGGAAATGGGTTTCGTAGCGCACCAATTGAAATGCACTAAAACACTGCACCCACTGTACTTAAGTTTTGCGAGGTTATGTTGCACGAGAAATAATATCAATTTAGCTGCAAAATGTGTTGGAATTTTAACATTTTTGAGGACAATAAATATTTCAAAACAAGCCAAGTGTGTAAAAAAATTTTAATACGAACAAAAACATACATTTACGTAATACATATGTGGAAAATAATGAAAAACAAAAAGTAAAACATAGCGCTGCAGCAAGAACATTACTCATTGCTCAACATTAAAATACAACTAGCAAATTGTAAGAAAAAACTATTTATTTTTATTTATTTATATGTAAATTTGTTTGTTTATAGTAGTAGTAGTAGTACTACTGAAAATTTCTAAACTAGCCCTAAGAAAAACTAACAGCATAAATATTTATGTAGTTCTATGTGTAATGTTGGTGAATGTAATACTACGCATATATACAAACATACATAAACATACATGTATACAAGCTATTAAATACATACACACAAGCATTGTATGTCGATATGTAAATGAGCTATGATTTATACATACAAGTTTTTCTTTTTTTGAAATAAAATGTAGTAAAACAATCCGAAAATCAGACAACAGTTTAATGAAAACAAACAAAATTTGTTTCAACAGTGCTTTGTTTTGATCTTGAAAATGAAATTGAACACACGTGTGTGTTTAAAAATAAAAATCAAGGATTAAGTCTGCGAAACGCTTGCAACAGCAACAACAGAACAATTACAATATATAGAATATGCTGAGGTCTCAACAAAAGGCATCAATACTATGTAGTTGGCGAAACTTAAAAGTTCTTTCCTTTATGATATATATACATGATTTTGTTTCTAATGAAATTGAACCATAATTAGCCGATTTATAACTAAACTCTAATACTGTACTTCATTATACAAAATGTAATTATTTAATACCGAGCTACAGGGTATTTTAAATTTGTTCCCTAGGTCGCATATAATCAAAAATTGTTTCAATAGACAGATTGCTCTTATTGCAAGCTAAAGCAGCAGAGTATCATAAAAAAAACAAAGAGTAGAAGTTATGCATTAATGAACTGAGCAGCTGTAGGCCTGATTAACATTTACATATGTTGATATTATTAATAATTTCATATGTATAATTGAAATACTTACCGATATAGGTCGTAGCAGAGACCGTATTGCGTGAAGAGCACCGACATGGCGGTCATAATGCTATCATCGGGCTGAATGTAGGCGCACTTGTACATCGAGGCATATTGGCGCGCAATGCCACGGCATTGACGCAGTGCAGCAGCAATGGCGGAGGTGCCACGCATGAGCTGCATTTGCTCTACGGTAAAGTAGAGTACAGTATTGTAACGCGGTGGTAGTATATCGATATAGGGTTTCCAATTGCTGGCAGCACCGCGAACCTTTTCAATGACCAGCGCAAAGGCCAAATGAAAGTTGGTCAACGACGGATAGTAGCTAAAGACTTGCGCCTCAGACAGATGTTCTTCGGAGAAAATAAGCTGTCGCGGCACGCTAAGCACCTGTTCGCCTGCGTTGAGATCACGCGTGGCGCGCAAACCGAGCTGATAACCATCAAAGGTGGCTATTTCCACGCTACTACTTTTAACGCCACCCGCCACAGCCCAGGCATTGAAGGATGCCAGCTTATCCATACGCGTCTGTGTGCTACAATTGTCTTCTCCAGTTGGGAACTCTTCGCGCTGCAATGGCTTCTCGTATACTATCATCTGCTCCAGCAATTGCTGTAGCTGCACATATTGCTGCCATTCTTCGTTAGGATTAGCAGGTTGACGTTGCACAGCCTCCAAAATCTCCAAAGCTATTTTGTTAGCCTTAAGACGATGCTCATCAACGGAGGGCTTGCCCGTTGCTGGTGCAACCGTGTCCTTGTCTTTTTCAGTACTTGTTGTTGATGTCGCTTCATTTGGTTGCGAGCTTTTTTGCTGCTGCTGTTGTTGCTGATGTTTGTTGTTCCGTTTATTTTTGCCCATTGTTTCTGTGTTTGTTGAAAGTCAGTCGGTTGGTATACGAAATGACCGGTTAAAGGACGCCGCCGCCGTCACAACACCAAAACAACAACCAAATAAGGGTAAATCGCCAATACAGCTCTGCCAACACGTGCAGCCAGTCTGCTAAAACAGCTGTTACAAAACAGTACGCACAAAGCACGAATTGTTGCGCATTTTGCTCAGCAGAAAACAGAGCTGCATACGCGCCTTGCTTATTTTTCCCAACACTGTCGATAAGACTGCTAACACTAGCTCTCTTGCAAACATTTCAATCTGAAAATAGCTGAAAATAGCTGAAAATGTAGCTGAAAACGGCGTTTTTGTGTGTTTATACGCGTATGGCCACACTGTTCAATTGTCACGTTGTGTCAAATAAATAAAATAATTCAAAACGTGCTGAATTTTGAAGCAGAAGTACAATTTTTCATAAATAATAAATGAGAATGGGTAAAAAAGATAAAATCAAAAACAACAGCGCGGCATTAGAGCCGGCTCGTGCAACATTTGCTTTGAAAACCCCTAAAGATTTTCCCGCAAGCGCTACTGTCAAGAAATCAAAGATTTCCAAACACACCGAAGACCAGCATGAGGACGAAAAAGAGAATGTGCAGACAGGTGCCAATCCTGCAAAGAAAAAGAATAAGAAACGTCAGATAAATGACGACAAGGAGAGCTTAGATGAAGTTCCCGAAAGCGCTGCTGTCAAGAAATCAAAGAAGTCAAAACACAACGAGCACCAACATAATGGCGAAAAAGAGAATGTGGAGACAGGCGCCAATGCTGGAAAGAAAAAGAATAAGAAACGTCAAATAAATGGTGACAAGGAGAAGGAGGATGGTTTAGATGACGTGCCGCCAAAGCAATCAAAGCTTTCAACTGATGCTGCAACCGGCACTAAGCCTGGCTCCAATAATCTAATGAAACTTATTTTACAAACATTCAATAATCTACAAAAGGAAAAAAATGATAGTAAGTCATTAAAGAAAATAATAACTATAATGCAAATGGATGGCGAGGAATCCGTGGTGAGCTTACAAGAATGTTCTCAATAATTTTAAATGATTTAAACCATTTTTATGTTTCATTTAGCTGGCTGCCCCACGTGCCTATGTATTGAAGCGTTTAATACGCGCTACTGGTGCCGATGATAAAGAATCTGTGTCCACAAATGCAAACCATTTGCATACAATACTAACTAAGGTGCCCAACATTGATATCATGGAGATGCTCCAGATACTAAAGCGAGAACTACCTGTGAATGCAGCACTCAAAACAAAGGAAGATGCTCTGGCTGCGGTGGGACAACTCGTGGTAGTCACAAGTATTATTCAAAGTCCATACTTTGTAGAGCCCTCGGAACAGCTTATAACAGCTATCTATGAACTGCTAATGCCGCATTTAAAAGGACGCGAATATCTAGTCTCCATGTGTGTGGAAATAATAACAGAGTCCTTGGAAAAAGTAAGCAAAATCGAACTAATGCAGAAACAAATCTAACAAAAATATTTATATTGCAGTTAAATGATAAGAACTTTAAAACTCTGGTATGGCCGATGCTGCAAAAGGAGCTGAGCAAGCCCATACAACAACAGACGTTGCATACCATGGATTTGCTGCTCTCCATACGTCTCAATTATCCTGAGCGCTTAAAGCAGAAGGTACTCGAGTCTATGCTCTGGCCCAAGACAGCACAGTATAACCAATTATTTGATTTATATACACAAAGAGATGTTGTGCAAAATTTGAACATCTATGGACGTTTTGGTCAACTTCTGGCCAGCAAAGGCAATGCTACGCTGCTGACAGCCTGGCAGCAATATGTGCTGGACAAGCTCCCCATTAAATCCAGCCACATCAAGTGTCACATTATATGTATATTCACCTGCTTACTTTTGCACTACGATGATAGTGATGAGCAGGCAGCTCAGGTGCTGGTGAAGATCTTTGAGAATGAGGAACTAGCAGGCATGCTAGTAGATGAATTGGAGGCAGCCAGCAAGCTGCATACCAATAAGACTCCGAAGGCGGGACAGCTGGAGCTGCGCAGTGCTAGCCGTAAGTTTGAAACAGCTTTGATCATCAGCATGTCACGTCAGCTGAAGCAGGAGGAATCCAAGCTGGGCATATTACATGCGCTCTTAAAGCTGCGACCACAGCTAGATGCCTGCACGCAGACACCACGTTTCTGTCAAAGGCTACTAACTGCTCTAGACAAAGATAGTCTCAACGCTATGCTGAAATATTATAAAACGCAGTACACCAGCGATGATGAGAAGATTACAAAACCGCTGCGCGATTATTGGATGCGTCAAATGCAGTACGTGATGCTCAATCCCAAGCTCACCAAAGGGAAAAAAGAGCTGGACTTTTTAATGCTCAATAGCATTTTTCATTTGAATGCGGAGAAACAGCCTTGTGTGCGTGCAGAAGCTGCTGCCTTCAGTCAGCAGTCGCTGCCATTTGGCGAAGAAGCCTTCTTTGGTGTGCTGACGCATAAAATTGATGCTGGTCCACAAGCGTTGCATGGCTTCAGCAAGCGTTTGCAACGCATTGCAGCACTGTTGCAGCAACACTTTAAGGAAACCGATAATATTGCAGACAAGCTGCGCGTTACACGTACGCCAGATATGCTTAAAGCCTGGGCCCAAGTTAAGCTCGAGCTGCAGGACATCGATCCAGAGAATACACTTGCTCTTGTCTTTAATGTGCTCATTTTATTTGTGGGCGTGGCCATGTACACGGCCAGCTGCAATATATCTGTAGAGCTCCTGCAGGATATTCTTAAATGCAAGCAGCTGGCGTTCAAGCCAAAACAAAAGGCCGCTAAGGTAAGTACTACTATAATAATTTATTTATAATTAACATTAAATTAAACAAATAATTTATTTTTGTTATGAACAGGAAGAGGAGCTCAACTGGCAGGATGTGCTGACGGATGCGTTGCTGCAGCTAATGTTGCAAGTTGGTGGTTTCTGGCGCAGCTTTGTCAAGACCATAATGGAGGCGACTATGCCGCAACTAAATGGCGATAATCTAAAACAGATACTAGCTATATATGATATGAAAACCAACCCGCTGGGCAAAGGTGATGGCGATGAGGATGAGGATGAAGACAGTGAAGACGATGAGCAAAGTGAAAGCGATAGCGATGACAAGCAAAAAAGCAAGGGTAAGAAGCACAAGATTCAGGTTGAACAAAGTGATTCTGATGACGACGACGAAGAGGAGGAGTCTGATGATGACGACGATGACGAGGAAGCAGATGAAGACGCAACTACTCTAGAGAAAACTCGCGAGAACATACGACTGGCGCTGGTCAATAGCGGTGATATAGATGAAGACGATGGCAGCAGTGTTGATTGGAATGATGTTAGCGAGGATAAGGGTAAGCGTTTAAACCAAGCGCTAGAGCATGCCTTCCAAGTGATGCGACCCCAAGGCAGCGATAAAGCCAAGAAAAAGCGTCAAACCAAATCGGAGCGCATCGACAACACTACCTTGTTGCATTTTAGAACACGAGTCTTGGACTTGGTGCAGGTTTACATAAAGGCCAAGGCGAATCTTGAAGAGGTTATGGATGCGCTCATAACCATTTTTAATGTATATACATATTGTTTGAGCGATGCCAAGTTAAAATCGCTGGCACAAGCCAGCAAGAAGCTGCTGCGTGAGCTACTCAATCAAAAGATTGACTACAAGACCAACAAGTGCAAGGATAAGCAGATTATCCTGGACACTATTCAACACTTTGTTAAGCTAGCCGAAGCCAACTTAAATACCATAGAGAACCGCGAGTTAAGTGAATTGCGTGACAAGTGCTTTGTTTATTTATTCAATCAGTTCCAAGAAACAAATATCACCAGCACGAAGATGTGGCCAGTGCTCATGGAACTGCAACAAGATGCACTCAAGCGACGCAAGACCGCTGTCACCTTAAACACTTTTGGTGCTCTACTTGCCTCGCCATGGGTGGGTGTAAAAGAGCTGGCGATAAGCTTCTTGGATATCCTGAACAGCGAGAATGTACCCAATATGCGTCGCAAGCAGATCCTAGAGCTGCTCATCAAGCATGTAGTCCGCATTAATAGCTCTTTGCATGGAACTATTAATAAATTTTTGCCCAAACTCGAGGCTTTCAGCACAACTGACTCTGGACAGCTCGAACTGAAGAAACAGCTCGTGACAAAGCTTACTAATGCCAGCATGTCGTTCAAATCGAAGGGCAAGGCTGATAAATAAATACTTCTTAGATACTTAAGGGGCGGGCCATACTTTTTTAATTACTGCACCAGCAATTAAAATCGAGTTTTTACACATAACTTAACATAACAAAGCAAAAGAAATAATAAAAGAATGAAACAATGTATTTGTTTTTATATATTCTTCCTGCCCAACGTCAATGTCTGCATGGACAGCATGTAAATTTGAAGCAACCCGCCAAAACTCAGCGAAAGTTTACATATACAATAATATAATATAATAATTTATAAATATTAGGGGCATTGAGAACAACTTTTATAAACTTACTTGGTCAAAGCAGCTTCCTAGATTCCTTGTAAGTACGCATGTTTAAATTATAAATTAATTTTTCACTAATAGCTCGAGCACTTCCTGTTCACTCGCCAACGGTCCAAACACAACTAACCTGTGTGGCCTACGTGCGTTCTTATCCACTCAGCCTCCCACACATGTGAGCGTCGCTGCACTGCCGCTCTTCGTTCGTAAGCGCACGATCGCTCAGCGCTGCAGCTGCGGCTGAGCTTTCGCTTAGAGTGCTTCGCTCCCTCTGCATCGTACGATGAGTGAGAGCGTGACTATTGCGCTGCTGCGGCTAAACTTGAGCGTCGCCGTTTTGTAGCTTAGAGAGCGTCGCTCACTGTGCATCATACGAAGAATGTGAGTGAACTTTGCTTTGAGTAGTTATTAATGTCTGCAGACTTGAGCTAAGCATCAACTGAGTTAGTTTTCCTCAAAACAATTGAGCCAACGTGGATGTTTGCAATTTGTTTGACATGAAAAGAATATGGGGTCATCTAATTGTCCATCAACTTAGAAAATTTTCGCCTCAGGGCGCGAGGAAACACAAAATCCGTAATTTCTCCGGAACTACAAGGACAATCCGGATGACCTTCACCCAACTGATAGTCCTTTTAAAAAGGAATCGTTTGGCAATAATTTCGTCCTGATACTGGCTAAGATTCGGGAGATAAAGCCGATTTTCTATATACAAAAAATTCTGTTTTGCTCCGCTCCTGTATGGACTTTCATCCTTCAGCTGTACATTCTGAAAGCTCACCATGAGCACTACCTGGACACCAAAGCACATCCTTGTAGTCCTTATAGTTTCCGAGAAAAATGACATTTTGTGTTTTTGGGCCACTTTTTCCGACTAACCCCCTGTAAATTTTTTCCTGGTATGCAGCTCGATAGTTTCGATGCTCAGGAACGCGAAAATGCAAGTCCTTTTTTGAAAAGAATAACGGAGGCGCTGAAGCTAAAAATTCAAAAATGTTGCCATGCACTTGGGCAACCCTGCACTTGCGCAGGCCAATCGTAAAGGGTTGCACTAGGATTGGTGTCCTTCTGCTCCTTCTGTTCGCCTGGTACATCAGAAAATTGCCGGTATAGCCGGAAATTTTCCTAACAAAATGTAAACAAAAATAGACTGAAACAACGAACTTGCTAACAATTTTGTGCAATCCTGGATATCCTGGTATGCAATTCGATAGCTTCGATGCCCAGGAGTTCAAAAATGCTCCTCACGAGGATAACAATGCATGAAACTTGGAAATCGGACATCCTTTCGATGAGTTAGAGCCTATCAAAGCTTGATATTTCACAGAAAGTTGTCTTGTTGGTTTAGTATTTTGTTTATAACTTCGTCATTTTTAATCAGAAGGATACGTGATTAACAGGAGCTCTTAAACAAAGCAGGGAACAAATTATATAATTTAATAATATTATGAATTCTTAACAATACTTATGTAAATAACTGTATACAATAAATCATAATGAGAAGTAAATACAAATCAATACCAAAGAATATCAAAATTTTTATCACTTTTATTTACAATCATTAAAAATAGATCACCTGCACAAAAGAAAAACACTTCTTTAAAGGCATTTTAATTAAATGCTGGGCAAGTAGACACTTTGTTTTAGTGTACTGTTTAAGTGCGGCAGCATTATTTGATTCTTATCGCCACGTTTCTGACTTATCTGGCCTATAACAATGGTTAACAAATCTAGCACATGAGCGCTGTAATAAACAAAAGAAAAACAAACATTAGATAATCGAATAATAAATAATAAATTAACATTACCTAGCTGCATGCTGTTCAATTTCATCGCAAAGTGTTTGCACAAACCAGCTGCCCTGTATATTATGGCGCAGTGCCACAAAGCCGGGCACAGTGGACATGGCAACAACCATATTGGCCAGATTACTGGGTGAATCGGTAGTAACATTAACCTGGCGCTGAAAAATGCAGAAAATTATTTTATTATTTGTAATTATGTTTTTTAAAGCATTGCTACCAACAGTTAGATTTTGTTTTTCATTTTCTTGGCAGGCTTGTATAATGAGCAGTTTTGGCTTGTCGTTGAGGCTTTCATCGGCACAGAGCACATTTTTTATGTCCGTTATAGCCACTGGTACGCTATCGCTACCATAGACAGCGCCCATAAAGCCATGCGATAAAATGCAGACAACTAGAGAATCCCGCAGTGTGGAACGGGCGCAAACATTGCGTATATGCTCAAGCATATCCAAGTGATCAAGATTGTCGAACGATTCCACCTGATAGCCCAGCGCAGAAAATACTTCGCTTAATCGCCGCTTATCCACATCGGTGCCTTCTCGCGCTGAGAGCGGCTTGCGTGGCAGCAATGGCTATAAATTGTCACACGAAATCGAGGGTGACAGAGGCAGAGAGAGATACAGAAAGAGAGAATTAGAGAGTAAGCACATGGTATTGCTGTCCTGCTTACCTGCAGCTCCTCACTGACATTTGCATGAAAACGCTGCTGATTAACAATGAGCAGTATCCCCGCATTCTGGCGTGATATTTGGTACGAATTTTCATGTCGTTGCCGAGGAACAGCTTCCACTTTATGCGGCGTTGCATTTGAAGTATCCGTTTCGCATTTCCTTTCTGCTCCTGTGACTGCATTGCTGTTGACTGTTTCTACAAGCAGTGTAGCCTGCGCCTGCATGTCGTTCATTTTAAAGTATTCTATAAGTAATTGCACATCACTTCCCATTGCATTTATGTCCCCCAGTCGAACATGATGACGCGTTAGCCAGTCTAATAGAAATATCTCCAGATAGGCAGAGTCATAAAAGCGCAGTGGCTCATGCTGATGGTGCTCTTGTTGTTGTGCCAGCTTCTCATTTATGTTGAGAACTAGGCGTCCAGTTTGAGCCAATGTCAGCTGCTCACATATAATATACATGGCCTTTAACAGCGGATGTATATGCAACGTAAGCTCCTGCACATGCGGCAAATAATGCAAACGTAGTTCCTCCCAGCGAAAGCCCAGTTTTCTCAGCACTTGTCTAGCATTTATTAAACACAGCGCCTCGATGATATGGCCACGCCACTCGTGTGAAGCTTTTACGGACGCAAATTGGCGCAACAAATCTGTGTTTTGTTGCTCCGTGTGTGGTGCACGTGTCAGCGCCAGCAGCTTTTGCAATAAATATGTCGCCTGTGCATGCTGATCGCCAAACAGCAGAAACAACAATGAAACCTGTAAAATGAATAGCAATTAATGTTGTTAAATATAATTATAATGTTATAAATACTTTTTGTGGGAAGGTAATATCCCGTTCCAAATAGGGCAGATCGTCGATGTGCATATTGTCCAGTTGCGCCAACATGTTGCTCATTTAGATTTAACTGGGAAGAACCAACATACAATCGTAAGCACTAGGCACACCACACACCAAGCACCAAGCACCAAGCTAGCGCTGTGGCAAGATCACTAGGGCACAGTACAAAACAATGTCTAGTCAGAATAACAATAACTATTATTTATACTTCGCACGTACAAAAACAAATATGTGATAACATTTGTCTTTAAATCACCGCCTGGATGACAGTGTGTTGCCTGGAATGATCAGCTACTTTTGAAACACTAAAAATATTCAAAAGCCCATTAATTTGAATTTTATTTATAAAATAGTTAGCCATGACATTTGCATCAAGCTCAAATTAAACCATTTGGGTTTGGTATCGCTCCAGAAACAAACATACATATGTTCATTACTGTGCTACATGCTTCACAGCAAAATAATTTTCTAAAAAAAAAATTTATAAAAAGCGAATAGCTAGCAAGATTGTTTTAAGAAAAAGTGGTTTAACTACATGCATAAGGTAAGATATGTGTCTTGACCCCAAAATATTTGTTTTAAAGCCTATTGTTTCTGTCTAGAACCGCACTTAGACTTAAAGTTTAACGTTTAACGTTAGTACGCATGTTTACATCACTTATCGATTATTTTTAACTTGTTTGGGGTCGTGTAAGAGTGGTTAGGCTCAATGTGTCTGTTAATTTTGAAAATCAAAATGCTCCCAAAGTATAATCAAAAATAATGCTCGCTAATATTTTGCGTTTTTTGCATCTTTTAAGAGGCACTCATACATTAACAATCGTGCTAATGCTGTTGCATGATTTAATTATGTATTCTTGTCACCCAAACTTAAGCTAAGTTAAATTTAAAATCAACAAAGCAAGTCCTTTTTTAATCATTAACACGTGAACTATTTGCTGACTTCCCATATATTTATTATTAATATTTCATAGGGAGTGAGCAACTGAACAATTGAATAATAATCAGTGGCAGTGTTTGCTTATGCTAGCTTAGCGCGCAAAAATATAGAAGAATTCAACAGCTGACGCTTCGTCAATAAAAACATCGATAGCATATAAACAATCAATTTCCGATTCCTACTCAGAATCTACGAAGCAGTAGCTGTTAGACTCAAAATTACACAGCTCGACTATTAATTGTGCCATAATTTTCGATAGTCGTGTCTGTCATTTTCCAATGAAAAATATAAGTGGAAATATGTGCATCTCACTTGCACTTTGCATTTAAGACTTGGGGGGCTTATATTCAACTAATGAACTTGTGAAGCTGTGACCCAGTGGATAACCGGTACGTAGGGCTGTCTAACAATTTATTACATGTTACTTTGGCAGCCCTGCTTCGAACATTTGGAATGTGAGCAATGGAAAGTGAGCACAACATCAATATCGGATCTTTCGTTCGCACATCATATGCTTCTGCACTGCTTTCTCCGAAGCTCGAACCTCACATTTTTTTCGACTCTACATTTAAGTTGATATTGTTGAATTGTTAACAACGCACATGTTGACGAGTTTTTAATTATTTAATGTATTTGTTATTCTGTCTATGAGCGAAACAGAGAGAAAGGGACAGACATATACAGAGGCCAGGGCCGAAGTCAGAGAGAAAGAGAGAGAGCGACAGCTTGCATATATTGTATAAAAAATCGAAAAAAGAAAATTAACCAAGAAATAATATTTCTCATACACATATATACGTATTTGTTGAATACATGCATATGTGTGTGTGTGTTCTTGCGCTGCTGCCATATGCATGTATTTTGTATGCCTATATATATGTATACATATATACTTTCACACATTTTTATATACATATATGCATATCTATTCACCTACTGTACCACTCTTCATTATGTAAGCAGCGGATTCTCTACGACGCCAATCAAGCTAAAAATCAAGAACAATATACAACCGCAAGAATAAAAAAGAAAAAACCTAAGTATATAACCATGAAACAACGAAATTGAACAGTAATGTTATAAATCATTAATTTTAATGTATATTGACAACACAAATCACGTCCACGCTAAAACGTAAGAGAAATTTTGTTTCAAATAGTTTCAAAAATTGCATTCCCGAAGAAAAAGTTCGTTGGCTTGTTAGTCAAACAAAGTCCACGCCTACAGAAGCCCATTCACACAGAGCAAGGAAAAGAAACAACAAAACGATTTATACATACATATGCACTCTTATGTACATGTTGTGTGTATGTATGTGCGCATAGTAAAAGCTGTGCATCTTTCATTACTGTAGCGATTTCTTTTGTTTTATGTGTCATATGGGCGTCGCATGGCATTCATGCAAACATAAATGCTCTATAAACACTTAGAATAGACAGCAAATACTTTCGCCCAGTGTGGCCTCTGACAATTGTGGCAAGTTTATGCAGTTATTTATGTACATATAAATCAGCGACCAACAAAGTGTAATATCATAAACATCATAATTCATAATGTATGTATGAAATAATCATTTTACTTGAGCTCGCTCACGCACACACACATACACGTAGCCTAAAACATGTATGCATACACTCTTGCACACACGACAAGCATTGAAAAAAGCATGTGCGCAAGCGAGACAACCACAATGAAAGGCTGAGAGAGTGCTGGCTTTGTTGCTTGCTTGTATTAGGGGTATGTGCATATGAATCCGCATGTGCCCTGTGTGTGTGTCTGTGTGTTGTTAGCAAGGCCAATGAGTATTGCAAAACTGACTGACAGTAAATTGTCTACATCAAATAATTGTGTCAAATGTGTAAAAAATTATACACATGACAATCATTAATTAAAAGTTCACTTCATATACTCAAATACAAACACTCTTACATATTCATACGTATGTAGATAAAGAATATTAACTATGATGACTTCACCAGTAATATGCATAAGTATATATGTATGTATGTGAATATCTAGATACATGTGTATGTAAGTAAAAACGTATGTATGTATGTAAATGCAAACGTATGATTGCATTTACATGCTTCTTTATTTTGTTTCCCTTGGGCTAACATGTACATACATGCATAAATATATAAAGTATTATTTGTTTACAATGGCATTCTGTTGGCAACAAGTGTGTACAAAATGTTGCTAGCAACATTGTGGGCGTGTTGCTAAGCAAGTGTATAAAAATTAGATTCGCGTGCAATTGAGTTACAAACGTATATACACTGATTTTCATCTATATGTACATATGAAAGTATCTACGAATAATAATAAATGTGTAGTTAGCGTACTAACACATGAACATGCATACTATGTATGTATGTATTGATGAGATATGTAGTTGCTTCCCTTTGTTGATAAGGCCCAACTACTCTTAGGAACATGTAGCTTTTGCTTAGCAACATGTTGCTATGGCGCCCAGAGCTTAGGCACAGTTGCTTGAATCCATATGCATATATGTATGATCAATCTACCGAAATAAGCATATTGCTAAGGCTTTGGTTTTTCTTAATTACAGTACGCTACATTTCATTTCAATCAATAAAGTAGCATGTCCATAATCATGACCGGCGACACGCCGGTGATTGATTTAGCCGATGATCTAGAAGACGGTGAGATCGATGACGATGATGATGATGAGGAACAGAAAGATACAACACAAAAGGTCGCACAGCCAGAAAAACAACAGCAGCAACAGCTACTCAAGCCTACACCATTGACAACCACTGGTAACTCCAGCGATGAAGTGCTGTTTGTAAGCGTTGAACGTTTGCCTGAGAAATTAAGCACAGCCACAGATGACGATGTGGTTTATGTGGGTATGTCCAATGACATGACCAATACAGCAAATGCAGCGTCCAGCAACAAATCGAAGAAACCACGTCCACTTGAAGGTAACCGCACCAGAGCAGCCCCAACAACAGAATTCACTAACTCTATACTATCTTTTAGATGATCATGCGGTCAACATTGAGAATGCCATTGCCAATGCGTTAAAGAAAAGTGGCATCGAGCCGCCCATGCCAAAAATACACAACTCCACTAACAGCAACATCAGCATCAATAGAGATGTGGACAATGCTGTCAACGCCAATGGCGCTGACAACACGAATGCTAATAACAACGATGGTAGTTTGTCGGCTGGGCAGGGTCCAAGTCGCAGCAGTCGGAGACGCAAGCGTAAAAAGGAGCGCGAGCGAGAACAAAGGAAAGACAAAGAGCACCAGGTATACCCTATTCTAAGTTCAACAACAAATCCATGGCCAATTGTTAACAATTCGCTTTGCTTGCTTGAGAGAACAACATACTACTACTACTACTATACTACTATACTTGTACTAAATACTACTACTATATTGTATTAATTTCGAAAACACTTACTTTTTTATATTAGAAACGCGCACGTCGCGACTCTATGGATGAATCCGCTGGTCCTGCCGGTAGCGAAGATATGGATGATATGGATGAGTACGAAATGATGAATGTACGTGGCGGTAGTCCACCGCCAGGTGGCGGAAGCTCATCAACAGGCGGAGCAGGGACACAGACACACTATCCCAGTGATTGGCCAGAGCTGGGCGATGGTGTCGGCTTGGGCTATGAGTCGATGCCGGACAACTACAGCAGCTATGATTCCTACTCCGACGATGAGCCTGTCAACGTGACAGCTTGTGCACCGCAGCGCCGTCGCCAACGCCGTGAGCGCGAAAAGGAAACACGTGGCGGACGCAAGCGACGCGATCGGGATAGGGACAGGGAGCGTGATGGCGATCGGCGCCATGATGGCGGTGGCGGCGGCGGTGGCAACAACAAACGCAATCGACGTGACTCCGATTCCGAGAAGATACGCAGCGAACCGCGAAAACTGGAGCTGTGCAAGTTTTATTTAAAGGACTGCTGCGCAAAGCGTGAAAAGTGCAGTTATATGCACAAAGAGTTTCCCTGCAAATACTACTACCTGGGCATGGAGTGCTATGCCGGCGATGAATGTCTCTTCCATCATGGCGAGCCGCTGAGCGAGCAACTGCGCAACATATTGCTCAAGCACATGGAGACGGCACCCAAGGAGATACTCGGTGACTTTAAGCGCATTGCGCGTGACGTTGCACTGACTCAGCTGACGCGCCGCCACGAGCAGCTGTGCGAGCAATTTGGCGTGGACAATAGTTGGACCACCTATGCTGGCGCCGGCATCAGCCATCGCCTGCAAGATCAACAGCAGCAGCAACAGGTCGCCAAGGCAGCCGCAACGGCAGCAGTGGCTGTCAGTCAAGCGGCCGCATTAGCGGCAGCTGTAGCAGCCAGCGGTAATCAGAAGATGGCAGCGGGTGGTACCACAGCAATACCCTCTTTGTTGGACATGGTTATTAATCCGCCGCTCAGCGATGCCAAGGCCGAGAAGAAACGGAAATCGCGTTGGGCTGAGAAAGGGGCAGCAGCAAAGAGCACAACGGCAACTGTAACGACTACTGCAGTTGCTCCAATTGCTGCTGCTGCAGTCGCTCCGATGGCTGCTGCTCCAATTGCTGCTGCAGCTGCTCCAGCGAAGCCTTTACCAGCGCATTTGGATTTGGTGAATCTAGCACAGGTATTGAGTGCTGAGCACATGGGAAAGCTAAACAAATTAGGCATTAGCAATTTGGAGCAAATGATGCAAGTACCTTTTGGTCAGTTAACTGAGGCGGGTCTGACGTTGCCCGAAATTGGTGAAATCCAACGCATGGCCGAGCAGTCAAATCCCAACGAAGTCGCGAAGAGCAGCCCAGCTGAGACGAGGTAGGTGCAACGCATTGTCCACGGCTACAGATGCTATAAATTTGCTCTCTTATGTTTTAAGCACTAAAACGGAACGGGAGCCGGCTAACAACACTCCAGCAACAGCAAGCACCTTGCCAGCTTCCACCAATAGCAACAGCAACAGTAACAATGGTTTCATTATGGTCGACTATACACAGTATCTGAAAGATGCGCATGTTACTGAACAATGTGAGTGGAAGATTGAAAAAAATGTTTTTGCTTTTTTATATTTACCCAATTGTAATTTTACAGTGGACGATGATCATTTGGAGGATGATGAGCAGCTGGTTATCGACGTTGGCAACGAGGAGGAGGATGATGAAACTGGCAGCGATACAAAGTCCAAGTCGAAGTGTACTGAAGATGAACAGCAGACAAACACAGAGGAGCCAAAGAAACCGCCAGAGGCGGAGGACGAGGATGCGCCACCATTGCCTTCGGTGTTTGATCTGCCCACATTTATGAGCAACATGCTGGGCCAACAGCAGCTAATTCCGCAAAAGTCTGAGGATACGCCAACGCCTGCGGAGAAGTCGCCCGAGCGGGCCAGCTCGTACGCTACTACTGCAACTGTTACGCCCAATGAGATTAGTTCGCCCAGTGGTGTATTCAACAATCTACTCTTCGATGGTAAACAAGATCCAGAGGCACGCGCCGCCTTCTATCGCGACATCATACGCAATCCCTTCAAGGCGAACCTCGGTGATGCGGGGCCAGACGATAGTAATGATAACTATAGCTTTGGCCAGCACAGCAATTCCAATTCACGTTCGCTCACACCCACACCAGAGGCAGGCTCCCGATCGCCATCAGCAGCAAACACAGACGAGCCGCTGTTAGCTGAATCCACGACACCTTCCTTATACACACGCGCTTCAATGTACGACTATGATGAGGCCAAGGCAGCTCTTGAGGATGCTCGCGCCAGCGAAGATCCACGTGGACGCGATCGTGATGTGGACATGCGTTTGCCATTCGAGCCGATGATGCATTATATGCCCGCCACAGAAATTGATGCTGCGATCTTTTCACATGTGCCGCTGCGCTGGCGTCTGCAGGTGGTATTTGTAGAGCCACCAAACTTTGCACTATTGCGCCAAGCAGCGAGTCACAAGGAGCAATGTGACCTGCGTGATCCACGCCTGCGACGCATACTTGGATTGTCAGAGCTAAGCTTTGACGAAGGCAGCATTGGGAGCGCTAGCAGCAGTGGTGCCAGCAGCATCTTCAGCGTCAATACCTTCAGCAGCGCAGACCGACGTGAGCGCGCAACAAGCAACTGCATCAGCTCGCCGGATGGGCAACAGTTCAGCTATGGCGAGACCACGCCCAGTTCTCCGCCACCGTCGATGATGCCTCCGTTGCCTGCCATGAATGTGCCGCCGCCAACGCTGGCCAGCGCTGAATCTACAGACCCACGACGCACAGATCCTCGACGTGATCCGCGACGCGCGCATCTGAACAGCGCCAGCAGCAACTCGGTGAGCAGTTTTAGTGGCGCTACCACAACTATTGCTGCTAACGACTGCAGTCGTCAGATATTAGAGATACGCAATCTGCTGCAAAGCTCCAATTGGTACAAGAATCTGGGAAGCAACAATAAGATTTTGGTTAATCAGCAACTGGCGCTGGTATTTACCGAACTGAAAAAATTCCATCAGCAGGATGGGGCCAGTAAGATTTTCGATGTCAATTTTATAGTGAACAACCAGACGCTGCAACAGATCTTTGCCAAGCTACACATCTATATCGATGACAATGGTCTGGTGGTGCAGCTGCCGGAGGAGCCGCCCAACCAAACGCCGCTTGTGGTGCCGAATATGGGGCCCATATTGCCGAACATGTCACAGCCGCCACCGAATCTGGCACAGCTGCTGTGCCAGCCTCCACCAAATGTTGCACGCATGTTGCCAATGGGCATGCAGGGTATTTCTCCATTTAATCAACCACCGCCGGCTGCAGCGGCGCGTGCCAATAGTATCCTGGGCATGCCGCCTCCGAATGGCCCCGCTCCGGGTGGCATCAACAACAATCATTTCAATCCATTTGCCGGCGGTAATAATCTGAATGCGCTCAATAATCTCAACAATCTGAATTTAAATAATCTGAACAATATGGGCATGAATAATATGAATATGAACATGCGCCCAGGCTTCAACGGATGTGGCGGCCCTGGGCCTGGTCCAGGTCCGGGTCCCTTTAAAAATTTTGGTCCCGGAAATAACAATGGCAACGGCAATCAAGGACATGGACGACACTTTGTGGGCGGCGGTGGTAATAACCGTAATCGCAGTGGCAGTGGTAATCGCAATAGGAACAATTGACGAAACAATTGACGAAGCAATTGACGAAACAATTAGTTTCGCATGCGTATAATCCATTCTCCCCCGCCTCTTTTGTCCGCACTGAAAACAAAAAAAAAGACTTGTAGCATTATGTTTATGTTGATGATTATATGTCTCCAAGTACTCTCTGC
The DNA here is from genome assembly GCF_011750605.1 of Drosophila busckii. NCBI lineage: Eukaryota > Metazoa > Arthropoda > Insecta > Diptera > Drosophilidae > Drosophila > Drosophila busckii. The sequence goes on along the minus strand of NC_046608.1, from coordinate 6,391,344 downwards.
CCCTGCCCCCTTGCCCTGGATGCACTTATCGAGAAAATCGATGTGTTAGCCGTAACGGTTTTTTTTACTTAAATTTGAATATGTATTTCAGTTTATACACAATATTATTTTTCTTTTTTTTTCTAGCATTATACATGTGTACATATTCATATACATACACACATATATTTATAATATACATACATATATTTGCAGTAATAGGGATTTTTCTTGTAAGCTTAGTTTCTAAATCCAATTAACGCTGTACGAACTGATAACTGTTACGCAATGTGTGTACCATGAAGTAATCAGCACTCGAAAAAAAATTATAGACATATATTTTTTTTGTTAGTTGATCGTTACATGTGTAAGTTTAGTCGTAAATATTGTTTATTAAAAAAACCAACTTTTAGACCTATGAAAATAAACGGAATGTTGTAAGTATTATTATATACGTACAAGAAACGTAAGAAATTAAAACAAAAAACTTGTTTGTTTTGAATTTAAACAGTTCGTGCTGTAACGCACTTATCGTTGATAGAAACTATCGATATTTTTCGTCTCGTGCTAATGTATGTTCTGTTACTTAACATGCACGAATTGAGTAGAAGCCGTGCGCTGGAAACTAATTTGAATTTAAGGCTTGTGTACAGAGTGATATACGTTATTTTAAAAATCATGCACACCTTGCGCACACTCGTGTTTGAAAAAAAATATTTTGCTGGGCAGTGCACTGCTTGCATGCTGTTAAGCGCTTGTGTAACTTAACATAACCGTTTCTCAATTCTTTTTAACATTAATGTTAAGGTTTGTTGTTGTTGGGCCTTTGTTGTTATAAAATAGCTCAACTCTCACATAGAATTTGTCATTCGCCGACAATTTCTAAACACTAAAAGACCTTAAAACAAAATACGTTGACAGCCTGCCATTCTGCCAGCCTGCCTGACACAGAAACCAGAAGAGACCAAGAAAGACAGAGAAAGCGAGAGACAAGCCTCCAAAAATTTTAGTTACCACAACAATCAAAGTGCGCGCGCTTTTAATTTTGTATTTGCAAATCAAAGTTTTAAAGTAAAATTACAAAAATGCCAAACGCAAGTGAACAAATAATGGCAAGCCAGCAAATGTCTAAATCGGACACCATAAATCTACGCAAGAAACATATTGGGTTAGTATAAAAACACACACAAACACACACATACACATACATATGCACATATGTATGTATGCACATAAGCATGAGCATTAGTTTAAACACATAATGATTTGTCATAGTTTGCGTCTCATTGTCATGTGTCCTGTTGTAAGGTGACCTTGCGTCGAAACACTTTCACTGTCAAGGTCAACAAGCTAACGGTACACACACTCATGCTGAGTGCTGGGGGATGGAAGTGGGTGGATGCTCTTTTCGCGTCATGTGCTAAGTAGCAGTTAAAAACAAAAACTTTTCGACTCGTGGCATCTATAAAAGTAGCCGCAATTTATTTTTGGCCTCTATCGATTGCCATGCCCAAAACAAATACATAAATTAGTTTATAAAACGTGAATATGAAACAATTTAGTCAGCAAACAAAAACGAAAGTTAAATGCAGTTCTTTTTACGTCAAATGCACTTGTTGGCAATCATAAAACTGATATATATGTATATATACATTGTATATGTTTAAAGATAGTCTGCGACGCCACAGTATTTGTTCCTGTAGTCATAAGCATTATCAGTGGTTCGGTTCGTCCGTGTTTTTCAGGCCCCGACACTAGTTTTCTGTATTTTTAGGTAATTTTCCTCGCAACTAGTTTGTTGCAATCAGATCTCGTCAGATAGCATTTTTATGTTTATTGTATGTGTGTGTAATTGTAATTGTTAATGCATGTGTCAGTTAACTTTAAGAAAAACACAACAACAACAACAACAACAGCAACAAAATATGTTTTTTTTTTCTCTTATCTCTTTTTAACGCTGCACTTATTAATACTACACCGTTAAACTAAAACCTATGTTGCCACAAAAAAAAACCGTTAGGCAAGCCTGCCAACTATTTTATCGCTCTGATCCATTGAAAATTGTCCGCGGACAAGGTCAGTACATGTTTGATGAAGAGGGCACACGCTTTCTGGATTGCATAAATAATGTGGCGCATGGTAAGTTGACAACAATTGTTATTAAATAATGTATAAATAAGCACAAGCATTTGATGATGAAAGTAGGCAACACAGCAAAATCGAATACTGCATCAATGTACAAAAAGTTGAATATAATTTGCACGAATTCGAATTTGATTAAGCGAATATTTTTAGAAATTATTTTTTACTTACTATCGAGATTGTACTGTACACTTAGAGATTTGTATTCGTTTATAAGCCCTAAGTTTTAGTGGGTCATTCAACGTGTACCGGGGCCTGATGAATTATATTTATATTAATTCTGTTTTATAAATGGGGCTTGGCCGCACAGGCCCAGGTCCAAAAATTAATCGCACATCATAATAAACTGATATCAATATAAATGTTCTATTTAAGTTGCCAACTAATTGGCAACAAGTCGACGCCCTCGACACGCGCTCAGTTCCAATGGCCATTGCAATTGCAATTGCAGTACCCCCAGAAAAGAAAGCAAGTTCAAGGCTGCCTTCTGCCTGCCCAAAGTCTCGACTCGACCCACTCAGTTAGGCATGGTCAAAGCATGTTCAGGCCCCGATTGAGCGCTCTCTCTCTGTCTGATTTGATTTTAAGTGGCTCGCTGGGCTGGCTGGCTGGCAAAAAATATACTGACTCAACCTTATCACACACACGTTGCTTGGGGCCGACACCGCTGGTGCTGCTGCTGCTGGGCCGGGGCCGGCCTATTATTTATGTAGATGCTGTCCGTTGATTTCGGGCCCCGACACAGCCAGCCAGGCAGCCAGTCAGCCAGCCAGGGGTGATTAAGATACTACACTCATAACAGATCCAAAAAAAAAAAAAAACCACAAATAATCATAACAATAACAATAACAACTAAGATTGACGTGTGCGCATCTTTACAATTTTGAAATTAGCAACTAATCGAGCCCCAATAGAACCCTCCATACACTTCCTGCTGCTGCTGCTGCCGCCTATGGAAAATTTCAACTTTTTCGCACACTTTCCAAATAATACCTACATATTTATTTTGTTGATGTTGTTGTTGTTGCTGCATGTTTTACATGTTATTATTTTTGAAAATTGATAAGCTTCTATAAATATGGCTATACATTGTTCCCAATGCCTGTTGGCCGATAAGCACCTAGGGGTACATATGACTTTAGCTATTTATAGAATAATACTAAACTGCATACGTATGCAATATTCTCTATCACAAACAATGCGTTTTGTTTTGATAGTTTTGATTAATAGAAACGTAAGTAATATTGTTGTGCAGTTGCATTTTTCATTATTACGCGTTGCATTTGTTATTGTTATTCGAAAGAAATTACACAATTTATGTATAATGCTAAAACAGATTTGATTTATAGAATTCATTCAGTGCAACTAGTAATGCGTAAATATAAATGCAAATTGTAATGCGTATTTTATTGATGAAATTGATAAGTTATAGACTCAATATAGTTACACTTCAGTGTGAAGCATGGAAATGATTTTAAATTCAAAAGTTGCTTGTAATATATTTTATATTCAATTAATTTTAAATCTTTTCAAATTGCATTAAATTATTTATTTATGTACAAGATTAGTTATTATGAATAACTAAAGATGGTAGCCGATGGACTCTGCTGATTTATATGTTTTAAACAAATTGAATTAGAGCAACTAAGAGCAAAGCTTAGATTAGACTCTACAATGTCAACATAGAGTAATTGATAGTAAAAAAGGTCTGGCTATTGGCAATTCCATTTAATTGCTGCATTACATGGCAATATAAATTTTGATAGACGAGAGGTACTTGGTAGTAAGCTATAGTCGCTGCTTTGATCGATAGCCATTGGCTATTGGAGAACAAAGTAAACAAGGCTATTTCTATTTCTGTACACATGCTGCTAACGTGATCCGCTTTATCATAGCAAAGAAGTCGAGTCAGCCTACATAGACAACTGGAACTATGAACGTGATAAGCGGCAGTGTGCACGTGTAGTTAGACTACCAACAGCAGCAACAACAACAATAACAACAACAACAAGCATTTATTATAGTATTTGATTATGAAACTTTAGTTGTGGGTCGCCGCATTCTACTCACGCGTTTCGATCGCCACGTTATTCTATGATCTCGTGCTACTTTTCATTCTGTGACTCGCACTTTAGCTTATCAGCAATGGAACTAACAAGTGCTGCTCTCTATGTGTGTCTCTCTGTGTGTGTGTGTGTGTGCGTATCTGTGTGAACAGCAACATGTGAACGTCTCGTGCCAAGTGGAAATGTACTTGAGATAACAACAACAAATAGCAAACAAATATTTACAGCGCACTTTGTACGACATCCCAACCCAGCTCCACCCCCCTTAACCCCAACCCCTCAGCACTTTATACCCCCACTGCTATGCATAGGCGTCAGTCATTATTATGTGCTACTTTCAATAATAATTGAAGCTTAACACAAACTGAGCAATCAGCTGCTGGCTCATTGGCTATAGAAGGGTGGAGGGGGCCACAAATCATTGCGAGTGGAAAATTCTGTGCACAGATAATGTCTAAAGTACAAGAGAGATCTCTATATAGTATACCTATTTCCCGTCTAGTAAAACAAGAAGCAGAACGATATATGCAGCAAGAAAATGCGGTCAACTGTTTTCAAGATAATGCACACACACACACAAATACATATGCATACATATGATAATGTTATTGCGAAAATAAAACACTAGACAACAAATTTGTGGCATGTGCTGCTTGTAAATTGGCTAAACAATTGTTTTAAAATTTGCAGCTTTGCTAATTTGTTTATAGCTATGCAAACTTTTTTTTTGCCATTTCGCTTGTATCTCAATTTTGTTGTCGAGTGTGCGTGGCTTTTATTAATGTGTGCCAAACTATTTGTACAATCATCTTGTATAATTAGTATAATATATATTAACCCAACCCAAGAGAGCTTTTGTTGTCTAACTAAAAATAATAGCATGAGATTCACGTGATATCGCAAGGCGTGGCGAGTGACAGCTCAGACAGACAGACAGACACCCACCCGTCTCACTGCCACCCACAGGCACAGTTTTCAGTTCGTTTATCAGTCGCTGACTTGCGCATCACTTGGCGAGCCAGATGAGCAGCTGCATGACAGGCCCCGAGTTCAATCCACTTATGTGTACTCTCCCCACCCCCAAGGCGGAAGCCAGACGGCGCGATAAACGCCCCCAAAACAGTTTACGGCGCCTTTCGCTAATGTCTAAGCATAGTGTAGATAGTGAACATTGCTAAATTCTCACTTTGGCCATGACGAAACGAAACGAAACGAAACGGTTTTGATAAGTGCAAAGTTTAACAAATTTGGGTGTGGGCACTAAAGATTAGCAAGGGAATTCCGCTGAGTAAACAAACAGCAAATGTCTTATTCAATTTTGCACTTCGCTTACCTTTGCAGTGGGCCACTGTCATCCGGAGGTGGTGCGAGCCGGCGCCATGCAGATGGCCACAATATCGACAAACAATCGCTTTCTGCACGATGAGCTGGTGCAGTGCGCCAAGAATTTGACCGACAAGATGCCGGCTGAGCTGAGCGTTTGCTTCTTCGTCAACTCCGGCTCGGAGGCGAACGATCTGGCACTGCGCTTGGCACGCAACTATACGCGGCGCCAGGATGTGATTACGCTAGACCAGTGAGTTGGAAGAGTTAGCAACAGTTTTTTTTTTGTTGTTTGCTAATCCTAATCTCTGCTTACCAATTGCAGCGCCTATCACGGACACTTGCAGTCGGTTATGGAGATATCGCCGTACAAGTTCAATCAGCCAGGCGGCGAGCCGAAGCCGGAGTACGTGCATGTGGCGCCCTGTCCGGATATCTATGGCGGCCAGTTCACGGACAAGCTGTACCCGAATGCCAATTTGGCGGCGCTCTATGCCAAGCCCATCGAAGACATATGCGCACGCCAGCTGGCCAATGGCCAGGGCGTGGCCGCCTTCATAGCCGAGAGTCTGCAGAGCTGCGGTGGCCAGATTCTGCCACCCGCCGGCTACTTCCAGGCTGTGTACGATGCGGTGCATAGCGCCGGCGGCCTGTGCATTGCGGATGAGGTGCAGGTGGGCTTTGGACGCGTGGGCAGTCACTATTGGGCATTCGAAACGCAGGGCGTTGTGCCCGACATTGTGAGCGTGGCCAAGCCCATGGGCAATGGCCATCCAGTGGGCGCTGTGGTCACTACACCAGAAATAGCGCAGGCCTTCCATGCCACAGGCGTGGCATACTTCAATACCTACGGTGGCAATCCGGTGTCCTGTGCCATTGCCAATGCCGTCATGCGTGTCATTGAGCAGGAGCAGCTGCAGCAGAATGCCCAGCGGCTGGGCGAGTATCTGCTGCGGGAGTGCAATCAGCTGAAGCAGGAGTTCGACTGCATTGGCGATGTGCGTGGCATGGGCTTGTTTGTGGGCATTGAGCTGGTCAGCGATCGGGAGACGCGCACGCCGGACACCAAGACGGCCCATTGGGTCGTCGATCGCATGAAGCAAGTGCACAAGGTGCTCGTCAGCAGCGATGGACCCAACGACAATGTCATCAAGCTAAAGCCACCCATGTGCTTCAGTCTCGAGAATGCCGATGAGTTCTTGCTGGCGTTCCGCGAGTGCCTCACGCTGCACATGCAACAGCTGCATGCAGCGCATCCGGATGTGGCGGCTGACAATACAAACAGCGTGATTACCACAGCTGCCGACACGCTGGCGAATAAGACGAAGCGCTTCGACCGGGAGGATCGCTTCATCAAGTCCGTATGAGTGTCGTCGATTAGCTAAAAAACCAAAGCATATTTATATATAACTTAGTTTAAACATACATTTTCCATTTTTTTTTTTTCATAGTTTTAATATATATATAAAGTTATATTGTATTTTATATTGTTCTACAAGCTTCTAGTATCTAGAAAAGTAGCGACGAACACTTTTTTTTTTGGAACTGCATTGTCATTAGTTTTTTGTATGTTAGAAAATATATACACATATATTTTATTCTACAGCAGTTTGTTTTTATTTTTTCTATATTTTTCAGTTGCCAGCATAAATATAAAAAAGTGGCCATAGGCACACAGGTGTTAAATTTCGATGTAAAAATGCAAAGCAATATTGTTATAGTATTATATATAATAGAATTATATAAAGTTGCGTTATTGCTGCAGCACTTTGAGATATTCAATAAAAAGTGAAAGTTCCAATTGCAAAAATCGTAATTTTATAAAAAATTGCAGCTATGCAATATTATCAGATGCTTCATATGAAGTTAATGATATGATAAAGAATTACTTACGTGTATATCCTTGCTCCTTGTCCGTGCATCTTGCTGCCTGTTCCATTTCAAAATTCACAAAATACGTATCGCAGAGCTTTATGTTTTCTTGGATACATACATATGGTTACCAAATTAAAGAACGTTGGGGTTTATGTTTTTTTTTTGTCCGTTGCTTTTTTTCAAGTGTTTTTTTTTTTATTGTTTTTATTTTTTTGTTTCATTGTTTTAAAATGTATTTCTTGCTTGATTTTCATTTTAATATTTGGTGTATAATATTCTCCTTTTTTTTTAATATACGTTTTTGTTTTAATTTTTTTTTTTTTAATTTTATGTAGCATATATATCTATATATACACATATAAATATATGTACACACATATGTATATATGCGTGTATATATAACATATACATATATATACATATATAAGTATTAAAGATATACAAATATATTGTAATTTTAAAATAATTGATAATAATGCGCATTTCTATCTGTTACTTTGTTTCAAAACTAGTAAAATTTGAAATAGTTGCCTCAACTGCTATGTTTGTATATTTAATATATCTTTGCTTTGGGGGTTTGTTAGCTAAGTTTATAATTGCTTAATGTTTTCGGGTGTTCAACATTATTTAAAATCAAATATATATAATATATTTTTATATATATGCACACATACTATATAACTGATAATTGTTTGTTTCGTTAGACTATTTATGCAGTTAGTTTATTAGTTGTAAACGAGTTACTTGTGGCTTGGCTGCTTGTTTAAATAGAAAATAGCATTTGTTTTGAAGATTGCTTGCAATTAAAGTTAACAATTTGATTGCCAAATAAAAGTTGTTGTTTTTGTAATTTTATTTATACATATATTATGTGTGTGTTTTTAAAGTTTTCTTTTTGCCAAATTTCTCTTGGCAAAAGTGTTGTTATTTTTATTTTGTTAGTATTATTTAGTTTTATTAAGCTGTTACGATTTTAAAGCCATTCTTAGACGCTGTGTAAAAGAGTAAGAGAGACTAGCGTGTGTCGAAGAGAGAGAGATAGAGAATGTGTGTTTGTGTGTAAGAGAGAGAGATAGGCAGAGAGAGAGAGAGAGAGAGAGAGAGAGAGAGTGAGAGAGTGTGTGAACTAGAGAGTTGTTGTTTATAAAATAGAATATGTAGCATAGCTCATTTTTGTTTTGTTTAAATTATTGGTTTCAAGTGCTGGACAAGAAATGCGCGCCAAATTGAAATTTAAAAAATGTGAAATCGAATAAAATACGTTAAAAACATAATGTAAATTATGTATGATTTATATGCATGTATGTGTGTGTGTGTTTGGTGTGTGTGTGTGTGTGTATATACTTTCCTACATTATGCTTGACATTTACAGCGGTGTAAAAAATGCTTAATGCGCATACATTTTGTTATTCATATACATATTTTGTTTTTTAAGCTTTCAACATGCCCTCCTCTTTGCATTTTCTTTCAGTGTATAAATATGTTTTAGCTTCTTTTATATATATATAATATTTTTTACTTTTTTTGTTTTGTTTTTTTTGTATGCTTTAGTTAAAAAAAACACTTTCTCTTAGCGTTTCGTTTTACTGCTACAATGTTTTGTTATTTAATTTTTGTTTAGATTAAAACGCTAAAATATGCAATGTAAATAAGTATTGTTTTTGTTTTTAACTTTGCGAGTTATCTATAACTTTATTTAGCAAGCTGTTTATTTTTATATTCATATAGGTTTCCATATTAACTTTTACTTCTCTTCTTCTTTACAGTGCACAAATGTACAAATAGCAATAAACAACAAAAGAATCATTTTGAAATAATTACGAAAGGAGATTTGCTGTTTTAAAAAATTGCCGCTACATGCAATTGTTACAAATATATTATAATACATATATTCTATTACAAAATATATATGTATGTATGTATGTATGTATGTACTATGTATAGAAGATCAGTTTATATTTCATAAACGCAGCATGTGGAGCCATTTTGAGTTTTGATATAATACCAAAGCTTTCATTAGCAAACGACCTACGATTCTTCATAAGTTTTGCTTTACTCTTAACTAACTGACAATAAACAGTTTGCTTTTAAACAGAAATCAACAAATTTGTTGCATTTTTATAGATGAAAATGAAAATTATTCAATTGCCTATATAGAGTTTTCTTCTAACTTTAACCGTTATCATAAGTATTTAAAGTATGAGGTAATGCTTTATTTCGACTTAAGTTTGTATATCTATTTATGTAAATGTGTGTGAGTGAGATGGTGTTGCGATTGAAGCAGTATATATAATTCTATATAATGTATATATATATATATATGTATATATTATTTTTTACAACTTGTAAATGTTTGTTTTAAGGTTGATGTGGCTGCCCATATATGTATGTATGTAAATAAAACATATTTCATTATGTTTCTATGCATATGTATATGTGTTAGAGTGTGTGTGTGCTTATACATATATATGTGTGTATGTGTGTGTGCAAAGAAAACTATACAAATAATTAATTAATTAGTTGTTGCTCTTTTGGTTAGCTAAGCAAACATTGAAATTAGTATTTTTTTTTAATTTTTTTTTTTTTGTAAATATATATATATTATTTTCTTGTCTATTGCTGCATAAAGCGAGTGTTTATTGAGTTTTTAATATTACGCACAGTCCAACGTTAAAGTTTCAGTAAATTTTTGAAGGTTCAAAGTCAATAGTGTAATCAAATTGCCAAATTTGAAAAATATATATTAATAGCAAATAGTAGAAGATTTGAAACGATCTTTGGTTGGTTTTAGGAATTGAGCCGCTGCACTGTGGGCCAGAAATATTCCGTTTAGGTAGGACTTGGTTAACCAAATTGGTTCTTTGCTAACTTGTTTTTGGCACATATTGATAAGAATCAAGTGGCAGCCGTAACCGTCGCAGTCCACCCACAGTGTGGCGTTTAAATTATTTAGTTACTTAAAAAATATGTTTCAACTATGAACTGCTGCTGTAGCTATGTATGTGTGTATGGCTGTATACCTGTGTGTGTGTATGTGTTTGAGTTTGTATATAATGTACAAATATTTGATGTTCTATATAAATGTGGAACAAGCAATACGCATTATGCTATTATATTCTCTTCTCTGTTGTTACATTTTAGATTTTATATATTTAGCTTTATATATATTTGCATTTTTCATGGAAAAAATTGTAGATTAACATATACTATATATATATATATATATATATATATATATTTGTATATATAAAAACACAAAAAAAAAAAAGAAAGTTACAATATTTATATAAGTTTTGCACAAAATGCGCTGCTTGTTAGTTTTTGTTTCAATTTATACTTTATATATATTTACAGAACTCGACTTGGCATGTCTATAGCATAAAAAGACAATTGCAAGCCTTACAAAAGTTCGATCAATTATATACGTAGTTACCAGTTATAGTTAACAATTTATCAATTTATATGTATGTGGATTACTAACAGCAAGTGGCAGTTTAGATTTTGTTTTAATTTAAGATTTTTCGAAAGTTTTTCCCAACATTTTGCAGGCTGCAGCTGAACCTGACACCGCCCTCCTCCACATCCCATTCCCTTGCCGTGGTCGCGTTCATTAGTTGGGGTCAGCAGCTAAATGCTTAAAGTATAAGTATTTAAAAAATTATAAAATAAAACAAAATTTCTTTTTTTGGTGTGTCTTGCGTTTTTTGTTTCTTTTTTTTTTTTGCGTTTTTAACTGCGTTTTGATATAAATCCAAAAAACCATATTTATTCAAAACTGCACTTAATTTGTTTTTGTGTTTTTTTTTTGTTTGTATATAAAATGTATTTTTTTTGTTGTTTTAATTTTTTTCGTTTGTATGTGTTTAAATAAAAGTTTATACAAAAAAAAAAAATTATGATTTATGTGTAAAAAACATACTTAAATTAGGCTAAGTCAAAAATATAAAACAATTGCTACTTGATTTGATTTTTTATACAATTTCATAATTATAACTGTGTGTATGTGTAAATAGTATGCAAAAATATATATATGAAATATATATTTATAAAATTGTTGTATATAAAAAAGGTATTTTGACAAAACAAAATAATATATAATAAAAATATATATATACATATATATATTTCCCCTGTACTGTGCTGAAAGCTGTCAGCATGTGTATGTTTTTGTATTTGAATTAAAATAAATTACACATAATTTAATAATTAATAATATATGTTCGATTCTGTTCTGTTTCCTGCCAAGTTGCTTCTGTTCTGTTTTTTGTTTAAAATATATATATAGATATGAAAATAATTAAAATTTTGTTTGCCTATTTGCCAAATATTTATGCAAGTTTAAAACAAACTTGGACAAATATTTGGCAGCTGAAAAAGCTTTATAAATATATTGATCGGTGTGTGTGTGTGTGTGACAAAAATTTGAAAATCCTAAAAATTCCTAAACTAGTTTTTTGTTTTATATAATTATTGGATATAATAAAAGATATACATATATTTATGTATATAGAAAATTTTAGCATAAATGAAAAGCAATAAAATGTGTTTTTGTGAATAAAGTAAAAGATATGTATGTATGTGTATACATATATAGATATATGCAAGAACAAGCAATGCAAGCAAAAATAATGGGCAAACATATATAATCGTATATACGAATTGCATAATAAAATTCATAGTATATATGAATTGTGTACAAAGATGTCTTAAATAACGTTAACTGAACACATTTTAAAAGTTGAGTGTGAGTGAGTGTGTGTGTGTGTGTGTGGCAGAAATCTCAGTCTAAAAATGCACACACAATATGTTGCTGCTTTTTGTTGCTAATTGTTGTTGCTGCTGTACTGTTGTAACTGTAGAAAAAAGCATAACTAATTAATAAAAATTATATATATAGATGTGTATGTGTGTGTATGTATGTGTATGTGTATGTGTATGTGTATAAAGAGCAAATGATAACCTATAAACATGAACTTAGTGCGGTGGTGTAATTGGGGGGGAGTTGGGAGAAAACCACGGCCACGGTGCCAGCAAACCAATCGAGAGCAGCAGCAAGAAGAAGAACAACAACCACAGAAACAAAAGCTGCCACCAATACAACTCGTTACGTCGACGTTGCCGCCTTGCAGCTGCTGCGGCAGTCACAGCAATAGTTGTTGTTGCAACAGCAGTTGCTGGCGGCGACTGTTGCTGCTGCTGCTGCTGTAGTTCGTGCTGCTCTTTGCTGTACAGCTTGTCGGCATTTAGCAACCAAATAAGCCGCGCTATACGCAGCCCAGCTGTGGGCAATGCCAGCGATACGTTGTTAAAGCTGCTGATGGTAGTGGCTTAACGGCTGCAGTTGATGGTAAGCCGCATGCGAATGCAAGTGCGGCGGCAATGGACGCGCAGTGCCTGGAAAATAGCCAGGCAATGTCTGATACGTTGTTGCTGGTGTGGATTGCTGCTGCAAGCTGCGCTGCTGTGCTGTTGTTGTGGCAGCCATTGTGGTTGCAGTTGTTGCCACCGCAGCAGCGGCTGCAACAGCAGCTGCCACTGCGCCACTGCTGCTGGGCGTCTCCAGCAAATGATGATGCCTGTGATGATGATGATGATGATGGTGATGTGACTGTGTTGTCTGTCCAGCTGCCTGTTCTTGATTGATGCTGGCGGCAGCAACTCCAACGCCGAACGCATTGCTGTTGTTAGCAACGATGTTGCCGCTGCTGCTGCTGCTGCTGTTGCTAGCATGCGGCACTGTTGCTGTTGGGCCTAACATATTGCTAGACGCTGCTGCTGTCTCTTTGCTGAGGCCCATAATTTGTGATGCAGCAGCAGCAGCAACTGGGTTTGATGATGTCGTTGTTGTTGTTGTTGTTGTCGTCGTCATCAGATTGCAGGAGTCAAGTCTTTGTCATTTGGAATTGCTCTGCAGCGCTGCATTAATCTGCGTCCAGAGTTCCTTTTTGCACGACTTGGAGCTGTAGAATAAACAAAATATCAAATGTCAATCAAATGTTTATAAATACGAGTCAAGCGCTAGTGATTGCAGCTCAATTTCTGTCTAATTGTTTATCGATATGTGGGCTAGTGTTAAATGCGTTGACTGTACTTTGTTAGTTGGTCACACTGTCACAATAATTATATCTGCTGTTCAGTTAACAATCATGGCCAAGTGCTCAATACTTTATCTTTATTAAGCTCAGCTCAATTCGCATGCACATGATAAAATAATAAAAATATGAAAATATATAAGCAGGCTTGTCAAATTTAGTGAGTTTTTGAATGCTTGAAGTTTGAATGCTTGAAATTCCGCTTGATTGACTAGATTTTAAATAAACAAAGTTGCTAGACAAATATTAGCCGATAGAAGCAGGTCCAATAGCTGAAGGTTTGTGGATTGAAATGACGCCTAACTGACCGCTTGATCGATTGCAGCCAATCCTTGAACTGCGCACTGCCCTCGGGTGTGATCTGGAAGGCGGCACGAGCTGCAACCACAATGCTGGCAAATTCCTCATAGTCGCCCTGCGTCAGATGATATAGCTTCTGATGTATGCATTGGATATACCTAAAGGGGAGAGAGAGAGAGCGAGAGAATGGAAAAGCTTAGCAGCTATACACAAGCTATAAATGGAAGCTGCCACTTACATTTGCTGGCATTTCTGGACCAGCGGCGTCAGAGCCGAGCGCAAATGCTGCATCACCAGCTGATGATTGTTTCTGCCCAGATAGTGAGCCGACTCGATGGCCACATCGTGCAGCACAAACGGACTCACTATGGAGTTGACGGCACAAATGCAAAACTGATGCAGATACTGCGTGCCCAGCTTTTTGCTAATGCGCAGCAGCCACTTGACATCCTCGCCATAGGGTGGATTGCGAGCATACTTGGCCTGCGGCCGATCGTCGTGCACGCGACGCGCCAAAGTCTCCATGGCCAGCATGCCCACATTGTAGGCGGCCAGCAGATAACGCAGCTGTGCGGGTCTAAATGGAGCAAACATATTTGTTAGGTCAATCGATCAGTTGCATTTGCATTTGAATAGCTTTCGACTTACGTAAACTGATGTGGCTGGCGTTGCCGCACGGGCGGCTGTGAGGGCGGCTGTTGTTGTTGTTGTTGTTGCTGCTGCTGTGGCGGCGGCTGTTGCTGCATAAATGGATAGACTGCATGTTGGGCGGGATGCTGACGCATTTGCGAACCGGGTGGCGGTCCATTGGGCGGCGGCGGCGCTGCTGGTCCATAGTAGCCCGGCGCCATGGGTCCCATGGGCGGACCAGGCGGTCCCTGCTGCAGCGCTTGATATGCCTGCGGTGGCAGTGGCTGGAAAGCGCCTGGCGGTGGCTGTTGGAATGCCTGCGGCGGTGGTTGATGCACAGCGGCTGCAGCATGCACCACTGCAGACTGTGGCGGCTGCTGCTGTTGTTGTTGTTGTTGTTGCTGCTGCTGTTGCATTTGTTGTTGCTGCTGCTGCTGTGGCGTAGGCTGCGCTGGTGGCTGCTGTTGCGCATATCCTGCATAGAGCTGCTGCGGCGGTGGTGGTAGCCCAGGTGATATATACATTTGCATTTGTCCAGGCGGATAACTGAGATTGTGATGATGCGCATAGATGCTCTGGCAGAACGTATAGGGACCATAGGGCGCTAGGCCTAGGGGCGCCAAGGTGGCAACACCGGGCTGGAAAGGTGGCGGTGCTGGTGGACCAGACAGCGGACCACCAGCAGCGGCGGCGGCGGCAGCAGCAGCAGCGGCGGCGGCGGCTGCGTTCATCAATTGCTGCTGATGTTGTTGCTGCTGATGATGTTGCTGCTGCTGCTGCTGTTGTTGTTGTTGTTGTTGCTGCTGTTGTTGTTGCTGCTGCTGTTGTTGCTGCTGCTGCTGCTGCTGCAGTTCGTGTTGCTGCTGCGACTCAATCAGCGCGCTGAGACTAACAGCCGAGTGCTCCAGTTGCTCATCGTGCTGCTCATGCTCGGCTGCGCTATTGTTGGGCGAGTTGCGTGTGTAGAGCTCGTACCAATAGCGCGCCACCTGGAAGAGCACCTCCGGATAGACGCCGCCGCCCTTGGCAGCACTCTCCACGGTCAAGCAGGCGCGCTCCAGCATGAGATCCGACTGCTCCTTGCACTGCAATATGGCGCGTTGTATTTCATTCGGATTCAAGGCGGCCGCATGCGGCAGCACCGACAACGCCAGCTCAGCAGCTGGATAGATCATGTTGCTGTCCCAGCCGCGCGAGGCACGATCCGCCATGCCAGCAGCCTCGGGCGGCGTCAGGTGACCCTCCCAGGTGTCGATGAGGAAACTTATGGCGGGCGCACCGATTTCCACAGCCTGTCCCAGGATCCAGGACACATGCGAGGAGTAGGTGCGCGACAGCCAATTGGGACTGACGCAATTGTGCAGCCCGAGAGCGTAGAGTCCCAGCTGGAAGGCGCACATGTGCAGCGCTCGATGCGGCCCGTGGTGGTTCTGACTGGTGCTGGCCTGGGTAAAGAGCGAGGTGGAGCTGTTGCCGCCTGCCTTGCTCAGCACAGTCTTGGCCAGCTCGAACATGAAGTGCGCGCTGGCCTCCGAGGGCTGATTGGGTATCGAGGGATACGCACGTTTGCCTTTGTAGCGACTCTCTTTGCTGCGACTGCTGCTGCTGCTGTTGTTGTTGGTCGCTGCATTGCTGTTGCTCCCATTATTATTGTTGTTGTTGTTGTTGTTATTGCTCGTATTGCTGCTGCTGCTGGCACCGTTGCCAGTGCTGGCGGCAGCTGTGCCCGATGAGCTGCCACCAGCAGCACTGGTTGCCAGCGCCTGCGCCTGGATTTGCTGCGTGCTGTTGCTGGCGCAGGACTGATTGCTGCTGCTGGCCATGCTCAGGGCACACATGCTGAGCTCCAGCTCGGCGCTGGTGGAGCTATGCGGACGACTGTTGCCGCCGACGCTGCCATAGTCGTTCGGCAGCAATTCACACAGATTGTAGGCAGCAGCAGCAGCAGCTGCAGCCGAGGGCGGCACTGCAGCCGCCGCTGCTGCAAAGTCATGGCTGTGGCACTGCTGATCCTCGCGTCGCATGCTCTGCTGCTGGCTGCTGGGCGTGCGCACTGGCGGATGACTGGAGTAGTAGGCGGGCAGCAGCGGCGCTTTGAGCAGCGTGTGTATCTCGCGATCCAGCAGCTTCTCCATGATCTTTGCTATCTTGCGCGGCTCGTCCTTGTAATGCGACAGCAGCGTCAGCGCCAAATCGCCGCGTTGCCGTCGCGTGCCCTCGCACAGCAGCGGATGCTCCGCCTCGGACACATTTGCCTTCAAGCCCAATGCGGCCACAGCGGCCTCGAAGCCCATGTTCTCCTCGCTGTGCTGCTTGTACAGCGTGGCAGCGGGCGCACGTCGCAGCTCCGTGGAGGAGGAGGAGGAGGAGGAGGAGGTAACGCTGCTCACGGCCTTCACCAGGCTGGTTGTGACCAGTGCATCGAATATGAATGTGGCCAGGTTGATGGGCAGCAGCGCCTCGCCGCGTGTCTTGAATGTGCCCGTGCGCAGCTGCTCGGCACGCTCGCGAATCACCTGCAGCTCGGCAGAGCCCAGCGGCAAGCGCTTGAGCAGCGCCAATATGTCCGCCTCCTGGTTGGCCAGCTTCACCTCCAGGGGCTTCGTGCTGGCCGGCGGCCGTGGCATCTCCAGCGCGAACAAGCAAATGCGAAAACCTATGTGATAGTGCTCCGAGTTCTCCGAGAGCACAGTGCATAGAAAGGCGCACTTGGAGAGCGTGGCCGAGGCGACGACTGTCAGCTGATGCGATATGGGATTAACGTTTTGTTTCTTGCCTTTGCGCTTGGGCGCTGGCGGCAGTTCCATCAATAGATTGGGCGGATTGGCCAGCATTTGCTCGGCCAGACGCACGGCCAGGATGCAGGCTTCGCGTCCATGTCCATGCGCATGCAAACCCTCTGCGCGTGCCAGCAATATGTCCCAGGCATCCTCCGAAGGACGCACGTTGGAGAATATGTGTGGCTGTTGCTGTCCTGGTTGCTGTTGCTGCTGCTGCGCTGGCTTGTCTGCAACCGTTGCGGTTGTTGCTGCTGCTGCTGTTGCTGCTGTATCGCTACGATTGCTTGTAGTTGCTGCCAAAGCGGCGCGTGCTGCTGCCGACGTGCTTGGCACTGGTGTCAAGTCACCTGCAGATGCTGCGTCCGCCTCGGCTGGAGCCATAGCAACTGTTGCTGCTGCTGCTGCGCCCAGCTGCATAAACTCGTCGCTGCTGCTGCTAAAGCTCTCGTCCTTGGACAATCTGCGGCAAACAGTGGACACCTGCTTTTGTTGTTGCTGCACCTCGGCTGTCTTGAGCAGCGATGAGTTGGAGCTGTTGCTGCTGCCCGAAGCGCTGGAAGCCGACGACGAGGCTGAGGAGGCGCATGAGCTATCCGAGTTGGAGCAGGTCTGCTGGCGATATGCTGCTGGCACGGCTGATGCTGCAGCAGCTGCTGTTGCTGCTGCTGCTGCTGATGTTGTTGCTGCTGCTGCCGCTGCTGCCTCGTCTTTGCCTACAGCATCAAAGCTGCTTTGCGAATCGGATTCTGTTAGCGACTTTTGTGCTGCTCGGCAATAATTGTGACTGCTGCTGTTGTCGCCACCAAAGTCATCGTTCTCACAGAAGCCTTCGCTGCTGGCGCTGGAACGATTGCCATCAGCCGTTGAGGACTTGGCAACGCCAGCATTCGACGCCTGTTGTTGTTGTTGCTGCTGCTGCTGCTGCTGTTGTTGTTGCTGCTGCTGTGGCTGCTGCTGTTGCTGCTGTATTGGCTGCAAGTCGACGCGTGCCAAGCCGCTCAGCAGCACCGCATTCATGGACGTTGCATCGCTGCCGCCGGCAGCGAACAGTTCAGCGCCGCTGGCATCGAAGTGTTCGCGATAGCTGCTGCGCTCGGGGCGCTGCTTGAAGGCCACACCAGTGGGCACATGCAGTGCGGCATGATCGCTGGAAGCGCTAAAATAATTATAGTGCTTGTTATTGCTCATCAATGCTTGCGTGGCGTTCAGCTGCGCCGTGCTGGGCGACGCTTCTCCCTTGACATCCGTGTGCTTGAAGCAGGTAAAGGGCGAGTAGTAAATGGGATTGGTGTCGTGCGTGTGCGTAACACCCGCTATGGGATAGTCCTCCCAGTCCAAATAGCACGCCTCGATGGCCGGCTTAAAGCCAATGAACAGCTCGGTCTCGGAGCGCGAGTTCTGCTGATGCTTGTTGGTGTACGACGACGGCATCATGCGACTCTTCACCACGCGATCCAAGATCTTCAGATGCCAGGCCGTGAACTGCGCATGCAGCATGTCGCGCTCATCGGGCGCCAGGCCGGGATTCAATGCTGCCAAACGCCAGAGGGCCACAATCTCATCGCAGAGCGAGCTGCACGCATGTTGCAGCGCCGTCGTATTGGAGTGCGTGTTCGAGTGCTTGCCGCCACTGTGGCCATGGGAGCCCATCATGAGCGCCAGCTTGGTCTGGAACCACCAGATCAACATTTGATCGCATGCCATGCACTCTTCGGTAATAATCTCCAGCAGGCGCACCGCATTCCGATCGCAGCGTCTGTACATCTCACGCACTATGGACAGCAGATTCCACATGCCCTCGGGCTCGCGTCCGCGCAACGGCCGCAGCAGTGAGGTCCACTCCGCTGCCGCTGGTGGCGCCGAATTGGTTAGATAGTTTACATCGCTATAAGAATTTAATTTAATTTACAAATCAACACAATTCAATAGACTCCTGACTGTGCATACCTAAAAACTATGGGCGCTGGTAATATAAACTTAATAAGTATGCGCTTGATATTGTTATGCAGCGTCTTCTCGTCCAGATACCAGCTGGTCTGATCGTTTATGGAGGCGCCCGCTGTCGGATCTGGCGCACCACACACCGTATTTATCGCCGTGGGCTGCGCGCTTAGCAGCTCGTCCAACAAACGCTGCGCTGTCGGCAAAATCTGCTGCGGCAGTTCGCTGATTAAATATTGCGCAAACTTTTGCAGCTGGTCGCGCTGCAGACGCGTCAAGGACTCGGACACAGGCGCGCGTAGACAAACCTCCTGGGGCTGCAATGCAATGGAAAGCGCAAAAGTGAGTTTTGGACTACAGCTAGATAGATAGAGCTCAAGTTAACTTACACAATGTATGCGATGCAGGCAGACGGCCACCACATGGGAACACCAATAGGCGGATGAGGTGCATGTGCAATTGCCCGAGGAGATGCGACGACGATCGAATGTCACGGCCACGTTGAATAAAGTGCGCGGCGTTTGGCTCACCACGCTGGCCGACAAATGAAAGCCTGCAGGACATTCAAAGTTGTGTTGAAATGTTGAATTGATTATTAATTATTGCCTTTGGTTCTTACCTATTTGCAGCGGATCCTTAACGGCGCGCATGCGAAACAGTTGATCGCCTCGACTGAACTCTTCCGCCGAACTATTTGCCAGGCAGGAATAGAGTCGAATATCCTCCTCATTATCCGGAAAACTCCAGAACGCAATTCGCAGCTGCAGCTGCTCCGGTACCGGCGGATACACATGCTCAACAAGCTCAAAGGGTATATACGATGCCACACAGCGTGCTGCCAACTCCGCCAGCGGTGAGACCTCTGCAAAGTGCATTAAAACCAAAAATAAATTCAATTTTCAAACTAGTATTAAAGCAAATATTCGATTTGAAGCTCTGCCACTTCCTTCACACTCTTTGAATAAACAGCACACATGTTTATACAATCTTTATTAATAATAACGAAGCTTAGGCGAAATTCAATACGTTCAATAATATTGTTTAACAAGATTTGTTCGCACGCGTATACAAAACATAAAGGCAGCTGAGTAAACAAACATGTTTCAGATAAATAAACAAACAAACAACAACCTGCGGGTCCAGCTTGGGCCACTAACCCACACAGTGCAAACCCATTGCTCAGCAATAAAGAAGAGTGTGGACTTGGGAATAAACTTTCGTGTGTTGGAGTAGTAAACAGAATCTCAGAGTGGACAAGGGACATGTGTACATATGATTTACATTTGATGAATTTTAAAAGTGCAATGCTGCTTTTCATTTATTTTTGTCTTTTCTTGTTGCTTTTGTGCCAACTGACGCAGCAGTTTTGGAAACTTTTGTAGTTCAACCACCCGACAAAAGATGCAAGTTCGCCCAAGCATGAAGTATAAACAAAATTGCGCTATATATAATTTAAATTGATATACATTTGGTTTTCACTTTCGGCAAGTTTGTTGATCACATGTGTAAATGAAACATAAATACTTATACATATATTGCAATATCGATTTGTGTAGCTTCTGTGGGCTATCTTAAGCAGCAGACACACACACACACACACACACACACACATGTACGCTCTTACTAAATTGTTCGTTTTGATTGTGTTCGTTCATTCGTTTGCTCGTTCATTCGTTCGTTCGTTCGTCGCTTCACTTTCAGACACAACGGCACCAATTTTCCTCACTCATTTTCCCCGCAGAGAGTCAAGAGCTATTAGTCAAGCGCTGCTTAAACATGAATACTAATTTTACATGCATACATATGATCGTATATGCATGCATATTTACATACATATGTATGTGTGTGTAAGTGGTTTGCGCTTTTTCCTACATCTTCGTAGAATTTTGTAAGCAATAGTTAAGCGCATTTATCTCTGCGTGGCGTAATTTCATTTTATTGTTGTTGCTGCTGCTGCTGCTGCTTTTGCTTTACCCACATTTTTTTTTTAACTGCACAGTGGACAACAATTCAGGTTATGGCAACAACAACTAACTTGTTTGCATGACAACATCAGTATACATCACATATAAACATTTTAGCAACATAAGACAAGCTCTAAAAGCGTCTGGAAATACTAAAACAAAGCATGACAAACTTATGTTGACAGTGCATATATGTATAGCAAGACTAATGTTATTATTAAATACATATATAAATTAAGCTAGAATGCAGCACATGGCAAATACTCTGCAGCTACTAAGAGATTATTATTCTTAACTCTTCATATTCTATGCATGGCACTCACTCATGACTTATCAAGACTAAAATTATAAGCAGCCACCAATTAGTGGGCATATATGGCACACTAATACACACACACACACACACATACATATGTCAGCTTTGGTTAATGATAAGAAGCATTTGTTGTTATTGGTTCTTAATTTCATTACAAGTCTTGGAGCTTGTTCAAGCAGGTGCCATTGCACACACACACAAACACACATATACATGTACATTTGTGTGTGTGTGTGTCTGTGTTCGTATTATCCTTGAAAAGGTTCTTTGACACAAACGACAGCGCAAAAGCAAATTGGCAAATGCTGCCCCGTTGGCTAAAACAACAATGACGACTACTTTTCTGTGGTTACAAGACACACACACACAACTATATATACATATATGTATGTAACGTGAAAATGCAGCTGGCTATAGCCACGTCAACTAGACACATTCACTACTTAAAAGCAGCAGCAGCAGCAGCAACTAGCGCTAAGCATACAAGTTGAGCCCACCTGACGGATTTCCCAAAAACTAACGAATCAATATAACCAACTGAAACGTATGTAATTATATATAGCAAGCAAATTTTAATAATATAGCTTGGCTTATAGACTGTAGTGCCTTAGATGCAGACAGACAGACTGACAGACAAAAGAATATAGAAAGCAAATTTTAATAATACAGCTTGGTTTATATACTGAAGTTACAGGCAGACAAAAGTGGCGGCTGTTACATACTGCAGCACAACATTGAGACACCCTTTAAACGGCAAAGTGCATCACAACTAGCAGGCCAAGTGAACTTAAACGCAGTCGCAGGCTGCTTTGCTCTCGGCACTGAGATTACATTGCTGATAATGCTGCAGCGTAGCGTCGGCGCACAGGACATAAACGAAGAAAAAATACAAAAAACAATGGGCTACAACAATCACATATACATACAAACATATGTATGTATAAGGTAACAAAGGTAAAAATAACATTTAAGTTCGCAAAGTCGTGATTTTGACTTCAGCGATAAGGCGAAAGCAAAAAACGCGCAAACAGCAATTGTTGTTCTGTTTTGTCTGCCTTTGAGCCAATTTTACAAATGCATACACATACACACACACACACATACATATGTATGCATGTATGTAATGTAATTTGACATAGCACAATGAACCGATTTACTAGACTGCTTTAAAATAAAATACATACATACATTACGTGTAATAAAAGTTACTAAAAAAAAAACTTGAATTTCGTTAAACATGGTTTCAGCATTTACATACACAC
This sequence comes from Drosophila busckii, assembly GCF_011750605.1. NCBI lineage: Eukaryota > Metazoa > Arthropoda > Insecta > Diptera > Drosophilidae > Drosophila > Drosophila busckii. Next base: position 6,368,674 of record NC_046608.1, on the reverse strand, counting down.
ACACACACATACATACATACATTATGTATGTTTGTATTCAAGCAAAGCTAAATCGCCCCAGATTTTCATGCAATATTTTAGCTTTTGTAAGCGTTTTACATTTATGCACAAATCGTTCGATTTTTAGTAAAAGTTGTGAAATCGCAAGCTCTGTATATTGTATCCATTGTTTATAACAAATATGCTTCCTTACTCATCTCAGGCTCATCTCATTAGACACACTATTTAATTTAATTTGTGACTCACCATAAGATCGCCCGCAGTTGACGCCGACTGCAAGTAATGAGCTGGCATTGGTCATGCCATTGCCGGATGCAGTGGCGCCACAAGCGCCAGCCGCGCCATATGTGGCAGCACCGATGCTATTGGCTGCGCCAGCGCCGCCGTTGGAGCCAATGCCATTGCCACTGCCCAGGCCGGGACCGTTGGCGTTGCTGGGCTTCTTCCAGCCGCGCCAATTGTTGCACAGTGATTCTGCCTCGGAGCTCCAACTGCAGAGTGAATCCTCCTCGAAGCGTATGGAGTCGTCAAAACTGAACCGATCCATTTCTTCCGGATTCCATTCATTCGCACCGCCGCCACCGCCTGCATTTGCATCGGCGCCTGCGCCGCCTGCAGCATTATTATTATTATTATTATTATTGTTGTTATTATTATTGTTATTGCGGCCTGCTACAGCGCCAGCTGCGCCGCTAGCAGCTGAGGCAGCGGCATCGGCTCTATTGTTATTGCTGCCGTTGCGATTCGCCAGATTGAGGCTGAGGCCTGAGCTTTTGGGCGGCTTGAACTTGCTGGGGCACTGAGCTTTCCTCCCCCTCCACTACACCGCGCCTTAGATTATTGTTGTTGTTGTTGTCGCACACAATTCGTTTGTGGATGGATAAATGTTTGTTTGTAGTGCTGTTGTTGGTTTGTTTGTTGTTATATATATTTATACATATATATTTACGATTTATATTCTTATATTTTTTTTGTGTAAATTGCTCAAGATTTCGTGTAAAAGGCGAAGTGTTGAGCTATATATTTTTTTATAATTTTATTTTTATATATGTTGTATGTATATATTTATTTTAACATTTATATTTATGTTTGTATTTTAACTGCTTGTTGACAAGTGCTGCTTTGAAAACTATTTTATTTACACCTACACACACAAACACACGTACACTAGCATACATACATTGTTGTATGTATGTGCGTATGTATTAGTATTGTTGTAACACATGCGTTGTTGTTGGCTCTTCTATTTCGTTTTGGTTTTTATTTATATTTTTGTTTGCTTGTAGCGCAGGCTCTAAAAAAAACACACACACACACACACATATGAAATTAGCGCTCTTTTACACTTGAAAAAAAAATTTGTAAAAAAAAAAACGGCAACATTGTTTGTCGTGGTTCTTCTTATGTAGGACTCTTGTTCTTTGTACGTGATTTTGTAGCATCATTATCACATCTTTAATTGTGTTTTATTTGTTGTTACACTAAAAAAAACAATTGAAGGCTTAAGCAGCAAAATCAAGACTAAGCTCCAGTATAAGACACACACAGACACAGAGATACGTATGTATGTACGTATGTATATGTTCGCATACGCAGGGCAAATGAACTAAACGCGCTGCGTTTTGTTGCCACTGTGACTGCTCTGCCTATTGTTTATTGTCGCTATTGTTGTTTCATGCTATTTTTCACGGCTATGTGAATTTGTACCCCCCACAGCAGCAGCAGCGACGACGACACCAAGAGCGTGAGAGAGCAAAAGTCTTGCACAGGCAGCGTCACTGGGGGAGCAGTGACTACGAAATTTTGAATGCGTGTGTATAGGTGTGTGTGTGTGTGTGTTCGACTGACTGCCAAAATAGAGAACGCCAAAATGGCCAATTGTTGTTGTTGGTCATCGCACCAGCGCATTTGTATGTGTATTAACTTATGTATGTGTATATATATATGTATACAATTTGTATGTTTGCTTTGTTGCTGTTTTGGCTGCAGTTCGAACCAGCTGCTTCTTTATTGCTGTTGTTACTATGTGTGTGCGCGCGTCCCTCATCAACCTTTAATTATTATTCACTTTTATGCTTTCTGTTCATCTTCACTCGCTCCTTTTTTGTATCCTGCTTTATGTCTTGTCGCGAAACCTGCGCGCGCGTTCGTACGCTTCCTCTCTTTTGCTCTTTATCAACGTAGTATACACTCTAGCCTGCTCAGACAGACAGAAACATTCGAACATGCACACATATACAGCCGTACATATGGATATATGTATGTATGTATATACTAATGCAACGCTCCCGCACATACATGCAAGCAAACAACAACAGCACAACATCAATATATTGATATACATACATATATCAATGCTTACGCGTGTGTATGTGTGTGTGAGTGTGCACGAAATGCGTTAAAGAAAACGTTGAAAGAAAAAAAAAACCTTTTTGTTTGCCCGTTTCGAAATAACTTTTCTTTGTCACACACCACCTATGCACACGCAATCTGTTATGCACTAACCGCTGCACAATTAATTTCAGATTTTAGTTCTCATTTGCTGCATTTTCGCACTGTTTTTATGAATTTATACGGGTCTTTGTTGTTATCCATCACAAAAATCGCGTTCGGTGTTACAACTAAATTGTGGGAAATTCAGCAACACTGGCTATATCAAACATCAATACTTGCGAGTATCATCTCAAGTCCGACAACAATATGATGGATGAGTAAGAGCTTAACGATATCTTGTGCTCGATAGATTGTTGATTATTATCAGTTAGCCGCCACTCGCGTCCAAGCAAAACAATTTGTAATTTGATTTTAACTGTTTTTAAAGGATTCTTAAGGATGCCGCTCAAGGGCATGTGTATTGAGCTACGCCCCAATCTCTGCAGTGGCCATGTGCTGCTGCAGTTCGAGGAACCCATACGCGATAAACGCAAAACACGCATCGTCATCAAAGAGGACGATGTGCACATTGTGGAGAACGGCGTCGATGGTGATAGTGAGCTGGTTCTCCGTCATGACTGCTTTGGCATGGATATTGAACGTATATCTGTATTCATTGTAAGCGGTGAATATATAAGTTTTCGCTTCAACTATACGCACATCGATCTGGATGCACTGCAGCGTGCGGGCGTGCATGTGGAAATACATCCTTTGAAGCTGAGCTTTGAAGAGCGCTCACACGTGGTGGCGCTACAGTGCAGCAAATGTTACCATGAGGTTGTGCCTGGCTGCAAATACAATCGTCTGCGTGAGTTTCCTAGCGGTTTTGTGGATCCCAGCGAATTCTTTTGCCACAATCACGGTGACACATCTACAGCCAAGCCGCCCAGCTTGGTACCAGGTCCCAGTGATATGTACTATGGACTCAACTACGTTGTGCTTAACATGGCTGTGCTGCATTCGCGCGTCATCAAATGCGAGGGACACATTTACTGCAAACGGTGCATGTGGTTGCTGGGTATTTGCATTTTGAATGATGCCGCTGTTAAACTCTGGGCAGATGCTTTGCGCTTGCAGCCGGTTGCCACGCTGCCGCGCCAACTGTTTCAACAACCCACATTAACACAGCTGGTGCTGCGTATGCTTAAAGACTTCTGGCCTGATGCACAGCATCACTTTTGTACGGGCAACAATCGTGCCTTGCTTGTAGCGACCATGCCGAATCGTCATCAGCATTATATGCTATTAGAAATACTCGAATTTAAGCTGCGTATACTGCGGAAGGTGGAAACCACATCAAGTGTTGCTGAGGCTAAGCTGCAGCAATTTTATGCTTGTAAATTATATTTTCGTGTATTTGGCAGCTGCCAACATGATCCGTCAATACTGGCGGCATGGCAGGAGCAGATTACTATACCCAAGCTGGAAATGTCGCCGTATTCATTTCTAGCCCTACAAAGGCGTCTCACAAGTAACATGGAACTGGTGCCTAACGCCTGGCGTTACAACACAGCCGAGGAGAAACTGCAGCTAAGCTATTTTTTCTATGAAACCGAAGAGCAGGAGTTACTGCGTCAGCAAAAGGAACAGGAGCAACAACAGCAGCCAAAGGTAAGAGGAACATGTAATATATTTTAATTAATATGACTTACTTATCGTTTTTACAGCAGGGACCAGAGGTTAAGCCAAAGCAGCAACAGCTGAAGGAATATGAGACTGATACAGGCGTGGATGCCAGCCTGGATGAGGAGGATGAAAGTGATGATGAGCATTCGGATACGGATAGCGAAACGCACAATGCTTTGCACCATAAATATGCGCCCATAGCCGCCTATGAGCAGCAGCTGGTCAAGCGTTGGCCAAAACAGAAGCAGCTAAAGCACATGTCCAATTCACCTGATGGTGCAAATCTGTAGCTTCACTTCCTTTAACAAAACCATGTATAACTTGAATTATTTAACCTGAAGTGCTTATTGTTTTTGTTTTTATATTTTTATGTTGTTTATAATTTTATATCGCTTATAACTTTTAGCAACAAGTATTAATTAATTAACAAACATACATACATAGTACATGTGTATGTGCGAAGACAAAAACTTTATGTTGTGATTTGAAAAATCTCCAGTTAAGTTACCTATATATATTTGATTTAATGTGATTAAGCCGCAACTTATGTGTTCAGCGAATAAAGGCAAAAGCTATAACGCGACTATCTTTAATTATTGTTTTTATACACCCTGACATTTGTAAAGGCCTAATGGGGTACCTATGTATTTTTCGCTCTCTCGATGTCAAAGTGTATATAAAAGTCGGCTGTCGGCTGACTTGTTCTTACTTGGCGATGCGTCGCATTTGCTTGGTTTGCTCACTCATAGCCAGCTGAGCATTGTCCGCCTTATTAATCAGCGTGTCCAACTTGTCTAGCTGTGCATCCATTTTTAGTTGCTTGGCTGCCTTGGCAGCAGCCACCTGCTCCGCTGTGGGTGGCAGCATGGGAGTTGCAACTGCGGCTGCAGCTACAGGCTGTTCACTAACGCTTGGCACCTCCGCTGCGGCGCCACTTAGACTGCCAGCACGTTGAAATATGTTGGTTAGACTGCCGCATGCGCTTTGCTTGAAACGATTCAATTTCTGCTGCGTGCTGGACAATATGCTATTCAGCTCATCAAGTTTGCCGCCTGTAGCCTGCAGCTGCTCCTCCTGCTCCACGAGCACCTGCATAGATTATGTTGCTCTAAATACTTTTTTTCGTTTTCAAATTGTTGCCACTTTAAACTTACGGCTGCTTCAGCTGCATCTAACTCCGCCTGCTGTTGCTCCAAACGTGCGCTACGTTGACGCTCAAACTCAGCTTGGTCTGGTGCCTTCAGACCCAACAACTCCGCGCGCTGACACTCCTGCTCATAGCTATCCATGTTTACGAGTATATTTGCTGACAATGACACGCCAACTAAACAACACACCCATCGATTTTCGACTGATGCTTGCCACAACGCATGCGCTTACATCAATATAATAATACAAGATGTTTTTGTTTTTGGCATATTAATTGGATTTAAAAATCTAATATTTCACTATTCTCAGTGTTCAATTGAAGGGCTGAAAATTATATAAGGCTTGAGAGCTTATAAGATACTAAATAGTTAATTTATTTCACAATTTTTTATTTAATTTTACATTGCTCTCGTGAAACGTAATAAACAATTTCCTATGAAATTGAAAGAGAGCATTTGTATCTAGCATTGGATTCACAATTTTTCAAAATATACGCAGCACTATGCGTAGTTTTCAATTTTTTACCAAAAAAATTCTTATTTACAATTTCTAGACTAGTTTTCAGGGCAGCGTTCATAAATTTGTATATAGGACTCGGTTAGTGTTATCATCTGAGGTAATATCTCAGTCACATGTAGATCCTGCATTTCATACCACTGTCCATTGGCTTTATGTAGAATGTGGGCACGATAGGTGCCCTTCTTCGGATCACCATCATGCACTATATTCGCTACCAGATTGTATTTGGTATCCTTCACTGATTTGTCGCGTTGACGCATGCCCAATATATCACCAAAATCAACATTTCTGAAATTATAGATTTGCATTTGAAAACTTGCATTTATCCTGGAAAATCCATGCTTACGCTTTTGCACTTACTTTATGGGAAAATTAACAATGGTGGGATTCTTTTCCAGAAAGAAAGTGTTCTTGGTAAAACGCTTAATGTACAATATAATAAACTGTGGCAGTCGCGTAATCTCAAAGCGCTTCATGAAATTATCCTTGTAGGTTTTATACTCCTTCTCGGCGCTGCCATTGAATTTGGCTAGCAGCTGATAGAGATTTACTTGAGGTATAATATTTTCACGAAACTCATCCGTAAATAGCGGCGGTGGTGGCAAATCGCAGGTAAGATAAATAAAATTTGTATCCTCCACCTGATGTTTGTACTCCTCGGTGGCCAGCAATGTCTGCTTGGCTGCATCATCTAGCTCCACAGGCGGTATTTTGCGCGTGAAGATTCTCATCTCGCCCAGGAAAATCTTATACAATATAGATGAGTCGGGTTGCTTGTTGCCTTTAAGCGCTCGATGCAGCGTGTTCAAGAACCAGCTGAGAAAATCTATGGGATCGCCTTGTTCGGTGATTTGGAAACGTTTGCTGGACCACAGCACAACCGCTTGCAGCATTTCATGGGGTGAAACATGTGCCTTAAAGTTGCGTGGATTCCACATCTTACGCATGAGTTCGCCAAAGCGTTGCACTAACGTAAACATGGAATCTCCGGGTGGACGCTTGATTTTCGCATAACTCTGCTCGCGCAGAAAGAAATCCCGCAGGGGACTGACATGTGAGAGCGCATGCAGCACTACATTGCAGTAGTCGTTGGCCTTGATGTTGTTCAGGCCCACCACGCCCGGCAAATAGAGCACGCCGTCAACTGTGCGTGAATGCTTCGGCTGCACTTGATCCAACTTACTGATTTCGTTACGCAGAAATGTAGGATTGAGTACATACTTGATATCATCAAGCGAAGAATCTATGATCTCATAGTTATCCGGCAGGCAGTAGAAGCGCAATGTGTTCAGGTTGAGAAACACGTGATGCGCCTCGCCTACGGAATGCGTATAGGCGTGTGTGTTGGTGCCACGTCCCTGGAAATACTTACCACACACCAGGCAGGCATAAACATTGATGCGTGTCAGCGATATGGAGCAAAGTTTCTCAAAATCGAAGTCCAGTAAATTGCGATTTATGGTGTCCAAATATGGACATACACGATATTTAGGATTAAACACCGATGGCGTATCTGTGAGCAGTGAGAAATATAACTCAAATATTGTTCTGTTGTTGCCTTTGCTTACAGCTTACCATCATCTTCCAATTTGGTCTTTTCCAGCTTCGCGCGCTTTGCTACTGATTTATAAAGACATGTTTGGATTAAATAGCTAAATTGCTTACTAACATAATTTACCTGCTGGATGCGTTTCCGTCATTTATAATTGCTGAAAATATGCGTTAAAACGTTTAAAGAGTAATGCAATTAGTGATTTATTATTGTTTTTCGTCGGTGTCGGCAAAATGTGAGCGCTTTTAGTTCCGGACAAACTCAATTGAACGGCCTACATGCTAAATGAACCACTGAACCAGTGTTGGTAAGCGAGTTTGTTTTGCTGGCTTGAGTTGTAATTTTTTAAACCTGGTCTGAAATATTATTTGTAAAGCCTTTGGCGCGTGGACACTGTTGTTGAAAAGGACTTATCTTTTAATTTATCATTTTTTTTCTATTAATTTTGGTACGCAACTATAATTAATATGGGATACAACCCATTAAAACCAAATAATACGCTATCAGTAATCTGAAGCTGCGCGATAAGAGCTTAAATCTCGTATGACATTGAATGCCCTACTCTTCAGTTTTGCTGCGATCAGTTTAATTTGCAAAGATATGTGGAGCGATCTTAATAACAAAGTAATATTGGTAACTGGCACTGGCGCTGGTATAGGCAATGCTCTAGTCAAGCAACTAGCCAGCGTTGGAGCCACGGTTATAGCTGTGGCCCGCAATGAGGAGCAGCTAAAAGAGCTGGCCTCGCACGATACCAAGCGCATACTGACGCTGCAAGTGGATCTAACGAGCTGGCAGGGTGTGCGGCAAGCTTTGTCAACTGTGCCACAGCTGGATGGGCTTGTAAATAATGCAGGCGTGGCCATTATAAAGCCATTCGAGGAACTAACCGAACAGGATTTCGATACGTTAGTGGAAATGCGCGGTATTGAACTGAACTAAATTTACATTTTTTCGATGGCAGGCACTTTGATGTCAACATCAAGGCTGTGTTTAATGTTACGCAGGCATTGCTCCCCAAGCTGCGTAACGGCAGCTCCATAGTTAATGTATCCTCGATAGCGGCAACGCGCAGCTTTGCGGGCCATACAGCCTACAGTGCCACCAAGGCTGCATTGGACTCTCTAACCAGATCATTGGCTTTGGAGTTGGGCGCACGCAACATACGCGTCAACACAGTTAATCCCACAGTGGTGCTAACCAAAATGGGACGTGACAATTGGTCGGATCCTGCCAAGAGTGGTCCACTGCTGGCGCATATACCCTTGCAACGTTTCTGCGAGGTGCATGAGGTGGTCGATGCCATTGGCTATTTGCTAAGCAACAAGTCGAGCTTTGTCAATGGACATCACATTAATTTGGAGGGTGGCTACGCTGTCTCTTAATTAGTTATAATTTATATTGTGTTTTTGCATTTTAGTTAATCAAATTATACAATTTATTAGCACTCTCTCTATCAACTTTATAAGAGCGCAACATAAAGGGATTGGAGGCATTAATGCCTTAGATATCAAAGCGTAATTTACAAATTTTATGCTTACATTAACTTAAATGAACTTGGGCTTCCAAAGATTGTGAGAAAATGTTGTGGAAAAACATAAAAGTATGTTTTTTTTTGTTTAAATTACAGAAAATTGTAAAGCCTCAACTTTTAGACGTTTTGAAATTTGTTTTGCACATGTTTCCTAAATAAATTTCTTTTCAGTAAGTTACTTTAAAATGCTACATAACTGTTTAACTTCTACGAAAAAAAAACTGTATTTAGTGGTTAATTGCTTAAATTGTTTACAATTGTACATATACATAACTTTTGTATGTATATATATAGTTTAGACTTAAGCGCCCACTTTGGGCTGCTGGACTTGATGTTGCTTCTTTTCGCGTTCACGTCGACGCATCTTCTTGCGACGGCGATCAATAAGCGCCAGCTCGCCCTTGATGCTGTTGTAGGCTTTGCGCAGATCCTGTATCTGCTTGCGCAGTATGGAGATGCACTCCTCGGCGCTGAGTGAGGGATCTGCAAATTGTTGGAAATTAATTATTAATCTAGTTACATAATTTGGATTTTTTAAATTTACCCAATTCGACCAAAAAGTTGTAAGGACAAGGCCGCACGCCGCTGGTATTAACAATTACTGGTTGTTGTTGCTGCTGCTGCTGCTGTAGTTGCAGCACCATTTGCTGCTGCTGCTGTTGTAGTTGTTGTTGTTGCTGCTGCTGTTGCTGTTGCAGCTGTTGCTGCTGTGCTTGCGGCAGCATTTGCTGACGTGCACTTTGCCGCTGCGTGGTAACAATCGTATCCGAATTATCATCCGTATCAGAGCCAGCTATAAAAACAAAATAAATAAATACAAAATTCAACGAAAATATGAATTGAGCTAAGAACTTGCCAGTTGTGGTTGCTGTCGTCTTGCGCAGACTGTTGAGCTGCTGTCGTCGTCGCTTGCCCATGGCATGAAGTTCGCTTATTGTGGCATGCTGCAACTGCCCCTCGGTGTTCTTGCTGCTGCGTGGACGCTTGCGACGCAGACCCAACGAAGCTGCATTGTTATCCATGCCAGCGTACTTTTTATTTCTATAGAGCATGCTGCTGCTGCCAGCCTCCTCGCTGCTGTCATCCTGACTAGCGGGCGAATTTGGCGAGCTTGTGGCAAAGATTTGCTGCTGCTGCTGTTGTTGCTGTTGTTCCAGTAGCGCAGTTACAATGAGACTGCCACGCGGTGCTGGTTGCATCGTATCTGGCGGCAAGGGAGTTATGCCGGACAGCGGGGCTGCAACTGCTGTCGATGTGCTTGTCGGCTCATCCTTGCTGCTGTAAATGGGCGCCGGACTGCCCGGTATGGTCTCCTCGCAAAGCAAATTAATGGAAGCCTCATTATGAGCGGCAGCATCGCTAAGCAGCGAGTTGCTGCTGTCGGCGACAGGCGCAGGCGACGATTGCTGGGAGTCTAGTATAAAGCCTCGCGTTGGCGGCGTGAATACTTCTGATCGCGTGGGACTGGGCAGCTGGAATGTGCTTCTTGCAGTTTCCTCTGGCTTGATGTCACTATCCTGACTTTTAGCGCCGGGACTTTGACGCATGGTCATTACAACAGACACGGGTATTTCGGGCAGCACTATGGGCACACCTGTGGTCAAGCTGCTCGACGACGTTGTTGTTGTGCTGGGCGGGCTGGCGCAGGGCCCGGAGGCCTGCAGCAGCATCAACGGCTTCAGTGCTATGGGCGCGGCCACGCCCGACAGTTGCTTGGTGCCGTCCAGCTTGACGGGAGCCGAGTTGCTCAAGCTGTTGGAGTTCTCCGAAGTGGGACTCTTGGCATTGCTGGCACAATCCTCAGTGGGCACGTCTTCAATGACCAAACGCTGCTCGGAATCAGTGCTGTCCAAGGACTCATCCGAGTAGCTAGCAGCCCCAGTGGTGGGCACTGGCAGTGCTGCTGTTACCGCTGGTGGTGCCGCTGGCGTAACAGGCGGCGTGCTAGCCACTGGCGTCTTGCGTTGTTGAATGGCGCATTCCAGCTTTTGTATAGTCTCGCTTAGCTCGCTGTTCTTGGCGGGCAGCGCTGCTTCGAGTATGGACTTGGTTTCGGGACTGTTGCTGCTGCTGTGGCTGCGCTGCTGCTGGCCATAAATCATTGGCAAGATTGGCAACGGAGCGATTTGTATTTTTAGCGGCTCGCTTAGCAGCTTCAGCATTTCCAGCTTGGGTGGCAGCTCTGGCTGCAGCAGCGGAGGTTGCAGCTGCTGTGGTGGTGCTGGTGGTGGTGGTGGTGGTGGCTGCTGCTGTTGCTGTGGTTGCTCCTTGGCTGTTTGCTCCTTGTCCTCAATTTGCTGTTTGGTTTTGCTTTGCTCCTCCTCCTCCTTCTTTTGGCTTATGGCTTTGAGCACCTTGTCTGCTATGGAACTGGGCTTTTGCTCATACTTGACAGCATCCAGGTCAAAGGGTCCAGCGGTGCCGGCCAACAAGATCTTTACATTTTCAAGTTTCTCCAATTTGTTGTCCTTGTTGGACTCGCCGGAGCTGTAGCCGCTGCCTTCATTGGAGGTGCTCAGCTCGAAGACATTGCGTGTTTCCATAAATGGACTGCCCACAATATGTGACGCCGCTTGCTGCTGTGCCGACTTGGTTTGGTTGGTTGGTGTGCTTTGCTTGGGTGAGGATAGCACCAGGTTTGTTGCTGTGGGCGGCGTTGCAGGCGTTGTGATTGCTGCTGCTGCGCCAGGCGTTGCGGGCGGCTGGAGTGCATCGGTGAGCGCACGTGATGCCTCCTGCAGTTCTTCATTGAGTGCGGTTATGTTCAAATTGAAGCTTGGCGATTTGCGTAGCACATCAAAGGGCGTGGCATGCGTGGGTGTTGCTAGTACAGTTCCAGCAGCAGCAGCAGCAGTTGCTGATTTTGCTGTTGCTAATGAGGCTGTTGCTAATGAGGCTGTTGCACACTTGACGCCCGCAGTTGGCAGCTGTTGCTGCTCCAATTTGCTTAGCTTTGCCTTTTCCAAGGCAGATTCTTTCAAGGGCGAGCCGCGCTTTTTACCTTTGGCTGCTGTTGGGGTAGCAGTAACAACTGGCGTTGCCGTTGCTGGCGCAGTAGCAGTAAGACCAGCACCGCCAGCAGCTGCTGCTGCTGCAGCACCAGCTGCTCCAAATGGTTGCTGATGTTGCTCAAAGCTGTGCTGTATGGCGCTGGCTTTAAGCGCCTGCTTGCGTGCAGTTGCTGGGCTAACAGCAACAGCTGCGGTCGGTGTGCTGCTGGTGCTGCTGCTGAGATTGATGACACCAGTGCCGCTGGCAGGGGCACATCCCATGGAAGTCATGGGCGAGATGCGCTTGTTGAACTCAAACGGTTCAGTGTCTTTAAACTCGTAAATATCCGAGGAGTGCAGCTTGCTGCCGCCGTATTTTCCATCCTTAGCTGTGGCGCCACCAGCAGCTGTGGTTGTTGTTGTTGCCACACCGCTGCTTATTTCGAGCTTGCTCATGTCGGGCAGCGAGCGTGAGACCGAAGCAGCGCTGCTGCTGCTTACGGTAACGGCCGATTGATTGCTGCTGGAACAGCAACTGGATGAAGAGCTGGAGCTGGAGGGTGAGCAGGCAGCTGGCGGTTCCACCTTCAATGTGGCTGTTTCCTTAAGCAGCCCAGGCTCTATAAACTTTTTATTGCCCTCTGCTGCTGCGGCTGCTGCTTGTTGCTTCTTGAGCAGCTCCGACTTCTTGCCTGCTGCCAGGACGTTGGCTGACAATGTGGGTTTGGCCAAGATGGTTAAAGGCTTCTCCACAATAACCGAGGTGCACTTGCCAATCGACTGTTGCTGTGGGGCGCCAAATTTAGCAGGCGCTATTATACTTGATCGTTTTTCCAACGGCTTAATCTCGGCCTTAGTTTCCTCCTTGACTTCCATTTTGAATAGTTTGCAATCAGCTTCCTGTTTAACACTCAGCTCGGCTTCCTTTTTAGTGCTGCTGCTCTCCAGAGCTGACAGCTTCTGCTCATTGAGTGGGCCGGTCATTAATGCGGCCGAGACCTTGGGTGTTGGTTTATTCTTTTTATTATACGGCATTTTGTCAGACGACTGCGAGTCCTCATCAATATATGAATCTGTCTCTGAGGACACTTCCGTGGAGCTGCCTGTTTTCGGCTCCTGTTTGGTGTTGCTGGCAGAGTCGCTGGGCTCCGCTTTGATTGCATCCTTGCGCTCCAGCAGCTGCGGCTGGAATCCCTTCAACTCCGAGCGTATCTCGCTGAGATCATAGTCACGCCCCTTGCCAGCTATGGCGCTGCCGCTGCTGAGCGCACGATTGCCAGCGCGCGAACGTATTGCTGGCGATGATTGCTGTTGTGCGGCTGCAGCTGCCTTGCTCGACTGAGCTGTTGCTGCTTGTGGCTGCTCATCGTCCTCCTCGTCGCTGTCTTCGCTGGCGCTTTGTTGACGCTGTGCTGCGAGTTTTTTGCCGCTAGCAGAAGTTGCTGCTGCTGCTGTAGCTGCAGCAGCTTTCTTCATTTGCTGCTGCTCCTTGACGCTGAGACGCTTGGGTCGACGCACTGGCTCGTCGAATTCGCTGTCTGTTTCACTGGCCATTGAAGCGTCCGATTGATTGGCTGATACAGATGCTGGACCGGATATGCGTCTTGGTGTATTGCTGCTGCTGTTGGTGCTGCTGCTGGGGAGCGTGCGGGTAGGACGCTTCTGCTTAGGCTGCGACTGCGAGGCAGCAGGCGATTTGTTGCGGCTCGAGTTGGAGACCATTGAGGAGGGTGTGGTGGAGCGTGGCGGCATGGAATCGCTGCGTCCGCGTCCACGCTTACCGCCTGCTGTTGTGGGTGTTTTGGCGCCGGCTTGTTGCTGGGTTGCCTTGCCGGGCGTATCCTTTAGCATCTGCGCACCTGCTCCGCTGTTGGGCGCATTGGCGCCTGGTGTACTGCTGCTGGTTGTGGGTGCGCCACCACTATTGGCGCTGCTGGTGCTCACAGTTCGCGTCTTTTGCTTCGAACCCTTGGTTAGATTCTCAGCAATACGCTCGCGTGGCACCCACTCATCATAGCGATTGTTCCAGCCCGTATAATGCACCAAATACAGCGGCACGCCGCGTTGCACGCCTATTTCGATCACCTTGGCTTCGTAGGTGCTGCCATGTGAGCTCGGCGATTTCTTCTCATGATAGTTCACCTTTAGCTTGTCACCGACGCCAACTATAAAGTCTCCCGTGTCGATTTTCTCGACGCTTATTTCTTCCTTCTTACGCTTGCCGCGCTTCTCATCGGGTTTCTCCGCGGGCTGTTTGCGTTGTTGCTGTTTCTCCTTCTTTGCACTAGCTCCAGAACCTGGAGCGGCAGTAGCTCCTCCAGTTGTTGCTGCATGGGTTAGAAAGAGAGAGGGACACAGTATTAATATACTATTGCTATTTCATACTGTTTTGTGTCTGATTAATCGTTTGTCGATTAATCGGTATGCTACATATCGATGTTTTAGCTAAGATGGTGCAAGTTTAATTTTGAATGATAGCGACATAAATAATCATAAATAGTATAATGAACAATTTTGAATAGTATGTATAAAACAAAAAATTATATATTAAAGATATAGTCTATGCGTTTGAAAATCTTAAATATATAATATTCAGCATTGATAGTACAATTTATGATTGTTTTTTTATATAATCAAAGATATAAAATTGTAAACAAAGATAAATAAGGTAGCACCTATACGATATGCACATATATCGATAAAAAGCACGACGAACTGACGCATCTTTAGTGCTTAGATTGCTGCTGCCCATCATTGCCGGTGCAAACAACAAAATTAGTATTAACAACAAATTGTCAAAGCAACTGAGGAGAGATCTTCAATACAGAGCCCAAAATCTAAGTTGAGATTAGTTGAGAGCAAAAGTGAAATCGTTATCAGCTGAAGCGAAAGCGAACAACACGACGTCAAAGCTCTTGGGGAGGGAGAGGCCAATGCCGCATTGGAAGGCAGCGTGATAAAGCGAACATAAAACGGGCTTAGTTGCTGTTTGATTTGTTAGCAACAGGTGCTTATATAATTAATAGAAATAGGCTAGCAATGCGTTGGCGTTTACTAGCACAGGCGGCCAATAGGCAATTGTTGTGGCAGCAGCAGCACCAACAACAGCAACAGCGATGTTGCCGTCGTTTGCTAATGACAACAGGCGCGCAGCAACAGCAACAACAACAAGAGCAACATGATGAGCATAATGACAATAGCAACAATTTGAAGGCTGCTAAGTATGGTATGGCAACATTTGGAGGCATTGCTGCTGGCGTATTGCTGTTCAAGAAGCTGGACAACCAGCAGCAGCAACCAAAGATAGAGTCCCAGTTGACGCCGTCGCCTGCAGGATTGGATGACGAAGCAGCAGCTCGTCTGTGGCATAGCACAGTGCGCCAAGATTTGCCCACATACAGCTTGGATGAAGTGCAGAAGCATAATGCACCCGAGCAAGGCATTTGGATAACCTATGGCTTGGGTGTCTACGATGTGACTGAATTCGCACCCAATCATCCTGGCGGCGATAAGATTCTGATGGCTGCTGGCAGCGCTATCGATTCATTTTGGGCCATCTACCAGCAGCACAACACGTTGGAGGTGCTGGAACTGCTCGAGGGCTTTCGCATTGGCAATCTGCATAAGGATGCGGTTGCTGCCAATGTGGAGGAAGAGCTCGGCTCACCGTGGGCACAAGAGCCAAAGCGCAATGCATTGCTGAAGCCCGCCAGTGAGCGTCCCTTCAATGCAGAGCCACCTTTAGCTTTGCTGGGAGAGCATTTCTATACGCCCAACGAGCTCTTCTATGTGCGCAATCATCTGCCCGTGCCTGTGATGCAGGCAGAGCAGTATGAGCTGGAGCTGGACGTGGAGGCGGGCGCAGCTGCTGGCCAGCCGACGCGCACTCTGACGCTGGCTGAGCTCAAGGCGCTGCCCAAGCATTCAGTAACTGCGGCCATTATGTGCGGCGGCAATCGTCGCTCCGAAATGACACGAGTGAAGCCAGTGAAGGGTAAGACACAAGCACAAGCTCGATTGAGAGGTGGGTCTCTAATGTGTTTTGCTTTCTAGGCTTATCCTGGGGCCCTGGCGCTGTAGGCAATGCTAAGTGGTCGGGTGCACGTTTGTGCGATGTGCTGCAAGCAATGGGCGTGCAACCGAATGAGGACTTGCATGTTTTATTCGAGGGCGCCGACTTGGATCCCACATCGCATCCCTATGGCGCTTCGATACCGCTCTCTAAGGCCTTGGATCCACGTGGTGATGTGGTGCTGGCCTATGAAATGAACGAGGAGCCACTGAATCGAGATCACGGCTATCCCATACGTGTCATAGTGCCGGGCAGCGTGGGTGCACGCAATGTCAAGTGGCTGACACGCATTATAGTGGCGGATCACGAATCGGATTCGCAT
The DNA here is from genome assembly GCF_011750605.1 of Drosophila busckii. Lineage (NCBI taxonomy): Eukaryota > Metazoa > Arthropoda > Insecta > Diptera > Drosophilidae > Drosophila > Drosophila busckii. The sequence goes on along the minus strand of NC_046608.1, from coordinate 6,352,477 downwards.
TGGCAGCAGAACGATTACAAGGGCTTCAGCCCCAGCACCGATTGGGATACGGTGGACTTTAAGAAGGCGCAGGCAATACAGGCGATGCCTGTGACCTCTGCCATATGCACACCGCTGCCAAATGAGCGCGTAAAGCCCGATTCCGAGGGATTTATAACAGTGCGCGGCTATGCCTGGAGCGGCGGAGGTCGTCGCATCGAGCGTGTGGACTTGACCAGCGACGGTGGCAAGAGCTGGCATGTGGCGCAGCTGGAGCAAGAGACTGTGCCCGATGGTCGCCATTACGGCTGGTCGCTGTGGACTGCACGCGTGCCGCTTAGCGCGGAGCAGCGCAAGCAAGAGGGCCTGGAAATCTGGGCCAAGGCTGTGGACTCGGCCTACAATGTGCAGCCAGAGGCCTTCGAGCATATCTGGAATCTACGAGGAGTGCTGGCCAATGCCTATCACAAGGTTCCAGTCAAATTAAGCTAAGCTGAGCGTATATATGAAATCTAAGCTGACGAAACTATTGAACAACTTGTAAAATTTTTAAGTATTAAGTAAACATATGAATACCTGTGAAGAGTCAAGTTGCAATGGCAATGAATTTAAATTTCTGTAGCACTTACCCGGTGTGGGCGACGCGTCCCGACTGCGACTCGCCGCTTTGCTGGAGGCGTTGCTGTGACTTGCTTCCTTATCCGTGCTTCTGCGTGTGGTAACTCCAATGGAAGTAGTAGAAGCAGCAACAGCAGCAGCAGCTTTAATTTTGGATAGGGGTATATCTGCCTCCACGTCTTTGGCGGTGGCGGTGGCAGCAGCAGCAGCAGCAGACGCTGCAGTTGAAGTAGATGCTACCAAAGCTGGAGCAGCAGCCGCAGCAGTAGCAACGGTTGGACTTGTTTCAGTTGCAACTTTTGCAGTAGAAGCAGTAGCAGAAACTGTTGCTGTTGCAACAAGTACAGTTTCAGTTGTAGCCGACTTCTCTTCATATTTTTCAACTAGACTTTTTACTTTGCCGGCCGAGGCCTTGCGCTTCTTGACAGGCGGCTCAACAACAACGGTGGGCTCGCTTGCAGGCTCCTCCTCCTCGGCAGCAGATTGCGAAGTAGTGGAGACGGTCCTAGGCTTCTTAGCAGTGCTTGTTGTAGTTGCTGTCGCAGCAGCGGCGGCGGAAGTAGTTGCAGCAGGAAAAGTTGTTGTGGCTGTTGCTGTTGTTGTTGCTGTTGAGGCTGTGGTAGTTGCTGCTGCAGCAGCGGCGGCTGCTGCTGTTGCTGCTGCCGCCGCAGCTGCTGCGGCTGCTGCTTGATTAGCCATCGCCAGCTTGCTCATGGTCTCCGCCTTGGATTCCGCCGGCTTGGGCGAAGCTACCGAATTTGCGCGCACTAAACTGCGTCCTTTGCTGCGATTTGAATTGCGTGATGTCATTAGCATAGAGCAGCCCAGCTTGCGATGAAAGTCTCCATAGGGTTGTAGAAATTTCTTATAGGCCTGCTTCACCAGATTCATGATACTAAATGTGCATGGCGTAAAGCCCAAGCGCACGGCTATGACCTTCCATTGATTCTTGGCTGTGACACGATTGTAACCGCCACGCTTTTGAACAGCACGGAATAAGCGATAGAGATCCACATCCTTACTTTGTATGGAGGGCACCTTGTTGAGTGGTGTTCCACGATCATCCATGTATTTGTATAGTTGGGCCACAAATAAATCTTTCTCCTCATGCGGCTCATCATCGGAGGAGTCGCTTTCAACTTCAGCCTCATCATCGGTGGTTAGGGTAGCGACCCCGAACAGTGAATCTCGATCCCAGTGGGCAGGCAATATGCTGCTGTCTAAAAATTCCAAGGCTGCCTGCACCGCGGGCACATCTTGTTTGCTGGCCATTTCGCGCGTAAATTCGGTGGCCTCCTTTTTGGGCACCGTATAATAGCGTCCATCCTTAAATGAACGCACCAGGTATTCGTCTTTAACGCGTATGCGCACGGTGGCCTGTTGATAGTTCATTATGAAAATTAGGTCCATAATGTACAAAATCATTGCAAGACTTACCTGCTTGCTGGCTTGAGCTGTGGGCGCCACCACAAGCGCTGGAAACCATTTCTCTTTGTCTTTTTTCTTGGATTCCGTTTCAACGCATACCACTTTGCCAATATGCTCCTCTTTCTCATTGACCACCTCCTTGGGATCGCATTCATCATCATCATCGGAGCTATCATCGTTCAATTGACCACGCCGTCGTCCACGACGACCGCCTACTACGGGATTGCCAAAATGCTCTGGATGTGTTAGTGGCAACTGATCTAAGGTTTCGCTTTCATTAAAATGTCTGCCGCTCTTCAGACATAGCGCCGTGCGACGCAGCGTGGTAATGTCGCCATCATCAAACACCACTGTATACTGTGAGCAATCCTGTACCTTGAGTATGGTGGCCTCTACGGTCTCTTTTCGATCTGGATGGCGCACTTCGACTGTGGCGCCGACGCGCATCTGACCCACCGCTGTTTTAACAGCATCATCGGGTACTATGCCCGTGCCCAGACCTTGTTTATAGGCAACCTTCACTTTAATATTGCGGACTACTTTGCTAACTTTCGCCTCGCAGAAAGCACCCTTGTATTTGGCACTCACCTCCGTGCCCACGGGCAGCGATGGTGGATCGTCCACTTGCTGGAATTAACGCTTGATTATTTATATACTTTAAAAGGAAGAATATGTTAAGCCTTTACCTGCATATTTGATTCGATTTTGTGTTTTGTAATTTGTTTTTGTAACTATTTAGTTGCAACTGTACATTTTTGCACTATGCGTAGGCGCAGCAGCAAGAGCCCTACCACCTTCTCTCCCTCCCCACAGTTGGCACAATTTGCCGCGTTTCGTTGCACTCTTGGTTTATTAACTTTTTTGTTTTTCTTTTTTACTTGTTCAACTGCTTAGTGTAGTGTAACGCTTTTTCTTTCGTGTGCAACTAATATTTTACTTGAATTTTAAAGATTTTGGAATTGTTTTGACTATTTTTGTGCCAAGTATAGGATTTTTCATCACTTCTGCGTTGTTTGAGCGTCTAGCGATGTAAGAGTTAGGGTTGTTGTTTCCCAATCGATAGTCTTTACGCCAAAACTATCGCAAAGCTCGTGTAAGTTTCTCTTATCAGCACTAAAGCAAATAAAATTACAAAGTGTAATCAAAGAAGGTGGCCTTTATTTTCAGTTTAACATACATTTTGTAAAATTAAATGGCTTGTCCTTCTTGGTTTAGAACGAAATACAAAATGCACTGCGCCCATCGATATTTGGCAATAATGTTCGTTCGGAATAAGTTCAATTGAACTACCCATGAATGTGAATGAACGCACAGCGTCCCTGGTTGTTGTTCAAATGATTTTATCGATAATAAAGTGGGCGCGCTTGCTACATACATTTGAAAATACAGCAACAGCGAAAAATTGCGAAGATAAATTTAGAAAATGGAGTTAGAAAGAGAGAGAGTCTAGAGGGAGAGTGAGAGGGTGCTCTAAACAGAGAGTGCAAAGAATGTAAGTCGATGAAGAGAGAGTGAGATAGAGAGAGTGTGATAGAGAGAGAGAGAGAGAGTGTGTGAGAGAGAGACGGAGGGACAGAGAGAGAGATAGAGAGAGGGAGAGGGACAGAGAGACAGAGAGAGAGAGAGAAGGACAGAGAGAGAGAGAGAGAGAGAGGGGGGGAATAAGGAAAAGAGATGCCTAAATGAATAATCAGCGATTGCCAATTGAGAAATGAAAAAAGAGAGTATTAGCTTTTAAGATCACTGACACTAATGCACTTCGATCTTCAATTCGATCTGAACACGTCAAGGGCTGATCGCACACTGAGCTCGCTCCAAGGAGTGGGCCGTCCTTTATACCTGAGTGACCTTACACACTTCCCCACCCACACTCACTACCACTTTCACTCTCACTTGCCTTAGTAATGATTTAATTTACATGGACCCATATTTTTCATACAAAATCTTTGAAAATCTTCTTTTGCAGTAGACCATTATGCCAGAAATGTTGCAGTGCAGTATTTTTTATTTTCAAAGCCATTAATTTTTAAAAATAAAAAGTATTATTATAATGCGCGCTTTTAAATTTATTTTCAAATATAATTGTACAGTACAATTCATTTGAACAACAATCGGAAACGTTGTTCGTTTGTTCATGTGAAGCGATCTTTACGTTAAGTTCGCGCCTTTTTCTTAGCCACTTGGCGCATTAAGTCTCTTTTAATGATAAAGTGTAGCTGTGTATGTACAATCAAGAATTATAAAATGTAAACATATACAAATATATATAATATAATATAATATATGTACTTAATGCTTGGTGAAACTGTTTACAGCTAGTTGGACAGCAAAGCTTCAGGAGTGTCGGACAGCAAACTCTACAGACAAGGAAATTAAAAGCCACAGGTAAGTGATCTAAAAATAATTTGCTGCACACGGCAAGCTTACGGGTGCTAATTGAATTTAGGCTAAATTTTGTGTTTTTTTGAACAATTACAATAACAGGACAACAAGCCGAAAAGGCATTGAGTTAGATTTAAATGCACACTTTTGGTAGCCAAAGGGTGAGGGGGGTGCAACAATAAATTAGTTGAATGGCAATAGCATTTGTTGTATTCAACTTCTGACTGAATGACTTTCGCATTTAGCATGCTAACGCTTAGGGCTGCCACCCACACACCCGCAAGGAAACACACCATTGCATATTTACTCACCACCCCCGCCCGCAACGCTATTTACCATTTGTGCATGTAGCATTGAGCTTCTGCGTGCGCGCAAACAAAGGCCAATAATTTTCTGCTGCTGCTGCCGCCCGTCAGCTGTCTGCTTTTCAATTATCATGCAAAAAAGGCAGAAAAAAAATTATACAACAAAAACTGCAATGGAAGAAAAGAAATGCAAAAGAAATCAAGAGAAAGGCAAACAAAAAATGTAATGGCCAAGGCATAGGAGCGTTAAAGTAAAAGGGGTTTTCTTTTTATTTTCGTTTCAAGGAATAATTAGTGTGCATTTCCGTTAGCTCAGCACCCATGTGTGTGTGTGTGCAACATTTACTTTTCCACTTCGTTTGCAACAATCAAATGTAACAAAGGCATTCATGCAGCATGAGGAATAAACTGCCTGGCAGAGCCAGGAACGCAAAATAAGAATACGCTGCTGCTGCTGTTGCTGCCACTGATTGTGGCAGTAGTATTTTGTATGAAAATTTCGCCGAATTTGGGTCCATTTAAATTAAATCGTATTTAAGCCCTATCTCTCACGTTAAGAAGTTATGGACATTTAAAGATTTTCAAGTATTTTTTATGAATTCGCAAATTAGGATCATATAATTAAATGTTTTTAAGCGCTTATCTCTAACCGTTAGAGTTAATGGGCATTTAAAGATTTATCAAGTTTTTGTATGAAAATTCGCAAATTTTGGGGGTCCCATAAAATTAAATCGTTAGTTAAGCGCTATCTCTCCGTTTAGAAGTTATGGGCATTTAAAGATTTTTAAGTATTTTTATGAAAATTTCGTATGCTTAGTGATATAACGAAAGTTATGTTCATCATTAATGACTTGACATTTGCTAGTGAGAGCAATTCTTATAAACTTACTTGGTCAATCCAGCTCCACAGATTCCTCGTAGGCCAGCAGTTTAACAATATTAATTATACATTAGTCACCACTTACAATTACCCCTTACCCACTTTCAGTAACATTAACAATAACACAGAAGACTGGACTTCAATCCACAGTTATATAATATAAACATTAATAAAACTGTAAACATAAACCGAATTAAGTAAAGATCCATTGATCATCATTTATTAGTTTCCCAAGCTTAGTTTAAGTTTCACATAAACAACGATATACGCAAATAACGTAAACATAATCAACAGTGGACTAAAGTAACGTAAACACAAACAACGATATGCGCAAATATCGCAAGCAAGATTCGTTCTATGCATTGAATATTGTAAACAGGAGTTAGATATAAGAATCAACTATGTACAACGAAAGTTTTAATTCGGCACTCAAAGAGAACATTCCTAAATAAAGAGAAGAATTCTTGAAGTGATAAAACCAGGCTTAACGAACAATTACACACACTAATACTCAATCTTTATACGCTCAAAGACATACAAAGAATCAGAAAGTGTAAAAGAAAAACAAACAAGTTATACTTGTGCCCCTCCAAAATATAAATCTCAAGAAAACCATAATAAAAAATAAAAAAGAATAAAAAAAAGTAGGATCAGGGCAAATGGCAGTTGCCTTGATGCCTCTTAATACTGTTTCAGCAGAAATATCCATATATATTGGTTGATAAAAAATCTGGTAATAATACTGAACAAAAAGCTAAAAATCAGCAAAGAAATACAAACAACCAAATACAAAGAAGCCAAAATACAAGGCAGACTAATAATTATTACAATCAACAACAAAACCTTTTGGTTAACTTTTTAGTTAATTACCCTTATATAAACCAAAAAGGAAATACACGACAACATGCCCCTCCAGAACCAATGAGTGTATATCACATAACAGACGAAGACAATACAACCACTGCAGATGAAAATCTACAAGATTTGTTTACCCAGTAGCCACGGATGAGAGGAAAATATTATCAGAATTAACAATTGATGGACGCAGATTTATATTTTTAGTAGACACAGGGTCCAAAAAACATTTATGAAATAATTGATAAATACACAAAAACAATTAACGCCATAAACACAAAATTTGTAACCAAAAGTACGTTCAAGATGGGTGGCTTTACCCCTAGATAAATCATATGATTTTCTATTGGGTATGGTATTGGGTATCAATTACAATTCCAAAAAAATATTGCTAAAGTACCAGGCATAACTCAAGTGTGACGTAATCTGACCACACAAGAGTGCAATGTGTAGTTTATGTGCTGAGTCGCCCATAAGTGCTCTCCACTCTAAGAATATATAAACATAATACTCCCTCACTTTATATACAAATGTTCTTATAAACAAAAAGCGTAAGCTTAAGAAAAACCAAATATAAAGATTCATTTCAAATAAAAACAAGCTAAGTCTTAAGTTGACTTTGCTGTAAACTAAAAGACAAACTAACGAAATTTGCAGCATTTGACACAAATTAAAAATAAGACCTACACATATAAAGAAAATTTGTATTTAAGAGAACTAAAACCAAGTAAAAGTTGCACATTGTATAATAAATGTAAAGTTTACATTCAAAAATAAATCGAGTATGGAACAAATAGACGATCAAACAATAATAATGGGAAATGTTAAAAACCAAACATTAATTCAAAATTGTAACAATAGAAATATCATACTTAATGGAAACGACTTAATACAATTTGTAAATAGCAGTATTCAAATATTATCTGAAACATTTTCAAATGAACAAATAGAATTCTTTGACAGATTTTTCTACCTAAGCCAATCATATACAAACATTTTGAGCACTTCACATTCAAAAATTTGGAAAATTTAAAAGACATAACAGAACAAAAATTTCATAAAAAATGGGTTATGGAATGGCAATAATCCTTAAAATAATTATGTTTTAATTATACTATTTTATAATATGTTAAAATTAACATTACAAGAATTCAGGAGAATTCAAACTCTGATGGTGGATGAGTTATACATTTGTCACCCCTTACAGTTACCCCTTCAATAAATTAATAATAAAACTGTAAACATAAACTGTAAGTAAAGATCCATTGAGCATCAGTTATTAGCTTTCCAAGCTTAGTTTTAGTTTCACATAAACAACGATATGCGCAAATAATGTAAACATAATCAGCAGTCAAACAGAACGTTCAGAAATAAAGAAGAGTGAGAAAGTGTTTTAACTCGGATGTAGGTTTTTGTTAATTCGCACACCGCTTGTTCACTCGCTCACGGTTCAAGCAAAACTGACTGACATACGTGACCGACGTGCGTTCTTATTCACTCAGCGTTCATCACATGTCAGCGTCGCTGCTCGCGTCTTTCGTTTGTTCACTTGCGCTTGCTCGCTCAGCGCTGCTGCGGCTAAACTTGAGCGTCGCCGTTTCGTAGCTTAGCGAGCATCGCTCAATGAGTGAGCTCAGCTCTGCTGCGGCCGAGCGAGAGCGTGACCGTTTCATTGCTTGGAGAGCGCTCAGTTCAATGTGCATCGTACGATGAGTGAGAGCGTAAGTGGGTTTTGCTTTGACTTTTGATCTGTCGCTAGGCGCTGCTGCTGCGACTGAACTTGAGCTTCGACGTGTCGCTGATTTGAGAGCGACGCTAACTGTGCATCGCAGGATGAGTGAGCGCTTGAGTGGATTTTGCTTTAACGATTGATGTATGCAGACTTGATGTTATTTTCTTCAAAGCTGTGAGCTAACGTTACAACATGCATTGAATATTTTATTTGAAGTATTAAATGAAATGTTCTTATTTGCAGAATAATTAATTGGACTGTAAGTTACATTAAATTACTTTAATACCAATGCAGCATACTTTTGCGATCTATATTATTTTATTGCGCGCTGGAAGGATAACTAAGAAACTGTTAGATTTGACCTTAAAAAAAAACAATGAGGTGTATGGCAGTATATTTATTTTATTTATTATTGTCAAACAATTTTATTAATATTTGATAACAGTTTGTATGAATTTTTGATCAGAAAAATAATCAAAAATAATAATGAAGACTAATTAACACAAATAAATAAACGAATCGTTCTAGTTTCTTCATTAATTAATTATTAAATTGTTAACCAAAGTAAATCAATTAAAACTTTACAGATACAGATTTAAATAAGTAGAAATACTTGCTGCAGCTTCCGTTAAAGCAGAGCACGCAGCTATGATCTTCAGTCCAGTGTCTCTCCAGGATGGCGGGACCGATTGCTATGAATGGATCTGTTGGGACACTCTTCCGTATCTTGTAGAGGATGACGTATAAAATCTCAATGTTACTCCGTTGGGCTTTAAAGTTTTGTAATTTTCTGGCATTTATATTTTGTTTTTCATTTTTTTTTATTATTATGTAATTCTTTTACTTTATGTAAAATAAGAAAGTATTAATAGGTTTTTTATTAACAAATTTGTTGAAGGCAGGTATTTATGTTATTATATGTTAATGTATATCTTGTATATAAATTACAAGTCGTTTTCATTTGGTTTTCTTTTGTTTTTTGCATTATCATTTAAATTTATAATTATATAATTATTAAATGTACTTCAGTTATCATTATTTCTAGCATCTCTTACTTAATTAAACTGCATCGTTACTTAGTGTATTCAGTTAAGATATTTCCTTTTTTTATAAGTATATGTATATGCATTATAATTAAATTGTTTTTTGTTTTTCTTTGTTTTAGCATTTAAATTTTCACTAGTTGTAAATTTCCTCGCGTGGATTGTTTTTTTTTAGCATTTTCTTTTTAATAGTTTTGTATAAAATTTCGAGCTACTTTAGATATTGATTTCTCATGTGACTTGCTCATGTGACCAATTAAAGTTAACGTTAACGTCAACGTTAGAGTTAAATGTAAAGTAAGGGTAAAGAGAAATTTACAATTTACAAAAATATATATAGAACCGATTGGTAAACATTGGTAAACAGAAACAGCCTCATACCACATGATACCACAATAGAACACAATGCAAGACACTGTTAACATATACATACATATACTGTAACTACATACATACATATGTAATATGTTTCAAAAAAAATTCGGTATACTATTGTACAGTTGCACTAGAGACTACGATTATGAGAGAACTTGAAGTAATTTGTACAAAACATGAGGGCACGAGGTACGAGAGCTTTTGGAAGAACAAATCCAAACGAACTTAGCGAGAGCAGCGTACTTTGCACTTTTGCTTTTTAATGTTTTTGGTTTTTTTTTCTTTCTGGTTTTATATTGCAATCAATTGTTTATATATATGTATATAAATATTATTAGCTAGAATGTTAAATAGGCAATAAGCTGCATGGACATTGCTTATAAGTATGCTTGGACAGCCAATTTCTAAATACAAGGCATTTTTTAAATGAGAAGAGAGAGAGAGACTAACACGTGAGAGTTTTGTCAGTAAGAGTTACGATAGAGAGAGATAGAGAGAGAGAGAGAGAGATGTTGAAGAAATTACTTTAAGCATTAATTATGCTAAAAATTGTTCCCTATAAATGGCGTTTAAATAAAAACCATAAATACTGCTAGCATATTTGATATTCAAAAAAAATTTCCATTTAATTAATTGCATTGATTTGTGTTAGGCCAATTTGTTAATTAATAAATTAAAGCAAAAAAAAAAAATACGAATATTTCTCAAATGTATATATATTACAATTGCAATAATTTAATTATTAATTTTGTACTCAATAGGTTAAATTTGTCTTTTTTTATGGTTTTTGTTTTTCTCATTTTTTTGGTTTTTATATTTCTATACTTTGGCATTTGAATGAAAGCGAACTGTAAACTCTTTAATTCATACATGTATTGTATGCAGGTGTGTGTGTACGTGTGTGTGTGTATTTCTGTGTGTGTGTGTGTGCTTAAGGCTCAATAATAAGTGCTTGAGTAACAAAATGAAGCAACGACGAAGGCTGAGCTTAGGCTCGCTCTGCGGATTTACGCATACCACAGCGAATTTTCTATGTAAATATATGTACATATGTATGTATGTATATGTATGTATGCATGCATGTACATAGGTTCGCGGAATGTTTTTTTTCAGTTAGTCTAGTATAAGTTTAAGTATAAGCATTAAAGTACGAATCACTTAGCCATGGATTTTTGACACTAGTTAAACGCTATTGTATGTAAAGTATGCAAGTATTATCGGATTTGTTTCATAAGTATGCTTATGTACATATGTATGGTATGTACTGTAAGTATATGGAAAGTTGTTGTAATTATTGACTATTTGCTTTATGTATTGTAGTACATATGTAATATGTATGATTGCATTTTTAGTTGCTATGAACTTATGAACTTATGTAATTTAAGCTACTATTTTTTGTTTTCCCTTTTTTTGTTTTTTTTGTTTGGTGTATTCACGTTACGCTTTTGCATTTGCTTATGGGTTTCATTTGCTTTGTCTTTTGCATTTTGTTAACAACTATACTAAAAATTTGGTTGTTGCTGTTCTTCTTCGTCTTCTTCTTCCGCTTTGCTTATATATTGTTTGTCTTTTTGGTTGTTGTATAGTCAGTGTTAAGTTTAGCTAAGAGTACTTAAGTTAATGGGTTCTCATTTAGGTAAATTACATTATTTGTGCGCACTTCATCAATATACCATAGTCCAACTTCTACTTCTATATATTGATTCATAGATTTAACTATCTAGACGCTTACTGACTGGAATTACTTTAAGACTTTCTCATATTTTAAGGTCGAATTTAATTTACTATTTTCTTTTTTTGTATGTTTTCTCTTTGCATTTTTTTTTTTGATTTACTGAATCACACTAATGTGCATAGTTCTATTTTCCACACTGTTACATACATGTACATCATATGTTACATCATCATGTCATCACTATGTAGCTACTAAAGTTCATTTGCATTATTGTTTGTCAAAAAGTTGTAGGCAGGAGAAAAAGAATCAATTTATCTACATATTACTAGCTATATACATATGCAAATCTTTGTCTGTGTGTTTGTGTAGCTGTGTGTGTGTGTGAGTGTGTGTGCATTAGAAACAGACTTGATGACATAAGAATAGTTTGGGCAAACGTGAAGTAAACACACATTGCATATTCGAAGGGAAGACAGCAAATTGAATTGGATTTGCAATCAAAATTGTTTGCCAAAGCAAACGGAAGGCATATCACACACACACACACACACACACTAACGCACACACAATCATGGCACAACACCAATACTTAGGCAGCGGCACTGCTATGCGTGCATGTGTCTTAGCAAAAAGAATTGGAATTATCTTAATTACATTACATACAAAATTGTCTGCTCTAGTGTGTGTGTGTGTTATGTACAGTAAGTATTCGTTAATATATACAGGCAATATCAGAAATATACACAGTTATGCATGTGTGTGTGTGTGTGTGTGTGTGTGTGTGTATGTACCTACATATGTAAGTGTACATAATTGAATTACATATTAATTTTTGTCCAAAAAACTTTTCGCTTATTACTGCTACATGTACATAGATGTAAATGTATATGCATGTATATATATGTGTATGTTGTGTGTGTGTGTGTGTAGACAAGACAAAAACGCTTGCAATCATTTTGACAGTTTCATCAATCTCGAGTATATGCTGTATGTATAGTATGTATAGCTAACTAGGCGTAACTTACAAATGTAGTGCGTACTTACGAGTATTCACTATAAATATATATATATATATATATATATATATATAATATATTAGCATAAGTATGTTCGAAAGTATTATTCGCTTTAGGCATTTTGACATAATCTATGCGGCCTGGGCAGGGCTTTACTTGACTTGACATGACTTTTGACTTGAGTTGAGTTGATTTGAAGCTTTGCTTGCACAAAAAATTTAACTATAATTTCTCTATTGGTGTCTATCTGTCTGTTTCTCTCTTGCTCTTGGTTTTGCGCTAATTGTAAGTTTAGTTTAGTCAGCTTTTCAGCGGATTCTGGTTCTGCTTCTAAATTTTTAAGTTTAAGTTTTAGATTTAGTTCTAGTTCAGTTTCTATTGCTTATACTTTGCGTCTTTGCTTAAAGTGTATGATGCGAATACAGCGAGGGCTGCTGTATATCTGGTGTTGTTGGTGTTGCTGTTGTTGTTGTGGGTGTTGTTGGTGTTACTTGATGTTGACTATCTGGTGCTGCTGCTGGTCGATGCGAATGGCCGCAGTAATGATGATGAGGCGTTGCCGAGTCCGAGTCGTCGGTTAGCATGGCGAACCGATCAGCGGTGGCGGCGGCGACTTTATAATTAATGTTGTTATCCGAATAAACCTTTTTAATAGCTAGTGGTGTCGTTATTGTAATTGGTACAGTTAATATCATTGCTTGTTGACTACTCGCAGTCGTCATTGGTGTTGCTTCCGCAGTTCTTGGCATTCTGCGTAGTTGTATATCCGATTGTGGCGATGTCGCCCGCGTCTGTGGCAGCGACTTTGCCATGGGCACATAGTCCTCCTCATACGTGTATCCAAAGTCTGGATATGGATACTCGTATGCGTATGCGTCTGCGGCTGCGTCAGCGTCAGCGTCTGCGTTGCTGTATCTAAGTGTTGGTCGTGCTAAAAATTGCGATTGTTGCGATTGCGATTGCGGTTGTCGATTGGGGTGTAGTATTGCATATGCACTATATAAATGAGATCTGTTTGATGTTGTTGTTGTTGGTGTTGTTGGTATTGGTGATGTTGTGGTGCTTAAATATCGTTTAGTTGCTTGTTCTCGTATCGTATCAAAATTGTGATCTAAATTTGGTGCTGATAACGACGAGCAAATGGCCTGATGCTATACCCAGATCTGATCCTTTCGATTACGCGGTCGCAATCAAAGCCTTTGCTAGCACCAATCCTCCTCGTCGGAATCGGAGTGTCGGGCATTAAGTCCGCTCTTTGGCTTAAAACCATTGAGAACTGGAGATGGCAGTACACGACCCGTTCGTCCCATAGCCAACGCCTGTTCAAATGACAGCGGTGCTATATATTCCAGTCTGCCAGAAGGAACAGAGCAATTAATTAGCGAAATATGGAAATATCGTTATCGCTATCGACTGGCTGGCTTACCTTTCTCTTTCCACTTCGCGCTCTCGATCGCGCTCACGCTCGTACAGTTCGCGCTCACGATCTCGATACTCGTAGCGCAAATCGTACTCGTGCAGGCGATCTCTGTCGCGATCTCTAAGCCGATCGCGCTCCCGATCTCTACTGCTATAATACACGTCTCTGGGATCCCGCAACAAATCGCGGTGATGTGGCAACGAGTGAACACTGTGGGGTGTCGAGTGGTGCGTCTAAAATTGAGAGAGAGAGAATATATATCGATTAATCGATCGATCGATTGTTCAGTCGATTTATACGCACGTGTGTTGGACTCGCATTCAGCTTGGGAAAATTAATATTGGTTGGCTTCAGCTGCAGTGTCGACGGTTTGCTTGGAGTCGGTGGTAGGCGTCGTCCAATTCCAGCACGACGTGAGGCTAACGTTGGGTAACTGTGCTGCACATGCGTGCCACCTGATGGGAATAGTCAGCGATAGAATTGAACCGATTAGCAGCTAGATCAGGTCAGATAGATCAAAGTTTCACTAACGTTAGTTACACAACAAACGAAAACGAACTGACAAAATCAAAACCGATAAATAAACCGAGAGTATGTTGCAAAACAAACGAAACGAAACGAAACAGGGACAATATTGAGAAACCGTACATACAATTGATGAGACCTATCATGAGCCGAGGCGCAGCACTGCTCAGATACATGCTTCGTATCTGTATCTGAGAAATACTGGCGTACGAACTCATGCTAAATGAGCGTAAATGAGAGTTGAGTGTGGCATATGTAAGCAGCAGCTGCTGAGCATGAACATGAACATGAGGATATATAGATACAGTTATGTTCACATATGCCAGAGCAATTATTAACAATACAATATATAGAGTCTATATAAATATATATATAGTTTATATACATATGTATGTATACATAGTGCTATCGAGAGAGTGGAGAGATGAGCGTATGCATCGAGGAGATGCACAGTACGAGATTGAGATGAGATCGGTGGTCATTATGGTGAGATCGGTTGGTTGGTATATTTATATATATTTATATAACATGCATGACTGTGCTCTATGCAAGTTTGCAATCGCATAGAGAGTATTTTGAGAGTATTTATAGAGTACGAGATAACAAGTTTTGGTTTTTGTTTTTTTTTTTTTTTTTTTTTTTTTTTTTTTTTTTTTTGCAAGATGGCAATCGAGACAGAAAGAATGATTAACTAGAATATAAACGTAACGGTGCAAAATTTACGAAAGACATACTTTTGGTTATACACCCAACTGCATATCGACATAATATAGCACATGTATATATATATATATATATATATATATATACTTATATATATGTATACATATGGAGTTTGGAGTTTGACGCATACTGTGGGGTGTTTAGCCAGGTTTCAAATCATGAGAATAACTTTCAATAAACACATAGATTCTTGGTCAGTTAAGTGGGCAGAGAATGACTCTTAAGCTCAGCTGTGATGGGAACAGCAGCAGCTAAACAAAAACGAGTAAGAAAACAAAATAGAAATGAAAACAGTTTATGAACGAGCTTGGAATTCAATAGATTGAATTGAAAAGTCGCGCCATTATCAAGCCCATTGTCCGATTTAGTTGCATTAAGCCCCGATTATAACAATTTGTTGTTTTTTTGGGTAAATTGGAACATAATAGATATGCAAGTAAACTGGTGCTGTATGCATATATGTATCTTACAGAAACTGATTTTGAATTGCAAGTGAAGAAAAAGACTGTTTTGCCAACATTTTTTTGGTTACTATAGCTATTGCTGTTGTTGTTGTTGTTGTTGTATTGGTTGTTGTTGTTCTTGCTATTGGTGTAAGTATTGGTGTAAGTTGATGAATGTATGTATGTCTAGTTGAAGAAATGAGAGCACATTAGTATATGAGAGAGAGAGAGAGAGAAACTCTGCTAATAAGTATTTGTAGTATAAGTGAACTGAGTACCGTTAGTACTGTTCAAGAATATGTGAGAGAGCGCTCAGCGAGTGAATAAGAGAGTATAAGAGAGTATAAAGTAAGTAGTCGGTGAAAGTGAAAGAGAGAGAGAGAGAGAGAGAGATAGAGATAGAGAGGTTATGTTATGTAAGTGAATTTGAGTTTCGATAACTAATTGATCGATTGATTCTGATTGAATTTTATAGCTGATCGATTATATGGAAACGTCTCAAGGCATATGAAATTAGAACATGTACTAGATACATGTGTTTTTGATAAGCATATTTGGCAGCTAAGAGTAACAAGTTCGATAGATACGTATCGTATAGATAACTGAACAGATAACTAAACTCAATGTTTTTTGTTGTATATAGTATTGTATTTGTATTTGTTTTTGTGGTTGTTTGTATTGTTTACGTGGCAATGTATTGAAGAGAATTTAGAAAGTTTTGTGTAGAAAGTACTAGCATATATAAAAAGTAGTATAGAGCAAAAAGAAATTGTTGTCTGTTGTTGTTGTTGTATTGTGTTGTGATTCGATATTGATATTAATTAATTGATTGAGTTTTGATTTGAGAGTGTTGAGTATTAGATAGGAATTTGATTTAGACTTTGATTGGAGTTGTCAGCTTTAGTTAACATGTGCTAAAGATGTACCCATATCAATCCCATAACCAAGTCTGTCTCGTTCACGCATCTCCTGAAGTCGAGCGGGACTCGGCGATCGTGATCTTTGACATAAACTTGTTGTCCCATATGTGGGATAAGGCAGTTGAGTGCGTTTACTGCGAGACAAATGACCACCATAACGAGAAGGCGAAGGCGAACGGGCCGGACTTGTCGATGCTGACCATGAACCTATATTGTACATATAACAACAATAATAAAGAAAAACGGCAATAATTAAGGATGTTGGGGCACAACAGTTTACGTATTTTGTTTAGTTTCGTAAATTTTCATTTACATTGTAGTAGTGGTAGTAGTAGTTAGTTTAGTTTAGTTTAGTGTCGTAAATATCTTTTCAAATTGTTTTGATTTTGATCTTTTTTTTTTTGCTTTGGTTCCACAACGTATAGACACAAGTTCAAGTTAAAGCATAAATCATATTTTTTATAGTTTTCAATATCAAAAAGTAATGTATAAAAACAATTGTAATTTACAGCTAGAAAATTGTAGTCATATGTAATGTATGTAATTATATTTCAAGAGGCACTACCGAATATTTAAAACTTCGGTAGAACCGAATCGCAATGTATGTATTTATATATCCATAATAAATATGGATAAATATATATTGAGAGCAAGAACATAAAGAGAAGAGCCCTGTGGAGCAAACATTTGAATTGAATTTAAAAACAGAAAGAGCAACCGAATAACTAAAGAAACTCGAAGTTCGAAAATTCGAAATTCGAAACACAAACTGCAATTTCGTAATGAATTGCTTTCAACTGAATACACGTACATAGCATAAGTGCATCAAATACATACATTATGGTACATACGAGTACGAGGGTAGAAATGAATATATGATATATATATATAAATATATATATATATTTATAGAAAGAGAGAGAGAGAGAGAGATAGAGGGTATTATATCGTGTATACGCACCTCTTGGATACCGTGGATGACTGTTGCCGTGCCTAGGATGGCGCGTCTAACAAATGGATCAACAATTGCAATTCGATGCAAAACTTTGAGAGCTCAATTCCATGTTTGATTTCTTTGATTCATCATTAATTGAATATTTTTAAAATTGTTTTTACAATAAAATCTACAATCAAATACTGACAAAAGGCATACTAATTACTTTAAAAGGTCAAACAAATAAACAACATACATACAGAAAACTTGACTCGAGATAGGCTATGGGCGCTGAATATTGACGTTGGGAAAGAGATTAATATACCATATATATATATTATATAAAAGTAGTAAACAATATTTAAGAACATCTTTAGTCAATAGCTCATAGCCTTAAAGGGCTGCTAATCAGCAAACAAGAGAGAGCTACAGAGAAAGAGAGAGATACACGCGATATGGCAGACAGCCCTCCAGTGACTTTGCCTTTTTTTATTTTTTAAATATATATTTTGTTGTAAATTGAGCGCAAAGATCTTGCGTATCTCATAGATACATACTATAGAGCCAGCACATGCATTGTTGTTAATTATTGTCCTATATTTATATGTAAAACCAAATGACATTAGATTCAAAACGAAACGGAAACAAACCAAAGCCAAACTAAAAATATAATAATGTAAATTAAAAACAATTAAAACCACAGACTAATAATACAATTTGCATATGTGTATTAAGAAAGTTAAGTTAAGAGTTGCAAACTACATTAAAACTAGTTAACTAGATTATTATAAAAGTGCAAAAGCAGCAGGCAATTAGCATAAGCGGATTAGACTACTTATATTCTAGCTATATACAGATATATATACATATATATACAAAGTTATGTATGTATGTACGTGTAGCTACTTTATCGATCTAAATTGTTGATGTATTTACAGTTTACGGCTTGGACATGCACTTGACTCTAAGAGCACAGAGCTAAATATAAATATAAACTAGAGTTGAATGTATTTGTTTAGTCTTTTGGGTATCGTAGTACGTCAAGTTCCGTTCGAGAGTTGCGTGTAATTTCATCTGAGTATGTGTGCTGTGCGCTTGTGTGCGTGTGTGTGCGCGTATGTGTGTGGGGGTGTGGTTGTGAGTGTGTCCACTTGTATTCAGCTGCAAGAACCAACCGAGTTACTTACCACACACGTTGACTACACTAAAACGAACTTTCAAACAACGAATTATATGTGAGTATGTACACAACTAGATGCTGATGTATTGATGTAAGTATGATGTAAGTCAGAGAATTGTTTACTGTTGAAACGATTGCCAGCAAAGTTAGTAAAGACTTTAGAGTAATATCGAAGACAAGTGTCGAATTGCTTTTAATGGCAGCTGGCGCTTAAATCATAAGTTTATGTATGAATAGCTCTAGTATGTTATGTATGCGATGTAGATGTGTGATGCTGCTTTACAATGGCCTACACACTGACTATGTAAGTATAAGTATAGTATGTAAGTATTACGAATACCACTATAGCTTCAACTGATAGCTTTGCTCACTAAACGGTGTTGGGTCGTTATCAAGAGACACTTTTCAGCTTTATGTTGCCAACAGAGCTGCCAGCTCGTTATGCGTATACTTAATATCATTTCAGTTAAAAACATTTGCATTTCAGTTTTATTTTATTGCAGCCTCTTTGAGCTCTGTTAGCAACGAACTGAAGGAACGCCTACGTACGTACATACATGTCAGTACTTATACATAGAGATACGGTTGAATGATCAAATTACAACATTGAGTACGAGTACGAGTACTAAGCGAAAATTTGCTGTTAGTTAGTAAATCTGGTTTGCTAACTTGTTCAATTAAATATGTCTATGCAACATGTAGTTATATGGTAAGGACTATTGAGTAAACGAAAATTGAAGACTTAAAATTAGTTACATATAGCGCATACATATGCATATCTACACATGCAAGCACCCACACACTCACTCACGCAACCACCCAGCCACTCAATCAATCAGAGTGGAGACAGCGCGTATGCGTAATTTGCATACGCCGTGTGCGCTTGTGTGTGTGCGTGCTTATGCATTTTCGTCTATATGCATATACATATATATATATATATATTCAAAGGTACTATGTGTTTACTGCGACTTATTTTGTTTTTTTTTTTTTGTGAACAACATTTATATCGGAAACGGATTATGGACACAAAAAGTATTCACATATATTCAATATAATACACAATTAATATTCTTGTATAAATATATAACTGTTTTTGGTTTTTCGACTCATTTTTTTGTATAATTTCTGTATTTGGTTTACCGCTTGGAGTTTATCAAACTTATTCACCTTTTTGTTTCTGAAATTATTTAAAAATTGGAAAAAAAAAAACAATTTACTTATGTAAAATGTACAAAGCACAAAGATTGTTAAGTGGATTTCAAAAATTGTTGATTAGTTTATGCTATTTGTGTGTGAGTGTGTATGTGTGTGTGTGAGTTTTAAGTGTGAATTTACAATAAGCTAAACGAAAGTTAAACTCAATGTTTGTTTAGTCGAAACACAAATGAGTGAATATATCGCATGTATGTATGTGTATATATGTATATGTATGTATGACACAAATGATGGGCGCTTATGCTCTCTCATTGTTGTTGATGTAATATATTTGCTTTGCTTTTGTTCACTATGCATATTTTGCAACTTATCCGACATGAATTAAACGGTTAATGGTAATGTATTATTTGCTGGAATATAAGCTGAATAAAGCAAAGGCGAGGTATTGATTTATTGTACTTGAATATCAATGACTTAATTAAACTAATCAACGCTGCTTGTTTTTAAATCTCTTTCTTTAACAATATAATAGCTATATAATGGGAATATCAGATAATATTGTGGATTTAGACGAAGAAGCTTTTTCTTTGTGTAGCATAGAAATATTAAATTTAAGTCATAGTTAAGTGATCTGATAAAACAATTAAGCCATTATCGCAGTTTTTGTGGGCTTAACAACATCTAACTTCAATGTATTTCCTATGTTGAGTGGCAGAAAAAGTTGCAAAAGCCCATAGAGATTAATTATTGGTTAAATCAAAATATTGTAGCATATTTTTTTGGGCAATTCAATTCAATTGCATAGAAATGGAAATAGCTGCAGTTTTATTTAAAGTCTACAACATATTTGGAATGCTGTTGACTGAGCGCTGTTAAGTTATTAGCAAATCGTAGCAGTAGTGAAGCTTTTAATTGAGCAATACAACAAATTGTTAGCAATGATTTATGTTATTGTCTGTTGATGAATGGTTAGTTTTACTTTAATGTAAATGTAGTTAATGAGAATGTTAATGATGATGATGATGATTTGGCAATTACTTTGCACTTTACGAGTAATATTTAGTAGAGGTGTAGCATTAATTTTCTGTTTGTTTTTTTTGTATTTTTTGTTTGGAATTTGTTCAAATTACCTAACTGATCGCTTTCTGATCGTACTCCGACGTGCTAGTGTTGCCAAACTGTTGTGTTCAACATCACCGTTAGCATGATGAGTGGTGGCTAACAAGTGTGTCTGTGAGTTGGCAGCTCCCTCTCCATTCGGATCGAAACTTATCGAGCCCTGTCGCGATCCTCCTTTGTCAAGGGCGGCCATATCGAGCAGGCAATTAAAGAATGATTGTTTCTATTGCCAGCCACACAATTGCCATTGCCATTTGGTTCAAGACATCGTTAGTTAAATGAATTGATTTGATTTGGAGGATGTTGTTGTGTAACAGTTGCAGTTATTGTTGTTGTTGTTATTGTTGTTGTTTGTTGATGATACGGTTCACATAATGATATTTGTTGTTGATTGGTACGTTGTTGTTGTTGTTGTTTTGGTTGCAATTGTTGTTTATTTATATTTTTGTATGCTTCACTTTCTTATTTATTTCTTACAATCACTTATTTGTTTATTGAGATTATGTAATTGAACGCATTAGATGTTTTAGTTTGTTGTAATTATTAATTTTTGTTTTTGTTTTGAGTTTCAACATAGAATGGATGTAAAGAATTTGTAGAATAATTGAAAGAAATGTTAAAAGTAGATTTCAGAAAATAAATAAATTATAAAATATATATATAGCATTTTATATATATATAAAGGTATATTATGTTAGGTAATATTTGTTATATATATATATTTTATATATTTACTAGATTTATAAATATATGTATGTATGTACGTTATATATACGGTTTATATATATATAATATATAATGTAAGGGCAATTAGCGTTCAACTGCTGTTTTACGTTTTCAGTTTAACGTTGTAGTTGTTGTTGTTGTTGTTGTTTCTGTATGTGTATGTGTCTATATGTGTGTGTTTATGTGTGTGGGTGTATTTATATCATATCATTTATAAATGCGTATGTGTGTGATGCTTTTGCATTAGGTTTGAGTTGCTTAAAGAGAGAGTTTCGATTGATATATTATGGTAAAAACATGCGCAAACATTTTTACAAAAACTCGCTAGGTTTTGAAGAAGAAATCTAAGAAGTATCGCTACCTATTATTACTAATTATGTTATAAGTATCATACGTAGTTACAGATGTGTGCCAATTTGTTGATTAAAAGAAGTTTGTGGTAGACGCAACAGGTGAATTGTGAATTGTTTAAGTTTAAATGCTAACGCTTGATTTAAAATTTGTAACCGCCGATGTCAGCACAACAGACAGAGAGAGAGAGAGAGAGCGAAGAGAGTGCCTGTTATGCTCTCTTAATTGGTTCGTTTCTGGGCTTAGCTGTTTCACGACTGGTTCGTGTCTGGGCTTAGCTGTCTTACGAGTCTCTCTCGTGACTATCGGCTTGCTACAAATTAGTTTGTTTACAGTTTAATATTTCAATTCATTGTTTATGCATTTACAATATAATATAGCATGTGTATATGTGTAACTATTATGCATTATGTTGCTAAGTGTGTGTGTGTGTATGTGTGTTTATAGGTGTAGCAAAAAGTAATGCATGTAGTGGTAGCTTAGAAGGTTACTAAGTTTTTAGTTTTAGCTTGAGACGTTCACGTTTCGTTTATAGATTTTGTTTTGTTGTTCTTTTTGCATGCTAAGTGATTTCTCATTTTGATTTATTTGTTGTTTAGTTTTTAGTTTTATGCGCCCAACTTATGCGTAAGAGAGACTGTGGCATGCCTATCAGCTTAAAAAATGTTTTAGTCAACTCAACTAACTCAATGATAAATAAAAGACAAAACAAAAAACAAAGTTATATCATTGATATATATGGATGTATACTATATGTATTTATGTGTATTAAATATAGGACATTTGCCACTGTTTTGCATTTTGAGCACAATTTCAACATTTGTTTGTTTGTCTATTTGTTATGTTTGTTATTATTGATATTCATAGAGAGAGTAAGTATAGATTATAATTTATAATGGCATTCTAAACGTTTCATATATACAATATTGGCACTAGTTTAGTTATTTGTTTTTGAAACTATTAGTATTGTATGCCTAAGAAGGGTGCAAAAATTCAGTTCAAAACTGTGCTGTATTCAAAAGTAGTACAATCAAAAAATATATGGTAGTAGTTGTAGTATATAGTATAAGAACGAAAAAAAAGTACCTAAGACTAACGTTCCAGGCGTAGCAAAGCACAAACGTTTGTGTGCGCATACATATTTGCATAACTGTGCAGGCTATAGCTCAGATATGTAGCTCAGATATCGCTTGGTTAGAGGTTAATTTTTGTATAGATTCGAAATCACGCAGTCTGCAGTCTGTTAAACAAACATGTATAGGCTGGATAGTATAAAAGTATGGACAACGACAAGCCGTTGTTGCTCGCTTTTGTTCACTAGTGTAGTGGGATACAGTGAAAACCAGCTAGCACAGTCGGTTCTCACTGTATGTACAAAAATTACAGCCAATTTGTTTCAGTTTTGTTATAATACAAGGATTAAGAACAGAGTTTGCTCAAAGCGCGCTAATTCAAAGCGTGGGGGGGGACTTGAAAGGGGTCTCAAAACGTCTCAAGGACTTGAACGAGGGTTACAAAAAGTAAGAAAGAGAGAGAGAGAGAGAGAGTGTGTGTGTGAAAGAGAGAAATAGAGAAAGCTGTAGTTGTGTGGAGTTTGCTGCTGTGGAAGCTTTAAGCATTGAAAGTATTTCTCATCATACATTCGATGAATGGCGCACTACAAGTAAATTAATCAGTTGGCTGGGCTGGGTGGCATATTAGGCTAGGTGTAAATAAGGGTATGCGATTGCCTACTTTGTATTTATATGTGTGTACGCATTCCTATGCATTAGTATTAGTATTAGTAGTAGCGGTAGTTGTTGTTGTAGTTTATATTATGTACACATGCCGTGTGCTAGCCGAAAGTGTTTTGAGATATTTGCAGACGTTTGTTTTGTATTTTGGTTTTTTTTTATTGATTTTTATTAAATATGGCAAACATGTGTGAAAGAGGAGCTTAAAAAAAGCAAAGCATAATATCAAGCGATAGATATTTAAAGTTTGTTTTATATACCGGCTCCTCGACTGCCGTTGAGCTATATTTACGATCGTCATCATCTTCTGGTTTCTTCCGCTAACATTTGGCCCAACCATCCAACAATAACAAATTGTGTTGTGATGTGACAATTAACAATTTGATCAGTAGTTTGTCAGTGTGTTTATAAAATCGTTTGTTTGTGCATTAACAAGATTAAGAAAATATATATATATATTGAATGTCATTAAATAAACGTTTGCTTTGTTCAAAGACTAAATTGTATACGGTTGGGTGTTATAAGAGGGTTCGGGTCGGGTCGGTCGGATAAGATCAGACAAAGGTTAAAGAAAAACGCGTACAGACTTCGAAGGATGTTACAATTATCAATACTCTAGTCAATATTAACAGTTACTTTGAACATAAAATTTGCAATATAAATACGTAACATTATTATTTATAATTAGCTTAGTTTGGTATTTTGTTAACTACTTGTACCTAAGAACAAACATACAATGGCAAACGTGTTAATCAAATGTTCAACACTTTAATGTTTTAACGCTACCAGTTTAATTAATTCAACTACTTGATTGTATTTTATATTAACTGATCAACTGTTGTTCATACTTGTATAGCATAGCAATAAGGCCAAAGGATGCACCTTAGATATTAGAATCGAGATCGAAATCGAAAGCGAAAGCGAATCTAATCGCATCAATTTGCTAACTTGGCCAATGCTCATCGGTGGTGCATCGCTTTGACTATTTTGTTCAATAGTTTATGTATATACAAATTATGTTGTAAATTTCAACAATATAGAGAGGGCGGCCTCTTAAACTCTTTCCAGCATTTAGACCAATCATGTATTGTATTTCCGAACCGACCTGATCAAGTCTAGCTTAATTTCTTAATATTTTTTTTTGGTTACCATTTTGAAGCAAAGCTTTAATTTGGTTTTGTTTTGTTTTGGAAAAGGTTTAAGCTCTGCTTGGCAAGAGTGTTTATTGTTTTGTAGCTGTTAATTGTGTATTGAGTATGCTATGTATGGGATACATAGATAGATATGTGGCCAACATAAGTTATATACAAATTGTGTGTTTAAACATGAGGTTGCATATAAATGAATTATATACCTCCTTCCAATTCTGCATATTTTGATTCATAGTTATAACGAGAGTATTATTGTGTTGTTGTTGTAAGTAGTAGTAGTAGTTGTTGTTGTTGTTGTTGTACATTTATATTGATTATAAGAGAGAGAGTTCATAGTCAAACAGTTGGTGAAGAGAGAAATTATAGTATTTATTACACATTTATATGAAGTATTAAATTTGTCAAATACTTAAAACAAGTTCTTTATTTTTTTATCAGTGTATTTGCGCTGTGTTCTTCACTTGGATTCGAACTGGAGAGAACACTCTGTAGCTCCAGTTCACCTCCAGCTTAGTTTCAAATCATAATTGCATAACCTTTCATACTGCCTAAGGTGTTTTATTTTTTGTTTTTGTTATATGTTTGTAGTTACATATTTGTATATACAGCAGTGTGTATAGCTTATTGAAGTAGACAAAGACAATGTCTTAAGATCTATGTATAGAGAGACACAGAGAGAGAGAGAGAGAGAGAGAGAGAAAGAGCGGCAACCACAAGATCTGGTGGTGCAAGTGACAGAGAAAAGAACCAAAAACAGAAATCAAAATATTTTAAATAATACAAATACGAGTTGTACATATAAAATCAAACTTATGCCTATATATATATTCCTAGTATAGCTGATTGGCACTTGGAACTTAGTTATGCTTCGATACACACACACACATCCCCTAAGAACCGAATGGTTCAATTCTTAATAGACACACATCAAGATCCTCAATTGCTAAAGCCTAGTTTTGATTTGTTTTTCCTATTATCATTTTTTTTTTTTTTTTGGGATACATTGGTTGTGTTTGAAATATATATGTAGTGTTTCCGACTTACCGGCATGCCTGAATCGATCTGGCCAAATCTGGTATTGCGCCAGGATTCCAATATAAGGAAACCTGCATAGATTTTACCCACTGATAGCTTCCCCTTGTTCAACTGATCGATGGGCGGCACCAGCAAGTTTAGCATTTTCTTTGCCTGCAATGGCCAAATGTTCGTTATGGTTTCCCTGAGCTCCATGTCCGCCTGATCCATCTCCTCAGCTAAACGATGAAGAAGGATAAAAGGTGTATTTGAAAATTTCGTGTGGCCAATGGGTATTAAAAGTCGAACTTACGCGCTCGCATTTTAATGCTTAGATTCTCCCGAATCAAAGCGAACAACGTTGTGGTAAATTGGACTCTCAGCTCATCGTCCAACGGCATATTCATGCGTATCAGTTTCTTGTAGGCCAGTCGATTGGGACACTTGTTACCGAAACCCAACGGCGGATCCATGTTTTTCAGCATATCGTACATTTCGGTATAATGTATTCTACCACTAAGCCCATTACAATAATAATTGGAAATCAAAAGAGAACGACATATAAGCGACTATGAATAAGCAAGCACAACATCAATCACTACACAGAAAGATTTACACATGTAGCTACCCTTCAGTACGGCTGTGATCAATTGGTGTTCTATTGGTGAATATCATGTTGATGAATACACCAATACCATTTCAATCAAACTTTCATATTCTTGGTTGATGTTTTAAAATATAAGAAACATAGCAGGTGTCTGTTGGTAAATTTAATGGTGATTGGTTAATTTCACCAATGTTTTATATGGGCGGTAAGCAAAGAGGTGAGGGATTTTGTTCACTAATGAGCCGTACTGCAGGGTATGCACATAAGTAACTACCCTTCAATACGGCTGGTATCAATTGGTGATTGATTTGTTGGTGAAAATAATAAAGTGATGTGTGTACCAATACTTGACAACGCTAGTACGATCAAACATTCAAATTCTGGGCTGATGTTTTAACAAATAAGAAACATAGCAGGTGTCTGTTGGTGAAATTACTAGTGATTGGTGAATTTCACCAATGTCTTGTATTAGCAGTAACTGTGGTGGGTTATGCTAAGATAATGCTCGCTATTGGTGAAGCTACCAATATGTTCACCAATAAGCCGTACTGTAGGGTAAGCACACGTTAGTAGTTATGTATGGGTGGTGGGTGGCAGGTGGTTGGGTGTTGGATTTGTCAACATTGAGTGATGCTAGCTGCTGCTCTGCGGAAAAGCAACATTTGTGAGAACATTGTGCACATTTCAACGTTGAGTTTATATTATATACTTTGGAATTTAGTATATGACACAAATACGAACAAATAATAATCATTTAATATAGTTGTAGTAGTTGAAGTATTAGATCGTGTGTGTGTTGGTGTTGAGGAAAACTCAAGAAATCATAAATAGCGCAAGACACACATTGAGACATTTAGTTAAACATATAACATATATAATATTGGTGTATATTAAATTGATAATTACGTCGCATTTGGATCATATTCCGCCCATATGCGCACAAATTCGTCTAAGTGATGTGCACCCAAAATACTGGAGTCTCTTGTCAGATAATCGAAATTATCCATGATGACGGCCACGAACAGATTCAACATTAGAAACGAACAAAAGAATATAAATGATACGAAATAGGCGTAGGCAAGCGTCGAGCCGCAATACTCTCCGGCAGCCTTCTCCGCATCGTCGTCGCAGGCCTTGCCCTTGAGGCAGGCCAGCATTATGTTGGGCCACGCCTCGCCCGTTGCACATCTATAGGTTCGGTTCAGCAAGTGGCAGTGGCAGTGGCAGTTGAAGTAGCAGTAGCAGTAGCAGTAGAAAGATCATTTAATAAGGGGCTTGCTTACAATAGAATAGTAAGCAAATTTTTTACATTCTACAATACATATACACTAAGCTATATACATATATATATATATATATTATAAACCTATGATATGCTTAGGCTCTACATTTATATATACTTACAAGCTAGTAAATAATTGAACAATTTATAAAGGTTTAAGTATATACATATGCTAGCAAGGTTATGCGATTTGTTTATAACATGAATTCGAATGAGCAACTAGCATCGACAGGCCGAGGTTTAATACCCTTGCAGACCTTCGAGAGAAATTCGAGAGTTAAAGATATGCTGCATGGGCATGGAACTATACTAAACTAGATTACTGCAAAAATATAAATGCTATTTAACTTAGGTTCGTAGGAATACCATACATCTGCGACATTTGTTAACGTAATCTGCTTATATGCGTAGTATAGGACTGTTAGCTCATCAGTTTATAATTGCAATTAACAATAACAGTGCAACTTGTAAACAAATGGTACTTAGGCAAACTATCATCAGAATTTCAACATACATATGTGTGTGTGTGTGTGTGTACTCTATATATGTATATATATATTAATTAACACATTTAGTCTGAAGGTTTTGTTTTTTTGGAAATGACTTGGAGAGCGAACATGAATTTTGCCTGCGTTTGGAACACGCTCATGTCTAAAACATCGACTCTACAATATACAACATATATGTATGTATGTATTGTATGTTTATCTGTATGTATATTCCGTAACTTTTAAAGCTCAATTGCAAAAGAAAAGATTATATATGTGAATACAATTACATAAGCGCTTGTAACTACAAAAACAAAACAAAACTCTATATACAATTCCGTTTATGTTTATGTACAGATATATTTGCTGCTAAAAAAATAACTCTATATACACATAGTGATTGCTACTCTCAGTCCACTCTGAGACACACACGCACGCACGCACGCACTCACACAGACAGACAAAAATATATAACTAAACATATATATGTAAGGATATAATCAATTAATTGTATGTATATGTAGTTCCTATGGACCTGTAGACGATGAATTTGCCGCTAGCTATTGATTTTGATCACTTTCGAGTCTGACACACAGCTAAGCTGTCTAGGCAACTAGTAGTTGATAGATATATAGATATTTAGATATATTTGTATTATCGTTTATAGCCTAACCTAACATTAACAGTTTACACAGTATATAAGCTATATCCCATTTAAGAGCTTTGTTGTAATTATGTTATTAAAAATTATGCTAATAAAATGCTAAGCTAACGATTTGTAAACAGATCGATATCGATCGATAGATCTGTTCGTTCGATATGTAGTATGTAGTAATAGTTAAACTAAAGGTAGCTTGTATTGAATTTGGGTTTGTTCTAGGTTAGTAGTATAAACTATGTAAAACGAGTAATTATCTTAAGTATTGAAAATTGTAACGTTTGTTATTTGTATTTGTAACTTTTTTTTTTATTTGCAATTTGTGTTTTGCAATTTACATACCTGAAGAGCAACATGACGCCTTGTATAAATGACTGGAAGTTGTTGTGCCTAGTAATAGAATTTTCCACTGTACCTAGTTTGATATTTCCGAATACCTATGCACGATTCAAATATCGGTAAATGATACACAGTAATTAATTAACGTTCAGTTTAAGAGCAAATGAGCACAGCGATTTACAAAATCATTTTATACACAACGCACTCGTAATCGTATATTCCCCAATTATACCCAAAAAAAAGACACCACAGTCAATATACCGAGAGACACTGTACGAGACACCCTGCAAACCCAAGGAACGCAGCAGATACAATACTTAGGCAAAAGTACTACACTAACGATATATGAAAAGTAAAGATTATATGTGAGAAAGATAGTTAGCAGTTAGGTAATAGTTGGGTAGGTAGGTAGGTAGGTTAGGTGTGCTAGGGGATCTATACTTTGGGGGTATATCAAATCATACAAAGCTAGTAAGTTGAGCAATTTATATGTATGTATGTATTAATGAAGGGGGAAATTGTTGTTTGGGGCTGATCTAATATTTAACTTGATTAATAAGGTTATTACAACAAGTAGCTGCGATGTTTTTGTTTTTTTTTTTCAGTGTATTATACATTTGTTTCGATTGAATGCCAAACAAATGCTTACAAATTAAAAGTAATAATGCTTTAGCCAACTGAAAATTAATTAGAAAAGTATTAGCTAACGCGTACTAAATGGTAAACTGCAACAGTATAAAAAACATACAGAAACTAAGTGAGTTTGTCAAATGTAAGAAACTCTTAAGTTTTCAACTGCTTGACAGACAATTTAATGTAATTTAATTTTAGTTAAGTTTAAGTTAATTTACTGTGACTAGAGTACTTGGTATTAATTGTAATGATATATTGATTGGAGCATATATAGTATGTATGTAGTTTTGTAGCAGAACAAGAGTTATAAATGCGTTTTAATAAACTAACCATTGTGTCATTATAAAGTCTAAAGTTACTTTTAGTCTAGCTAGTAGTATATGGTAGTATAACTATGCTGATCTGTTTAGTGCAATCACTAAAGATAAAGATATACATGTACATTATGTATATATAGTACTAAATACATAACTATATTCAGCTTCGTTTACCGAAAGAGCAGCATTATTCCTCCAGAGAATGATTGAAAGTTATTGTGACGATTCAGTTGAGTGTCCGGATCATATTTAATGTTGCCGAATACCTTTTAGTTTATGAAATTACATTACATTATATATATGTAGATAGGGCAAATATCATTTGTTATTTTTCTTATTTTTTTTTTTTTTCTTTTTCAGAAACGTCTCTAAACAAAAGTGGGGGAGGGGAAGTGTTGGCTAAGTACATACATACATATATCAGCACTTTAGATTAGAATGTATAGTAAGGCTAGAAGACTAGAATGTCTGAAACCTATTGTTTCCGCTAAGCCACATGGTAGTTCAACTATTGTTGACTAAAACTAACTATGTTAGAACGCCCCAGTGTGCGTAAAATCAAAAATGAATAGTAAATAAAAACAGTTCTCTAATAATCGCTTGTAAGACTTAAATTGAAACTATTGTCCTAGACGACTTTATGTTTAAAGATTAGAGTATTGCTTCTGCTGTTCCTTTTCCAAAAGGAAGTATTTACCTCTCTTCGTGTTTATTTTTCTCATTTCTTATTTTTTCGTGTGTATAATTTGTATGCAATCTTTGGTTTTTGGCATTCGACTTACCTGCATGCCAATAATGGCGTATATAAAAAATAGCATTGCTATAAGCAAACAAACATATGGGAGTGCTTTAAATGATTGTACAAATGTCCAAAGTAGAATTCGTATGGTATATCCTTGGCGGAGTAACTTAATAAGTCGCGCCGCACGAAACAAACGCAGGAAGCCGACGTTGATTGAGTTCGACTGTAAAATATTATTGGTCAAAGGCGCAAAAACGGGAGAGAGAAGAAGAGAGAAACGGAAAAGAACAGAAATAAAAATTTTGACATTATAGTTATGTGGTCCAAATGGCATGTAAAAATCTCAAGTTGTTATTGGTAGTACGTTAGTGTTAGTAGTAGTAGTAGTAGTAGTAGTAGTAGTTGCAGTTAGTATAAAGTACTAACAATAGTAGTAGTAGTAGTAAGTTGTTTGTGCAGCAGCAGTAGCAGTTAGAGTAAGTAGTAGGCAGTTAGGTAGGTAGTACTAGTACTAACTAGTAGGTAGTATATAATAAAATTACATACATATACATATTGAGTAGTAGCTTTTGGTTTTTGGTTAGTAACGATCGATTCTTAAAAAATAATTTCATTTAATTTTTGGTTTTTTGTTTGCTAATGTAGAAAAAAAATACAAATAATTAAGTTTAGCTATACAATCGACTCGTTTATAATTTACATATGTATATGCAGTATATATAAGTATATTTAGCATATACGTACATAGCTGAATTTTATTATTAACAAAATGCTAAATGATAATGGTGTTATTCGAACAATTTGTATCTTAATTAAATACAACAAATGCAATATGCATAATTAATTTGTTTAATTTGAAAAAAAAAACGTCTATAGAAATGAATTATCGACTGATATAAATATATATATATAGTATATATTATAGTAGGTTTATAAGTTTGGTGTTGGTTTGTAGAGAAGTCTGTTTATGTTAGTGTGTGCGTGTGTTGACTACCACAGCAATACAGCGTAACATGTGCGTTTGTTGTATCCATCAGATACATTAGTTTAGTTGATGCTAATTACAAAACAGTACGAGAAAACGTGTCAAGTGTGTTGGTGGTGGTGGTGGTTGGTACAAAATCTAAACAAAACTTTGACTGATGTCACATCCGTTACGAATACTAAGCTATATGTATGTACGAAATTTGAGAAGGGAGCGCTGGATAAGACTAAAATTATAAAATTAACAATACAAATATATACAAAATACATACACGTGTAGCAGTGTGTATGTGTGTGTGTGTATGTGAGTGTGTAAATCAAAATATACTTATATCATTTAAATGGGTCAGACAGATCTCTAAACAGTCACAGTTATTGTAGTTGCTGCTGTTGTTATTGTTATTGTTATTTGCTGCTGTTGTTGTTAATGTTATAAGGTTAAGGTGCTTTTTTTTCTGTGAGAGACGTTTTAATAACTTTGACCAAAATATTTTACTCATCAGCTGTTGCAGTTTGCACATTGATTACAAATTGTGCATACACATCAAAGTGCCTACGAATATATTTATGTATATACGTTGATACATACATAAATATAGATGTAGGCACATGTGCTAGGGTGGCAACCACTGACTTGAAGACGCAGACCGCCTCGCCGTGGCCTCTACGCTTTTGATATATGTATTACATATGTAGGTAATATACATAGTTGGATAAATACATTAAGTGTTAAGTGGAGTGGAGTTAATATATATATATATATAGAGACAACGAAAAAAAACAACAACAAAAAGCATGCTTCGGCTCTTATGCCGAAGTTCTAATAACCTTGCAGCAAATGCGATTACCGAATACAGCAACGATCCCCAGTTTATATAGAGATACAAGCAATCCAAAGTAAGTTCAGTAAACTCTGCGTTATTCCTAACTAACGTTTAGGAATTATAGACGACACAAGCTGCAAGGCTATAGCACAAATATTTGGCTGAAACGAGTATGTACATATGTATGTATGTATGCATACGAGTATTACAACTAGGCACTGGTGGCTATTACTATTGTAAAGCAGCTATTATTATATGATAGCGTTATTCAGCTAAACTAATCCCGCTCCGAGATCAAATCTAGCTGATACTGTTTACTATATATATATATATATATATATACATTATTTGGAGGAACTCGTTGATCTGCGCATATGCTTTAGGGGTTTGGATCATTTCCTTACTAGCTCGCTAGTGGATACGCTTTATATACAAAGACACGAAAAAAAAAGAGAACGAACGAACGAACGAACAATGTATGAAGCTTTGGCCAGATTCATGATTTATGGGGCACTACGAAAAATGTTTATATAGTAGGTGTTCGAAATGTAAAAAAGAGAGAGAGAGTATGGTTTCGTTAGTTGCCTAGACAAACGAATTAAATGAGCAGCTACTACGTCCATACATACGTTGGGAGTGGGCCAACGTTCTTGAAACTACTGTGGATGTTTCGCATACGAAAAATATATATAGTATGTATATATATTGGAAATATATATAGTAGTAAAACGATTAGCTAAAATGCTAACAAGTTTAACTTTGGTAAAAATAAATTCAAATGTTTTTTTTTGTATGTTTTTGTAGAACGGGGTTAAGAAGGGGTTTTGTTGTATTTTGTAGTATTTGTTTCAAAAAGAAAGAATTATTGAATTTTAGGTAAAGTTTGTTTACTTACATCCTGTTGGAAGTTTAGAAACCATTTTGGATAGAAAGTTTTGTTTTAGGTTTTTTTTTGTTTTTGTTTTTTTTTAAGCAAATCAATGAACACATGTTTCGTTTCATAAACCGCATCGTATGTGTGTTTTTGGTTGGCGGCATATTACAATCGAAAATAGTCGGAATAAATCGGCAGTTAGCGACGACATATGTATATAGTCAGTTGCGTTTTTGGATTCGAATCGAGACAGCAGCCAAAAGGACGAGTTACAAAAATTTATCAACGACAATGAAATGTTTTTGTGATTATTGGTATTTGTTGTTGTAGTAGTAGTAGTAGAAGTTGTAGTTGTTAATATTTTGCAGTGCAGTTGAGGTTAAATTTATTAAAGTATTTGTTTATTTGATTATATAAACATATATATACACACACAGATATTAATACATATATATGTGTGTTGAATTTAATTGTTTAATAGTTTTGTTATTTTATTAGGGTTTTTTGTTAAGACGACGTTGGCGGCGTTTAGATTTTGTCGATTTCAGAAATTTAGGAAAATAAAGAAACGAATAGAGTTGAAAATTAGTAATAATAATTTAGTTGAAGAGCATATAATAGTTTGCTTTCGTTTCTTTAGCAGAAATTTGTGTTTGCTTGTGCATGTGTGTGCGTGTTTATTTGTTATTAGTTATAGTTATTATTTGAGAGCTCTAAAAAGCTTGGAGAGAACTCAAACTGGGCTTGCATTTGGTATACCTGGCGCTATATCTATTTGAATGAATAAGAAAACGGAAAAGTAAACCGAAAACCGAAATGAAATGATGACAAGTGAAACGCACACTTGGTGAACATACCTTTCATTCAGTTCAGAGTTCATCCAATCAAAACAAAATGACAAAGTTCAGAGTTGAAATTGAAAAGTTATCGAAATTGAAAGCCCATCAACTGCGCTCAACAAAAACAATTAGATATTTTACAAGCAAGCATACAACATGCAGAGCTTAACCTTGAAAAAATCAAAATTGTATCTCAATTTTCAGCATACCAAATGCTAACTACATTTTAATATTTTTAGAAAAAGAGAGAGAGAGAGAGACAGAAGACAGAGAGAGAGAAAGAAAGAGAGTGTGTTTTTTTGGGGGGGGGGGGGAGGGGGGGTTCGCATCGCCGTTCTTGCTGAGGAGTAAGTAAAAGTAGAAGCGTTCACTAAGTGGCTACAAAACTTTGGTGGCAATCTTGGTGGTGAAGAAGACAAAACAAACTTGTGTGGAGTGCTGATTTTTTGAGAAATTAGAGAACTAATCAAGCTGCTGACAGTGGCGATCATAGACTAGCAGAAATACTATGCATATCAATATCAATATCAATTTAATTTAATTATGTTAGGTAGCCTGTCAGCATTGAATACTAAATGTATCTCATGCGAAAAAGATAAGTCATACTATAAGTATATACAGTTGAGAGCTTGGAAAATCTGCATAGGCATAGTCTGCGGAAAACTGTTGTTGTTCTTGTTATTGTTGTTGTTGTCACTTTAGAGAACTTAGTTTGTGAGTTGAGAGTTTCTTTTTATGGGAACCATACTTACATTTATCGCCTGTCAGCTAAACACACTTACAATACTTTGTTGTTAAAAGAGTTGAGAGTTGTTAGAGCTACAGAACTTACAGAGCAGAGCTTGGCTGCAATTTGCTACATTAGTAGTAAGCTTCCAAATTTACAAATAACTTAAGTTTACTGAAAGCCATGCGCAGTAGTTAATCGACAGTTATAGTACGATAGTTAGTATTAACTCGAAAAGCATATTAAACCAGCAGCAGCAGTTGAGCACGTGTGACATACAAATTCATAAAATGTACATATGTTCATATATACATAGGCACAGAGTTAGTCAAGCGTTGAGCGTTGGAATCTTAGTAGTTAGAGCCGAGCAGGAATTGCAACATATGCGCGCTTTACTTAATCAATATATTTATTTGTTTACTTAAGTCTAACTTTGTGTTTTTAGTTGTTGAAGTGCGTGTGTGTGATTCATGCAAAGCTTTTGGTAAAGAGTAGGCAGCTGATTGGTTAAAGCTTCACTATGCCGAGCATGAGAGCGTTTCTCTTGCGTATGATATTCACCACACTCATGCTCACCACAGCTTCAACTCTACTCTCACAATTAACTGCATACTTCTTGGCAATGAGTTAATTAAGTTTAGCTGTGCACGCTTTTGTGTTTTATGTTGTTACCCAATCAAAGGCTGTTTGATGCAAACAAATTTTACTACACGCAACTTTATACAAGAGACAGACAGAGAGAGAGAGAGAGAGAAAGAGGTAGACATAGAGAGCTAGAATTACAATCGCTTTATTGTGTGTGTGTGTGCTAGGCAACAGAAAAACTAAAACTCACGACGACAGTATCTCTCAAAACAAAACCATAAATCAGAGTCAAGAAGAAGAAGTAGAGGAAAGAGTAAAGAGTAGTAGCAGTAGCAAATAGTAGTAGAACTAAGAGCAAAAAAGTATGTAATCTTCCTACGAAATTTGTGTTGAAATTTGTTAGTGGCAGCTATGTAAAGCAAAATCAATAGGGAACTAAAAAGAACTTGTACATTGAAGAATAAGCGTATTAAAGGTGAAAGGTGGTGGCATAAAAGCGGTGAAAGCGGAATCTAACATTATAATTTTTGCTTCTTTAGTTCATATTAGAATTTAGTTAATAAATGCAAAAGAAATGTTATATCTTTTTTAAATTTTTCCTTTCTTTTTTTTTTTTTAGTTAGTGTAGATTGTGTTTTGTACTTACATCGTGCTGTTGGTGGTGTTGATATATTTGTTGTAGATATGTCGATGTTGTTGTAGATGAGACATATATATATATATATATAAGTACATATATATATATATATGTATGCATATGTATGCGCACATTTATGTGTATTGGATGTAACGAGCACGCATATACACACACACACACACACACACACACATTGGCCAGGCACATACACATGCATAATTTGTTTGTTGTGAATGACAACATAGGTTTGGAATACAATTTTGTTATAGTTTTTTTTTTGTTTTTGATTTTGTTAGTTACATAAAATTTGTTTTGGGATTTGTTGATTCGGTGAATTGTATTTTGGTTTGTTGTTGTTGTTGTAGTAGTTGTTGTTGTTGTACAAGTTGTGATTGTGATGAACGAATTGATTGCAATTGGCATTATAAAATACATTGTATATAGTATAGTTGTGATTTTTTAAATAGTATATTATATATTGGAGTTTGTTTTAAAAATAGATTGTATTTTTTTTTTGGGTTTGGTTACGGTTTTTTTTTTTTTTGTATTTAGTGTTGATGATTGGCGTGAATTCCGATCGGCCAATTATCGGTAGGGAAGTTGGTTGCAATTGGTAGGTATAACGGTATATATATACACATATGTGCATTTGCATATACATATGTATATATACAGAGGTGTATACATGTGAGATTTGCAATTGCAAGTGTTCGTTTTATATATAAGATATATATATATATATATGATTATTTACACATAAACATATGTGCAGAGTGTGGAATATGTTTTGATTGCGAGAGTGTTTCATATTTGATTATATATTTATATATTTGTTTTTGCATTCATCATATATTTGGTTATAGTTTTATATATATATTTTTTTTTTCGTTTTTGATTCGGATTGGATTTTTTCCCGATTTTGAGACCACATTTCGTATTTGGTAATCGTTTTCGTACACAAATAAATATGAAAAAGGAAATTAAAAAGAAATATGATTATTAATTTCTGTATTTTGTGAGGCTTTAAGAAATAGTTTGTGTGTTTTTGCTTGTTATTTCTTGTGTAGTTATTTCATCGTGTGTAGAGTGTAAACGCGTAATAATAAAAATAAATGCAAATATATTATGTGAGTAACAAAAAGAACTTCTTGTGTGTTTGGTGGCCTAAACCCGGTTTGCGATACATTTTCAGGTGTATGTGTGTATAGGTGTGTATATAGTATTTTCTTATGTATGTGTGTGTAGCTATAGTTTATATGTACCTTGGGTTTAAACACATTCAGAAGCTTGCTAAAAAGCTGCTCGAAAAAGCTTCCAAAAACGTGCTTAGATTTAGATTTATGTATAATATATAGCAAGTCTTCTAGGCCTCACCCGAAGTGAGAGACCCGAAACCCAAATGCCCTAAACACCCGGCCCCAATAAAGTCTGTATAAAGTATATATAGTTATAGTATAGTTATGTGCATACAGCTGTGCTGGCATCTGTGCTACAGATGTTCCATTTTCATTTGCGTTTACGAAAACCCCTTGATTATGTTATAAAGTAAGTATTCTCTAGTAGAACATACATACATATGTAAATATACGAAATAACTCTTAAAAATAGTTAATATCGGTCATAAACTACTCTACGAGTAGCATTCCCAATGATGTGCCTAGCTTAATCGATTGCCGATATATCGATCGATCGACATTGATGGCTGTTTAACTTTCTGTTGGGGTTCACCTAGACGTCGGTAGTGTGATTTGTTTATGTATTTGTGTGTCAGTTTTCATTTGTGTGTGTGTGTGTGGGTGTTGTTATTGTTAGCATATTGTTTTCATTTTAAGATATTTGTTATAACATATATTCTTTGCTTGTCTTGCATAACAGCCTACAGTAACCGAACACAACACAATAATATATGTAGGTAGGTAGGTAGGTAGGTACGTGGGTGAGAGTTTGTTTATCGGATAATTACCCCAAATTCCATCCAAAGCGCGTCCACAATACTGCCCAATACGGTAATCAGATCGAATATATTCCATGGATCTTTGAAAAAGTTCTATAACACATAAATAAGCATTGATTATTCGAATGAACATTTAAAGTATTCACGTCATATGTAAGAGCGTTTACATTATATTCTTAGTCTACAATACGCTGAAATTTACAATGTTAGGTCACAGTACAGAGGGTATAATATTAATACTTTCATTTGCTAGCGAGCAAACATTTAACACTGTCTTGTTACCTACCGTACATCCGAAGGCAATTATTTTCAGTATTGTCTCCATTAAGAAGAAAAAGGTGAATATCTGATTCATATCAACGAAGTCGGTCGGTGCTTTATGAAACTATAAAATGAGAACACGAAGAGAATACGTTTGGGGAGGGCAAACGGAGGTTAATTTTGAGATGATTCATGACACATACAAACATACATATATAACCAAATAACATAATTAGGTATGTGACACTCAGTGGCGTATCCGGTAGTTTATTTGTTAATGTACTTGTAGTCACGAGAATAAACACGTGTATAGCTTATGGCCTAACCTTCAACTTGAACTGAACTGAACTGAAATGAACTGTAAGCAAACTACAACAAATATGAACCTATTTCCAAAACTCAAAAGAACAACTGAAATTTATATGAAAAAAAACACGAATTTAAATGAAATAAAACAAACAAAATGTACAATCACACAGACGACAACAATTGGCATAGGATGCATAACTTTAAAGATTTTCTAGGAACGCATACAACTGGCAGCAGTGATGTTAGGAGCTACTATTTATGAAGATATCGATACTATCGATAGATAGTGATATCAGTGATATCGAAGCAACAAAAGCTGTAACATGACAACACGAACACATACACAAATATATGGAAATTAACTGATTAGTGAGGACTTTAATTTATAATATCTGTATAATTTAAATTTTACTCACCACTCTCTTGCTCTTTCACTTTTGTTAACTTAAACAGTTTCATAACAGATTTTATAGCATGCAATTAGCTTAATAACATTGTAAATTTCAGCATATTTATAAAATCGGGACTGCATATTGCCCGCAAATGATATGAGTATAGTATAAATACATACAAGTGTTATAAAGACGGGGGGGGAGAGACAGATTATGAACACATTTGACAAGGTTCATAATCGCAAACACTTTCATTATATATATGTATGTAGGTTTATAGAATACAGAGAGAGATAGAGCTTACCTTGACACCAAATCCAATTATCTTGAGCACAGTTTCAACACTGAACATGCCTGTGAATCCCATGTTGATATATTTGAGTGACTTTTCATATATTTCACTTTGATTATGATACTGTTAGGACGTTAACGTTTATTTATAATTAGTTTAAGTTCACTTATAAAACGAGACTGAAAAGTATATGTATTTTTTAAATTGTTTGCAACTGTGTGTGTGAGAATTCCCTTTGAGTCAAGCATGCAGCATAGATATATTTATAAATACAAACCTATGTG
Organism: Drosophila busckii; assembly: GCF_011750605.1. Classification (NCBI taxonomy): domain Eukaryota; kingdom Metazoa; phylum Arthropoda; class Insecta; order Diptera; family Drosophilidae; genus Drosophila; species Drosophila busckii. The sequence continues at coordinate 6,312,764 of NC_046608.1, read as the reverse complement.
GGTAACGTGTTGTGTGTTTTTGTTTATTTGTGGCAAATCTTACATATTTTTCTTTGAAACGAAATCATAATAATCGTAATAGAAAGATAGTCATGCTGGTTACGCAGTAACAAATTTAAAATATGAATTTTTCGAATGGCTTATATACAATACACAACATTGATCTTTACATGTCTAATGCTGATTAGTATAGTATTAAATTTAGAAAAATTACATTGTGTAGTATAAGCCGCAACAAGTTAATCGAATTAAACGCAAATTTAAATCGTAATCAAGTCAAATTATAAATAGAATAATTTTCAAACTGCTTCTAAATATGTATGGTATTTATTTATGTATGTGTTGTATTTTTGTATGTTGACCCAAAACTCAAAAATCAATTAAATAAACTTAGTTTTTCCAGTATTATTATGGAATTCAATATACAATATACCTTCATCATCAATAGCAGCGTATTGAACACGATCAGCATCATTATGAAGTACTCAAATGGCGTGGATACCACAATGCGCCACACTTTGTATTTGAAAGTGTTGCGATTCTTGGGCATATAACGCTCAAGGGGTCGAGCTCCGATTGTAAAATCAATGCAGGATTTCTGCGATAGAGAAGAACAATAAATTCACATGTTAATAATTATGTAAAGATTATAATTTTTTGTTTGTTAGCATTTTAAGTGTGTGTGCACTACACAACTACAATAAGTTTTGCTTTTAAATATATATAGAGCTATATGCACTAACATTCTAGTTTATACTAACTTTATGCGCATAATAAAATTAAAGAAGCAAAGTATATAAAGTTTAATGAAAGTATTAATATAGTGTGAGCCCCATTCGGGAACACCACAGAAATCACTAGTGAACTGTAATTCCGCTGAAAACATTTCCGAGGTGCCACAAAAAACTCCGAGTGATTTTCTCTCGTGGAATGTTCGGTCTGTGTCACAGCGGAATGAAATTGAAGTGAAATTCAAGCGGAAGTGATTTCTATGCTGTCAGGCGCGCACTATATAAATTTGTGATTTTGTTTGTAACACTAAAATTAATCAGAAATCTCATGCCAATAGGTGTTCTAGAACTGAAATCATTTCAACTGAAGATTGTTTGCATTTTTTGTTTGTTTTTTTTTTTTTGTTTTAGTGCCAAGGTATTATTTGTTACCGCCTGTTAGGGGGTTAAAGGGGTTTTCAAATTGTTTGATTTGACAGTGCCGATATCTATTGAAATAATATACATATTTAATTCAATATTTACTAGTAATATATTATACTTGTTAAGAAATATTGAAAAGTGGTATACATATTACATATGTAGTAGATAGGTAGGTAGGTAGATAGGTAAGTAAGTAAGAATAAATCGTTTACGAGTACTACAAGTACAAGTATATACATATGTATGGCTGCTATATGGGTATCCATTGGTATACTTACAGTAATAAATGAGGTGTTTGGCACAGCAGGGGAGTTAAGTTGGACAACAACGGCGACTTGACGATACCAATCGTTAAATATTCAATTGAATGAATATTTAAGGACGATCGTGAATTAAGTATTTGGCAAAAAATCTCTACTTTCCGGTAAATGTTCAAACTTTATATCAAAAAAGTATGGCTAATGGGGTTTACTAAGTATGTATGTATATATGTACAGGCAAGGAAGTCGACTTCGATTTCGACTTCGAAATTGATCACATGATCACAAAAACTAGACTAGGTAAGTTTCCGGGATGGCATGGAATTGTGGTCTACTATTTGTAGTACTAAATATATATACTATATATATATATATGGGCACTAGTACTATAACTGGCACATGATTTGTAATGAGCTGTAATGCGACTGTGTGTGTCGCATTTAAAGCCTGTATCGCGGAATAGCACTAAGTATAGTAGCTTAGAGGTTAGTTAGAGTTAGAGTAAGAGGAATATGTTTTGTATATAGTAGTAAGTAAGTAGAAAGCGTAATATGTGTGTACATTTACGTGCAGTTAGAAAATGTTTTGAGTTAACAACTATCGATTTTTACGAGTACAACGAGTACAACAAGTACATTACACACGAACACACACATATATGTATATATGTATTATACTATATAAGCATTGTTTTGGTTTTAGAGTTAGTTTAGGATTTGTATTTTTTGGTTTTTCATATTGTTTTTTGTTGTATTTTTGGAAAATAGTGAGGCTCACCTGATTTTTGTCAATTTCACCATCTTGCAATTCAGCTTCGCCTTGCTCTTGAAATGTTATGATAATCAAGGCCACGAATATGTTGACGAAGAAGAATGGAAATACAATAAAATATACAATATAAAAGATGGACATTTCGATCCGGAAATTTTGGATTGGACCCCTATCTTCATAAGTGGCAGCCATTGAGTGTTGCAAGACCCTATTATTCGATTTGAGTGACGATTACCAAATCACACGGCACACGGCACAAGTAAAATAGACAAATAAACAAAGTACACAATTCATTATAGATGATTCGCAAGGGTTTACACGCTACAGTATAAAGTATAAAGATATTTGTATGCTCAGAGTGGCGTACAGTCAGAGAATGTGTGTGTGTGTGTGTGTGAGAGAGAGAGGAGAAAGTAAGAGAAATTAGTACAACATCAAAGCAATTATCTTACTGTGGCCATCCCTCGCCGGTCTGCACTGCGAACAGCGTCAACATGGCGGCAGCAACATTGTCGTAGTGAAAGCTACGTGGCATCCACACTCGCATCTCCTGTTTGGGCAGCAGTTCGTCTTCCTCGTATTTGAAATACGAGCCCCTTTTGTTGGTAGCATTTTGTGTTTGGTTTTTTTTTTTTTTTTTTTTTTAAGTATTGTTGTAGTTGTAGTTGTTGTTGTTGTTGTTGATGTTTGGGATTTGATCATTTTTACATTTTCGATTATTCGTTGTGGCATTATTATTGAAATTCATTATAAAATGTAAAAAGCAAGTTTGGTATACAACAGAAAGCATTACAGAATCTAAACCCAAAATTATCAAATTACAATATGATATGAATTCATAGTCAGAACTGAAAAAGTAATGAAAATAAGATTAATTTCGATATTCGCTTAGATGCTGCAGAATTTTGCTTTTCTTGCTTAAGTTGTAGTAGTAGTAGTAGTATTAGTAGTGGAGTATGTACGTAGTATGGAGTTGAAGAGTATGCATAGATATAAACAACAGTAAAGAGTAGCTATAAAAGACGTATTGCTGTCAAAATTGCACATGTATGTATATATGTGTGTGCGTGTGTGTGTGGTATGCATGTATATGAATGAAAATTGTGTGTATGTATGTGGGTGTGTCTGCATTTGTATTTGGTACGAGTATTTTAATTTGTCTAACTTGAACGCAGTTCGACACAAATCAACACTGTACATGAAATCAGAAGGCGTACAAATAAAGAAATGTTCGAAAACCAACGGAAAATAAGTTATGCGAGTATGTAAAGTTACATTTACAAACAAACACATCGAGCAGCGAGTAGTATCAAGAAAAGTATCAACGAGTAACGAGTAGCTTAGCGCCTGACACAGACACAGAGATAGAGAGAGAGAGTTGCATTCCTGCTGCGGTGTATGAGAGAGAGAGAGAGAGAAAGAGTGTTTTGAAAGCGGTTCACAAGCGAAGGCGTGAGAGCGTGTGTGTGTGTGTGTTGGGTTCTCTTCGGTTTAGTTCGGCTGGTTGTTCGTTCGGCGATGTGTAACAAGGCAGCTGCGCTCAAAAGCTCAATTCAAAACAAGTGGAAAATGCTAGCAGTGAATGTCTTGATAGAGCGAGAGAGAGAGCGAGATTGTCGTGTAGATCTCTTTAGTAATTTGTGTGGGAGAATTAAGCATAGCCGTACAAAAAAGGAAGTCTCTCGTGTATGTATTGTAGGTATGTATAGATGCGCAATGTACGTGTACATATGTGTAGGTATTTTGGTAATAAATTTGAATTCATTTCAATTAGGTTTAGGATTGGATTGGTGGGCCACACAGTTATTGCATACGAAGGCCAAACAGTTAAAACAAAAAGATACTCCAAATACAGTTAGATGCATACATAGAGTCCTAGATTCTATGCTTGGCTATGAGTATCTTACATTGTTTTTCACTTCTCTATACGATGAGTGTAAGCTACGCGCTTGTTACACTCTCGTCTCAAGTGCAAACGAATTCGGATTCGGATTTGGATTCGAGTTTGATATCGATTACAAAATAGTACGTAAGTGTTGCCAATCATTTAAACACATATTGGAATAAAAATGCATAACGAAATGCTAATTAGTATACTAATCACCAAATTAGTTAAACGGCTAACGACTATCAACATAATTAGACAACAACTTAAATTATGATGGACATTTAATACAGTTTCGTCTCTTCCGCTTCTTACTCTTATACTTCATTAGTTTTTAATTTATGCACAGCACATGGCTGTAGTTTGGCCAAAAGTTTAAAGAGCTACAACTGAAACTAAGTTGGCAACTGCCCTGGTTTCTATAAAGTGCACGCGTGTACAGGCTTATTAAGAAATCTTCTGGTAGTAATATGGACTCTTTGGTATTGCAAAATACCCAATTGATAAAAAGTAAATGAAACATTTAATGTACATGCTAACCGCGATCGACAATCGACAATTGTTAATTGATGGTTTTGGTTTGTTTTGCTTTTTTCTTTTTTTTCGTTCATTTTGGTTATTTTGATGCATTAGACAACAATAGATATATAAAGATACATTGATATTATAGTCAATGAATAACAAATGTTAACTAGAACATAAATTGAAGAAAACTAGAAAGGTTTTTTAGTTTGGTATTTCATGTAGTTTCGCATTTCATTTCTAAGCTATACGATTCATTTTTTTACGCACATATATGGATGTTGTTGATTAAAGCGTTTGGTTCACTATTTGGTTAGTATATATATTTTTTTTTGATTATTGATTTAAAAATAAATTGTTATTAGGGTTTTCTCTTCAATCCTTTAATTTAACGTTTTTTTCTTTTTTTTTTGTATTTGTTTTTGGCCCGTTTACTCGCATGATTGTTGGTAACGAATCAGGCAAGAAAATCTGGGCAAGAAACTATAAAATGCTACTCTTACATTCTGTAAAATCAGTGCACCTTTTTTGTTTTCTTAAAAACAAAACTGGAAACAATTGAAACAAAGCCTAGCCACAAAAACAAATTGAAATTGAAATTAAGATTTAAAATTATAAGTTATTGTAAGAAGTCGCATAACAAGGTATGAGTAGACATAATGAATTCTTGGGTGCACTTGGGTGCACACCATATAAGTTTGTACAGAATTTATATACAGTTGCAAAACTTATTCAACAAAATATTTACATATATATAAATACATAAATGCATTTATATACAGTGTTGTAGAGGCGCCCAAGGCAATTTACAAAACAAAACAAAAAGTTCGGATCCTCCATTCAGCCTGATATACCTATATATATATAACTAGGTAAAATACAGCTTCCATCAGTCACTCTCCCGGTCTTTTTACATGCGTTTCTATCGGAGTTACTGCTAAAACTGAATTTGCGTGAAACATTTTTATTTGAGTAGAAAAGTTGTTGTTCTAATAAGACTTTCTAAAGTGTATAACACTCACACACACATACAAGTAGTAGCTATGCATGTGTAGGGATTTATGTGGAAACTGTTCCTGGGAACAGTCGGAGAACAGGGAGCTGAGTGGTGTGCATAGCTCTAAAAGCCAGGCGTATACATAATATGTATGTATGTATTATATGTAGGTAGCATGTAACTAGTAGACGTGTTAGTAAGTTTAGACTAAGTAGTAGTACTTATGTTAAAGCATTGTTGTAGGCACACTTGAAATATAGGATTGTAAACACAGACAGAAACAGTAATAGGGAACAGATATGCGTTAACTTTATGTATATGGGTATATAAATATGCTTATTTATAAGAAGAAATAGACAGACATTGATAATTAAATATACATATACATACGATATATATTGGAAAACAGTAAGAGCGAGAGTGAGTGATAGCATGGGAGAGCTATATCTGTATATATGTATCTTGTAGGTTTGTAGGACAGACAAAACATATATACATTGATTTATAGGTATCGCGGCTAAGTGAAAAGCAAGAGGGGGGGATGGGTTCGACTACCAAACTGAACTGAAAACACAAAATGATGATGTTATGTTAAATGATTTAAACTAAATACGAAAATCAAGATCAGAGCGACAACAGAAAATTATAACTCAAAATTATAAATTTTTAATTTTCATTATAAGAATTTTTTACTTACTGGCACTCTTCGGAAGTATGTTTACTTTCGTCCGTACAATAAAAAAATTTTCCATTGAACAATTGTACACCAATAACAGAAAATATAAATTGAAACAATATGTACACGATTAGAATGTTAACAACATTTTTCAATGAGTTCACGACGCAATCGAAGACGGCTTTCAATTTTGGAACACGTTTAATTGTCTTCAATGGACGCAGTACACGCAGTACCCGAAGCGATTTAATTGTTGACAAATTTTGTCCAGCGCTGCTACCGCTCATATCGAAACCGAAACTAACAGCAGCGCATATAACGACCACAGCATCCATAATATTCCAGAATTCTCTTAAATAGCTGCCAGGGTGTAGTATCACACCCAAGTCTACAATTTTCAGCAACATTTCTATCGTGAATACGCCGGTAAATGCATAATCAAAGTAATTCAAGATCTTGTTACGCCTCGAATTCTCACGAACGGGATCTTCGGCTGCTAATGCTATTGATGACATTGAGATGACGACCATTATGAAGAAATCAAAATATGGTAAATTAACGACCCAATGGGCACCACGTCGTATGCTGTATATGTCGTTCATATATTCACCAATATCGATCGATCAGTTTGGTTTGTTTTTCAGTTTTCGAATATCAGATTTCATATTCATCATCAATAGGGATGTCATTCAGATTTTAATTTGGGTTTTGTGGTTCGTTTTTGGCGCAGTTTCATCATTGGTATTTTATAAACATGTTTTATATCAATTTTATTTTTGTAGTAATTTTTTTTTGTTTTTTAGATTTTCCGATTACGATTTGCGTTACGTTAGGTCAACCGTTTTGATTTTTATTGTTGAGTTTGTTGTTGTTGATGTTTGTTGTGATTGTTGTTGTTGTTGTTGTTATTGTTGTAGTATATCCAATTATTTAATTATATAACATCGATTCGGGTAAATTGCAATTTTGATATAAATTCATAAAATTTTATACAACGAAACGGTGTTTGTCGTAGTCATTGTTGTTTTGTAATTGTTGTTGTTGATGATGTTTATTATTGTTGTTGTTGTAGTTGTTGTTGATGATGATGAATTTGATATGATGAAGTTGCAGATGCGCGTGTTGATGATGATTGGTTTGAATTGAATTGATTTGAGTTGAGTAGTAATCAAATTTAGTAGTCGTTGATATATTTTTAGTGCAAGCATATAGATAAAGATGTATGTCATTGATTGATTGATTGATTGATTCGATTCATTAATTTGATCATTGTTGTGTGCAACATAAAAATATAACAAATCCAAAAGGAAAAAGTAAAAGAACAAATGGAAAATTAGTTAGTTATATTGTTAGCAAATTCCTTTATAATTAGTATTATTATATTATTATTTTATGTAAGTCTGGGAATTAGAATATTGGCAGTAATCTCACAGAACACAAATACCTGTGCTGATAAAAAGAGCCTATAAACTGCATTATATATATGTATAAAAATATGAACATAATATCTCTCCCTATACACTGCACGCTTGCAGAGCTCGTCCATGGGCCTCACAACGGCTGCAAAGAAACTTTATTACATAGACAAATGCATGCAATTATAGTTCTTGCTACCAATAACTGAAAGATTATGTTGCATAGGTAGAGTCCCTCCAGAGTTCTGCTTAAGGCTAGTTTAAGAATTGTTTGGAAAGAAGAAAACATATTTACGGATTTGTTGGTGAGAGTATAAACATTGATGAGTATGGTAACATTGGCTTGGGGCCTTCAGTCACTTCCTCCTCTTCCTTTTTCTCCTCCTCCTTCTTTTTGCCTTTGCCTTTTGTGGTGGCAACGGTGCCATCGCCATTCTCCAGGTGAACACCATCGCCCTGGAGCGCCTCCATTTCTTTTTCCAGTTCTTGCAGTTGTTTCTCTTTATCTTCTTCGACTTGTTCCTCTTCGGCTGCTGTTAGTTCTTGGGCATTCGCCAGGTTATCAACGGCGATAGCCAAGAACACATTTAAGAGCGTATAATTACCGAAGAGTACCAAAACGATAAAGTATCTGTGTGGAAAAGTATTCAATGATCAGTGGTTGCCATGCAAACTAACTAAAGCACTAATCTTTAGGCACTAGCGTATTGCGAATAGTACGTGCAAATGGTATCGATAGATAAATATACTTATAAATGAACATACATACATAAGACTACGTCATTAACTATTTATAATAACACTAAGGCAACTGTGTAAGTGCAAATTATACTTATGCTTATAATATATGTATGTATATATATGAATACATAGACATTATGTTATGTTAATCCAAATTTGCTGCACAGGAGGAACATCGTAATAAAAGAGAAATAAGTAAGCAGGGTGTTTATTGGAGCTGAGCTGGCATTATTTACACTTACGTTATATAGTATTAAAGAATAGGCGACACTGGCGTCTGTGTATAACGTCAGGACTTGGCTCGTAGAAGTTTAGTGAGAGCTACTAGTGAGCTACTAAATTCTTCAAGCTCTTAAAAGTCCTCTAGGTCGATTGCACACATTAATGGTTCGACGTTCAATGAATATTCGTTAACTTAAATAATTCTAAATATGAAACTAAAATATACGAGTCGACTACAACAAGTATTAATTGCTTAGTGGGTCAGAGCGCTTATATACTTGGGATTCATGATAATACTTAAGAGCTGCTTGCAGCTTAGTGGTCATAAAAAAAACGTTGACTTTAGCATACTCTTAAAATCAATTACAATACAAATTTGACACGAAAAAAAATGATGTGGAAAAAATGAAATAAAATGAATAAGGAAAAATTAAAACTTACATAGAGTAAATCATTCCTTTGTTAGCACCACCTTGCGATATAATACCCTGGTACATAACTTCATTCCAATCTTCGCCGGTGAGAATTTGGAAGACGGTTAATAGCGCTATGGGGAATGTGTTAAAATTGGTCTGGGGCGTGCCGCCACGCAGATTGAATTGACCACCGAACAGTTGCATGCCAAGCAGTGCAAATATCAGTATGAACAAGAAGAGCAGGAACAGCAACGAGATAATGGATCTCATTGAGTTTAGCAGGGAAATTACTAGATTGCGCAGCGAGGACCAGTATTTGGTCACCTTGAAGATGCGCAAAAGTCTCAGGGCACGCAGCACTGAGAGGCCAAAGGAGCCACCTTTGACTTCAGACCAGATCACCTCGAATATCGAACCACTAATGACGACACAATCAAAACGATTAAACGACGATTCGAAGTAGATGCGCGGACCCAGCGCGTACATCTTGATAAACATTTCCGACATGAACAGACCGAGGAATATGAACTCGGCATAGTCTGTGAAATGAAAACATTATAGCAATTGAAACCATCTTATTTGGGGCGTGGGCAATACTTACACAGAAACTCTGTGAGAAACGTTGGCTGGCCGTAATGCTCCACGGCAACACAAACAGTGTTCAGAAAGACAAGCACGATGACGAACCAATAGAACCATTGCGTCTTTACAGTGTGTCGTATCCAAAACCGAAACCGTTTCTCCGCTCGCCAAAATCCTGTACAGCTCCCTTGGGGTTTCGAACGCGTTTTCAGATAACCTATTAACAGAACATATGAAAGCATTATAATTAATCGCCTCGTTACTCATTTGCCACAAGTAAAAGTTGCAATATACAAATACAGTTTGTTGCTGTGAGGATTTGCTCGCTGGTTCGCTAGATTATTTTTGTTTTTTTTTTTTTTTCAATTTATAGTTAAGCTAATACGAGCATTATTAACTACTTGTACACACATGGTCTATATGAGAGAGCGAATTAGACACTAGATTAAGCGTTCTCTAGCTCTATGTATTGCACTAGTATAAGACGTTATTGATCCATAGTTTAGTCGTTTCACAAAGTACTCTGGTGCAAAGGACAGACTGTAGGTTAAGACTAGACAATGATCTGTAGTAGTCTTATTATCGCTACTAGCGATAGCCAACACATAGTTCGATAGTTAGCCAGAATATAGAATAGTCAGCTAGTTTAGTAGGCTAAGCTAGTTATTGACAATTGTTTACAAATACAAATACATTATTATTGCGCCTAAAAATACATTTCAAAATACATTGTATGTGAATTGTATGTATTTATGAATGGTGCATAACGTAAACATAAAAGCAATTAGTTAAATGAAATTATAATTTACTTACATTTCAGTTGTTGAGTTCGATTCAAATTCAAATTTAAATTAAATAAAAACGAAACGTATAATTAATTGGATTTCAAAACCAAATATGTAAACATAGTAAGTTAAAAGTCGCTTAACCTATCGTCAAGAAAGCCATTGAGAATCTTAGATATATGTTAGAGGTATATATATTTTTTTGATTTATCTCAGTTCCCTAAATACGCAAACAAAATCAACGGCAATGCATTCAAACTTAAACATAGTTTCCGGCATAATATGACGACTTAAGAAAGCCTAAATATTTACCGTCATCCCCATAGTCTTCCTCAGCTTCCTCCTCTTCTGTGTCGGTCGATTTGGACTTGCCCAAGCTTTTCAGTTTTTTTCGTTTGGCTGCATTGCGTCTTCGAGCTGGTTGAATGAATGGAATGTAATTTAGCAATTAACAAGCAAGCACATGAATTAAAAAACAAACCTTCCATTATATGCATTTTCTCCTCTTCCGTTGTACGCTCCTCGGCTAATATAACCTCCTCTGAAATCATATTACGAAAAGAAATGTGTTATTATCCACGCAATACAAGGAGGCAACATCAATTGTTACTTGGTTACTTTTAAAAATACACTTGCAGAGGAGGTTGTATCTAACTGTAACTATATGGTTGCTATAGTGTAACTATACAATTTGGACAAGGTAGATACAGCTTAGCTTGGGGGGATATGGATATAATGTCGACTAGTCTGCAAGGGTATTTCTTCGTCTTCGGCATGCCGAATTCATTTATTCATTTTAATGCAATTTTTTAAACATTTTTATTTAGTAGAAAGTTTGGTATGTTGTTATATTGTGATGTTATGTAGTGTCTGGTGTTAGTTGGTAGTGTTCTTGTACTAGGGGATAAACTAGCAAAAGTGCCACAAGCTCTGTAAACTCAGTATGTATGTATATTTAAAAATATATTTACATACTTATAGCTGAAGGAGAAAGAATGTATATTTTGAAAATTGTATAACTAATTAACTCGTTAAACTTTGGTGTAGTATGTATAAGAAAACATATCATACAAAGAATGTATGTAGCAAGTATATAATGAATTAATATTAATACTACATGTGTTTGTTTCAATGTATTGGTGTTCGTGTTCGTGTGTGTTTGTGTGGATGCATTTATGTATATAGAGTAGATTACATTAAATATATAGGGGGGTAAATACTATACCAGCTTTACAAATCCATTCAACATAGCCGTTTAATTCTCTTTCTAGTTGCTGCTGTCTTCTAAGTTTAAGAAACTCTTGTCTATTTTCTACTTTTTCTCGTTCTTTTGCGAATTCACTACAAAAAAACACGTTTTAAATAGTATATATGATGGAAACAAAAACGAAACAACAGGACACAATCCAATTAGCAATATTCTCAAATATCAAATTCAGTCATGTAAGTTATGTGTGGCTTTCGAAAATAAAGTTTGCTTAATCAACTGAAAACTGCAGAGGCAAATGAAAATTGTATAAATGAATTCAAGAGCAGAGTTGCATGAGTATGAATAAATTATGCACATGCACATATACACACACACACACAGAGACACAGACATGTAACATATGATATCATGTTCTATATATTGTATATATGTAGTATATGTGCATGTCTGAGTTTAGACAGTTTGCCCAGTTGCGTATAATTGGCCAACAACTGATGATGACTCAGTTGAAGTTGCAATGACTTTTTAGAGCACTCAACTGCCAATGTTCTAGATGTACAAACATATATATAGTACGTATTTATTTCGGGGTAAATGGCATCATCACAAATTTGCCTGCTGTGATATATATATTTTTTTTTTTTTTTTGGGGTCGGGGGTTTTCTTTTGGGAACGCATTTTCCTTGGAACATAAGAATAAAATGATTGTATTGATTGTATACTATATACTATATAATTATAGTTGTATATGTATGAGTAATATTATAAATCACTGCTTGTGCACATTGTCATAGCAATAACAGTATCTTATTAAAGACATCCGTTAGTTAGTTAGATAGTAGTATTTGAAATATTGTGTGTAGTTTAAGTTAACTAGTTACTTGAGTTTTTGTTTGTCGGGGGTTTTAAATAGTATAATGCAAAGGGAATTTATTTAGAGATACGCACTGGTTCTTATATAAGGGTTTATGAGTTTAGTTTGTATCAGCTGATAAGACAGGGGGTACTAAACTTGCTTGCGATCTAGAGTAATATTTAAATAGAAAAACTAGCATTAATATCAACTTCTTATGCAGTTAAACTTGTTAAGTAGCGAGAGTACATACATATATTCATAGTCATATGTTATTTTGTATTCGTGTTCAGTTATTTTTGCATTTGTTATGTATGTAGTATATAGAGTTGAAGGGGAGGCTGGGGTATTGCGTGGGGTCATAGCTTGTTTTAGCTGCTTAATTATTACTTTTATGGACTAGCTACTATATATACTATATACACACACACACACACACATATATATATATATATATATATATATATATATAAATATGTATGCATGCATGTATGTGATATGTAGCGGATTTATTATAGAACACGAGTTCTCTTCGTGCATCTCAGCTGCACGTAGTATCTAAGGGTAGTAGTTGGGCCAGTAAGTGTTTTGTTTTTTGTATTATTAACGAGTATTGCACTATAAGTTTGTTCATAATTAAAAACCTGCTTGTGTGATCCAATCAAGATATGAGACCATTGCTGTTTGAAACATGGCGCGAAAACGGCATTTTTGAAATTCCATGCGACGCTCGACGCGGTTACGCTCGTTTGAAAACTCTCTGAATTTGCCAAGAATATGACAGTTTAATACAGCAAAAATGATAACAGTTTATGCGAAAACTCATAAATTGAATTGAAAATCAATGATAAACGCATTTATATATACATATACATATGTAAATTACATATTTACAGTTCAGTCGAAACTTTAAATAACTGAACTCAAACTCAAATTGAAAATAAATCAAATTTAAAACGTCAATTCTGTTAATCGGTGTAAATGAGTTTATCTTTCGTTTCCTTTGAGCCAACTTACCCACTCAAAACACCAAGAACTAAGTTGAGCATAAAAAATGAGCCTATAACTATAAGAGGCACGAAATATATCCAATTAAATGTTGAACCTAATGCGTCGTTGGTCTGCAATCAATCAATTGATTAATACAATAAAAGTTTCAAATCGTTATACAATATATACCCAATATAGTATTGACGTCCAGCCTTCCATTGTAATGCATTGGAACACCGTCAGCATGGCAAAGCCAATATTATCGAAGCTTGTTATGCCTGAATTTGGTCCTATCCATTTCTCCAGACACATGCTCGACGTGATATTACAGACAAAACTGCCGGTGGCCTTCTCTGTGCTATTATCAGTGTTGCAAGGTGTTTCCGATTCACCTTCCTTCTCTGGTTTGGCTACAAAAAGGCAGTTCGTTAGTCAAATGTGTGTGTAGAAGAGGCTCAAAGCGTTTTATTATATACTTGGATCTTCTAAGCTATAACAAGTCTTATGCAGTGCGCCCGAATAAAACTCGAGTCCAATGATTGCAAATATTACGATTGCAAACAACACCAAGAGACCGATTTGCAGTAAAGGTGCCATCGCCTTGATTATAGATTTTAAAACTACTTGTAAACCTAGACGAGTCCAAACGCAGAGTTGGCATACGATACGAAAGAGAATTGCATTAGTGGATTATACATTAAAATTTGATATTCGAAAATTTACATATATACATATATCAGTTACATATCTGTATATATCTTAGTATCACATGCAATTACAACAATAAAATGTATATAGGTTAGAATTCTAGTATCTAGATTAATACGCTAATTCGTATTATTCGTGTTATTCACTACAAAGTATAAATTCGAATAGAGAGAGAGGAAAGTAAAATGTTTACGCAAGTACTACTCACTAGGAATTCCAGACACTAATTTTAAGGGCCGTAGCACACGAATGGCTCTAAGTGTTCTTAGGTCTACCTCTGGCCCTATTTGTGGGTACTGTGTGATGAATCTGTTAGCAGATGTTAAGCGAAACGTTCGAAACGAGCAATTTATTAGCAATATTTCGATTATTTAAAAGAAAAACAATTGTGTGTTGCTGGAAATTAATAATTGCTGTAAACTAATTATAAACTAAAAAAAAAAAACAAGAGCGCTAGCTCTAAAAAATAGAACACCTTAATTATTAATAACAATAGATATTTCGTCGCTAGCTAGCTTATTAAATGTTTATAAAGACTAAACATTTATGATACATTAGAATTTTCGGCAAGCCGAATATAGAGACAACTTTGCAAAGATTGAAATCTAAGCTAAAGATAACAACAACTAATAGAACTTTGCATAGCTGTTCAGATACTTAAGTAAGTAAATCCGCTTTACACTAAGCCGCTAAATGTTTGAGTGGAATCCATAGTGAATCCATGTTAACTTTAACAATGTTCTACCTAAATTAGATGACAAGATTTCATAAAATTTCATATAGCGCTAAACTTAAGCATAAATCTAAACACCACACATCACATATAAATTAATAATATTACATTTGTTTATACCCTTAAATATCACTATAATAAGAATATAATATATAATGACATTGTTATAAAGTCGCTGTAATTTCGATAAACACCACTTCCATACCAGTTCAAGTTTTCTTATGGGAAAATCAATAAATTTGCAATCTAATATGAAAGTGTAATTTGGAATTGGATTTATAGCTAGTGTTATAAAAAAAATTATGAAGATATATACTAATACATGTTATAATAATTTGAAATAGTTTTTTTATTTGATTAAGTTAGTTTCCAATTGGAATCCGTTAAGATACGTTTGCAACTAGTATGCTGGGTAGACTCCAAATTGGCCTAAGACTAATCCAGAAAGTTCCAGTAAATGATTACACATTTGTATGAAATACATAAGTAAAAAGTATTAAACTAGCTCCTAAGTTCTAGTTAACTATTAATTACTGAATCGTCTGGCCTAAAGATTGCTGCAATTCATTTGGACCATCTTACTTGGAATTCGGGATACAAGCTTCAGTGGCCTTAGGACACGAAATGATCTCAACATGCGTAGGTCAACATCTATATTGGCCTCAGCAAATATCGTCATGGCACTGTTATCGGCATTGGTTCGATATACAAATTGTTATTACATTTAATTAAAAGTAATTAATTTAACTTATCGATGGCTTTCTGTTTTTTTTTTGCTTTCGTTGACATTTTCACTTTATTCTTAAAAATAATAAATCAACCAAAAAAATGTAAATTGCAAAAACAAATTTTAAGAGTCAAAGCTGTGGATGGCTGTGAAACCAAAGGCTTGGCTTTTGTTAATGATATCAAATATTTACCCCGTCACTACAACGAAAAAATCCATGATGTTCCAAATATTCCTGAGATAGGAGTGCTTATGCAGAACAAGCCCTAAGGCGAGGATCTTGAGCGATGCTTCTACACAGAAAATGCATAAAAAATAGGCCTCCGTTTTTTCCTATTACGAATCCAATATCAAATTAATAATAACCAGCGGGCGATTAGGAATGGAAGAGTGGGCGTGGGCGTGGGGATTAGCTTACCAATTTTTGAGCCAATACTGTCTTGTCGCCATTTGGCAAGTGCTCCTCTAGCGCCAACACAACACAGTTGGCTATGATTGTCAGTAACACAGCGTATTCAAAGGGCGGCCATTCAATGATGAATCGTGTGTATTTTCTAATTGGGTTATCCTCGGTTAGGATAAACAATGACGTTGGACCACCACCTGGTGGGTTTTCCTCTTTTTTCGGGCCACCCATTCTATCAGCTAAGCGATGGGCTCCCTTTCGACCCAAGTGCCCCCCGCCTAAGGAGTCCTGTTGATGCCCTGCTAGCACTGCTTCCTGAGCCGCTTCCAACCTGAGCATAAACATAAAGTCAGGGGTTTTTTATCATACATAAGATGGGGCGAGAGGCGATTATTATTATTTAGAACTGCTATCAGTGGTATTATCGATAATATCGAATGTAATATTTTAATAAAATTTATATAAAAATACAAGTAATAGTTAGAAATCAGTTCTAGCTGAAATATTTCGGTTAATGTAAGTTCAAAGAGAATGTATTTTGGTTTATATATGGATTAAATACGTTAAGTATGAAAGTAAGCTATCGATCTTAACGATAGCTCTAATTTTTAATTTTATACACAATCAACGCACAGTTAAACTATATATATTCATATTATATACATACCGTCACTATATCCAATTTCTGATACTTTTGTAACGACCGCTCGGCCATAATTATATTAAACAAAGTGAACCACAATACGCATTTGTCGGGAGTGACACGCCGTCCGCATGGCACGATAGTGGCAACTGGACATTTAATTGATTGGCCAGAAGGCTTTCAAGTTACAGTTTTATTATTTATATTGTGAAAATATAGATTTTGTAGTTAGTTCAGTTAGTTCTTGGCTTTGGCAACGATCGGTTCTCCGAATATCGGATGTCCGAAGACTTTAGTGGGGATGCTTTAGGTGAATTCGGTCTTCTCGGTTTATTTCATTTGCACCATTTATTTCAAATATTTAAGTTGCTCTTAAACTAATTCGTTTCGTTTGGTATTTTATTGTATGTTAATGCTCATTACGGCTCTTCTTGTCTATATACACTATTTTCAATTTTTGTATTATATTGCAGTTGAATTATTTATTTATCTTGGCTTGCTTTTATTCTTATTGCACCAAATGCTGTTGCAGAAAAACAAGAAAAAAAACAATAAACACACAAAAACATAAAGTTAGTTGCCGATTTTACTTTGCACTTTGTTAATCAGTTGAAATAGCGGTGGTTTAGTTGCACGTTTAAAACATTTTAGTTACGCGTTTACTATTTGCTCTTAGGCTACGTAAACTTGTTTTTAAATTGTAATTTAATAGCTTATAAACGACGTTTTGTTGTTGTTCGGGTCAATTCAGTTCATGACCTATCGAAAAACACACACACACACACAAACCTACACACATACACATAAGCATAACACAAGTGTCAAGCTTCTCATTTACGGTAAGCCAGTTAAAAACGCACACACACGCACGTCAGCGGGCATTTAAATCATTTATTATTAAACTGCAATCGTCATTCCATACGTGGCTTTCTATAAATGCACTCCAAGACTCGAGCTATTCTATTCAAAATTAGCTATCAATTTATTTTTAAACACAGCTACGTCTATGCCTGTGTCTGTCGCTCTCTCTCTCTCTCTCTCTCTCTATGTGTGTGTGTGTGTTTGTGTGGGAGGGGGGAGGACTTTGTAGCACTATGTCGTTTCATAAATCGGTATAACATTCCATTACTGGAACACGCTATGAATGAAAAGTTAGGGGATGAAAATCGTACGGTATGTGTGCTATCTCAATGTACGCTTGTAGATGTAAAGCTATGTACGTATGTATTGTATGTATGGTCATGCACACAGAGTTCAACACGCGCAGTGTGGTGAGTTTGGCAACAGTGGCAATGAAACATGCCACTTTACTGGAAATGAATAACAAGAAATTCCCCAAACGGCCTCCCCAAGCGGCTGCTCCTCGTTCCACTCTTTCGCATTGTTATGTGTGTGTGTGTGTGTGTGTGTGTGTGTATGCATGTTAAGCGAGCGATTCATGTTTACATTTGCTAATAAGTACACACGTACTCGTTTATTACATACATACTTAAAAAACGGCATGTTTAATGTTGTGATGCGCTGCAATTTATGTCGATAGTGCTAACATTCTAAATTCGGCAATACCAGAAACCGATAACTATAAGGCCAATGCTTAGATTTAAAGACACATTGGGGTTAACGAATTCGCAAGTCAATGTTATTTACTAGCTAATACTATATACAAGCACTATAATTGACCGGTCGGTCTAGGTTAATCGTTATCGAAAGCATATTAGGCAGCAAGGAAGCTTGTCACACAAACAAGACTCGTTAAAAATGAACCATCCACCCAAACAAAATGACATACATTAGGAATTTTGTATGTAGTATATGTGAAACAACAGCAGGCTCTCTGAATTTTATTTTGGTTCTAGGTTGTAGGTTGTAAGTCGGTGAGCTTGCAATCAAAGTAACGGCACTATTGCGCCAATTCTACTCTTCTTATTTTACATTGTAATTAAAGTTCAATCGGCCAACGAGTTTGCTCTTCTAATTAATTGCGGTAGCGATAGCTCGAGAGTTATTTTTGAAACTGTTTCACAAAGAGATCGGATTTATTTTACTATAAAAAGCTTAGTTCATTTGCCAGCAACTCATTAGCGCTTATTGAATGCAAAGCTTAGCATAAATTGCTTGTTAAAAAGCAAAAGATTATGCTATTGTTATTAGAGTAGCAATTGAAACAAAATAAAGCAAAAGTTGCCAGTGACGTCAACGAGTTGCTGTCTGCCCTTTTGTTTGATTTATGCGATGTTCTGGGATGGTAACGGGAGAAGAACTATGACATACAGACATAGCAAAATACATGTATGTGCATGTATGCATGTATGTTATGTATGCAAACATAGTGAGCAACTTCTAATTGCTCAAAATAAACAGGAGCATTTGTTCCTGCACCCACACACGAGCAAGCCAACAAACATACACATGAAGCAAAAGCACGCGTGCATATCTATATATGTGTATGTGAATGGGTATGTGTGTATAAGTGCATATGTTTGAATGAAAACACACAAAAAAAAACAGTTGCCTATTTTCTTGCGCGTTTCTTGCGTTCTAGTTCCATTTTGGACTTTTCAACAAATTCGGCGATGTGTGCGTATGCGTGACGTGTATGTAAGTATATGTACATGTGTGTGTATGCCTGGTGATGAGTACAATTGTACTTTTGCTGCGGTTTGCTATCGCCGAAGCTTAGCACACACTATTGCATGCACAGAGAGCTTAACAATTGTGTAAATATTTTGAAAATTAAAGCACATTCTAGTCGAACTACGAAACTAAACTTTTATGTATGTCTGCATGTGTGTATGTTATGTTATGTTGTGCTGATGTACACGCGTACATAATGTATGCATGCTGGCATTCAATTGAAATTCATTCACCTTCCTACGCATACACGTCACAACACGATAGCCGCTGTAACTGAAGCTGGCGCTGACGCGGACGCGGACGCCTAACACTCCACCCGTTGTGCTACCAACCCGCTGACCCAATCCCAATCCCAATCCCAAAACTCAACACGAAACGAAAACACACACACACAAGAACGCGCGCGCGCACGCAGTCACAGTCAGTCGCATGTACATACATACACACACATACACATGTACGTATGATGTATTTACATATACGAGTTTATAAATACGCTCATAAGCATGTATGTATGTGTATGTGCATGTGTATGTGTGTGAATGCAAAGTGCGTATAGTTTTGTTGTAGGCTAGTTAAACTGTAAATGCAAACGACGACAACTCAACAATTACAAACATGTGAATAACGCGGCTCAACCGCGTGCGGTTTAATAGAGAGGTTGGGGGTTGGAGATTGGAGGCAGGTGCCCACACACTCGGGCGCCTGTGCACTAGTTAATGAGGCGGTGAGCACAAATATTATTTAGTTTTCTTCACTCTTCACTGCTTCATATCGTTTTCGGTTTTGGGGCTTTCTTTGTAGTATATGCACAGTTATTTTTCGGCTTTGTTTCAATTTCTTGGCGTGTCCCACATTTGTCTTATTGCTTTCACACACAATTTGGCACTTTTTATAATTTACTCAAATGTTTGTAACTTTAATTTTTCAGCACTCGACCCGATTTTAGCCTACACTACACTACATACATGCATTTACATACATATATACATACATACATATATGTATGTAAGTATGTATGTACACGTAGGTATGTACATGCCAAATGTCGAATTTTTCAGCCCCAATTTTTAAGGCCTATATACATATGTATGCATGTATGTATGTGTATGTATGTAACATGGCCTAAGAGTATGCAATACGCTTTATGCCACTGCACTATATCACTTGTATAAACAAATAGGAAAATAATTTCAGCTTTCGTTTGATTTCTTGGTTGGTTTGCAAGGAGATTATTGCTAGTTTTAGTTTATGTACACAACGAAAAAAAACATATAAAAAAAGTACCGCTGCTCTGCTCTGTGTTCTGTTTTTTTTTTTTTTGTGTGTGTAAGCGAACAGTTACCGACTTTTGGTCTCACCAGTTGGACGAAAAATTTAACAAAGCACAATAAGCAAGTCCAAGTCGTGGATGTCGATGCAAGACTTTGTATTACACTTTACTCATTACACACTACAACTACACGCACAGTGACAGGCACACAGCCAGCTAACCAAACAGCCCTGCGCTTTGGCTTTTTTGGATCGAAAAACGCAAAACGAATAAAGCTCACAGCTCTTAGCTCTGCGCCTGAACTTTGGCAGGCCAGCAAGTCTCGCTGCTGTGTCGCAGTGTCTTTGACGCGACCACGAATATGTGTGAAAAAGAGAGAGATGTGTATATTGTGCAATCGATGTTGTGTGTTAAGAGCAACGGTATAATATTATGCCTTCTTCGTCTTGCCTACTGTGTTATTGAGCCGTTTTTCGGCTATTTGGCCCAAGCAAGCTTTTAAGCTCTTGCCTTGCGCTTGTATTCCAACCCCAAGCGTAAGGCCGCCACAATTAACTAAGGGACATTGTTGGATGACAGTGTGTTTGCCTGGCCCCAGCGTTGTAATAATTTGCAATTTGAGCGTCAAGTATCCGCAACAGCAAAAGTGCGTAATCACCTGCAGCGCCATCTAGTGCAATAATGTTGAATTTTTTTTATTATTTGGCTCATTTTTTAAATATTAACTGTGCGTTAATTGCAGAAGCGTATCGTATTTACTTTTCACTTACATAATGTCACCCAATTTGAGTCGCGTTTGGGCCAAGGCAAAATTCTCATGTCCACTGCCAGTAGCGACACGTTTGCGCTTGTTAAGCGCACTCTTGATGCCCCCATCGCCATTGGCAATGCTCTCATCCAGACTAAATATGTTTGCGGTATTCGTTAAACGTGCCATCGGTGATGAGCCCCTTCTGCGACGAGCTCCCACTCCTCCCAGCATCCTGATCAAAAGAATATACATCACACATCATCATTGATCGAAGACCGAAGTAAAATTGTTAACTATTTACAGCTAATAATATTCTTTGTATTTGAAGACATACGAAATGAACGATCTGCATGTAATTTGCAAATTTCCACGGCTGAATTTTTGCACGTAATTTTTACCCAACTGGCAATCCAAGCACTGTCACCGTTCGAACTCAACTGATAAACTAATTTGCCTGTCCTACCTGAAAGCAGCTGAAGGAGATTACACCCACACACATATACATGCGCATGTGCCTTATACACAAACAGATAATGCTGATGATGACAGCGATAAGAAATGATGACGTGCTCGATAGCAGGCAGCAGATGCGCAATGAATACATGCATATGTATATGTGAGTGTGGGTGTTGGGCAGGCGTTGTAATTAGCATGTGCTATATATAAACTATATGAAATAGACCGGCTTTATTATGAGCTGTCATCCTAGTGCGCTTTACTTAGGTAAAGACATTTTAAGATACATAAATACATAGTAGGCCTGTACTTACTCACATATATAGTTACAGTGGTACATATGTATGTGCACAGCAAATTTATTAAAATTTATAGATCTGGAATGCATGATATGAATATAATAGTTGAATATTTTGGCCATAGGTAAAAATAAATTTTGCAATTATTTTAAATGTATATAATAAAAATTTTGAATTTTTATTTTAAAACATTATTTCTATCTTAAAGACCTTTAAAACAACACAAATACGCAATAACTAAAATAATGTGAAATTTGGCAAAATAAAATATATTTAATTGAAAAAAAAATTAATTTTTATTTACATATAAATTTGATTGGGAACGGCTTACATATCATCGTCTTCGCCGTAGTCCCACATATCGTTTGGCACCTCGTCCTCAAACCCAAAGAGACGCTCTAGATCCTGCTCGGCATCGCTGTAGCCTGTCTCGGCGTTGAGCAGCTCCTGCTCCTCGGGACAGGCGCTGCAACGACTCTCGTTGATGCCATAGTTGAGGCAATGGGCGCCGACGCACTCACAGCAGCCGTCGTGAAACCAACGATAACTATTGGCGCCCATGCTCTCGCACTGCAGCTTGCACTTGTTGGAACGTATGCAGGAGTTGACATAGATCACGGTGCAGTTGACAGTGGGCACTTGGGACTTTTGTCTAGGTGCCTGCGAGTCCGTTGGCGTCTTAAGGCCAGCGCGCATGGGAAAACGTATGGTGGACCACTCTTCATCATCCTCAGCGGTGATAGTGTCGAAGAGCTCCGGCAGGCCATCGACGTCGCCAATCTCTGAGCGCGGAGTCAACGAGCTGAGCGCATCCTGATGCTTTGGACACATGTCCAGGCAGCCGCAGCACTCGGTGTAGAGCTCACCCAAGCAGTTGAGACAATCCTTGCAGCAGTGGCAGTCGTTCAGCTTGCACTGACAGCTCTGCGTGAGCAGACACTTGGACACCACCGAGCCGCAGACCATCTCGTTGCAGCCATCATCGTTGGCCAAAGTGAAAATCAAATGTAGCAAGAGCAGCCAGAGAACCTGCAGCATTTTGTAGCAAGCCGCATCGAATGAATACTGCCCTGCATTGCAGCAAGCGGCACCTTTATATAAGTCAAACAGGTAGGCAGCTAGATCTAGGTAGCCTTAGTCTTAGCCTTGGCTAAGTCCTGGGCCATAAAAGCAATTTAAAAGAACTTAAGCCTAGGTAAAAGCCGAGTTATATAACTTCGTTGACCGCAGCCACCGCCAATAGGCGTTGGGCCTTTTTATCACAGAGGCGCACATATGGAACACATACATACATACAATATTATTTTCAGCATACACATAGGAGCTAGTACTTCATTTCTTAAAGTATAAACGCCATGATCCAGTCAATAAATTTGGCCACATCCGCGTACAATATGTATGCATCTCCCTCCGCAGGCAACGCCGCCGAGACAGTCCCACGCAGCATCCACCGATTGTTGCGCAGTATCATCAGACCAGCCCCCGAGATGCCCGTGTAGATGCCACGCGAGGCGCCACGCTGCTGCAGCACGCCCGCACAAAATGTGCGATTCGAGGCCAGGCTGCGGAAATGCGGCTGCGCCCCAAAGCAGCGCTCGTTGGACACTATGGGCGCCTTCAGCAGCAGCGGCGTACTGGCAACAGCGCTGTCCGCAGCGCCAGTATCAACTGTCGCGCCAGCTGTGCTAGTTGAGCTGGCATTGCTTCTATTGAAGCTCCAGCCAATGACAATGCCATGGTCGCCTATGATGTACTCCATCTTGCTGGAGCCGGACCACAGGCAAACTGGTTGGATGAACGTGTTGAAGCTATTTGAAAAATAACAAATAAAAAACAACGTTATTATATAGAAGTTTTGATTAAATGCAAAAAAATAAACAATAAATATCATTAATACTCGAACATTGAGATAAAACTTGAGACTTGAGTTTGATTAATTTAAAATTAAATTTTAAGTAAAGTTGCTTATATTGCGATTAAGTTTATACAAATTTGAGTTAAAATTTCAGCTAAAATTTATCGATTTCTATTTATGAATGTCGCTAATGTTTTTCAATATTGACCATTTAAAAATATTAATAAATGAAGAATAGGATAAACAAATACTTAATTATTTTTTACTTATAAAATTTTACAAATGAATAGATTTCTTCTCAGCAAACTTACATTAATACCTGCAGCATAGTATAAAGAATTCTTAAGTTGTAACAAAGATAAGATTTAAACTGCTGAAATTTCAAATTCATAGCTTTCTATTTAAATTTCTTTAGTATCAAATGTTAAACCCACCGCACTGCTGTCTTTAGCACAACGACCGCTATGTCCGCGTCATAGTTGCTCAACTGCTTGTTGTAATCCGCATGTATATAGATGCCATCTACGGGCGCCGCCAAGGAACCCTCCTCGTTCCAGTTCTTGAGATTGTAACGCCCCAAAAAGACCAAGACTTCGTTGGCCGTATAGCGCTGATTGAACAGCTGAAAACAGTGGGCCGAACTGATGACAACACGTGCTGAGACCAAGGTGCCGCCACACTGGTAATCCAACGAGGTTAAATTGTTGACGTAAATGGCTGCCAGCCAGGGCCAGGCGCCACGTGTTATGCTCGGCAGCAGAGCGCCCGCTGTGCTATTGTTACTGTCATTAACGCCATCGAGCAGCTCATCCGTCTCCAGCTCCACCTCTTCATCTATGTCGTAATCGTCCATTGGCGCAAATACTGGCGACTGCGCATCATCATGGAATCGAAGCTCATCGTCAGCTCGCGGTGGCAGTCGAAAGTCCAAGCTCTTATCCAAACGTCCACACTGCTCGCGTCGTGGCTTGAACGGTTTTCTGCAAAGCAAAGAAACAAATTGTTTATAAATTCAACAGTTAATAACAATGATTATATCTAAATTCGCTTGTGCCAAATGTTTTAGTTACAAGTTGCAAATTAAATTCGGTGCATACATTATTATTTGAAAATTATATAATCTCTGATCTCTGGTGAAAGTTTTAAGAAATAGTCAATTTCACTAAAATTTAACACAAGGCGTATTTTTTTCTGTTTTTTTTTGGGTTTGTATATAGAAGCGAGCACAGTCAAGATGCATACTTCTTGAACTGGATGTGCGGCAGTGGCTTCATGTCGAACTCATGCATTGCTGGCAACTCCTTACCAACTGCCATTGTGGACTCCGCACCACCGACGCCAGCTGGCGCCAGTACTCCAAACGTTTTCTGATGATCCGGCAAAAAGGTGAGCTTACGCGTATGCTCCAGCTGTATTTGCGTCATAAATATGCTCTGATCTGGGAAACAGTTGGAGAGTTAAGGTCTCCATAGCGCGCAGTTCTCTAACTCACCTGAGGCTCCAAAGCACAACACTTGGTTATTTACCGATATGAGCAGCAGCTTGGGTGGAAAATGATGTTTGGGAAAACGTATTTTATACAACACGTGCGCATCTCTGGCAAATTGTCCACGCGTTAGCAACTCAATTTCGCCCAAATAGTTCTGGAAATCTAGAAATGAAGCTTTTGCGGCTTTTCGGTTGGTTTTGTGCTCACCGTTGTGGGTTTGCCACGCATGGAAAGCGTTACGCGCAGCTGCTGCGCCTGTGCTTCCGTATTTCTTACGGCAATTAGGCCAAACCATTCGCTGCCATCGTATCTGTATTGAAAGATCTTTGGGCAGGGGCTGATCGGCACACCCGGTTGGGCGAGCGTCTTTGTTCTTTGCTCCATGCATATAAGTAAAACTATTGTTAAGTACACTTTCATCTTCACTTCCTCTACACACATACACTCACACACTTTAAAGCGTTCACCTTCCCCACTCTCATTCTCACAACTGTGCGATATCAAACCTGCGCTCGCCTGCCCTTTCGCTCTCTCTTTCTCCCTGTCTCTCTTCCACTCACAATCGCTCTTGCCTTTGCACAGCTTTGTTTACAAAACTTGCAAGAGCATATTTCAATTACTTTTCTTTAATCTTTAATTTTCTTCTTAATTTATATGTTTTTATTTAGTTTCTTTCCTCTTAGTAGCAACAATCTGTTATCGTGCATTGAATTTTCAACAGACAACAATAAAAGAAATGGAATACAAAGCAGGTGCTCAAAAAGCTCAACTATGCGTATAGTCGACTTTGAAATACCCT
The DNA here is from genome assembly GCF_011750605.1 of Drosophila busckii. Lineage (NCBI taxonomy): Eukaryota > Metazoa > Arthropoda > Insecta > Diptera > Drosophilidae > Drosophila > Drosophila busckii. The sequence continues at coordinate 6,286,512 of NC_046608.1, read as the reverse complement.
GTGTAAATCTTTATTTAAATTTAAACTAGCGAGATTATGTATTTGTATTTTTATGTATTTGTGGGTTTGAGTTATTTATGCCTTAAAGTTATTCCAGTAATAAATAAAACAGCATTTGATCTTTTTGCATTTGAATTTCGGTCTAGACTTGTTTAATTTGTAGAGCCAAAAACGAATTGCACAAAGTAATCTAAAAATATATACACATGTTTGGGAAAGACTATTCGGCAGCAGCTGCTTCAGCTGGAGCTTCAGTTGGTGGTGGTGGTGCTGCTGCTTCCTCAGCGGCTGGTTCAGGTGCTTCTGGTGCTGGTGGTGGCGCTTCGGCTGGTGCCTCCTCTTTCGTTGTCTCTGGTGCGGGAGCACTCTCAGGCGCTGGCGCTGCATCGGCTGCTGGAGCTGCCTCAGCGGCTGCTTCAGTGGCTGGAGTAGCTTCCGCAGCAGGTGCTGCCTCTTCGTAGCTGGCGCTTCGGCAGGAGCCGCCTCACCACCTTCGGGTGGTGATGGTGGTGTATCTGCTGCGCCGGCTGCCTCTTCAGCTGCTGGTGCCTGGGCGGCTTCTCCTTCAGCCGGTGCTGGCGTTGGCGCAGGGGCACCCGTAGGCTCTGGAGGTTTATCGGCAACGGACTGTGGACGTGATACAGCTTTGGAATGTTTCTTTTCAGCGGCCGCTTCAGCCTTTTTCTTTTGCTAAAAGTTTATATAGTTAAGATATTTAAGTTGCTTTAAACAATAAAACCTTAAAGATTACCTTCTTGGGCTTCTCCACCATATCCGGAGGCAACTCTTCATCCGTTTTGTAATCCTCTGGGAAGAACTTGAGAGCATCCACCTTTCCAGAAGTGACATTGCTGCTAACATAAGTGGGCTCAAACTGTACCAGGGATAGCATTGTATTAGATTGAACTTTGTTGACCTTAAGCACAAAACGATCATTCCTAAAAAGAATCGTAAATGGTTAAGCAAGGTTCTTTAAGGTAAATTACGAAGTTAGCTTACATATTATGATCTTGTTGATCGTATCGGAATACAGAGTTGCTTATGAGCTTGGCATCAGCCGGATTGTCATCGGTGAAGAAACCGTAGAGGGGCACTTCATCTTTTATACCTTCAACAAATTCCATAATCTCATCATGTTTGTGTGCCTCAAAAGCCATTATCACATGCGGCGGCTCTGGAGGTGGATCTTGCGGCAAGAAGCCAGTGGTTTGATTACGGAAGAAGGTATAGATAAGTGAGGCATGGGTGCGCCGGCTGTTGGCCACCCAAATGGGTGGAATTTTAACAATCTTGATGCGTGTCTGCACCTTGACTACCACTTCCTCTTCTTCCTCAACTTCTTCCTCGCTGACTACATCGTCGTCCAGACCCAAGTCCAGCTCAAAGCCAACGCCGGGGAACGCAGGAGTCGCAGGGCCTTGACCTTGGCCAACCTCTTCCTCTTCCATGCCCTCCTCCTCAATATCTTCCTCAGCGCCATCGGGCTCCTTACCGCGTCCCTCCTGGCCTTCCTGTATGCGCGTAATAGACTTGGATTTGCGAGCTGCTGCCTTTCTCCTAGCTTCCTCCTCCGAACTTATTTCATCCTCCCATGATTCGCCCTCTGTAAAATTAATTATGTAGACTATGAGATAAAAATATACAAGTGTATTAAATCTACCTGGCACTTCCACCTCAACCTTGAGCTTGAGCGTGGTTAATAGTGGTGGAATTGGATGCGGCACATTTATCTCATCATCTGGTGGCGCCACACGCTCTTTGGTTACCTCATGCGCATAGGTTGCGAGTACAGTCGGCACTGGCCCAGAGGACTCGTCAATTTTCCAGTAACAAATGAGCAATTCCCTGCCACTCAGTTGTTCAATAATATCCTCGGACAATGGATTCTTGCAGGCATAATTGATCAATTCAAAGTCAGCTTCGCTGACCTCCATATATTTACGATCTTTGCATTGCATTTTCAGCTGATCAGCTGGCTCTTGGAGTTTTTTGAACATATCACGAGAGACCTGTGGACCAAAGATCGTAACACCTACATCGGGTAAGTTCTCCATAATGATGTCTGTGCAACGATTAAGGTAATCCACACGCTTCTTGTGCTTCTTTTCAAACTCAATCCGTTCAGCTTTGTCAAGTGCCTCTAGCTTGACGCGACGAGCTTCTGCCTCCACAGGCTGTAACTCCCAAATATCATAAGTTGGACCCTTGAACGGTTGCAGTGCCTTTTCCAGCTCCTTGTTTATAGTAGTCATCAACTTGGGCGCATCCGAGCCATAAAATATATTCGTAGCCCTGCCATTCTAAACTCCGATAAAGTCAATAAAGCAACAAATCCACAAGCTTAAATTCTTAATCACAACTTACGCTAACGAATAGAAAAACTGGCTCACTTCGCTTATAGAAACGATTCAGGGATGCTACAGTGTCTGCGCGGCACTTTTAATGGAAGAAAATATTGTAGTGATAGTCAGAGTAAAATAAATATTACCTACAACAGCTAAGCTCAGATTTTCGCCAATGTCAAGCTTGGCCTTACGCAAAGTGCCCATCAGACCCAGACAGGGTCCACACCATGCCGAGAAGACCTCAAGCACTTCACAAACACACACAAAAACACTTTTATCATAATAATATCTATTGTATTAGCTATTGTAAACGTACCAATTAAACCCGGTTTGGTTATAAACTTTTCCAGCTCCTCATCTGTGTTGATATCAGCCTGTAGCTGTTGTGCTGCTCCTCTCCTTGCCATAGCTTCAAAGTTTCCCTATGTGCAATCATACATATATGCCAAAAGTTTAAATACCAACCAATAAGACTTGCAAAAATGTTTTAAAATTTTTTTATGGTGTTTTCAACACGATTAAAATAAAATCAATGAACTAAAAGCTCAATTTGATTTAGAACTCAAATTGCCAAGGCAATATTGATCTAACAATTCATGCGAAAGAGCAAACAGAGTTATCTTAGTCCACTCTCTCTTCTCTATCTCTTTCTCAGTTTCTTGCTTTCTAATGAGATTATGGTAGATGGCGCACTTATTTCAGATCTCGTGAGCTTTAGAATTTATTTCTTTCGTTTTTTTTCTCAGCCACCTTTTGCTGATTTATGTGCGCCTGGTACTTTGTACGGTAAGTCCAATAAAGAGTGTAACAAAAGTTTATGTTGTGTATGTCGTAATAAATTAGTTAACCACATATTTATTTGTTGTAAAAATTCATTTTTTTGCATCTTTACATAAGTATTAACGATTACTTACACATTGCATAACAAAACATTACATTCTGATTATACGATATTTTTACATAATATAATTCATATAAATAAGCAAAAAAAAAAATAGATAATAGTAAAATACGTAGGTATATTAATTTTGTAGAAAATAAAAATTAAACACATGGAACGGAAATCGTGCTCTAAATTGTTGTTGTCTTGACTTGTCTTCCATGTTTCGTATGTGATGTACAAATATATGTAAGTACATATTGTATCGTATGTGATGTAAATTAACTATGCATATACAAACATACCTAGTATGCTAAGTAGGCTGCGCTTAAATTACTATATACAATTATAAACAGAATTTCAATTGTTTAACATAATCTAAAACATAATTACAGACAGTTACGTCTGTATGTACACTCATATCACATATGTGTGCGTGCGTGCGTGTGTGTGTGTGTGTGTGTGTGTGTGTGTGTAAGTGTATCTATCGCACAGAGATGCCATTGATTGTGATCACATTGCTGGCCACCGGTTCGGGCTCGTAGACCTCATCATTGGTGCGCATCTCATAGGGCGCGTCGTAAAACTGTTCATTTGGTATCTGATCGTAGATGTTCTCTATAATGGAGTCAATTAGTATATTATATTTATGTGGATCAACTGCTAATGCTTACCGGAGCGATTGTTATCGCCACCGTCGCCATTATGGTTAATATTATTATTGTTATTGTTGTTGCTGAGGTTGCGACGTGTCAGACCACCCTGAAAGGTATTGAAGGTAGCCGAAGGATTGTTGTCCATATGCATGCGATTGTTGGCCTCCAGTGTGGAGTACGACATGACGGCAGCATTGCGTTCGTCCTTTGTTTCGGCTGCCTGCACATTCTCTGTATTCTTCACCGGTCGCGCTTTGTTGCGATACAGAAAGATGAGTCCGAAGATGAGCAGCAGCACTACTATAACCGTAGCGCCAATAGCCACACCCGTGCCCAGCTCTGAGCTCTCCTGGCCCTCCACCGTGGCCAGTTCGCATTGCGGTTGCTCGCCACTCCAAGCGCCCTCCTCGGTGCACTTGCGCAGATACTGACCAATGCGATTGTAATTGGGTATGCAATGATACTCCGCCGACCCACCATACAGCGTCGAGTCGTTGACCACAATGACGCGCCCATTGTCTATGGTCAGCGGGCGTCCACAGTCCACAGCTGCGGCAAGCAAGCAAAAGTATTTGTAAATAAAATATTAATTTGTAAATAAAACTATAATTACAGCACTTACGTCTGCATGTGGGACTCTTGCCGGCCCATTTGCCATTCTTTTGACATACTCTCGTATCGTTTCCCATCAGTATGCGTCCCTTGGCGCACTTGAAGTTGGCCAGCGAGCCCACAGCGCGCGTCGCTGCCTCCACCAACAGGCCATCGCTAACAGGCGGCAGCTCACACACAACCTCCACACATTCGGGCGCCTCGTGGCTCCAATTACCGTGCTCCGTGCACAGACGTCGCGAGACGCCGTTAAGCTTGAAGTTGGCATTGCATTCGTAGAGCACAGCGGCGCCATAGTAGGTGGCATTGGTGGCCAGCGTCACCTTGCCGTTGTTAATGTTCTCCACTGCACCGCATTCCACATCTGTCAAGGCGACAACAATTAAACATATGTCCCACTATTTAGCGAGCTTACGCTACTTACAGACACATTCGGGTATATCTCCGCTCCATTTGCCAGTGTCGGTGCAGGTGGCCAAGGCTTCGCCCACCATTTTATAACCACGTTCACAACGATATTTGGCCAAGGCGCCAATTCTAAATGCAACAGAAACCCATATGAATTTTATTCGTTTTAGTATTGCTCAACTGCTTACTTGTAGGTCTGTGTATTCTGATTCGACTCCGCCGTGCGTATGAGCGTACGTCCGTACATGCGATCATTGCCCGTCACGGAGAGCAGACTGTGCGCCGCCAGCTTCGGCTCATGGCAGCGTATCTCTGCAATGGCAAAGTTACAATTGGCTTACAGACGAGAGAATTTGATTATTTACCTTCACACTTGGGCGAGGCATCGCTCCAGCTGGCGGACTCCAAGCACTTGCGCTTGAGGACGCCGTTCAGCTTATGCGACTGCGAGCAGCTGAAGACAACCTCGGAGCCCACATAGGTGGTGTTGGTCACATACTTGTGACTGCCATAAGGTATGGGCAAAATAGTGCCGCAGTCCACATCTGTAAAAGCGAATCTCTTTAATAACTTTAATCCAATAATTTGTAGACAAGTGTACGCACATTCGCAGAAGGGCGCATCGGAGCTCCATTCGCCCGAGTCGAGGCATTCCAGCATCGCATTGCCGTGCATAATGTGGCCCGGATCGCAGTTGTATTGGATTTTGGAGTGCACGTTGTAGTCGTAGCCAATGACAAAGGCGCCGGTGGGCACTTGGGGCGTCTCGCAGGTGACCAGCTCGCAAACAGGCGCCTCGCCGGACCATTTGCCGTCGCGTGTGCAGTAAAGCTCGGCGGGCCCGTCCAGCCAATGATCCTCATCGCACTCGTACTTGACCACAGAGCCCACTGTGGTTGTCGCATTGAGTAGTATGGATATGCCGCGATCTGGACGCGCAGGCGCACCGCAATCCACAAATTTACACGACGGTGTCTTACTGGACCATTCTCCACCCAGGCCGCAGGAGATAATCTACAATAAACAATGTATTTATGCAAATCGTAGCGTAAAGTACAATCGAGTCCCCACTTACAGCCTCGCCCACCAAAACATAGCCCAGCTCACAAGTATATGTTGCCGTAGAGCCCGCACGCTTGTCCGTAAAGTGCACATGTCCGCCGGTAATGGGCTGCGGATCGGGACACCAGTCCACCAGACACTCAGGCTGCTTGCCGCTCCAGCCATCCTGCTGGCAAGTACGATTCTCGTTGCCTATAAGCGTATAATTCTCATGGCAACTGTATGTGGCTACTACGCCATAGCTCGTACGCTCCTCCGACAAATGTATGGAGCCGAACTTTAGCTGGGTCAATTCGCCGCAGTCCACGTCTGTTAACAAACAAATCAATATGTAAAGCAGAGATTCTCGCTGTGGGCAGCAAATCGAACTTACACTTGCAGGTAGGTGCATGACCACTCCAAGTGCCATCTGTCTGGCACTGGCGCTCCATGTGACCGAGCAGCGAATGACCCTTGGGACAATCGTACTGTATCTTCTCGCCCAGCGTAAACTTTTTGCCCAGCACAGTGGTATTCTGATGCGCATCCGGCGATCCGCAAGACAATGGCGCTGCAAGAGAAAACATTCTTAAAGATATGCCCGAGAGCGACTGGGAGCTCACTTACAATGCTGGCAGATAAAATGTAGATAGTCCAGATTGCAGCCGACATCGTTCCACAGCCAATTGCGACCGCCGTCGAAGACAACGCAGTTTTGTTCGCCATTATAATTGTTAGGTTGGTCTTTGCCCCAGGCGGGCTTTTGCACAACGTCGCCATTCACCCACTTCCAGGTGCGACTAGTAATGCCCGGCTCCTTTTGTGCGCCAATCCATACCAGCTGTGGCTTCAGCTCCGTCTTGCGGCGCTCCAGCTCCGAGAGTAAATATGAGCTGGTTGCACCACGGAAGTTATGCACCAGATCACCGCCAGTTTGCTTGCAAATTGCCTGCGCCTTGTCAAAGCTTTCGCCCTTCGTTATATGAAAATCATAGCAGGTCTTGGAGAACGTGGTGACCACTGTATCCACGCCGATTTTGGGACTCAGGCAACGATCCACAGAGAACTCATCGTTAGTGAATGTTTCCACTTCGCAGAGGCTTAGGCTGCCCTCCACACCCACCAGCTGTATGGCCACATACTGACCCACCAGGGGCCTGGCACAGGTAAATGTCTTGACCACGCCCTCGTCCAGTGTGCCGGGATACCAGGCGCAGAGCGGATTGCGCTGCAGATCAGCGCTGCTATTGCCCACGCGTATCTCCAGATCCTGCAGCGGCTGATGACCGCAGCAGCCACGCGTTGTAATGCGCACAACATGCACCGCCTGCGGTGCAAGCAGATCCACACGCCACCATGGCGATGGCTCCTTTTGTGTTTCGGAGCACTCTTGTCCATCAGGATTCTTGTTGCCCGGCTTGCCATCGTTCGCATAGCTCGCCGGACCACTGCGTGTGTAGGAGCTCTGGTTCACCGGCTTCCGATAGGCGACGTTCACACCGCAGAAGGGTAACTCCCGCTCCCAGCCACTGCGCGCATCGCACTTGATGCTAGGCGAGCCAAACAGCTCGTAGCCCGCATCGCAGGTATAGTGCGCCTCCGAGATTCCCGACTCTCCGGACACTGTGCGCACTTTGGCATTCAGGGGCACAGCCGGCGGACCGCAAACTAAAAATACATTTTAAACAATAAATTATATGCATGCACGTATATAAACTGGTTTTTTGTTTTACATTTGGCAAGAGAATATTACTTCATAAATGCTTATAATAAAATTAACACACTTTTTGCATGTGCTTCTGCGTTTGTTTGTATTTGTGTGTGCATTAAGATTTGGAGATAACGTGTGGTTAGCACCTGAATTAACTAAATTTAGCGCAAAAAATCAAGTCATATTTGGCTAAATGATGTGACTTGGCGTTAATACAAGTTTTTGGAAACAAACTCTTGCGCATTTTAAACAAAGAAAGAAATAGGTTTTCTTTGAAGCGATGTGCATTGCACATTTTATTCTTATTTAATAGAACGATCACGTTTGAATTACGGAAATAAATAACGTCATATATAAAAGCAAGCGATGTAAATGTAATTTGGAATTATTTTTCAATATTTTTGATCAAGTTTATTTTTCTGTAAGCTGTTAACTTTTGATCTTTGACAAATTCTTAATTCAGTGTGACCATGCTATATAAACAATTATACTCAGTTGTAGTTATTAGATGGAGCATCGATAACAGTTATCGATATTGCACGGAAGCTCATTTCAAATTGGTAACGCCTTTTCAATTGCATTTTCTTTGAAACTCTGAAAAACCAACTAAAATAATACTCATACTTATAGAACATCTTTATTGTCATGACGCCTAATGGGGATCAAGACCTCATAAGCCATAAAACTGTGGTATGTGGAAATTGTCGCATTAGTCATTAAGAGGTCCAAAAGAAGTTCAAGTTAACAAAAAAAAAATTGCAGTTCTGAAAACAGTTTCAAATATCACAAGCTTTGTTCAGCAACCAGTTCAAGCAAGTCCCATTGTCACTTGCTGGACTTTCAATTCAGTTAATAAAAGTAATTTCCTTATATGCAATACCAATCTGTTTTTCGATCTGCCAAAATAGAATACAATAATATTTGCTTTGGCTTCTTGCCAAACCTATTCTTATTTCACTGGTTTTGTAGGCTTAAAACGTTGATTCCAGTTACAAATACAATGCAGTTCCCAAACTTTAGCCCGCTGAGCAGCTAATTCATATTATACTGGGTGCCCTTGGTAGCTCTTTAGACCGCATGGCAAACCACGTTAACGTAAGTATGTCACACAATACTCTCGAGTTAATGCTCAAAATGTTTCACTTGAGAAAGCTGCAGTTGTTGTCTGTCCCAAAAACAAAAACAAATTAAATTTGTTTTACCTTTTGTTTGTTTGTTTGCTTGTCTGCTTATTTTCGTTGAGAGCGACCACAGAGGCTCGAGTTACTGAAAATGAATTCTTGAATAAAGAAAAAATCGCTTACCAATTTGAGAAACCTGTTAAAATGTCATGACTGTTGTGAATCGCCAAGCCGCAAAGCCTTATAAAGTATGCAAAGTGGCCGGCGTTGCTAATCGAGGCTTGGCGTGGGTGTTTCTACACGGCTGCCCTTTGTTTTATTGCCTTTGACCCACAATTTGCATAGCCATCTAGGTACAGAATTGGTCGATTCTAGCTATGTAGTTTCCCATGCCGATTTATATTTGTAAACGAACAATTTGGCTTGAGAGTTCTTAGAGATAATTCTCAGCATGCCTTTGGCTAATTAATATTTACACACAAACAAATTTCAAGCTTAACAGAATTTGCGAAAATATTTGAAATTTCTCACAATTGTTAAAGCCGCAACATTGTATGCATGTAAATTTTCCAAATTTTCTGCTTGAATTGAAAACGGCAAGAACAACAAGAAAAGAAAACCTGTACATGGTTGCACACCCATGCCTAAACACGTTTAGGCCAAAGGGCGGGAAGCGAAGCCAGCTGGCTGGCTGGCTGACTGGCTGACTGGCTGTCTTCTCAGCCAGGAGAAGTAAGTGCACCGGCTGCAGTGATGAGAAGGGTTCGACGCAGAGCTTGGCCTCGTTTACGAGTCTTTTATTTAATTTCATTTTGAACTCCACTGCAATCTGCTTGTGGGTTGGCCAAATTAAACTTTCAGTGGGTTGCCAATAGGAATTTGACACAACTGCGAGCCTCACAATGAAATAATCTAATATACATGAATATTAATAACTCAATATATCAATTGTAATTCAAAGCTATTAAGTGTAACTGCACCTCCCCAAATTTTGTAGCAAAAAAGGGTATTTAAGCTGCGTTGTAAGTAAACTAGATTTTCTTTAGCGGGTTGCTTTTATTTTTTATTTTGTTTTTTTTTCCTGGTCGCTTTGTCTGGCCTATGATCTGTCAAGATGGCGTGGCCAACGCTTGTGCGGAAATTTTTGCATACAAGCCATATATATGTGTGTGTGTGTATTTGTTCCTTATTGTAGTTACATTTGGGTTGGTTTTTGTAGTTTTGAGCTTCGAGACACATGCGCGATGTTTCTTGCGACTGTTGCAGCTGTTGATGTCAGGTCTGTTGATCTGTTTCGAGTTGATTGTTGTTGTTGTTGTTATTGGCGTTGGTGTTCGCCAATTGTTGGCATGTATGTATCTTCGATGATATTATTATTTATGCCCAGGCGTTGTATAAAAAGCAGTTATTATTATGAGACTTGAAACGCATTCATCCGGTTATACCGGTGCTTATACAAAGATATATATATATATATATATATATATATTTATATATATATATACGTAGCTAGCTACAGTTGTATGTTTGCATAGCGCTGGAGCTAAGGGTAACTTGGCGGGAGAACATTTTGAATTTAGGGCGTGTCTCGATCATCTGAGAATGCGCATAGTATGCAAATTTTCGAATAAACTTTAATACCTTTAAGCCATATGTGGGTAACTGGGGCAACCCAACGTCAACGTACGTATGATAGATAGAAAGGTGGCTCGCATTCAAATGCCGTTATGACAACATCAGGCACAGCAATTGGCATTTGAAAAACACTTCACGTAGGTGGGCGCAATGTTTAAAAATAACAAGTCGTAACAGCAATGAAATGTTCAAAACTCAATCACGTATTTTTGTACAAGCTTGTGAAATGGCTTTAAATAAGAATGCAACAAACAAAAAAATAGTGACACCAACTTGACTCTGCATACAAATCCCTGCAGCACGTATCGCTGGAGAGCAGCTAATAACTTTACTAGTTACCGCTCACCAGCTTTGTTTACTCGACTGCACTGTCAGGAATTATTGGCATAAAGTATAAGCTAGCGAGCTGGAACTTAACACATATGTTAAGAGCAGTAATATATAATTTTACTTTTTATTTATTTTTTCTTTTACAAAAGCATTGTAGACTTTTTCCAAGAATCTTCATAGTTAAAACATATGAATTTCGATTTGCTTTTATTTGACGCTTAGACCACACCTTCATGCTAAGGTGAAATTAATTCATCACTAGTGAATACACCAACATTCGCTTGTTCTGCTTTTTATTCTGAAACAATAAGCTGGAATTTGAATGATTAAGCTAAATGGATGTGATCCTAGCTAACGTTGGTGAATTCACTGCATAAGCCCAGCAATAAAATCAGCAATAGCTAGCAGCCGTACTACAGGGTAACGCATTCTTTGAAAACTTGAGTTTCAATTGATGAACTTTCATTTCTTTGTTGACGTTCTTCGAGCATTATGGTTTATTGATCACTCACTTTCACTATAGCATAATGCAAAAGCAACTTTTCAAGTCACTCACCCTTGTAGAGAGAAAAAGGAAAAAGAAAAGGAAAAAACACACACGCTCAATGCCAAATAAGCGAACATGATTTATGCATAATTTGTTTTAATTACTTAGCTAGTTTATAATTATAGCTGCTGCATGCATAAATTGATAAATTGCGATATTGATAAACATTTTGTTGTGTTGTGACAGTGGCAATGGCAGTGACAGTGACAGAGGGATAACTTACTGTGGCTATTTCCGGACGTGATTAGCGTCATTATGATCGCCATCAGCAGCAGCAGCGGCTGCATCGGCGGCATCGACTTATGCATTTGCATATGATGATGTTTGTGTCTTTTTGAAAAGGCCATGGATCTTGGCAAATTGTTGTTTTCCTCCAGCCAAATGAACAATGACTTGTAGCTAAAGCGAAACATTGTGTTTGGCTTTTTGCTGTCTGTGTGTGTTATTGGACGCTTGATTAGCCCCAATGAATATTTACAGTTGTGGCATCACCAGCATGCCACAAATTTATGCCACACACACACACACAAAAGCACTTGTTGTAACTGCTGATGATGATGATGATGTTGTTGTTGATGTTGTCGAGATGCGAAACATGTACAACAAACTTTGTTGCTGCTGCTGCTGTTGTTGCTGCTGCTGCTGCTTCTGTTGTTGCTGTTGTTATTCACGTATAGCGTGCGGCGTGAGCTTGGTATTCACTTGATTTTCACTTTGCATTCACATTGAATTTTCACTGCATAATTATAATTTAAGCATGCATATTAGTTGCTGTGCATAAGAGTGTGCATATTACTGCATAAAAACAAAAACAACAAACGAAAAATTGTAATCACGAAAATTTACAACTCGTCTTAGGGCAATGGCATTAAGGTTAAAACAAAAAGCAGCTATACGTTGTGGTATATTTTATAGCCAAGCTGCATATATATTTTATATATATATTTTGGCAATTTCTTGGCTTTTTAAATGTTAACTGGTTTAATGCATAACTGACCGCTTTCAAGGCTTGCGTTTATGCGTGAGCGTTAAACACAATAAGCAAAAAAAAAAGCTCAAATTGATTTGAACTAGAAATCATATCAAAATTCACAAAATAGCACAAGAGTTCATGATAATCGACAACTTGGTGTTAATTACAAGTTGCGCACGCATAAACTCTATGGCTCTCGTACTATGTGCTAATCTACGCCTAAAGCCATTGCGCTAGTTTCATAAAGCTCACGCTTTGCAGCTGTATGTGTGTGTGTGTGTGTATGTGTGTAATCAAGATTATTAAGTTTTAACAGCAAGCCATGGCTATTAGTAACAGAATCAATTTGTTTGGAACTTTTGTGGGTTTCACTTGGCCCCAGGTACGCTCTGGGTTCATAAACAACTTTCGTTGGAGCGGCTGTTTCTTTCACTAATTAACAGTAAGCTTTTGCTGCTGCTGTTGTTGTTGGTGTTATTGGTGTTGCTGTTGGTGTTGTTGGCTCTGACCGCTAGACAACGCAAGAAAAACTCTTTATGGGTTAAGCTAATGTTTTATTAACTCAATTTATCAAGTGTTAATTGAAACCATATGAGCAAGCAATCAAAATAAAATATGTACTAGCTGGGCTAAAGAATAAGCCAAGAAAGCTTTGATTTCAGTTATTTATGTCATACACACACACACACACAAGCTTATGGTTATGCATATACGTATATGGAGAGAACTGTTTCAATTTCGATTTCGATCACTGGACATTCGCTTATTGTTGTTGTTGTTTCTGCTGCTAATATTGGCATGAGTCGTATTTATTATTGTTGCTTAATTCACTTTTTAAATTATGCATAAGCGTAAAAAATATGCAAAAAAATAAATAAAAAATAAAAGTTGTATTTATAAAAGGCAACGGACAAGACAAGACACAACACAGCACAGCAGACAAAAAAAAATACAAAAAATTAATGTCTATAAAATATTTATATGCTGTACATAGTATGTTTGATGATGAAACTATGTTTAGTAGTTATGATTAACAGGGTTCACTGTTGCCACAAACACACACAAGCAAGACACACACACACAACACACAACACTGCGCTGTGCGATACGATTCCGTTTGAAAAACTCCGTACTCTGTTTCGTTTTGAATTGCGCTTGCCGATCCGTACGCCTGACACGTCTGTTTCGAATGAAAGTTGTCTTATAACTGGTTTTCTGCTGGCGCTTTAGTTACAGAAGTTCGCAGCAGCAGCAACAGCAGCAGCAGCAGCAGCAGCAGCAGCAACAGCAACAACATTGCGCCTGTGCAGCGACAGCTCGAAGCATAAGCCCAGCGACCACCGCACCACAACCGTCACCATCGCCATAAGGTTGATTGGTTGGCTTGCTTCGCTGACTTGTGGCTCGGCTGGTTGTTCGCTCGGTCGGTCGGTAAGTCGCTTGCTCGACCGACTGGCTGTTTGTCATTGTTGTGGCATTGTTGCCGACGCGAAATATAAGCGAGCTGCGCAATCGCGGAGCTTTACACAACTTAAGTTCGAGGGTGGCTCAAAAACTTCTGGCACTCTCCATATTATTATAGCGACGCATATTCGCGAAAGTATCGTATGTCGCTTTTTAGTGAAATTGTCACTTATCATGTGGATAAATATTGGAATGATATTCGCTTTAGTTGTATGATTTACTTCTTTGATTTTGTTCAGGGCTATATCACAAATAAATCATTATAAACGCTCTCCTGCCAAATTTGGTTTTTTGACATACGACACTTTCGCGTAAATGCATCGATATATTACTTCAGATATTTTTAATCAATTTTTCAAATAAGCCCCGTAGCATCGTCGCCCTGCACTTAGGTGGCGAAATCACCAGCTACAAGGGAATCACCTCGACTTACGAACCCGAATGTATTCGATTATTTTATTATTTACCGCGAACTAATGCAATGAGCTGTCATCTTATGCTACAACTCAAAATGTAAATTCAGTTACAAACTTTCCAGTGCCACAGATTTTTAAATCAAGTCCAGAGCAAACCAAAATCAGCTTTGAGTTGCTTTTCGAAGAGGAGCAATTGCTCAAATGTAAATCTTAAGACATTTTTTAAACTGATAACAGCTTTAAATCGCAGTAGCTGAATATTTTTAACAATATATTCTCTTTCTGCTACGATTTGAGTATTTAAGAGTAGAGAATTTTGGATAGTGAAACGTATTAAAAAAAATAATGTTAAAAAGCATTATAAGCAAAAGAAGTTATAATGCTTGAAGCAAAGTAGATTTTATTTTAATTTTATGACCGATTTCATACAGACAGCTCAAAGGTTTCCGAACTTTTGTAGCTGCCTATGCGGTAAAGCGTCGACTGCGCAGCTGCAACCGCTGCCACAATGTTGGCGACGTAAAATGGCTGTATTGTTGCTCCTGTTATTGTTGCTATTGCTGCTGTTGTTGTTGTTGTTGTTGTTATTATTATTATTGTCGCTGTTGGCTAGTTCACAGCGTTGGCCCCAAATGAGCTAAGGAAAATAAAAACCCGTACTAAAACTAGAGTACAGTAAAAGCCGTGTTCTGTTTAATTCTATTAATTGGCATGGTCAAGCGACCAACAACGTAAGCCGTCAACTGTGGCAAATACAAATACAAACAATAAACAACATAGTGTGCTTGCAACTGTATCTGTGTCTGTGTCTGCGTATTTGTGCCTGTATCTGTGTGTTGTTCACGTTAACTTAAGTAGAGCTTTTGTGATTATTTTCGTGTGCAATTTATTCTATTTTTTACTTGCGCAGTCATATTTGCCCAGCCAAGAAAAAAAATAAAAGTTGATTGCGACAAGTGGGTGTTAAATCGTATGGAGCAACTTTAAAAGAGATTGAGACCATGAGTTGAGCTTGGAAGTTCTTGCAGTGGGCATATGGCTGGTAAACAGCTTTCGAAGTCGTTCTATATAGTTTTAGTACTTCCATATATACAGATATTTAGCTATGTACATACATATTGAAATGGCAGCTCGAACTTCCGTTCAGTGTTTCAAAAATTAGCATTCGATCGAATGAAAGTTTCCCATTTAGTCCGGCTATGTGGGAAGCTTTCAAAGTTGTAGACAACAACCGACCTGTTTTAAATGATGAATTAACCAGCCATTAAAACTTACACACAATATCCATTACTAGACTATAACGACTACCTCTGCTATGTATATAGCCATGCAGGTAGAATTAGGCAATACGTAGCGCTCATGCATAGTTTCGAAAATGCAATGGTCCGCTCTATGGTTTGTCATTTGCTTTTGTAAATCAAATAATAATAATAATGTGTTGTTGTCGTATGTGCACTCGTACATATGTGTTATGCATCAGTTGGCAAATATTATTTAACATTTTGCAAATGAAATATAAAAAAGAAAAAAATTGAGCGATTGAATTCAAATTTACGCAAGCAATATGCATGAATATGAACTGCTTCTGGGTCTCTCAGTGCTTTTAAAGTTATGCAATCTATATATAAATAGAGTATTGTAAACTATATGCCAAGGTGGAAATTTAATTATACAGTAAACATTCTAAATGAACAACATTCTAATGTGGCAAGCTCTGTATTAGCAATTTTTTTATTCCAAAATTTAACCCTCATTGACAATTTAATTGAAAACTAAATTTGAATTAAATAAATTGTCTTGAAAAAATTATTTAGTAAATTTTAATTATTTTAATTTCATTTAAAATATTTATTTGAATACGCCAATCCCTAGTAAGAGTAATGCTCTTGAGCTTCAGTTTAGTCGATAGTCAATTTAAATCAAAATTGCATTGATACTGATATGATATGATAATTTTAGCTGGTCTTATATTATTAAGTATACAGATGTTATGAATATTTCTTCTATATAAAGTAAAATATGTAAGGCTATGTAAAGTTAATATCGTTGCGTATGACAAACACTATATAAATACTGATAGACATAATATTCTTGTGCTTTGGCACCTAACAGAAGAAACTAGATCGTTACATAATACAAAGAAAGAAACTAATAAAAAAATAGAATTATTCTATTGTAATATTACAGCTCATTTCAATTATTTTGCTTTCTTTCTTAGAAATAATAAATTATATAGAAAAGGGAAAGTTCTTCACTGCGTTTACAAAGAATGCCGCCAAAGATATAAATCTAAGAGCTTTTTTTATTTTGTTGGGCCTTTTGAATAAGGTTGTTAATATTTTTGAGCAATTTTCTTAAGCCTTTCCCAAAATTTAGTCACATAATTTGTAACACCATTGATCTTGATGTTTGTTAAAATTTTTGAATCAAGATCTTGAGGGCTCATGTGAACAAAGAGAAGAATCAAGCATGGGGAGAAAATCTGTAGAAATAATAATAAATGTGAAAATTCCCAAGCCGCTTAACCGCTATCGTGAGCGATCAAATGCTCTCGCTTTTCTCTCAGGCGCTCACAATAGCCAGAGAGACAGACAGCGACAGAGAGAGAGAGAGAGAGAGAGAGAGAGGCACAAGCGTTGTCACACAGTTGGCCATTAAGATAAATGGCTGGTTTATCTGGTCTTGCCACGTCTGCTACATGTTGCAGCAGCAGCAACAGCAGCAACAGCAACAACAGCAACAAGCAAAACCCAACTCGCAACCTTCGCTATGCCACAAACAATGCAAACTAACTTTGTTAACTCCATAGAGAGTCTAGACAGGCAACAAAAGACGCTACAAGTCAGAGTCAGAGCTAGAGTCAGACTCGAGCTGAGACGACGCAAGAGAGAGAGAGAGAGAGCGCGCGCGCGAAAGAGTGAGAGAGTTACAGCGTAGTTAACTGAGCGTTGTATTGGCCTGTTGCTTCGCTTGTTGTTGTTGGTGTGTTGAGCGCAAAATGTAAAATGGCTCGCTTTAAAGCGGGTACAACTGCCGATCGCTGCGAGTTTTTGGTGAGAATTATTTTTAGTTTGTTTTCACCTTTTGGTGCGTACAGTGCAGTTGTAGACGCTTGGCGTGAATTGTTTGCTTTTCTTTTTTTTATTGAGTTTATTTTAATTCGTTGCTGTGTTTATATTTATTGTTTTACTCCACACACACACATACACATACACGTGAGTTTGTATACATGTATTTGTCGCATGTTTATTTCAACTTTCGTTTCGGCTGTAAATTTGGTACAAGAGCCTATGCTCTTTAAAGTTTCTGCTGCTGCTGCTGCTCTGGCGCTTCTGTAAATAAATATACATACATAACATACTGTATGCATGCATATGTGTATGTATGTTTGTATGTATGCTTATTTATGTATGGCTTTAAATAGATCAGAAAGCAAAGTTTGGCAAGAGACAGAATAAAAATTTATTGCTTTGGTAGACTTTAAACTTTACACAACTCTAAACGGAAGTTCATATAGCTATTATATATATGTTTAACGGTCCGTAACGTCCATAAATTTTACACACACACACACACACATGCACACACACTCACGTAATTTGACAAATATGCTGGTGAGTTGGTGATTGTTGTTGCTGTTGTTGTTGATCTCGGCCATCATGATCTGTGGCTTAGAACGTGGCTAAGCTTTAACCAAAAGCTGCGTTGTATGTGTGTGTGTGTGTAAGAGAGCACCAACTGTGTATGTATTTGTTCATTTGTCTATTTATTTACAGGTAATGCGTGCAAAATGAGCATTTGTTTATTGCTGTGGCCAAGAGCGTAATGAAAATGCAACAGCAACAACAACTGAATGACGTGCGTCCCATAAGCACCTATGACAATCTAAATGCCAATGCCAGCAAACAGCAACAACAACAACAGCAACAGCAGCTAAACGCTGGAGAAAGTTCAGGACAGTCAATGTCAGTCATCAACGCCCCACACCAGTCCCGTTACAATAATGAAAGCTCACACTTGCATTGTGATTTCCCCACCAATCCAACCCACACATACGAACTACTGTCCGGCGAGCCGGGCGCGGCGGCAGAGCTCAATGAAACCAGCAACAGCATTGCAGCTGTTAAGGCCGCCTTAAGCGATGCCAAGTCAAAGTTTTTTGGCCTCAACAGCCACGAGAGCCACGAGGCCGAGTCTGAGCCATTGACGCTAACGAAGCCAGCTGCTATTAAAGCGCAGCCCAAGTACCAGAATGTGCCACCAAATGCGCGCATTGCTCAACTCGCCGAGGCAGCCAACATGCAGCTCATGCAGACGACGATAACAACAACAACGCCAGCAGCAGCAGCAACAGCAGCAGCAGCAGCAACAATAACAAAGACACCCTCGCCGGATAAATCGTTGCGTTATGGTTATGCCACCTACGAGCAGATTCCATTGAGCGACTTGGATGCACCGCAGTCATCGCAGGTAGGCCTAACTACATAGCTACAGCTACATAGATATATGAAAACTTACACTATGCTACATAAAAAGCAGGCTGTCTATATGAGCACCACAGTGCCGCAGAACATAAAGGGCATGAAGATCGCTGGACGACATACACCAACCCGGAATAGTCTCAGGCACAGTCGCATGATTGTTGTAAATAATAAGCACCAAGACAGTAAGTGTTAACACTATGCTACAAGCAACAACAACTTGGAAGCTGTCTAAATTCATTTGATTAGTTAATAACAATTACACTTAACGTTATTCTCGATAAGCGATGTTGTTGGTTTTTGAGTAATTTTAGTAATTAAATTATAATTTGTATATATTACGAAATTTGTTCATAGGGCACACCCATGTAACCCGTATATCAATGTTTTATAATTTTAAACTATTCAAAGCAGTTAGCAACATTTGTTGCTGTTCAATTCCAGCTGCAATGATTCACGATTAGCTCATGCAAATTGTTTTAACAAATTCCATTTAATAACGTCACATTTTGTTCTAAAAGTCACGACAAATAACTTTTTCGACTTACTCACAATCAGATGTTTGAAATCGCTTGCACAACTGTGTTGTCTAGTGTAAAATAACGCATTACTAATTGTCTGGTACTATGTCTAACAGGTATACAGGATGCATATTCGACGCATATACGCCAATTGAATATGTCGCGTCAGCTGTTGATATTGCAATTGGCCATTGGCCTGTTGATCGTTGGACTGGCTATATGGGTGCTCATACTGGCGCCCAATGCATCCATACTGATCAATCCCTATTTGAGCGGTCTATCGGTGAGTAGTAGCATATCCATTTGGGAATTACGATTATTTATTTTCTCTGTATTATGTTGCAGCTGTTGCTCGCCAGTATTTCGGGTTTAATACTGCTGGGTCGAGATCGGCGGTCGGATCAGCAGCGCTCACAGAATAACTGCTATAGGGTGCTGCTGGCTGAGTCTTATGTATTCTCTGCCTTGGCGCTCATCTTCTGCTGCTTGGCCCTGGTCTGTGCCGCCATTGAGTTCGCGGAGCTCTCAAACACGGCCACCCTAACGTCTGGCGATGGCGCTGGCTGCGGTCCGGCGACCAGTTCGCTGCTGAGCTATCGCAACTGCACCTGCTTGACGTCATCCGAGCAGCCGGATACTACAGCTGATGAGCTAGTAGCGGAGATCGAAGCCAGGTAACTAGCTATAGACATATTTAATTTCAATTGTTTTAAATAGAACATTTAATTGCAGTAGCAGCAGCAGCAGCGGCAGCGACAGTGCGGAGAGCTGTGAGTCTCTGCGTGGCGAATGGAAGTATCTGTTGGGCTGCTCCATGGCCTTGAACACCTTGGGCATCATTGCCACCTTTTTATACATAACGATATTTATTTGCTGTCAACGCAGCAGCCGCAAACATTTCAATACTTCCGTCTAATTTAATTTCTAAGTATAGTGCATGCATCACGTAGTTAATCTAATTAATTAATTTAGCTCTAGCATCTGGTGGTTAATTACAATACAAACAAAACAAAAGCACTTAATAAATTATTAACAAACATTCAAAAGAAAATATACAAACAATCATACACATAACTCTTGAAGTTCGCCATGAAACCAATTGCTGTTTTACTTTATCATCATAATTACGCACATTGGCCTGCGTTACGGATTAGAGTCCGACGTAATTGCTGGACTGGGCGTCTGGGGTTTTTACTTACACTTGAAAACCTGACTGATTGATTGATTGATGGGGATTATGGAAATCGAAAATACGCATTTTCATTTATTGATTTTATGGCGATAAAAAAAATGTAAGATATTTGTAATACATAATTTGTTTTATATAAAAAATACAATTGGGCACATCCAACCTATTTGATACACTCGACTAGGGCATCGATCGTGCTCGTGGCTACATACAAAACGAATTTGGTGTCTCTAGCTCTTATAATTCCTGAGATCTTGCTGCTCATACAGACAAACAGACAGACAGACAGAGATAGACAATCGGCTTGTCTTGCTGATCAGAAAGATATCAGAATTCTTTTTGCATATTCTATAAAACTTTAAGATGTATAGAAACAAACGTACTAAGCTCCAAGCAAGACAACAGATATTTAAAAAAATATATACTATATATATATATATATATATATATAATATATGTAATAATTTTTTTAGTTACCCGTCGTTAGATCCAAAGATTGCAATCGTACTCATCAATCAATTCACATATTTTAAGCTAAGCTGAGAGCGAGCGAGAACATGAATTAGAGCGAGATAGCAATAGTTTTATAAGCAGCAAACCCAATCCCCAATTTTGAAGATACAAAACAATATTTATATATACATTTTATAGAATTTAATTTCGTGCAGATTTATTTATTAAATTTTGGTTGGTTGGTTGTGTTCTCTTCTCTCTCTCTCTCTCTATCTCTCTCTTTCTATTTATCCTATCAGACAGTTTTGAAGGCTTTTACAATATGTATGTATGTATTTAACTGTTGAACTTTATTTACTTTAAACTATTTAATTATTTATTTATTTAGTGTGGTTTTTTGTTTTGTTTGTTTAAGTACAGTTGAATAAATAAATTGCGGTGGTTTTTGTTGTTGTTGCTTTTGGGTATTCAAGTTGTTTGTTTTAGTTTCGTTGATGCTGATTTGTTTTTATACATTAGTTGTAGTATTATAATATATATTATTATTATTCATAAAAAATTATACAATATTTTTTGGATGATGTTCACTCGCTTAAGGTCTAGGAATTTGATTTAAAAAAAGCATTATCAATAATATATTAATAGTAATAGTAAAAACCTACTGCGATTAACTTATATAATTAATGTAGTTACAATGTCTCTGGCTGTCTGTGTATAAATTTAGTATCAATTTATAGTTTTTGCTGTTAATGTTGTGTGGTGTTTGATAAGCTTTGATTCATATATTACAAAATGAAATGTAAACAAATTAAGGGCAGACATGGGAGCTTATACAACTAAAACCAAAGTGTTAATGATATACATTGTATGAAATGAATAGTTAGATGCCAGGCTTGTGGCTCGCTAGCTCTTGCTCTGGCTGTCTTGTGGTCCACTTGCTGCTGCTGTTGCTGCTGCTGCTAGTCGGGGGCTCGGGGCTGCTGCTGTTGTTGCTGTTGTTGCTAGTGGCGCCTGCACGCGTGAGCAGCGCCTCCGACTTGGACGACTGCAAGCGACGCTCGCAGTGCAGGCGATAGCCCATGGACTGCAGACTGGTGGTGATAAACTTGCAATCATCCGATTCGGGCGACAATGCTCTGGCATCGCCGCTTAGCTGCATCTCTGCGGTAATCGGCATGCTGACCTGGCTGCGATCTCTAATGGGAAATTTATTCTTCGTGCAGCTGAGCTCCAGCGTTTTCATATATTTCCGATTCGCATTTGTTTTTGCTGTTGTTGCTGCTGCTGCTGTTTTTTCCTCTGCTGCTGCTGCTGCTGTTGCTGCTGCTTCTGTCGTTGTGTTTGTTGCTGTTGCTGATGTTATGTGATAACTACTATCGCCAGCATGGAGCACAGTATTGGCTGTGTTAACGCTGCTGGTTTGGGTTACAGCGCCACTACCATCGCATACATCCATCCCATCATCAGACAATGGCTCCTCCTCCCCATCTTCGTGCTCCTGCTCCTGCTCGTCGGCCTGCAGCTCTCTTTGATTTGCAATCAGATCAAGATCATCGGAAAACATGTTATTAGTGAGATCTTTGGCCAACATGTTTTTGACAGCCTGCTCCGCAGCATTGGGCCAGCTGGAGGTGCGCGATCGGCGCGTAGTTCTGCTCCCACTGCTGGCATTCAAGCGTGGCGTCGAATCCAACAGATTCTCCCAGCTGGTCTCGAACACGCTCGCCAGCTTCTGCTGCATCTTGTTGGCCGTCACCATTGTCGGCGCTATCGTCACTGGCGTTGCCGTGCCGCCGATGTTCATGGGTGTGGGCATGCTCATCACCGCCATCGCTATCGTCAAGTTCTTGCTACTGCTCAGCATCGATTCGATTGGTTCATCCGCATGCAGCTTGCGTGAGCTTATGATCAGCTGCGGCTCCGTGTAAAACGTATCAAAGTTCAGATCGAGAAAGAGCTCCTGGAGAAATCGACGGGCGCTCATGCGATAGCTGCTGCGTCCGAGTGTTTTGCACGCCTCCGAGTAGAGGCAAATGTCCTGGAAGGCATGCGGATGCTTTTGCTTCAGCTCCAGCAGTGCCATCTTCGACTGCTTGGCACTCACCGGATTCGCCAAGCGTTGCACATTGTACAATATGGAGGCGGTCAGTTTGTCCGGCAAGTTCTCCTCGCTCAAAATACTCTCCGGCGAATGGAAGCTCATGTCCGCCAGCTGTATGGCGCCACCTTCAGCTCCGCCTGCGCTGCTGCTGTTGGTATTGCTGCTCTTGCGCGCCAACGCCGGACCCGCCTGCATGCCGGCAGCAACCAGCGCTGCCGCTGCGCTGCTATAAAGCTCACATGGCGCTGGAATGCCGCTGCTCAGATCCTGAGCCTGACCCTGACCTTGACCCTGGGCCTGGGTCTGCGCTTGCACTCGCTGCTGGCGTCGCGAGCGGGTGCAGTGGAGGCACTGGCTGCGCGCATGCTTACCACCTTGCTGCCACTTGCTGGGGGGTCGTCGACTGGCCAAGGAGCTGACGTCGGAGAGCGAGGATATGACAGAGGACTCATCGCCCGCCTCGTTGTTGATGGAATCGTTGAGAAACATGGAGACGTGCGGGCGCACATTCAGCAGATTGAGTCCCGTTAGATCCTGGTCCAGTATATCGCAGCTCACATAGGTGCGGTTGAGATTGCGCGTGGGAAACAAGTCGAGTGCGTTCTTGGGCAGGCAAATGCCCGCATAGCAGGGACCCCTCAACACGTTCGGCGGCAAAAAGATGGGCGCATTCAGCGCCGGCAGTGGCAGTGGCAGCTCCTCCGAGGAACGTTGGCTGTGCAAAAAAAAATTCGAGTTGTATTTATGATGCGAATGCGAATGCCAATGGGAATTCGAATGCAACTTACGTAATCATATTGAGCATAGTCTGGCGGTCCAAGCTGCGCACCTTGGTGCGTCGACTCGACTCGCTCCAGGAATACTTGCGCGGTCGCATCTCCGAGCGATCCACAATGTCCATAAAGTCATAAATCTCCGCAGCCGACTCCGAGAACACCGGACGACTGTGCGCACGCAGAGAACGCAGCTGAGTGTAGCCTTTAAGCGAGAGCGGACTGAGCGCATGGGACTGAAAGCTGGTGCCCAGCAGCGAGGTGCGGCGCAGTAGTTTCGTTGGCTGTAGCGTGGGCAGTTCCAGCAGATTGGACATGCTCTGTATGGGGCTCAGCGGGAATTGCTGGAAGTCACCCAAGTTGCCCGCTGCCACAGCTGCAGCGGCTGCAGTGCGTCCGGTAACAGACTCGCAGCTGCTCACCCCCGAGGTATTGGAATCTGTGCAGGAATTGTAGCGTATGCGATGCTGCGCATGCGGCGCCGAGCCCAGAACCAAAGTCCCGCCATGTCCATTGCCGCCAGCGTGCAGACTAATGACATCTGTGGTCTTCGACTCGGAAAGCGAACGCTGATGCTTGCCCTGGCGCAGATTGCTGCCCTCCGGCAAGGTTTTTGACTTGGCAGCCACCCCTTGGGGGCGGCTGGCCACCGGCACGTGCTGCAACAGCTACAGAGGATTAGCAACATTGTAACATTGCACGCATCTGCAGCAGGGCTTACCTCATCCCCAGCGGTGCGCACGCTGTCCGTGGTAGTGGTGGTGGTGGTGGTGGTTGTGGTGTTGACATCCTGCGCCTGCTGCCCACCGCTGCACACTAGCAAATTCCAGAGGCTGCCATTGCCATAGCTGGAGCCATACAGGTGATCGTCCATGCCGATATAATTGTACGGCGGCATCTCCTCATATTGATGACGCATAGGCGTAAATTGACCCGACATCCAATCCTCCGGCTGATGCACTGGCCACATGGTATTGCGATCATGCCGCACGCTCAGCCAGTCTGCAAAATAAATGTACATAAGGCTTTAGCTTTCCAACTTCCCACTTCTCCAAGGGAGAGACCTACTCAGCTTGAAGAGCAGATTGGCGCCCGCTTGAGTGCCTGCAATGAGGCCCAGACCGCTGTAGCAAGTGGCACGCACGGAGTACACCTCGCATTTGGTCACCAGCAGTATGAGCTTCTCATAGAGCCGCGCATTCAGCTCAACGAAGTAATCAATGCTGTCCGAGTGCGTGGAGGCGTGGCAGAGCGCCCAAATGGCCGCTTTCAGCTCGAGGCACTCGGCATCGTCGTGGCACTTGGCACGGGTGAGCACCTCGAGCAGATGAGGCAAATCGCCATGATCGCGCAATGCAGTGAAGCCTTGGCTCGTCTGCACCAGCTGCCCATAGAGATGTGGCGGAATATTTGGCGGCAGTGTCTGCGCACGCTGATTGCAGTTGCGGCGGGAATAGTGGCCATCCTCGTTGCGCACGTGGAGCGTTAAGCTGGCATGGGTGTCCGCTTCGAGGAGCAGCACATAGCGCTTGTTATAGCCACTGGACCAGTACTTAATCTCCGCCTCGACGTGAGCTTTGCTGCAATTGAGGCCACGCGACATGGAATAGAAGCGCGTCATAAGCAGCCGGCCCACATCGCCCAGCTGCTTGAGATTGGGCCACAGCATGATGACCTCCTCCAGATACAAGTTATCATTACAAGCCTCTTCCAGCACCTCCATGGCCGCCAGCACTACGCTGCGATCCACGTCCTTGGTCTGCTGTATAATCAAAGGCAAGCCCCAGACCTCAAAGTTGGGCAGACGTGCACGCAGCAGCACGGCCAGAAATTGCGTAGCATAAAGGCGTCCAGCACGCGCCTTAGCCAAAGTCAATGCCTTCTCCAGCACCTGCCGCGGCTGCTTCTCATACGCGTAGTTCAGACCCGAGACAATCAGCTTCACATAGCACACATGATCCGTCTGACGCACCAACGTAATCAGACTACAATGAGTAAAAAGCAAATATTTAGACTACTACCACTACCACTACCAGTTCATTAAGCACTCACTATTCGAATACGGTTGTGTTCTTGAGCACCTCGATGCCCTTGCTGCTGTGGCACATGCGTCCAATGTAGAGAAAGTACATCTGGCACATGGTATTGTTCATATGCTGCGGACTAAAAAGACAGTCATGGGCGCGACTCGATGTGGTTACCGCCAGCAGCTGCTTGCTTATATCCGAAAAGTAATCCGTTATGCAGCGCATGCATTCCAGCTGAAATATAAAAAATTATTATACATTTGCGACAGTTGTGGAAACAGTGAGTGAGTGAGTGAGTGAGTGAGTGAGCTTACCTCATTGCTGTTGAGCAGCACATCGATGAGGTCCATGCCAGCGCTCACATACGCCGGCAGACTGTGGCCCGGCACGAGCTCCTGGTGCGAGAAGCGTTGATTGCTTGGCTTGAAAAACTCCACCAGACGCTTGAGGAACTTGTTGAAGAACTTGCCGAGCGTAAAGTCCAGTCTGGTTGACTGTACAGAGAGTGATAGAGAGCAATGTAAAATTTATGTGGCCATATGTCAACTTGTATACTTACACGCAGTATGGTGGAGATGACCTCCCAGTCCCAGTTGAGCGGATCCACAGTAAGCACTTGTGATTCAATGAGCAGACGATTAAAGGCGCGAAAGTGATCCAGAAAGAAGACGCGCGGCAAGAACTTGCGCTTTAAGCGAAAGCTCGAGCGCAGCGAGTTGGTTGCCTGCGAGTTGGACTCATCGCTGGAGGACACCGAATCCAGTCTGGGGCGTTCCAAGGTGGCGCTGCCTCTATATGTGGGCGACAAGGAGCTGGATGTGCCCGTTGCACTGGCACCATTTGCGCCATCGGTGCCGTCTCCGCTCCCATCAGCCATGTGTAGCACCTCGCCGCTTTGCTCCGGCAAGGCACTAATGTGGCGTCGAAACAGACGCGTATGGATCAGTGCACCACCCTGTATAATACTATCGAGAAATAGGCTGCAAGCAGCAGGACGTTGTCGGAGCATCTTTTGATAATTCTGCAGCGCAGCGACCGCTGCATTCGCCTGTTGATTGCCCTGTGTGGCATGCGCCACCAGCGTTGGCAGCGCCGGACTAGTGCTGCATATATCCGCCGGCAAATGCGTATGCATCAAGTGCACAATTTTTCCCATCAAAATTGTGGCGCGCACCGACACAAACTGATCGCTGCCAACGGCGACCTCCACAAGTGCATTCAACAGTCCGGTTTCTAAAAAACTATAAAGCAACAGCGCCAAATGCTGTTCGACCACATTAGGCGCACGCCCCGACAGGCTGGGCAATATGGCGCGTCCCTCGGCAGCAACAAAGCCATTGCTCAACAGCCAATTGTCCTGGAAATCCGAGGGATCAACTGTTTGCAATGCCAGCGCGTAGTCATCCGTCCAGCTGGGTTGCGGTATTGAGAGCAGCTCGTAAAGCAAGTCCAATATTGCTTTCTAGAAGCAACAGCAAGAGTATTTCATTTATTTAATGTTCAATGTAAATGCGTATTGGAAATTGTACTCACTCTAACTTCTATTTGATTTAAATATAAAGCGTCAACTATTGCTTTTAAGCCTGAAGGTTTGCTTGGATCACAGAATTCAAGTGTGCCGGTCCAGCTGCGCAGCACCGAAAGCAGCGCCAAGCGACAGCTTGTGTAGCGTAACTCGCGTGCATCTCTGCAAGGAACAAATTATGGTAATGAGCATTCCATTGAGAGCAAGTGAATTTGGTATATACTTGTTTTTATCCATGATGCCCAGTCTATAGGTAAAGTCGCAGTAGGGCGCTGCCAGGCAATCGAGCCGCACGCCGCAGATGTTGCGCGTTTGCGGCCACTCGAGCAGATAGAGGAGCACGCCACATAAGCTTTCTGCAATGCGCGGATTGTGGCACTCGAGCACGTTGCGTGTAATGGAGGTGACACCGCCGCAGACAATAAGCAGCGCCGGATGTAGGACAGCGAATTCAGCAAGCGTTGCTAGGCAGGCGCGCAGTAAATTGTCGCTCTCCTCAATGCCGCTGTCGGCCAGCGACACCAGGCAGCGCATCACAACCGGACTGATCTCCTCGGGCGCAATGGCCAGCATTTTGCGCACCAGCTTTAGGGCCTGCACGCGCTCATCATCGTTCTTCAGCATCAGATCGATGGAGCGACATAACAAATGCTGCAATTGCAGCGAATTGAATGCTCTCACATCCTTCCCCGTGTTCAGCGCATAGCGTATGGTGCGCAGCGATGCGGCACGCACTTGCGTAAACGTATGGACCAGCGATGCGCTCAAGCTGCAAAGGATTAGCTGCATTAAATAACTCTCCGATTTGAACACTTGGCAGTTGGCTTACCAGTAGAGCAGTTCCTCGGTGCTGAAGCGCAGTTGATTGTTCGGCGAGCCGCTGTTGGCCGCCAGGCAAAGTGAAGCAAGCGCATTGAGCAGAAAAAGCCTCTTGGTGTCACGCGTCTCCTCCAGACATAGCTGTCCATAGATATCGTGTGCATTTTCGGCTGCTGACTTTTTTGGGTCCAAGCGATAAAAGTCCTCCGGATCCTGGGAGACTGCAAATGCAATGCAATAATAATCAGTAAATAATTGCTCAAGGTAAGATTGTTAAATGCGGCTTCGCCGTCGCACGTGAAATTGTTGCGTTTGTTTACTGTTGTTGTTGTTGTTGTCGGTACTGTACTTGCCAACGAAATTAATAATAAATGCTATTGTTGTTGTGGTTATAGGTTTTTACGTTTGTTTTTAGAGCTTTGCTGCGTCATCTTTCGAGACACACACACACACACACAATCAAAGACAATAACATATGTATGTATTTATGTATGCACATTTAGCATGGATGGCCATGTACTAAATAGACAAGCTTGTTGTACAAATCTACGTATGTATGT
The DNA here is from genome assembly GCF_011750605.1 of Drosophila busckii. Lineage (NCBI taxonomy): Eukaryota > Metazoa > Arthropoda > Insecta > Diptera > Drosophilidae > Drosophila > Drosophila busckii. Next base: position 6,257,924 of record NC_046608.1, on the reverse strand, counting down.
ATGTATGTAGGCCAAAATATTTGGTCAAAGTAAATATATAAATATACACAATGGCATGCACGGGTTGATGTACGTTTGCACGCATGTACATGTACATATGTATGCATGCATATGTTTGCTGCTAACAGCAATGCGTGTCGCACTACATTTGTACCGTTATGCGCAATCGACTTAGTGCAACCGTATGCATGCACATACACATGTATGTACATATGTACCTTTAATGCGTAATTGTAATTTGCTTTTCCTTTTGCCTAAACCCCAACTGGAATGTAGGGCGGCCATCACTTAGGTCAGCTGCGAAGATGTTCTACCGTTAACCGATAAATGCGCACGTTAAAAACAAAAATATGTACATATATTGCTTTTAATTTCAGTAGAAGGGACACTTTTTTACTTGCTACATTTTAATAGCATATTTCATCGCACTATTGTTTTTTTAGAGTTGTGTCGTTTCTAGTGTTGCCATTACAGATATATTGCAATCAGATCTGGCGGCTTACAAGTGATGACAGCGGGAAAATTCACAGAAAACGGTTGGTGGCATTTTTTAGGTTTTCCATCTTACAGAAATTGAAATTGTTGTAGATGTTAATATACACATATGTATATCCTATAAACACTCTAATTTTCTACGTAACAATGTATGCATTAAAATTGGCTGAAATGTAATTGTTTACCCATTTACCACTTTGTTTGTTTCATGTAAGTCATATTGGCAGCACTGAAATTTTTCTATATAAAACACCCTTTACATTATTTGTTTGTTTAACATAATTTTATTTTGTGTTTACAGGTCTTAGAAGCAGATTGCCAATTCAGCCAAAGTGAAACTGTTTTAAAATTGCACAGCACTGCTTCGATGTTGCCAGAAATGCATTTTGGTATTAAGCAAAGTATAGACTACGGTCACACTACCAAGTTCAAAAGCGACGCTAAGAAACAAGTTAATGGATTTTAAAATATATATTTTGTTATGAATTTCGATAAGAAGAGCGATGTGCTTATAGCTGTACGCGAGGCACCCTTTCGTGCCAATAAGCTGCAGCAAAATCAAAGTGTCATCCAATTTGCCACTGATTGTAAAAATGTAAGTAATGAAAACTAAATAGTAAATACACATATGTATGTACATCTTTGTTTGAACATACATATGCAAGTGTGTATGCTGTAATAACGGTTGTACCGCCATTTTTTTCAACAATATTGTATTGCTTTTAATTTATTTAGACGCTCGTTGTAAATAATGCAGTACACACTTTCGATGCTGCTTTTAACTCGAGTGTGTCGCAGGCGACGCTTTATGAGACATTGGTGCAACCGCTAGTATCCAAAGTGCTCGCGGGCACCAACTGTACGGCGCTGGCCTATGGGCAAACAGGCACGGGCAAGAGCTACTCCATGGGCATGGGCGCTGAGCCTGTAACAGAGCAGCAAATGGGCATCTTGCCGCGTTGCGCAAAGGACTTGCTAATGCGCATACCCCTGCTGAAGGCGGACAAGGAAAACAATCGCATACCAATGCAGCTGTTTGTCTCGTTTTTGGAGATCTATAACGAAAAGGCCCACGATCTGCTGTCAGCTGAGCCCCAGAAACCGATCGCTGTGCGTGGCCAGCGTTTTACGGGCGCCACAAAGCAACTGCTAAGCAGTTTGAAGGATCTGCAGAGCCTGCTCGAGCTGGGTGCCAAGAAGCGACATGTGCGTGCCACCAATATGAACCAACACAGTTCACGCTCCCATGCTATCGTCACATTCTCTGTGCAGCGCGGGCATCGCGTTAGTCGACTCAACTTGGTGGACTTGGCCGGCTCGGAGGGCGTGCGACGCACCCAAAATGAGGGCATGGCACGCGATGAGGGCGTCTTTATCAATATGGGTCTACTAGCCATAAACAAGGTTCTGCTATCGCTAACAGCGGGTCATGCTGTCATACCCTACCGAGAATCTATATTAACAGCCGTGCTGCAAGGTTTGCTTTCTTTGTGCTTTACAAAACTAAACTATTTATTTAAGCCACTTTTCTTTTTGTAGACTCCTTCATTTCAGATGCTTTTATAACGCTGCTGGCCTGCGTTAGTCCACACGCTGAAGATGTATCTCAGACAAACTCAACGCTTCGCTTTGCCAAGGATGCCAAACGCATGAAGCTCTCGCCCCGGCTTTCGCAACAGCTGCAGCAGCTACAAGCGAAACTGGTATGTGTAACTGCAACTAAATATAATTTAAGTCGACGCAGTCCAGGATAACGTCACGCATGCGCTGTTTATAGCACAACTCATTGCTGGAGGCCAAGAAACCTGCACCTTGTAGATTTGTTGTTGCACCACCTTCAATAAGCTCGCTAATGGCTTGAAGATCAGGCGCTTGCGCGGCACTTAATGTCACTATGGGCAGCACCATCATGGCAAATAGCAAGCCAGCAGCGCCCTTGTCAAGCAGCTGCTGCTCAAAAGCTGAACGCGGCAGCAGCTGATCCGCTTGCACGCCAAGTCGCACCAGCTGCTGGCTGAGCTCCGCATAATAAAGTTGCAGCATTTGTTGATAGTGTTGCTGGCGAAAGTCGCGTGTGGTGCAGCAAAAGAGAAAGTAAACCAGATCTGTAATGGGCGAGGCATAGCGCATGAGCTGCCAGTCAACCAGACGCACCTCCAACGGGCATGGCTGCTGCTCCTCTTGATCCCGCTGCTTACTCTTGTTGTAGCTATACAGAAAATTGTTGTTCCAGCCATCGCCATGGCATACCACGGCATAGGGCTCACAGTTGCTGCCACTGAGCAGCGTGCGCAGCAGCTCAGGGTAGCTGCCACGTTGGAAATAGTTTTGCAGGCGCTGCAGTTGTGTGCCATGTTGTCTGGGGCATAGAGTTGCCAGCGCGCTCTGCTTTAGCTCCTCCAGATAGCTGGCCAGTGCTGCGTCCTCACGTCGCTGCTCGAATATGTCGACCAGCTGTTGATAGTGCTGCAGCACGCTGGGCTGCTGTTGCTTCAAGGCCAAGGAGCTGGCATGCAGCTTAGCATACGCCCGCATTACCAGACGCACATGCGCCGGCGTAAGCGGCTCAAAGCGACTGTGCAGCTGATAGCCTGCTTGGCATAAGTCCTCCAGCACCAAGCACTCATTGGGCTCATCCTGGCGAGTGAGCAAGCAGCAGGCATAGTGCTCAAAGCACTCAGAGGCAGGCACTGATTGCTGCTCCTGGTAACGCTGCAGCAGCGGCAGAAACTGCTCGTAGGCCAAAATCTCGCGCTCAAAGCAGGCACGCGCAAAAAATTGTTTGCGCCTTATGGCGTTCTGTGGCGGCAGCTTTAGCACTAAACTGGGTTGCTGCTCAGGCAGCTGCAGTCGCCATAGCACGCCCAGATAATTATCGCCTCTGGCGCAGGCCAACTCCAGCTTGTAGTCGCTGTGGCCCAGCAGCTGCTCCAGCGTCTGACGCACACTTTCATTCGGCAAATCTTCCAACTGCGACATTTTGATTCAACTACGCGCTAGCCTCAGTCTCTTGGCGCTTTTATAGGACAGCAAGCGACAACCGCAAACCACAGTTTGAGCTCAAGTTTCTTGGTTTATTTTGTTTCTCATTGCAGCGCATTCAGCGTTCCACACCTGGCACGGTGAAACGCCTGCAGTCAAACGTGGAGCTCAGCAAGCGACATGAGCAGGCAACGTGCAAACGGCGCGTGCATAGCACGCCGTTTAAGCGACGATCCATCAATCTTACAAACACCGATGAAACTCCGATGAGAGATAACGAGAAGAAGAAGGAGCAGCAAGTGGATCAGCACACTCTGCGGGCAGTTTCTCCACACTTATCTTTGCTAAACTATAGCAACAGCAATTCGAATCTTGGCTGTATTCCAGAAGAGCTGAACGCGCAACATAACGAGAAGAAGAAGAAGGAGCAGCAAGTGGAACAGCACACGCTGCGGCCAGTTTCTCCACACTTATCTTTGCTCAACTATCCCACACGTATCTTTGCTCAACTACAGCGATTTCAATTCGAATCTTGGCTGCATTCCAGAAGAGCTGAACGCGCAACATAACGTGATCCCCCGAAGGACGCAGCCACAGTGGATCAGCACCCTGCTTGATCTAAGCGGCATTAAGAGATTCTCGCCGTCCTTCTCGGAAAAGCAGCGTGTTATGCCGGCGGCGGTGCCGCCAGTCCGCCGCTCAGTCCGTCTCTCAATGCGTCTTCAAGCCGCTGCGCCATCGCGTCGCAGTCAACGCTTGGCCAACCGCACGCTGTCGGTGGATTTCGTTAAGCCCGAGGTGCCGCCGCTAAAGACTGCGTCCAAGCGGCGTACTACCCGTACTATGGATCTGAACGGTCAGGTTTTGGAGCAGCTTAGCGAAACGAGAGGCAAACTAAGCGCTCGGCTCAAGCTCCATCGCTCCAATATGCTAAGGATGCTAAATAGTGCAAAACCCGAAGATCTTAAAGCACTGCCACAAATTGGAACAAAGACAGCACAGACGCTGCTTATTCAACGGTAAGCGGAAGCAAATAAAAGTTCAGAGTTGCTTTTACAATCATATTTATATTTCAAGCATGCTATTCGGGTCATTTGAAAGCTGGACGCAGGTGCAGAAGCTGCCAATTTGGAATGGTAGGTGGCAACACTTTGCCCTTGCCAACGGACTGGAAATTCCCAAATAAATTTAAGCCAACAGTTTTTTTTTTTTTTTGTGTTTATTAAATAATATTATTTTAGCTATATTTAAATTAAGCATTGTACAAGTTTTCACAAAGTTTCGAATGTGCAATGTTTTAATTGTATTTTATAATGAGTCCAAAGCATAATTTAGTATAGGAATCTCTGTTTATGAATGTATTTTAAATTTGACAAAACTCAATCCAAATAATTATAATAAATACTTAGTTTTTATTCAATTTGAATTGGCAGTGAAACTAATTAAAACAACCAAGAAAATGAGCGCACCACAGTTTTAACTTAAATTGTCAGTGATGTCCACTCCAAAGATTTGGTTTAATTGAACTGTGTGAACACATGTAAAAAATGCGAGATATCACAGCTGTAGCTTAGATTACCTATTTGGCAGCCGAGAAACAACGTCCTCGATAGTATAGTGGTCAGTATCCCCGCCTGTCACGCGGGAGACCGGGGTTCAATTCCCCGTCGGGGAGGAGCAACAATGTTGTGCGATTATCTTTTTTTATTTAATATTATTTTATTGAAATAATAACTGATTAACGTTGAGTTATAATATTTAGTGTATTTTTAGAGCCATTATTATTAGCTTTAATAAATATGTATGCACATATTAATGGCACTGCTGCATACATTCAGGTGCATAATCCGTTAGATGGCGCTGTATCAAAATTGTAATGATATCAAATGCATTTTATAACATTTATTAACCTATTACTTATTATTGGCTTGTGCAACTTATTTTAGCTGCAGTTAACTTGATGTACATATGTACTATTTATTTGTTTTCTGCTAAACAAGATAACAAATAATATGCATAAACATGGACTTTTACATGTACATTTATTTGTATGTATGCAGTATGTATTTAAGAGGTTGAGTACTCAAGCATTTCAGATTGCAAATCGTTAACAGATAAGGTGTAAATTTTTGTGCTAAGTAATTGAACTGAATGACAACAAAAACACAGGCCCGCAATACGTTATTATTGTGGTTAACAAGTGCGTTTTGTGCGAAGTACAAAGTATAATCGTGCAAAGATATAGTCAGCGCAACAACAACTATATATGCCAATAGCAATAAACATAATAAAAATAAAAGCTAAAGAGCACAATCAAAAGAAAACGAAATCAAAATAGCCCCATGAATGACAACAAGGCAAAAAATGAAGTCAAAAGCACAACAAAGACAAAAAGTCAACCAAAAATATTGAAAGCAAAACAAACAAGCGCAAAAGAATGTGTACAACAATGCGAAATGCAGATACGCTGCCCGTTACTCTTTTATATACATACATACATACATGTGTACGCATGTTAATCAGTACGAATGTATGTACTTATTAACATGATAAGCGCTAAGGTCGATAAACTGCATTGCAATTGTCGTACATCACTTGATTTATGTATATTTGTATGTATGTATGTACATATATACGCTTAGGTATGCTAAGCTGCAGGCCACACCCATTTGATATCTCATGATCGGCTGTCGTAGAAGCTTATCCAAATTGGTGTAGGGTGTAGCAACAACGATAACAACATCATCTATTAACTACGCCGCAAAAACCAGCCGATCAAAAGGCAAAGCAGACAAACGACGACCGGCTTCTCTTCGTTTTCTTTTTCGGTTGCTGCTTCTACACACAAGCGTTGGACAAGAGCGCGCGCTGCGCTCACAACGAAGCCACTGGCGGCAGCGGCAGCAGCGCCAATAGCCTCCACTGTTACCCCACATACAAGCTTACCCTGCGATTCTAGCTTGGATTACTTTCCTACACCAACTAGATAGACATAGGACTGATAAATAAATTAGCTTGGTTGTGGCATATAGATATAATTATTTTCTTAATTAAAATAAGATGTTCCATTAACTTAACTCATTACATTAAAAAAGTCATAGCCATGGGGTACTGCTCTCCCAGTTTACTTTTTAGTCAAGAGAACTGCAGGGTTCTGTCTCTCAAAAACACACACATACGTACGCATGCATGCTTTTGTTTGTAGTTGTATGTGCATATGGAAAAGCGCAGGCGCAGCCGAAGAGGGCAAAAACAAACGGCAAACGGCAAACGCAAACGCAAGAGCGATGACGATGACGTTAGCGCACAGTGGGCACACAGTTTAGTCCACTGTGTAGCGTCGGCGTTTAAAATGTCGCATTCACCAACGCGTTGAGCTCAGTCTACAAGCAGCAGTCAAAGCGGATCGTTCAGACAGACACAGAGCTGCAGTACGCTCAGTAATTAAAAGCTAGTCACAGTTGTTGTTGTTATTATCATTGGATGTTGTTGTGATTTTCTTTGATGGCGATTTGAAATACATTTGAGTTTTTAACTTTTGTGAATGTTTTGAAATTTTGCGTTTTTCGTCTGCAAATCAACGAATCTCAAATTCAATCAATTTCAAATCACGAATTAAATAGAAAGACAACAACAAAATGACGCAACCCTTGAAGTTCTATTTTGATTTTCTAAATCAGTCGAGTCGCGCGCTCTACATATTCCTAGAGGCATCCAAAATACCATTCGAAGCGATACCCATATCCATGCTCAAAGGTAAGTCTCGTAAACAGTTTGATCTATTTATATAAAATAAATACATACATTTTATTTATGTACGTGCCTAAATGCACGTACATGGCTCAAAGGTTAAGTAGCTGGCACACATACAGGTACACAAATGCTCTTTGACATGCATGTGTGTGTGTAGCTTAAGTCTATTAATATCTAGCCCGAGTTTTCAAACCAAATTTTCCACTTGCTTAAAATTCAGTTTGTCAACTTTTCAAAGGGGAAAGTGCATTGCGTATTTGTATTTGTGCGTGCGTCTGTGTGTGTGTCGCAATCAAAGTGTTGAGCAATTATAGCAACAAATGATTTATACAAATCGTTAACGAAGCAGTAGCTAGCAATAATTTAAAAACAAACACACAGATTTTCTTAAACATATTTATCTAAAATGCAATAATATCAAGTAAATAATAGTTATTTAAATAGGATTTGTGTTATATTTGGCACACAGCTGCAAACTCTTGTCAAAGTGCAACAACAAAACCAACAAATTGTTTATTTGTTTATTCATTTCGCTGCGCGTGCGTTTAAGCAAAGATTATAGATTATTTAGCGGACCCGGCTTGCCAAGCTAAAAGCCGTTAAAGCCAAGTTTAATATATGGGTGACTGTTTTGTTGCTTGGCCAAGGTTAAACAGGCGGCCGGGCAGACAACTGATGCAGGATGCAAATAGACATATTTATTATAGTTGATGTCGTTAAATAAATAATATATACATATGCATATATATGCAAATTATAGCTAAGCTTAGCTTATGGCTTCCTACTTGATGTTGTTGTTGTTGTTGTTGTTGTTGTTAATGCAAGTGCAATAACAAAAACTGGCTTGCAAACTGGACTTTAAACCCAAAACAATATCAAAATAAAAAGAAGTCGGCAACATTTGCACTAACAATTGGCAACTGGCCCCGAACCAGTGCATTGAGCCCAGCAGCAGTAGCTTAGACAACTAGAGAGAGAGAGAGAGAGATAGAGAGAAAGATAATGCACATACACAAATAAAAATCAAATGTAAAACTATTTTTTTTTTAGATTTTTAATACATTTGTTTGTTCAAATGAAAAACTTGTTAGTTTGTTATACATTACAACTATGTAGACAGGCCTTGGACAGGTTAAAGACACGACTCTGGCGACTGATTTTCTATACTATAGATGCATGCAATACTATAAATATGTCTACTATAATGTTGACTCTCATTGTTGTTGCTGCTGCTGCTGCGAAGCATGACGCTTATCTAACTGTGTATACATTGCTATGCATGTTAAGTGCTTCATAAAAAACGCACTTTTAATCTTTATATATGTACAATATATAGGATTGAATGTGTTTGCTTATCCAAAGCCCACAATTGATAGCACTGGCTATTGAAACAATGATAAAATTAATTGCTGACTACACAAGTTTGCGGCGTTTATCAATTAATTGCCATCGAGAAATAAATCACGTTGCATATTAGTGAATATTTCGAATTAACTAACGATGCTTATCAGCAGCCAATGGCAAATAATTAAATTAATTAAATCGCATACATATTTTTTGAAAAATTACTTTGAACTGCATGCACCAGAGACGAGTGCATGTCGCCTGCTGCTTAATCAGATGAATTTTAGTGCCTACCATATTTAATTATAGCCTTAAATATATACATAAACATTTGTAGCACTTCCTTGTGCTTGTTTTAATTGCCTTCTTGTGGGAGGCCCTACAATTAATATTGGCTCTTAGTTAATTATGGCCAAAAGTTTCTCACATGTCAGCTCAGCTCTATCAGCCAATGATCTCAGATTTCTGCTTTGTCTGCCTATCTCTGAGTTATAAAAATATATAGAACTCATTATTTATCAATTCAATTATCATATACATAGATCTAGCTACAAGTGTATTTAATCTTCGACATAAACAAAGTTCAGCTGTGTTTGTTTTGTTTTCTTTTCTTTTCGTGAGTTTTTGACATTGCCAATGACATTCAAGCAAGCACTTTAATTGCCATACAAAATTCAGTTTCAGTTTTGATAAGAGCTTTGTTTTCAACCCCATTTCGGACTCGGGCACGTTTTTAACTGCTGCTGCTGCATATACATATATAAACAAATATGTATGGATGTGGATTTTGGGGGGCTTGACTGCGTTAGTCACAGACGATATCGCTGGCGCTTTATCTGATTCTTTATGATCACGCCATGCTTGAGCTTTTTCAATAATTTTATTTCTATTTCAATTTTTTTTCGATTTGCAGGCGAGCACTTGACTGGCGAGTTTCGGGATAATGTGAATCGCTTTCGCAAGCTGCCGGCGATCACCGATCATGGCTATCAGCTGGCCGAGAATGTGGCCATCTTTCGGCATCTGGCACGCGAGAAACTGGTACCGGAGCATTGGTATCCACGTCGCCACTTGGGACGCAGTCGCATCGACGAGTATCTCGCCTGGCAGCAGTCCAACATGGGTGTGGCCTGCACCGATTATTTCCAGCAGAAGTGGCTAGTGCCGTATCTACAAAAGACGCGGCCATCCGATAATGCGGTGAGTTGGCCTGGCCAAGTAAACATATGTCAATAAGAGATATCAATAAGCTGCTAAGTACACATAAGTACACAACACAACTTTGATATGATAACACTATGCAACAAATTACAGGCAATGGCTGCAAAATTAGAAATACACACACAAACACACTTAAAGCTTAAGCTTTGACTTGTTTATTGTTCACTTAATAATACATAAATTAGAACGAATTATAGGAATATCAAAATAACGAACTGTCCGTTAGTTTTGGCTATAAAAGTTAAATATCCTTAGCATAAACATTTGTTTATCCAATTCAAAATCTATAAAATCAAATTGATTTCATACTTGTAATATATAAATATTATTTTAAAAATAAGATATACAGGAACAATAAAATAATACATTAATTTTCAATTTAAAAATGGTTAGCATTAAAATAGATTTCTTTCTATGAAAACTCGAGCTAAAAACTTTGTACGTTATCAATTTGTTCAGATCTGCAGAGTATCTTTCTTCTAAAGCATATAGTTAAATTTCAAAATCAAAATGATTTAATAAAAACACAAATTTGAATATATTAATATTATTATTGCAAGTGAATTTAAAGCTTAAGACGGAATTCCAACACTATAATATAATATAATATAATGAAAGCTTATCGGCGTACGTATAATATACATATATGGTAAACAAGTGAACGGATGTTTAATTATAACACAAACACGAATAACACTTGCTCTGAACTTTAAATATAGCACAACTCGATTTTACATGTTTGTACACAAAAAGAAATTAACGCTCTTAAATTGGCAAACAAGTTACCGTACTATGGGAAAATAATAAATTCGGCATTAATGGATTTTAAATTGAATATTGTTGCAGGTAAACGTGGCTAGCAAACAATTGGAGCATACACTGAACGACTTTGAGCAGCTGTTCCTCAATTCGCGCAAGTTCATGATGGGCGATAATATATCCTTTGCCGATCTGAGTGCCATCTGTGAGATTGATCAGCCCAGTAAGTAGCTACACAGTACTCAGCCCAGTCATTGGATTGTTGCCAACTTATTAATTGCAGAGTCCATTGGCTTTACGGCATTCAAGAATCGCAATAAGCTGGCCCGTTGGTATGACTCGGTGCGTGAGGAACTGGGTCCCTACTACAAGAGCGTGCAGGAGGAGTTCGAGACGAAACTGAAGCTGGCCAATGGGCAGCAGGGCGAGGCACAGGCGCACGCCTTGAAGCAATAGTCCGTACTCCCTTCCAGGCTGTTTGTTGTATTTATATAAATATTTGTATATTATGTGAAGCGAACAGATTTAATTGTAAAATTCTTCTTTTTTTTTTTTTGTTAATATGTATATGTACTTATGTATAGCTTAGCTTTTAGTTACTAAACGATTATTATATACTCACCATAAAAGACAGAAATATACGAAAAACAAAACATATTTAAGGTTTTCTGCATTTGCATATTTATTTTCATTGTTTAAATTGTTAATATCTATTTATCATTAATGTTGTTTGGTTTGTTTGAACAACAATTCGCTTGCTTTTTCGAAAATTTCCTTTTGTTGAATTGAACGTTGAAATATTTGTTAAGCTATGTTTGTTCGCTAACTGCATTATACTGTTGTTGTTTGAAATAAGCTAAAAACTAATATTGACAAATAAATATTAAATATATTATACTATATAGTACATATACATAGTTGTTTCAATTTCAATGAAAGCGAAATTCAGTTATCATATTTCGGGTTTTAGTCGATGGTTGTGTTTATCAAGTGATTTGTAAATGCGCTTTAAAAATTTGTTTATAACTATTTGTATATATATCAATACATACATACATACATGTATACACTTTATGTACATGTGTCTGCAATGTCGATTAATCTTGTAATTAACTTATTAATAAGCTTCTCCTTTTGCTAAATATTGCCCTTTATTCTTTTTGGATTGTATCTGCGTGTTGTTTTTATTATAATTTCTTTTTTGTTTGTTGTGTTGCTATCTCTGTCTGGGTCATGCTTATTAAATTTAATATTTCGTTTTTGCTATATCTGTATATACTTTTTTGTTTTATTTTAAGTCGAAAGGCACTGCTGCATTCTAACGCTTTCCTTTTGTTTGCTTCATTTATTTAATGCTCTCTCAATTTTTATTGATTTTTGTTCAAGTCTCATATAGATTTTGTTGTTGTTATTATTCCTGAATGCCTAAACAGTTTTTCTAATATTCCTGCGGAAGAATAAACCCAATGTAAACTATTTATCTAAGCTCTCTACTTGGATTGGTTTGTTATTATTTTTGTTTTCAAGAAGCACATGTATTTGGTTTGTGTCTTAGCTAAGTTTTTTTTATTTAAAAAAAAGTGTTGTCTGCCGTGTGTTTTTATAACTTTATGGCTTGCTTGTTTTTAATTTTAATTGTGTTTCATTTTTGTTTTTGTTTGTAGGAACACGATCGATCATTTGCAGTGTGTGAAGCCCAACATTTAATGCATTAACACATATTTGTTTTCAATTTGTGCATTTGTTTTTTTTATCACTATAACCAAAAAATACCAAAAACAAATATCTGGGGAAGCAGCTCTTGGGAAAATACCCTGTTAATTTGCTAATTGACTTGGGTATTTTTTTTTTGAAATACTGAAACGGTTCCAAAACAGAATGAAAATCCGCATAAGTAATTAATTTGAAATTTTGGTATTTCTGGTAAGCATTTTGACTACTACAAAAACATTTCTCGTTCGCAGCTTACAACTAAGGCTGACCCTAACCCAGCTGCCGGCATTATTCCAGCTGCTCACCCTCCGGGCCGGACTCATCGATGGCATCCTCGTCATGCTCATTCAGCAGCGGACTATCATCGCCCAGGCGATTGGGCGGCAAGCTGCTGCCGGGCGTCGTCGGAGCCGAGCGTGAGATCCAGCCCTTGCGTGCGACGCGGCCACGGTTCACAAAGAAGCTGGCGCCGCTGACGACGCTGCTGACGGGACTCTTGAGCACACAGCGCTGGGCAGCGGGTGTGGCCAACGCTGCCATCGGTATATAGAGCGCCTTGTTGGGCGGCTTAGGCGGCGCATAAAACTTTTTGCTTTTGCTGCCCGCGGCGGCGGCGGCTGCAGCTGCAGCTGCAAAGCTGGAAGCGGAAGTGGAAGCGGAGGTGGAGGATGCAGATTGCTGCTGTTGCTGCTGCTGTGGCATTGGCGTGGACAGCGTGTGTTGCAGTCGAGGCTTGGCGCCACCGTTAAGCAGCAGCTGCTCATAGCTAACTCCCGCCTGGAGCTGACGTATCTGGTCGAGAATCTCGCGCACCTCGCCTGTCGGACTGGTGGCCTGTGGCGGCGAACCTGGCGTGCCAACGTTCGCAAGGCTGCTGACGCCGCTTACCGTGCTGGCGCTGTTGGGCGCAGGAGCCACTGCCACGCCCACACCCGCCGTGGCAGCCAGCTGGCAGCAGTTCTCCAGGCTATGCAGCGGATTGGGCTGTATGCTGCCATGACTATAGATCACAGGCTGCGTCTGTAGGCTGCACAGCGAGGCCGCCTGACTTGCCCCATCGACTGCTGCGGCGCCGGCACCAACGCCAACTCCAGTGCCACCGCCAGCGCCAGCGCCACTGAGTCCTGCCACACAGCTGTTGTTCACAAATATATCACTGAGGCTGCTGCTGCTGTTGCCCATATAGCGGAAGTGCTGATCGCTTTGCGACTGCAGGAAAGCGCCGCCTCCTCCACCCGCTTCCATCGAATCAGCCGGCGAGCAGTGGCCGCTGTGCGAGGCGTGCAGCCGCGTGCTGTAATGGGGCGTGGCGCTGCCTGGGGCAATGGCGTAGTGCGCCTGCAGCGCCTGACGCGGCTGGTACTCCGTCTCGACCAGCTGAGAGGCGGACCGTGGCAGTCCGTGGTATTGAGTGGCGCCCAGCTGAAGCGTGTGCATGCCCAGCTCTGGGCTGGCGGCACGCGAATAAGGCGGCGGCACCAGTGTATTCGCCTCATTGGCATGACATATGAAGCTGGAGCTGAGCGAGTCCACTGTGCTGGCCGCGCTCAAGGAGCCAGCCGGACGCACTATATAGTTCCGGAAGTACTGCACCATGAGGTAGCTCGAGCCGGCGTTACCCTTTCCATTGTCGCTGTTGCAGCTGAAGACAAGCGGATAGAGATCCGGTTTGGAGGTGACCTGATGAAAATATCAATACATCAATAAAAGTTTGGCAATATATAATCGTAATCAAATCAAATATTATATAAGTATCTAAAAATTACGACTCAGCAAACAAAGTATTTGAATAAATGTTATATTTAATTTTAAATCAAATCAAATATGAGCAACTAATCTAATCTATAGCCTACATATGTTTTCGAGTTTCTTGTATAAAAAAAGTTGCGTATTTAGTCTGAGTTGTTTTATAAATTTTATAAGTTAAGATATTCGAATAATATCGTTTAATATTTCTATTTCTATAAGTAACTACAATAGAATTTTGATATTTTATATTGCTTTAATATATTATACATAATTAAAGTTGATATTTATTTATAGAAAGTAAGCTTCAAGAATATCCCAATAATAAAATATTCAATTTACTTTAGAGTTTGGTAAATGTTAGTTCTAAATTAAGAACTTGGCTTACTATCAAATGTGATGAGATGAGGGAAAAACAATTTCCAAATGAGTGCGACTACAGCTTATAGATTATTCCTATGAGGCTTAACTAAATTTAAATTGCCTATGAAAAATGCGAATCTCGAATATAAGAAAATTACCTCTTACTTAGTTTATGACTTATTAATTTTTAGAGCTTTTTACCTCAGTGTATGGCGGCGGCGGATGATGAAACGAATTGCAGCGACTGTATTGAGGCGGCGCATAGCACGATCCGGCGGAATCTCCCTCGGATTGGGTGTGATGCTCATTAAAGCCCCAGCCGCAAAGTGTGCGTCGCTTTTTCCACAGCGAGTAGGCGCAAAGTATGGCCAAGATGACAGCAACAACCACGCACCTGAGCGAAAGAGAGAGAGAGAGAAAGCGGGCATTGATTAGTCGCAAGTTAAGAGTGTCTTGAGCTCCAAGCTTACTGCTCCGTTTGCAGTTGGCGCGACTGTATGAAGAAGCCCATGGTCAGGTCAGGACGCGGCCTGCTGCTTTGCTCGTAAGCGAATGCAAACTAAATGGGCTCTGGGCACACGCTTGGCTTTTGGGTGACTCGAGATTTGATTATGTGACTGACTGTGTATGGCGGTTGCCGATAGGCGAAGGGGAAGAGGGGGTGAGAGGCCAATCGGTTGCCCCCGTCTAGTGTCTCATTAGTTGGCAATGCCATTTGGCGCTCTCTGTCTCGTCTGGGGACCCCAGAGTGCACTTGCATAAGGTCTCAGTCTCGACTTGACTTGACTTGACTTGACGCAATCCAGTCGGGGGTTGCTGCCAAGCATTAGGGGATGGCGCGGGGGGCAACATGTATGCTGCCAATAATAATACTCTTGCTCATGCCACTCACACAAACACACACACACACACACACACACACACACAATGTCAATCAACCTTGAACGACCAAAGCAACGGTCGAGCAACTTACCAGAAGAACCAGTGACTAATGAAGAACAGGTTGAGCACATGCTCCGACGACGGCGGCGGCGGCGGCACTAGCTGTCGTGGTCCACCCTGGTACGGCGGACAGCAGCCTTGGGTGCAGCATTCACGTGGCAGCGAACAGATGTTGCCGCCCTCGCAGAAGCGCGCCATCACCTGTAAAACAAAAAGTACGTAGCAATTAGCTTTCTATCAATATCAATGTCTTGCCCTACATATACATTTACATGTGCGTCTGTCTGTCTCTGTCTGTGTGTGTGTGCGTGTGCGTGTGAGTCGGGGCCAAGCAGCGAGGGGGCCAAATTGGAATGTCATTGTCAATAGCGCAACGCCAATGGCAAACAGAAACAACAACAAAACAAAAACGGCAAAAACAATCGGCAAAATAAATGTCAAACAAAGAAAAAGCTACAAATTATGCAAATGCAAGACTAAAGTTGTTCCTTAGCATAGCAAATCATAAAAATAAAAAGTACATATATTGAAACCAATTTGCAAAGCATATGCAATTGAAAAGAAAAATGTGTCGTATTGTATAATAAAAGAAATAGCAAGCTTAAGTAGCTTAAGGGTATAACAAGAGGTTAATGCATATATACATATATATAAACTTTAATAAAAGCAATGGCTATGTGCATTTGCTTGACTATAAATATATTCTGTATAAGATTAGGATCACAAAATATTTTGAGCAATCGGAATAAAATTATAATCAGTTGCTCCCTATTAAATAAATAAATTAAATAACATTTAATCTGCTGCATTGCGTGATATATGAAATCTATTTATAGCCTCTGGCTAGCGATCTGTTGCTTTTAAATTTCATAATATTGCACCTTGCGCTCAACAGTCCTCGATAGTATAGTGGTTAGTATCCCCGCCTGTCACGCGGGAGACCGGGGTTCAATTCCCCGTCGGGGAGTGCTGTCAATTGCTTTTTTTATTATTAATTTTTTAATCAAATTGCATGCGTGCACACCAAAATACGTGTTTCTAGTTATAGTGCTTGCTCTTGGTCCCACATTTATTATTTATATGTATGTATATTTAAATATTGGTTTTGGTTTTCTAGTGCTTACATGAAGGGGTAACGGCAACAGGAGCAGCAGCAACAGCACGGGTTGGAGCAGCGGCAGCATTATCGAAGAATGTAGCCACATGGTTACTGGCTGGCTTTGTTGTTCAACTGGCGCCAAATGTCGTCGGTTATTTTTTTGGGGGATGCCAGGAATGGGGGTTGATTTGCTAACCCCAGGGGTTGCTGCTTGGGCGTTTGGATGGTCGAGTGTGTTGCAGCCTCCGTTCTTGTTGTTGTTGTTGTTGTCGTTTGTGATGTGATTTGTCCTTTGGCTTAGCTTTGTTTTATTTTTATTATGCTTTTTTTCTTTCTGTTTTTTTGCTGTTTCTGTGTGTATTTTTGCTGCTGGTTGGCTTGTGCTACTTTCTAGCCTTGCTGCTGCTGTTGCTGCCTCACTTTGAGCACACACACATGCACACACTCACACACACTCACACACACGCACACGGACAGGATGCACGCTAGGCGCTACATGGCAGTACGTTTTGTTTTGTCCTTGACAGACAATGCAATTTTTCGCTGCATACTTTTAAGCGTCGTTTTCCAGTTGTTATCGCACACACATACACTCTCTTTCTTTCTCGCTGTCTGTCTCTGCCTTTATCTTTGCTGCTGTTCACCTACATTAATTATTATTGAATTGAATGCTTTATTGCAACTTTATCTCACATTTATTTACATGCATACATATGTATGCTTGTATGTGTGTGTATATGCAAATATATGACAGCATACACACACACACACACACACACACAGACGCAAACAATGGCAAGCAGCAAGTACATATGTATGTATGTGTTGCTTGTTATTGTTGTTGTTCTTGCTAATTGTGTACAAGTTTTTTATGTGAGTTTAGTTGCTGCTTTTTTATTATTATTTTTATTAGCTAAGCAAACACATACACGCTCAAATAACAACTAACATAATAGCAAAGCAAATGTTGTTGTTATTCCTTTGTTTGCTGCGTATGACGCCACTTCATGGTGTTGTACTTTTATTGAAAAACATGGATACTTTTAAATAAATGCAGGATGAAATAAAAAAAATCTTTATTGTTGCCCGCGCCTTGCGCTCAAAGCATACACAAGCACTAGCACTATAAAGCGGATGGCAAGTCACGGATACGAATGCGAATACGGATACGGCCAGCGTGTTATTTGCAAGTGCGCAAAGTTCGTTGTCGAATTTGAAATCCAAATGGAACAAAAACACACACACACACACACACACCCATACACATACATATATATGTACATACACTTTTAGAATTAAAATCAGTTTTTCACTCGTGTGCGTCTCTTTCCCTCGCACACACACGCGTACCCATACATATGAACGTACACACACAGCCGAATAGCAACAACTGAAAATAACTGCAAATTTTGGATATCGCCAAGGGACTGCCAATGGTTGCAGCGAGGAACCCCGCCTGTCTACCAGCTAAGCGCTAGCAGCCCTAACAGCTGTTCGAAAGCTTGGCTTGACGAGCTTCAGTAGCTTTTTAAAATTCAACAGTCCATAAAGGACAAGGGCTGTCGACAAGCTATCGATAGTAAGCGCATGCGATATTTGGTATTCGGCATTTCACAATACTAGCCGAATTGCAATCGATTGCAATCGATGGGTGCAAAGCTCGGCTGTAAATTGAATTGTAACTGTAAAATTTTTTCTATATACGTTTGCGCTCTCTATCAAAAAGAGTTTGTTCGTTTATTTGCATGAATTTTAATGAAATTAGTTGGTAAGTGCCAATTGCTGATACTTATAAGCTATGTATGCGTTTGAGTCTGTCCATTGAGGCAGTGCCCAGTCTAGGTTTATGGAGTTGAGCTTATTGGAAGCTCTTCTCGTTTTGCCAGACGGTGTGCATGCCGTGGTAGCTGCTCTGCTTCTGGGCAGGGGCGTTGCGACCGAAGGGGCTCTTGGGGTTGACCTGGAGCATGTAGTCGCCCTCAATGTCGTAGGCGGCATCGATGCCCATGTAGGCGCGCTTGCCGAAGCCATCGTTCTCCTTGTACTGCTTCAGCGAGTTGGCGGGTACGGCGGGGAAGGCGCGCTCATTGCCTGGGCGGACAGACTCGGCGAAGTAGCGGGTGGCACGCATGGTAGCCTCCACAACATTGTCAGCGCCGGGAACACCGGTCGAGGGGCCATTGGGGTAGAAGTCAACATCGCCGCTGCGGATGGGGGTGCCCATGCCGTAGACTGAGGTGTGGATAACATCAACGAACTCGGCATCGCCGCGGGCCAGGCCGATCAGAGTGTTGCGGTACTTGGCGATGATGCTGCTGGGGTCCAAGCCGGTAACGCGACGCAGCTTGTGTCCGGTAAGGCGGGTGAACTCATTGGCGGCAGCGCCGGCAACATGGGCACCAACATTCTGGCCGATCATGTGGATGGTCTCATAGGGCAGTCTCAGTTCGCTGGTCAGCTGAGCGATCCACTTGCCGATCTTGTTGCCGGTCTTCTCAATGTCGAGCATGGCGTAGCGCTTGAAGGTGGTCAGCTGGGAGCCCAAATCGATGACGATGATGTCGCCGGTGTTGGTGTTGGCATTCTTGGCCAGCTCATTGTAGTCCTCCTCGCTGGAGCTGCGCTGGTTCTTGTTCTTGGTCTCATCATCTAAATCGTTGGTGTACTTCTGGGCCTGCTGCTGCTGAGCCTGCAGGTTGTAACGCTGCATGTAGGCGGCGACAAGCTTGCGGTTGGCCTTCTTGACGGTCTCAACGGTGTTGGGCAGACCGGTCACAATAACGGTCACCTCATCCTCGCCGAAGTTCTGCTGCTGCTTCAGACGCTGGATCATCTCGTTGAAGGGGGCAACAATCTTCTCACCGTTGGGCTGGGGCCAGTACACCTGAATGTTGCTGGGCACATAGTTGGGCTCCACATCGTGGTTGATCTGCGACAAGTGGTCTGCAAAGCAAAATGCGCCACAAGTTAAACTCACACCTAATGTCACGATCTGTGGACTGCGCTATACTTACACACTTGCTGCAAAAGCTCGGCGCCCTTCTGGAGAGGCATGCTCTCCAAACGGTCCAGCGTCAGCTCATCAACAGCGGGAATAGCCTCCAGTTCGCGGGGCGTCAGCCACTCCATTGGCTTCAACGACTGGTTGGCGGTGCTTGTGGGCGAGGCCATTGCAGCCATCGCCAAGCAGGCGACCACGCTGAGCACTCTCAGGGGATTCATTTTGTGTTATTGGTAGACCGGTCACAACAAGGACTTCAACTAACTGCGGCGAAGCTGTAAGTTGAACTGCCCTCCACTAGCTCCAAGCTCACTTTTTATACCATTCTCAAGCTCATGAATTTTATTTTTTCAAAACATTTTTGCACCGTCAAGCGTCTTGCACACTTGCTGGCATTTTCCGCAGACGTTTGCAGTTCGTTTAGTTGCATATAGAAATATATAGCGAATGTATAAATTATATATAGAAATTGAATTAGCCTAATCAAAGTGTTTAAAGTGCGCTGCAACAAAATTGGAAAACTCTTGATAAGCTATGACTGTGTAAATTAATCAATCTTCGGCCTGTCATTATAATCTCTGACGATAATGATCAATCAATGAACTTGGCTTAAGTTTAGCTAATTAATGTCAACCATACAAACTTGCAGATTTTACTTTTAAAATAAATTTTAAGTATAAGTATAGTATAAAAGTTTGTTGTATGTTTGTATATGCAGAATATGTAGAATAAGGATAGATATAGCTTAAAGCTGCATTAGATAAAAATATGTAAATAAGTTAAATTTAAGAATAAAATTTAATTGCGATGCACTAAGTTGATATTTAAAAGCAATGCGTTCTAGCCTAATATAAATAACAGAATGCAATTTAGTTATGCACAACAAATCTTTAAATTTGAATACACTAAATTCAATTTGGTTAAAGCCCTGCTCCTTGCCTTCTAGAATACTTAAGTCTCTATATAAGTATATGTTAATTTCTGTAATTCATAATGAACTTTTTTTTATTCAACAGCGTACAAAATATGCATATTTACACTAAATTTAATTATAAGCCTAAGCGTTGTTCAAATATTAAAAAAAAAAAGCTGTTGACTTGGCAATTTCCATCACATTGATCACATGAATTACTCGTGATATATATCATGTTCTTTCTTTTTTTTTTTTGTTCTGCAGACATCGAATGCGTGAGAAAAAATAATGCGATTGGGAAAAGTTAAGAAAGTTCTAGCAGAGCAGCAGAAAAATTGATTATGGAGCAGGTAATCTATAAAAATAACTGATGATGATTTCTCAACGCGTGAGACAGTTCAATGGACTGATTATGTAAGCAGAGGTTACACGAGCTGGGGAGCTCAGGTATATGCACTGGGAACGGAACAAAGTTGCCAAATTGGCAAACACTGTTTGCTGATTAGGAATAAACTGAACTGATAATGCGAAAATGCAGCGTTCGATTTGAATGATCAGCAATTGGCAAAAAGCGTTTAACGGAAAATGAAAAAAAAAATGAAAAACTGCTGAGCTGGAGCTGGAAGCTCACTGAGTTGCACTATAAAATGCCCGAGGGCCGAGTGTGGATTATGCAGTTCAGTTTGGTACTCTGTGTCGACAATTAGCTCTGATCTGAAACAAGAATGAATCCACTGCGTATGCTCTGCGTTGTGGCGTGCCTGCTGGGCGCCACACTGGCGACTCCCAACGGCGGCGCCAACGTCCACAAGCACCACTTCAACTCGGTGGCCAGCAACGGCAATCCCAGCAACTGGGTGAGCCCCAACGAGATTGAGCAGCTGCCTATGCTTAAGGATGTGACGCTGCGTCGCCTCGAGGACATGACCAGTGATGAGGGCGCTACCCTTTTGGACAGACTATGTAAGTTTCCAGCACTCTAATCAACTAGCAGCTGTGCTAATAATTTGTTCTTGTTGGCAGACCACTTGGGCCAGTTCAACCGCGTGTTCCAGCCTTCATACACCCCAGAGCCCAGCCAGGTGCAGGGTTACATTGTGGGCGAGCGTGGCCAGAAGATCGAGTTCAATTTGGACAACTTTGTGCAGACTGTGAAGCGTCAGCCCAACTTTGGCAACGATGAGGTCACCATTTTCATCCAAGGTCTGCCCCAGAGCTGGACCCAAGTGCAGAAGGCCAACCACAAGTTGGTTGATGCCTATGTCCAGCGTTACAACCTCCAGCCCTATCCCGGCCAGCAGTCCGACAGCAGCGAGGAGCAGACCCCCAAGCGTCGCCAGCAGAACCAGCAGCAGGACGATACCAAGACCGGTGATCTGGTCGTGATCAAGCTGGGCGATCTCATCCAGGACTTCGAGCAGTATGTTACATTGAATGTGGAGCGCATTGGTGAAATCATTGGCAACCGTCTGGTGCAGCTGACCAACGAGGTCAATGTGCCACAGGAGATCATCCATTTGATTGGTCAGGGTCCCGCTGCTCATGTTGCCGGCATTGCTGGTCGCCAGTTCACCCGCCAAACCGGACACAAGCTGCGCCGCATCACCGGTCTGGATGCCCCCAAACTGTACGCCAAGCCCGAGAGCCGTCTGACCGGTCTGGCCCGCGGCGATGCTGACTTCGTTGATGCCATCCACACCTCTGCCTACGGCATGGGCACCCAGGCTCGCCTTGGCGATGTTGACTTCTACCCCAACGGACCCTCGACCGGTGTGCCCGGCGCTGACAACGTTGTGGAGGCTTCTCTGCGCGCTACCCGCTACTACGCCGAGTCTGTGCGTCCAGGTAATGAGCGCAACTTCCCCGCCGTCGCCGCCAGCTCCTACGAGGAGTACAAGCAGAACAAGGGCTATGGCAAGCGCGCCTACATGGGCTTCGCTACCAACTATGACATCCGCGGCGACTACATGCTCCAGGTCAACTCCAAGAGCCCCTTCGGCCGCAACACACCCGCCCAGGTCCAGCGCGGCTTCCACGCTGTCCATGAGCCATGGAACAACCAGCACCAGCAGAAGAACTTTGCTTAAGCTCAACACGTAGCATGATGACCCAATCACCACCTCAACCGCTAACAACAATAACAACAAGAACGAGCAAATACATTTCCTTTTACATTGACTAACTAACATATTTTACGCTTAGTTTTCAAATACAAATTGCGCATTTTTTACAACATTAAAATTGTTAAAAACTTTAACATATTCAGCCTCAAGTCTTTACAAAACAGTTAAGCTCCACAGAAATTCAAAATCGAACAGAGCCCAACATTTAATCACGGAATGGATCACTTTCGAAAGAATAATATCTCTAAAATGTTGCCAATGTAAGCAGTAAAAAGTTTTAGTAAGAACATTAATCCTAATCCGCAGAAGATGGCTGCCAAAAATAGAGATAGAGAGAGAAAGCAGCGATTATCATCGCTCGCAATTGAAGAAGCAAACAGCATTCGTTGGAATGCACTCTCAGTGCACTCTCTCTATCTTTCTGCTAAGATGACAGTGTGCGCTTATTTGAAATCTCTCTCTAAAAGCCAGAGTTGAAATTTTCGAAGCTCCTACTTTAATTGCTGAAGACACCAAACAAACGGCTGAAGCTGCTCGCTAAGTATACCAAAGTTAAAGTTTTTCGATTTCAAATTGAGTTCTTGCATTCAACATGAATTTACTTCCTTATATAAACGCAATTTTGTCAAGTTTTATTATTTATTGGCATAGTTACAAAAATATTTATTTAATTTACAGATTTCTTCTTTGCAAACTCTTTATATTCTAGAATTATATTCCAAATGATCCAGCTGACGACTGAAGCACTGATACCCTGCATCGCTGGGTGTGATTTGATTGGACAGCAGTTTGCATCGCGTGTTAGCTGATGTTACACACTAACAATAACATTTAACATAAATATTTAGCTAACATTTAAATAGGTTATATTATATGGGTTACAGGCTAGCTCCGTTGAGCCAAGCAGCAGCAGATTGGTGTACAGCTGAAGAAAGCAAATAAGCAATCTGAGCTTAAGCCCTTTGCACTCGGAGAGCGAGACAAGGATAATTAGAAAGGATAGGATGATCAGCCTCATACATAATGCTTTTGTTTTTGCTAAATGGTGAATGAAACAAATTTGCATTTTTACACTTAGTTTTTAATATTATTCAATTTAACTGTCAGTTTTATATTCATTATTCATTGAACTGAAGTTCAATTTGGTTCTTGGCAGTGGCTATATGCTAAAAAAGTTAAAATTATTATCCAGAGTAAAAAAAAATAAATTCAATTGTCCTTAGATTTATAGTTTTTTTTGATTTATTATTTATTTCCAAGAAGTTTATTAGTGTTTCTGCCTTTGAGATCTGAAATTGTAGTTAAAAAAAATTACAAAAAATATTGTAAATTTTGATTGAAGCTTTATGTAATTTTCTCGTTTATGTTCTGACATCCAGATCGCATACAATTTCTCATACATTTCATGTTTTTAAAGTTACGTTTATAACAAGCATTCTTAATTTGGTTCAACATCTTACATTATTATTGTATATGGATGGGTATCAGCAACAAGATTATATTAAAAATTACAAGTTAGTTGACAGATTTGTTTCTTTTTAATTTTATTCTTAAAAACGAGCAATATTTTAAGCTTATACATATTTTTATTCTGATTTCAGCTTTTTAATAAACAAAAAGCCATCTATGTTCCTTTGGGACAACAATATCTTAAATAAGCTGTAGATAAATTTTTGTAATTATGTACATATGCATATTTATAGAAGTTTTTAATCTTCTTCTTTCATTGAAACCAATGTTCACCATTTTAACAATATTTCTTTTTAAAATTTGCATTTTACATATGAAAATTAGAATAGTTTTCTGAGTTATAGATCACATTTTCATATTGATTTAGTTGCGCATTTAATATAATATAAATTTACTTATTTATTATGTCGATACAACAGTTTAACCAGGAGTTGGCAAGAAAGTCAGTCGATAATTAATATGTCTTATAAAGTCTTATGTTCAATTGTAGAATCAATTGTATTCAATTTGTAGCATCAAATTAATGAAATAGGGGCCGAGCTGACTTTTTTGGCAACCCAATAAATTGTATTTCGTATTTATACACTGGAGTCAAAACATGTCAGAAACGCACCTCTAAGAGCACCCGGGAGTTTATAAGGTTACATATACGAACCTCTCAGTCGATTTTCGGGGTGGACGTTGCGGGGCATTTCCAATACTTGGAGTACATGAGACTACGCCCTCTGACGAATGTGTGGATGATGTGGACGATAGGCGCTTTTTGGTCCGGGGTGGTACATATGGATAAGTGCTTTCATTGCTCTTAGCCCCATGGGCTATGCTGAGATTAACAAAAGAAACAATAATTATTAGCAATTGATGGATGCAAATAAATTTACCTGTTGGCTCGAGAGAAATCCGCTGGCGTCGCAACATGTCCCAGCAATGCAGCACTTTTGGTTCTAGGCATACCATTGGCCTGCCCAATGATTAAATCAATTTCCTCTATTTTAGTAGCGTGGACGTGATCCAGGGCAATGTTGCTTTGACCGAATTGCACCGAGAGATTGTCAGTGCCTTCGTCGCTGCAGGAGCTGTCCTCGGGCAGAAAGCTGTTTTGAGCTATGAGACGACTATTGTCGATTGCACCTACAAGTAATAGACTTTGTTCAATATAATAGTTCAGTATTGGGTTTGAAAAATGAAAGAGAAAAAATTATTGTTGTTTAACATATGTCTATGAAAATGGAAATGTTTATGAAAGCCAATTGCGGGAAATTCTGTATTGTTTGCTAACTAAAATTAATTTCTACGAAATAACATAGCTTAAATATAATGGAAAATATTAGCACAAATAATAAAATTAAAGCTGTTTTTTTTATTTATTCCTCTAACTAAAATTTACAAAACTTTTACAACTAAAACAAAAAGCAATAACTTTATGTTTTGTGGCTAACTGAGAGTCACTGTTGTGTCGTTGTCGTTGCTGTCGTTTGCTGTCATATTTAAAAGTCCCCAACTGCCTCTCGTTCCACGGGGGAACACTACGGATTACCTGATGGCAAGCAGATCCTTATGATCTGGACTCGGTTGCAGTTGCTTCTAGCTGGCTGAGCTTTTGTTGAGATGAAGTAGCACAAAACTCCTTGGCTAAAGCTGAGTTCACAAACTACAATAGCTATTGCTATATCATTGCACAATAGATAGATAGATATAAAGAACAACTCACCTTGCCACAGCGCCGAGAATATCTGCAATCCCAGAGCGAGCTCTTCAGCTGCGAGGTCTCTGAGAACAAAGTTAGTTAAGGACAAAAGTCTCACAATAAAATAATTCATGCCCATGCGCACACCGAAACTTACATGACTTATGCCCACATAGCTCTGACTGCATCACAGTCGCCTCTTTGAGCCCTTGATCCAGTCTGTCTATCTGTCCGCAAATGAAAGTGGCCGCTTTTTTTACTACTACAGAAGTAACCAAGAAGCAACCGCTGCAAGTTCGCTTTCAACCTATTGCGGTTAACGCCACCATTTAGACCTATTAGACCTTGTAAAAAGTCATTTAAGTCAGGTTATGCTATTCAAATGTGAATATTGAATATAAATAGCAGATTCGCTGACGAAACAGCCATTCGAGAATCGGGAACCGCAAAATTAATGAAAATCTTGCAATCATAAGCAAAAGCTCAAGTGACTGCTGTAAATTACAGCCTGTAATATTGTATTTTGCGAAAATAAAAAGTAATACAATTGATTTGTGTACTTTTGTTCATTGTTTTTATTATTAGTATGAATAAACCAACTTAGATTAAATTAAAGTGTATAAATATATAGATAAGAGATAAGAACATAAACTACTTTTAATACTAAACAAAAAAAAAATGGAAAAGAAATCAGCCACTGGCTGCTTAAAGTATTTACGCGAAATTAAAAAGAATTTAATTGAAATATACTCGTATACTCATTTCGTTTTGAAAATGGAAAACTGCACCTAGAAGCACAATATTTCTTCAATTGTTTTTTGCTAGAAACAACGACTTTAATACAATTTTATAAATACAATAATCACTTCGCCCGAAACCTTTATTTTTCAACTACCACAGGAGTATTCGAAATCTTTGAAACATAATACATCAACAACAATGACAAAGGCAACATAATTTCGAGAATAAGCTGAAGTGGACACAAATAAAATAGAATATGCTTAGAAATTAATACAGCAAGGGGGCAAACGAATTATTTTAGTCTAAATATTTGCAGAAAAACAAAAATAAAATAGGAACAATTAAAAGGAACCGAATGTGAGATTACAAAGATAGGAAGCAAAATGAAGTGCATTAGATTCCAATATAAAATACATGGAAGAGACAACAAGATATAAAGCCAATTTGAAAAACACAAATCGAACATAAGATATTACATATTATGAAATGATATTTAGGACGAAATTTGTTTAAGTACACACAAAAATGTAAATGTGTTTGCCACATTTATGAGAGGATAAGAGAGATAGATGTAGATTGGCTAGATAATAATATATGGAAGAAACCAATATTCTAAAAAAAAACATATAGATGAGCTAATTCAGCAACCGTTCGAATAAGAAAGTCGGAATATCACAAACCACACCTGACCTGACGAATTCGACACAAATATATATTAAGTTTTTCATAGATAATACGTATGAAGAAAAAATTGTGCTTTAGGAAACGAATCTTAGCTGCATAAATATTTCTTAAAAAAATATATTGAGAATGTAATATAAAAGGCTTGTATTGATTGATTTATATATATATATATATATTTATGCTAAAATTTTATTAACTTGCTTTTTCGTTTAAAACCTTGTATAACGGTATAGGAATATATATATATGTATATCAAAAATGGGTTAGTAAAAAAAAATATACCTCCAAAAGCCCATAGCTTACATATTTAAATATTGCTTAACTATTTTATTATTGCTTTACAGCCTTACTGATTTATTTATAAATATTTTAAGTTACTCGTTTCTCATTATTAAATAATTAAGCATTTTATATAATTTTTTCATGCATGAATAAAAGACACTTTCTTAATGCATCATTAACTAAGTTTTTCGAAAGAACATGATCATATATTGCTATTTTTCTCACAAGTACCGTTTGGAACGGTTTGTTTTTATGTTTTTTGTTTTCTGGTTTTGCTTCTAGTTTTAGACAAGCAGCTAGTAAATTTTCGTGTACATGATTCAAAGAAATAAATTTACATATTTGTATATGGTTCACTTAAATGGATTTGTCCAGTGGAAGAAGATTTACCTTCTAAATGCGGGCATGTGGTTATTCCGTGGCAAGCAGTGAAAAATTCTCAAAATTCAGCTTACCTTGTAGTGACTCATCGTCCAGATCATCAGTGCTATTTGTGATCCGTGCTGTAATTACAATACACATTAGCTACAGATATTTGCAATTCTATTAAAGTATAGCCTGCTAGTTACCTCTGGAGCCCTTAGTAGAACTACCCGAGCTGCTGCCAATGTTGCCATTACGATTATAAAGCACATTTTCCAAGTAAGACAAGCCATTATTGTTGACAATATTAATGCCTAAGCACGATTCAATCTGTTTCCAGCGATGCAGACGCTCCTGCAGCTCATTAGTGACTTCGCCCAGCGAGTTACGCGCCTCCACTATTGAGCGATCCACGTCATCAATGCTCTTGCCATGCGTTGATACAAACGCTCCCACCAGACTTGAACGCTTCTTGCGCAACTTTTCGCATGCCTCTCGCGCTGATTGCAGCTGCTTCTCCGCGGACACACGCTTCTTTTGATGATTCTTACTTTCCAGCTCATAGGTGTACTGCAGCCAGGACTGCAGCTGCTGTGGCGGCGCCCAGCAGTTATCAACCAGCTCGAACTCCGCACGTGATAGCTCACTACGCAACATTTCGATTTCTTTCTTCAGCTGCTGCACCTCCAAATCGGAACTGGACGAGCTAAGCGATGGCACTTCTTTCAAACGACGCTCCAGATCCAATTTCTCAGTAGCCACATTCTCCTGTTCCATGCGTGCCAGCTCAAGCTCCTATTTTAAAGACACATTTATGAATATATATTCATTTAGACTTGAGTGTTCTTAAGCAACCTTTTGCATTTCCTGTAGACTTTGCTCCGCGCGCTGTAGTCCTTCCATATCCTGTGCCATGCGCCTCAAGTGCCGCTTGGCATTCTTATTCTGTTGATAGGCATACCAACAGCCGATAATTGCGCTTAGTAACAGTGTTACCAGAATATAATCCTTCCAGCGAGTTCCAGTTTCTGTGAATTTACATTGATTGTGTTAAATGACGACAAAGCTTTAGATTCAACCTTTACATTCACAATATGCTTGGCAAATAATAATTTACTATCATTACATATCAAATATAATTTCTGAAACTTTTTTAATTTTGTTAATGTTTGCATTGTACTTACCTCTTGGTGGACCGAAAAGTACAACGTCCATTGCCTTTAGTGATATTTTTTGTTTATGTATTGGATCCTTAATGCCAAGCACATTGCTTACATAGTGTAAATTATTAACAGCCAACCTATAGCAATGAATAATGCTTATTAACAAATTCGTTCCTTTAATTAGTTAGTTAGTTACCTAGGCAATGCAGCACCAGTTACTTTGTGTAACCTGAAGAGATCCACATATTGTGGAAGTTGAACAGACTGAGCCAGCCAGTCAGTGGTTTGCTCAATGGTCCAGTTGTGTACTTCTGATCGGAGCCAAGCATTCCAAAGTTCTTTCACTGATATATGCATGTCATCGTTGAAATGGAATGCCTTCTGACGCTTCTCATAACCAGAATCATACTTCAGTTCCTCGCGCAGAAACTAAATGAATACAAAAATAGATACATATATTTCAGTAATATAGGTTTATAAGAATTTATATAAGTTATAATTAAATGCTAGTAGATTAAGAGAATTTTGTACTCATGGTTAAGCGATCCAGGGCACATCGTATTAAATGAATTCAACACATTTTAAGATTTCTAACATTTATTAATGACTGTTGTAATTTAAAGAGGCTTAGTTGATAAGCGCTTTGTCTAAAAAGCTTAACAACTTTATAACTATTGTCAGATGTTAAGAATTTGGAAACAGTAGGAAAATAGACGAGACGAGATAAGCATTTACATACGTCATCCGATTCGCTCAAATCGATATTTCCGTTATCATCATCATCTAGTTGGCGATGCAAGCTAGCAATTGCTTCCATGCCAAATCGATCCTGCACACTACCGCTATAACAATCCAGATCATCGGCACTACAGGCTCCATCCGCTGAGCCACTATTGACAGTGCCTGCAGAACAAGTATATGAAAATATTAATAACTAAATAAATTGAATACACTTAACATAATACTACAAAGTAGTCTCATGCAACTTACTGAATTCATTGCTAACCGCCAGAGACATCGCCTCACTTAGCAAGTTGTATGAACTTTTTGGTCTTTGTGGTTCTAGATTTGTACCACTACTGTCCCCACTTCCACCAGTTTGCACTTGGGTAGATATTGCTTGTGATCCTTGTACAACTATCGATGCTGCTGTTGATATTGGTGTGGCATGGTCTTCTTTATTTGTAGAGTGTACCGGATTGATTTGTTGCTCCGAATTTCTCTTATATAGATTTCGCGTATGTTCAGCTTCTGAATTAACGCTTTTAGCACTGTTTTCGGCCAATTGACAATTAGTTAAGGACATTGTTGACAATAGAACGAGCAGCATACAGTTCCAAAGACACTTTTTGGCCATGTTGAAACACAAAAACTTTCCTTAACTCAGTATCACAAAACTTAAAATATTTTTATTTACAACTATGTTTTATTTTTTGTAACTTTTGTTGCTTCTGAGCTTGTGCAAACTTATGTTTCGTTAATATCCGTGCCAAACAATAATCCTGTAAATAAAATGTAATAAACTGTTGAGCAATTTGTTTTTAAGTGTATATGAATGATCTCTACTTTACATAGGCATACATAAAAGATTCTTTTACCGATTTTAGTAAAAGCTGCATAAAATTTGAGCTTACCAGATCATTTTTTTTTATATTTGTTTTCATGCCAAAATTTTTTTACTAAAAAATAATGAGTCCCAATTCATTAATTTTGGATTAAAGTATCATGAGTTAAGTGTCAGTGCAAATATAAACAATATTTAGAAATGTAGCTTATCTAATAGCTATGCAGGCTTATTCAATAAACATTGGCACCATGCAATTATAAATTGCACAACTAGTTTGTGAAGGATCCAATAGACAATGCGAACAGTGAGGGAAGGCGTATTCGTATGCTATAAAGGATAAACCATAACAAATGTCGCGAGACGAAAGGACACGTGTCACTGTTGAATGGAATTTTCAGGAACAGTTTCATTCTAAGCATTCAGGCGTGGACAGCAGAATGAAAACGGCAGTTCAAATTGGATATTTGTTTAGGAATTGCAAGAGCACAGGTAAACGCAAACCGTAGTCTACAAAAAGGCGAATAAACCAAACCGGGTATGGTGAACTCTTCCGAATCGTTGGTGAATAGGGGAGTATCGATACCAGTTGCACATCGCATGTACAATTATTCGATAAAATGCAACGTATCCTTCAAAAAACACTGAAGGATTTGCCAGTTATAAAACTATTTAAATAATTAAATCAATTGATGATATATGATAGTCAACTAAAAAGTAAATTACCACACGTTTAATCAATTGAATTGAAAAAATAAAATATGGGAGGAAATTTCGAACTAGTGAAAATTAGAATTATGAAATATGTTAATGCGAAAAATTCGACTATCAAATTTATTTAGTTATGGCTTTAGCATTAGGACAGCTTGTGCTTTGGTTGTGGTATATAACTAGTAATTGATGGTTGTAGTAATTAAATGCTCACTTTAAATGTGTTCAGAACCAAACGTTAATATTATTTCCGTAAAAAGTCCTATTACGGTTTTAGTTTCCGAATACGTTTTGGACTTGCATTGGACTATGTGTTTGTTCGTTTGCTCAACAGCTGATATTTGTTGTCTTTGTTTTAGTATGTAGTTATGAACACTTAGTCGATATACTAAAACATCTCTAATATCGAATAAACACAATCGTAAAGCAGTTCTCTTTTGTTATTTTGCCACCACTGGTTTGGATTTCAAAGGAATAGTACAACTTAATAAACAACACAGCATTGTGGCAAAATATTAGTAAGGGTAGAAAAACAATAGTTAGTCTATAAGTTCCAATTGTTAAATAGACTGTCGCACCGATACGTATATAATGGCACCAATATCTACTCATAATTTCTTACCGTTCCTTTTGCCTTTTATCAATTTTTTAATATCATTCAAAGCTATCATTTATTAATGTTTATATCATACGATAAGACTTACTACCAAGCCCAAATGACGGAAATTTGAATAGATAGGCTGCATTTACTGATTTGCGTGGATTTCATGCTAAGGTCGTTTGTTCGTTATTGAAATACTCTAATTGAAAGGTCATAACAGGCAAATTGGATTCAAAACAAAAGCTGTCAACTTTCTCTATTAAAGCAATTGCATTTTATAATGGTTCCATGCTCATAAAATAAAAATGTAACAATTTAACATGATAGTTCATTATCTTTTTATATGAGAATTAACTTTGTTTACTTCAGAAATATTTATATTTCTTTATTATGTTGGGTTTGTACAATTATTTATCACTTAACCGCTTTTATGGCAATTGCGGTTAAAGTAAACACATTTATACGGCAAGTGCCACACTCCTATATACAATGCATACATGAACAAGTGACACATATGTATGTATGTACATGCATATGTATGCTTGTAAGATTTTTCACATACATATGTATATATATGTATGAACTGCCATATATAGAATTTAATCAATCATATAAACAAATTTCATTTAATTCTTTTGTAAGTACGTAAATACACTTGCGATAATGTAAATCTATATCACTTAAGTTCACTTGCTATTGTATTTATGTATGTACAAACTCATGAAACAAATTATACCTACGCAGGTACATACATATGTACGTGCATATGTATGTACATATACATATGTGTAAATATTTATACAGCACGTGAACATCCGAATTATTCGACAAAGACTTACGTATATTTGCAATGTTTTTTTAAGAATCTACGTTAACGCCTTTGAAACTCATGAATAAATCAAATTGCTTAAGCAAAATACATTACAGTGACATGTATATATGAACATATACATACATACGCATGTATTGTGGCTTTATGGTAGTTATTCTTATATAGCAGTATATGGTTTGACTTGCACACGCTATAAATTATCGTTTTTTGCTGGGATACTCTTATAATTATAGGTAACACAAATTGTTAATATTGCAATAAAATAATAAAATAACAATCAGCACTTTATGTACTAATGCATACATACGTATTAAAAACAAAAAAAACCAAAATTGTATAAGAGTTGATTTTCGATTACGGTAGCGGTGCTAGACATCTTAGTGAATCGACTTTTACTGGTGATTCAAGTTGTTGGTAAAGATAGCTGTGCAATATGTATAGAATATTGTTTAAGGAACGTCGGAATTGATATCAATTTGGATTTATTGAATGTTAATCGATAATGGTTTGCAATCCATAATAATTATTATGGAATGTTTACATATCAACTCAAATATTTACGATACATATTAAAATAGAGTATTTGTACAATCAAATCAAATTTTAAGTACTAAATATGAACGCAATTAAGTTGGGCTCGTTATGAACAGGGGCGAAATATCGATTAGAAAAATATCGATAGTGCCATTTTTATATTCACGCGCCACATCACTAATCAATTGATCATGCTCTAAGCACAACAAGTTAATAGAAAGAGCGCCAATTTATTATTATTTATTTTAGTCGAGTGTAAATAATATATGTATAATGGATCAAAATTTGTTTACCGATTCATTGGCACTCCATGTTTCTGAGACCTCAACACTATACGGTGTGTGTTTAATATGATAATCTCCATATTTTGTTTCAACTAACAAACACATGTATTTATGAGCAGCTGTTGGTAATCAAGCCTTTGCCAGCGATAGAAAATCAATAGTAAAATTGCCCCGAGGAGGCCGCCACAAAAAAGTGCATGGATTTGAACTTAGCCAACAAGTTGTGTTGGTTTATGGCGAAAATGAGTTCTCTCTCTTCACATATAAGTCGAAGTCGGAGTCGGATAACTTTCAAATGTTATACGAAGGAGAGACTAAAGATTGGATTGGCACGGCTAAATTTCTACCAGATGAAGAAGGCTGTCAGTTTATACTACATATGGCTCATAGTGCAATGTTGCGCATACAATTCGTGCAAAATACAGAATTGAAATATGTATGTATTATAATGGAGTTGGCACATTCTACCGACTTTTCCTTGTTGTATCATACCTGGGTGCAAGGTACACGCTATAATGATCTTTTAATTATGAGCGGCAATGGATTTGGTGAAATTCTGATTTGGCAACCAAAAGATCCTATTATTCTTGATCCAACTAGACTTTTGAAGTGCTATCGACTTAACTTGCGTGTCAAAGCCCATAATGGTGTCATCTTTTCCATAAACTATAAAATGAGTGCTAATCTCTTGGTAACCACATCTGATGACCGATCATTAAAGTTTTGGAAGCTTGACACTAAGCCCTTGTCGGTGAAGCCCATCTTAAGCTGCTTTGGACATACGGCACGTGTTTACTGTGCAATGATTGTAGATTATGGTAAGTTTTATTTATTGATTTGGCGCTTACATTTTTTGTGTAATCCTTATCTATATTGACATTTTGCAGAAGACCAAATGCTAATCATTAGCGGTGGCGAGGACTCATTTATATGCATTTGGAACCCCGAAGGTAAATTATTATTGAAACACCGTTTACAGTTTGGAGCACCAATATGGAAACTTGGATTCGATGCAGTCAACTCAATGATCTACTGCACAGGCGCTACAGGAAATATATTGGGCATAAATATACAAACGATATTTAAACAAGAGCAGCTGCATATATCACAGCTAAGCTCAACTGAATACATGCGCAAAGTTAAATATATTACCAAATCTGTAGCGATTGGTTTAAGCAACAAGAACTCTTTGTATCACATAAATGTAAACACAGAGTCAGCAATTTGGAAATTAGTTTCCGAGTTTCCAGCTTATAAGTGTAGTGTGTTGGAAGTTTTCGATGGCATGATTGCCACTTGTGGGGCCGAACGCGTTACCTTGCTGAGATTTAATGCTGACACTGGAAGTTTTGTAAAAGTCTATGATGGTGGCATTATGGAAAGCATTGTGCGTTCTTTTCATTTTCTAAACAAAGAGCTTTATCTAATATCAGATGAGCAGGGAAATTGCTTGCTGCTTAAAGGTGACGAATTACAAGTTGTGGGCAGGTTTAATAATGCTGCTGGTAGAGATGAAAGCTGTATAACAGCTGCAGTGCTTATATTACCCCAATGTATATTGCTTAGCCGACGTAATGGGAATCTCATGCTCTACACTCAAGAGCCAGACGCAACGGAATTTGTGATGAGAGACAAAATCAGACACTTGCATGGATATATGGGTTCGACTGTATTGCAATTGCTTAGAATCCATGGAGAACATGCTCACATCTTGAGCGCTGGACATGGCCCAGCTTTGATATACTTGCGTATAAATTTAAATGATTATCAATTGAGTGTCTTGCGACGTGAGTATGTGCCATTGGCCTGGGTGGAAGCCGCGCCCACTTCAGATATTTTAATAGGCTTCAATGACAATCACATTGTGGCATGGTCACGTCAGCATGGTGTGATTTTGCAGCTAAAATGTGGCGGTGGCCATCGTTGCTGGGACTTTGAGCTAACTAATGAAGCGCTTGATATAATATTTGTGCAAAAGAAGGAAGTGATTTTTTATCGCGAGCAACTTTACCCCGAAAGCAAACGCAGCCTATTGCCACGCAATAGTTGGCATACAAAGAGCTGCAACACTATGCAGCTGTTGCTGCCCAAAGCAGCAAATGGAAAGAAATATTTGCTTTCGGCTGGCGAAGATAATATTATCCAGATCAATCTAGTTATTGATGATTCGCTGTTCCCGCGCCTGGAACTGCATACACACTTGTCGAATGTTAAGTATTTGGCAGCAATTGCTGTCTTAGGAACTCCGGGATCTTGGCTTATCTTCTCTGTTGGAGGACGCGCGCAGCTGTGCATCAATGAATTTGATAGTGTCACTGGCAGCGTCACAGAGCTGGGCTCACACACGCTGCTTTCAATAACACCAAATAACAATGCACGTCTCATGTCCATTGTTGTGCTTAGACAAGAAAATACAAATGGTTTCTCATTATATGTAGCTAGCTCTGATGGCAGAGTACTCTTGTACACATGGCAATTGGCAAAGGCAGCTATGCTCAATTTCATACGGCTCATAGATGTAAAGCGTTGTCCACTGCAGCTCAAATGCTTGCCAGAGTTAGATCTAATGATTGTGGCAACAACAAGTGGTGAGCTTTATGGCTATAATCATACTCTTGACTTGCAGAAGTTCAAGCTTCAGTTGCATTCAGGCGGCATAAATGTCCTGGATGCATTTGTTGAGCAGCAGCACACTTTGCATATTGTAACAGGCGGCGATGATGAGAACGTTAAGCATACTACGATAAAACTGAATGATTTGCAATTAGAAGAAACCATTGAGCACGCCAAGCTACATAATGCACAGGTTAATGCTTTAACTATACAGTCGGAATCAGCAGGTTTATTTGTCTATACATGCGGCGTGGATAAACAAATATACAAGATTCATTTAAGCACTCAGCAACGGACTCATTTGGGCTACACTTGCATAGCCGACACTAAGGGCATGCTGCTGCATGAAAATGAGTGTTTATTTGTTTATGGCTCTGGCTTACAAGCAATTAAGCTAGTAGAATATTAAGCTATTCGAGTAATAGCAACTGTTACATGTTTATGTAGAAGCTAAGCTTACTTTACTTTTAAATGACAATTAAAGCTTGCATTTTTTTTACGTAGTTTAAGCCCACTGTTAGTTAAATGCTGTTACTGTTTCACAATTCATAATAAAAGCCAAAAAATATGTAATTTTATACATAGTTTTTTATTTATGTTGCATAGTGTAATTATAATTTTAAAAATTCTTTCCACTGAAATATACATATTTTTAAATATATTAGAAAAGTAAAATTCTTATCAATGTAGCAAAAGTGTTATCAGTCTGAGACTTCCGGAATTGAGTTTTTTCTTTTTTACATTTAGTAATATAGATACAAAAAAAATTTGGTTCTCAATTAATAAAAACAAGAGACACTTTTTGTTTAAACTGTTTTCTCGGTGAGACTTTTTGTGTGAGACAAATGTTTGGGGCAAAAACCAAATCATGTGTGAATGTGAGCGTTGGGGGCATGCATTACTCGATATTCAATCAATCTATCCAATTGAATCAAAACTTTATTTCCTGCAATTCCTTCTGGGCTTGTGCCTGCATTTTGCACGTCTGTGCAAGTTTTGGTAATATAGTAGTTTTCGGTTTCTGACGATGCAGCTGATACTGTTTATGCCGATACCGGCAGTTATAATATCCGTTCAATGAAGGCGAGTTCTCTGTATTGATTAAAAATGGCTGCAATTTGTGCCGGTGTTCGTCGAATATGGATTCCATTTGCAGCATGCATTCCTCAAGTTGATCCTTTAAAGAAAATAAACGTATATATATATATATATATAAAAATACATATACATATATATGTATTGCAAAACGGTTTGCTTTGCAGTTACAAACCTGTTCTGTATTGGTTAAAACAGTCAGACGACTCAACAAAAAGTGAATGTTATGACCTGAGCACAAATGCCATCTGAGTCCATTCATGGATGCGGCAATGCTAGATGCCGCTATAGTGCTGGGCGCATATTTTGAAAAATGATGTTCTGCGAGAATGAAAATATATGCATACTTAGAAACATAAGCAGCTTTAATTTCAAGTTGAATACATTTACCTTTGGCCGCTAATGATATAAATGCCTGTGCGTGTCGGCGCACTTTTTCAATTGTGAGTTCGGAGAACCTTTTGTTACTTATGGGTAGACGTATAATCAATAGATCTAAAAAATCTAAAGCGGTCACTGTTGAAAGATCCCAGCCTAGGAGGCTCAATACATAAAGTTCCCACTTCTGTCAAACAATGCAATTAATTGTATTTATAATGACAACAAAAAGACTCTATGTTTAAGCTTACAATTAAATCCTCTTTGTATATACTATTATCGGTGTAGAAGACCAAAAGATCCACAGACAATGCGCGACAATTGGGCTCGCGTAGTTTGGATGCAAGTAGTAAGCAGGCAGCGCCTAAAATTTGTAGATTTGTTTTTCGCAGTGATTTTGTTGACAGAAATCGATCAAAATAGTTGAGTGCTAATAAAATAACTCCTTCCTGGCACTTTTGCTCGGCGCAAACCTGTAAAAATTATTTTCAAACATTTAAGAAGTAATCTAAGCAGTTCATAAACTACTGCGTAAAAAATGACCGGTGAACTGTAGAATAAACTAACGCGTGAACTAAGAACTTCTTTGTAACTGGTTCACTGATGTTGATGCTAAAATTGTAACTGTAATATTGGTGCATTGCTCTTTTACTCACCTCCATCATCCATTCTACCACAATCTTGCGCATCGGTGGGGTTATATCCTTTTGAACCGTGTGAAAATAGGTTTCGGCATTCTGCTGGTGATTTTCTTCAGATTTTAATGCGTTTTGTAGACAGCGATCAGATTTTAACATTGAATAATCCTTTACAGTATTGCACTGCTCTTGGCTTATATTTATAGTGCCGTTAATATGGTTAGTAATCAATGGACACGTTATTTCTGCATCGCTGTCTGCAATTATCGCATCCGCATTGGCATTTTCATTTGTTGTAACTTCTAATTTCGAGCAACAATCTGGCTGATCGGCATTTTTCATGTTCTCTTTTGAATTAACTTGTGGGGCATCAGTCGTTGGTTTATTATGTATGTATGATAGTATTTCCGAATCACCAACTAGGCTTTCTGAACAAAGCAGATCCATGTTTGTCGATCGAGCCGTCGCCTTTTGATTTATGTATGTATTGTTATGTTAAGAAACGTATTTACATACATAGTTATATACACATTTTCCACAGTATTTAATAACGTGTTTAGATTCGCCTGATATTTTTTATTGCTCTTTTGTACATATAAAAAATGTCTTGAGCATGCTTTACTTGCACACTAATGCATGTGTTTATGTATGACCATACAACATACATACATAAATATGTATTTAAGTATAAACGCACGCACGCACGCAGGTATTGAACAATATACACTTGTTCAATTTACCAATTCACTGCACTTTGCAATGTTCAAGTAACTAAACTGGTTAATTATTTTGACGATGTGAATATTTGTAATACTTTTAACCGATTACCGGTCCGCTATATTTTGTATATATATGCATGATTTAAGAGCAAATAACCTTAGTCTTCGTGATGGGATATTCACAACGAAAATGCATGAATGCTTTTAAATGTAAATCGGGATCTTTTGTGACAATGTAACCGGGCATATCACGATTAGTTGGAAATGAAACAAATTCGATTAATTATCGGTTAAATTTCTTGTACCGCACCGCACTAATTGTATTTGAATGAATTTGTTTCAAATAATAATAATAATAATAATTAAATACCTGTTTGTCTATTGACAAGATAAGCTTATAAAATGGTCACGAAACACATAAACGCATCGAATTTTTGTTAGTATGAATTAAGAACTAAAATCAGTAACTTTTTTATTATTAAACATAGTTCAGGTCTAAAAGTGCACTAATTGAAAAAAAAAAAACAAGTCCAATTTTTGAATTTTTCTTGTCATCACAGGCTTTGTATTCGATCACACAAAATGTTGATGCAACTTCCGTGGACTGCAATGACAAGTGTTCCAAACTTCTTTTTAATTAATTCATTAAAAATATTAATTTTAAATATATAGTACTATAAAATAAAAAGAATTTTGTATACATATAAATTTATTGACTTACGGACAAAAAGATTTTCCTTAATATTTAATTTCATTGTAGAAGCTGCACTATTACTGATAATAGTTACTGCGATTCATTCGATAACGCTATGCAATATCATATTTTTGTCACAATTTAAAAAGCACACACTAACCGATTTTTAAATTTCAGTAAAATTAGAGAAACAACCTAAACAGTTGCTTATAAAAAATAAAAGCAATCTTTATATTAATTTGTTCTTTCAACAAATTGCAAATAGGAGATTGAATTTAAAAATTTGTAATAAAATAAATACATTAAATCATTAACATATTATTATTGTTTTAGTAAATAGTTTCAAGCAGGGAAATATAATATTTTATTTTTATATTATATGTATGGCAATACTTCTTAGAAGATTTCATTAATTTTTGATATTAGTGTTGTCAGGACAGCAAAATAAAAATACTTAATCTTTCACATTACCATAATGTTCCATATGTATGTTCTCTTAAGTAGTGCTGCTAGTTTATGGGATAATTGTCGGTTACAGCTTTAGACATGCCTGTTAATTAATTAATAAGGAGAATACAAAACGGGAAACGGAGTAAACGAGTAAAAAGACTTTTAGACTGTTATTAGAAATAATTCTATTATTATTATATTTTTGATTTATATACATTACCGGTATAACAAATATTACACCTGGAAAAACACAATTCTGGATTGGAATGTGGTATAATTTCATAAGTTGCTAGATGGTAGAATACAACAATTTTATTCAAAAATTGATTGCGTATTTTATGTTAAACGTATGCATGTGTATATATATAAATATAATTATATTTGTATATATTAAAACGTATGCCTATGTATGTACAATCTAATTATCAGTATATATGCTCGCATTACATATATGTTCATTAAATTTTACATATTACAAATAATACAAATGCACGAAATTTATATACGCAAAACTAAACAGCTCATCTAATAGGTTTCGGTGTTATAAGATTAAAGACTTATTGATGTATAAACGAGAGTATGAATGTGCTGTTTGCTTTGTTTCATTGTTTTTTTTTGTATTTTTTTTTTTTTTGTTTTTTTGTAATTAATATTTTGTTGTTTTGTTTGCGTGGGTAGACGTTAGTGGGAAGCAATTATTACCCGAAAGATTATGGCTCGCAGAAAAAATTCGGAGAAAATGGAAAGTGGGTATTTCCATCATTCTAATAATTTTGGTTTTATAGTATATATATATGATAAAAATCTAAAATTTCTTATATGCGACATTATTAACCTTGCCGTATTAAAAATAAATTAATAAATATAAATATATATTTTATATATTACAACAGCTTATTCGCTTATTATCTCTGATTTTCTTTTCTGTGTCTATGTGTATGAGTGTGTGGTATTTGCTTTTCTTTACGTTTCAGGCTAATTATGTGCTGGGTAGAGGTAGGAGATAAAATAGTTCTGTTACAACATTTATTGACATTGCGGGGTAAAATGGTAAATGGTAATGGTACGTGGTGCTAGAAATTTTACAAATTTCTGTGATTTCTCTGATTTTTATTTGCTATTTATAATGATGCTATTGCGAGAGTACTCATCGACTTGGCGTGACCGGTGAGGGTGATATACCAATGACATTACCAGGCATACTATTATGGCTGCCAACATTACCAGGCGCGTTCACCACAATGCCGATGCTGTGGTCGGGCTCCTTTTTGGCCGTTAACGGCGCATGGCTAAGAGAGTCAACAGTTATCATATGCTGCACTGACATGCCCATGGGTGGAGGTGCCTGCAACTGCACCTTGCCCATACCCATTTGAGTACCCATTTGCGATTGCATTGATGGCGGCGGCGCAGATGCACTGGAAGCGGCGATCACACCCACACTGGATGGTTGCATGCGTAAATGCGTAGGAGGTGGACCTAAGGAGCCCACTGATGGCGGCGGTATAGGACTGGGCTCCTTACCACGCAAGTGTGCTGTGGATTGCGCAGCATATATGGCCTCCATCATAGGATTGTATCTCAGTATTTGGCCATACGGATCGCGGCCATATGGATCAATGCCCCACGAGGGGCCAGCAGAAGAAAAATGCGTCATTGGCCCACCAACACCCAGGGGCATCATGCCGCGCGACATATGTGGTGAGGGCGGAGGTATCCCATGTGGAGGTCCGTGTCGACCCGTCACCATAAAATTGGCATGATGATGTGCTGCAGCAACAGCATTCGCTTGAGCCGCCGCCAGCGAGGATGGATGATATCGCGGATCCCCAACACCTGCCGATGAGACTGACGCGGCGCGCATCATCATGACATCTTGTTCTTCTTTCGAGCGCGGATGTTCCTCTTTGATGCGTATTTCGACATTATGATCGCTAAGGCTACGATGGGGCGAGCGATCTCGTGGCGTGCCCATTGAGGCAGCCACAGCTGCTGCCTGTTTG
This sequence comes from Drosophila busckii, assembly GCF_011750605.1. Taxonomy (NCBI): domain Eukaryota; kingdom Metazoa; phylum Arthropoda; class Insecta; order Diptera; family Drosophilidae; genus Drosophila; species Drosophila busckii. The sequence continues at coordinate 6,215,964 of NC_046608.1, read as the reverse complement.
CTACTTTCATTGATTCGTTGTTGCTGCAGCATTCGCTCACGTTCCATTTCTCGTCGTTCCAGCTCGCGACGCTCGCGTTCCTTACGCTCCCGTTCTCGCTCTCGTTCGCGCTCTCGCTCCTGTTGCTCACGTTTCATTTTCTCTTCTTTCTCCTTGCGATCTCGTTCCTCGCGCTCTCGTCTCTGACGATCGCGTTCGCGCTGCTCCCGTTCCCGTATCTCACGCTCCCGTTCTCGCTCCTCTGCTTCGCGACGCGCGTTTTCCAAAGCTGGGTCCCCTTTGATGGACCAGCCACCGGGACCAACGGACGCTGCCGGATGGTAAGCTACAGAGCGCGGTATAGAGCCGGATCTGCAAAGCATACATGGGAAAATATTTATTTATTAGTATGATTGTATGATCTTTAAGCATTTCATTTTCAATTACCTCCATGCATCTAAATGACCGCCCAATGAAATATCTCGTCCGAATGGCGACAGACCGGGAAATCCGAATGAGCCAACGTAGCGTCCAAAGGGCGATACCGCCGTACCTGTAAAAAGGTTTAGTTTTAGTTTGGTTTTATTTCAAATTTTTCGTCATTTACCTATATGACTGGGAGGTGCACCAATAAAACTGGCAGCAAGTGGCGACGCTTCGAAGGGAGATCTCGTGTAGCCTGGCGTTGATGTCATCTCTCCTGGCCTATGCATTAAATGAGGCGATGTTGAACTGAGTGCCAATGCTGGTGTCGCCTTCATGCCAATTGACGCTGCCGAAGCACTGACCGATGTCGGCGGCCCACTCGCTCCGGCGGCAGAGGGACAAAGATTGCTTGTGCCCACAGAACCGCTGCAACCCGGACCAATGTTCATGTTCATCGTACTGCCTGGTGCACTGGAGGTTACGCATATGTTGTTGCAATTCATACTATTATTGCCACCACTTCCGCTAGCAGCAGCAGCGGCAGCTGCAGCTCCGGCCGCTGCAGCTGCACCAGATTTCTCTGAGCTCTGCTTATTTTGATGGTAATAAATCTCCCAGGCAATGCGAACATGCATAGCATTCCAGCGTCCAGTTTTCTGTAAAGTTTATTGAAAGAACGAAAGCCAGTTTATAAAAGTTCCAAGCACGCAAGTGTTAGCCACGCTCACCTTTGGCGCAAATGATGTCAAGTGGTTGGGCGGCATAAAGGGTGTGGGTCCGCCCAGGCCAGCGTGCAGCAAACTGGCCGGATTGTAGCCCGAATAGCCGGGCGGCAGGCCCATGCCTGCGCGATAGATTTGCGAATCGACGGCTGACAGTTTGGGGATGTCTTTGTAGAGTGGCGGGAAGATTTGCGCTGGAGTTGGCGGTGTGGGCGGCGGTATAGCGGTTGTGGCAACTGACATTGGTGTCGCCGACAGCATCTGTGGATGCTGATGGAGATGCGTATGCTGATGCTGATGGTGATGTAACTCTTGCCGCAAATACGAGGCAGCCGTGGAAGTGGGCGGCGGCGGAGGAGGCTGTGCCAGGCCCGAGCGATCCAAGAACCGACTGTCCAGCTCGCGGCGTAACAAATCTGCTTGATCATCTGCAATGCAAATACAAATACATTAATTATTTAACACACATGAGAGCTTTAGATAAAATACTTTTGTTTGGCTGGAAGAGCGACTCGGCTGAGAATGGATGCGATGCGATTGTCGCTGCGCTGGATGACACCGTTGATGCTGTTGCCGCCGCTGCTGATGAAGCTTGTTGCGTGTTGCTGCTCAAGCTGCTGACCGATGTTGTTGTTGTTGTGGCAGTGGGCATGGTCGCAATGCCGGCGGATGTTGTGGACGTTAACGGTAAATGCGTTGTAGAATTATTGCTAATAGAAGACGTTATCGAAATAGTCGATGCTGGCGAAGATTGCGAGGGTCCCGGCGGCGGCAGAAATGTAGCCTGGTAGTTGGATACAGGTATGTTGTGTGCCGTGGCTAGTCCAGGATGCGGCGAAATAGAATTTCCAGCTATTCTCGCTCCTCCAGGCACACCAGCATTCAGCGGAGATACAGTTGGTCGCGTATTGCCGCTGGACATAATGGGCACCGATGAGCTACACGCAACCGCTGTCGTTGGCATTCCCGAGGCGCTGCAAGAGGAACAGAAAAGTTAGTTAAGCTGTAGGCTGGAATGCTTGGCAATTCATCTACTCACTTAAGCCAGGTGCCCGTTTTGGGGGAATAGGATTGTATTTGATTCGCGCCCGCTGCTCCTGGCAGCCCAGTATGCGTTGCCGTTGACAAAATCGTGCCCGATCCACTGCTATATGGTGTCGAAGGCACAAGGCTGCAAAGTGGAGGCACTAGCGTCATGCCCTGCGGCATGCCGCCCATTGATGCTGCAGCAGGATTGCCAGGACGCATGTTTGCAAGGCTGCAAAATAATTGAAAATCCAATTCAAAATCTCCATCAATAATTATATAGCAAAAACACACTTACCTGTTGTAATTGGTTTCCCGTTCTCTGCTGTTGCCCTCGATCTTGGGCGAGAGCACTTTTTGGATCACAGACGAAGATGATGACGACGAAGACGAGGATGATGATGATGACGCTATCGCAGACGTTATCGATGACGTGGGCATGGCTGTTGTTAAACTCTTGACGGCAAGCACTGCATTGGGGGCATTGCTGCTGTTAATGGCTGCTGGACCGACGCCACGTAAATTCGTCGGAGCGGTCGACGAAACAAATTGTGGATGCGAGCCTGAGGATGCGGAGGAGACTTGTATCATCTGCTGCACGGGCAAAGCACCGCCAGGTAGGATTTGCATAGGCGCCGACAGTAACAATTGCTGCCCACCGGCAGCACTAACCGTTGTGCTCGTCTGCATCGGCGCCATAATGGAGGCGCTGGAGACACCAAAGCTGCCCGCGGTATACAATGGCATTTGCGCATGCTGCGCTCCATGTGGATGATGCGTGGCGAGCGAAGTGCTTAGCGCATGGCCTGCTGCATTCATTTGAGGTAATACAGTTGCTGTTGACGAAGACACAACGGCAACATTGCCGTTGTTATTATTGCGCATCATATAGCTCAGCGGCGTCATGGGTCGCAGTCCAGGCGAGCTGCTTACAGATTGCTGCTGCTGCTGTTGCTGCTGTGATGTTGGATTGCCCGTTGGTGGCGCTTTGAGCGTTGTTGTTGGCGCTGCTGAGGACATATCACGACCGCTGCTGCTGCTGCGTTGCGGAGATTGCGCTGAGATTGTTGGCGCTGCCACGGGCAACACCGACGACAGGTACTGACCATGTGCCAAGCTGCCATAGGGAGCATAGAGCGGATAGTTGGCATAAGGCGTGCGATAGGGCGCTGCTTGTATTAGCATTGGCAGACCCATGCCCATGCCCACGCCCATATGTGGTCCCAGCGGCGGCCCCGGTGCAGCACCATGAAAAACCAAAGACGAGCCGCCGATGCTGTTCGCTGCCGTGCTGAACGTTGGCTTGCCACCCATTACGCCCATTGGGCCCATTGAGCTCATCGAGCTCATAACTGTCGCCGCATTGGCACTTGTGATGGTCGCCGCATGCAGCTTGCTGGCATTTACGCCATGCGGCGATATGCGCGTCAGCATGCCACCAGACATGCTTGTGGCACAATTAACGGGCGCATAGCCGGCAATGAATCCGTTGGGCACATGCGTTGTAGTCGTCCCCGTGCTTTTCGTGCTTGCTTCCACTGCTGTTCCCGTCACATCTATCAGTTGCTGCTGCTGCTGTTGTTGTTGTTGTTGGTGTTGCTGCTGCTGATGTTGATGCTGTAGCTGCAGCTGTGCGCTTTCATTCGCTTTAAGTAACGCGTGCTGCTGCGCCGCTCGCTCGCTGACAAAGCCGCTGCTCATTCCCATAGGCGATGCCATCGTCGCTGGCGTTAATTGATTAGGCATTAATGAAACCGTTGACCGCATGGCTATTGCATCCAGCTCGTGTCCGGGTGGTGCGCCTGTTCCAGCTCCCGCTCCTGCTGTACTTGTTGCCATCTTTGTGCTTAAAATTACGCCCTGAGCATTGGTAGATGAAGTCAGACTGAGTGAGGATAATGCTGTCATATGGCTATCGCAGTTAAAGGCCTAGAAAACAAATTATAGTTAGTTATAAGCATCAATGGATAGACAGCTACTGTATATATCGGTTATAGGCAAATGCATAGCATAACTATCAAGTTTATGCCCAAAAGCGATTACTTTTGACTGCACGCTTACCTGTCCCGCGGCGCCGTCCGCTCTCCCATGACTGAGCATGAGATTATGCAAGGAAGTGTCTGTGGCAGCTTTGGGTGAAGCAACGTCGCACTTTTCCAGCATCGGGCTTGTGGCTAAGATTGCATTGGGATTAACAGCAGCTTTGCACTTTGTACTAATGCCATTACCATCGCTTAGCTTCTCGTTGCCATCGGTTGCCATGGCGGCAACGGCAACAATTGCGTCGCTTAAAGGACTCTTAAGCGCCACTGGTGATGTCCTTGAAACGGAATCATCATTATCACTTGGCGCGCATTCCGTTCGTGCCATCTGGTGTGCATAGTCTGAGGATTTGCGTTGCGTCGCACTTTGTCGCGGTGAAATGAGCGTTTGTGTTGGTTTTGGGGGAAAAACAAAAGCTAACATGTTGTCCGAATTCTGTAAATTGAAAGCAAGCAGACATATATAATATTAATCATCATAGCAATAATATGCACTAAAGTCTATTGGGTTTTAAATTTCATTAAACTAATATAAAGACAAAAAATTTAAGCTTTGCTTACCTTATTTTCGCCATTAGCATTATCACACTAAACAGAAAGAAACAAAAAGAAAGAAAAATATGCTTAGTTAATGTTTGCGAATTGAATAAGTCAATTAACTTACGATATTAGTTTCTTTGTTGTTGCTGCTACAGTGAATTGAATTCTGTAAAAATAATTATATAACATAAAGGGATTAAGATTAGTTTTTAGATTTGACTCAGATGCTAATTGCTAATAAATTAAATAATTAATATTATATAGCCCAGCAACTCAGCTAACTGTTCAAATGTAAACACAAGTAGTATAGTCTAGTGTTGTTCATTCATATTTCTAAGAATTAATATCCACGTGACATAGAAAGAGATGCATGACTATTAGAAAGAGAGAGAGACAGAGATACCGGCCGGCGCGTGTGTAAAACGGATTACAATTGCTTCACAGGCGGTCGTCGGTCCACCTTGTCATCGGTCCACCCCCCCGTTTTTGTTCTCAGAATTGTGAGTGATGAACTTGAAAACCGGAACATGCGGATGCTCGCAGCATCTCGTGTTACATTAATTGATGAATGTCAATGTCAATAGATAGTTTCATTCATAGGTGCGCACTTGCAAGGAGTTCGCTAAGTGAGTGGATGAATGAATTTTGTAGCGAGTGCGAATCTAATATATATATATACCCAAGCTGTTGTTCAGCACTACTTAACGCTTGCTTTAATTAATTAATATGAAATTAAAAGCATACAACATATAGATTGAAAATTAGGTGAGTTTTTAGCAGTTTTGAGCGAGTTACTTACATCCAAAAAACGAACACTTAGATCACTATCCTTTTGAAGTAGGATGCTGGCCTCAGCGACCTGCGCTGTACCATTTACCAGATTTTCAGCAGCAATCTCCAGCTTCAGATTGCAGATTGGAAGTGTGGCAGTCGTATGCATTTTAGATTCGCTGCTTTCTAAACTGTTTAACTTCTGCAATGGGAATTAATTTGCAAATTATAAGAGCAACTAAAAATTGTGTATTTACTCACTTTAACTTTCGGACATGAGGCAGATGTTAGCATTACACTTAAATGATTGTTAACTGTTGCAACAACAGTTGCCTCAGTTAATTTTGTGTTCTTTAAACTAATATATTCGGCAACCATACTCTTGGTTTGATTATTTGTTGCATTACAAAAGGAGTTTTGAGATTTGGCAATGTTGTTGTTGCTGCTGCTGCTGCCGGCAACAGTTGCAGCTGTTGCATCCATATGCGACGGCAACATTGTGCGGTTAGCAGTCATTAAGTCATTGCCACCATTCTCTAGTAAGCTGCCCCTCATCACCACTGGGCCCGCTTCAGTCTGCTTAATGTGTGAGTTTTGTATTGCATTGTTGCTGTTTAGCAGATGCTGCTGCTGCTGCTGGTGTTGCTGCTGATGTTGCTGCTGCTGCTGCTGCTGCTGATTTTGATATTGCTCTCCTGTCCAAGACATTTCGTTCTCAGCATCGGGTGCTGTGCACATGTTCGTCAATGGCACGGGATAAACTACGCTATTGCTGTTATTAATTGAAGTACTTTGTGTGTGATTGTTGTTGTTGCTATTATTATTGTTATTATTGCTTATTGATGCTGCTGTTGCGGCAACCACAACGTGGTGGTGACGATGATGATGATTGCTATTATCCTTGACGGACATACTATGATTGTTATTATTATTATTGTTGTTGTTGTTGTGTATGTTGTTCGGGCGTATTGGATGCGGCTGGCCCGTATCTATAATCTTTGGCATTTTCATTTCTTCTATGCTATAGGTGCAAGTTAACTCCTCCAGCGCCGAGAGCCGCTTCTCCTTGCGTTTTTGTCCCAATTTCATTGCAAACTGTGTAAGTGTAAGTAACAAAAGTCAAATCATATGCAAATAAATAAGCAAACTAATATAATTGAATTGTTCGCTTACCTCGAGATCTTCATATGTTTTAAACTCCAATATGGCAAAGCCATCAATGATTTCCTCTTCGAGCACAGGTGAACGCGGCAATTTGCGTCGCACTGGAGGTGGCGGACGCGGCGGAGGCTTATCGCGCGGCAGCAATAAAGTGGATGAGGATGATGTGGAGAGCAAATCCTCGTCCAGGGATTCACCCTCGCTATCGCTTGGCGTTGCCATGAGACCTGAGTTACACTCCGGCGAATGCGGCGGATTTAACAGCAGCGAGGCTATGCTATCGGTTGGCGGTAGCAAATTATTGCTGCCATTGCTGCTGCTGGTGAAATTGCCATTCGAATTATTGCTATCTTCGCCCACGCTCCCAGCGCTATTCAGATGATAGAGTATGCCATTGCCTGGACCCAAGACACTACTTGTATTGCTTAGCATAGCAGCTGGCGCCATAGTGGCCACAGTGCCATTGATCGTGGGAGCAGGATTGCTCAAACCAACAATCGTCATAGCACCGCCACCGCCAACACCAACACCACCGCCTCCGCCTCCGCCGCTGCCAGCGCTCGCAGCAGCACCAACAGCTCCGCCCGTTGCTCCAGCTGCAATCAATGCATTTGATATGCAACGATTATCGCGCTCTGCCTGCAGACGCTGTGCACGCTCACGTCGACGTTTCTGCTGACGCTGCTGTTTACTATTGAGACCCGATCCCGATCCCGTTCCTCTTTCCGTTCCCGTTCCTGTTTGGTGTGTATTGTTGTTGTTGTTGCTGCTGCTGCTGCTGCAGGTGTGACCATTGGTGATAGCGTTGGTAATACCACTCGGTGCGACTGCAGCAGCAGCAGCAGTCCCAGTCGATGCTGCTAACGTTGGCGGCGGCGGCGTTAGAGACTTTTCCCTTATCCCGTGCCCGCCTCAGTTGGATCAATACTGTGCTTGTGCATCTGCCGCTGCGCGGCTGCTGCCGCGACAACAGATAGCTCCGTATCTGAATCGAAATCGCTGGCACTTGGACCTATGGAAGCTGGAGCTGAAGGCATATCTGTTGTACTGGATTGCTCTAAAGATGCTGCTGCTGTCGCCGTCGCTGTCGGCGTCGGCGCTGATGCTATTGTCGGCGCTGGCAGTAAAGCAACACAACTTAAGGAAGCAGCAGCTGCCTCGCCTGCGGAACTAAAAAGTTGTGGCGTAGGCGGCGGCAGGTTAAGCGTTGCTGCAGTTAAACCTGCTGCTGATGATGATGATGATGATGCGGCAGCTGCCGCTGCTGCGGACGTTATTGTCGCTGCTGCTGCTGCGGCTGTCATCATCGTCGTCGTCGTCGTCGTAGTCGCGCAATCCATGCCAGCGGTAGTCTCAGCCGCCGCTAGACTATCCTGTGGCGTTGTTGCAAGCGACTCCGTCTGACTGCTACATGCAACGCTAGCAACGGCCGCACCGGTGCCGGCAGTGCCGGCACTAGGCGGCTTCAACTCCGGCATATCCGTGTTGCTGTTGCTAGAGCTATCCATTCTTATAATGCAGCCACCAAATACATGCGTACGCTGTGTGTCTGGGTCGGCGGTGGCGATGTCTGTGTATGTGCCAGTTTGCGTTTGTGTTTGTTTTTGCTTTGATTTTGCTTTGTTTTGTTATTATTTGTTGTTTGTGTTTTTTGTTGCGTTTGCTCATCTACAATATCAATAATACTTTCGTGTAACATTTGCTGCTCTGCTGCGACGCCTGCAATCAAAACTGTAATCAACAATGCTGTCTCTGTCGTTGTCCATGTGAACGTCCATTGGGTTTCACCACAAATTTCTTGGCTGAAATTACATACATACAAACATTATACATAGACGTTACAATCATGCTTGTCGAATCTTATTGCTTTTTTATACAATATGCATGCATAAATAGTATACACACATACACACACACACGCAGCCTCAAACAATTAATTTTCCTTAAAGTTGCTCATTTGTCCATAGAATTTTGTTGCAAAAGTATGCAGTTTTTTTTATTTTTTTTTTAACGAATATAGCACATTAGTTAGTCGCATGCCGAAGGCTAACCGGTATATTATACATAGTATGTATGTATATGTTTTCACTATTATCAATATTCACAAACACACAAAAAAAAAACACTCAAAATAAACTTTGAATTTTGTGCGTTTTTTTATTTAATTTTTTTTTTTTTGTAAATCGCTTGCGAACGCACATAAATATTCGTACATATATACATATTGAAATATATCAATACACGAGTATATTGTAATACACACACTTTTGTATACTTATCTATGTATGCACGTAGTATGTAGTATGATGTATGTAGTATGTACATACATATATACATACGCAAGTATGTTGCTTGGTTTTGCATTCATATGTACAAATGTACTTACAGCTTTCAAAGTATATGCATACATACATACGTATGTATATAAATATATATATGTATATATATATATATATATACGGCATGTTTATTACATGCACATGTACATACATGCGTGTACATGTATAAATAAATTTGTATATATTCCTATTTCATATGCATAATGCTGCATTAATTGTTCACTATGTCATTCGGCATTTATGTAGTTTAGTACGGTGTTCATTTGTCAATATTTCTCACATATATGCAAGGAGTGCACAAAACGTTTTTTTAATTCATTTAATTTCTTTTTTATGTTAAGCAGTGCTGACAAGTCGGCTGCGAGAGCGCTGGCGCGCTACTTGCTTTGTTTTATGTATGTATATATGTATGTATACAATGATTCTAGCAGCCAATAGCCATCTCGCTTGCACTTTATAAGAGTAGTCACTATCAAAGTGCTCCCGAAGTGTTTTGTTCGTAGCAACAGCTACACTGCCGCAAGTTAGCAGCTTACTTTGAAGGACTTGTTAATAGGCTGCAAATTATGTTTCATACATTTTCACTGAATTTACACAGCACACGTACATTCATTCCGATTAACATGAACACATTGAATTTTGCATATTTGCTTTAAATGTGTTAATCTTCAGCATAGAAAACATTAATGAGTTCCGAAACTTTTTACCACAAATCGAAAACACTGCAGTAAATACACAAATATCGATACCCCGCTGTGTTACGAAACTAATCGCTATCGCTTTATTATATCTATGCTTAGTATATTTGCAACAGGAATACGGAATCGAACAGAAAATGACTTGATATTTGTTCCATTTTCATGTTCAATTTTCAATATATCCACGACCATATGTGTAAATTATTATCTATAAGAACAATTTACAAAGGAAATTAATATTTTCAACAGTTTGCTCGAGGGTTGTATTTAATTCAATATGATAAGTTAAAAACCTTCAAAAGCAACATCAACTTCATCATTAAAAATTTTTGAAAACTTAAAATTTCTAAGCAATATTATGATAGCAATGGTATTATCATTTAATTTGGTTAATAAATTTTACTTTTAATTTTTATATACTCTATAAGAAAAAAATTTACATGAAGCAATATTCAGGATCTACGTCAGACTAGTTGCACTTTTTATACGAAATGATATATCGATACAAATCAAAAATAAATTGGGGAAAGTCCTTGATAAATCTGTTACATGAAGCAATATTCAGGATCTACGTCAGACTAGTTGCACTTTTTATACGAAATGATATATCGATACAAATCAAAAATAAATTGGGGAAAGTCCTTGATAAATCTGTTATATGTAGCTATAGTACAAAATTCAGATCTGTTTCTCATTATTTTCTTCCATATTGGGTATTAAGTTTTCACTTAATTTGTTTAATATCGATAGTTATTTATAAAGTTACTCCTTAACGCAGGCTTTTGATCTATGTATAATTCTTGATTATTAGGTATAATATAACTGCTATTTATGGTACATATTAAATGTTTGCAATAAAAAGTGCTGCAAGAAGGTATTTATGAGGAATATTTATTCTATACATTGTGTGTAATTGCGAAACCCTAAAAAATTAATAGTATATAGTTATCAAAAAATGTTTATATTCATTTATACAGCTGACTATAACAAAATAATGAGTTTCTAAATTAAAAAAGGGTCACAATAGGCTGTAAAACGTATTTTCATGTGGCAACCTTGGTCTCCCATCACTTCGGAAATAATGAATATATCGATAATTCATAAGTTCTGAAGACAGACAAAATATATGTATTCGACTGCGATAAGAACGTACGATTAGTATTGTAAGAGACCATCACTAGATATGCGAAAAAGACAACTAAAATTTGATAAGTATTATTATTGATGGGCAATACATTGGCAGGGTGCGAAGAAGCAAGGACATCTCAAATAACTGAGAGTGTAGTAACAAAAACCTGTCCTCCAAATAATGAATTAATCGATACTAAGAAAAGCATTGCCGAACTAGCAAGAAAAATACATGAAAACACAGTGATAAAGGAGGTGCAACCATTAGAACAACAAACAAGTGTAATAACAATTGCCAGCTGCTCAAGCAGCGCCAAATATCCACAAAGAGCCAAAACAGTTCACTTTGCACCTTTACCTAACGCTGATAGTTGCACGCCCACTGTTTTAAATATACATCGTTTACACCAGGTGAGTCAAAATATTGTATCTCGCAATGCGCAATAGCTGTTAACACGTAAATAAAAGGCTTGAAAGTAGTCTAAAAAGTACTTAAATCATCCAAAAAGGATAATCTTACAGCTCAACTCATTTGTATTACTAAAAAACTTGTTAAGCTGCAAATCCTAAGAGTTGTATTCCTTTTGTTACATGTACATATGTATGTATCTATCAATGTAACATGCGTACATATAAATACATATGTATGTATGTACATACTTACATACACATGTGTACGTTAGATTAGCGTGCTCTTCAGTAGTATATAGTAAATATATATGTATATGTATATGTTTGTTTTCGCTGCGATTTGCGAGTTTCATTCAAGTACACAATGTGTAACAAAAATTTGTATAGAAGTAGAACAACATTTAAATGTATATAATAGATATATTTTTGACTAAGATAATAAATAATTAAATATTTAATTAATGTGTTCTATTAAAAAATGTCTTTCTTATGTTTAACAATAATGTAATAAGCCATTATCTAAATTGATAGAAGTTTGCACGTGTGTTGTGCGAATTTTAAGAGCAAAACAAAATAATGTAGAAAACAACATCAAGTGCTAGCTTTTGAATCACAACAAATTTTGCTTATGCGCTTAACAATATTTTATATTATATTTTGCAGATTTCATCTCTGAGGCGCTGCCTAAGCTTAAACTTCTTAGATAACCCCATACAAACGCGTAGAGAAAAACAAAACATAGAGTAAGCAGACTAATTCTCTGATATTGATTTTTATTTTTTAAATACTAATTAAACTATTTTTTTTGTAGATCTACACAATTACGAAGCTCGGGAAGTCGGTCCACAACTCGTTGGCATCGACCAATTACTAATATAATCTTCAGCTCTCACTTCAAGCAGTCACAGCGCATATTAGAGTTTCCAGACAAGCAAATAATTGCAAAAGGTGCTTTCGGTGTAGTATACAAAGTGAACGAGGAAAGCAAGAGCACATGTTATGCCTTAAAAGTGTTGAAGAAATCCAAGGTATAGAGACACATCTAATAAATTAAACACGCGCTTAGTAATTGGTATGTAAAACTTGTTCTAGATTATTGAAGACACTTGCGTGCGTCAGATTAAAAACGAGGCTGATATACAAAAGGCGTGCGGTCATTATCCATTCATAGTCAAACAAATAGATCTTTGGCAGAACCGCTGCAATCTTTTTATATGTAAGTATACTGAAACACAATGTTAACTAGAACTAACTTAATCGATACATAATATATAGAGATACCTTTTTAACAAAGCAAAATATTTTCTATAAATTTCTTGTAGTATCTGAGTACCTGCCCAATGGTGAACTGTTTGCCAAAATCAAAAGGTTTTCCCTCGATTTAGTGCGGCTATATGTGGCAGAGATTGCTTTAGCTATAGGTAAGTAATGCAATAGAGTTATTCAAACAATTTTAGTTTTATTTAGTATTTGTATTTTTGTTTATAGATTTTTTGCATAATGCTGGTATTATATATCGTGATGTCAAGCCGGAAAACATTCTAATAACCTACGAGTTTCACATCAAGTTGACGGATTTTGGTTTAAGCAAGTGGCTTAAACTTGGTGCTAAAACACGCACAATCTGTGGCACGCCTAAATATATGGGTACGATTTAAATAATGTAAAACTTGATATGATCAGATCCTAATGTGTAAGCGAGGCTTAAACCAGATAGTAACTGAGAGCATGTGAAATGAAAATACAAAAAAACCCAATAACAATAACTAATATTCTCAATATATAGAGCGAGATACACACACATACGTATATATATATATATATATATATATATATATAGAAATATAAAGATTGTGCGTAGAAACTTTAGTAATAGCCTATTTGATTGCTGTAGTTGTAAGAGTTTAAGTTAAAGTTTAGCCATGAACGCGCGTTCGCAACTATTTGAGTTAACGATGGAGGGCAGACAGGTGGACGAGGCAGTCGCGAGTATCTTCCATACAGTGCTCTTCCATCGCTGCTTGGGGAAATATATGTACACAGGAGATGCTCAATATTCGATTGGCACTGTCGGTTACACAGACGTCGACTGTGATTTTATGGACCTGACCTACGTATGTTGCACCTCCGATAGTCTGTCCAAGAAAGTGAAGCGTGCTATTAATTTGTTTAGCGAAAAGCTGCGATCAAATGAAAGCTGTGGGTCGGGACAAATTAGTCTGGAGTTCTTTCAGAAAAAGAAAACACGCTGGCCGTTCCAGCAAGAGTCCATACCCTGGGAGGTGTGGACAGTGCATTTGGATTTAATCAAACATGAAAATGAAGATGATCGTCAGCTTTGTCGAGAGAACGTGTCCGATTTACTTACCGAGAAAATTATATATATAACGGAGCTAATGAACCGCTATGACTATGTGCCCAAAACTCCTAGTCAAAGCGAGCTCGACTTAATTTTTGATACTTCATTCCCCGATGTACAACCTTATTTATTTAAATTTGATTACTCTACCTCTGGCTCCACGGCGCCATCCATGGGTAACGCAATGAAAAAGATTATTAAAGAGACGCTTGCAATGTGACGGGATATGTTCATAATGCTGACAATAATAATCTTTGCCCAACCCCATTACCTGGCGCTAGCGATACTCAATTCCGTCTCTTCATACACTGCAATATCAACTTTCACACTTCCTTAAACATATTCCGACTGAATATATATCAAATATTACACGTACAGAAGTGTGATTTACGTTTTCCAAAATAAACTAATTACTCTCAGTTCTCATTTTGAATAAGATCTCTCTCATATTGTATTAGATAAAAACACTCGCACTTTGAGAGAATTCCAACTAAAATGCACATAAGCCAAAGATAATAGTAATCTTTGTTTTAAAAAAAACACGCGATGCTGATGTTGGAATTTATATATCTAGAAGATAACAAGCTTTTTGTGGAACATGAAAATATGAAAAACAAAATATAAATATGTAAATGTCTTCGTGTTCACGTCACATCATAAAGAACAAAAGTCAAATTCAATTAAGTTGTCGTCTTAACCCACCAATAGTACATTAGTTTATAAATTTTCAAGTAAACGTCTTCGATTGGCAGCTGTGAGAAACTGGGTAGAAACAATATCAATGAATTTGATTAAAGCTACAGCTTAAGTTAGTTTGCTCTTTATTTTATGTAAATATTATATAAATCATTTACACTAAGTTTATATGAAAATGTCTCATTTTTATTGTAATCATTGAGCAGAAACAGAGACATTAAAATTTGCCGGTAAAGCTAAAATTATAATTAAGAGCTTGTTCGTTATATAGTATATGTCTACATATATATTTATATGTCTATCTATATAAAACGAAGAAAATAATAACTTTATTGTGATTGAAATTAATAACTAAACTAAACTATAAAGAACTGTATGTAAGAAAGAAACAAACATATTCATTTATATATGTCTATTATGTTTAAGAACTGTAAAATAGAAGAAATCTGTGTTTAGCTGTATGTCGTAGTATATATGTATATGTACTATTGTCCACGTTGTAACTGTTACTTTGGGGGGGCAAAAATTAAGTATAAATTACAAATTTATTGTTGTTGTAAACTTTTAATTCAGCAGGAAAATAAATATTAAGAATGCAATTTCAATCCCACATTTATTTTTACTTAGTATCCATTTCACAAACCTACCCAGTAGTAATTATTTCCTTTTTTTTTGTTTATTTCACTATTTTCCGGGTGGGTAAAAAAAATCTTTGCTTTTTACTTTAATTACAGCTCCGGAAATTCTCTTAGGCACACCCTACGGCCATTCAGTGGATTGGTGGTCCTTAGGCGTTATCGTCTGTCAAATGCTCACACAAGAGGTAAATTTGTATAAGCTCCCAAATATGTATATGAATCAGATAGGAAAAATCAGATAGGAAGTCCTTCTTATCATTGGCCGCGTACACAACTTTTTTTTATGTGCTTTCTTTCTTTTTGGTGAACAACTTCAATGGTAACATGACATAGAAGAATGCAGAGAATCCTGTAATGTCTCAGTAACTTACCCTTCTTTTCCATAAGCCTTTGTACGTTTCTGTTTTTGCATTTCTTATTGTAGTGCCCCAATATTGATCCTTATTTACGATATGAACGTCATAAGGCCTGCAACAATGATATAATACCAGGCCTTGTCGATGATCACGATGCACTCAAGGATATCAATATTCTGCCGCTTGCTGTAAATAATCTAAGGCATGAAGAGCAGGACGTTATACGTCGGCTTCTCGTAATAACGGCGAATGAGCGCATAAGAAGTATTCTGTCACTTCAGCGCATAGCACTTTATATGGACTATAAAATAGACGCCAAGCGATTGTCAAATGTAAGAGCACATTGCCCACTTTTTGCCAAACTATATCCCACAGCGATATCCTGCTATATTAAATTGTCATATTATATTAATTTCTCATAGGTTTCCGCATTGGAGATTATTAAGAGGGATCGCATTCACATTAGAGGCGTAAGTTCCCCACAGTTGAACAACGACAATGCATTCCAGAACTTTTAAATCTAACATAAGTCACGAAATAAAGCAAGATAAATGTATTTTTAATTACAACACTCGTTTATTTATTTGGGTTAAGTAATTGTCAGAAAAAAAAACATAGTCATGTGCCACACGATGCTTAATAATAAAGCAGGAAAGAGGATTTTATTTTCAACGGCACTAATTGGTGAGGTGAGGTGAGATGTTGGTATTGCTATTGGTATAATTTTATTGCTGGGGAGAGCTTTGTCATTGATAATAAGTGGACACATTATTTTCCGGAATTTGGTCTTACTATGTCACTTTCGCATCTTATCATTAAAAGTCTTTCATACACAGGCCTGTTCCAAATAACAACTCGAAAATGAAAACGAATCGGTTCGAAACCAGATTTCAAATAAATTTCATATGAAATAATTTGATTTAAAGGTATATTTATGATTAAAATCGAAATCTAGAACAGGTCTGTTGCATGTACATGTAGATGAAGAGATTAAAATTATTTTTATATATTTTGCTATACATTTTAATTAATAACTGAATGATTACAATAAAATGTTTATATACTTGGAGATATTATGGCTTTACAATTACCTAAAAATAAATATGTATGTTGCATTAATATCTTACAATATTATAACTGTAACTTACTTTAAAGATAACAGTAAATGTATATTAAAACTAATGCAAGCTGCTCAATTAGGTTTATTCTACAGTGAACATAATAAACGAATTAAATAAAATATTCACATAAAATTTACAAAATACAGCAATTTGTGGAACAGCATCGTCCAGAGCCCCCTTTACTCTTTTGTCTTTGATCTGCAAGCAAAATCCAAGATAATCAAATGCTTTATAATAACGATATTTAAGCAATACCTTGTGAATTGGGCTCTGGTAAATTATCACGGGGTACTAAATGCATAACAGTCGTTTTACCCAGTGGAAGTCCCAATGCACCCAAAGTCACATTGCAGTGTAGAAAACGGCCTTGGTAAATTAACCTTAAGATTTCGGCCTTGGAAACAGCTTCCTGTGACCAATCTAAAATACAAATAATGTCAATGTCAATATCCCAAATTGCATGTATCAAACTATCTTAATGCTAAGGTACTTATGGACGAGATAAAAGTTATTATTAGACAAACTATCGTAAGCTTCCGTTCAAGTTTAATTTTAAAACGCATTTATTTACATACCTTCTGGCCAATTTTCAAACACTGTTTGGGCTATATCACCAGCAGAATCAGAGGGATTAAATAAAAATTCTTTCGTTTTACCGCAAACTAAGATTAAGCGCAAGTTGATCTGTTAATACAATATAGTTATTTAATATGTTGTTTATTTATTTATGAAACATTAAGTTTTTACCTTGTCGGATGGTATAGTCCGCATAGCTTTATGAGTAATTAAAGGAATTACGTTGGCATTAATTTTATTACAACAGAACTGTGTGGGCGGCAGCTGCAAAGGAACATCAACAGAGGCTGAGGCTGATGGCGATGATGTAAATGTTGCTTGTTGTGAATCCTTTACCAATTCATCATCATTATCACAACACTCCATAGATGCTTGCTGCTTAAGCATGTAGTGGCGATGTTGTTTGTGTTGTTTGTTTTGCTGCTGATGGTGCACGGCCGCTATTGTGGGCTGCCCATTTATGCACGTTGCCAAGGATGATGAGGAGGAAGGAGTAGTGTATGAAGAGCGTGTTGTAACAACAGATGCGTTCATGTCAAGGGCACCAGAGAATGCATTTGGTAATTTATCGTGCTGTTTTTTTTCAACTGTCGTCGTCGTCTTCGTTTGATGATACACAGCCTTTTCTCTTGCTGTTTCTCTTTCTCTGCTATCACTTGTAACTATAACTGTTGTTTTATTAGTTGCAGTAGTAGTTGACATGCTATTACATATTGCTTTTGCGACGATGACGATTCTCTTGTAAACAGCAACCTCTAAGCACATACATTTGTACGTGCGTATGTATTTTCAAAGTCATTTACATGAGCATATTGTGCTCGTTGGCCTTGCAGCATATGAGTAAATATGAAAACGAATACACAGCGTACATATGTACATATATTATAGCATTAAGGAAAATTACACAAAAAGTTAAAAAAATATTTATGTTTACTTTTATGGAGCAAAACTTTTCAGTATTAGTTTTTATTGGTTCGTAGGAATCACTTTGTATTCACATTGTAAGTAAATTTGTTTATGTTCAAGATGTGTGTATGTGTATGTATGTATGTCAATTTGTATACACTGAATAATTATTTATGTACGTATATATATTTTCTTTTGTTTATTTAATATTTAAATTCATATAAGCATTCAATGTACACTGCTTGTAATCGAAATGGGGATATATATACTCTCACGCTTGCGCAGATTGCAAGTGTTATGCTAAAGTTATAATTGTCACAAAAATACAAGTAGTATTATCATACTACGTTACTTCACATTAATCACATCAATATTCGCATTCCCACGTACCCGTTGTACTCAGTTATGTACATTACATAATTCGAAAACAGTTTAGCGTTCAAGAAGTCAATTTAAATAACTGCTTTCCCCGACGATGAAAATAATTTCACTGGGAGTCAAAATTTACACAGATTAATGTATAAATTTAGTTCAGGCTCTGAGCTGCACATCTATCGAGCTATGCATATATCGATGCACGAAATATATAATCGATAGCCCAATTACAATCGGTAAAAGTGAAAGCTTGTCTTAAGCGTTTTGTTTTTTTTTTAACTCAAACTAAATTTTCATAAATTCCAAAAACATTATTTTAATAGGTAAATGGTTTCATATAATATGGACCAGATTATTATGAGAAGTCTTTTATCGATAGTCATTACATTGGGTCTAGAATATTTCTACGTAGAACTAATCGATAATCATATCGTATACATAATCCACCGAAACATTGAGTACCAAAAATCTTAAAAAACAATAACTATTATTAGAAAAATAAAAAACAATGTACCCAAAATAAAAATGCTTTGTAACTTTTTAATTGACCTTAAAGTCAGAATGTCGTTTCCTTATTATTTATTTTGGTCCAGGGATTTTCTGTATTGCTCTTCTGTTACCATTACACCATTCATATCAACAAAACGTGTGTGCAGGCCTCGAGCAATAAACCGTTGTGTTGCCTGAATATCAAGATGTTGCATGGATTTACTATCATTTAGCTCCTTATCACGGGCTAAACAATCCTTAGCACGAGCCAAATCATGTAAAATATAGTGCTGCAATTTAAAAATGGTTAATAATATTTTGAATAACGTGTAAATTTATTGTCCTACCTTTGAAATATCAACGCCTTTTAATTTAAGGTGCATCCAATATAATGTACTAGTCGCATAAGCAATGTAGGTATCAATTTTAATTTCTTGATCAGTTGTTAATCTTTTAGATTCACGCGCTTTTATAGCTTTCTTTAGATCTTTTTCCAACGTGTTCAGGGCTAAAGCGAAATTGTCCTCTATGGCATCTATTTTCTCATTTTTTAAGTCTTTTGTTGATAAAAGACGCATTCCATCAGTACTGAACTGATCTCTTAATTTAGACATGTTTTCAATTCGCATATCTTCTAATTTTATCTAAACAACATCTAGAGATATATTTCATAAAAAAAACTAAAAGAGATGATAAACTCTCGATTGCTTTAAAGTATCGATGTTTGGTCTTAGCAAATATTTTCCTAAGAACTTACCATCAGTATTTTAACAAATCCAAAAATCATGCTACTATCAACTATCGATGTTTAAGCGTGAACTTGAGCATTTTCGCACCATCGAATAATGCCAAGGTTTCTTTTTTTCTAAGCCTGCATATAGCTTTACATGTACAAAATTGAGCATAAGAATTTGTGTATTTTAAGAAATAATTTTTTTATTTCATCGTATATACTAGCACTCATAACATTCATATTTTTATAAAATACTATTGAAATATTCGCTTAGTAATACATTTTTATTAAAAATTATGTACTTATTATTATAGGAAATATTGAACATATTGCATATAAATGCAGATGCGGCATTAATGGAGAAGTTCCATTCTATCGATAAGATTGTATTAATCTGCTTGTGGAAACGAGAATGTTGGCATGTAATCGATAGTATAGGTTATGCCTGCGATTGTTTTGCTATAACATTAGCTTGTTATGGCTAAGTGCTTGAACTAACTAATTTGATTGTTTTTGTTGAAAATATTCGCACGGCGTCTAAGAATTTTTGCGCGTTGTAGGTGGTTAAGAGCCACAGAAAGAGATTTGTTCAACATACAGCACACTTTAAATTCATAATGGTACAGATTCAAGTTATAAAGTTAACTACGTATAATTTATTGTACAAGCAACTACAATTATTACAATGCACATATGTATTGCATACGGCATATAGAATAATACAAAACAAAACATAAAACAAACAACGAATTTAATTTATTATTTTTAAATACACTGGATTAAGCTTATGTTTACATACATCTTTATTTACATGCGCTAAATAAACTCTTGTTAACATATGAGTTACTCAAGCTACGAAGGAACAGTCCAAAGTAAACATAATTGCGACTTACGATGCTAAAAAATGAAGCTGAAAGCTTTATTTACATGCAAAATATCACATAAATAGCACATATGCATTTTTGCGCAAGTGTTTTCACCAACGCGTATTTAAATTAAAACCCTACCAGCAAACATGTATGTACATGAATTCTTATTTATAACTTACAGGAAATTCAACAGCTTGAAATTTTGTGCAAGCAACTTTACGAAGCTACGGACTCTATTATACGGTCAGATGCTGAAAAGAGACTTGTTACGTTTGTAAATAGTCAGGATGCATTACCCAAGTGTCAGCTATTGTTGGATCGTGCTAATTCTAGCTATGCGCAGCTACTTGCTGCGTCTACACTCACCAAGCTAATACAAGGACTAACACTAGAGCAGCGTATTGATATACGTAGTTATGCCCTAAACTATTTGGCCACTCGGCCAAATTTACAACATTTTGTGGTGCAAGCACTTGTTACTTTATTGGCAAAAATCACAAAATTTGGTTGGTTTGATTCCTATAAGGGTGAATTAGTATTTCAAAACTTGCTGGAAGATGTCAAAAAGTTTTTGCAGGTAATGAATACAGTCATGTACAGATTTCTTATATTTGTTAATAATTTATTCATTTTTAGGGCTCTGCCGAACATTGCACAATCGGAGTGCAAATTCTCTCACAACTTGTTTCTGAAATGAATTCAATTGTTGAGCCGGATGGTCATTTATCATTTTCAAAAAATCGTAAAATAGCTACATCCTACCGAGATCAACAGCTCTATGATACCTTCCTACTTTCCTGCTCACTTTTGATTACAGCACGTGAAAATAGTAAAAACTTGAATTTTTTGGACGAGTCTCAAAAGTCGTAAGTTAAATATAGTACATATAACAATATTAAGAAACGACGCCAAGAATTCTGAATTCAAAATGTATATTATTTAATAATTTTAGGTTAATATCACAAGTTTTGCGACTTACAAAGAATTGTCTGAGCTTTGACTTTATTGGTAGCTCTACAGATGAATCAGCAGACGATATGAACAATGTGCAGGTAAAGTAAATATGCAGCTTCTCAAAGTGGAAACATTTAAATAATACGCCTTAATTATGCGCAGATACCGACAGCCTGGCGTCCAGCATTTCTAGATAGCAACACGTTAAAGTTGTTTTTTGATTTGTACCAAATACTACCGAATGGACTGGCGAGCTACTCATTATCGTGTCTGGTGCAAATGACATCTGTAAGACGTTCTTTGTTTAGTAACTCGGAGCGTACGAAATTTCTAACCAATTTGGTTGAAGGTGTTAGAGATATACTTACCAATTTACATGTAAGTATATTCGAGTAGATTTCTATACTGCTCGCGTACTAACATGTTTCTAAACAGGGCTTAAGTGATCCTGATAACTATCATGAGTTCTGCCGCTTGCTTGCGAGATTAAAGTCCAACTATCAGTTGGGTGAGCTAATTGCTGTACCTTGTTACCCTGAAGCCATAGATCTGATAGCCAAGTTCACCGTACAATCGTTGCATGTAAGTACGTATTAAATGTAGTTAATTAAAAAAAAGTTCCTTATATGCATATATGTACGCAGATGTGGCTCTTTGCACCAAACAGTGTGCATTATCTGCTGACACTTTGGCAACGCATGGTCGCTTCAGTACCGTATGTTAAATCACCGGATCCACATCTGCTTGGCACATATACGCCTGAAGTCATTAAAGCCTACATTGAGTCGCGTCTCGATGCGGTGCCGCTGATTGTGCGTGATAATATGGAGGATCCTTTGGATGATCTGTGTATGGTCCAGCAACAGCTTGAACAATTGTCCGTTATCGAGCGCTGCGAATACAACAAAACCTGCAATTTGCTAGTCCAGCATTTTGATCAAAAAGCACGCGAGTATGAGAATCTTATACAAACGCTCAACGCCAATCCGATTGATGTAACGGTGCATGAGTTGCAGCTAACGTGGCTGGTTTATATTATTGGCTCGGCTATTGTCGGCCGACTATCTGTGACGACTAGCGATGAGCACGACAACATGGACGCTGAGCTTGTCATACGCGTGCTGCAGCTGATGAGCTTAACTGACTCACGGTTACCTCAGACGGGCTGCGAGAAACTCGAATTGGCCATACTGAGCTTCTTGGATCAGGTGCGCAAGATGCACAGCAGCGATCAGGCACAGAAGGCCACTGTATACAAGCGACTGAGTGAAGTATTTGGACTGAATGATGAACAGATGCTCCTGAGTTTTATAAACCGCAAAATGTATGTACATATGTATAAATCTTTAGACCGTATTTTAAATTTTTTATATTTCAGCATAACAAATTTAAAGTTTTGGGGTCGCTCTGAACAAATAATCACAAAAACTTTAATGCTATTAACTGATCTCTCTGTGCACTTTAATTCAGTGCGCAAGCTGGCGCGCCTGGAAGAAGTGCAATTCATGTTAACTCATCACACAAGCGAACATTTCCCATTTCTTGGCACGAGCTCCTCACCTAACGAAATGCGTTGCCGCACAATGTTTTATACATCACTTAGTCGCCTGCTAATGTTTGATTTGGGCGAGGACGAGGAACGTTTCTACACCTTCTTAACCCCACTTACTAGTAAGTCCACTCAGCTGTACAATGTTAGTTCATAACAAATATAAAATATTTCCTTTTTGCTACAGATCAATTCGAGTCATTAGGAACTGTACTAATGGACACGAATAATATCCCAAATGAAGAAGCTAAGAAAGCAATTATTGGCTTGGCGCGGGACCTTCGCGGACTGGCATTGCCCTTAAATGCTCGTGTACAATATACGATGCTTTTTGAATGGCTGTAAGTAGAATGAAAGTATGAACGAAAGCATTTCTCAGAGTCTCTAACATCGATTACAGTTACTATACGGACTACCTACCAATTCTGCTACGCGCTGTTGAGCTGTGGGCACATGAGCCGGCTATAACAACTCCAGTTTTAAAGCTATTCGCTGAGCTCGTACATTGTCGCACGCAACGATTAGCCGGAAATGTATCCAGTCCCATGGGCATTTTGTTGTTCCGTGAGGCATCAAAATTGATTTGCATTTATGGCAATCGAATTTTGCATCTGGAGGTCGCAAATGATCAGCTTTATCCCATGAAACTAAAAGGCATATCAATATGCTTTTTGATTTTAAAGAACGCCCTTGGCGGTAATTATGTAAATTGTTGCGTTTTTAAATTGTATGGTGACGACACTTTGCACAATGTGCTTGACATTATAGCCAAGCTAATACTTTCTATACGTCAGAGTGATTTATTGGTAAGCAAAACATTACATTACATATAAGTATTAAACTTAATCAACTTTATCCATTCATCAGGAATATCCAAAACTATCATCGGCTTATTATAATTTATTAAACTGTCTATCTCAAGATCATGTCACATATCTTGCTGCATTAGAGCCTCGTGCCTTTGTCTATATATTGGAAAGCTTGGCTAAAGGACTTGCAGCCTTAGGTAAATATTATATGCATACAGCTCTTCGAGTTATAAAATATTGTTTATTTGTTTATTTACTTGCAGCCATAGGTAAAATTAATAATGATATTATATGCGTAAATTTCTTCAAGTTATAAAATATGGTTTATTTTTACAGATTCCTCCATCTATATCAGTTGTTGTACAATTTTGGACAGCATTGTTTCCTACATATTTAAGCAGCTTCAATTAAAAGGTTTAAACAATAAACTAAGCTTATTTGTTTGGATTTTATTTACAAGTTTTTACAAATTTTTACAAATTGCAGTTTCCACATTTCCAAACAAAAAAATACGCAATTTAACTCGTGAAAATTCCCAATTCCTAAAGGCAAGCTCTAATTGTTAATATTGTAACTTAACTATATTTGCTTAAAACATATTGTTTGCTCCTAGGTGGTCGAAATGAACTCTGAGCTCCTACAGAACATGATGTCAGTGTTGTTAAACAATGTACTTGCTGAGGATTGCCGAAACCAATGGTCCATGTCCCGCCCTTTGCTAGTACTGATACTTCTCTATGAAGACTATTATCGGTAATATACAATTTGCTTATACACATGGGGAAATTTAATAAACAAATTTTGAATACAGGGGTCTGAAAGAAAGCATAATACGTGGGCAGCCGCTTGAAAAGCAGCAGACAATGGCGCAGTGGTTCGATGACTTAATGCTGGGCATAGAACGCAATGTTTCCAGCAAGAATAAAGAAAAGTAAATATGCACACTTATTTATTAAATACTACGATTTACCTAAATACGTATTATTCAAATTAATTTAAGATTCACACAAAATTTGTCAACATTTCGACGTGACGTAGTTAATCTCCCAAAAACATCGACTTATGGAGCAGGTAATAATATTTCCAAATTATGCATTATTATTATTTATTTATTTAATGCATTTTTTCCAGAAAATGCATACCAGGTGTACACAGAAACAAGCTATTCAATATCGGTGTAATAGGCGGGATACAATAACAAGCTGCTTCCCCACTGGTGTTACCTGCCAACTACCGTCATTATAAATTTTCCAGAGTTATTATTAATTTTTTATTATGTACTGCGTCTGAACAATGTATAGATAAGAAAATAAATAATTTTTAACATCTCTGAGCAACATACGTATCGACAACAAATGTTAAATAAAAGAAAATATATATTTTAAAAGTATTAGTTATTTTTAAATTCAATTAATTAACAAATCGATTAGTCAACGACACCAAAAAGTTGTTATGGAAACTAATGAGCTATGTGATTTGAATTTTGCATATCAAACATCGATAAGTATCGACTGACATTTTTTGCAGCCCTACCGCGAAGTACATATGCTGTTTGATAAAACTCGCGTAAAGTGGATTCTAATATGTTTAAACAATCTTTTAAGTATTATAAGCAGAAAACACCGCTGCCCGATCTACAGGATGTAATTGATTTAGATTCATATGGAGATAATCCCGGTATCGCTGCTCGACCATGGTTCACTGTGAGTAAAATAGTTGGCTATCATATTTTGCTGCTAAGGCATGAATGAATGTATGTTTAACTGTCCATCATACATAGCTGGTAAATCCCATGAGCATCTGTGAATTGAACAAAAATAAGGCTGCAGAGCTAGCACTACCTGTTGGTTTGAAACCAACGCACGCATGGCAGTGTTATACGCTAATGCAACATCCTGGCCTGATTGTCATACGGAATCCATTTATGGCCTTGGGCCAGCGTTATTGGATGAGTCGCTGTCTACGTGACTATCCGCAGAAACCAAACATATCCAACTTGGATGCAAATCCTGCAATGGCAGATTTTTCAACGGACTGGTGGATGGAGCTGCAGCGTTCTACGGACAAGCAAGCAAAACAACGTATTAAAACTTCTATGCGTTGGACGACATTGGGCTATCACCACAATTGGGATACCAAGGTGTACGATGAGGCAATGCACAACAAATTTCCAGATGATTTAAAAGCTCTATGCCAATTCTTTTCACTTGCCATTGGATTTGCCAATTATGAGCCACAGGCTGCTATTGTCAATTACTATCCAATTGGTACTACTTTATCTGGGCACACAGATCATTCGGAGTTGAACCTCAAAGCTCCCTTGTTTTCCTTTAGGTAGTATTCCATGCGTACACTAACATTCACACACATATGCTATTAACCCGCTTGCAGTTTTGGACAAGCTGCTATATTTCTTATAGGCGGCACCACCGTAGACGAAAAGCCCTCAGCGCTGTTTCTTCGTAGTGGAGACGTTTTAGTCATGTCGGAACAGTCCAGACTCTGCTATCACGCAGTTCCACGCATCCTACCAACGGACTTAAAGCCCTGGAATGACTGTCTACCACCAACCAAAGATGATGATAAGGCTGTAGGACATTGCATGGATACCGTGTTGTACAGCAATGTTTATGACGATCAATTTTGGCTGCCATTTGAGGACTATATAACTGACTCGCGTATCAATGTAAATGTTCGTCAAGTACTAGAATTTGGCAAAACCGAATTTAAATAACTCATAAATCGAATGTGTGTATGTGTCTATATTTATATATTTCTGTGTGCCTATATTATATATGTATATATGTCTATATTTAACCAGCAAAGCGTAAAGGTTGTGACTACAGTTTAGGAAATATGTATACAAAATTTTTTTTTACTACCAATCATAACTTGATTAGTAGAGGCTATATTCTAGTTGGGCAGCATCGAATGTGACCTCAAAGTTATTATTTAGTATTAAATTATTTTTAGTATATATATTTTGGAATATATTGTATTTATTAAAAAACAATTTTTTGTTTTTATATTTTACTTGTCACGAAGTAATCCCTTGAAATTTACCAAAGTCATGCAAATATAAGCTGGATATGTGTATGTACAAAATAACTCGTGTTTTTATTCAAATTTTATTAACTGGGGTGAGAGCTTCAACAAGGATATACATATGGGATATGTGAAGAACGCATTTAGAATCGAATTTGGTTTAGCATTGGATCAGAAACAATAAATATGTCTTGGTGTGTCGCTGACGAATATAATCGATGTAAAAAAATAATGTATTTATATATGTACAATACAATGTAGAATATTAGGCTTTTATCGTTTATATTAAAATATAATTTTTCTCTGTTTTGTACGTCTCCAACTCCGTATACATACTATGATACACATGTAAAAACTCTACTCATTCGAAAAAGTAACTTGTTTTTTTTTTTTTGTGAGCACTGAAGGTACGAAATTACAAATTCTACTTCTGCTTCTCGAAATTCAAAGAACGTGGCGCCAACGCGAAATTCTCTAGGCATGCATAGGCCTGTGCTTCCATAAAAAGTTGATCTTTGGTTTTGCCGCAAGCCACTTTAGCCCACTTCGGATCGAGCAATTGACGATCGTTTGACAGATTGCGCAATTTATGACAATATGGACGATTCTCTTTCTTGCCCTCATCGAAGAGCATACCCTGGTCATTGCACAATGAGTCCTTGATGAAATTACTTGGTGAGAATGGTGCAATCGATTGGCTCGATGTAAGAAACTTGCTCGGTGTCTCTGTCTCAAACGGCTGAACTTTCTTCCCATACGGCACAAAGTTGTTGCGCCAATCGGACAGCAACGATTTCCGTGCTCGCTTTGGTGCCGGAGACTGTGATCGGAGACTGCTGGAATGCTCGGACAAATTGCGACGTTCTAGATTCTCATCACCGCCGCCTTGACTGTAGTTCGCTTCAGATTCTGACATCCTCTCCTCATGCAAGATCTCAGCAAGATCCTCTGCCAGACTGGATGGGCTAGACGGTATAAGAGCGCGACCATTATGCTTTTTACCAAATGCAGCAAGCGCATTTTTAAATGGAGTCGGCGTGCGTGGACCAATTAAGCCTAAAATAAAACAACAAATTAATATGTATGTATAATATATTGGTTGCATTTCGCTTACTCTTATGCGGCGTTTCAATTGACGAGGTCTCCAGCTCCTTTTTGATTTCCATGCCAACGCGATTGTATACTTTTTGAACTGGCGTGCTGGCTCGCAGATTCATATCCTCGAATGTCGTTAGACAGGGTGATTTTAAGAATTGACTGGGCGAAAACGGTAACGTTTTGATGGGTGTTATTACTGGTGAATCTGGAATTTTTGGCTTAACATCAACAGTTGGGTCGTTGTTGTCAGCATCAAGCGATTGCAATGTTGTATCTGGCATTTGTTTGCGGGCGCGTTTAAGTATATTCGGCGTTGGCCTGCTGAGCTTCATATCTTGTGTATACTGTATTGTAGGTAAAGCTAGCGAGGATACACTACTCTGCAGATTAGAAAGCACAGCTCTACTGACATCAACTGATGAATCTTGTGATCTTGAAGAAGAATCGCATGCAAGCTCTTGCAAGTCAAGCTGATGCACAACTGATTCGATGCTAGGTGCTTTTGGATTGGAATTATTAGAGCCATTTATGGTAATTGGTTTGCACTTGGGCTGTAGCCCACTATTGTTCATGCTGGCACCGGCTTTAATTAGCGATATAAGATGAGTGCGTGAACTCTTTAAATCGCCACCAGTTGATGTTCCACCGCAAGAGCGCTCGGCATCGTATTTGCGTCTCATTGTGGAGTTCCAATGATTTTTGATCGCATTATCCGTGCGTCCCGGCAGCAGCTTTGCTATTTTGGCCCACTGATTGCCTAGTTTCATGTGTGCATTGTATATAATTTTATCCTCTTCCTCAGTCCAGGCGGTTTTTTTTATGTTCGGATTGAGATGGTTGTGCCAACGTTCGCGACATTGTTTGCCTATGCGTCCATTAAGAAAGCGCGCTATGAGCGTCCATTTTTTGGGGCCAAAGCGACGCACCAGCTCTATAACTTTCTCATCCTCATCACGTGTCCAGGGTCCCTTGATAAGCTCGGGATTTAAGACCTTCGCCCAACGCTGCTGCACTTGCTGCTCCAGACGATCTTTAAAATGTGGCCCAATAAAATCCCATTTTTCACCGTGTTTTTCCACCAACGACTTGAGCAATATATCCTCCGATTTAGACCAGCGTTTACCAAAGCCATAGTTCACCCCAGAGCCAGTTGCTGCTGCTGTTTTTGTTTGTGTCTGCAATGGTAAGGCATCTGAGCTGCTACCGCCTTCTCTTTGTACTGTGGGAGCATCATGATCGTAAGCACTACGGCTATCCTCATTGTCCTGATCGGAATATTCAGATGCATCCGATGCTTCAGATCCAATATCATCCAAGTCAGTATCAGCCAGTTTGTTCGTCATATTCTTTAAGAAATAAGCTCCTCTGTTAATCAATTTTAGGCACTCTTCGTGGCGAGCAAAAGTGAAAGATTTCAGGTTTCACCTTGGCAGGATGTATATAATAATGAACGCTGCCCTTACAATATAAGCACTTCTCCAAACTTTCTATATGTCTTTTGAATGTATAGTGTGCGCAAATATCACTAAATAATGTTGAAGAAAACCTCTCTTTACAAGTTAAGCATTGCAAGACGTCGACGGCTTGCCTATCAGATCGCAATAATGGGTGTGTCGCATCACTTTCAGTGCAGCCGGGGTCAGTTGTAGCTTCTCCAGAACGTTCACTTGTTAATTTGAAATTATTCGACTGCTGTTTTGCATTCAAATGATCATCCATTTAACTGAAGAATACATTTGAATATTAACATGGCACTGGTTTTGTTGCTATATTGCGCATGTGTTTCCAAACACACATTTAATTAGTTTATTTAGATCTCGTTTTGTATTTTACACAAACACAGAATTCATGTGTAACTTTGATTTCGTATATTTGCGTAACTTTCTCGATTATGTGCTGCCCTTAAAAGAGTGAATAATTTCTTTTATTGTTTAATATTAATATTTTTTAGACTACAAGTGATAAATTTGGTTTTAACTGATTGTTGCGGCGTCGATTATTTTTTTACTATCGAGCTCATGGCTTTATTGAGCTACCACTCTTTATATAGCAACGTAATTTTGTTCCAATGGAATTGAAACGATACGGTCGGTTGATATATTTGCCGATTACACCGATACTTTAGGATTGTAAGTTACCATTTAAACAGCTTTTTATTTTCTTATTGTATAACCCAAGATTTTATGTAAAATGATTAAAAATAATATGAAGACTAATTAACGAAATCAGAAGACAAAACGAGAATGACATTGGGGTCTTAATCGAGAGCCGTCTTTTCGCGTTGTTCACCCATTTTAAAATATCCCGAGTTCCTATTTTACTGATAAAATCTTTTATGATTTTATATAAATAAGACGTTATATTTGACTTTTGATAGCATGATATTCTAATTTTATCTTTTATTAAGTATTTTAATTTTTCGGTATCGAAATTCGATTAAAGTGCTAAATCGATATGACGCTGTATAATCAATATTTAAGATCCCAAAGCAAGCCTGGGCATAAATAATATCGAAAGCCAGATATTAGTATGGTCATCGATAGTAGTTTCACGATAGTTTTTAGTCTGCAGCCTATTTTCGTGAAAATTCAATTTTCATACAAATAAAAATATAAAAAATTGATAATTTGAATAAACAAGTGAATGGAGTGGCTAGTGACGTATGACATATAAAGCTTGAACTATGCGCAATAAGTGTTGTCCAAATGGTGAAGTTTGTTTTGAAGAATAAGTGTTAATATTTTCTTGCAAGTGTCAACAATATGTGTGGGCGGTACAAAAAAATAAGAAGTTCTTACCATGAGCACTAAAAAACATACAAACACACATATTTATGTAAAAATAGATGCTAACGTATGTAAGTGCTTGAAGAAGAAAAAAGAAAAATTATGATTTTTCACTTATACCCCATTTACATACATGCATACATAAGTACATACATATGCATGTATGACTGCTGTTATGTCTGCATATATGTATGTATGTACATCTGATACACATCTGTTTACTCAAGTGCAAACATACATATACATTTGCATATAGAACATAAGTTGATAATTATTTGTCACTATTTTTTTTTATAATTTTTTGTTCTTGTGCAGAAGTTTTCATGCGTTTACATATGCGCAAGTGCATAAACAAAAAAAGTATATACGTATGTATATATACATTTTCAATGGCACGATGAATACTTCATACATATATGTACATACATGCAGTATGTGTGTAGATATTTATGCACAGGAGCATTAATTGTAACTATGGATGTGGATATATGTACGTATGCATGTATATACATATATGTATATGCACCCTATGTGTGTGTGTGTGTGTATGTGTATGTGTGTAATTTGAGTGAAATCAAAGCGAGTGTCGACAGTGCAGACGCATTTTAAAATATATAGGTCATGTTTTAGTCAAATTCAATAATAATAAAATTGGATTAATTAGATTTGAACTTGTTCCAATTGGAGCCCAGTGATTTCCAATTGCTTTTTGATTGACAATAATATGCAAATATTGTGCATTTCGTTTTTTTAATAGGGACTTCATGGACAGCAGCATTCGATATTTTACGTATCGCTGAATCCATTGGGGATTGACGAAATCGCGGATATTTAAAGCCCATTTGCCAAAAGTAATCCAGCAAAATGGGCGCAAATACCTCCAACGGTGGATATCCAATGGCAGGTGCTGAGCACGCAGCTGGCAGTGAAAATTGCACGGGCTCAGTATCTGTGCTGCTGCCAACTAGTACGACTAATGTGTCCACAGCAGCGGGCTCAACTGGCAGCGGTGGCGGACCTGGTGGCAACAACAGTGGCAGTGGAGCAACAAGTCTTGCATTTAACGGTGTGCACTTTCATCGAGATCAGCGGCGGAAGCGCGTAACGGGATTTGCGACGCTAAAGCGTAAATTCATACGTCGTCGACGTTCATCCAAAGCCTGTGATCATGCACGTGTCCTACGTGACTTTGTCTCAGACTGGACACCGCTTGAATTGGCTGCACTTTGCGAGGAGTTTGAAGCATTGGCAGCTTTACGGGATTTATCGGTAAGTAAACGGCAATTATGTTTTTATGTTTATGCTTCATATCTCCATATGCTATATATCGATGCTCAGTAACATGCATAATCCTTGCATCTTTGCAGGTACAAGCAGAACTGGCGCGACCACCAGCCACAACATACAAACAGGATTTAGCTGCGTTATATGACTTGAATGTCTGTACCGATTGCGATTTAGTATTTCGAGGCACCGTCTTTCCGGTACATCGTTCCATATTGTCATCACGTTGTACATATTTTCGTGATCTGCTGTCGGGCTGTCCCGGCTATGGCGCACGCATTTGCTTGGAACTGCCCACATCCCCAATTGATGTGCAATTGTTTTCATCGTTGCTACGCTATCTATACACCGGTGATCTTTGTCCACACGATCCGACTATAAACATTAATTTGCTGCGCCAGCTGGGCGAAGATTTTGGTGCTCCCAATCCGCTAGAGCACGATCTAAGATATTTATTGGAAACAGGCGATTATGCAGACGCTGCCCTCGTATTTACAGCCGAGGCCGGCAACGATTATCTGCGCCAAGATTCTGGCAACTCTGAGTATGGCTTTCGGCCAAAACTTGAGCTTCCATGTCATAAAGCGATACTGAGCGCACGCTCACCATTTTTCCGTAATCTCATTGCCCGCCGCACGCGCAACATTGATGAATATGTTGAACGCTCCATACATGTGCCCACGCGCATTGTGCTCGACGAGCTGGTCATACCAAAAAGATATGCACGCGTGCTACTCCATGCCATATACTTGGATACTGTTGACCTGGCGCTCATTATGCGTGGCGCTGGCTCTGGCACTGCGGCAGGTTCGTTGGGTGAAGTGCACGCATTAACCAATACTGGTCGCGTTCGACCCACCACCATTGAGGAGGCCATGGAACTCTATCAGATCGGCCGCTTTCTCGAACTGGACATTTTGGCGCAAGGCTGTGAAGATTTAATACTCGAGTGGCTATCACTGGACACGCTATCAATGGTACTCAAATGGGGCTGTCAGCCACATGGCTCCGCCTGGGTCTTCCGCCAGGCCTGCCAATACTTGAGAGAAGAGTTCGCAGCGGTTAGCGCCTCGCCAGTGCTAAATCAGTTGGACAAAGGGCAGCTAATTCACATTTTGCACAGCAACTTTTTGCAAGCCTCGGAGCTGGAGGTGCTGCAGGCAGTTCTTAAATGGGGCGAACAAGAACTCATACGCCGCATGGAGGATCGCGAGCCAAATCTATTATCGCATACAGCGCACTCGGTGTCACGCAAGGGGATCAAGAAGCGCGACCTGAGCGATGTGGAGTTGCGTGAAATATTGTCGGAGCTGTTGCCTTTAGTGCGCATGGATCATGTGCTGCCACCGAATAGCGATATACTCTGCCAGGCGATACGTCGTGGCCTGGTGAGCACACCACCCTCGCACATGATTGGTGATGAGCGTGAGAACCTGCGCGTCAACGCTTGGATACGCGGTGGCAAGAATCAAGGGCTCTTTGTGCGTCCGCGTCTCTTTATGCCCTACTACGAGGAAGTGAAGGCCTTGCTAGAGGATCGCATGGCCTCGTCGCACCATCAAGTGGAGCTCATGCGCATGCGGCGGCCCAAGCATTTCCCCGACATTCCCGATACCCTTTATATGGTATCGCGCATGAATGCTGTGGCCGCCGCTCAGCACGGCGGCGTTGGCAGCTCACACGAGGCGGAGCAGCAGGGAAATGAGCCCATAGCCATACCACCACCAGATAGCCATACGCTGGCCGCAATGCGTAAGCGCGAGCACAAGCTACGCCAATCGCCCATGTGTCAAAGAGCTTTGTTGTTGCCCTTGTCGGCCAAGCATGAGATCGACAGGCAAATACGTCTGCGTGTTGTCAGAGAGTTCAATCTGCCGGATGAAGTATCCAAGCTGCTGGATAATACACAGCTGCGGAACCAAACAGGCGCTAGCGTCGGTGGCGTTGGCACAGGCGGCGGCGGCGTCGGCGGCATCAACGAGGAATGCTCCACGGGCGTACCAACGACAACTTCCCAAACCGAGAACTGTCTATTGGATGATGAGAATCAAAGTCCGCCACCATCACCAGCGGCCGCTGGTTCTGCGCGGCATACCACAGTGGGTGCTTCGTTTCTGTCGACCTCATCCATGGCCTCGTCAACATCATCCATGTGCGGCACAGACGGCGTGCAGCCGTGCTATAGTCAAAATTTAACATTTCCACGTCAGCATCCAAGCGGTTTGCTTGGTGTAACCAATCTGTTCACAGGCAGCTCCGGTTCTGGCTTGCAGTCAAGCTATGCACGACTCTCGGCTTCAGTGCACCATCGCAACGAATTGCCCGCCTTGATCACTGAAGGTGATTTTCGTTTTCCGCACGGCAATGCTTTGAATATGGGCGCTCAAGGTGCCGGTGCCTGTGGCCTAGACACGGGCAACGGACATCTATCGGATATGATGCCAGATGTGGCCATGGCAACGGCCTCTTTGGGGCAACTACATCTCAATGCAGGCGTGAGCAGCGCTGCCAGCAGCAATCAGCCCAATGGCAGCAACAGCGACATGTCCGAGAGTCTGCAGCTTGATTTGGGCGATGGCCCAACTCCGCATATAATTAACAATGCGCCGGGCATAGTATCTTTTCGCAATTTACAGGCAAGCGCAAACTTCAGTTCACCCAACCATATTCATTTTGCATTTATTTATAAATAACATTTTTTTATTGCAGCAGTACCAAATGCCGCAGAGCAACTATCATCGTATGATGCAACAGCGCTCAAACTCACCGTTTGATATATTACGCCAAGAACAGCATTCGCCCGATCCTCAACCGCCCTCAGCAGGATCATACAATTCCGGGCCACCTAGATTTTTATAGAGGCTGCAAGTTGCTCCCGACCAGGGGCTTTATTTTAGCACGCCTTTCTAAACACTCACACACAGACACACACACTCAGACACACAAAACAAAATTAAATTAATATTTCAAAAATAAAATTCTTAGAAATTAGATAAATTAAATACAAAATAATGTAAGTAGCGTGCAAATATTAAGTTGCAACAAAGAAAAAAACAAAAACGAATAATTACCTTCGCAAAAAAAGAAAACAAAACAAAACAAATATACATATACACTTTACATCCAATGACTTGTTAATCTCAATACTCTTTTCATGCAAGTGGGTCAAAACCGAAGTAGGGGTATGCCTCAAACTGATTGTGAATTGGCCTATGGATAAATAAATGTGTAATTATAATCGTTTTGGGCATACGCCTTATATTCATGTGCTAAACTAAAATATCAATAGTAACCGACGCAAACGCTAGTTTTCTGTACACTTTTGGTTTTTATATTATATTATTTTCTCTTTAGCCAAGCCCAACAAGTACAATTTAACATTCCTCATTTTCTTAATTTCAAATTAAATGCCATTTACATATATGAAGTTACTGCAGAGATCAAAATTAAATCAACATAATTAATAGTTATTATTAAGCTTATGCAAAAGACTTAAATTTCAATGAGACGAAAAATTAAACAAAAGTTATTTAAAAAGAGACATTTGAAATCTATTAAGCATTTAAGTTTCCTTATTGAATTCAGCTAAAGGAATATTGCGAGTTTGCACAAATAAAATAAAAATAAGTTATTGAATGTACTCGACAATACCTTTTAAATTCAAACTTCAATATTGTATTGTTTCTGCTTCATCATCCAATAACAGTAATAATATACTTACATACATATAAAGTCGACGTTGTTCAATCTTGTAAATGGGCCAAAAACGATTTCTCTTTTTCGTCCAAAGATAGCTATAACAAAATTAAATTATAATAAACATTAAGCAAATAAGGACTTGCGAGACTTGTTTTTAGCTTATAAACTATTGGCATTGCTACCTTAGTCCGAGTTAATCAAATTTCGTGAGTCGACAATGAGTTCTCTCTGTTCTCTCATTCAATTTAAACCAATGTACATTAATATCGATGTGAAGCTCCTGAAAGCAGTACTATCCCGAAACTCCCGATAATTGAGGGTTATAAAACATCCATAGTAAAAGGAACTACAAAATAATCAATTTGCAAATCGTCGTCTATGTAAAGCGCAGTAACTCCGGAATTAGAGAGAGTGCACAATAGACCTCTCTCAGTAATAATAAAAATAAAAAAAAATTGTAAAAAAAAATACAAAGCAAATAAATAATGTACCAAATTAAATTATTTAAGTTGATAAATGAACGTTGCGATACAAAAGATAAATAAATAATACAAATTATTTGAATGAATTGAAAATAAAAACAATGAAAATTAAAAAATTGTGCTTATCCTCTTCTTCTACCTTTCTTGTTTGTAGTGGGATATGTCCTCAAAAATTTGGATCGACTACGATAATTATACGCTTTGATAAATATATGGCCAGTAGTAGTTTCCAAACTACTTTCGTATCATTTGAGTATTGCTCTGACTACATCGCTCTAAATGTTTTTGAGGGAAAAAGAGAAAGCAAGAAAGAAAGAGAGAGAGAGAGCGATAGAGAGCACCGAAATGAGCAGGCAAGAATTATATAGCAACAGTCACCAGGTGCCAGGATAAATGATACAGCTATACGTTGTTTAATTTTCACTTCCGTAATGCTGGTATATACATACTTACATATATGTACATTTGTATATGTATATGTGCAGGCATAAATATATATGTATCAATGTGTATATAAAGATGCATGGGCCTCATATACTTTCTTATATCGCCATCAATTACATGAATAGCTTGTTACTTAACTGCTAAGCTAAAATAAGCAGGTAACATGCATTCGGCTTTGAGTTATACGTTTTCTTACAATATGTATGTATATGTAAAATAAAACTTCGTTACTTTAACTGTCTGTTAATCAGTGTTGAAAATTTTGTAAATGAAAAGGAATGGAAATTGGATAAAATATTTACAAGCTTCATTATTTTTAATTTTACATTACAAGCTTTTTTAAAAACGTCGTAAACAAAATTATATAATAAAAAGGCATGTAAGAAATCGATCAATATAAAGGTATTTAATTTTATTTTTATAATGATTTATTTAAGGAAGGTTTTATTATTTTTAATTATAATACTATCAAAAAATTTAAAATAATTTTGTAAGGAAATAATATTTGAATACAACGAAAATGTTCTTAAGTTCCATAATTTACGCTCGTATGCTTATGTGCCAATCGAAATTAATGTATCGTTATTTCTTGTATATGCAACCTGGCCACACCTAGAGTCAAGGCTGTGATAAATAGGCTGATTTTAACCGAAGTATATGTAAAAATTGGTTAATATCTGGTTTTACTTTTAATAAAAATGTTACATTGTCAGTAAACATCATCTGGAATGACGCGAGCAGAATAAAAATTTAAAAACATAATGGTGAATTTGCTTAAAAATGTACTCAAAAATACCAATACATTAAGCATATCGGTACTCCCGAAATACTATCGATATTTTGAAAATTGTGAGTACTCGATATGGATTTTCTTTTCTCTCGCTCGCGCTTACTAAACACTTTGTAATGCTGCACTGCTCGCACGAGCTTCAAACAATAAAATTAGTTCTAGTTGTGCTGCTCACACTTTATTATTCTGGAACGCTCTGACCAATCAGAATCTTCTTATTAGTGTACTGCTTGCACACTATATTGTGGATAATAAATGAAAATTCCGGCACATACGGTATTTATACTAAGCTTAGATTCAAAAATCTGACTCTCGATTTTATTGCTTGCAAACGTTTGCAAGCAATAAAAATAAATACAAAAATAGCTAAAATTCATTAAAGTCAAATATTTAATAAAGTAAAAAGCGTTAGAACTTTTTGAGATATATTTGTTTTCATTTTAGCTTAAGAGATTGTTATTGTTTATGTAGAATTAGTAAGAAAAATACAGATTTTGTTCGATAGTTGATCGATGTTTTTCCCCAGCCCTGCTCGATATATAATCGATATTTGAAATGCATACCTGAACGCTTGTAGGTGTTGGCTGCCAATTGTAGAGTGCAAATGAGAAGTTGTGGTGAGTTTGGCATGCAGTGAAAATCGTCGGATCTGCTGGCGATTAGTTGACAATTATCAATATCTATATTAATAAATAAATAGCTTTTATTATAAAGCCGATTGCAGTGTATACGGATCTTATGTATGATAATGTATATACTCCAGTGAAGATACAGACAAATTTGCGAAGCGACCGCTAGGTATGTGTGTGAGTGGATGTGGTTCTGTGTGTATGTGTACTAATAATGCGTTTAATATATGTATGCATACATATATAAATGTATATGTATGCATGTGTACATATTCTTTTTTTTATTTAAATCACATTGAAACAATTTAGCATGTTGAAAAAACATACAATGTGTTTATTGATAAACAATTTGCGTGCTAGTGTTAAAATGTAAAGTGAACAATCCGGTGCGGGTGCGGAAAAGTTAAAATAAGTGTAATCCTAAGTAATATTTTAGTATTTAAAATTGATTTTTCCCTTTTATTTCTCTCTCGCTCTTTGTCTATTTCATGGAACGTCACTTTGCGTTGGTGCAAACGGGATAACCGGCGCATTCACATTACTTGCCTGCTATATAATTCGAACCTGTTTTCGCGCACATACATCTACAATATGGTTGTACTGCTCGCTCCGATTAGTTTCACTGCTATTAACATCGGTGGTGCGAAAATTGCAATTTTGGTGTACCAAAAAAAGCAAATTGAGCCGAGCCATCTAGGAAAAGGCAACGGACCAAACGGGGAGCATACAAGATCAAAAGGGAAAAATTATTGTTTCAAACGCTGCAATTAAAACATCAAGCCTAAAGTTCAAATACTTAAAGGCCGCTGTGCAAATTCCAAGTGTGACTAGTAGTGCTTAAAAAAAGTCTAAATCTAAAGCTAATTGCTGCTTAAATGACGAACAATTGACAATTAAAAAAAGAGTCAAAAAAAAAGGAGAATTCACCGTATTCACCGTCATCCAACCAAAAATCTACGAAACGAATATATACAAATAAAAGAGGTCACCAAAAAAAAAAAAAAAAAAAAGCAAAAATTGTTATAAAAAAGTCACACAGCTTTATATTCTACGAGACCACAGAACCAAAGAAAACAAAGAGAACAGACCTCCCAGGCGCACAGAAGTTGTGTGTTTAGAAAATTTTGCACAAAAACCCCAAGTGAAAACTCATAAAACTTCCGTATTTGCTAAAGTCGGCTGGAAAAAACACATATATAAACATATATATATATATAAAATTTATACGGGCCGCTTATATGTTTAAATCGTCAACCTGCGGAATTTACTCGCGTTAACAAAGGCGGTAGCAATCAAAATATTTTAAAAGTGAGTTGAACTTTGTAAATATTTGTAATTGTTTTAATTTTGTGATAACACTGTTTTATTTATTTATATTATTAGCTTTGAAAGCACGAATTGCCACGTCGAAGCAGGAGCCGCTGCGACTCAGTGAGAGGACAGACAGACACGCGAAGAGCGAGCGAGAGTGAGTGAGAGAGCGCAAGCGAAACGAAGAAAATTATTAGAAGCAAAGCAAGAAAGGAAGGAGCCAGACTCTTTGGAAATATAAGATGAATGAGCTAGACAGTCTCAGACAAGAAGCGGAATCTCTTAAGAATGCCATTCGAGATGCACGAAAGGCGGCATGCGACACGTCCCTATTGCAGGCGGCATCAACACTGGAACCAATTGGCCGCATACAAATGCGCACACGCCGTACACTGCGCGGTCATTTGGCCAAAATCTATGCCATGCATTGGGGCAATGACTCCAGGAATTTAGTTTCGGCCTCACAGGATGGTAAACTGATCGTCTGGGATTCGCATACCACAAACAAAGTGCATGCCATACCGCTGCGCTCGTCCTGGGTGATGACATGCGCATACGCTCCATCGGGAAGCTATGTGGCCTGCGGTGGCCTCGATAATATGTGTTCAATCTATAACCTAAAAACGCGCGAGGGTAATGTGCGTGTGTCCCGCGAGCTGCCCGGCCATGGCGGCTATCTGTCATGTTGCCGTTTCCTGGACGACAATCAAATTGTGACCAGCTCAGGTGATATGTCGTGCGGTCTATGGGACATCGAAACCGGCTTACAGGTCACCTCATTTCTGGGACATACGGGAGATGTGATGGCTCTATCTCTTGCACCCCAATGTAAAACATTTGTATCCGGCGCCTGCGATGCATCCGCCAAATTGTGGGATATACGAGAAGGTGTATGCAAGCAAACGTTCCCTGGCCACGAGTCTGATATCAATGCTGTCACCTTCTTCCCCAATGGACAAGCGTTTGCGACAGGGTCCGATGATGCCACCTGCCGTCTCTTCGATATACGCGCCGATCAAGAGTTGGCCATGTATTCGCATGACAACATCATATGCGGCATCACCTCCGTTGCGTTCTCAAAAAGTGGACGCCTCTTACTAGCGGGCTATGATGATTTCAACTGCAATGTCTGGGACACAATGAAGGCAGAGCGCTCCGGCATCTTGGCTGGCCACGATAATCGCGTCTCATGTCTGGGCGTCACCGAGAACGGCATGGCAGTGGCAACAGGATCGTGGGACTCGTTCTTGCGCGTGTGGAACTAAGCTCGCTCTTGGTCCTTGGCACAAATATGCGTATTCATGGGCAGAAGAGCAGCAGAAGTAAAATATAATAGATGAAGAAGCAAAAATATAAGAAGGGTAGGGTCAACGTGATGGTGGTTGCACGTAGTCAGCGTTTAAGCAGCAGCAGCGGCAGCAACGTCGGCGGCAGCAGCAGCGACAATAACAACAGCAACAACACGACATCCCCCGTTTATGATGGGTTTAGAATTACACACATATGTCGCACCACACAAAACATCATCATCATTGTGCTTTGGTGTCAATGGTTCCTCGTTACTGTTGTTTGTCTATAAAACAGGGACGCATAGCATACATTTATTAAACAAATACAACAAAACAAAAAAAAAAAACAAAATACAACATAAATTAAAAAAACGTTTGGCGCCCCACAATGAATAACAGCAGCGATTATAAAGAAGAAACAAATATATATAAATATATATATATATGTATATATATATTTATATATATATATATATATGTATATGTATATGGAAAAAACGACGTTGACTGCAACGTAGACCACAGCAAAACAAGAACTTTATATACAAAAAAATTATTTATATTACTATATACTTATTATACTTATACAACCAACCAAAATCACAACCACAGAGACATACAACGGCATACATACAACTACACACACACACACACATACGCGAATAAAACCACACACACACGCAAGTATATTATTATATTATTAGTGTAAATGAAACAATTTATGCAGAACAAACAAACAAACCAACATACGTCTCGCATACGTCAGTTGTTTAGTCAGAAATTGCAGTAAGTCAGACAAGAGAGCGAGAGCGGCAGATAGAGAGAGCTTCATATACTACATACATACATACATACATACATATACATTTATACCTACATAGTAAAGTGCACCACACGTTATTACTATGATAGCACCAGCACAAAAACAAAACAAAACAAAACAAACAAAAACAAGAACAACAACAGCAGCAGCAGCAACAGCATAAATATATATTATATATGATGGTGATTAAACTGGTAAAGCGCATTGAATGCGGTTGATGCGTCAGTCAGTCTTAATCGTCAGATTTCAAAATCCTTACATGCATGTATGTGTGCATGTGTGTGTGTGTGTGTGTGTGACTTCATCTGCATACACGCATACATACATCATACAAACAAACGCACACATAAACACGCACACACAAACAAACAAACACACACACACATAAACACGATTACAAGTTGGTCTTAATGAAGCAAAGTCAAATAAAATTGAGGCATTTACAAAAATAAATAAAAACAAAATGAAAAAAAAAACAAAATAAAAAAAAACAAATTTAGAAAATAAACAGCAACTAAATATTGCGTAAATTACAAAAAAAAAAAAAACTTAATGTAATCCAGAAGAATAGAAAAACAAAAAAACCAACAAGTAAATCGAAAAACACAAACGGTAAACTTTATAAAACATTTTTCTTATTACGTTTAAGTCCTTAATTTATATACAAGCAAAAAATAAGAATGATTTAAATAACATACTTATTAGTGAAAATAAAACTATTTACATATTAATTGAATGCCATATAAGCTACAATAATAAATGGAAAAAAACAAAAAATTAACTAAACCTAAAAAAATTTATAAATGTTTAACGAAATCTTAACATATAGACTAACA
The DNA here is from genome assembly GCF_011750605.1 of Drosophila busckii. Taxonomy (NCBI): domain Eukaryota; kingdom Metazoa; phylum Arthropoda; class Insecta; order Diptera; family Drosophilidae; genus Drosophila; species Drosophila busckii. The sequence continues at coordinate 6,173,775 of NC_046608.1, read as the reverse complement.
GAAGTAACGATCGCGAAAGTTCAACAACACTCACAGCATGGATATATAAACAAGTATATATGATGACATCTCTCGTGTATGAAAATATATATTTTGTATTTATTGTCGCTGGCACATAAAAACAATTTATCAATCGTTACAGGATAAGTGTATTCGAAAGATCTGCAACTAGGCTCCATACCATACAAGTGGAATGGTTTGCAATTTATAATTATATAGTTTTTGTTATAGGCTTTTCTTTGTCTTTGTTATCTCTTTGTCTTTTTGTTTCTTTTGTTGTTGGCTATAAGACAGGACTATCTAAATTAATTACAACAAGCTCTTAAACATAAATAATATACTATCATCTATAACTACTTGTGCATTATTTTGCAAAACAAACGCGCAAAAAACCAAAACAACTGAAAAACTAGTACTTCTTGCTAATCGTATATATATGTATATAAATATATATATATATTTATATATATATCTATATGTATATCGTACATCTATCTGTATGTATGTAAGCCGCATTTCCTTCCGTAACTTATTTTATATACTACTTGTATTATTTAACAACAAGAACAAAAACAACATAAGAAAGCTGGTGCACACCAAAACATAAACTTTGGCTTTTCCTAAGCGTGTTGGTGTGAGCATATATATTAGTATTGTTTTTAATATTTAAAAGTACACAATATATAGTTACGCATAGCTAAACCTCATACTATGGCAAAAAAAATAAAGAAAACCAAAAAAAAATTTATAATGATCATAGTCCTGCCTTGACCTAAGCTATAAACATAACATTTCAACAAATATGAACACAATTTAATTTGTTTTCGAATATAAAACGTGCGCTGTGCTAAAGTTTCTGACCCAATTTTTTTTTTTTTTTTTGTTATCATTTTGTTGTTAATTTCTGTATGGAAAGCAAGCCTAAAATTAAAGAAAATAAAAAAATCATTGTGCAGTGTGTATGCTATTTATCATATATTTCAAATTATGTAAAAATCAAGTTGATCAACAAGAGCGTGCAAATTAATAATAATGTTAAACGACATGTAACGCTATTCGCAATTTAATTTTTATTTTTTGTTGTTGTGGGGTCGCGCAGCAAACAATTTAATAAATTGTGTTTCTTTATCCGGAATCCTTTCATATGCATACACATACATACATATACGATGCGTATATTTATATACAAATAAAAAACAAAAAAAAAAATGAAAGAAAGAAAAGAAAACACACACATGTAAATGTAAAGCTCTAAACGTACATATACATGAAATATACTTATACAAATACATACTTATTAAGTTTTTATATACATACATATATGCCACAAACAAAAAAATTCACGAATGCATGCATAACATACATACATACGTACGTACATACTTACGTACAACATTGATTATGATTTCTTATGTACAATTTATACCTAAATCAAAAGTAATAAATAAAATTAATGTCTGTAATTAGCTGAATTCATCAACAAAAAAAAAAAAACAAAACAAACAACTCAATAACCAGATGCTTATGGTATTATCAATAAAAAAAAAAACAAAAACAAATAGATAACGAAATTAAAAATACATGTTCATGTTAAAACAACATTAAAAAACAAAAAAAAAAAAGAAATACAAATTTTTTTGCTTACATACGTTTGTACACATGTATGTACCACTTATGTCAAATGCTTGAACTTGGCATTTACCAAAACAAGTGTAAGAATTTGATTTTCGTTAAGTAAAAGTGGAACCCATTTCTTAGCTGCTCGGGAGCTAGTTAATTAAGTTAGTATGTTGTCATTGATGATGATGGGCAGAATTGGGGACTTAAGATGTATGTGAAGTATGTAGGTATTTATAGCAATAAATTAACATCCCAAATACACTTACTCGTATGTATATGTAACAACAAACTAATTTTTACATTTTGTGAAATTGCTTAAAGGCTGGCGCCCTCTTTCATACTGTTCCATATGTAAGTACTGACATACAAATACAAATATACATATACATACATGTATGTATGTATGTTCATGCGTACTACTGTTGCTGTTCTAGAGGTTTCTTTGGTTTCGTAATGGGAACAAGTGACTAACAAGGCTACTATAAATTATAGTTGAAGGCGAGCCCATTGCTCCTAACATAAGTTTGTATGTACATATGTAATGATTGCAATGCACTTTCGTATGGGTCAACGTATGTATGTATGTATGTTTGTATGTACAGAGTACACGTAAAGTTTTATAAATGCTGATACAAGTTGTGCATTAAAAATTATGTATGAATAATCAACAGCCATGCACGCATACATACGTACATGTATAAGTAAACTCGAGTATAACAAATTTTGTTTAAATCTCAAATCAACTTTAATAAATTCATACAAACTATGCTACAATTTTGGCACTTTTTTTTTTGCAACTTGTATGCCAACCGGTTTAAGCAAATAAATGAAAAATTTATTGTACGGGTAAATTAAAAAAAAAATATATCACCGGTTGTCTTAAAGTTAATTGTAACTGAACTGGGCTAACGGCTAACCTTTGCTATGAATTTTGCGGTCGAATCAACTGAATTGGTAATTTGATTTACAAATCACAAATTCAAAAGCGGGGCGGATACTTAATATTCGTATACGTATTATTAAGTGTTAGATCTATAAAGAGTTGGGCGTAAGTAATGGCTACTAATGTGCAAATTTGAAGACTTCCATGCAGATGATATGATAAAGTAAACATTTATTGGCTTGGCTAAGAAAAATAAACAAACTAAAATGATGTTGCTAGCTCTAGCAGTCGTAACGGACAGCGTTAAAACATATCGATGTATGATCGGCTTACATATTAGTAAGAGTTTGTGTAATTAATCTGAAATCGATGATTTTTATTTTGAATATCAGTATATTTATCGAGCAGCATACTTTTCTCAAAGCTTATGTTAGTTTACAGAAGTTATCGATCTTGTCGATTCATTTGCTAAGGTTGGCACGAGATTAACTACTTATATGTAAATATCGATACTTGGATTTATATGCAACACTGCACTAAAACGAACAAGATCAAATTTCAAGTTTCTTCTGTGAATGAGTTTTTATTTGGATTACATTGAAACTTATTCACTTAAAAATTCAATTGCATGTAGGTATGTATAAAAACGTATATTATAAAAGGTCATAAAATTATAAAAACCAAATGCAATGCATGGTAAAGCTGTCTAGCTGACTGTAAAGAATGCATTGTTAATCATGTACTCCGTTTGCCACATTAACTGTTTTGATGACATACATACAAATGTTGGTATGCATACATACATTTGCATATACATAAGTATGTCTGTAACTACGTGTAAATGTAGTTTAACAAATAAACTCAAAGTTTCAAATTGTGAATAGTTTAATCTTATTAATTGTATGTTTTCTGATTAGAATTTACATATGTGTGTATGTTATCAGTGAAAGACTGGCCAAAGTGAATCATCTTGCATAAATTAAACAAAGAACAAAATAAACAATTATCACTTTTATGAAGCAATTAATATTGTTAGCTGACTTTTCAAGAGAGAAGGCGTGAGGGGTACATGAAAACTGTCAAATACATATAATGAAAAGTTTATTGAAAGGCCAGTAGCTGGTGATCGGTAGGTAGAAATATATCAATGTAGCTGTTCGTACAAAATTTCTTAAGTAATAGTTTTTGTGGCAACAAATTATCTTATGCAGTTATCACTCTTGTAACTTAAAACCAACATTACATAAAAAACTGTTATATACAATAACAAATAATTTAACGAGCAAATTTAAACTGCGGTGCTAATTGTCTTCTGATTGTGTTCATCAGATTATCGCTAATTGAACTGATTGTGTTTTATTCTGTTAATGGTAAATATAGCGTCTTATCAGAATCAGCTGTTAGAAATGTTATCGTTGTGGCACGCAAGAATTATCGAGCAAAAGGACAAGCATTAGTCACAGAAACTATCATTTGAATTATTTATAAGCTGAGCGTGTTTTTAACAAAAAATATAAATATTTATATTGTTTAACAACAAAATTAAGTCGCACTGCACTTAAATTTAATGCACATCTTTGTGATCTTGAATGTAGTAAGTATTCTTTTATATCCTAAGCTCTGCAACGCAGCAGGTTGTTTGGACAGGTGTTTCAGTTCCTCATTGGTCTCTATAGAGGAACTGCAAATGTTTTGGCTGTGAATTAGTGCCCATTAACATTGCTCTCTAATCGACGAAAGGAATTGGCATAGAAATAGCCTAATAAAATGACAATCCGAATCAGATGTATAAAAGAACACAATTAGGTCGAACGATGAATAACTTGTGTTTTTTTTATATTTTTAACGATCACCGAAACTTATGAATGCATTAATTATTTTGTTTGCTTTTAGTTGGCGTTTTTTAAATATTTATCAACATGACAGAGCTTCGTGGCACTAAAGCATTGGAGATGTGGTGTCGACGTGTGACAAAAGGTTATAACAATGTTAACATTGAAAATATGACAACATCCTGGCGTGATGGACTTGGATTTTGTGCAATTATTCATCATTTCCGTCCAGATTTAATGTAAGTTCGATGCTTCGTGTGCCTAATGTACACTGATAAAGCTATTTATAATTATTTTCAGTGATTTTGATAAATTACAAAGCTCGGACATTTATCATAATAATGACTTGGCCTTTACAACAGCTGAAAAATATCTCAGTATACCAGCCTTACTTGATGCTGCCGACATGGCTGCCTATACAGTACCTGATAGACTATCAATACTTACCTATTTATCACAGCTTTATCAAGCATTTAGTCATGCTCGAGGTAAGCTAATGGAATGTTATTGTTGATTAGAGCTTGCAACAATTTTAATTTCAGTGCCAGATGTTGACAAAACAAAATTGAAGCGAGATTTCCACGAAAGCAACGAACAAAGCCATACTTCGGACATAAAAGTAAGTAACTCCTTGAGCCTAATAATAAATCTTTCTATTCATTGTGCAATTGCTTTTAGATAAAGCCCGAGATCAATCAATTGAAACGCAATTGCTGTCACGAATGCATGCTGCCGGTTTATTTAACGGAACGCATATTTGTTGATAAACAAGTCTATCATCGCAATTGCCTAAAGTGCAAGCACTGCTCAGCACAATTGACAATCGACAATATAATTAGAAGCGATGATCAAAATATGTATTGCTCCAAAAAATGTTCTCAGGCGACAATGGGTGGACTAAGTTTTAATTATTCAGATGATGAGGCTGCATTAAAAGATGTAATGCACACAAAATCCATTGACGAACCAAATGATCAAAATGCCATTACATATACAGATATGCCAGAAATACAGTCACATACTACTATTAAGGAGTCGCCTACAGAAGAAACTGTTGTTCATACAAAAGAATCACGTCATATAGCACATTTAAATGTACAGCTTGTACGGCAAGCGTCGCCAGTAATATTCGAGCACAAAAAATACTCAGAGATTGATGGAAACTATGAAGGCAAGGAAGAGCTAACTGAAACAGAAGCACCACATAACACAGCAGTCGATTTACCCACTGAGGAAACAACAGCTGAAATTGAGGATGCTGTGCAGTTAGAAGCGGAAATTCCACAACAATCTCCAACACTTGAAAGCTCTAGCCATATTAATATAACTTTACATCAAGTAACTGATGATGATCTCATCGAAGCAACTAAAGAACAGCAGGATGATGAATTGAAGCCTGTATTTGACACTAGCATAAAAACAGAGGATAATCTCACACTTGTGCCTGAAACTACACCCCATGAAATGAAAGCAGAAGACCAGATTGATATTAAAGTTGAAGATACACCAAGCAAAATTAAAGCAAAGGATAATCTAAATCCGTTTGATAGTTCAGATGATGAAGTGGAGCTGGAAAAGCCAGACAATGATAAATCGTAAGTGTAGATTGTTTTAGGCTTGTGAAGCAAATTAACTTTTTAATTCTCATAGGGTCTCCAAATCATCCGAGACAATCGACGTACGGCATAAGCGCGAGCAAGAGGTCAGTAAAAATCCATTTGAAATGGATGATGATGATGAACAGTCCCCACATAAGAAACATGTTTACAAACGCAATAAAAAGCCAGCTCCAGCACCGCCTAAATCTGCGCAAAAGGAGACACAATTAGAAAATGATACAACAAGCTCAAAGAGTGCTTCCTTGGAGAGGGAGAGTGCTAGAAGCGCTATTGAACAAATACCAACATTACCTGCCGTTGAACGGCCACCACGCGGTCAGAAGCTAGTGCCACTGGACAAGAAACTTCTATCCGATATGAATCTTGAACATTCAACTACTAACATTCCATTACATCATTCCTACATAAACGAACGTCAAACATACAAATCGAGCAATGAGAAGCTGTCACAACCTAAGTGGGCGCATCGTAAAGGACCTGCCCCGCCCATACCAATTTCAACGCGCAGTAAACTGGACTCTATTAATCTGCAAGGCATTGGCCATGAGCTAAATATTATCGAAGTGCAACAGCAGGGATTGGAGAAGCAAGGTGTTATTTTGGAGAAAATGATACGCGAGCGTTGTGAGGCAAACTCCGAGAGCATGCACTTAAATCCAACAAAATTAAAAGTGTCCTCTGCGAAGAATACAAAAGAGGTGGAGGACTTGATATTACAACTCTTTGAGTTGGTTAATGAGAAAAACGAACTGTTTCGGCGACAGGCGGAGCTAGTGCATTTGTAAGTTACTCCCCATTGTAAAAATGTGCATATTTTTATACTATGTATATTGTATTTGTAGGCGTAAGTTACACCGTTTAGAGCAGGAGCAAACCAACATTGAGCAGCAGCTACGCACACTTATAAGCCAGCCTGATCATAACAAGACCGATTCGGATAAAGCACAAGAAGAGAGTCTTATCTCACGACTTATAACTCTTGTAGACTTGCGCAATAATGTAATAGATTGCTTGGAAATCGATCGCATACGTGAAGCTAAAGAAGATATGGTAAACTTACAATTCAAAGTTAAGTATTTAATTGATTGCATGTACTTAATATTATATTTGCAGAGTATTAAACAAACCCTGGCCGAATATAATGCGGAGCGTGTTCCACCACCGCAGGCATCGAAATTTAAGCTGTCAAAAAAAGTAAAACTGCTGAAAAGAGACAAAAACAAATCTTGAGTGTGTGTGCGCCATGGTAAATATAATTCACCATACAATGTAGTTAATTACCTTATATCAAAAACATTGTCATACTTTGTGCTAGGCAACAATTCTGTCGCGCTTTTGTATGCACTCAACAATGAGATAGGTAAGACAATTTTTTATGGCGTAGCGTTTTTAGATTCTTATTTGCATCTAAATATAATATTTAACTTGACAATAGCGTATGCATGTCTGAAAGTAAAATAGAGCAATTATAATGTTGGCTCCGTAGATATGAAATTTTTTGAAAGCAAGCGAGCACTTGGAGTGCTTATTTTTTATTTGGTAGTCTCGTGTCTATTTCCTGTTTATCTCTGACAATTTTCTGTGATTTCTGTTCTTATGTTGGGTACTTAATTTCTATTTCATTTATTTTTTGTAATACATATTTTATTTGTTGTTGATATGCTATGGCCATAAAGAATTGTTTAGCCATATTTACTTTCTCTGAAATGCGAATACAAAGTGTAAAGATTGTTGCATTGTTATATCAACGTAATGCTGTATATAAACTTTATAATAGAGTAATGTTGACAGCTCACAAAGTGTATTTAAAATAAAGCCATAAGCCGAGCTTGTCGCTGTTCATTCCACTTTCATCGAATGTAATTTTAGTTTGCTTGCAAGAAAAAATTTTTATATATTTTTGTTTATTGATAAGTACCCCGCCCTACTCTTTAAAATAATAAACACAAATACGTTATTTGCAAATATAAAACTGTTTTTATAAATCTCATTTATGATTATATTTGCTTGTTAATCTTTACAAATATCCTGAGAAAGTTAATCCATTTCACATTTTTGTAACTGGCTTCAAGCCCAAAATATTAAAGCAGCTGCGCAAAACTGTGGCTGTTGCCTCGCACAGTAAAATACGGCTGTGATTAATTTTAACAATTTCGCCAGCCTTGTTCTTCTCAATACAATAGCAACTGTCATAGAATTCTGTAAATACAATGCAGATTTCATAGCAGAACTCACAAAGGAAATGCAGATAGAGTCCATTGGCACACTTCACGAGCACATCGTGCACCTTAAGCAGTGTTTTGGCTAGCTTCCATTCCTTTTCATGGTCCAATGCAAGAGCGTGTGTATTCAGGACATCACTCAAGTTACTAAAATCTGTACCAGAGTTGCGAGCTATAGAGGCAATACGTGTGTAGGTGTACAACAAATATACGGCAGTATTTCCACGATCGTCCAGCATCTTTTCAAAGGAGAACACGTAGTCACTTATGCGATTATGACACAGATCTGTGTATTTAATGCAACCATATGCTACGGCTTCTTGTGCGTTGAGCAGCTCTTCGGGTGTTAGCACTTGGTCACGGCCTCTGGCCTGTAGTTTTTGCAGCGATTGCTTCATGCCCTCGTCGAGCAAGTCGGACAGCTTGACGGTGTCGCCCGAACGTGTCTTAAATTTCTTGCCATCCTCGCCCAGCACCACACCAAACTGCACGTGATCGACACGATGCAGTGACGGGTCGACAATACCACAACGTTCGGCTGCCTTAAAAATGGAATTGAAGTGCGTACTTTGACCAGAGTCCACAACATAAATCAACCAATTAGCCTGCTCCTCTTCAATACGATGTCTTATGGCCGCCATATCTGAAGTGTCATAGGTAAAGCCACCATCAGACTTGATGATTGTTAACGGTATGCCGGTTTTCTCACTATCCTGCCACATAATCTCTCGGCCTTCATCCAATTCCAACAGCTGTTTGCTACGCAACAAATCGACCACAGACAACATGCGCGATTGGTAAAAGGATTCGCCGCGTTCCTTGAGTGTGACATTTAAACGATCATAAATCTTTTGAAACTCCTGCCTCGAAACATCACAAATAAGTGTCCAAGCCTTGATTGAATTGGGATCACCGCTTTGCAGCGTAACAACGCGATTGTAAGCACGCTTCTTAAAGGCTTCATCCTCGTCAAAGCTAAAGCAAATATCAAATACAATAAATATGTTAAGCCTAAGTGAATTGTGCTCACCGTTTTTTAGATTCCTTGTAAAATGCCTGCAGATCGCCAATAGGCGGGCTCTCATTCAAAAAGTTGGGAAAGCGATCTTCTAAGTGTGCAATAAGCATACCAAATTGCGTGCCCCAATCTCCCAGATGATTTATGCGTATAACATCATGCTGCAAGAACTCAAGCAGGCGGCAAATGGACTCACCAATAATGGTAGAACGCAAATGTCCAACATGCATTTGCTTTGCGATGTTTGGCGACGAAAAGTCAACGAGGACACGTCTTTTAGGCACAGCTGGTGGCTTCAGACCATTGCGCAGCAGGTTTGTTAAAGCGTCCACTGCATAATTCCTAAAAATTCATATTGAATTAAAATAATTCGCGAAAAAAGAAAGCACTTGAATTACTTATTCAGAAATATGTTGACAAAACCTGCACCAGCTACTTCAATTTTTTCAATTATTGGCGAGGCTGGGCAGCACTTGAGTATCTCTATTGCAATTTCTCGTGGTGGCTTACTAATGCCCTTCTCTTTCATCTGCTTGGCCAGACCCATGGCATTGTTGCATTGATAATCTCCAAATTTTGCTGATACATTATTCACAGGTGCAACCAGCACGGGCACATCACTGTATGCAGGATATGCAGTGGCTATGGCTTGTGCAAAGATCTTTTCCAAGTGCTCAGTAATAGACAGAGTATCTTCAGAGTGAGAATCTCCCGTCATTTTTAACTCGTCCGTTATTGACTGTAAGTAATTAAAATAGTAAGTACGTAAAAATACTACTGTATTTGTAGGCTTGCTATACTGATGCAATTTTAATTCTAAGTGCAAATTTGCAGATTTCATCATTCCGATTAGATATCATTGTGAAATGTCTGCGATATATTCTCTTCCTTATCTATATAAACAAACCTGATTAATGACGCTAAGGCGAAGCTTAAGCTTGTTATTTTCCATACGTAGCTTCTGAAGATCATCGGGGCTGTCATCAATGCTTGGCTGCTCTGCAGATGCAAATTTACATTGGAGCTTAGTCGTTGAAACTTCCTGTTAATTGTTCACATTGATAAGCACATGTTTTGTAAGCAACTAATTTAAATCAGCTAATATACATACCAACTCAGAGAGTTTGCTTAACTCAGTATCCATACCGGTGTGCGTTTTAATATACTCAAAAATTCACCGAATTATATTCGTGCCACATGTCAACAGGGCTGTCAATTTAAGAAAAAGTAAACACTACAAGTTCTATCGATAGTAGGTGTTATAACGATAAGGTGCTGGTTTCTGTAAGCTGCCGACGCGAACAGTAAGCATTACGATAGTTCGTGTTTTGTTTCAGCTTGGCTGAACATTTTATATTTAACGACTTAACATAGGGCATATTGATATTCACTGAAAGTTCTATCGATATTTTGCCAATCGCTACCGATATTGTTCATTCGCAATGAAACAGACTCAATTGCTCAGCTCAATGAGCCGGTGAAATGAACTTGTTCTACACGAAACGACACGAAACAACCCTACTACTTTCCAAATAATTTATAAAGAATTCACTTGAGTCATAAGTTTAAGACAATCGGTTTTTTTTTTTTAAAGAATTGTAAGTGTCTTCCAAAACATATGCATTGTGCTGTGTAATAACATTAATGCAAACAAGTAATCTGAAAGTCGGTTTTGCAGCACTAACAACACCATATGCATGTCTTACTGCGTGCAAACATTTATATTTGCATATTTATGTATGCGTACGAATATTTTTATTAAAGAATGTATGCTATTTACATTCCGATATGTGCAATAAAACCTTCCGTGTGGATAACGCTCGTACATTATCATTTCTTTTTGGACAATCAATATCGGTGTTCATGAAATAAGTATACATATTTTTTTTTTGTATACATTAGATCATATGTACATATGGTGTATACACGCACATAGACACTGCAAGTAACATACATACATATGTATCTAGATACTTAGGCCTATGTTTTAAATGTGCTAAAATTGTTGCTTAATTAATACAAATGCAAATTTGATGCGAGTTCAAGTATAAAACATTAATATTATTCATATATTTGTAGACGCTGTTAATAGTACTTCAGCTGTCGTTAGGTCAAGCAATGTTGAAGCATTTATACGCCATAATCGTTGGTTAAATAAATGGCCCCATATTGTTTATAATTAATCAATATAAAACGCATTTGCCATGGACACATCAAACGCAACCGGCAGAAGACGAAACAATGTGCGTGTCAACGCAGAGGATAATGCTCTCGATCAAATTACAAAAGAGGTAAGCGGCATAAGTGATATCATTAAATAAATTTAATTAATTTTAGACGAGTAAGCAACATATGTACATGCATACAATTTAGAATGCTTAAAATAGACTAAAAAGAAAGCATTTAGCCTGAGCAAATAGGCATTGTAATGTGCCGATGAACAGACACATACATACATGTACATGTACATTGAAGTACATACAAATACTATATTAAATATTACAATTACTTATACTATGTTTGTATTATTTAGGCCGAGGCACGCCTCGCCGCTCGTCGTCAAGCGCGAGCCGAGGCTCGAGAGATACGTATGCGGGAGCTTGAACGTCAACAGAAGGAGCTAGAACAGAATGCTGACCGTGCCTTTGACATGCAAAATATAACGACAAATGTTATTAGCGACACTCATTCATCACATCCATCGCGTCTCGTTTATGGTGGACTCTTAAATTTGTCACGTACTGCAGCATCGCGACGCAGTAGTGAGGATTCACTCGAAGACGAGGGTCGCAGTTTGCGTGATATTAAACATGAGCTTAAAGTGAGTATATCTATATATGTTAGCATGGTAGTGTGTACAGTAAATCGCATTTGTTATCAGAGTTCTTTCGATTTCTATTTCTGTTGTTGCGCTATCTGACAAATGGCATTACCAAAGAACTTCGGCTATGGGGCTGACTAATTTTGTTTTAAAGTACATCTACTAACTCTTATTCTTTGTTCATTTTCAGGACGTTGAAGAACGCTTCCGTAAAGCAATGATTACGAATGCCCAGTTGGATAATGATCGCTCATGCCAAACATATGAAGTCAAACTACTTAAGGATAAGAGCGAAAATATGCTAGAATCGTTTGCACAGCTACAGCGAGAGCTGAAAAACAAAACGAAGGATTGCAATGCCCTCAAACGTAATTTAGATCGAACAACACTTGAACTGAAGCTTGTGCAGGGTCAGCTCAATGAGCGAGATACGCTTATAGAGGAACATGGGCTTGTTATAGTTGCCATTGAAAATAGTGATGGTAGTGATGCCAAACGTGCTTTAGTTAGTGTGGAAAATGCCAATATACTAGCATCGGTGCAAGGATCTCTGGGTAAGTAGCCGAGCAGCATATGCAAGTGGTATGCAATAAGTAAACGGTTTGCTTTTCAGATGTAAGGCTTCATCAGTTTTCCGAGGAAAAGCAGCGACTTGCAGTGGAAGTGCAGAAATTGCATGAGCAGCTGGATGCTTATAAGGCGGAAGGCAGAGGAGGACGTGGCAGCTTAATAAACGGTACTCTAGACAACGACGATGATTATGAGGTTCAAAGTGAGTTCTCTTAACAATATAAGGCCAATATGTGTACACAGCTAATATAACTTTATGTTCTGCAGGAGAAGCAAACAAGATCATATCAGATTATAAATATAAATTACAAAAGGCTGAACAGGAAATCGCTAGTCTTCAAGCAAGCTTAGCACGTTCAGAAACGCAAGTTATACGTTACAAGAGCACAGCCGAAGCGGCGGAGAAGGCAGAGGCTGAACTCAAAGTGGAAAGGCGTAAATTACAACGAGAAGTATGTCACATTATTTCCAATATAAACAATTGATTTTAAATTAGAAATTCTTTGATATGCGCAGCACCGTGAAGTTTTGGAGCGTCTGGAGGAAACTGAAACAGCCAACAATCATTTGTTAAAGCGTTTGGATAAGCTTAAAACGGCTAAGAGCGCGATTTTGAAAGACTTATGACCGCTAAGGGAAAGTATTCAATGAGCAACGCAAATGCACGAACATTGGACAGCGCCGACTCAATTGCCGCCAGTGATTGTTGTAAGCAATCCAGCATGAGCATTTAAAAAGTGGATATTAATTAATGAGAAACAACAAAAAACAAATATGCATCAACTTTTACTAAAACCAATATCTACTTTTTAATTGGATACAATTGGATGCTCCTAACATGTTCAGTATATTGTAAATCGATATAAAATAAATGCATTCATATGTACGCCCTCATACATAACTGTTTGACAAATAAAAGACAAGTGTTTAGCTCAGTTTGGAGTTGAAAGTCCAACAATAAAGCGATTATGTCAATGATTTGTTATATTTATTTAATTCATATTAACTATATTTATTTACATTGAGTTAACGTTTAATTTTAATTGTGCAATCTGAACTTTTGCTTATATAACTAAGGTGAGCATGGCTCTTAATAGAGGACCATTGCTCTCAATTAAAGGAACATACAGAGTTTGCTTATGCAGATTTGCCTCTCTAGGCTTCTCTCAAATCTTGTTCAAAATTCTCTCACGATAAACTCGGAACTGGAAACTCTGACGTTTCTCAAAACTTGGTTCCGGTTTGTTTACTTCTAACACTTATTTGAAATGTGGTTGCCACAACACAAGAATAAATCGAAAAGTAACTCTGTAGCATTGGTTCAATTGTCAATTGTCATTGTGAAAACACACGCCATATATTTATTATATATATAGCAAAGAAACTGTTCAGTCGTATTTTTTGCTGTTTTTATTCAATATTCTCTTAAATTGAGACTAACAATAAGTTTAAAAATCGTATAACTAAACATTATCTAACAGTTCCTTTGGAATGTTTTAGAAAGGCACGTTCCTAGATTCCATTGCTGGAAGACACAGCCTTGTCAGCCCTCGCGCGGATTAGGATTCGAAGAAAGCTTGCTGTAGTATTTTTCCTTGTGCTCAGCTATTACATCTCTGACTGAAACCTAATGCTGCACAAGGGCTGACTACAGACAATGAGCTGGCTAGTGGCCTTGCTGCTCCAAGGCAGAAAAGCGCCGTTTGTCTTAATGATGCAATCACCAAAGTTTATCTCACGCAAATGTGGCATATCATCAAAGGCTGTGGTCACCTTTGCAGAGTAAGTTTAAGGCCCTCGGCCAGCGCTCAACTCATTTGAATTCTATGGCTTGAATACTTTTGATATAGGCGTAGCATCCACATTCTCTAGGCGATTATTCCGGCAAGTGGTGTGTCCGCCGCTTTGGCATTTGCATGCAGATCCAGCATGACCCACAGGACCCAAGATGCGTCTCATGGAACTCTTAAATCAGACGCCATTTCGCTGACATACAGCTTATCAACTAAGTGTGATATTCAACAGAAAGTTGTCTTGTTTGTTTACTCTTTTGTTCATAACTTCGCCAATTCATGTTGATATTATACAATTTTATACGCTAGAATAATGATATATAAAATCTCTGAATCGGATTTTGTTATACATTCTGAAAGATTGAAATTAAACAGATTTGGTTTTATTGCTATAAAATTGCCAAACAAATTTTTCATTAATCAAACACAACAGCATGTTTATTATTAATTAAGCCTAAAAACTCTGTTTTCCGATTTTTTTTTAGTTTCAAGTTTTCAACTGATAGACGGTAAAATTTTTAGCAATTGTTGTTGCAAATGTTGAGGGACTAACGACACTTTAAAATAAATTGAGAATTCTTTTTGGCATGCCAGCTGCTTAGTAGCATTTTATATATTATATTAAAGAAAGAAGGGAGTATAAAAAAATAGCAGTCCAGGATAACAGTAGTTGAAAATTGTACTTAAAATTGGCTGCACTACACAGGCGAAAAGTGCAAATTGTGTAAATTGTTTAATGGTCACTGCCAGAGCCAGAGCCAGAGCCAGAGCCAGAGCCAGAGCCAGTGTGGATTGCAAAATGTTGCAAAGTGCCACAACGAAGGAAATGCTGCGTTAAATATTATGTTTGAGCTACCCCCAACTATTTCCAAGCGAATTTGCCGCTGCCGCTACCAACGAGCTCAGCCATCCAACAAGCAAAGTATATTCATGACATTTATAAAAGTCATTTAGAGCAGTCGACGTTATGAAGGGCAAACGCAAACCCAAGCCCAAACCAAAGTCCAAGCCCAACCACCCGCTCCACCCGTTTGACTTCAGTAACCTGGCATATGCAAAAATGCGGCCATTATGTAATTTAGTGCACTACAATCCCAAAATACAGAACAAACAGCATTATAAATTCTTAATCATATCAATAATTTATTCAGTGGTGCCACAGAAATAGTCGGAAATACTGGAAGACAGAGCTTTGGAAATAATTTATTGTTCAGAATAATAAGTGAAGAGTTGCTTCGATTCATACAATTTTCTTAAAATGTACGTCTTGGCTCTAAAAGAGAAATTCTGACAGCTTGTAGCTATTTTTGTTTTGCTTTGAGAATGATTATAAAATTATGTTTTAAACATACATTTTCATATAGCTAATCAGTTTGCATCAGAATGCTGCTGCTATAAGCCGATGTTGTTTGCCTGTAGAGTGTGCAAGGCAAATTACTTTGACTTTCGTTGCGCTTTTCGACAGTTTTTTTTTATTTTTTTATATTTTATAGTATACACTTTGCCATTAAAAAAGTTAGAAGCGGCGTACAGTGTGCACTAAACAGCTTGCAAGCTTCGACTGTGTTTTTAAATTGTTTGCTTAGCTCAAGTCTCACTTAAGTGTATTTTGTAGTTGAGTGCGTGCGACTACAGCCATTATGCTTGTTTCTTTTTTATTGCGTTGTGGCCATTTTGGCACATTTCCACAGCCAAGTGCTGGCGCAAAATGTTTATAATTAAACTTTAATGCGTATTTAATGAGCTCTGAATTGGGCCTTGAAAAAAATTATGCAACTTTATATAAATGCGAATATGAATCTGAAAGCATTTTACAGCGTCCCACAAATTGTGAATTATATATACAAATTATATTATATAAAAATACAAAAAAAATTGCAGCAAAGAATTAATTTCTTATGAATTCACTAATTATTTAAAATTTTTATGCATATCTAAATTCTTTGCTGACTTTAAGCTTTGTAAAACTGTAGTTACTTTAATTTATTTTGATTAAAATTGTTAACATTTTTATTATTTTTATTTCAAATTATTGCCGTTAAAGCTAAAAGATTAGCGCACACAAGCAATAGATGGCGCCACCAGTCTTAGATGCTGAGTGACCTGTAGCTACTTTGAGCAGTACAATGGCCACTTCATAATCACATTGATAGTATCGTTAACAGCAAATATAAGTAAAAGAAGAGAAAAGTATCTTATGCTTCTTTCTCATTGCGTAAGGCGAGAAAACTTTTGCCAGCTACTTTCACAGTTATTATTGAAAGCTGCAAAAACTTTGGCTTATTTCATTACGCCAAACTTTTCATTGCACACTCACACACACACACACACACCTACGCAAAATCTACGCGCCAAGGAGACATTACTCATATGCAACGCTTTCGTTGCTCATCTCATTGTGCTGCTCTCCTTGTCAGCTCCTGCCCCTTTTTTATAACATACATCCATGCCAGTTATCAATGCGAAAGTTTGGGCTTGGAAGCAAAAACTTGAATGTATACGAGCACGAGTAGTTTGTGGTGAGGACTCATTTAATCGCAAATAAGCAGGAATGGGGGGAAATCCATTTGAAACGTCAGAACAAATTGAATTGTGATTCTACTTCAATAGACCAAACACACACACACACACACATAATTGGGCTTAACGCTTGTCACTTTGGCTAAAATATCACTCGTCACACACACATGCATATGAAAGAAGCAGAGGTTGTAGGTGCTTAGGTTATCAGCTTGAGCTTATAGAACTAGCTAGGAGTTATAAGAAAGATTTTGAAATTACACAAGTTATTGGAACTAGTGAAATATTTTTGTTAATTCGATTTTTGATTAAACAACATTTTACACTTTACAAATTCATATCACGTAAACGAATAAATTCTTTGACTAAAGCTTAAATTGATTGATTAAATTTTGTTATGTGACTTTTTCAATTTAAGTTTGTTAACTGAAGTTTAAAAATATATATTTTTTTACTATATAATTACATTCTATGTTTACTTGGCGTATACGTAACAATGCGTATTCGTTCAAAGAACTTTTAGCTTACACTCATTCAATTAAATTAGAAAATTATTTTATTTATTTTATTTTCTTTATATTACTTTGCATAAGCAAGCATTTGCTACAAAAAGAATTATTTTATATAATCATTAGTCTTGTGGACGTTATCAAAGTGATTTGCAGTCAACTAAAGCATGCCAGTTATTGCTTTTATCTTTCTCTCTTTTCTCTTATATGCACGACACATGCTCGTTAAGTTACTTATTTTGTTTTGTTTAGCTTGCTTTGCTTTACTTAAGCGAAAAACTGAAGAGACAATTGGTATGAATTGTGTGCTGTGTAGAAATTGAGTGTCAACCGCTAAAAGGTCGTTAAGTGTTTTATTTCCCCTCGAAATATAATTTATATGCTGGCGCCCACAGACCTATCGCTCTCTCTCTCTCTCTCTCGCTCTCTCTCTGTTTATGCGTTTAAAGCGTTGGATTTGCGTCGCTTTGGCTAAAATGATTTGTATTTTAAGTACTTGCAGCTTAACGCGGCTTTGGGTTTATTCATTTGTTTGTCTTTCCACTGCGTCTGACATGATTACTTTTCTCATTTCGCAAATTGACTTGATGACATTTTTGTGTAACTTTGTAATTTGCGCAAACTGAAATTTGCATACAAATGTAATGTGTTTTTCTCTCAGTAATCATTGCCAGTTAATTTGTAGTGCAGCCGACCACTGAATGCGAGCCTGGCTAATTATTGAGTTGAAGCGTTAAACGCCACTTAAGAGACACACATACAGTGCTAGACAGCAGTATTGTGATATGCAATGCTTTCTGTTTTCCAGGAATTGCAAATAACAGTTATGAGCTCACGATAAAAGTTAAATGGCGAAATGCGAGAAGCAAAGATAGAAATTATTATTAAAGTATAAACTAAAGATGTTTTATTTAAATTTTTGGCTAAAATAAAATCAATCTGCATGCGTATACGTAATATATGTTGTGTGCATACAAAATTGCGTATACGCAGCAACAATTATATTATTTAGACATGCCAACGCTTCTGCTTTTCTCTAAATACCTTTGTTTAGTTATAAGTCAGTCCTCCTTGTGTATTCTCCCATCCACCATCCCCACACACTTTTCTCAGTAAATTAAAATATTTTAATGAGCGCAATTAATAACGCGCCACCGTCCCGTGTTACAACTTTAATTTTGGCTCGCACATCTAAATTGACATTGTGCTAGCTTCAGAGTTATTTGGTGGCTCTTGTCAACTTGTTGCGACAACATTTAATTATTGGTGACAGGATAATCAAGTAAACTTTGCAAGAATTTCAATTTCGTTTAATCGTTTAACACGACCAAGCAGCAACCCAGAGAAAGGACCGCACTGGAATGTGGCACGCAGCATGCGGCATGTTGCAAGATGTTGCTGGTAATGGGAGCGGGCAGCAGGGAGAGCGTTAAGCCCTAAATGTAATGTTAACGCCAACAAACGCAAAAATAAAAGGCTTAATGCTTAATATTGGGGCTGCTTTGGGGCTTAAGCCCTTTGCTTCTTATCATTTGACAATTAGCAATGAAGGCAACAACAACAATTAACACACACACACACACACAACCATACAAGCACAAACAATAGAGTTTTATGATTGCGAATGCGTGTGAAAGGGATAATAGAGTTAAATTGAGTAAAGGGGCAAACGGTGGGGGCTGCTGCTGTTTGATTGAAGCCTGACTAAGGCTCTGAAGCAATTATGAATTATGAAATTAGTATAAAGCGTTCAATTAATTAGATTATAAAGCAACATGTGGGCGTAGTTAGCCATTAATTTTAGGGTGAGCTTTGGGGTTACACATTATCATTTATTGCTTTAATTTTTATCGTATCCTACACCTGACTGGGATACAAACAAAATAAGTCGCTAGCATAGCAATTTACAACATTTAAAATAAATAACAGAAATAATTGAAAGGTAGAGAGGCTATGCCACTTACAAACTATTTTGTATGTCAAAGTAAACTAATTAAATGCATTTGGAAAACGATTATTTGTCGTAATATTCTTGCTGTGAAATTATTTTGCAAATTCGTTGTTAGGATTATCAGCTGCGCTGACTTAAGCTTTAGCTCTGTTTGCTGCTTTCAGTTAACCAACATATTTGCCATGGTAATTATATATTTTGAAACTGCACTTCGTATACGTAGACGTATTTTGATTTTATTTTTGTTAGCGCCATTGCCTGCTTGGCTAATTCAAATAAGTATTTTTTGGTTAAAAACATTGCCAGCTAACACGTCGACGCCTGAGCAGACGGAAGTTGTTACGACAGGCAGCAGGAAGCTCTAACTCACAGCAACAGACGAAACCACCCATGTGAGTTGAGCGTCTGGGGCCAAAGGTAGAAGTAGTGCTACTCAAAAGATTTCAAACGGATATGTTGGCTATATGTAAGTGTATGTTATGTTGCATACGCAAGTTGCCGAATTTTAAGGCTCGAGAATTCGTGGCAAATGTATTTACGTTACATGCTGTAATTAAGGTTAAGACATGGGCAGGGAACATCATCATTCAAGCGCAGCAGATTAGACCGGAACAGTTCCTTTATCTTAACCTGACTCTTCCTCTTGCTCACACTCATTTATATGCATACATACATACATACATATTATATCTTAACACATTCTGTTAGCCTGGCTTCCGTTCCATCACCCCTTGCCCCAACTCTCTCTCTCTCTCTCTCACTCTCTTTGCCCTTTCGCCACGGGCTGCGTGTACGCGTCTACTTAACGAGAATTTATGGATTCACTGCCGCTGACATATTTACCACTTCAGCACTGTGGTAGAGCCCAATAATAACCCACCCCACCCAACCTCCTACTGCTTATTGTCAGAACTCTAACCACACACAGAGACCCCGCCCCGCCCCCTGCCCGACACAGTTAGTGCAATTACAGCAGCGGAAAACCGTCTTGTCCAACAATCCATTGCTTGCGTGCTTACTTGCTGCGAGTAATTTAATGGAAAAATTGAAAGAAAAGGGTAGAGCTCAGAGGGCTGCGCTTACGATTAAGATTCAAGTCGAGAATTATGAATGGCAGAGCTTGACTGGTGCTTAATCTGCTCAGTAGTTTGCCATTGTCCAAAACATATAAACAAAAGCAATGGGCAGAGTACTGCTGAGCTCATGTAAATCTTAAGCCAAACCTGTGCCAATGCCAAAATTCTCACAACATAAATTCCGCTTAATAATATTTTAATTTAAAAAATTTTTTTTTGTTTTCCCACTGCCAAATAAATCGAACATTTCTTTTATGTAGCTCGAGCTCTAGTACAAAAAACTTTACTATCATAAATACTATTATTGATGTAAGCAAAAACAGTGAAAGGCAATGTAACTTTGTTTTTCGGAGAACAAAAAAAAAAGAAGAAGAAAAACGTTGCATTTTATGTTGCATTACACACACAGAAAAACACTCGCAAACATTACATTACATTACAAATATTTTGGGTTAATCTCTAGCACATTGTCTGGCGCTTCTTGCGTTGACTGCATCCGTTTTATTTTTTTCGTCGCTCTTGTTGTTATACACTTTGTTAGCTAAAACATGTAGTTGGGCAGTGCACAGTTAGTGCTAGAGCTAGATAAAGAATATGACTGAAAAGCTGTAAGTGCATTCTGTTTTTATTTAGATACATTTCTGATCATTGTACTACAATTTGTAGTAGGATGACAGTCACTAACATAAGACCTATCGATCATAAAGTATCGAACAGAGCTGGATAGGCTAGATATATCACGCTCTTGAAGTCGAACTGTGAAATATGCGTAAATAATTATATTAAGTTTTAATTCTATAATTTTTAAAGCTTATTGTTTTAGATTTATATATTTTTTATTTTATAAAATCTAACAAATAAATTTGAAAAAATTATGCCTAGAGCATAAAAATGTTAAATGTTAGACCAGGGACTAAATATTTAAGCCGCAAGTCAAGCTGATTGAATCAAGTTGTTTTACGACTTTAATATCTCAAAAGTGTATAACATATTTAGGCGCACTCGCTTGTGGCTCGCTTCCTTTTTTTCCGTATCTTGTTACCGCCGTTGTTAAGGTTGCTGTCTTATTTCTTTGCTTGTACGCTGCGGGCAGAGCACAAACATTTCCAGCATCAGTCAGTGCCAACATGGGGAAAAAAGCAAACACATGCAGGTATATACTATATACTAAAGATAATCAAGTTTCCGACAAGCATCAACATGACGCCTAGCAAAAACAAAAAAGTGTTTGACAGGCGTTGATGTTGACTTCAATGAAGCGCTAATAACTAATGTGTAATTGCTTAGCAAATCCATTTGTTTAAATCATTGTCATTGTCATCTAGCTAACTACTCACTAACTACATCTGTTACATTTGACTTGAGCTTATATTTATTTAAGCCATTTATGTTTAAAGTAAAGCAATTGGTTGCATTTAGCCCTTTCAATCTAAAAGTGCGATTCTATCAATTGCTCTTCGGCTTGAAACAATCTAGCCATAATTCTTTTTCAATCGAAAAAAATGCTAAAAGTTGTGCGCAGCCGACATTACGAGACCCGGTACATAGGTGGAATATGCTTAAATAAGTTACACATAATAAATAAAATTAAAAAAATTGTTCAACTTGAATTGCATCAGCCGAAACAAATGCTTTGCTAAACTTACAGTTTGAGCATTAAGTTGGAAATTTTAGCCAGTATAAAGAAACTTTTTAACATGATTATCAGCTTTGGCTGTATGAAAACGCAGTGTGAACCAAGCTTGGAGTCCTTAGTTCTTGTAGTTGCTGAAATCAAAACGTTCATACAGACATGGTCTGGCTGATTAGCTATATAGATAGACTTATAGACCATGTGACTAACTTTTGAGACTCTTTGTGGAATTTTATGTACCGGGTCTAAAAGATAAGGCGTTGCATACATTGAGACGCTGTTTGAATTTTTGCTGAATTTAATATTTTTATAATTCCATTAAGCGACTGCTCATGTGCTTATATGAATGACTATGTGGGTCTCGTTGGGTGTGTGTGTGTGTGTGTGTGTCTTTTTGACTGTATGCAACCGCCCCGAGGCTGCTCATGTCACACTGGCAACAACAACAATAATATTAGGGTGGTAACCAAATGGTTCCGCAAAGTTGGGGAAAAACTTTTTGCATTCATAAATCATTTCTTGCACACATATACACACAGGCACACACACCTTCGTTTGTAGTGTGGCGTTATCCCACTTTTAGAGGTGAAAAAATATTTTGTGCTGAGTTTGTAGAAATTCCAGGCAACGGCACAAGATGTAGCCCCAAAAGGCAGGTAGGTGCCACTTCTGGATTCAAGTGGCCAACAAAAGGAGGCAGCGCTACGTAGGCAGTTCTAGTGTTTCATTTGCCAGCCAGACACACACACACACACATGGCCAGAGATGGGCTGAGGGGCAGCTGTTGGCGTAGGTCGAAGCTGAACGCGAGAAAGTTGCTACTTGTTGCCCTTGCCTTGGAGTCGCACATGCTGGCAGCAGCAGCATATCCTTGTCATTTTTAATTTATTTGCAAAATTCAAAGAAGCTGAAACAGCAACAGAGCTAAACTTGAACTTTGTCTTAGCTTGTTACCAAGCCCAGATATGCAGCAATGTTTGTGGCTGACTTATGGCCAATAGAATTTGTAGGTCCTTTGTCTAAACCCTTGCCTGATAGTAGTGGCTTTAAATTTAATTGCGGCTTTGTGGCATTTGTCCCCTTGGCGGGCTGGGGGTGTTGTGGCAGCTATTAATAATTTCATTAAATTTGTACAAAGAGCGCTTCAAGTGGAACAAATGAAAATATCCTTTGGGCATCAAAGAGTGCGCATATGAATAAAAATTGTGGCGGGCAGAATAAACAATTTGTTGGAAGCTGTTTGCCATAAAAGAGCTGATTCGGCTCTGCAGCTTTTAGTTTCCAGCTTATAGCTTACATTTCTCAGCCGCGATGCACAGATGCAGTCAGAATCACATGCATGAGTGCGCGCCTATGTGTAATCCACGCATGCATCCATACACTGACAATAATCGGTTGTGGCCATAATAAAAAGAAATCCTCACTTACGCAATTGTGCGTGCTCAGCGGTTTTGCAGGCTGGAACATAAACTCATCACAACACTCACATTATCTTGCTTAAGCTGTACAAATTTATTTCAACTTAGCAGTCCTAAAGTTATCACGATCCCAAGAATTTAAATAGGCGAATCAAGAAGTGATTGTTGTCATCAACGTGCCAGCATATAAATAATTATATATAATTGTTCGTAGGACTGATCACCTATGAATTGCTTCTAGCTCTGGCTGTTCATTTTTCAGAGAGATCTGTTAATTCTGCACTGCTGCTAATCTATCATGCATTTGATAAAAACAATTGGACAAATTAAAGTTGGGCGCAACCAACCGTTGTCTTTATTGAAAATTAAAATGTGAATAATTCCTAATTTATTTATCCGAATGTTCTGAAATTTCGGCATCGGTCGAAAACATGACCATGATTTATTTCAGAATTTTATATATTTTTTTTTGGCTTAAAATCGTTTAATTAAAAAAAATAAAATAAAAACGATTTGTTCTGGGTATAGGACTATCTCTTATAGTTGCTGGGAGACACGCACTTATACACACGGACATGGCTATATCGACTCAGTTTGTCTTGCTGATCAAGAATTTATATATTTTTATGGTGGTCTGCCACGCCTCCTTCTTCCCTGTTACATACATTTGCACAACTTCATAATACCCTTTTCCATTTTGTTACAAAAAAGTCAAAGTGTATAAGAACACAGCCCCAACAAGGAACCACTCCTCTATCCTTCTTCATGTTATATTGCATTGGTGCAATGTTATGACCCGGCTCAGAACTGGTCACACTGCCATAACACACGAACACCTAACAGGGAAACCCAGACCCAGATGCCCAGCTTTTTGGCCAGATCCAACCAACCTCGCTTCTCACCGCACCTACCCACAATAACGTAAAACTAATAACTAAGTTCTTAGACTATAATAACATACTAAGTAGCATCTAGTTAATTGTCGAGCCGATGACCACAGTAGCCAGCACTCATCATCTTTAGTTATTATATTAGCTTGTATAATAATTAAAATTGAACAATTAAAATTAATAACATTAATTACATATCTTACATGTCTTGATGTACGTTATACATTTTAACAAACAACAGTAATTTGCAATAATCTGATTGAATGCAAAGTGTTAAGCTTAACAATAATCAGTTTCAGATAACGCGAACAGATTGACAAAATACTGCGATCCTTAGTTGAGCACATACTTATGTTGATACAATTCTCAAAGCGTAAATCGCTGCATTATTATTATTTCTTTTTCCGCATTTATTTATAAAAATTAAAGTTTGAGCCCCAATCTGATGTACATCTCATACAACTGCGTATGATCGTATTGCCTTAGCTAATACTTGTATTATGGAACTTTTATTTTGACACTAATTTAGCTTATGGCAGAACTCAAGCATCTCTTCTTTGATTTTGCATTACATTAATTAGTTAACTAAGCATTTCCATTAGTGGAAACTGCAATCATTTTTTCCTTTTTAACTATTAAACACAATTTCCACCAATGAGCTCGTTTGGAAACATGTGAGCGCTGACTTGACGTTCGAACGTCTGATAAGCGCTGATAAGCAACAAAAGTAAACAATACCGCTCCGAAGGCAACAATTCCCAGCAGCCTACGCGAACGCCCACAGACGGTACAGTGGACAGCTTTGGCGGGAAACGCTGTAATTCGTCGGTTGGGCTAAGAGATGAGGCGCATGCGTCCCCCGAGTGCGCTGATGACGAGTCCTAAGCAAAGTCGCTCTGGCTCGTGTTTCACTCGTATAAGAGTTGATGCTAATAATACTGGGAAATGTGTGGGAAATAAACGTTACAAATTTGAATTAAACGTTGTATTTGTCTAACTAAATTCAAGAGTACAATTAATTTTTATAAATATGCATGTTTAATAGCAGATTAATATAATATTATAATTCTTTAAAATATTAACAATCAGGCTTAGCAAATATATGTTTGAAACACGAATCGTAAATGAGCTTGAGTACAACTTTAAACCAGAGAATTATCATTTACTTAATATAATAAATATTAACATATTCAAGCAGAAATGAGTTATTAATTAATTAAGCTAATATTTTCAAAAATAAAAATCATAGACTGACTTTCAACCATTAGGTATACTGCTTTGAATAAAAAGTCTACACTTTTGCTTTTGTGTGCAGTAATTTCCTTTTATGTATCTTTATACATATTATTTCTGACTTTTGACATAGTGGCCATACCAGTTTGGTTGGCCTCAAGGTTGCGGAAAAAAGTGTCCAAATCAGTTGCCAGATTTGATTTAAAATTTCGTTAGGGCACCCACGCTCAAGCCAAGCAAGTTACATGCTATGATCTCAGGCATAAAATGCGTATACGCATTGGGTTTGGGTGAGTGCTTCAGAGTGAGATTCGGGGGATTGCGTAAAGTGTAAAGCGGTCAATGAACGCTCTTTGAGAACCAGTTTGGCACAGAGACATTGAAAATACACGGAAAAGATGAAAGGGGAGGGGGGGGGGGGTGAGTGTAATTGGTGCAGCTGGCTCATCATTGAAAGCAATTGGTAATGTTAAATGTTTGCTAATCTGCTCAGCAGCAGTCTGCACCAGTTTAGGTAAACAGAGTACGGAACTGAAGTGCGACAAATTATGAAAAAATGTTGCAGCGCCCACTGTCATTCAATTAAAATGCCCAAACTGGTCAACAGACCATAAAGGTGGAGTCAAGTTTGTCAAGCAGCCCGAAAGCGGTTAGTGCCAGCTCCCATAAACCAGGCCCACTAAAAATTCAAGCCGCAACCAGGAAGACCGCTTACCAAACGGAAGTAAAAGGCTACGGCTTTGGCTTCGATATTTGACTGATACCACAAGCGCGCACAAATTAATAAAACAAATAGTTATAAAAAAATAAAAATAAAGACTGCATATGCATAATTTGGCAATGTCATGACATATTAATTTGCATATAAATTTATTAATTTCGTCAATATGCATTGCGTAGCGTTTAATAAACATTTGGGGAACTCAAAGTGCGTGAATTTTGGAAAATATGAGAATAAATTAATTAGTTTATGCTGCAATGCATAATATTAGATTAAATTCGAAAAAAAACTGTCTGCCTTTGCTTTTGAGCGTTTATTAAATAAATAAATAATTTAGCTGCAACAATTGTTAAATGCTAAATCACATGATATCGTAAATAAGTAAGTATTGCAATATGCGTAAACTGGAAAAGTAAAAGCGGTTGAGCGACTTTAAAGTCCAACTTGAGCAACGTCATCATCATCATCACTAGCGTAATCATTGGCATATAATGCCATAATCACACACTCTACATTTGATGCTTTGGCAGTTTGTCACAAAAGGAACTGAGACTGCGGCACTGGCTAGACCGAACACTAGGAAGCCGACAAATCGGACTTCAATCTCGCATATTGCTTTGGGCTGGCTACTATTGGCTACCACTGTACTGTTGCCTGCTCTAGCTGTGTCGTCTTTTGACGCACATAAATCCAGTTACAGCTCCAGCTCCAGCTGCAGCCTGTGCAACTCGTAGAGCCGGTATAGACCTATGCACACTTCCTGCTAAAGCCTGACGCGAGCTTTTTTATTCACCATGACATGCTGAGCTTCAAATCTGCGACTCGCATTTGGTGCGAACTGCGTGCGTTGCATTTTAGGATTGTTGACAACAATTTTCTGCATTACTTCCTAAAATATTTTGTTGTCTTGACTGCACCCTTTTTACTTATAAAAATAATAGCTGCGATTCATTTTTTGTTTTGTTTTATTTCTGAGACTAACTAAATTGAATTTGAATAACATATTTTTAAATTTTGTTAATAATCGTTTCTTCTTTCACAAAGTAATAATTATTTCGAGCCTATAGCATACAACTAAAGCTATAAGATACGAAAGGATTGATTTTCAAATTAATATTACTGCTAAATACCGAAGACCATGCCAATTATTCCTCAATTGAAGCCCGGCGCGCTTGCTATGACTAATTTCAATTAGTTTAAAAATTAAAGAGCAGCCATAGGCTAAATTCTTTGGAACCTACATTAATAATATTTGTTATAATTGTAGTGAAAAATAGAATAAATAAATGAATATGTGCTATTTATGTTTAATGCTTAGTGAGGCTTAAATTGTCATTTAAAGAAACTTATTAAAATACTGTGAAATAAAATTCGAAATTCGCTTTTCATACATTGCGCCCAACTTTATTGCGTTTTTGTTGATGCAGTAAACAGATAAACATTTTTATACACTTTGACATTTTTGTAAAAATGGAAAAAGGGTATTATGAAGTTGTTCAAATGTCGCTGCCAACGCAGCGGCGGCGTCGCTGCTGACGCTACAGCGACAACGAACTGTGACGCGTCCGCTGTTTTGTGTGTATGCGTGTGTTTGCTACGATGCCATAGTCAAAGTCTATCTAAAAGTTGGTGGCGCCCAACTTTAATTTGTCCACTTTTTTAATAAGCTTTCTGTTTCTTTTAGTTCACTGACTTGTAGAAAAATCAATAAAAAACTGAAGGCCATAATAATGTTGTAATTTTTTAATAATAATTTCAAACGCCAACTGCAATATGATGACATTTTATTTATTTTTCTTTTTATAAGCGTCGCCAAAGAATTCATGGAAATAATAGTAGCAACTAATGAAATGGGCAATCCAATATGCGCATAATTGCAGAAGTAGTTGCCCTTAACCGAATTGGTGGGCTTACACTTATGGCTTATGGAATTACATTAAAAAACACACTAATTGATATCACAATCAGCATTAGGCTGTGGTCCGCGTACGCTTCACGAACGTGACGACCTTCGTAATTAAATACAAGAATTTCCCCAAATAAATTCAACAAGTGGGTTTCTCATTTATGTGCATATACATATGACTGCTACTGTTGCGTTTCTATCCCGTTTGCTGCGTTATTAATTTGCATTATGGCTTGTTGTTTGTTTTGTTTTGTTTTGTTTACTTCTTCTGCCAAAAGCTTGGCGCAGCGCGCTATTACATCAACTGACGCTCCCGCTCCCGCTCTCGCGCTCACTCTCACTTTTATAACGGCGCTTGATTGAGACGCTAAAGTCGCAGTCACGTTTCACAGCAAACGAGTAATGAGAGCGCAGCCGGCACACGCATGCGGAGCGTAAATCAAACTGAGCTTTGTGCCCCGATCGTAAAGCTCATTGGGCCTCATACGCAAGAAACAGTTATAAGAATTCAAGGTCTTTGGCTTCGTGCAGCGCTCCGCTGCGCTTTGCGCTCTCGTTTTCGTTTGCACGACTTTTTCGCTAATTTTACTCTCGTTTTATGCGTTCGCTCTCTTGTGCACCTGCGCGCCGTCGCGTATTTAATCTGGCCTACGAATCAGCGAGACGGCAGTAATTTCCACGAAAGTGGCCCAAAGTGTTTAAGCGCTTGACGTGTGCTCTGTGTTCAACGCAAAGGATCTTAATGTGATATCGATTAACATTTTGTTAAAACTATTTTTTTTTGCATAAGTGCATAAGTGTTTTTTTGTTTGTTTTTTGTGCCCTCTTCCAATACCCCACATGAGGATCCAACGGGATTTTCTGGTAAATTGCTAAGCGAAATAAACAAAAGATAGGACGAAAGTCTTAAGCTTAAAGAAACTAAAGGAAGCAATTCGTGTTAAATTGTGTGAATTATTTTAAAATTGAGCGAAACTATATTTTTTTTTTTTTGACTGTGTTACAATATGTACAAATGGGTCTAACGCATTAATAAATGCTTTTAATAGTATAGCTTATCTATATAAAAACCCCGTGCTCTGTTTGTATTCAACAAATATTTAAATTCAAATTCATTTTTAAAATTAAATATTTTTGAGATAAAGATAGTTTAACTGAAAAGTAATCTTACTTATCTTTCATTTTACTAATTTAAGCTTTTCAATTCAATTTCCATTTTTCTGTTTTCCTATTATTTACCTGCTAAACTAATTAAAAGTTGACAAATACTAGAAATATGACAACGCGATGGTCTAATTAGCGCTTAAGCTCACGCCAAAGTAGTTTCCCTCACGATCGATGATCTAACTACAAACAAAACCAGTCCCAGCTCCCCACCTACCCCATCAGTTTCCCATTCAAGAGCACAATTGATATGTGTACCATATATTTACTTTCACTAGCTAGCGGCAAAGAGCGGAAATTACTTAAAGTGTGAGCGGGAGACCAGAGACTCGAGACCAGCTGCCGCGCCTCGAAGTGGCAATTAGCACCTTTTTTTCTGTAGCAAATAATGGCGATCGCAAGCCGGCAGTGAGATAATTTTTTGCCGGTGCTAATTTTTTTTTGAATATTTCATAATCTGTTACAGATTTGTTTATTTTTATTTGTTATTGTGAGTGACTGATCAAAGCTTATTGTAGTTGCAAAACCGAAAGAAATTAAAATGGCATTGACCCAAGCTGCCAGTTCCATAATATTACTGGTATTAAGTAATATTACGTTATTACACCCACGCACATTAGCTATTTTTATAATCCGCAAGAAAGCAACAAATAAGGGCAACGCTGGCGTTGACCCAGTTAACAGCAGCTTTAATTGATTGGCAAGCAGCGTTTGCCAAATAGGGCAGAGCTGCCGCTAAATAGAAATTGAGTCATCTTAACATTTGCATAATTTATTTCATAAAATATGTTTTATTTTTTTAAGTTGGGCTTGCTCGGAGTGCTCGGCTTTTGTCTAGGGGTCAATGCAAAGGCTGTGGGCGGCGAGCCACAAGGCAATGAAATACAGACGAATGGCAAGAGTGAAGCGCAGGATCGCATTGGTCATGGCTTCGGTCTAGGTCTTGGCTTGGGCGGAGGCATTATTGATGCGGATGTTCATGAGCATCATATACACGAGCATCATGAGCACCACGAGCATCATGATCCGGGCTATTGGAAGAAGAAGGTGACTTGGAAGGAGGGCTGGAAGAAGATTTGGAATCCAGCGAAGAAACAAATTTGGAATCCATCTTGGAAAAAGGTTTGGGCTGTCAAGTCACTTCAACTTTTATTTATGCTAAGTTTTGTTTACTTTTAGATTTACAAGCCGCATTGGGTGAAAGTTCCAGGCTGGAAAGAAATTCAAGTGCCTGCTTGGAAGCAAGTTTGGGTAAGTTTAGCTACAATTGGTTTGAAATTCTTAATAAAACCCGCACAACAATTTAGGTTCCACACTGGAAAGAGATATTCGTGCCAGCTTGGAAGGATATTCAAGTGCCTGACTGGAAACAAATCTGGACGCCCGAACTAGTCAAGGTAACTTTGCTTAAATTTACTAAAAATTCATTGACTTCATTAATTTGCATTCCTTGCAGGTTGGCATACCCGGTGAAAAGTATTTGGGCAAGGATCACGAGGGCTGGGAATATACGAGTCATGATTTATGGAAGAAGAAGGTTGTGTGGAAGTCGCACTGGAAAAAGATCTGGAAGCCAGCTAAGAAACAGATTTGGGTGCCCGAGAAGAAACTGGAATGGAAAGAAGCATGGAAGCAATATTGGAAGCCAGCCAAAAAGCAAATCTGGAATGATAAACTGGAGTGGAAGGAAGCCTGGAAGCAAATTTGGGTGCCCGGCTTCAAGGAAATTTGGGTGCCTGGCTGGAAGAAGATCTGGAAGCCAGTTGTCATTAGCGAATGGTTCCCCTCACCCGATCACCACGATCATCATCATCATCACGAACCGTCCTGGGACTGGGATCGCAAGGACAAAGACAAAGGCAAAGTTGTATGGAAACGCGATGATACCAAAGGCTCCGAAGCCAAGACAACGCAACTGCAGGCGGTGCCAAGCGCAGATTTTGCAGCTCCAAAGCAAACTGCGACCACATCGCAGTCCTTTAAATTTCCAGGCGCGTAATTGTCAATAAGTCACTTCACTTAACTGCCATGAAAGCCCCCATAATTTAAGCTTTATCCCTTAGTTTGTATACAATGCTCAGCTCGACAGTGTGCCCTGTAAATTCCTCATAAGTGGGGTTTTCTATTAGTTGGGTTTCCACCATCAATTTAGCATTAAATATTTTTTATTTAAAAACTATGCAATAATTGTATTCTATTACAAGAATAATAAATTTATACAAAATGAAGAATGTAAAGAACAACATTAATTAATTTTCTGTACTTGCATTAGTTGTTTCGATTACGTTTTCCACTCATAATATTTCAAAGCCATAAAAGAGTTTTTTAGTTCAATATTTGAATACATCTTATATTGTGCGCTAAAACTATTTAATGGCAAAAAAACTAAAACTATTTAATTTATAAAAATTGTGTGTATAAAACTCTTTTTAATGCGTGTATTTAGCTAAAGTCAATTGTCATTTGTGCAGTTGATGTTGTTGTTGATTTATTGTTGATTCTTAGCTTCATTATTTGCCGAGTAAAAGTAATGAGACTTTTGTTGCTTTATTACGTTGCACATGAGTGCGCCTCGTAAGCTTTTTATTTACACACACACACACACACACACACACACACACACAAACACACACAGAGCGAAGAGAGCAGAGAGAGGCTAACACAATGCAGTTGTGTCAAATAAGGTTCCAAATGGCGAGTACTGTACTCACTCCAGCATTTTGTGCTTTGTATGCATGTGTGCGTGCGTGTGTGTGTTTGTTGCTGGCCCCTTGTGTGTTGGGCAAGCACAAGCGCAAAGCGTTGACAGCAAGTTTACACTGAGCAACAAACATAAGCTACGCATTAGCTCAAATTCATGTGTAAAATAATTGCAGGCCTAATTAATTGAAATACAACTAAATAAACATTTGCCATAAATTAAATATTTGTTGTAAAAATGCGCTGTTTGCACCACTGTGCGTTAGGCCAGGCGCTGGGCAGCCCCCACAACGCGAAGTGGAAAGTAAAGTAACATTGTGTGTCCGTCGACTGACGCTGGCCACTGTAGTTGGATGAACAGCGCTGATTCTTTTTTGTTTTATTTTGTTTTGTTGTTGCTGTTGATGTGACGCGACTGCTGGCAACGAGTTTGATAAGCGCAAACAAACGCACTCGAATTCTTTTGAAGCCTTTGCATTTCCGATAGAAAAAAAATTAATTTTCATAATAATTGGCGCACAGTCTGCAATATTTTGCCTTGCTGGCCATTTGGCGCATTGCCTGAAGCCTTGGCTCACGCTCACAACTTGCTTTGCCACATTGCTTTCGCAATAGTAAAAATATAAATAATAATAAAAGCAATAATGATAATAATAATAATAATAAAACACTGTGCGCATGTAATAAAATTGTTTATTGAATTGGCCATAAATTTGCGCAGCTACAACAGCCGCAAAGCGTCCGTCCGTCCGTCCGCACAGTGTCAAAAGTTGCATTCACTTGGGAAAATAAACGCACCAACATACATATATAATGTATATATATATATCTGAAGTAATGCAGTCATGTATGTATGTATGTATGTGTTGAGTTCGTAAATTCCTTGGCTTGCAACAAGGAGCAGCATTTTGGGGGTGTGGGGTATTGCATGGTTAGTTTAGTTGTGCTCAAAGTTTTCTTACGCTTTGTGAAAAGTTTGCAAAGAGTTTAGAGCGAGAGAGACAGCTGAGAAGACCGCTAGACTAAGCTCCTAATCGGATGCCCAGGTGATGAAAGTATAAAACTTATGACTTTACTAAACGTTCAAAGTGAGCAACAACTAGTTTATACGATATATACCATATAATATAGCTAGATGGAATCAAGTCACTTCTCAAAATAATGAAGCCAATGAGCTTTCGATTTTGATTGCTCTAGCTGCGCTTTAATTTCCTTTCTTTAAAGAATAAACAAGGCAATAAAACAATTAAATTATTTTTGATAAATAATCGTAATAATCAATATAGAGTCAAGCTGAAATATTTGCAATTATTATTACTATTACATATAATTTTCAATTATTTTGAATCAATTTATTTTGATAAGTAAACATATTTAATGGAATTTATTTTACAGCATTTAAATTATACATTTAATAAGAGTTTAGTTATTACTAAAATAAAGCTTTTTATTTATTTTTCTTTATGGTAGTTTCGATAATACCAATTGCTCAATAAATTGCAAAGTGTTTATATGTTAATGCCCTGCATACTTCAGTCAGAGAGACGACTTGGCTTGTCTGGATTGTCGTCCTTTCAGCAAGGAGCTCATCTCTAAGTGAGCGCTAAGCCTTATTTATCAACATCAGCAATATTTTGCCTCGCTGTTGTCCTTTCACAAATTATTGAACAGCATTAAAAACAGCTGAAGTACCCTCGCCATTGCTAAACCGCCAGACGCGCAGTCAGCCAGAGCGCTCAAAGGGATTTCATCAGCGTAAAGGTCGAAGCGCGAAGCCTGGAGCTGCTGCTTCTGCTGCTGCTGAAGGGGTTTAGAACTTGAGGCCAAGCAGCAAGTGGAGTGAGTTGCAAATGCTTTTATGCTTATTAATGGCACTACATGCAATTCATATATGCGTGGCAGTTAAAACGCTGGCGCAAATTAATGGATGCAGCCAAGCCAGCTAAGCCAGCCAGCCAGCCACTTGGCAAAGCTTCAAGCAGCTACACATTAAGTGGCAAGTTGCATTTTTATTTTGTCGGTTCTTAAAGCTGATGATCCCCTCACATACTCGCATACATAAGTTGATTAGTTGACAGCTTGACTTGTGCCAAGTTATGAATGTTCAAGGGTGACATTAACAATAGTACTCGAGGCTTAGTGCACGCTTTCTTATAATATCTCAAATATTTTAAACTGTTGAATCAGTAGCTCACAAAAGTGTGGCATGACAGGCATGTGGAATTTGAAATTCCTTCTGCATAGCACAAGAGACAAAGCGTGGGGGGGTAAGTGTAGTTCATAAAATAGAAAAATCAAGTGAATTGGACACTCTTCCACCCGAAGCTTTTTCATAGATAGCAGCAGCAGCAGCAGCTCACAAAGCGAGTGCACAAAACTGAAAACTGTAGCCAAGCACTTTTTTATGCTTTATTTTCCTCACTCCCTCCTACACTCCACCATTCCCTCGTCCCCTGCTGTGCATGTGTGTGTGCAATGAGGTCGGCTTGGGTGGTCGGAAGTGTAGACAATTTGTTAGAATTTATACAAAAACGCAGACCGCTTTGGGCAACAAAAACTGTTAGTTTTTTATTTTTCATATTTTAGCCAGCATTGAGGGCCAGCCATGTAGTGGGCGTTTGCCTGGAGTGGGCATGAATCTTCTAGCATATAAAACATGAGTGGCATTTTATTTTAAAGCTGCCCGAAATGCGCCAGGCTTTTGTATAAAGTTCAAACTAATGATTCTCACTTGCCAACTGCAACTGGAACGAGGGTGGGCTTTGGGTTTTGAATCTGCGTTGCGGCCGGTTCCGGAGGGTTGCAACCAAGACTGGCTCGGCACAGATTTACATGACATTATGTCATTGTTGCTGTCTGCTTTTATGACGTCAATTATGTTTATGAATGTCTAAACAAAAAGTCATATAAGGCTTTTCTTCATCATCTTCTCATTGTCCTCGTTGTGCACACACACACACACAGTTACATTTGTATAATAAGCAAAGTGGATGCCTGCATATGGGAGTGGGTGACTATCCATCTATCTCTCTTTCTCTCTCTGTGCGTGTGTGTGTGTGGATTTTGTGAAGTATGCCAAGTTTTTGGGTAGTTTGAGTTTAAGTAAATTTATTACCATGAGAAAAATTTATTTAAGCAGTCAAATGCACGTGAAGTGCATCCAAGAAAACTGTCAAACAGTCTAGGCTGTCGTCAAAGGCAATACAGACTGAAGGCTGAAGCCAGGCTCCGGCTCTGGCTCCGGCTACGGCTTTAGCTACGGCTCTGCATGTGGATGCGGCTGCTGAAAATGCAGCTGGGTGTATTTGTAGGTGCCTCAGGCAGTTATTATTATTATTATTCTATTTTTTTTACTTTGCAACAGGGTAAACTAAAATAGACAAAGACGTATTTTATTTAATATAAAAGAATTTCATTCGCATTTATATAAATAAAAAGAAAAGCATTTAAAATAATTTTGAAAATTTTCATTACAGCAATAAATTGAAATAAAATAGATATCATATCAATAAAAATAACAAAATTAACTATCATTGTGACAAAAAATTCAAAATTGAAAATATTTTTATTGACACTTTTTTTTAATAACTATTTACTACGTACGTTTTTCAAAATAATTAACTTACATTTTCAAAATGTGTTTAAATAAGAATAAATCATTTTTTGTTGTATTATATTTGCAGTTATATTAAGAAGTTAACTTACTATTTATAAGCAAATTTTTTAAATGAGTATTTTTAGTTGAAAATCATAAAATTTGGAAGCCAGCCGCAATGGGGTTGCCATCTACGCACATGACTTTGAATTCTGAGTACCCCTAATGTGAAAAGCGCAAACCCAAACCCAGTTGCAGGGGCAGGGCCACATAAAGCGCACTTGTGCCAATGACTGACATTTTACACAAGCTACTGCATATACACACACATGTACACACACATACACACATACACACACACACACATGTACAGTCACATACGAGTCAAAGACACGTTTCTTAGTTGGGTTCCAATGCAAATTCAACGCTGGTCTGCTTATTGTTGGCTGTCTGTTTATATGTATGTGTGTGTGTGTGTGTGTGTAGCAGCTGCCAGACGGAATTCCAACTGAAAGGCAAACACATGCATATAAACGACAGGCGCAGTGCCAGGACACACTGCACGAAAAGCATTCAAGATGGAGTGGCAGCCGTTGACGAGAAAGATGTTGAAATCAAATCAAATACCCGGCAAGCATCAACAACAACAACAACAACAACAACAACAACAGTACTGCTAACCAAAATAGTAGTAGTAAGTAAGCACATGTAACTACACTAGTGGACAAAAGTATTTTGACAACAAATTTGTATCTGCTTATTACAAATTTTTAATGCCAAGTATAATTATATTGGTAATCACAAAAAAAATATTATACAAGATCTGCTGTTTATTTTATGTAAATTACATTGTGCCATAGTTAAAAAAATGATTAATAATAATAAAAAAATTAATTCAAAACAAAAAGCTAAGATAAATAAAATAGCTATGCTTTTCATATTTATATATACATAAATAAATATGTGGCGTACTGTTTATATCCATGCACATTTATGCCTTTAATTTGTAATGCAACCTTTAAACGTAAACTAATTTTCTTTTGACAAATAAATAAAACAGAAATAATTTAAGAAAACATTTTTTATTCATAGCTTAATTTTTATTTAATTCTTTTTTTTGTGTAAACTTCAATATCTAATTACGTACATATAAAATAAAGAAGAAAAGCAGAAATTTTATTTTTTAAAATAATATATATTTATATTATTATTATTTATATTATTTGTATATTTTTAATTTAATTTTTAATACTGCATTTGAAATAAACTATATAATTGACTATAAAAACTAAAAATGAACTAAATTCAACGTTTGTCCACATACTGATGCTCACGAGTGTATTCTGCTTAGTGTTCTGGCAACGGAGCAACTTACTTAATGCTTGCCCCAATGTGTGGCTGTAAGCCGATTTGATTTTCAACTCACTTGGACAGCCTGGGGAGTGCACAGGTGACCTTGACACTGCCTACTGACTACTTTAGAGCTACATGGAGAGCAATTAGAGGCACAGTTTTTTGCCAAAAGCGCAAGAGCACAAGTGCAGCAGCAACTTGAAGTCGTCATTGATTTAGTACTAGACTGGATAATGTTTGTGTGTGTGTGTTGGTGTGTTAAGTCGGTGTGCGTGCGTTTTACGTTTTTCGCACGATTTGTTGTCAAGTGGCTGCCTCTTTGTCAGCATCAAGTGGGCAGGCACGCCCCATTGAAGAAGACTTCAGTTTGAGTCGCGAGAGCAGCAGCAGCCATCGACAAATGTTCGCACTTAACATGGGTGCGTAGTCACCTCTGGCCGCCCACACACACCCACACACACACACACACACACACATGAACAACTTTTACATATGCATGTATTTACGTAAATAAGCACATACTTATTGTATTCAATTCTTTTCCATTTCCAGTTGATTTATAAAAGTCAGCGCCATTCGAGCAGCAACAACAACAACAACTAAACCACAATCGACTGACTGACTGACTGACTGACTGACTGACTGGCGGACTAGCTGACAGAATGCTTTTCGATAGGTCGTACTATTTCTCTCCCATGCATGCATAGCTGCTCCTGATTCTCTATCTGACTTGACTGTCTGTCTGTGGGCTGCTCACGCTGTTGATTTATATGCACGTCGATTCGACATAATTGAAGACGTGATCGAAATTCAAATTTTTGATTTTTAAAACCACGACTACTGTATCTCTCACTCTCTCTCCCTCTCTCTGTCTGCCTGTCTCAATTCTCAACCGTTGCACGCCCTCTCGCGGTCACTCACGCTCCAAGTCACCCACACACAGCAGACTGAGCTCGGCTCGTCGGGCTTAATGTGATTTTGGTTTACGGTCATTGCACAGTTCCTTAGTCCTTGTAGTCCCTGTACATGTCGCACAACATGATTATTGGAATTATTTTCATATTCCGTGCCACACATTTTGGCAACAAGTAGCTAGAGCAACAAAAATGCATAAAAAAATACGAGAAAACAATTTGAAATAAACGTTTTATCAGTTTGGTAACCACTCAACGGTGCAACGCACCACTGAGCCACAAGCCTTAATGCTCTGGACTAGTCTCTGCTTCTTTATCTCTTTGATTTTTCAATCAACACCAGGAACAACTTCGGGCTGGTTTTATACTCTTTTTTTCTACTCTTTGCTTAATATACAAACAATAAATGTTCGCCTACTATTAACGAAAATATAATTAACAGCTGCACACAGTTATTTGAGCAAAAAAGAAGAAAACAAAATAAACATAAAAAAATAAACAATGAATTTTAATTGCAATTCAAAAGTTTCAACTTGCGACAAAACAAATGATACCATGGATGATAGTCGCGAGTTACTTAATGCATAGCTGATTGTCATACTAGATGACAGTTAATCAAGCTTATCGCAAGCTCGGCTTTGCATTTTGTATTCCTTTTTTTATGCTGCAATTTGTGATTGTTAATGTAAATGGTGCAAGTGCTAATTCAATTAATAATTAATATATTGCATAAATATAATGCTAATCCGTATTGGTTGCACTTTTTCTTGTGCCGTCAGCTAGAGCTTTGCTCGTACTGAGCTGCACATGCGCGCTCTCTCTCCCTTTCTCTTTCCCTGTGCGCTCTGGTGACAATATTTATCCATTTTCTTATATTTTTTTTATTATGTAAACAACCTAATCCGCAGTTGCTGCGCAGTCAGCTTCACTTCTACGGCGCTGCACATGCGCACATGTGTCTTTCTCTCTCTCTCTCTCTCTCTCTCTCGTTCAGTGTGCACTTTGGTGACAAGATTAATCACGTATTGGTTTTCTTATCTTTTTGTTTTATTTGTGTCTGCGCTCTTTGATAAAAATATTTTGCAACAACAACAACTTATTCTGCTCTCTCGTTTTTACTTCTTGTTTGACAAGCTGCTTTGATACATTTAAAGTACTTACTTTTAATTTGTTCATAAAATAAACATAAATGGGCGTATTATTGTTGGGCCACGCCTATTTGTTGCAAAAAATAATTATATTTGAGAGATATAATTATAAAGCTGTTGAGAATATTCATTTGAATTAATATCACAACATTAAGTCAAATTCCCCATTGTTTAGCTTAATGCTCTCCTAAGTATGCAGCGTTTTTTTCCGTTTCAGCAAATGCATCTTTAGAAGCGTTTTTTAAATAGATTTTTGCATGCTACGAATTGTTTGTGAATATTTTATAAAAATTCGCTGCAGTGTAAGAGCTTTAAGCAAACTGTTCTTACATTTCTTTTTAGTTGTGGATGGCTCTGGTATTCAGTATCTCACTAACTTTGTTAAATCAGCCATGAAAACGGATTGTCGTTTGTAACTGTGCCTGTGTCTGTGTGTGTGTGTCTGTGTGAGTGCATTTTGTATTTCGTTTGCTCATTTGACTTGGGTACTGACTGTCAAATTGACTGGCTGGGGGCTGTCGGATGGGCTGGGGGCGGTTGTGCGGACGTTGGGCTGACAAACGTGACCTGCTGCCATGTCTAACGTCTAACAGGTTTCAATAATAATGAAAGAGCCTGTCAGGCACTGTGTCTGCCTCTCTGCTGCTTATTAACATTGGCCTTGGTGTGCGTATTGGGGATTATGCTGCTACTACGCTAGACGTGCTTCACTCACACACACACACACGCATACGCATAGAACTTCATTTAAACTCACTCGTTGACTTGACTTATCTTGGCCTTAACTTCAACACCTGTCGCCATGTCTAAGTCAAACACACACACACACACACATACCAACGCACACACAGATACAGTGTCTGCACTTAGGCAGCCCCTCGGCAAGGGTAAATGTTTTTATTGTGTTGTTGAGTTAGTCACAGACAGTCACAAGTCTCACACATGGGTAAGCGGCGTCTCACACATGTACACACACGCATTTACATGTGTGTGTGTGTGTGTGTGTTTCTTTGTTTTAGACAACATTTGTGTTAATATTTCCATAATTGTGGTTAAAAGTAGCTGCTAAGATGTTTTTAACTGCCAAATAGAGAAAGCCATTGTTATGCATGTGTGTGTGTGTGTGTGTTAACCATTCTTTTGCTACAGGCTCCCTCGAGTGAGCGTTTAGCATTTGCGGCATTTGCCTTTTCTTATTGTTTTAATGCTGCATTTAATGGCTGACAAATGTTCTGCTGGCATTTTATTGCAAGCCCCAAGCTGCTTTACCTGCCAGCCACCACCCCGCCCCCCTCAACGTGAGCACTAACACGCCCTCTCTTTATGACTTGACATTTTAATAAACGGCAGTGGCAGTGGCGGATGTTGGGTGGTGGGGCTATGTGGATCGCTTAACTAACAACAGACATAATAGAAAATATTTCAGGCATGCAGTAGATTTCGAAAGCTAAAACACACACACACACACATGCAAACATGTTGTTAAATATTTTTGGTTAACCTCAAACATTTCATTTGGCATTTTTGTATTTGCTGCTGCTGCTGCTGCTGGTTTTTGGAAAATATCGAGCAGCAGCAGCCACAAAGTTGCTGCCACATATTCTTACACTCCACCCGTTCGAGCATCAAAGCTTTAACACGTTAGTTAGTCTGCAAAATTGTTTTCTAGTCGTATTTTGTGGGGTAATTTGCATGCTGCCAGTGGTGGTTGTTCGTGGCCTTAGTTGCATCAACACAGCAGTGTCATCAACAACGCTGCTGCGCACAAAAACTTAACTTAGTAACTTATTGTGGTTTGGCCGCCCTTAGCCCAGTCCCCCCGCCTAACCCCTCGCATCTGCATGCACAAAACGTTCGTCGACGTCCGGTCGGTCGGATCTCTCAGCTTCAGGACAAAGTTGTGTGCCAAGAGAAGCCGCACCGCACCGCATAAGGCAAAGTTGTGGCAAGCCAAGAGCTCAAAGTGCACACAGAACTCTTCAATGATAATAACTAAATACGAATACTAAACGGTATTTAAATAAAATCGCTTTCAACTGTCTCTCTCTCTCTCTCTTTCTCTCTCTTTCTAAACAAGCACTTGCATTTAGTTTATAGCTTGCCTTTAATTGTATATGAAGTGTATAGCGCAGTTGGGTAATGCGATTAATAGCGATCGCTAGCTCAATTTAAATTTCGGCAGTCGTTATGGCAGCTTATTGATTGGGGTTAGCATTTTGTTTAACGTTCAGTTTTAAATTGCCAACTCGGCAATTATGGCAATTATTGGTGATTAAAGAGTTGCCCCCCAAAACTTTGGCTAGTGCCAACATCAACAACAACAACAGCAGCAGCAGCAGCAGTTGGAGTAATGTAATAGCCAGCGAAGCGTTCGGGCTGCGAGTCGAGTCGAGGCTACAATGGGCAGCTGCTAGCGCGATAAATGTAATCAAATTTAATTTCAACAAATTGCTTTTGAATTACGCGACCTTCGACGTTGCCGCTGCTGCTGCTGCTGGCTGAGCCTGAGCCTGAGCGTTCATCGCAATCATTGCCGAAGCGCAAAAGAGTTGAAATTGTTAAAATAATAATAACTTTTGTGCATGCGTTTGTGTGCATAGCACAATTTCCACAATAACAACAGCAATTTGTGCTCCAAATGATGAAAACAAAGTGACGTGAACTGGGTGGAACTCCAGCCCGGTCAACCAGCCGTATACGTAATAATAAAAATTATGAATCATTTGCCCACATACACACACACAAACAAAAATAAAAAAGCAAGCTCGCAGACAGGCAAACAGACAAGGCAATCTCAAGCGAAAAACGCTAAGAGTAAGAGAGAGAGAGCGAGCGAGCGAGTAAGAGAGAATGTGTATAAAATGCAAAGTTAATTTGATTGAATTGCGAAAAATTTCGTGCGCGGAAAGTTTTCATTAAAAGTTTTCAGTAAATACCTTTTGTTAAATTGATTATTAAACTGTAATATTTCCCACTTGGCACTACCAGAGCATATATTGATTGCGTTTGTAACAATTTAAATACATTTATTAATGACAATCAAATGTTGAATTCAATATTTGTGTAATCAACATTTGGCTGAAGGGCGCTCAATTTAGAAATAGCAAATGTTTGTATGCAGTACA
The DNA here is from genome assembly GCF_011750605.1 of Drosophila busckii. Lineage (NCBI taxonomy): Eukaryota > Metazoa > Arthropoda > Insecta > Diptera > Drosophilidae > Drosophila > Drosophila busckii. The sequence goes on along the minus strand of NC_046608.1, from coordinate 6,131,541 downwards.
AATTGATGAAATTGATACTAAATATGCGCTTTAACTTAATTTAGTACCAAACATTAATTTTGGCACTGAAAGTTGTTAAGTTAAGCGATCTAGCAATTTAAATAATAAAATAAATTAATAAATCTATTTTGATTTTGATTAGTTATCTATATTTTAACTTAACAATTTATTTTAAATTTTTAATATTTTAAATGAAATGTTTTAAAGCTTTGAGGCTTTAAGTTAAGAGTCTATATTGATTAAAATATTTCTGCTTATGTATACTGAATATTTTAAACATTACTAGGGGTCTCTCTCTCTCTCTCTCGCTACCATTGCCTGTCAGTCTTTTGTCAACTTGGCTTTGAAAGAAAATTGCTGAAAATGCAGCTAATTAATATCGCTTTTGAGCCACTTGCTTGTGTGTATGTTTTGGTTTATCTATGGTTGTGACTTGTTTTGGTTTATTTGATGTAATTTGCATGCAAACATTTGCCAGACTCTTTGGCTATTTGCAGTAGCGGCTCCAACCCAATCGTGTCTCTCTCTCTCTCTCTCTCTCTCTCTCGCTCTCTGCGCTTAGCATAGTTGGTAATTGCTCGTCTGGCAGCGCATTTACATTTTGTCATCTGGCAAATATATCAAAAGAATGGGCCAGGCATGCGAATGCGAGCGAGCGGGCACAAAGGGGCGGCTAACAAAAACGTCAAACTAATCTAACAACTGCTAACAGCAGAGCGCTTTGCCGCGGCGCGCCGCTTGCCCCCGGATCGAGAACAGGCCACAGGCCACTGAGCTGCCAGCGCGACCAGCGGCATCCCCCCTGCCCACTCAACCAGCTCACCCAACTGGCACTGCCTCTGCCTCTGCCTCTGCCCTAGTTGTAGTTTAACAAAACATTTTCCGGTTAGCAAATATATTTATACTTTACACACACATACACTTGCATACATAGATATGTATATGTATTTGTGATTGTCAGTTGTTGTTTTAATTAGAAAACTTTTTGTCAAACAACAACAACAAGAACTACAACAAACAAGAAACTCAAAAAACAATTTGGAAAACCCCCAAACACCCACAAAACATCAACAATATTTGAATCTGGAAGGCCGTAACCCCGCTCCAAGCCATCCAGAGCAGTTGTACTTTTTATTATTTGCATTTTCTATTTTATTTCGCTGCCGCTCTTTGTTCTTGTTGCTGTTGTTGTTGTTGTTGTTTTTATACAAATATATGCTCGTGCTATAAATGTATTTGCTTAGTTGCGATTGCTGCGGAACGAATAATGAATAATGAATTTCTTTTCATTTAACTTGGCAGCTACTATTTAAGCCCATTGCCGAATATTGTTATTCGAATGCTAAGCTTTTGTTTTATAGCAGTTTTGATGCGCTTGGTTTCAATTATTTAATACTTGATTTTATTTCGAAATGATGGCAGGCTTAGCATTTAATTTTAATTTGAATTTAATAAACTTATTTTAAAATTTAGATTCCATTTTTTATAGAACTGCTTAATTAGTTCGAAATATTTTAGATCGATTTCTAATTGGAATTAAGTAATGGCAGCTTAAGCTATTTTTAAAAAACCGAACAACATACAAAATTCTATTTTGAAAACACTTTTAAAAAATTTTAGTTTCGTGTTTTTCTCTAGGAAAAGAATACAGAAAAAATTGCACTAAGCTAAGTAATTTTTATAATTTACAACTAACTACTGCCGCACTACTCGCGTAGCTAGTTCATAAGCTGTTGGCCTCGCTCTAGTTGCAAGCTCAACGACCATCCGCTCGTATACTTGACATAGAAGAGTAGCAGCCAGTACGAAATAAAAGAAATAGGCAGTTTCATGTTTACTTTGCAAAATTAAATCCAACGGTTTTAGTTTTTACAAGCTCAAAATTTGCTTTGCTTGCAGAACCATGAGTACGACTATATATATGTGTAAAATCGCAGTGAAGATAAAAAGCGTGAGTGGTGGCGAGTGGTGGGAAATGTATTGAGAGGACTAATGTGAAAATACTCTAGCGAAATACAAACTATCAATAAGTAGCTTATACCCTAAAAAGTTATGTCTGTTCGCAGTCAATACTAAGCTTCAATTAATGATTATAAAACTAATTATATACTAGCTGCACTTAAATAAATATATATAAATAAATATAACACTCTTCTGAAGTTCAGCAGCCACTTTGAAAATCATCGTTTTTTTTAAAGGGTACAATGATAGAAATAAGTCTGTTCTCAGTGGATAGCACAATTTATGACCAAACAGTTTCACCCGATTCGTTAGCTGCCCAATCTACACGCGAGGTTAGTTTCAAAACTAAGCGATTCATATGTAAATAAATTGGCAGCTGCAAAAGTAAAAATAAATTTATTTTAAGCTGCACAAAAACAAAAACAATTTTACTTATTATAAAATGAATATTTATATTTTCTTATACTATAGATTTGTAAACAACATATATTTTAGTTTTAGTAATTCTATTTGTTTTCAATTTCTAATGTTTTTATTTTTTCTACTACTTTATTATGCAATTCCATCCAGCATGGAATTACTATATTTATTTTTAATCAATTTTTAATTTCAGTTGTACTCTTTCCTCGATTTCCATAATATTTTTAATATATATTAATTTATTTTTTGTTAATCGTTGTATTTTCCTTTCCTTTCCTTTTAGTGCTTGCTTAAATTTGTATTAAATATTTAATATTTTATTTGCACTACTTGTATTAAATTTCTAATTTATTTAAACTTTAATTTATGTTTGTCTTGTGCAAATTCGAATCAACATATATTTTATTTTGTAACAATTTTCATGCTATTTATATTATAGTTTTATTATTGTTGGCAAACTTTTTGACCTACCCTCGCACTGTCATGCTAATGCACTTGTTTGTCTGTGTGCGTATCAGTGTGTGAGTGTGTGTGTGTGTCGAGTATCTGTGGAGTTGGCATTGTGGTTTGTTGTCAATCTCGTTAGAAACGAATCCTTTCGTAATCCTTGTGCTTCAGCTGCAGCTTTACGTTATTTTCGTAGCTTGGCCCTTAAGCGCCGCCAAACAGCTGACATATACATAAGTATAGAGATATATAGTGTATATATACACATGCATATGTACTTATGTATATTGTTTTAGCTACTAAGCGTGTCCTGGCTGGGGTTGGGGTTGCTCTCATGCGTTTTTGCTGCTTAATCCGGTGTCACTATCAAGATTGAATGTAGCTGGCAACTAAATTTGTTTAGTTAGCTAAAGCAGAGAGCGAGGGCGAATGGGCAGAAGGAAAAAAAAAACAAAAAACAAGGAACGTCAGCGCAAATCATCGCAATGGCCTGGCCTGGGTTCGTTTTCAATTTCAGCCCATGGGCCATGGCCAAATCCCTGCTAAGAAATTGTTTTCCAGTTATCTGACGCTCTCTCTCTATTGCTCATTTGAACTAAGCTGAGCTTAGCAATGAAAATGAAATTGAAGCTACTAACTACGACTAGTTTAGTGTAATTATTATTGTCTCTGTCTACATTTGTTAACAAACTAAGCAGAGTTAACTGCTTACTTAAAAACGTTAAGTGCCATGAACAACAAATCAGTTCATTTATCCATAACAAAGCATGTTCGGCTTCGCTCCACGGGTGTGGACTTCATGGCCTCCATGTACTCTAATATGATTGATGGCACCTGTCGTGTTACGTAATCGCTGCCAAGCGCTGATGTTTATGAGGCATTCCACCCAGCCACCCAACCAGCCAGTCACCTCGTAGCCTGGAGGGCGCAACGCACACGTTTCACATTTTTACAGGTGTGCTGAGTATATTAACACTTTATTGCCTGACACGTCGTTGCATGTAAAACACGACAGGGCAGGAATATGTTAAGCTGGATTCGCAGCCAGGCTGTCATACCTGCGCGACAGAGATAGCAAGAGGAGCGAGCGAGAGTGAGCGACTTGATTTAGATAATTATTAGCATATTTTGCATGTCATTGTTTTACAAACTGAGCAAGTAAATGCAATTAATGTGACACAATAAACTTAAACAATTTATTATAAGCGTGTGTATAAAGCGCTCCAAATTGTTTGCTTACGCGCTTAAAATTAAAACAAATAGCGACAAAAAATATGAAAATCAATTGTAACTAAAATTAAAAAACGCGCAAAGTCGAACCCAGTCGACACTACCAGACCCAGTACATAGGCTAAAGACAAATTTAAAGACAAGTTTAGGAAACTTATGGTTGCCTTTTCTTAATATAATTATATAAATTTAAATATATATAATTAGTTAACTTTTTGTTTTAAAGATATTTATTAAGTGAAGAAGCTGTAATAGAACTTCACAGTTAGAGAATGAATTTGAATCTAACTTATTATATTAATAAATAGCTTTAGATTTATTATCCGATCACAAAATGGGACTCTGTGACACTTCAGAATATAAGAAGACTTTTAGCTTTGCATATATGTATTTGATATATTTAAAATTGAGCATGCTGCAGCTCTGCTTGATTTGCGGGTTAAGGGCTGCAAATATCAATTTTGTAATATGATCTGGACTTGTATATGATATACACAGATCTATGTGCCAGGCTTGGTGTCTCTAGCTCTTATAGCTGATGAAATGTGTGCGCTCATACAGACGAATAGACAGACATATATTAAAGTTTATAGCGACTCAGCTCGTTTGATCAATTATATATACGAAATATGAAACAAATGTCATTTGACTAGCCTAAAAGACGCTTGTACGTTTTTTAAGCAATGCGTCTAAATAAAAAGTGACAGGGGGGTGGGTGGGAGGTAGCGCTGCATTCAGGTATCCAACAAATGCTTGAGCGCTTGAACGTCTTAGCTTGGACCAATTCATGTGGAAATTTTTGTGTGCGGCTTGTAGCACTAGACATAAAAACAAGCACAAAACATAGACGCATAGGGTAGGGGGTGGCAGCGGGTGTGAGTGTGGGTGTGGGTGGCATCAAAGCGACGGATCAAGGCGCGTGGCGCCGCAGGACAAGCGCCATAATGATATGAGTCACTGACTTTACCAATTCAATACACGCCCCACACCCAGCCGCCGCCGCCGCCATCACCACCCACTGCACATATCTAAGAGGGTGCATAATAATCGCGTCTCGCTGTCTCGCTCACACACACACACACACACACGCTTATGCTGTTGGCGTTGACGTCCATAAAGCAAATCAATTCGCTGGCGATGTGTAGCTGCTTTTTTTTCTCTCTCTAGTTTAGTTTCAGTGCATGCGTGTGTGTGTGTGTGTGTGTATTTTTGCTTATTTCAGCAAATAGAATGCCTCGAGGAGCAACTGCTATTTACAATACTCCTTCTCCTTTATGTTTATATTGACGCGCATATAAATAAATTATTAGCAAAATAAATGTTTGGTCGTTTAGCTACGGCCGCCCTCAAAGCTCAAAGCAGCCAAAGCAGACAAAGCAATGCGCATAGATTTGACTAGAACTAGAACAAATAGCTTCTAATGAGAGCGAGAGCGACTGTAGATAATTTTTGGAATTGCGTTAACAACTCGAAAGCGAATAACAGGCGAAACAAAAGTAGAAAGCCATTGAGCGAACTAAAGTTTATGCCAGGACAGGCTGCTGGACAAACTCAAACACTGCTTGACTGCATCCTGACCAGTTGAAGTTGGACTGACGGATGGACTGACTGACTGAGCTGTACTACCGACAACTTGAGCACAAAAGTTTTTAACCGAATTAGCATCTTGCCAGACAGTTTCCGGTTTAGACAGACCAAAACGATTTCCATATATATTGTGAATGTCACTAGCTCGGACACGAACTGCTGCTGCTCCTGCTGCTGTCTATTTGTTTGTTGTTTTAATTAGAAAACTTGCCGAATGCCCAGCCGACTGTTTGGAATTAATGAATTTGTCACCAACACACACGCAATTTTATTGTATGCATAATAATATTTGTTATGCTTGCATTCAAGTTGTAAATAATTGTTTCTAAAAATAAAAACATAATATTGCATGCGATATAGAGAATTGTACGTGCCGCCCCCTCTAACCCGCACGCCACTGTCGCCACTGCAAATGCGCCCAACCAGCAAATTGGCAACGATTTTGGATTTATATGCGAATTGAATGTCGAGCGTGCCAAAAGCCACAATCCATTTCCGCTCGTAACTCCATTTTATAGCCAAGCCATACGCCGATTACATACCATTCAAATGCACATATATATAAACTATATATACATATATATCTATTTACAGCTGCAATTGCCGTAAAGCGTGGCAAGTGCCGCTCTGCCGCGACCTTTTGCATTTTGGTTGCAATTTATTGTGATGTGCGTGTCGCAAGTTGGCAGCTTAACCATTTAATTGCTAGTTTCAAGTGCGGTACGGGTGCCGGTCCCGTTGCCGTTGCCGGCTTTTATTTAGGCTCGACGCCATTATTAATGAGGCCATCATAAATCTAACTGCCTAGCCGAGAGCATCTTGTGCTGCCTTCTTCCTCTTCTTCTTTTTTGGACATCTATTGAGGCATTTTACGCTGATGTTGAGGGTTCATTTCGTTTCAGTTTCAGCTTCAGTTTGCCAAGTATATTTTGCACTTAAAATGAGTTAATTTAAAAAAAAGTGCTGTACTATGGGCTACATAAGCAATTTGCTGCACAAAAAAAAAAACGCTCAAAGGTTGCGCAATATAAATGCATTTTGCTTTTGCTTAAGCTATTAAACAGTAAATAAATAAAATATATTAAGTACTTAAAACTTTATATAATGCAAGTATTACTCAGCTACTAGGAGCGATACCCAGAGTTCAGGCCAAGTAGTTAAATAATATAAAATACATAGATAAGAGTCATATCTGAATCTTTTGTGTTGAAGTCTGTTATAATCCACACTGAGTACTCGGAGCGGAGTTTAGTTTAAGCTAACAAATATTGCTTATACGACCCTTAGTACAACACACTACACTGTTTTGGTCAAAAGGTAGTGAAGATATTAACATTGTGCCAAAGAAACTTTAGAATTTTCTATACACATTCTCATACTTTAAGTAAAAACTTTATATATATGAATAACTGTACATGGCGAATGAATAAGCAAAGCAAAGCATAATAAGCGAGAGCATATGAGAGAAGAGTATTTGATATTTGGCATGATACGCATTGCTCTCGCGGTACTTAAAAAATGTACAGCGGTTCTTATAAGTTAGTCAAATGACACTTTAATATATTTTTTATTAAATTATACACTGACGACTATTCAAAAAAACTAAATTTAACTTAATATTAGTTAATTATTAAAAGTAAAATTAGTTGTTAAATTGGTTGCTCGAGTGACTAGTGCTTTATATAATAAATTAATGCCTATTATATTATTACCAAAAAATAAATATTTTTTTTTGTTTATTTCATTTTAAATAAATACGAAAGTAGTAAGACTTCGATTTTACTTGTATAGCGCATCTTTAAAAGTCGCCTGTGCCCAACTTTACATTCCGAATTTTTTTGTACTTCTCAGCGCTTCTCTTTGTCATAGCGTTAAATACTTTTGCTTTTAATTACCAAGCTGAGGGCGCCCAAAATTAATGTGCGCTGTCATGTTTGTCCAGCAGCAGAAGCAGCAGCAGAAGTAACAGTAAAAATACTTATTTAACTCAAATGACAAATGTTGTGCAGTCACTTTTACACATTAATAAACATTTACACTGCCCAACACACACACACACATATACTTGCAAGTCAAATAAAGAGACGTTTTGCAATTACATTAAGAGTAACCAAGTAGCTCTTTCTCTCTGACTGTCTCCCTCTCTCTCTCCCTCTCTTTGTCTCTTGCAATGACACTTTATTAAAATCACATTTCATGCGTAAGCAAATTAATTCTCTTGACTTTACATATTTTTCTCTGGTACTGCTTAGACAATGCCGACAGCTGTCAGAGGCGGAGCGAAAAATGCGACGCACCACACGTAACTATACACTTTGCTTATTAAGCAAGCCATGTGGGTCAGCTGATTGACTGACACAATGGTTAAAGCTTAGTCAGGTTAATGCTGTGTTACTGATTTGCCAAGAAATGTTTAGAATTTTCCTAGCTGACATTTAACCTTTTTTTACACTACGCTCTATGCTTAAGATTTTCGTTGCCAAGGTGCCAAATTTGACTTGGGTGCACATTTGGGTGCTCTCGACCACTTGATGAGGGTCCAGCGCGGTCTATTCTGCAGCGGGTGTTGGGGCTAGATTTTGGTTTAACGCAGCTTAACGTCTTAAAGTAAAGCACAAAAGCATTGCATAGACGAATGACGCTGCTCATAGCGAATAGCGGCACTGCCAATGGGGCCAACAGGCAAAAGCAGAAGCAAAAGCAAACGCAAAAGCATTTCATTAAAAACTTCCAGGCTATTAAGCAAAACTTTGTGCGGCATTTTCCAAACTGTGTGATAAGTATCTGAGCAAAATGCAAAGCTGCCAAAGGACGACTTTGGCCATGACGATGACGACTCTAAAGAACGACTATGACGATGACGAGGACGTCAACGTCAACGTCAACGGCGACGGCGACGGCGACGACGACAACAGCTGATGAAAATCGCGCGCGCGCTAGCTCAACAACAAGAAATTACAATTTTCGCTGCAAATTGCTGTTGGGAGTTGGGCGAGAGGTTCAAAACATTTTTGGACACGACCAAAAACGGAAACGGAGCGCTCTATGGCTGCTCTATGTTGAGTGAGGGGAGTGCGAGACGAGGCGTTGTTCAAGTTGAAGGCGAGGCAACAATTGAACTGCAGTTTGTGTGCTGTTGGCGTGACAAAAGCTTTGGCTCTCCTCTGCCCCGCCCCCGCCAGCTTGCCACACAAATAGAAAATGCGGCAGCAACACCTGCAACAAAATAGTTCTCTGACAACATACACAGTTATGAACAGCAACGGATTCCATTTAGTCAACTGCGGAATTTTAAATGAATCAAATAATTAACACTAGGCCAGGCTTAGTAGAAAATTGCAGAGTTAGTAAAATGATTTTAGTTAAAATAGCTTTATTTGCGCTCAATTATAATTCAATTACTTAAGCTCGAGTTGCTGTGGGTTTTAAATATCAATATCAATATAACATATGCTACACATAGCTGTAAATTTATTAAACAAGTGAGCAGAGCTAAGTAAAGTAAAAACTTGCAGGCTTACTTAAACATTTTGTTAAAATCAAACAAAATTAAGCATTAACTATATTGTATTAAAATATTCTGCAATAGTTTTCGTATTCGTACAAAATTTCAAATCAATTATTTTGACCAGTGATAAATTATGAGACAATTTTTATGCTGGCAACTGTAGTTTAATATTGCAAACAAGAAAATCTTTTTAAGTTCTGCGCCTACTACGATTTCAACTAAAATCTTTAGAGATTTCTTTGGGATTTCTATATTATCTTTATTTTTTATCAAGAGGCTTGTGCTTGATAAAATAATTGTACTTAAGAAAAATCAACAAACAATTTGTGTAACTTTGTTGCTTGTTCTGCCCCTGCTCATTGACTAAAGTCTGGCTACGCCCATGAATTGTTTGCTTTGGGCACATTAATTTTAAATTATTTAGCTAAACATATGTTATGCGTGTAGTTCTGAAAAGTCAGCACAAACTTTATGCAAGCATTTACACATGTAAGCGGCTGCTCTAAAAAAAAAGAGAATCTTTTATCTTCTACATGTGTATGGGTGTGTGTGTGTGAGTGTCCAAAGTTCATTGCGTGGCGAAAGTTTTGGCATTTCTAGTTTTGTTTTGTTTGCGGTGTTGCTTTGTTGTTGTATTCAATAAATTTTAAGGCAATTTGCAAAAGCCACGAGCGTCACTTGGCTAATGTAGCACATGATTTATAATATTTCAAATGACAGCCAGCCAGCATCCCACCCTCCACCCCTTCCCCAGGCTTAGTGTTGTGCGGCCAGCCTATATATTTCCTATGTCAGTAAATATATGCTAAATAGGCTTTTTGACATTCTACCTGCCTGTGCTCTAGCCCAACTTTCCCAGTTGCCTCTTTACATTTTCTTTTTCTTTTCTTTTTTTTTTTTTGCTGCTTTTGAGTTTCTTGGCTCTCTGTTTGGGGCATATCCAGTTACATTTCATTAAATTTTATTTTTATGCGCGCTGTCTGCCCGGCCTGGCCTACGGCGTGTGTCTGTCCGTCCGTCCGTCCGTCTATCTGTCTGTCTGTCTGTGTGTACGTGTTCGTGTATGTGCCCTTAAGCGGAAACTTCGACAGGAAACACCTGATTCGCAAAATATTGAAAAAGTTGCCTTTTTTTCATTCTTGAAATCAGCCAGCACTTGGAAGAAGAGCCTGAGATGCTGTCGGTCTGTTTGGCGCTGCCTGCGCTACCTCAATCGGGCATGCCGGAAATGATATAAGCTAAGTCCGCATGGCGAAGCTAAAAAACAAATAACAAAAAGCAAACACAGCTGCTTAGCGCAGTTGATCAAATTCACAGTCAAATGTTAAGATTGCCTGCAATATAACAAATATTAATTTCCTTAATTATAATTAATTATAATAAAAGTAAGACAGTTCAAACTGTATATTCTCAATATGTGCAACTAGCTAATTTAATATATAATATTATAATAATTTAAAATATCTTTTATTTGATTTTTTAATTATGTTTATTTATATTTTACTACAAGAGAAAATATATGCAGCACTTTTAAGAGCTCTGAGACATAATAAATTAATTTTAACATATTTTAACTGCTCAGATTTTTAAATAAAATTTATATATATTTTACAATTGGAGAACAGGCACAATTTTTTGTTAATTTTTATTGTTGATTCACTCAAGAAAGCAATAAATGTATAAGTGATTACAATTAAATATTTTATAAGCTTTAAATGTTTCAAGCAGGGACCGCAAATAATTGTTATGAGTTTAAAAAAATTGAAGCCCAAGAAAGCCTCGGAGGAGGGTGGGAAAAGTACGCATAACTAATTTTTTTGTGGCATATTCAAAAACCAGATAAACTTTTTTTTAAATTTTTTTTGTTAAAATTTTTTTTAATTGTTAAAATTAATTTAATTCATAAAAATTAAAAATAATTGTTATTTTTCAATTATTAAATAAAAATTACGACGTAACTGTTATTTTCAATTTTTATCATAAAAATTGAAAATAAAAATTGAATTGATATATCTTTTCAACCAAAAGACCCAGATCAAATATCGGACTATATATATATATATATATATCTACACATCAATACCTGTCATTTGATATATAATATGTATATATAAATGCATGTACTCATGTATGTATATATGTACATTTAAATTAAAAGATTTTTATTACTTTAAGAAAATTTAGTTTTTATGATTTATGTATATACATAAATTATGAGAGCTTTTTATCGCTTTTTAATTGCAAGTGTGCAAAAATAAATTTTATATTCAATTATTTGAAACTTGAAGAGCTTCTCTGACATTTATTTCATTTTAAAGCGCAACTGGCAGTCGGTGCGACTGAAGCGGAACTACCCGCAAAACCTAATATGAGTTATTTGCAGGTGGTTAGCGTTGTTTTATGTGGGCTCTTGTTTCTTTCAGTTTGTTGTTGTTGTTATATTTTGATATTTACATTCTCAATGCGTGTTATTCTTTGCCATGTCAAAAGGTTTTTGTTGCTGTTGGTGTGTTGTTGATGTTTTTGAGCCGATATGAAATTATTGCAAAATAAATGCAAATTGAATTTCTCATGCATAATTTGCTTAGAACTTTTTACCAAACAGCAAAGTTGGCAGTTCAAGCCCGCTGCCCGCCCCCGCTTCAGTCCTTGATGCATTACATCATAAAGTAAAGCATTCACTTCAAGGCTTTGTGGCTTAAAGAATGCGAGGATGAATACAAATAAATATTTTTTATTTTTACAATAGGCATACTAAATATTTAGCAATGTAAACATTTTGGAAATTTTCTGCCATAAATTATTTAACTCATTCTTGTTGGGATTGCTGCTGACTAAAGAAGCAAAAATGTTGAGAGGAGCAACTAATTTTATCTGATACGTTATTTATTATATTAATTTTATAATTTTTTATTCACGCTAGGACATTAAAGGAGTAATAGGAGTTCGTGGCTTAGCTGAACTAAGAGTAATCATCATTTGAAAATTGAAAACGTGCCCAGGGTCATTTCCGCTAATCAAGGGCTTAACTTAAACTTAAAATTGTACGAGAGCAATAAAATGATTTTTTTTTCTTATGCTGTGAATTACTCAAATGCTTAATTTCGTTGCGCTTAAGCAAAAGTAACATTTTCTAAGCTTACAAATAGATACTTAGATACATTTCATAGATACAGATATACACATATATGTATGTAGTTTTCACCTTGGAGCGAGTTTTTGGCCATAATATGTCTGTGCTCGTATTTCAACACGTTTCTCATATTTATTTTGATTAATGTCCACTTATCCACTTGCCACGAACAATTTCAATCGTCCTTCGAATTCGCTGAGCAGCACGTGCTTACATCAAGCAAAATAGAACTGGCAATAGCGAAAGAGAGCGAGAGAGAGAGAGAGAGAGAGAGCGAGAGAGCAATACTGTCTGTTGGCTAGTTTAGCTGGACATGAATTGATGCGCCGCCACACTTTTGCCAGAACCTTTTCACCTGACCCAACCAGACACCCAAGCACACGTAGCCCAAGCAAATAGCAACGCAACCAGCCGCAACGAGTTCGTCTCAGCTGCAGCAGCAGCAGCAGCAGCAGCATCCAAGACGCTGGGCACACACAGAACTATTCCCACAAGCTCCACGCTCCACGCTCCACTCTCACTCTTTGCTGGCCAGGAGCGCTTCACGTTCAGTTTTTAGGCATCAGTTGCATTGAGCTGCGTACGTGTTCGCACTTGTTTCGCACGTGACTCCTAAAGCGAAATTTATTGAATATTTGCCATTGGCTATTTGATTTCTTATTAACGTGGAGCCAAGCGTGTAACATCATATTCGGCTGTTGGGTCAGTCCAAAGCGCCCACTAATGCGGCTTTAATGCGACAACGAACTGGCTTTAACCTCAGTGTTAATTACTTTACGTCCTTGGGTTATTGATGAGCCAACGATAAGCGCTAACGACTCTCGCTCTAGCTCACTCTAATTTATTTTAAATTTAAAGCCAAAAATCTCAAGTAAACTGAACTTTTGGCTTTTGTTAGGCTGCAACACACTCAACACTGTGCTGCCAACACGGACGGACGGATGGACAGACAAAGGTGAACATGCATTTATACACTCTCGTTACACAGAAAGAGAGAAAGAGAGAGAGCCCATGTTACATATATTTTAATGTTTTATGCGACCAACACAAAATGTTTGTGCTGCGCCGACGAGAGCGGCAACACTTCCGTGTTATCTGGCCAAGAACTAGGTTAATGTGGCAACCACCAAGAGTACACCACTCATGCTCTTCCGCACCAGCGCCACTGACACGCCCACACTCTCGGCCCCCCCCCCTCTCGCGATTGCAACAAGTCCTTCTTCAACTTGCAACTGCAGCAGCGTATAAGCTTGAACTCTTTTTTTTTTTTCATTCTCTGCTTCAGGGCTTAACAATTAACATATTTAGCTGAGCTTGGAGCTTATCTGAACCACATTACGACCATGACACTCAGCTGTGGTTGAAGTGCCGCTTTCCAGCTTTGATAAGCTTTAATGTTATTAAATTTTAGTGCCGCTTGTATTGCAAATAGGCGTTGAAATGTTTAGTTTAATGCTCCTGCTACTGCTGCTGCTGCTGCTGTTGGAACATCAGTTGTCTTCTGTTATATGCAAGCTGGGAGATCATGGGAGTTAAGCTGACTTTCGGCTTTCGACTACTTTGGTGGTACTTGGTGTGTTAATCATGCGTGAAATTAATTCGTTCCACAAAGTCTCATTAGTCTGCATTAAACGAAGCGCCCAAGTAAGCAGCCAGCCAGCCAGGCAGCCAGGCAGCCACCAAGCAAGCACGAAACAACAATAAACACAACAGAGTGAGTCGCCTGGTGCGCCCATGTGTGCCAAGTCGGAAGGATGGGGGGGCGGCAGCCAGCAGTATGCGAAACATGGACTGTCCATGGTCACAGCTCATATATTATTAACTTAATCCCATAGCTGCTCATTTGGCATTGGTCACCAGAACTCATTGCTGGCTCTCGACGAGCTCAAGTGCTTAAAATTAAATAATTAATTAAACTACGGGCACACAGCACAGAGCCGAGTCCAGTTCACTCCACTCAGCTGCGAGTAACAGATACAAACAGTTCAAATGAATATGTACTATATGCTTCTATATATATATATGTATGTATGTGTATGCGTGGGCATCTAAAATCAGTTTGTAGCTAACATATTAAGTATACGCATTAGAAACGTTGCAGGCAATCAAATTGACACATAACATTTTGTTAAGTTTCGTTTCGTTTCGCTTAGCTTAGGCTAAGCTCTAAGTCTAAAGTCTGATTTATAAATTATTAGAATATGCTCATGCTGGACATACTTAAGTTTGCCCAACTTAAAGTTGCAGATTATATGTCGCGCTTGGGGGTCGTGTCGGGGTCGCCTCGGGTTGGCGTGGCTTACACTCAGTCAGTCAGGCAGTCAGAGTGGTAAACTGCAGTTTCAGGTCACGTAATACAAATAATGAACTTGCGACGACGACGTCGATTACGATGAGCGACGGCTGGCTGAGCTGGACTGGACTGGACTGCACTGTGGACTAGCTGCTGCTGCTACAAAACAATCATACGGACTGCCTGCTGCAGCAGCAGTCGTGTTTGTCCAAAGGAATGCACTCGGACTACAACTCAAAGTCAAACTCCAACTCCAACTCCAACTTTGGCAGAGACTTAGCTTTGGAAATTTTGCAATTGTAGCTTAAATTAGATTATATTTGTTGGCTGCTTGTTTTAATTTATACACTTGATGAGAATGTTCCAGCATTACGTATACGCAACATTACGTATACGCATATAGAAAACTATTGTTTATTTTTAATGTTCATTTAAGTGTCGGCGCTGATTGTCAGCGTCAGTTTCTGTTGCGATAAGACTGTCAATACTTGCAGCTATTACCCTTAATTCACTCAAATTAATACAAGCCCGTGTGTTGAGTTATTGATTTATTTGTAGTGCTAATGCTTTTTGTTTGTGGTTGAATTGAATTGAATTGAATCAAGTATTTATTGATTATGTATAGCAATATAACTGTAATTGCTTGCATATAAAGCTCAGCTGAATTTAGCGCTAAAATAGCTAAAATGACAGCACTAGGCGCTGTTCATGTGCGTGAGTTTGATTGCCTAAATCAAATGCTTAATGAATAGATTACAACTGAATAATCTTGGCCACAACCGAACAAACACTTGTGTTTCAGCACACATTAGCCAGATACAAACACACACAGACACACACACAAAACACACTAAATTAAAACATAAATAATAATTTGGATTTGATTATATTTTGGAGTAAATGCAAATCAAATTATATGAACTCTCACAAAGTCAACATTAGAATATGAATATAATTATAGTTAATACTGCCATTGATTGTTGCTGCTACTACTAGCTCCAAACATTACAGTAATAGAGGCAAAAACGTTCAAAGCAAAGGCTGCAAATGACAAAACTAATACCTGGTACTTAATTTTACAAGTGATTTCTGACCAAAATGCAATTAGGCGCATACAAATCGCTTGAGAGAGAAAGAGGAAGCGAGCAGCACTTAACAATGGCTATTCGAACTTAATGCTGATTTTATATCAATACAATAGTTAATACAGTTATTTACTGTAAGCTTATTATTTAGTTGAACACCCTTTGCTGTCTGGCTGTCTGTCCGTCCGTCTGTGTGAACAGCGAAAACCCTTCCAACTAAGAGACCTAGAAACAGCAAATGTAGCTAAGTTTATTTTAAAGTTCTTATATCTGCTCCATTTACACAAAAATCAAGCAGTTTTTAATGTAAATATATTTAATGATTATAAAAAATGTCAAAGTGTATAAAAATGAGTACTCAACCACAAGAATAGATTTATTCTACATATATATAAAATTGAAACGTTCTAAAATCGGTATTAACAAGTTTCTTTATGTGCTTACTTTTTATTTTTTATATTAAATACCTTGTATTTGATATTGTGAGTAAAATTAATCAAACTTTAATCATTTTGAATCTCCATATAATTTTCATAATACTTGGCTTGATTATGCCATCCGTCTATTCGAATTCATTCGCTTTAAAAATACTATATTGTTGCCAATCTTAGCTACTATTAATTATACATTTTTCAAACTGTTAACAGAAACTTTAATATATATATTTAGAAACATTATATGCACAAAATATTGTACATGTCTTGAATCTCACGCAGCAATCCATGCCACAAGGGCAAGTGAGCTTATTGATATGCATAAGCATTTTACAAGCATCTTTTATTTATTTTTCGTTGTTTTTGCTTTTGTCTATGCAAATCAATTTGTTTGATAGATAGTGGCGCTTATAGCTAACAGCTTTTGTATGCCACACACACACACACGACGCAACATAAATATATATTTTAGCTGAGGCAAAGGTTACGCGTATGATAAAAAAAGAGCGACAATAAAGGCAACCATAGCAAGCGACAAGCAGCATGCAGTTGAGCGCAGCCAACTTTTTATACACTTTAGCTAATGAAAAAAATCATATGGAAGTATTACAGAAAACAGAAAATCGCCAAGTCTCGCATTTACATTGCGAAAAAATGTATGTTGCTTCTATGGAAGGTAATAAAGGGAACTAAAGCCTGACAAAAACTAAGTTTGGCGTCTACTTAGTCCGCTTTAGGATTGGCTGAGAGATAGAATAGCCAACAACAAGTGCGCAAAGCATAAAAAAAAAAAATAAAAATATATATATATATATTATTTTTATTTTTTTATTTATTTTTAATATATAATATATATATATATTTTATAAAAATTAGTATTATATATAAACAATTTTACAAGAAAGAAACAAAAAAAAAAAACAAATAAAATTCAAGTCATTAATTAAGTCAACCGTTTCGACTCGCAACAATCATTTTATGATGATAGTTGCGAGTTACTCAATGCATAGCTGATATGTCATTCTAGTTCAAACGCTTGCTCGATAAATATAATGCTAATCCGCAGTTGCTGCGCAGTCAGCTTCGATCGTACGGCACTGCTCTTGCGCACTCTCTCTCCCTTTCGTTCGGCGTGCGCTCTTTCAGGTATTACATTTCTTATCTTTGTTCTCTTTTTTTATTGTGTGTGCGAGTTGTGAAAAAAATGTTTCGCCTGCATAGCAATAGTTGCTCTCTTATGCTGCTCTCTCGTTCTACTTGGTAAGTTCAGCTTGTTCTAATGCGTTTATTTTTCGGTGATTACTCTTTTAAGAAGTGTAGTAATAACTGTAAATTGTTAATGCTGCGCTCTTGGATGAGCGGTCTCTTACTTAAGTGCAATATGAATTGTATGTAAATGAATATTTAGGGTTGTTAGATCGAATTTCTACTTTACTATATTTGTATTTATTACAAAATTATGAACGATTATACCCTTTGTCCACTTGGATTATAAAGTGTATGAAATATAATATTTTAGCATTGTTCAAGAACACATAGCACTACGCTAAGAGAAAAGAAAAAATATATTTTGCATGCTAGTCCAAGTCAATATGAAATGATTAAAAGTTGCAAAAAATCTGTTCAGATACGTATATTGCATTAGCTCAGATTTTGATTGCGTTTGATTGCCAGACAACAATTGGAGTTTGTTGATTTCCCTTCAGATAAATTCATAAAAAATACATAGATAAATAATTGAAAGTGGGCGTGCACTCCAATTGGCCCCGCAGCATAAATCAATAGTATTAGAAAATTGTCAGCGAGAAAATTGTTGACAAGGATAGAAAGAAAGAGAGAGAGAGAGTGTCTGGTGGTAAATCACGTATAAAAATAACAACAACAAATTGAATAAATATTTATGAAACTAATGAAATGACAGCGACATTTTTTATATTGTACATGTGTATAGAAGATTTTGTTAGTGGGTCAGCAGTTTCTTCTGTTTGAATGAAGCCGCTGTCTGTTTATACGATTTAAAATTTGCTTTACAGATTATTTAGGCAAATCCAAAGCGTTCCTAATGATGCTGATGATGATGTTTGAAGCTTCTACATTCAGTCGTACTCGAGAAACCTTTTAGAATGTTAATGACTTATGAGAGAGAGTGTCGAAAATGTCTTGAGTGGTAGTGGCTGGAAGTGAAGAAACCAACTTAAACAACAGCTAGCAATGTTGTAACGGCTTCAGAAATGGCAAGAACTTGGAACACATTTTATTGCTGTTGCTGCTGCTGCCGCTGCTGCTGCTGCTGCTTGGGAGTCATTAAAACATGACAAGGCATAAAATGTTGACTGCTCTATGATGGGGAAAGCCTTGGAGCTTGCAGCTTGGAGCTGTTTGCGGGGTCGGCGTTGGGCCTGCGTGTTGACTAAAAGGCTTGAGCAAATGAAGGAAAACCAAGAAACTCATAAAAAGAAAACCATACAAAAAATTTAATAAATAGAAAACTTTTGTGATAATTAAAAACGCCAAACACGCAGCACCAACGAAAAGTGCGAGGCAGACAGACAGACAAAAGAGCAAAAGAGCAGACACACTTAAATTCTGATAACACGACTCGTTGCTATATATAAATGATGATACTAAAATAATATGTTTATTCTTCTACGCTTATAATTGAAAATGTATTAATGCAAATACAACAATAATGCTTTATGCCTAGTTGCTGCTCACTCTATCTCGCTCTCTCTCTCTTTTTCTAGCCACTTTCGATTGCTTTAATTAATTAATTTGTTGCCCTCTAATGTGCAAACATCACGCAAATAGCGGAGCAGGCAACAAATCACAGTTAAGACTAAAACAAACGAGCCACCCAACCCCTCCGACTTTCGTTTATTGCTTGCACCTAAGCTGCGCCCTTGTCCTGTGGCATTTATAAATGGGAAACTGTATCTTATAACAATATCTAAGCTAATTGGCTTTGTGATTTTCTAACTCGAGCAGAACAGCAAACGCTTTAGCTGAACAAAAAGTGTATAAGCCAGTTGGACAGCTTGCTTTTTATATTAATCAGTGGTAATTGACTTAAAGTGCACTCAAAACAAATCTCTTGCTATGCTAATTTTCAATGAAAGCAAAAAAAATTAGTTAACTTTTATTTAGTTTCTGCTTTTCGAGTGTAAAATTGATTAGCCCAAACGGACTGCAATAAAATACTTGACAAAAGTGAACCGCAATATACCCAAAATAAAAGAAAAGAAAGGAAATAAATAAAAGAATAGCGAGCAGAACACTGAATGAAGTTAAAGGGGGTAAGTCAATGAGCCATTTTGAGCAAATCGATTGTTCAACTGCAAGCAGCCGAATCGAGGCTTAAGACGTAGTCGCAGCTAAGGGGGATGAGCGGGGGTGTAAGCTATTAGGCACTCAAATATGTGGCTGGATTTTAAATCTCAGAGTGCGTCAGAGAAAATCAATTTCATAAAACGTAGCTACAGCTACAGGGCTGAAGGCCGCAAGGAACGGCAGGGAGGTAGTGATGTTTACCCCAAGGCAAGCTAAGGAGGCAGGCAGGAAGTTGTGTGTGTGTGTGAGGCGTTGACTGAGGCTTGCCAGGATAGCAGGATGGCGGGATGGCACGCAGCCATCCATCAAAAGCATTTTGGCACCCCGAAGCGTTAATCGTTGTCAAAACCTGATAAAGACTGATTGAGTGCTTAATGGCATCGACTACTGGCGCTTAGGTCTATACGCCTCTGTCCATTGCGCATACTTGTATGATAATCATGTTGCCGCGACTACATTTTTATTCTATATAGCCATGGCCAAGTATCACTTCATTTTCATTTTCATCGAATCCTCAATGCTGCAGATCAATCTTCATCAGTGATATTTTAGTTTAGCGAGTTAGTTAGTCAATGCCAACGATGATGCTGACTTTGTCTTTAAAGTCAAATAGCTTGGCCTAAAATTAAAGCAGCCACCTTGCTAGAGGTCAAATCGTTGATCAGAGCTGAAGCGTTTTATTTAAATAAAACCATTTAATTCCGTAATGTGCATTTGCGCCGCTGGGTTTGCTGCAGCAAAAAACGCTGCTGGCATTTCAATTGCACCAATATAATTTGCACATACTGTTTGAAGTGCATTGGCAACTGTTTGCGGCTTCAGCGCTTACGCGTTGCCCGCAGCACTTGTGACAACAAAGTCCAAAGTCCAAGGCTAAGCAACCTGCTTAGGCGCTTAAGCGGTCAACTGGGCGTATGAGTTTTAAGCTTACGCGACAAATATTTATTTATTTAATGTGAACTGCAGTCGAAGTTATAGAAAATGAAACGTATTTCAAATGACTTAGGCCATTTATTTTGTAAAAAAAAAAGTACATTTTATATAATAACGCAAAATTTGTTGCATCAATCAAATCTCAATTACTCTAACCGACTAATATTCAAATTACTTAAGAATTGTTTAGTTTTATGTTTATTATCAGCAAGTGAAGTAATTATATTTTAGCCCCTGTACTTTGCTCCAGGTCCTCGATTATCTGCTTTGAGAAAAAATGCAAAGTGCTTTAATAAAAACGAAACAGTTGCTGATAAAAAAAACCAGTAGCTGTCTGTTTACTCGGTCTACTCAAACTCTTCCTTTTTTGAAGCACTTTGATTCAGTTTTTGTTTGAATCTTTATGAATGCATCGACGCATTACGGCGAAAGTAACGTATGCCACTTTTTATCGAGATTGATTGTGATGCAAAGCTGCTTTAAAGTAAGTCACACTTGCTGATCTTTGCTAGTGTTATGAAGAAATAAGAACTTATAAGTCCAATTATATGTAGCTGCATTAAAATTCGTAAAAACTCTAAAGCAAAATATTAAAAAAAACAAAGCCAAAGCGTAAATTTAAAATCATTAATTTATTGTACATTTAAAAGATTTTTAATAAATTAAAAATTACAAGAAATTGGAATAAAAAAAAGGTATAAATATTGAGGTTTATTTAATTTTTTATTTTGCTCACAAATATTGATTTGGATTACAGTTATAGATTTCAGTTTTAGAATATAAAAATTTGCTATTGAAGCTGCTTATTGAACTATTGTCAATATTCTTAATTAATTAAGACTTTGAGATACTTTTCATTTATGTTTTAAGAGTTGCCTGCACAATATTTGTTTACAACTCTGAAATACTCTTTATATATAGTTTAATAATGAAATATGTAGCTCTTAATATTAAAACTATACTTTTAGTTAATTTATTGAAAAGTAAGCTTAGACATTTATTATTGTCAAGTGCAAGTAAACTGCAGTTTAGTTGAAAATCAAGCAAGCTAAGGTTAGACAGAGCGAGCATGAAAGAGAGAGAGAGAGAGAGAGAGAGAGAGAGAGAGAGAGAGAGTGAGAGAGAGAGAGAGAGAGAGTGAGAGATATTGGTTTGAAGTTAAGAAGCATATGCAATTATTTTATGGTAATCAATTTCAATAAACAATCAAAATGCCATGTGCAGTGCCTGAGCTTCCAACCAGCAAACAGACACACACATAGACACACACACATAGATGAATGCATTTCTCACCTGTTTTGGTGTGTTCTATGCGCTTTTTCAAGCCCATTCGCAATTGCAGTGCGAGGAGCGAAGGTTTTGTTTCTATTATGTTTTTGGCTGAGCCTGAAGCTCTGTGAACAACAACAACAACGACAACGAGAGGGAGAAGGGTGTGTAGTTGGAAAATGTATGCAAGTACCAATTACTTATGTGTGCGTCGTCCTGCTGCCCCAGCTCGGCCCACTTCTTTTATGGCTGCAATCGTAGATTTCAAGTCGGACAATTCATGTCAACTGCAGTTGAATTTGGCTGGCGATTGGCGCTGACCAATGGGTGGCTGCTTGACTTGGCTTGGCTTGGTTTGGTTGCTAGGTGTCCAAGTGGAAAATGGTTAGACAGTGAACACAACTGCAGTGTGGTCTGTGTGGCATGGGGCATGAGGCATGAGGCATGAAGTTAGAGCCACTTGCTGAAAGGTGCTGCTATTCGCACGCTTTGGCATCAACAGCAGCAGCAGCAGCAACAGCAGCAGCAGCAATTGCAGGTTCTCAGTACAGTTATGGCATCCTCGATGGCTCGATGGCGACTACTTGGCCTCGGTTGCAAGTCAATTCGATGTGTGTGGCAAGTGCATGTGCATTGCCTGCCAAGCTCCATCATGTGCATATTGCATTTGCATGTGAGTTTAGTTGGCGTTGGTAAATACATCATTAAACATGTAACAGGACAAAGGGCTGGAGGCTGGTGGGTGGTTGGGTGGGTGGGTTGGTGGCGCAAGTTTTGAAATGGGCATTGTCAACAGCCAGTTGTTGTTGTTGTTATTGTTCCGCTAGTTCAACTCAACTCAGCTGAGCTCAGTTGTTGATATGTTCAGTAGCTGAGGGGGAGGGCAGTGGGGTTTAGCAGCTTTAACTACCACATGCTGAAGACTGCTATTGCTCTCACTTCATGTGTGTGTGTGTGTGTGTGCGACTGCAATTGACATATCAGCTGTGTGTGTGTGTGTGTGTGTGTACGTGTCAAGGCAAATGGACACTTAGGAGTTAACATGCGTATTTGAACTTCCACATAATGATTATCATTGCAAAACGTACAATCAGACAGACAGTCAGACATATGCATATGTATGAGTGCGTGTGTAACGGTACATTAAATCTGCCTCTATATCAGAGTTTATTGTATTATCTCAATCTTATGCCCTAAACTGTTTCTTTTCATAAGCCACTTAAAATTCAATGCATTAATAAATCTTTATTGAGCTTTATTATTTTTCAAAAATTAAATGCTTCAAATTTGAATTCAAAAATACGTACAATTTATTTGAAAAGTTTTTTTTAAGAATTATTTTATTAAAGTGTAACTTGGATTGATTTGAATTATGCATTGTTTTCGAATTATTAAGCAGCTGTTTACAAATTAACTGGCAGTAATCATATATAGAGAGAGAGACAGAGAGAGAGAGAGAGAGAAAGAAAGAGAGAGAGAGAGAGTGAGAGCTATACAACTATTGCTCACTTCAATCCACAAATTCAAACTTAGAACAAAGCAGAGTTTGGAACATTGCAAATGGGCAGCAAATAAATCAGAGCGATGCTTGAGCATATCTGCAGATCAAGTCTGTAGCATTATCTACAAACTATAGTGATCTATATATAATATTATTATTACAAGTTATAATGAGTACGTGTGTGGCTTACATACAATAAAATGAATACGCAAAATTGAGAGCTAAGCACGTTCAATGGGGCTTCAGATGAGTTGCATTAATATAGTAGCTTACCACGCACACACACACACACACAGACAGATGTACGCATGATGAACTTAATAATCTTCATAATAATCGCACTTCGACTCAATCTCTGTAGCTGTGTCGGTCTCTGGATTTGAATCGTTGCCAGCAATGTGACACCTTATTGATAATAAAAAGGCGCCGAGTGAGTGAAATGAAGCCCAAGACACATACATACACACGTTATTGCATTTTGTTGTTGCTGTCACACACAACGCACACACACACACACACATAAAATATACTAATACATGTAGAGAGCCTGTCTCTGAGCTTTACAACTTCAATCGAATTCAATTGAGTTCAATTCAATTGTAACGTATTGTATTTTTATTGAGGCATAAAAAAGGGAAGCTGCCACACACGTTGGCCCACACACACAGGCACACTCAGAGATTTAACAAGTGCGACATAATGGCGCTGACAAGCAACAACAACAACATGAGCAGGCAAAAGCGTGCAAAATGTTCCAATCACTGACACGCAGCGTACGCAGCTCACACACACACACACACACACAGACAAGGCTAAAAGCTCTGGCAACCTGCAAAGCTAAGGTAAAGTAGTTGGTGGGGGATCGGGCTGGAGGGCTGGGCAAATTTTGAGTAAAGTGTCAGCGGCTGGAAGGCATCAGGAGCGCGCGCGCGTCTTGGCGACGACTTTTATGACTTCAATTCAATTTGTTTACGAGCCATGGGGCTATAGTTAAAAGGGTAGCGGCAAGCAACGAAAGTGCCAGCTAGAGCTAGAGCGAGACAGAGAGAGCGAGCGAGAGACAGAGAGAGACAGAGAGAGAGAGAGAGAGAGAGAGAGAGAGAGAGAGAGAGAGAGAGAGAGAGAGAGAGAGAGTGTTGGTTGGAGTAAAAAGAGTTTGGTTGGACGTATGTACAAATAATTGCAAGTGTGCTGAGTATAGAGCGCGTCTGTCTGTCTGTCCGTCCGTCCGTCCGTTCACGCGCTCGCTGTCAGGCTCAGTGTCTGCGCACAAAAGTATGCTAAATAAGTAACAATAATAACAGCAGCAGCAACAACAACAACAAGGTCAGGCAGACAGACAGACAGACAGACAGACAGACAGACTGGCAGGTGATGAGCATAAAATTTATGCAGCGACATGTTAGGCAGCCCAGCCAGCGTGAAAGTTGCCACATTCCGCTCCCACTCCGCACCCGGTGCGCGGTGCTGCCAGCAACTTCACACGTTTTGCCCAAAAGAGCGCGAAATGTCAAGTTTGTTGGCTGGGGGGGAAAAGTTGTGAGACGGCAGCTTGTCTTAGATTTCGTTACGTCTATTTTTCCTTTGGTATTATTGTCACGTCACGTCTGGCGGTCTCTGTCCGCCCGTCCGTCCGTCTGTCTCTCAGTCTGGCAGTGCTTTGACTTTGGCCGCACATTAAAGCAACCGAAAAATAACAATAACAACATTGTTTGAATCTTTAAAGCTGCTGCACACTAATTAAGCATTGGAGCGAGAGTTCAGCTTAAGGCTGTGGCACACACCGCTGCCGCCGCCGCCAGGTGGCGCCATTGTGCTGATAAATTAGCGCCAATTTACAGTATAACAAGTGGCAACTCACAACTTTTGCCATCAACATGCCACTCGCCCCTCCCCGCCCCACCACGCAGCAGCGCTTCGACACTCATCAGAATCCACAAGCTGTGGTTTTTGCTGTGTGCAGTGCAGCCAATTAAATTTCATGGATAAACATGACGTTCCAGCGATATATAGACGATGCCCCAGCAACAGCAGCAGCACCAGTCCCCAGCCCCAGCCCCCAGCCCCCAGCCCCCACCCATCCACAACTACAAAGCGGATGGACTTGACTTTTGCACACACTAGTGGCAAATGCAGTGCAAAGCGGGGGGCGCGCAAGTGGCTTATGGGGTGTTGAGGTGACTTTAGATTTGTGTCCAAAAGGAGCGGCGAGCAACCGGCCGAAGACAGAGGGACGGAGCTAAGAGCATTGGGGGTTGCCGCTGGCAAGTTCAAGTTTTGTTCAAATTGAATTTTCAACAATTTTTCCACGTTGGGGCAGAGGAACTTGCAGCGAAGCAGCGAAGAGAAAGAGAGAGAGAGCGAGAAGAAAAAGTATAAAGAAAGCGAGCAACATTAACACAACAACTACAACATCAATAAGGATTCACACAACTAAATCAAGTGGCTGCGGTCGCCCCGCGCTGTCCACAGTGCACAGTGAGTCACAAGCGTATGCGTTCCAGCTATAAATTCAAATCAAATGATCTTAATCGATCAATATCGCATTGATGTTCAATTGAGAAAAGCGCCAATCAAGCGTACAATGGATTTTAGTTAACTGGGATTTGATTATGGATTAGCTAAGCGTTATCAATAATTTAAAATCAATTAATGTTTTTCTTTTTATAAGAGCTTTACTTTGCGGCTTAACATTTATTTATGGATAAAAATACAATCCAAACTTTACTTTAAAATAAAAAAACAAATGTTGCAAAAATTCAGGTAAACCAAAGGAATTTAATTTAAATGAATTACACAAATTAATTAACTAAATATGTTAAATCTTTGCCTTCAAAATGATAAACAATCTTTTCAAATATTTAGCTATGAATTGATCATACGACCCTTGCGCCATATATATTCAGTTCGATCTTTGCTGCCACCATTATCATACGATTTGAGCCCACTGTACGCCCTTTCGGTGCTGCAAGCATCTTAACTAGTTGGCGTTAAAAAAATTTATATATAAACTGGTTAGCAGCATTTTAAAATTGCAAACAAAGAAAAAACTAAATCAACACTCGGATGACGTCACCCACTTAACAATCCCCAAGCCGAAGCCGAATCCCCAACCCATGCGCCAAATAACGTTCCACATCCCCCTTTCGTGGATGCTCTAAGCAGTGGCGGCAATCGCGTTTTCCACAACTTTTTCAGACGTAATAAAAACGTTCAACTTTTGCCTAGTGCCTTGCATTCTATTTGCCCCCTCCCCCCACCTTTTAGTCAATGTTTTTTTCTGTTTTTCTGTGTATTTTTGTTGTTTTTATTACCGCATTTTTTTTTTGTTCTCGCCTCTTTTGCACAATTTTCATTTGCCGTCGCTGCAGTTTTCCTAGTTGGCGCAATTTTCCGCGCTTTCATCGTTTTAATCGATGTTGGTCAAAGTTGGTGGCTTCAGCAGGCTGCTGGCGGTACAGAGACTCCAGCTCCAGTTCCAGCTCGAGAGAGAGAAGCAGAGAGAAGCGAAGAGAGACGAAGGCAGCGAGCATCGACAAGGACTAAAAATCTTTTTAACCATAATTAAAAGTTGCGATGCTTTTGCTGCTGCTACTCAACCCCTACTTAGACTCTCAGTTCTCAGTTCTTCTTATGCTGCACTGCTCTCTCTCTCTCTCTCTCTCTCTCTGCCTCTCTGTCTCTCATTCGCGTTGCCACTTGTGGCGCAAACAATAATTAATTTAAATTGAAACAATTTAAGCGCTCTCTCGCCATCTCCTCACCCCGCTGCGTAATTTTTGCATTGCTTCTGGTTTAGTTTTAATAGCTGCTTTTACCGCATGACCACGTCTTTAACACGCCCCTTTCGCCCACACTCTAATGGCTCCGTAGCCGCTGCTCCATTTACCAAATTGAAAACAGTATTGTATATAGGATTCTTCCTTGTCCTTTTAATAGCTTGAGAACTCTCAGTCCGCTGTCTCTATCTATAATTGTTTCAAAAGAAATTTTCGGCGCTCTAACAACCTTTGAGCCAACAGAAAAGAAAAAGGGGAAAGTTTGAATTCTTCTAGCAACTAAATCTATTTAATCCGTTTTTGTATTAAAGTAGAATTGTTGTAATAATTAACTACCAATATTTTAATTAATATCTGCATCTAATTTCGTTGCTTATTATTTAAGAAAGAAAAAGAAGTTATGAATGCTTGCAAATTTTATTTTAGTTTCTATACTTTGCGCATTTGCTAAAAAAATGTTGATTATGATTTTATTACAATAATTGAAACACTTATAATAATGCATTAAATATGTTCTATGTGTAAATTAATAAAACAAATAAGAAAGCTTTTGAAAAAATGAGCGTGACATCGTATTGCATTGTATTTAAATATTTATAAAATATTTAGCAAATTTATGTATGGATTGCATTATGGCCATATATAAAGTATGAGTCATAGGTAAAATAAGATGAAAAGACGGATTCAGTAGTATAAACTTATTTATTTGCCTAACAATTGCTATTAGTTTTATTACATTGTAAAAATCTGTTAAAGATATTATAGTGTAGTATAATAGTAGTATATTATATAGAAAGAATGACGATTTTATTGCTTTAATTTTAATTGCTTTTAGTTAATTTGTCTTATGCCCATTTTGGGCATTTGTGAAACGTTTGAAACATTTCTTAAATTTATATAACATTTTTTGACTAAACTATTGCTTCAGCTTGCAGTTTTTTATTAATTATACAATATGTCTATTTAATTGTGTGCCAGCAATGATTCAGCTATTTATCACTCCCATATGTGTGTAAGCACTTTGGCAATTGCAGCAAGTGCCAAAAGAATAATAGAGAAAAGAGTTGTGTATCTGTGTGTGTATGTGTGTTTGTGTGTGTGGCAAGCAGAGTGAATGCCGCTGAATAGATGTGGCTGTCAAATGCCAGCAACAAGAACTTTCAACACAATCACAGCTGCGGCCAATGTACAGGGAGCTGGAGAAAGAGAAAGAGAATGTACGGGTAAAAATAAGTACAATGAATGCGTGGAAGGATGCATATCACACACTTTCAAGGGCAGAGGCAGGACAGGAGCAGCGAGCGGACTGTGGCTGGAACTGCAAGCTCTGCTGCTGGTGCAATCCATCTCGAGTGTTGCCATGAATTTGTCCAGTGAACAGATGGGTTCTGCATATGTGATGTATTGCTTTGT
The DNA here is from genome assembly GCF_011750605.1 of Drosophila busckii. Lineage (NCBI taxonomy): Eukaryota > Metazoa > Arthropoda > Insecta > Diptera > Drosophilidae > Drosophila > Drosophila busckii. The sequence continues at coordinate 6,103,220 of NC_046608.1, read as the reverse complement.
GTGATTTTGACAGAATTAGCAGCTGCTCGGCTTAGCGGAGAGCGGAGAGCGGAGAGCAGAGAGAGCAGAGTTCTGTTCGGTTCGGTTCTCACATCAACTTCAAAGCTGTGAAATATTATATTAATGTTGGTCGTATTGGTCTCCAAGGATATATTAATTTGATTTTTATGTTTGAGCGCTTTTAGGCTCTTGGGTCCCCATCATGTTTTAATGTTTATTATGCCATTAGGCTGACCCCAACAAACAAAACTGAACTTTGCTTCGTTTTTTTTTTTTCGCTTACCTGAAGCAACAACTTTGCCAATTAAACTTGTGGCACAACTTTAAGATGGAGCGCGCTTGCCATTTGCTGATTACAGTGGACATTCGTTTTGATGTTTTTGAAATCGATTTGAATTTATATTGCAACTGCTTGTTTTTCATTTCGAGTGATGACAGTATAAAGGTAACTCCAAATTTGAATACAAGTCAATTCAATGCAAGATTTTATTACAACAGCAAAGCTAAGATTATTATACTATGAACTTTATCAACAGCAGTGAGATATTCAAAGTTATTTTAATGCTTGCTATCAATTCATTCTCTTTATATAATGCACAGCAGCATTCACCTCGAACTACTTACAAAAGTTCTAGTTACGCTCAAATTTATGCTTATTATATATATAATATATTTATATATATATTTAGAATATAATATATTTATATTAGATTTTTAGATTCAATGCTTAACTTAGCTTAGTATTATGCCTACGCGCAGTTTCAAGCTGCAAAAAAAAAAACAACTGACCACTCAAATCGCTCTCGATGAGCGATCGAGCGACTACGAACGAAATCGAGCAGCGCTGCTCGCTCTCTCGTTAGCAAGCACGCAGGCTAATTGGTGTAAGCATAAGTATAAGTCTTTGATATAAGTATGCTATAAGTATAAGAACAAGTATAAGTGCTTGCTATAAGCCGTAGCCCAAGCATTAACTATCGGTCACGTGCTTTACCGCTCTTCGCTGCTGCGAATGACAAGTCAATGCGTGGGCTGAGGCTTACGAGCAGCGCTGCTCTCTCGCTAATTGGTATAAGCACAAGTATAAGTCTTTGATATACATAAGTCGCAGCGAATGTCGCTTCTGCTCTCTTCAGCTTCTTCTATTATGTGAGGCTGGTAAGCAAAGTCGCTTGCAGGTCAGTTTTGTATGAACTGTTCGCAGTGAAACATTCAGTGCAGTCACCGAGCTGCCAGAATATGAACAACTAAGAATTTCAATATGTATACATACATATGTATTTATTAACAAGCAATCTACATATTGCAGCTAGTCGTACACTCGTATAGCCTATTCAACGTATTTCATTACTTCGATATTAAATTACATAATACTCATATATACGTATAAAACTCATTTAATTTATTTTAGAAACAATTTGTATTTTAAATACTTGGAGCACACACTAAGAGCAAAAGTAGCACTCAGCAATATTTTATTGAAGAGTTCAAATACAAATGCTAATCAAACTATAATACAATTAGGTTATATTTCAATTGAAATATGCAAAGAGCAAAATGCTTAGCTTAGTTAAGAGAGTTTAGTTTTCACGCTCAGTGTCTTTCCAACTGCAGTCAAAAGAAATAAGCAAATTACCGTACGATGCGAAGCAGCGACACTCTCGCTCAGTCGCAGCAGCGAAGAACGATCGAACGAAAGCAAGCAGCGCTGCTCTCGCTAGCAAGCACGTGGGCTGTTTGGTATAAGTATAAGTGTAAGTATAAATCTTTAGTAAAGGCCAAGCATTGACTGCCGCTGCTGCTCCCTAATTGGATTGCGCGCTCGCTCTCTCTCGGATTGTTGCACTGCGATCAAAGTGTGGGTGGCTGGCATGTCAGTCGCTCATACACGACTGATGAATAAACAAACTGCCAGCATAAAAATAATAAATAATTGTAATATATGTACATATTTACTTACATTCAATATATTTAGCTAGCCAAGGTTACTAAATCTATATATAATGTATGCTCTCTCTAGCAAATTACTTATATTAAATTATTAAAAATGCAACTTTAGCAAAAGAGCAGCGCTGTTTTTTTTTTTTTTTTACATTAACGCTATATATAAACATAATTTGATTTGAGCAAAATTGTTTGTCACAGCATTGAATCATTAATTGACATTTTTCTAATTGAATAGTAATTTAAGTGTAGATTAATAACATAGTTCAATAAATATGTGCTTAATAGTATAAACAAGTGGACAGGTTAAAGTTGGGCGCCACCAACATTTAAATACACTCTAGGGCATCGCAACAACACACGCATGCACTCACAAACACATACACACAAAACAGCTAACGCGTCACAGCTCGTTTTCGCTGTAGCGTCAGAAGCGACGCCGCTGCTGCGTCGGAAGCGACGTTTGTATGGCGCGTCAGCAGGTGCACCCCGCTGTCTATATGGAAAATTGGAAATGTGAATATTCCATTTTTATTCCGTCGTTAGAATTTTCACAATCGTCGAAAAACATGACTAAGCATTTGTGATTTATTCAGATTTTTAAAGATTTTTTTACTGCCTTATATATCGTTTTTTTCGATTGCGGGGGAGGGGTAGAATAAAAAATAAAATAAAAGGTAGTGTCTGATTAAGAGCACTACATACCAAAATTTGGTGTCTAGCTCTTGTACGTTGCTGAGGCACACGCACTCATACAGACGGACAGACGGACGGACGGACAGACGGACATGCCTATATCGACTAGTCTTGCTGATCAAGATATATATACTTTATGGGTCTGCCACGCTCCTTCTCCTGTTACATACATTTGAAGCACTTCATTACCTTTTTCCATTTTTTACAAAAATGTCAAAGTGTATAAAAATTTCTGAGTGGTTTCTTTGTAAATTAACTTACAAGCTTTGGCAGCTCTAACAACAAAACGAGGATTCCAAAAGTTTTAGTACTCTGGTATAGAAAATATGTAGGACAACACTTATTACCTTATTATATTATATAATATAAAATTTATTATATAAAATTCGTAAACAAATCAAATAAATTGTATACCTAGGCATACAATTATTTTTTTAGTTGCTAATGATTCATTAATGTAAATTAGTGCGTTGTTTACAATATTTATTATTTTTGTGTATGTAAATATGCGCTTTATATTTCTATTATTTGTAAACACAATTATTAGCATTTGCTTATTTATTGCATGTATTTCAACTGAATTGAAATTTAACAGCTATGTTATGAAACTGTCTAAACTACAAATCTTTTTACGAGACAAAATCTCAGCCAACATACAACGCTAATTTGTTGTCTGCACACACACACACACTGACACACACACACGCTTGCAAGTGCACGTACTCGCACACCAATACATGCATACACACATACATATGCATACTTAGCTTGTTGTACAGAGGGCACAACAATAAAAATAACTTTTAATTATGCGCAACTAAAGGCTGATTTGCATGTGAATGTGAGCACACATCCACACATGAGTGCATAAGTGTGTGTGAGTGTGAGTGTGCGTTCGTTAAATGTAATTAGAGTTTTGTATGGAGAAGTTTGTGGCTTTTGGATAACCGAAAACGAGCGTTTTAACAAGTTTAATTGGTGCAAAGTTACTCACAAGTTTTCCAAATGTCGCATAACCAAAACAACTTTTCCAAAACTCTGTTAAGGCCGCCTGCAAGTGCACGAGTGTGCGTGTGTGTCCCTGTGTGTGTGTGTACATATGTATGCATTATATAGCCAACTTGGGGGCTCAAGTGGCAAGCATATGGCAATTAGACCAACAACAACAACAACAACAACAACAGCCAATGGCTACTAACCAGGCACAGCAGCAAACACTCAACAATCTGCCAACAAGTCGCGTTCGTGGGCGTTGCACAGGTTCAAAGAGTTTCGAGTTTAGAGTTCGAACGTCATTTGTTATACAAAAGTTATGCATATTTCTGTACATATGAGAGCCTTAGCTAAAACGTCTGCCAATAGTTAAGAGAGCGTATTTAATTATTTGAAATTAAGCCAAGCGGTCAGTGGCACAGCTGCTGAGGCTGAGACTGAAACTGAGACTGAGGCCGGTCCTGCCTGCCCCTGACAGCAGCTGCTGCTTCTGCTGCTGCTGCTTCTGTGCCTGGCATCGGAATAAAAGAGTTGCAAGAAAATCAGAATGGCAGATGCGTTGCACATAGAGAAACTTCAAATTGGCATACAAAATAAAAGTTATGAATGCAAATTTTAGCTTGACAAAATCAATGTGAACGAATGAAATATCTAAAAACTCAGTTTGTGATCGTTAAATCAGCCAGAAACTGAAAATATTTTTATTTCTTATTTTTAAATAAAAAAAAAATTAAACGTAAGACTTAAGTCAAATTTCTTATTTCAATTTCAATATAGCTTTTGTATATCTATTAATATTAACTATTTGCCTATTTTTTGATTAGTAGCTTAAATCTAAAGTGAAGAATTTAAGCTTAGTTATTATTCTTTAAGCTTGCTAAAGTATTAATTAGGAAAACAAAGTTAAGCTTAAAGTCGAGTAATAATTAAATGTTAAAAAATATACAAATTGAGTAGAGATTTTTGCCAATGAAGCACTTTGCTTTATTAAACAGTCAAAAAGAGTCTTACATACTTAATGAAAAGCTGGAAAGGTGTTACGAATAATTTGAACATTATCCTGTTTAGCTGCTTCTAATTTTTCATCATTTGGTATTCCTTGACATAACTTGTAACAATAAGAAGCTCTGAGCAATAAATCGCACTAAATAAAATGTTTTCTTTGAAAATGAATTTAAAATAGTTTGTATAAATTTTCTTTTAGCGTTAATTGCCAACTGCTCATAGTAAATAAACTCTGTTAGCTTTAAGCTTTTGATTGACTGCCATTGACTTAAGTTAGATGAATATTGAGCTCATTAAGTAGCAGCAAATATAACTTAGATGGATACTAAGGTTCAATAATTTTGAGTTTGACTCAATCGCTTTTTTATTATTTCGGCTAGTCACTTTTGCTTTTGTTGCAGTGTAGCTGAAGCGACAAACTTTTGCCACAACCCCCAAGTAATGCCAACAACTTTTGTCATCTGATTTTCCGTTTGCACTTGCGTTTTTCTCCGCCACTCGCCAGTCGCAGCTCGTAGCTCGCAGCTCTCGGCGCCATCTTATTTTTACGTCTGCTGTTTTGTTTTGCTAAGCAAAAAAATTTTAATATTTACCAACTTATGCAAAATGCGGCACAGCCGCCAACCAAGCTAGTGGGGCTAATGAAATGCAGTTGCAGCAGTAGCAGCAGCAGCAGCAGTAGCAGTTGCGTTAGTGCCTGCTTTGTCTCATTCGTGCAACAAAAAAAAAAAATAAAAGCCAATGTGGCGGCGCAGAAAGTTTTGCACAAATGCCAAAAGTGGAGACAGTTGATAGCAGGCAAGCAAGCAAAAGCCAGCACACAAAACTTGGCCCAAACTAAATGCAATGGAGATGTGCATTACCTGCCTCAGCAGCAGCAGCAGCAATAACAACATCAACAACTGTTGATAGACCAGCAGCAGTTGCTTGGCTTGGCTGGCTGACTGGCTGGCTGGCTGACTGGCAAGTTGCCCATCAACTACTTGCACATTTACGAAAAACAATTTACCGCTGGTTAACAAATTGAAATGTCATTCCACTCCATGCTTGGCAGCTGTTGCATGCAACCAAATATTCAAATCGATTAGGCCCTTCATACGCAATTTGTCATCAGTTTGTTATGTTTAAATGAATTCGAAAGTGTTTACTTTGCTCAAGAACTTAGCTATCAATGTGATTGAGTAATATTACGTATACGTACAGTGGCTTACTGGCAATGAAGCTGGAAGCTTTTAGTTTATACATTTAGTTCAAATATAAAACTAAAATGCATTCTAATTGTTTATTTACTTAATGCTTTTTCCAGCTTGTATAATAGCAACAATTATTTGCTATTAAATCACACAGAATGTTAAATACTAAAGGTTTACTTTGTTGGGCTGTCATATTTTTTAGCTTAAGCTTTAACTTTGCTGCTCAAGGCTCCCAAAAATTCACTCAATCTATTTCTTAGCCAATAAATTCAATAAAGTTGTTTGTGCAAAATAAAGTAAATATATTTTCTTATATCGATATATTTACTATATTTTTAATAGCTTTAAATTAAGATTTCATTCATCAAAGCTCATTATTTTCGATGAAATTCATATTGCTGCAAATTTAAAAATGTTTTTGTTGTATTGTCTGCATTAAATAAAAAATGATGAGAATTAATGCTAACTTATCATTAGCCAATAAGCATATATAAGCATTTATTTTGATAGTTCTGCGCATATACTAAGTTTACACTTGGCAAACAATTTGAGGTGTAGGCCGAGGCCATATGGTGACCCCTTGTCTGCTGCAGATTGTCAGACAATTGACAGCGAGACAGTGACCCGAACCTTTACCTGAAAGACAGCAGCTATGCGTATACGTTACGTTGCGTATACGTACCGTATCCGGTTCATATGTATATTGTGGGGCATGGGCAATCACCGCACACACACACACACACACACAGACAGTTGAATGTGCGTTTCAAGTGGCACTACCGGGGAACCCCCCGCCCCGCCCACGCTCACAACGCAGCCACTTTTAAGAGTAGAGCAAAAGTTTGACAGAGTGTCTGATGTGCGAAAGGCCAAGAGCAACAGTCCAGTCCAGTCCAGTCCAGTCCAAAACACGAGCCTGTAACTTGCCCATAAAACAAAAAAAATTATGGGGTGGTCAACGCCGAAAATTCATTCAACTTGGCTTCACAATGATTACGTTAAAGGGGGGAGTGGCCAGTCGTGGGTGCCAGCCACTTAACACTGCCCACACGTTTTGTTGTTGTTCGTTTCTCACTTCTTTTGCACGTTTCGTCCTTTGTTTAGGATACCGTGTAATGAAAGCAGAGATTAGGCATTGACTGCAATCAAATGTAGCTGTAAATAATTAAGTAAACGTTGGGCTGATGCTGCTGCTTGTCCAGGGTATCTGTGAGTTTAGCTAACTGGCGTTTGCTCTCTCTCTGACTTTTTTTTTCATAACTGTCTGCGCTCTCACATTTTATGGAGTTTATTAATTTGAGTGCTTTTCACACGCTGGTGACATATTTTTCACAACAGCACTTGTTTTATTGACTGTCCAAAAAATGGTCCCTACCCGAAGCTTGAGTGGCACACAAGGGGGCGCGCTGGGCGTGGCTCTTATATGACGCATGTGTCGCTGCAAAGCGTCAATAAAAAGTAAATCCACTCACATGCAGCCGCGCATTCGACATGACCCCTGCGCCCGCTTCCCATTCACACACACACACACATGGAGACACACACACACGCATACACTAACAGGCAATTTGCTAGGCAACATCATCTGTGTATCACATCGTTTGGTTTGTTGGCAATTGATTTTCAACTTTTGGGGGCACGTATTTTAAAAATATTTTATAAATATTGACACTGTGATTACTTCAACAATGCAGTGCCGAACGTGTGTGTGTGTGTATGTGTGTGTGTGTTGGTGTGGTGTTCGCCCCGCCCACAATGCGCAAATAAATCACGTCTATGCAGTCTGTGCAACATCGAGTGCAGCTCAAATTTATTGTGCACCGCAATTAGGCAAGAAAATTGCGGCAGCTGTTGAGAGGTTTGAGGCGCGTTGCTGTTGGCTTAAGACAAGTCATATAAATAGACAAATGCATATATGTATGAGTGTGTGTGTCTGTCTATGTGTGTGTGTCTCAGTCTTGTCGTGAAACTTGGCAGCTCAACTTTTTGATTTGTGTCATTGTCTGTTGGCTTGTCGCATTGTTGCTGCTGTTGTTGTTGTTGTTGTTGTTGCTGTTGTTGTCTCTGTGTACGTGACACAAGCAGAGTTTTCTCGCCAGATTTGTCTCTTATGCAGCCGCCAATTTTGCGGCAATTTTCGAGCCTCAACTTTTTAATTGTTTTGCTTGCAACCCCAAGAGATTAAAAGGGATAAGGCCAAGGGGTTGAGCCCCCCGCTTGTCTATGGCTCTATAAATGCCGCTGACATATGCGCGCCGCACACACATTTAATAATTTTTCTTATCTAGTTGAGTGGCAGTAACCACAGCAGTTCTCAATTAGTGTTACCAACTAATGCAATTAATTGTGAAAATTAATCGTATTGCTGGCAAATTAATGATTTTGTTTGATTAAAATTACGAATTATTATTATTATAATTTTGTTTATTTTACTAATTAACAATTAAGTTAAGCTTGCGCTTAAAGCAAAGTTTGAGTAAAGAGAAATTCAATTCAAAAATAATTAACAGTATTCTTTGGATTCCTTTTGTAATTAATTTCAATTTGTTTTTTTCTCTTTTCGTACAATTGATATTATTTACTGGATTATTTGTAATCGACTTACCTTTGAACTACTTTAAGCTGGAGCTTCTGTACTATGATATGAGTGCCTAGCTCTAGTTAAAGTAAAAGCACTAAGAGCTCTCTCACTAACTCTGCTAACTTGCTGGACATTTGGGCAAAGTTTATGATTGGCACCTTAACTTGTAGACAAAGTTGTACTGACGCACTTACTCAATTAGCAGAGGCTTGATTATAGATATATGATATATATAGTCTATATAGGGCCAATCAGCGTCAGCGATAGTCGAAGCCTCTTTAAGCGTAACTGGTTAATTCAATAAGAGAGCGACTACGAGTGCGAGTCCGGTTTGGATTTCATAGATAAAAGCAATGCTTTTAGCAATTATTGTGGAGTAGCCACTTCGAAAACAAGTGACAAGTCAAGAGGCAAAACTCAAACAAATTGTAGGTGTAGCAAAGACGCAACAACAACAGCAGCAACAACTACAAATAAGACGTCAAAAGCCGCAATAAAATGTGAAAGCATTAAAGCAGCAGCAACAAAGTCAACAACAGCAACTATGAGCAGCAGCAGCAGCAGCAGCAGCAGCAGCAGCAGCAACAAGAGGCGAAAATACAGGGCATTAGATACAAGTATTTTCACAAAAGGACACCAGACACACCTAAGACATAAGCCGCTATCATTCACCCTTAATCCGTTTAAGGATACTTGACGTGCATGGCCAACAGCAGCAGCAGCGAGCGAGCGAGCGCAGCAGCAGCAGCAGCAGGAGCTAACCACAAGCAGGCACACCTAGGCACACACACACACACACACATACTCAGTGGTTCAATCTAGCCAGACAAACGAAAAGTCAGTCAAGTTGACCAGAAAGTGCAGAAGTTTATAAAATAAAATGATGATGATGATGATGATGACGGCGTCTAAAGGAATGGCCAGGGCAGGGCAGTAACTGAGTGGACAAAATAGAGACATAAGAGAGAAAAAAGGCAACAACAACAACAACAACAACAACAATAAGGACAACAATAAGCAAAAGCTTAAACAAAATGAAAGCGGAAAACGCCAGTTACCCGCATTGAAAGTGAAATAAAACAAAAATACCTATACAAATACCTGTCTAGTCAGCCAGGTGTTTGCGTATCTATATATGTATGTGTCTGTGTGTGCCTGTCTGTGTGTGTGTGGGTAAACCCTGAAATCATCCACTTAAAAGCTAAGGGTCGATAAGTTACTGATGCCTGACAGTTTATGGAGTTCATAGTTTTCTTTTGTTCTGTGTCAAAACCAAAAAAAAAAATATATATCTATATATATCATCATCATCAATATATAAACTGAAAGTGTCGTAACTTATACACCAAATGTTGTTGTGCCGTGGGTGTTAAGTGTGCCACATCTGGTTAAACCATAAACCAGCTAAATAAAGCGCTTCATTTCATGGATTGCTCGTTGGTCTCTGGTCGAGCTTAAATTCTTTGCACTGCACTTTTGTAGAAACATAACTGTTTATTGACGATTTCTCTCTATCTCTCTCTCTGTCTCTCTGTCTCGCTCTTTTAGCTCTTAAGCCATTCAACTATTTCGCAGACTGTAAGCTTGAAACCGAAGCATGCCACACAATCCACTTTTCTTCCACTTCATGTGTGTCTGTGTGTGTATGTGTGTGTCTCTCTACCATAATTTGTATATATTGCGGCGCCAAATTTGTGCTTTGTTGTGGCTTTTTCGGCAGCGTTATGACGCTAAGCCAGAGCTCAGATCCCAGACAATGACAGTTAGCCAAAACTCAAACGAAGCAAAAGTTTAATTATTTATAAACACTTGCATTTGCCAGTGGGCATTCTTCTGCACTTTGCCGCTTTACAATTTAATAATCTCCATTTAATTCCCCAACTTCTCCTGCATGTGTTTGACATTCAAAAATAAAAGAAGAAGTTGCAATTCCATGAAGCAGCAATTAAAACTCGTCCAGAAGGCGTCCAAAATATGACGGCAAACAAAACTTTTTTTCCAATTAAATGCCACAAACCAAATCAGGAGGGGCTACTCCACTTAAGCAAAAAGCTGCAATTGTTAACAAGTTAAATTAATAAAACAACAAACTAAAATTATTAAAATAAAAGCAGCGAAAATTAAAGCAATTTTGTATGCAAAATTTATTAACATAACAAGCGCATTATCAGCTTGAGAATTTTTATACGATTTAAAGAAGACTCGAGCAATCAATAACTTAAATTACAATAATCGATCCTGTGCATATTAAGATTTGTAATCATATTTAGTTTCATTATTTTAGAAAATCGAACTTTAAATACTTCTTATCGGAATAAACTCAAGTATCAAATTCCAAAGGCGTTATAGTGGTTCTAACTAAAAGTTCGAAGTTCTTGGTTTCCATCCGCTTTTATATAATATATAATAGTATATATGTAATTACGATAACTCCAAAACATCTCGCAAGGGAAGCATAATTACGTTTCGGAAAAGATACACAAATTGGATATACGATTTGAAAATGAGTCTTTCAGATGAGTCCGGACAATTTCTCTCTACAAAGAAATAATGAAATTAACCAGGAGATTCAAAAAAGTCTAAGTGGAAAGTTGATCTACAAGTTTTCCCAAATTCTCCAACTAACTAATATAATAACAGGAAAAAAAAAGGAGAACCAAAGTCAACTTAAATATTTTATGTTCAACTGTTTACAATATATGAAAGATGATAGTGCATTCAGATCTATTTCAATGCTTTACACATAATTCACTGGGTGAATGGGTGTGGGCTTGATGAAGAAAAGTGAATAGAGAAGCAAAAGGGCAACATAACAAATCCACAGAGAAAACTTTTGTCATTTGCACATCGTTGGCCTCTCTGCAACTCCAACTCCAACACCGACGCCAATCCACGCGGCCTAGCACTCATTAGCAAAGCTCATTATTGTCAATAGTTGGATAATTGAGCATTTTGTTTGGGACTACCGCGCACCTGTAAACAGACAGAGAGGAGAGAGAGTGCTGGGAAGCGGGTAATGGTAATGGCATTGGGATTTGTTATGCGGAATGTGGGGAATGAGACTAAAACAAACAAATTTTTTCTTGTTTTATTTTGCAAAATGATTACAAAAGTTTGGTGCATCGATGAATGGATAACCAAAACACCGACAGCAAAGCTATTCCTCTGTTGTCACTTACCGACCGCTCCTGCTCTCATTCCTACTGCGGCCTCAGGGGTAACTTTGTCAGCGTTGCCCCCGAATAACCACAAAAACAACAACACGAGGAAGAAGAAGAAGCAGAAGAAGAAAAAGAACAACAGCTACTGTCCAAACACACAGACACACATAGGAATGTACATACGAGGGGGACCGAGAGAGAGAGAGAGAGAGAGGAGGGGAAGGAGAAGAATTTCCAATTGACTGCGGTCCTCCGCAACTAATTGCCAACAAATGAGCACGAAGTAAACTAAAACTCCAATAAGGTGGCAAGCTAACCGGAGGAGTATACCGGAGCGTAGGGCACTACGTGATAGAAGAGCGCATAAAGACAGCGGAATGAGATAGCGCATGGAGTCGGAGTCGGAGTTGGAGTTGGAGCTGAAGCTGCAGTTGCTGTTAAGTTGCTGCCCTGAGAGAATTAAGCACCTAAAGCAACAGATACAGAAACAGCTACATGCATGTGTGTGTGTGTGTGTATTGGTAACTAGTTACCTGTGGCCGGTAATTGGCACCAAAGTTGCAGCTGCGTTTGTTTGTCAAGTTATTGCCAAGAGTGCGAAATTTGTTAATTGAAAACCGGCAACAATTTACAGCTGAGTGCAGCTTTAAATGAGCAACAAGCCAAGCCAAGCAGCAAATAAACATTCTCAGCTCTAACTAACAAAGCTGTCAGCCCACCCCCACCCCCAACCACCCTGTCTGGCTGTCTTTCTGGCTAGTTAATCCCTGACACGCTGCCAACGACAAACCAACTGAATTAACACATTAAAATTACTTTTTATTACAAGTCAAGGCACACACACACTCACACTCACACACATACACACACCAACACGCAAAAGTAAACAAAAGACGGCGTATGTCAGAGAAAGTTGAGTAATAAAACGGCAGGAGGGCAGACGGACGAACGGACGGACGGACGGCGCACAAGAATTATGAGGAGACCTGAAGTCGAGCAAACAGCTGGAAATGCCGTGTCTACAGTTGAGCCTGTCACAACGGCTGCTGAGCTGAGCGTAGACAAGTGGCTGGAGTGTTGACTGTAACAACAGTTAGCTAGTCGCTTATGTCGCTTTTCGTCATTTACAGTCTGCACTGTAGACGCAACTCGTTGAGCTCTCCACACTCAAAAGGCAATGCCGCATAAGAAGCAACCTAACGATTTTGACTTCTCCTTAGCCAAACACACCCACACACACACACACACAGGCAGACAAAGAAAGTGTGAGTGTGTGTGGGAGTTAGTGAAAGAGTTTGAGGTGTTTGCGTGTCTGTGAAATATTTGGCGTCATGTGCGTGACTGAATGTCTGACTGGCTGACTGAATATGTCCATCTCCCTGCCTCACTCCCTCCTTGACTCTGGCTATATGGTAGTTATATTGATTCACAGCTTGGTCACACTCCACACGTAGCGCTGGTGTCTTAATCTGGCTAAAGACCTGCATCGAAATTAGAATCCAAATCCCAATCAGCAACTAAAATCACTGGCGCTAAATTGAGATACTTTGATTTGTTATTATTGCCGTGTGGCTCTCTCTCGAGCAAAACACTAAACAACAAAATACTTGTATTTGCACGTGCATATATCCATATAATAGTCTATAGCTAAGAGTAGCTACCCCCTCTCTCTCTCGCTCTCGCTCTCGCTGTAGCCAGGCACACGTGTAAATCACTGCATTAAATAAGTGCGACCACCAACAAACTAGCAGTGCGACCCTTAATTTAGCTACAGCGCAGCTATATTATTGCTTAATTTTATTAACGATATTAGCACAGCCTAATAAACTCTATGGAGAATTCAATATAGGCAGATGAAATGAACTAATCACGACCTAGCGAGAATTAAATCATTTCTCCTCTTTAATATCCTTTCGGTCTCTTTTAATGTCTAGCTTAATTACGAGCGAGGCTTAACTACTTGGACTAGCTAATATTAACTAAAATCCAAGAGAAACAAATTTTTGTTTTAATTACGGCGAATAGAATCAAATTTTTGATACATTTTTACAAATACCTCTATTCAAATTGGAGAATTATTCAAGGAAAACATATCGAAGTTTTATTAATTTTAGAAAATGGCATCAAACTGTTAAAATTAGGCAAAAAACAAACCTTACCTCTAGAAATTGCCAAATTTTCCAAGTTAGAATGTCAAACAAGAAGAATTTTGTTCCTTATCTTTTTAATGTTTAACGTTTAATGTCAAATATAAGACGAATCTAAATCATTTTGGAATTTAATTCATCTTGAAGAATTTTGACTGCACTTCTTTTGTAGCAATTTGATATTGGTTTATATATTTTCATACAATCAGTAAACTATATATATATATATTGGGAATATGCAACAAATGAATTACTCAAGTGGCTTGCGTGGATTGGATGCAGCCATAAATAATTTTAAAGCCCAATGTTGGCATTTCGATATTTAATTGAATATTGTTGGAATTGAGCTTTTAATTAATTATTTATTAGCAGTGAGCTCTTCTGTGCCGAATTAAGTTGTAATTAAAGCAACTTTAATGCCGAATACCGAATCTATAAGAAACATGTAGCTGTATACAAATTACATGGATGAATCGATGCAGAAGCCAGAGAGAGGAAGAGAGAGAGAGGCAAGTTGGAAGTGCACTTCACTGGCAAAACAAATTTGTTACGCCAGGACCAAACAAATTAGAGAACGATATTGACGATGACGCCCAGGTTGACGTGACTGTGGGGCAATGTCAATGGCAACAAACGTTGAAGACGCAGACGAAGACGAGAACGTCGACGACGATGATGATGACGACAACCACGATGAACCGCAAAATTCAATTGAAGAAATACAACAAGCGACAAGGCAAAGGCAAAGGCAAAGGCAACAGCAACTTGGCAACGTGGCAACAATGGCAAAGTTGACTTAGATTGCCGACAGGTGGCATAAGTTGAGCTGAGACCCAAGAAGAAGGTCAATAGCAGGGCAAAGCATCGACAGCATCGATTCAATATTCAAAATGTAATTTAGCGTAATGTACACAGCCGCAACGGACGGCCAATGTTGTTGCAACATGAGAAGGCAAGAATTGCAACGTCGCTGCAGCGCTGGAGACATGGCAAAGATTTCTGCCACACCTACCACAGTTGCTGCTCTGCTCAGCTATCAGGGCCATGGTCGAGTTGTTCTTGCTGTTGCTGTGGCTGTTGCAATTGCTGCAGTAAATTCGAAGCGTGAAAATGCAAACTATGTTGGGCGCCTGAAGGCCACGGGCAATCGCCAGAGAATACGAGCAGCTAACTGGGCTGAGTTGCAATAAAGCAATTTAGAATATGATATTAAGCTTTATGTTATTTGCAGCACAGAGAGTTAGAAATGATTTTGATAAAAGTTGGCAGCCCAGGCGTATGCGTAACGTTTTATATCAAAGCTAGCTAGAGAGATAACTAAATAGCTGTATTAGATTTGAGTCTTTAATAAAACAAAGCTAATCTCAGGTGTGGCGTAAAATGCAAATAAACAATTTAAAGCTTTTATTAAACTATTCAATGATTCAAGCTAAAAACAATTTTTAAATTTTTGTTATATTTTTTATTTTCTTGTACAAGTTTTCCAAAAGCATAATAATATAATAACATAAACATATTTTATATACATGCGAACATCTAACATTTCTTTCGATTTACAATTATACAAAAGTAAATTTTATTTATTTATATAAATTAATATTAAATGTTGAATTCTACTTTACAGCTTTAACAATGAGGAAATCCCCAGACCAAACTCCATTTAAAGCTACTCGACTGGCTGACTGACTGACTGACTGAGGAATTGAAAGATTGGCTCAATTGCAAAAGCAGTTCGTAAGTAAGACGATTTATCTATTAATTTATTTGAACGTGTGTTTGAGTTGTTGGCCAAATGTGAAGCACAAAGAACATTTGAGAGGCCGCAGGCTTTAAGCTCGGCCCATCCTTTGGTTTCATTGCTATATTATTATTTTGTGTGTGTGTGTGTGTTTAGTTTGTTTGTCTGTGTGGTTTTTGTTTTTTTTCGCTGCTGCTTTTTTTTTTTTTTTTGTGTTTCCTGCGCGTTCTTCATTCAAGCCGACAAGTCAAGTGCGCTATGCCAAGTGGAAATCAATAAAAAGGAGGAGAGAGAAATAAAAACAAAACAACAACAGGAAAAATAGCAAAGAAGCATCCGTCAGCTACACGCAGCGTGAAAAACCTTTTAGTTATATTAATTTCAAATCGAAACTTGCCCCACGCTGCTGCAAGCTCTAAAAGCTTAAATGGCTTTAATACGTAAAAGCCGTAAAGCGTGCTCGTTAAACCCTTAAAACTTTTTTCTTTTACCTTTTTTTCTTGCCCTTGCCTTTTTTTTTTTTTTAATTTTTTGATAAAACGCAAACCTTGAACGTGAAACAAGCTCGCGGCC
Source organism: Drosophila busckii (assembly GCF_011750605.1). NCBI lineage: Eukaryota > Metazoa > Arthropoda > Insecta > Diptera > Drosophilidae > Drosophila > Drosophila busckii. The sequence continues at coordinate 6,087,189 of NC_046608.1, read as the reverse complement.
GCAATTGATCTTGTCGCATAATTCGAAGCAAATTGCAATTGCGATTTATCTTGTTACCAATTAGGCTGCACACTTGGCCAACACACACACACAGGCAGACACCTTTGCCTGTTGGCCGTGGTCGCTCTCAATTGCGCAGGCCAAATAACAATTGTAGTTGGCGTTTTTAATTAGAAAATGTGAGGCCAGGCGCAGACAAAAAGCCAACAGCTACTCCAACTGCCACTTACAACACGCCACCTCCCACAGTTGCCAACACCCCCCTGACCGCTCGCTCATCTACGCTCTCTTATAGCCATTGCATTCACTTTTTGCGTGGCTCTCGTCGCTGTCTGTTCGGCAAGGTGTAAAAACTAATTACATTAAAACTGCCACGAATTCAATTGCAATTGCGTGCACATGCGTGTGTGTGTGTGTGTGTGTGTGTGTGTGTGTGTGGGTGTGGATGAGCATACACAATTCGAGCGCAAGGTGCTTGCAACATCAACAAAAGCCGCTGGCAAAATTGCAAAAAGCGCAAGTTAAAATGTGTGCATCATACATTTGGCGCTGCACAATCCTTAATCAATGCCCCCAAATGTTGAAATGAACATCAAGCGTGCAACAAAATGCTGCAAGCTGCAGCGAGCCGTGGCGCATTCATTGCTGCCAATTACAGCAGCAACAGCTTTGGGTTAACACTTGTCTGCCTCTAAATAGAATTGATTAAATCTTCGAAGTCGAGCTGAAGCTTTATTGTTCATTTCGCGCTTTATTTATATATTTTATTAATAAAACTACTTTACAAATCCTTGCTGCTATTTATTTCCTTTGCATTTTGGCGTGCTAAGCTGAATGTAGAAAATTACAAAAAATTTATTTGAGCAGTAAGAAAATTGCTATATTACAACTTATCTAAAAAAAAATTGTTTTGATTTTTTCTTTTTTATCTATTTACACACGCATTAGTCTCAATCAATTATCAGTCTGCGCTATTCACTGATAATTAAATACTTGATGAATTGCTATTAAGTGTTGTCAACTCAAAAGATAAGAAATTTATTGATTTGAACTCAACTTTTCCTGTTTAGCTTGAGCAAAAGAATCATAGAATGTAGATAAGATTGGGCAGTGTTGATCGGATGTTCTTTATATTTCGTTCTGGGTCCACAACTTTCGCTTACAGTTTTTTTTTATTTAGAATATATTTCTAATACAAGAAAACTATCTAGATCTTCTCCTTAAGACTGACCAATTCCTCAAAGACAGTTAATTATCTCTACTGAAAAACATACCAAAATACACACACATAAATTATCTAAATCAATCAGCAATAATTCTATTATTTACTTAAGCTATTTTCGTTTAACTAAAAATTCAGTTTTTCCTGCTTATTAATTGTAATTGCAATTTGAAACTGCAATTTGCTAATTTGAAGCAGTAAATTTAATTGGTAATGGATTTCATAGCTATGGGTCAACTATTCCATTAAATATGAAATTCAGATACGAACTATCTGATGTTCATCTCTTTTACATACATATATAAGATATATCATGATAGACTGAAAAATTCTAGAGCATTGCAGTGCCTGGCTATAGAAAATAATAGACAATAAATGTTGCTTGACAACTTGGGCTCGTAAATATGAATTTTAATTTAAATATTACGTATACGCATATGTTGAAAATAACTTTTTGCTGTGTGAGTGTGTGTGTGTGTGTGTGTGCATCTCGACAAGCAAAAACTTTTATGCGTACGTGCTTTGATCGAGTTTGGTTATTCAGAAGTGGCAAGTGCCGACATTTAGTTAGCAGTAGATCGTTATATTAAAGCCAATCCAAGCAGGAAAGCAAGCATAACATATAAGTAAATGCTTTGTATGTAAGCAGAATTTAATTTGGCCTAATTGAATGACCTGACCTTTGACACGCGTCAATCAAACATGTTTGCCTAGAAGTGTTAGTAGCTCGAGCTCTGATTTATTAATTAGCAAATAACGAGCACAAATTAAAGTTTAATGCACCACAAATTGGATTGAAAGGTGGACTCAGAATAACAGTAACGCGACTCGCTTGACAGATTTATGCGTATATGGGAGCTTATTCCCAACCGAAGCTAAAAATATTATTGCTGCAGCGAATCAAAGGCCGTCTTTGCTATTGGCATTGGGCAGCGACATGACGTCGAGGAAAACAATGAACCAAGGCATCTTTTGCTTTTGTCATTTGCATGCAAATGAAGTGAAAATCTAATTACTGAAAATATGAGCTAAATGTAATGACAAAACAAACAATGGGAGAGCCCTTCCGTTTCCCCGTTCCCCCGTTCCCAGTTCCGGTTTTTCTGCGTTTTTGCAGTTTTGTGGAAATGGAAATGAAAATGCGAGTATTATGTGAGTGATTATATTATGTGAATAGCACACACACACACATACAGAGAGAGGAATCACAAGCTGGAGAAGATGCCAGGCATGTAGCTGGGCCGTGTGGGTTAGTCGTGGGTGGTCGGGCGATGTAGGCAAGACGACAATTTGTAATGCGCCAATAAGAATTTATATCAACGTTGCTCGCAAGCCGCACACAAGTCGACACCAAGGCAAGGCAACCAACGAGGTAACGGCCTCCAACATGTGAACGAGGGTAAGCAGTCCTTGCTGCTTGTCTTTCGCTTCCCTCGCTGCCGCTGCCGCCGCCACTGGTGCTGCTGCTGCTGATAAGAAGCGCAGCAAGTAATAACAACAGCAACATCAATACCAACGACAACAAAAGCAGAGCTTGCTGATTGCCAACAACAACAGTCAAGCTTGAGAGAAGAGGCAGCAAAAGTTGCAGCCGCAGCAGCAGCAGCAGCAGCGGCAGCAACAGCGGCAGCGTCGACAGCGGCAGAAACTATGAAACAAAAGCTGAGGCTTAGAGCCTGCCTGCCTGCCTGTTGTTTGATGCGTGTGTGTAGGTGTGTAAGCCGAGACGAGAGGACCACATGGACTCCAAAGCAAGCATCAGGCGCTGTAATTCGCTGAAACTGGAACTCGTGTCGCGCAGGCGTCGGCAGCGACGCGTCGTCACATCTTCGTTTTCACGACAAGCACTTCTAATAGAAGTAGAAGAGCTGTTGCCTTTTTAGAAGAGCTCGCGTATAAGACAGAAATATAATGGTTTTCGTTTTAATAATTGCATTAGTCATATGCAAATTTATTGTGCAACATGTCAGAGACGATTCAAAGTTAATTCTGAATAAATTTCTTTCAATTTAATAATAGTTATTCATGCGGGTTATAAAATAATACAATGACAAATAAGTTGCATTTTAAATAAATATTTAATATATGTTGACACCTAACATATGTAGGTATTATGTAAACTATGAGAGTTTGACTAAATTTGAACTCTATTATTTGAAAAACTCATGCATTAACTTTGAAACACATATTAAATAATTTAGTATGAATGCACCATAGGTTTGGTTAGATATGACTCCCTAATGCAAATACTTAGAGGCCGAAGTAACCTTGCCAAAAATGTGCTAGAAAATTAATATATACGTAAATATTTAATAGCACAAAAAACTAATAATGTATATCTAATAAGTTTTGTTTTACTAGCTAATGATTAGATAATCTAATCTAATCAAAATTATTCGAACAACTACCACGAATAGTAATTTGTATGCAAGCCAAATCAAAACCCGTATTTGCGATTTGAATATTCGCTTAACTGCCAAGCCAAACAGCAAAAATCCCCATAAGAGGAAATTTCCTTGCGAAAATATCCCAATGGCAACGAGTGCGAGCAGCGGCGAACGCTGGCGTCGTTCATTCGGCTTCGTTGCTCGTGTGTGTAGCACGAGAACTCGCGGCTTTGCCGATTGCACTTGTGTGATGCTGTTGTTGTTGTTGTTGTTGTTGTTGTTGTTGTTATTGCTGACGCTGCTGCTGCTGCTGCTGCGCGACTGGCAGCGTAGCTTTGGCTGATAGCTGATAGCGGTCGCGGCTCAGTCAGTCGAGTTCAGTTTCATTTCGGCATCAGTTGGAGGCGGACGCGCTCGTCGCTTGCGCACAGTTAAGCGTTTGAAATTGAATTTGAAGAACGCGTAAATAAGCGATGCGAATATTTGTGCGTGCGCTTGAAAGATTTGAAATTTGATAAGCCCAACGAGCTCGTGTACGCGCTCGAATTGTGATTTTTTTTTTTTTGAAGTTTTGAACAATTTTTTGAAGCTAGAAAAAAAAAACACAAAACAAATTGTTGACAAATACAATGGAATGGCAGCTGTGTGTGCATATCGAAGAAAGCAACGGAAATTAAAATTTGCATGTGCAGCAGAGCGGCAGCTCGGTGGCCGGTGGCTACGGCCATCTAAATAGTGTAAACACAACAAGAACAAGAATACAACAACAACAGAAAGAGAGAAGAGAAGAGTAACAAAAAAAAAGATAGAAGATTGAAAGGAAACAGAGCGTAGTGAAAACAGCAATGTGGACAGCAACCAAACATGACAACAAATGTGGCTTCTGTTGTTGCCACTGTTGCACATTCGACTGCGACTCGTTCTACTGTTGCCAATATCTCAAAGTCAAACCGGCAAACGAATTCGGCACTCAAAAATCAAGTGAAAGCTGTCAATTTTGAATGAACTAAAAGAGAGAGAGAGAGAGAGAGAGAGAGAGAGAGAGAGAGAGCGAAAGATCTCTGCTGTGCATTAGCAGCAGCAAACTAGATAAGCTCTCGGCCTGGCAGTGCATTGAGAACGTCATCATTTCCCGCATACGTCAGCGTCACCAACACCAAACCGAAGTCACTGGCGGCAGCAGCAGCAAGAAGTGGAAATTGAAGTTGAAGCTGAAGCTGTGAAGTTGAACTAGAAGTGCACTACACTAAACGAATTTTTTGGGGAGTGAGTGTGTGTGTTTGTGTGTGTGGCGCCAATAGCAGCAGCAGCTTTGGAGAGCAGGGAGTCGAGTCATGGCATTGGCAGGACACAACACGTTTGGCTGCTCCGTAGCCGGACTTATCGCTTGCTCAGCAATCGTTCTGCTTTGCAGTTCCGGTAAGTGAATATATATGAGACCCCCCAATCCAACCCAACACTTGCCCCTTACGCCTCGTTGGCATAACCAGAGCCAGCAAAAAAGAAACATGCTCGTAAATACTTAGTACTCTACAATAAGCAGTTGCAATTTTTCGAAACGTATGCTCTCCAGTCAACTGACACACCAGAGCAAGGAGATGCGGTCGGCCAAACGGACGGACGGACGGACGGACGGACGGACGGACGGACGGACGGACAGACAGTTGAAGTTGTTATTTCACTTTGTTCTACGCTGCACACACATTTCGATTTCGATTTCGATTTCTGCTTCTATTTCTATTTCTATTTGTATTATTGTTTACGTTGCATCTGGCAATGAAAATGCCAACGAATGTAAAATGTTTGACGAGGCAGTTTTAAAAGGATTTCATTCCAAATCACGCATGTAGGCAGTCGACGGGGCGATGGCGACGGCATTGTATAAAAATTTATGTTTTATAGATTTCAAACAGCAACACTGCAATTGCTGCAAGTTTCAGTTTGCAACAGCAAACTGCAATTTCTCAACCAACAATTGAGTTAATGCATTTCGTTGCACAAACACGAAAACGCACACACACAGACATAGACACATGGATACACAGCCACACAAGTATTTATGGCATTTATGGCAGCCACATTGAATATATCTGCAGCAGGACATTAGCAGGAACATAAGAGTTTATGCACTTTATGTGTTTGTTGTGTTGCCAACCAACATTTGCTCTCTTCACATTTCTTTTCACTTGTTTTATGAATTCATTTGCTTCACCAATATTCGACTGCACTTTACAAATAAACTCACGCACACGCACACACAACCAACAACTTGCCCAGAAATTCATTTAACGGCCCAACAAGTCCCTGCGGCCCGACCTGCATTCCATGTTGATCAAGATTTGATTTTGTGAACAAAATCTAATAATGAGTAAAAGTCAATATAAAATTTTATGCAACAAATAAATATCAACAATTTTTAAATCAAATGCTTGTCAATATTGTGAAAGCAAATCGAGCTTGAGTTTGTTCTGGAATTTATTTAATTTTAACAAAGCAGCAAAACACTTTTTACCGTCGCTTACATGACGTATGCGTAATAAATTGGTTTCATGTATTGCAACAGCAAAATAATACTCAAAACATAAACACAGCTTAAACATTCTGAATAAAATATCGTGCAGCAAATAATGATTAGAATAGAATTTAAAAAGTGTTTGAAATCGAAACAGTTGATTTATTTGAGCAAATTTAATTTTCAAAATATTTCAGTGCAAGTTGTATTCATTTTTTCAAAAAAGTGAGTTTATATTGTAAAATAAATTAGTTTGCTAATTAAATCATTTGAGAATTGACTTCTGCTTGATCGCAAAAACAAGATTTCATTGCCTGTTTTTATTTGGTTTTTAATAAAATTGAGATGATAAAAAAAGAATGGAAATTAATGTGAAAAAGAGATTGCAACAATAAATTGTTGCTTGCGTTAGCCATTACTATTAAATTGTAGTATTTATTAGTAACTCAAGATGTAATTAAATTATTATGCAAAAATGCAAAGGCAAAATATTTTCAATTACTAATGATGGCAAATAATTTAAAAATAGTTTGGAATTATGCTATTTAAATAATTATAATATTTTTGGTTAATACATACAAATACAAATACAAATTCAAAAGCGTTATATACAGATCTGCAACTTTTTTTACTTATGTGTAATCGTTATAATTAATAGCAGCTTATTGAGAAAAGTTTCTTTTTACTTTTTAACTTTATTATTGGCATTTCAATACTGAGAACGCAAATGATTAAACCAAAATAAAGTTACATCAATAAAAAATGTAGCGCTTTGAACAAACAAGCGCAAAAAAGTATTCAAAATGAAAACAAAAACAAACCAAAATCAAATTCAATTCAGAGCCAAATTCAATGTTATGCAGTCAGTTTGATACTCGTGTGAATTTGCTGTAGAGTTTGAACTTTAAATCAGCTGCATATGGCTCGCAGTTGATTCGCTGCATATGCATATGGCAAATGTTTTGCTAAAATAGATTTGCAGCTCGTTTTGAGGTGTGTGCGAACCGCAACTAAATGGATTATAATCCATTGATAAGTGCACCGATTGTTGGAATGATAACTGAACTATTACAATAAGTGTAGCGAACTGTTTCGAAAAATTGAAACATCTAAGCGACAAGCACAAAGCAAGTACGACAAAAAAAAATACGTAGCGTATACTTACTTATCAGCTGGCACTGCTGATTGGATAATTAATGGTTGCTATAGTTACATGTGACAGCTTTGCATGAACTGCTATTGAGCTATGCAAAAGCTTTGCTTTTCATTCAAATCGCTTTGTTTTCCATTAAAAGTTTAACTCTTTATAAATTATCGCATTAGGCGGCTTAGGAGTGTGTGAGGCTTGCTTGCAGCATAAAGCTGCACAAAGAGCAATCGAATTATTGCCGCACCCCCTCATACAATCACACACACACACACACGCACTCACAGACGCACTCTGGTTGATTGAACTATGGGCAGCTGAAGCTTCTTTTAGGCAACTAATCTATTCAAAAAATCTTGTATAAAATAAAATGTAATTGAAATCAATATAATTATAAATATATATATATATTTGTGTATTATATTGATAAAAGAGATTTATTTTAATGTATACAACTTTAATTTATAATCAGCTTACTGCTGGCAACTTAATTTAGTTTCTTTTAATAGTCAATGATAATAATTGTTATTAATATAATAAAGTTAAAGCGTATGTGGCATCAAAAAGTCAACAGCTGAGAGCTACAGAAATTATTCAAATTGCTTTAAACTGCAAATATACTGCAAATTGTAGCATACTTATTTGGGCTGTTTACTTCACTTAACTTTTTTCTAAACACTACCAAATTGAAATTAATTGCAATAAAAGTATTCAAATGGCCCATAGTGCATGAATCTATGCGTGTCTGTGCGTGTGTGTGTGTGTGTGTGTGTGCGTGTGTAGTAGTGTATGTGGCTGCTACTTTAGTTTATGATACCATTTAGCCAGAGGGTTGTTTTGACAAATTGTGCAAATTATTGTGTTAAATTTGCCCTAAAGGTGAAAAATCACTTTGACATGGAGCCTTTTTTCTCTCCAATGAGCGCACACATACATGACATTAGAGCATGGACAATGGCAAATGGATGACAAACTTAAAGCCGTCGCTTTGGCGCTTTAACTAACAGAATTTTAACATATGTTTGGCAGTCGAGAGAGAGAGAGAGAGAGAGAGAGAGAGACTCGCAGTTCATATGTTCGAACGCATATTGCATGCCATGTCAGTAATTGAGCCAGGCTGCTTTTGGCCTTTTGGCGCTTTACATTAACTGAACTGTAAGCGGAGCGGGAGCGGGAGAGGCAGGTGGAGCGGCAGTCAGTCCAGGCGTCTCGTCCAAACTTCAGCTCGCTGGTAGGAACTTTGAAACGATTTCGTATGCAGCGTTGACGTGACTCGCATTAACATTGCACACACACACAGGTACGTTCGTACGTATGTGTACCACGCCCACACATTGAGCTTTGCTACCTTTGGCTTTCGCTTTGGGCCGCTTTGGCCCCACCCGTTACCCTTTTCTTTCTTTTTTGTGCATTCTTTCTAAATGCACTGCTGTTGCTTATTATCGAAATTGTATATGCCACAAAACTGCGGCCTCAACTTCCTGACTCTTGACTCCGCGCCCCGCCCACTCAACTCGACTCCACACAGTGTCTGCAACTTCTTTTCTTCGCTCTACAACTGCCAAGCTTTTTATAAATACTTTTCATTCATTTTTTGTTGCTTTCTTTTGGCTTAAAGTTTTTCGCCACCAACTTATTAAGATAGTTGGATAGTTGGTTCGCAGCGCGTCTAGACGGTTTTTAGTCAAATTATGGTATTCAAGCGCTGCATTTCCTCGATTCGTGCCCCCCGACCTCCGACCCCCGCCCACGCTGCACTGCACTGCACTCAACTTGCCACACGTCACGTCGTTTGACTTGTTTAGCCGCTCAACTGTGGCAGCCTGCAACATAACATGAGCTTACAGCTTACAACCACAATTATTTGACTGTGTGTGTGTGAGCCAAGGAATCACCCATTACATGTGGCCATGAAGGCAAACCGAGCTGCATTCTTCTTGTGGGCAAACTTATGGCGCCTTGATCGACCACAACAAACGTCAATTAATGATTAGCAAATTGCAGCGTTAATAATTTATGAGCCAGCCAGCCAGCCAGACAGACATTGAGCGAATCAAATGCGTATACGTGATCAGCGCTCATAAGTATGCTATAAAAACTATTTGCATTTTTAATTGTATCTTAGGCAAAAGCTAAGTGTGATCAATTTTAGCAAATAGCACTTAAACGTCATTTGGATGAGGCGTGAACACGCTTTTGTGGGCGTGGCACACTTGTGAGCGGCAGAATAGATCTATAGGAAAATGTAATTACCAGCGAACAAAAAAAATAAATTAAAACAATTGGCGAACGCAAGTGCAAGTGCAAATATATAATAAAAATAATAAAACAATCAAGCAGTACTAGGCAAACGAGGGGCGTGTATGGTGTGTGGGGGGTGTGGGTGGTACTGTACCATGTAACGTGGCGTAAACTTTTGCTGTTAACTCATCGCGTGAGTTGAACATTTTTCGTTTGTTTGTTAATGTTGATTGTTGTTGTTGTTGTTGTTGCTGCTGCTGCTGTTGTTCTTGGTCGTTCAATTTTATGCTGACCTATTTTTAATCTACTTTCATGGTTTACCATACACTCGACACTAGAAATGGCCCAAAGATGAAATTGGAATTTTTTATTTCCGCAAAGAGCAAAAAATACGCAAAATATCAGCAACATCAAATTTATTTACGCCACAATTGAATTTGTTTTATGTTCTTCAACAGAGACTTGAACGTTTGCGGTCGTTGCTGCCAACTTTGGCTGCTTAATTAAGTGTTAAATGCTTTACACACACACACACACACAGACACAAACAGGAGTGTAAAATGACTTGAAAGTTGTGCCACAACAATCAAGTGCTACATGCTGAGAAGTATTTTGCGAGTTCTGATTGAATTCACATCGAGCTGTTGGGCAGTTGGGGCAAGTTTTGCTCTGTGCTCCTCTGTGATGAACTTGAACAAAGCGTGTGTAGGCAATTAAAATGTAATTTGCATCACATGTTGCTGTTGCTGTTGCTATTGCTATTGCTGTTGCATGGAATATCAAGTGAAATCAACAACATTTAAGTGCGATTTGTTTTCACTCTTGTTTATTTTTACACGCATTACAAACACAAGCAACAGATTTCTAACAAGAATTGATGCATTTTGAGATTCGCTTTGCACATTTCCACGTTCAGTTAACTGTTTATGAAGCTGCAGCTAATGCGTAAAGTTGGCACTATGGGAAGTTTGACTCGGAATTTATATTTGTTAACAAATTCAAACGCAATAATGTATAAAATAAGCTTTAAATAAATTCATTACTATTAATATTCTAACAATATCTTGAGTAGTCTTTTAAGTTCTGCTAAAATTAAGCAGATCGAGCCACAATTTTTATTATATATATACATTATATTTTAGATTTTAATATTAATAATGATAATGGTTTGAGAATTACTGTGGTAACAGCAACCAGAAATCATTGCTCGTCCAATAATTAACAACAATTAATACTCCAGCATTTTTAATTATTTCCGATTTGTTTAAGTTGCCCAGTCAGGTAACAGTGCACATATCTTTGTTATTATTTCTTTATTATCTCAATACAAAAAAGAAGCATTTTTAATTATTATTAATGAAAATTAGAAGCAATAGAGCAGCTTGCTTAGAACAAATATTTGAAAATAACCTTTTCATATTCCAATAGTAAATTATGTATGTTTAATTTTCATTTTAGCAATAGTTTTTAAATAAAGTCAGCAGCCAGTGCTAATGCTGAAACATGTTAAATAGTAAATTAAATAAAAGAATTTGGCTTGAGTAAAAGTTAGGGCCAAATGCTCCATAGTGCGCACAGATTGTTTGGCATCTGCTTAAGCTCTCACTATTACAAATTATAACAATAACAAATCACTTAGCGCTGCTTGAGAATTCAAGAAATTATTGCTGGTTAATTAGAGTGTAAGTAATAGACTTTTCAAAATTAAACTCATTGCAACGAAGAGAGAGACCGAGAGAGAGGAAAAAATAAAGAATTTCAGGCTAGACACAATTGATTGTGTTACTTAATTAACACAAATTAACCCAACGCTTAACTTGGGTCAGACAGCAAATAAAGCAGAAGCGAAATCTAAAGTACAAACAAAGCAGCAACAAAAACAAACAACAACAAAAAACAAAAAGGAAGAGGCAAAGAGGAAAAAACATACTTCAGCCGCGAGACTGCAAAATGTCAAAGCTTCCTGCCTGCTGCTGCCAAAAAAGTCAACAGAGCAGCCAACTCCGTGATGAGGCGAGAAACCAAGCCGGAACAGCGGCACCCACGCACAGCAAGCTAAATATATAGCCAAGACGGCGGCTTACGGGGCGGATGGAGTGGAGTGTGAGGCATGAGACCCAAGTTATGTCCGTCAATCTTCGACAAGGCGACAGTTTGATAAACTGAGACGGCTGAAACGCCAACTTGAAGCAATAACAACAACAACAACAACAACATCAGCAATATTAACGACGGCATGAGGCATGAGGCAGGAGCAGGAGAAGGATAGATCCTTCAGATATTCAGATACTAATCAGCGTTGCGTTGAGCGTTTAACAGGAAGTCATAAATTTAGTTAGCAGCACGCCAATGCGCCTATGTATGTAATCTCTCTATGTGTGTGTGTGTGTGTGTGTTTGGGTGTGCGTGTGTTCTTGTGATTTCGTCGCGACTCCTTTTGCTGCTGGCGCGCGTTGTCTAGAAATTTTAATTAAAAGCGATGACATAGCGAGTAATTCGATAGCAGAATGTCGCCTATTAATTTTAAGGACATTTCCTTTATTGATTCTTTGTCAATATTATATTGAAGCCATAATTTACACACAAAAGGGCTGCTGCCCTCTCTCTTCTTCCTCTCCCTCTCTCTCTAATGTGTGTGTGTGTGTGTGTTTGCGGTTGTGGCTGTCCATTGTCTTTCGCATTGTGACTTGAGCTTGGATTCTTGGCTCCATTTATTGGGTGCGATTCATTCACCGTGCTCCAAGCTGCTGAGGCGTGTTGCCTTTTGATGCTCTCGACGCTATTATAACCACTCAAGAATACATAAACAAAGTCACACACACACATACACACACAGACGCACGCACGCACACAGCAACACTTTGGCCCATTTAATGCTTCACTATTGTTCTTGTTGTCATTGCAAAGCGCTTGCTCTCTCCATCGTCTTTATTGAACGTAAACAAACAAACAACGCCAAATGAACAATATGCTATTACTATCACTTATTACTCTATCTTGATTTTGATTTAGCGTTGCCACTGCCAACAGCAACAGCAACAACAACAACAGCAGCAGTCTTGCTGCTCTTATATAGAAATTAATTTAGTCATCACATCACACGCTTTTAATGAATAATCCCACAGCATTCTCAAAGAGCCTACAACGCCCCACACACACACACACACACACACACATAAGCATTTCTACTCCTCTATATATGTTATTTATGTTGGCTGCTTTATTTGCCTGTGTGTGCGTTGCAAAATATTTATTAAAATGCTAAATAAAGAAATTATTTCATTTCATTTTATTGTGCGCTCATTTATTCCGCTGTCCACTGCAAATTGTTTTAGCATTTACAAATATTATTATTACTACTTGTGCAACAACAATTTGCATAGTTTTAAAATTTAAATAGCAACACTTTTCACTCACTTTTCGCTCAGACAATGCATGAATTGAGTTTTGTTCGCAATTCTACGCAAATGGAATGGAAGTTGGCTTTGTATCAATTTATAATATATTCAAATATTTAGACTGTATGAAATGTCATAGCCAACGAACAGCATCATCAATGACACTAAAAATCAAAATACTATAGCTCATAGCTAGTGTAGAAATCAATAGCTGCGCTCAGTTCATAGATTCATTGATCGCTCTGGAACGTTAAGAAAGAATTTATTAACTTTATGTAGTCCCTATCGAAAATAAAATAAACGCAACATTTTTATTAAATTTTGTTTCCACTTACAATTTATTTACTAATTTACTTAAATTAAATGTAAATTCTGTACATGACAGAAATTCGGAAATGCAGAAATTCAGAACTTAACAGTTGTTAACTTAACATTCTGTTAAAATTAGCAGACTTCAAGTATTTTCTATTCATTAATATTCATGCCATAAATTCATTGGCTAATCAATAAAACAATAATTTGTTTGCCCAAGATGCAGGAGAGAAAACAATTCTAATGATTGATTAATGCAGGAAATTCTTAGTAGAATCTATTTTGTCCAAAATATCAAGACTGATATTAGCTAGAATTTGCATTTTCTTTGAATCTACAGCAAACATAGAGTAGGCTAGCTAGACAAATAGCTGTAACCAATATCCGCAATTAATTAAATTGCTCATGGATAATTAAATGTCAGAGCATTGGCAAAAGGCATTCAAAATGTCAGAGAACGTGGCGACATTCGGTCTGATGAACGGTTTCTGTTTTGTGTGTGAGTCATTCATGGGAAATGTGGCCTCAAATACAGTTATAACAATAAATTTAGTTGCTGTTGCAGCATAAAACGGAATTGCCTAATGACGAAAGAAGCCAAAAGGGGTCCTTAAAATGTGCAATCCATTGAAAAATCATCAGGGGGCGCAAGAGAAAGCAGCAGTAGGACGGAGACTCAACCCAAATAGAAGAGAACTAAATCGTATCGCATCGTATCGCATGGCAATGAATCGAAACTGAATGGCAACGAATCGAAACTGAAGGCTGAAGGGGCATAAGGATTATTGCCCAAGCCGTAAATAATTCCCGCAATGCTTTTTATTGAGGTCTCAGTGGCACTTTTTCGGCTTTGACTCAGTTAGAGAGCGATTTAATAGCATACTTTACAGCTCTAAGCAGGCAACAATAACAACAAGAGAATAAGAAGAAGAAGAAAAAGAATAAGAAGCAGAAGCAAAACTACAACAGCAACAGCCACGCGACAAAACAAACAAAATGAAGTGACACCAATTCACGACTCGCGAGCAAAACGGACGTTCATTGTTATTTTAAGAAAAGTAACACGACAAGCCAAAATTCTCCGGCTCCTCCATAGGCAGCCGCTTTGGCTTTGGCGTTGGCTCACAGTCTAAATACCCTAAAGGGACCACGACTAAGCTGTATTAGGCCCCAGCATATTGCTTGCCTTATCTCGATTCTAGTTCGTTACTCTCAACTAGAAATTGATAAATCTGCTGTGGCACAAGCAATTAACAGATTTTAAATCAATTTGCTTGCTTAACTGGGATGACATGTGCTTGAAGTTAATGTACCAGTTACGGTTAGGGTATGATGGATCGGCTGGCTGGAGTGAGGGAGGGGCGGGAGGGGGAGGGGGGAGGGGGGTGAGAGGGAGTTAGCAATACAAACAGAGATAGACAGAGAGCGTAACGCTGGCAGCTGCAGGAAGCAGCAACGATTCCTTTTTTAACTTCCGCTTTGGCTTGCAGCAATTTCTTTGGACTTTTATTGCCCGCTTGCCCCCATCATCAACCCCACACCGCACCCCCCAAAAAAAAAAAAAAAAAAACACCCATGCAAAGGGCGCTCGGTACGACGCATATAGCATAAATTTTGAATACGCTCAAAAAAGCAGCGAGCGAGGGATGGTTGGGCTTTGGCTCTGGTCGTGGCTCTGGCTCTGGCTCTGGGAAAGAAAAATAGCGAAAATTGTCTGTCGCTTGATAAAGCGGAAGCAGAACTTGCCCATAAACGAAATGTGGCAACTGAGTGTAAACTTTATTGGCGCCAGACTGGTTGGCGACAAGCAATGTCTACATTGTGTGGTAAGGGGTAGGGGGGTGGGGGATGCGAATCACTAAAGCCTGGGTGCTGCTGCTGCTGCTGCTGCTGCTGGAGAGACCATCCACATCCATTTCAATGTTTGGACGTTGACTCATGCGACACGCATTTGGAAGACTCCAGACTGTGGCGATGGCGTCTCGATGGCTGGCAACCCAAAAAGTTCCCCCCACACCGCACCGCCCTGCACTCTCCTTAGCAGCACAAGTTGCTTGTTTGTTTTGTCTGCCTCGTTTCTCACACAGTCTCTCTGTATGTGTGTGTGTGTGTGTGCCCATAAGGAAGTCCAACATTAGTTGATTTCATGCGCTGTTTACATTGCCAGCGAATTATGCGCATTGAAAAGCTAAAGATTTGGCTGCCAACGTCTTCAAGGCTCAACTGTGCAGCATGCGGCATGCGGCACGAACGAGTGGCAAGCAAATTTGACTGCATCTCTTGGCTGCTGCGATCAACTAGGCCTGATTGTCATTGGCCCAAGCATCAGGCTCTTGCCTCTGCCAATGGATTTCCCAGCCTTGGTCTGGCTTATGTCTTGCCACCCCCTCTTCTCCCCTCTTCAAGCCTTCAGTTTAATATTGCATCTTCTTTTTTAAATTTACATTTGTTTTCCTCCACAGGAGTGATGTCCAGCTGGGAGGAATGGTGGACATACGATGGCATATCCGGTAAGTTTATTCAACATTCATTACAGAGTCAGGAGTTATCATATGAATAAATTTCATTTCAAGTTGAGCGCACAGTTTATGTTAAAAAAAAAAAGTCGAGACGTGACTGTCGATAGTGATCGAGAATTATATATTACAATATTTGAGCTGCTGATTGTTAAAGCTTAAAGTGTTTTGTCAAAAATTTATATTGTCGCTTTTAATATTATCGCGATTCTCAAATTATTATATAAAGAAAAAAACCTAAGACACAAGCCGTAACTTACTTTTATATAACTGAAAGTTCCAATAAAATTCACGTATATTTATGAATTGAATTAGCGTTTATAGTATTTTAGAAAAAGTGGAAATAATCCTGGATGGTGGCTTTAAAAAAATACTATGATAATATTATTTTTCATTAGGGTATGAAGTTTATAAAATTAGTGAAAGTCAATAATTATGATTGAAGAAAATGTAAAGGTAATTAAATAAAAACTTCATGAGAGAAATATCAGTATAGAATATTTTTGAAACAATTTGTTTTAAGTGCATTATAAATGAATAATTTTCTTATTCAAGAAATTTACGAATCCACAATTTTGTACTATCGCGTTATAGAATTTATATAAATAGTTGTCAGTATAAATTGAATTCTTTATATGAAAACTTGATATTATCGCTAAAAAAAAATATCTATATCGGAAATACTGAAACCAAAATAAAAATTCGATTTTGTAATAGTTGCATATATTTAATAGGAAGAGTCCTATTGCTCCAGTGCAGCGGTAAAAAATATTTAATTAAACATATGCCTTGCATGGGCGATTGTGAGTCCAGAACGCAATGGCCGCGCATACAGAACTCGCTGGATGGGAGCTGAAAGCAACAAAAATATCAATGCTGGACATTGTTTTGCAAAGTTTCGACAGTTTGTCTGGCTGTCAGCTCAAATTGAAAAAGCGCAACACCCAATCAGAGCCATTCACAATCGCATTGACAACAGTCGCATAGATTGAACGCACCTCTCTCTGAACGTCGCTCTCGAATGCAATTGGAGATGGTGGAAAGGGTGGCGCATTCGATGCTCCCCGGGGGCATTTAATTGGTATTTAAAGTGATGGTGATGGTGATGGACATGGCATGACACGGAGGTTGCGAAGGGGACAATTTAAGCGCTTATGAAATTTCATTTGGTATTTGAATTGCTGACTGACGAAACGTAACAGCAGTTGTAACAGTTGCTGCCAATTGTTTGCATACGTCGTCGTGTGGAGGAAATGCTCTGGGTCTGCTCTGGTCTGGTTTACATGTCGAGGTCGCGACGAAAAAACGAGTGCAACATTTCATGTTTGCCATTTTTCTATTTAGTCTAGAGCTACAGACAGACAGACAGACAGTCAGACAGGTAGACAGACATATTAAATAAATACAAATGTACGTGTCTGTTTTTTATTATATAGTATACTATATGTATGTACTCGAATGTTTATTTGCAGGTCCTAGCTTCTGGGGACTCATCAATCCGCAATGGAACATGTGCAACAAAGGACGACGCCAGTCGCCCATTGACGTTGTGCCCGATAAGCTGCTCTTCGATCCGTACCTCAGACCTTTGCACATTGATAAGCACAAGGTAAATATCCTCTGCTCCTCCTACTCCTTTGTGGGTAGCAACTAACCAACTGCCGCCCGGGGCTCGTCAACAGGTTTCCGGCACTCTGCACAACACGGGTCAATCACTCGTCTTTCGCGTGGACAAGGATACAAAGCAGCACGTTAACATATCCGGTGGACCTCTGGCCTACCGCTACCAGTTCGAGGAGATTTACATACACTACGGCACTGAGAACATCCGTGGCTCCGAGCACTTCATACAGGGCTACAGTTTCCCCGGCGAGGTAAACCGCAAACTGACCACCGACCAATGCAAATTCGCAACTCTCACGCCCCCACTCTCTCGCTCTCTCTCTCTCTCTCTCTCTCTCTCTCTCTCTTTCTCGCTCGTTTCTAAACAGATTCAAATCTACGGCTTTAACAAGGAGCTCTATCATAATATGTCCGAGGCGCAGCACAAGTCTCAGGGCATTGTCGGCCTCTCGCTGATGGTGCAAATTGGAGAGACGCCCAATCCCGAGCTGCGCATCATAACGAGCACATTCAACAAGGTGCTCTATCGAGGTAAATCCAAATGACCAAATGCCCAACTTTAAGCTTAAGCTCCCAATCCCAAAAACTCAATCGAGCCGCAACTGGAGCTGGAGCTGGAGCGCAGCCGGGCCGGAATGCAGCGGAAGTGCTGCAACGTTGCCATTTTATGAACACATTTAAAAGCTCTTGCCAGACTGCATAAACAATTGTTGCTGCTTGCAACAGCAATACAATTATGTAACTGTGTGTGTGTGTGTGTCAAAAGTATGCAATAAAAAAAGAGAACGGTGCAACGGACGATTCAAAAATTGGCGCCATGGCGCAAAGTGACGGCGGCAATGAAACCCCGAATTACACTAAACCGACACTTAATAATACGCCCGATTGCCCACCGAGCACTCCCCGCCCTCAACCTCTCACCCAACCAATTTATGTTGCAACTACCTTTACAACTGGTCACAGGTTTCAGCTTAATGCTTTTTTTATAGCTCGTACGACTTTAAGTGTTCGCCCTCACCAAACCACCAACACACACACACACACACACATATACGTATGCCTGGCGTTAAATTTGCCTGACAGACGAAACAGCCACAAAAAAAATTCACGGACATCGCGACTTTACGCATTGCCCTTTAGTACAGCTGCAAGCAATTTGCGAATTTGTTGTTGTTGGTGAGTTCACCAATGAGAAAGTAAATTTCACCAATGAATAGAAACAGACTCAACAGCATCGATAATATTTAGTTATCTTTCCAAAGTATATCCAAAAAGCCTCATCTGTATGATATTATTGTATAGAATATTCCTTATGCGAATTTTTAGGGTGGCATATATATTTTGACATGCATTTTTTCAACGCAATTAATTATATCCCCAAAGTCAAGTATTTGTTTATATAAAATTCAAATGTATTTGGTATACGTTTAGGTTTTTTGGTTGGTGAAAGTTGCTGAATTCACGATTGATTGGTCACCATGCTAATCACTAATTCAGAAATATTTCTTATGCAGTGCGGTAACTAGTAAAGCAACTAGCTAAGCCGTACTATAGGGCCTTATATACCTTGACCGCAAATATTGAAATATTTTGTGGCAGCCCGGCTTATGCATCTTTGTTTTACACTTGCTTTAAGTTCGCGTTGCGCCTTCATTACAATCTCGCTCCCACGTCTCTCTCTCTCTCTCTCTTTCTCTTTGCTCGGCATTACATTTCCGGCTCGGTCAAGCTCATTTGCATGGAGTTGAATGTGGAATGGTGGCAACAGCCTTATGCATAAATGTATTTGAAAATATGTTGAGAGTTTTTACAATTAAATTTGGTTTCTTTTTTGCTTGCTTGGCTGCTCAGGATTCTCCACGCCCATTCGTCACATTTCGGTGCGCTCACTGCTGCCGAATACGGATCAGTATATTACGTACGAAGGATCCACCACACATCCAGGCTGCTGGGAGAGCACCGTCTGGATAATAGTCAACAAGCCGATTTACATAACCAAACAAGAGGTAAGAGCTCCATTCTCCATACTAACATATACATGTACATAGATGAGGGATAACGCTACTTAGGGCCAACTAAGTTCATTGATTTTATTGTGACCGCGAATAGTGTAATGCACTTTTGTATTTGGAATTGCAATTGCAATTAGTTAGACAGCGACAGCAGCAGTAGCGGCGACCACGAATACCATAAATGCAATTATGTATTAAGTATATTTATCTCATCAATTGGGCAATCGATCGAGTCGGGCGTTCCAGTTGCGGTCAGCAATGCAACAACAGTTCGCTGTACTAAATTAAAAAACAATATTTGGTTAGTTTAATCAATTTGCAGGCACCAGTGCAGTGGAGGGAGCGAAGTGGAGGGGAAACGAATGTAAAAAAGGCTAAAATAATAGCAAACAAATTGCAAATAATTTATAAAGCCAGCGCAATTGCTAAACGTTATTGAAAATGCATTGAAAATTGTTGGGGCTATTCATTGAATCGTTTGGCTTTAGTTCTCTTTTTATGGGGCATTGCATATAAGAGTTATGAATTTACAAGTAAAGTTTAAATACTCATTATTGTTAATTGTGAATGAACACAAACCAGCGTCTTAGTTCACGATATGTCCGCTCACTTAAAGTCAAACCGTGAACTAAGGCTAGACAGCCTATCGAGATCTGCTCGATACTTTATGCTCGATAGGTTGCAGTGACTGTCATCCTTCTCCAATAGGAAAATACAAATATGCAGCTATCGTATGTTTGAATGAAATCAGTTTTTTTAATAAATATAAATTTATAATTTTGTTTTATAGCTATATCAACTGCGACGACTGATGCAGGGCTCCGAGAGTACGCCCAAGGCGCCGTTGGGCAACAATGCGCGGCCCGTGCAGAGTTTACACCATAGAACCGTTAGAACCAATATAGACTTTAAGCGTCAAAAGGTGAGCATATGGCCCAAATGCCCTTTAGCCCAACTAGTCTAACCCGCAAGTCCACACACTTTGTTTCCTTGTTTCCATTCTATGCAGAATAATCTGAATGCATGCCCTTCCATGTACAAGGACATGTACTATAGAGCTAATCGCTGGTCCTCGGACACAGGACTGCTGATACGTTGAGGAGACTGCATCCCTCTCATATAACGAAGCAATAACAACAACAACAACAACAACAACAACAACATCAACATCAACACTGACAAGCACACGCTTTTCCAATGCCGCATTCAACTTTTATACAGAGTAACAATGTTTTGCCACAAGCTCAAGCTCAGGGCTCCCAGCAACAGCAGCAACATCAGCAGCAGCAACAACAACAACAAGAGCAGCAGCAATCGCAACTAAAGTAGGTAAACAAATTGTTTGCATTACCAACGTTTTCATTATAATTATTTTACTCAAGCAACGAACAATAAAACTTGTTACTAAGCATACATTGCAAATGAAAAACTAATTTATGCATTATCTAAAATTGCGCTATATGCTAATTTAATTAGTAGTTTTGCTTTCGTTCATCATGAGACATGAGTTGAGTTACTTATTGTTAAAATATTATGTGTTTAACAATAATTAGTAATTTAAACCGATTATGTTTATTTTAAAGCTGAAATAATGACTAAAGGTAACAGTAAATTTTAATTTTGCCCGTTTACTTAATAATTACACATAATTGAATTATTAAAATAGTACAGCACTATTTGAGATCATTGAAAATTATTGCAAATAATTCGGAATTATTTGAGAATATTAAAAATAGTTCGAATCTGATTGCCAATTATTTTGAATATTCTAATTGGTTTATTGTTATATTATTTGTAGGTAATTGAGTAATTGGGCATATCATAAAGATTATTTTTCAAAAATGGTTGGATTGATTAAACTTATTTAACATAAAATAAAATTTAACAACTTTCGTTTAAATTACGAGTAACTTACAATATAAATTAATACTTTTGCTTATTGTTTGTTTAACTTAATTGCTTCGCCTTGTTTTCAATACAATGCAATTAAAAGGAAAATCAAATATTGTTAGTCAAGTGGAGATTTTTTCCATACACACTCTTACACTTACACACAAATATATATGAATAGAAATACGTGTGATTTTTTTTGTGTGTGTATTGTGAAGGGAAATGGCGTGCATTGTCTATATATTTGAATAATTATTGAAGTGTCACACTTATTAGTTGTTTATGTTGCATTGCGCGCAGTAATTGTTTGATTTTAAAGAAAATAACAAAACAAATTGTGCAGATATTTCATTTAATTGAACAGGATATTTAAAGTTATTTATTTTGTGTGCAACGTGCGCAAACAAAAAGTTTATATAAAGCAGACACATTGTTAATAATTTTACAATTGCACAAAGCAAAAAAAAAATATTTATGCTACGCATTGTAATTGTAATTTAATTTTTGAATATTTTATTTGATCTAATTACTGTTCCTATTAGAGCTACTTCGGTAAATAGTTCGCACTAAATACATAGGTATACTAAAACTTTGTTTCACTAATCAATAGCGCTGACTACAAACTACGCATAATAATAAATAATAAACAGATAATATTAAACGAGAAACCGAAACCGGAACCGAAAGAGAAAAATAGCTAACAAAACGAAATAAGAATTTCCATAAACTGAATGGGTGGACAATAAATAAAGAAACATTAATATGAATACATTTATGAAAGCCTACTATAAACACATATACTACTATAGCAAGCAAACGAGCGACTAAAAAATATATTAAAAAACATGTCGAAAGATATACAAAAACATATACATACTATATACTATACAAAACGAACGATGCAAGCAAAACAAAACAAACATAAATACAATAATATATATATATATATAGATGCAAAAATTGCAACTATAAAACTCGAGTTGAATTGAATAAGCAACTAAGGCAATGCTACTGGAAGTTGACAAGTTTACCCCTAGGACATTCGTATGTCTGTATGACTTGGCTATGGGCCACGTAACTTTTTTGAAAATGGCTACTACATGGGAATGTTGCCTCGAGCTGGAACCAAAGTGTAGAAGCCTCCACCACAAGCATACTCACCTATATACATACATACGGACATACATACATACATATATAAATACATATATAGCATAGAAATAATGGACAAAATAGAATTAATGGACAAAATCGAAACGAGATTGTCGTAAACTTAACATTAGATTAGCGCGTTGCATAAACTTGACTAAAAAAAAACATAGGCTTATTATAAGTAGGAGCAAAGGTAAATAATTGCATGTATTTTTTTTTTTTTTTTTTTTTTTTGATATAGTTGCTGTATATGTAACTGATTGTCGGCTTAGTTAATACAATACCATAAATGTTAGCATTTATGTTTGTAATATATAAAGAACATATTGAGTTTGAAAAATTCGTGCAATTATGAACGTTTCCGATAACGTCCCATATATAATATAACATAACATATAATCCTAAACATAGTCTAGCATAACTATGTTTGCTCGTAGCGGCTAAGAGATGTGCAATGTCTATTTATATGAAACCATAATAAATGCAGTAACAGCAACAGATTCTCTCTCACACATGCTATGACTGTAAGTTACTATTGTGTTGCCATATACCGTAAATCTATATATACATAACATACATACATAACTCTATATTATATGTACAACATAATAATCATACAGAATACGAGTAAATGAGTTGCGTCGCAAATTATAGAAAAATAAACCCCAAGCATAACAATTGACGGCAGCTCAAAGCCAAAGCAAACAAATACCATAACATACATGTATGAAAAAAAATCAATTCTTACACCATCATTTGCAAAAGACAACATTGGAAACAAAATTTGAAATGCAAATAAACACAATGCGAAAATTAGACTACACGTAATATGTATGTGAAATAAACGAAAATATAAATAACAATAAAAATTGAAAATCAACAGGTTTAATTTCAACTGTGTTTTAATTAATTTGTCCATTTTGGAATTTATATCCTTCACGTTGGTCGTGGTGGTTTGGCTATGGGAAAATTTGAATTCAAATTTATCTCAAGGATCGAAAAGTCAGGTTGCCCAGCACTGGCAATCCTCTAGAGAAAAGTGGCCATATCTTGGCAGGATTTGGGCGCATTTCCAAAATGCTTGGTTTCCGGCACTTTCAGCGAAGGACGAAAATCCATGTCCTTTTGGAATTGGAAGGATATCTTAGGAGCATGATCTATAAACGGACTGCTCTACAATGGCATTTGGCCATACAAAATGTAAGAAAATAAGGACTTAAGCAACGAACCTCAAGTTCGTTGCCCAAGTCATTTTGAAAGCAGTTCGCAGCCTTTTTTCGTCCTGCGAATAGTCCTGCCAGCTAAGCTTAAAAGCCTGTATTTCCTCAAAATATAAAAAAGAACTCGTGCCCTGTATAATAATTGTTTATTTATTGCCCAAGGAGCTTTGTTAATAATACTACATTCAATTTAGCAATAAGCCTTACGTCCTGCAAGAGCATGATCGGCAACAAGATTATCCATCTGAGCTCTAAGCCCTGCAATAATGATCACTAGGACAGCAGAAGGGACTCTGGCAAAATGTCCTTCAAGAAGTGCAACTGGCAGTTGTTTAAGGCCGTCATGAAGCTGCCCACCAGCACCAACTCCTGCTTCGTGGGCGCCACCTGTAACGCAAATAAAAATAATTATAAAATTAAACAAAAAGTATTTTTACAAATGAAACTTAAATAAAAAATGTTTTCTTATAAGTTTTCAAATAAGAATTTTTATTGAATATTTCATAACATGCCTATAGTTTTATAAGCATAAATCCAAAGTAAACTTACAGATTTATTTACCATGAACAGCCGACGGCAAAAGAAAATAAATGCATACAAGTATTTTAAATGACTTAAATATAATATAATAATACTTAAAATAGAATGGAATTGGGAATAAAATGTATGTACATATGTATATATCATGGCACTGTGATTCTTGCAAAAGATGAGAAAAACAAAAAAATACACTCAAATATTTACATTAGAGTTAGTTCCGTAAGAGCTGCTTAAGAGTCTCTGCTCTCCTAGTTTAATGCACACTCAAAAAAAGGCTGCAAAGTACTCAGAGAGGCACATGCAAAGAACAGTTAGTAGTAAGCACATTGAGAGATAAAGCAAACGCATAAGTAAAGCAAACATACGAATGAAAGTACCAAGCGAATATTATATTTACAATCATTAAAGATTTGTCATTTGTTAGTGAGAGGTAGGTAGGTGGCCTACGTGCGCTCTTATACGCTCCCACACACACGTGAGCTTTGCTGCATTTCGCTGCTCGCGTCTTTTCTTTGCCCGCTTGCACTCGATCACTCAGCGCTGCTGCTGCAGCCGAACGAGAGCGTCACCGTTTCATTAGAGAGCGCTCAGCTCACTGCGCGTCGTGCGACGCGTGAGTGTATATGTGGTTTTGCTTTGACTATTATTTGTCGCTCAGCGCTGCTGCGGCTGAACTTAAGCTTCGCTCCACGCTGCTGCTGCGGTTGCGGCTGAACTTGAGCCTCGCCGTTTCGTTGCTTAGAGAGCGTTGCATCGTACGATAAGAGAGAGCTTGAGTGTGGATTTTGAGTGGATTTTGCTTTAACGATTGATGTATGCAGAATTGAGAGCTAAACTTTGGCTGATGTTATTTTCTTCAAATAAATTGAGTCTACGCGCAAGTTGGCTTTGAGTATTCTATTTGAAACTTCAAATGAAATGTTATTATTTGCTGAATTGCAAGTTCGATTACAAGTTACATTAAATTATTTATTATCAATGCAGCTTACTTTTGCCTTCTACATATATTAATTTATTGATATATGAAACAAAAATGCTGGTAGGCTGTACCCGCTGCTTAGTTCTTGCTGAGCTGGGAGCAGAGCCTATTCGATTACCTTTAAAATTACGTATACGTTATGCTGATAGAGACTTAAGATGGTATTACTTCTCTAACTTTTTCGGCGTAAGGCGATTTTAATGTCGAGTTGATTTATCACCAGACAATTTCCGGTTTGCAATTTCTAGCTGCGTAACCAGCTGCAAATGGAATTTGAAATTAATTCTACTCGACAGTGAATGAAACAGGACAGCTTAATGATTGGCATGGTTCAAATGGATTACACAATAAGAATATTGCGATGAATATTTCAAGAGTTATGTCGACCAGATAGCCGCCAGCCAGCAAGTATTTATTTTCGCTTTTTTAGATTTACCATTTTACAATAAACACAACAACTACAACAACAACATCAAAAAGAAGAACAAGCACAGAAGCATGCACACGTTCCTTGCTTTAATATGCAATTTCAATTTCCGAAAATGCGTCCAACACGCAACACAACCATACAACTGGCATTGAAATCGGCAAATGAATTGACCAGAGGTGGCTTAGCTGGAGTGGAGTGGACTGATGGATTGGCGGCAGTACAGGGAACCGCATGTTTAATTGGACGCAATTGAAACTAAACTAGCGTAAAATAGAAATAAAAAAATGCTGCACTAACCAAAACTAGAAAAACAACAAGCTGTCAACTTTAATAACTCTATGCCGAAACGAAAGTTACACTCAGCCAACTCAATAGGCTCTAGCTCTCTAAATGCAGCTAAAATATTGTTGTACCCTTTGGGCAGGGTAGCCAAAAATAAACCAAATCATAATAAATACCCAGCACAGCGTGTCGAGCTGAGCTTTTTCTTTTTTTATTTCGACAATATGGTAATAATCCAAATTTATTTCGGTTGGTTTGACTGCGTTTCGCTTAATGCCGCTCAAAAATTAATTACAAATTAATTTACCATAAATTGAAATTGCGTTTAGAATTGTGGGTGCGAAAGGCGGTAGCGGCAACAGTAACGGTTAAAGTAGCGGAAAACAATGTTGCTGGTCAGCTAAGAGTGGCTGAGGCCCCCACCCCACCCACAGTTTGCAATTGTCTAGGCTGGAAGCTGACTGTTTGGATGCTTTGCAAATGTTTGCTAAATGGTGATAGAAAAGCGAAACGAAAGTATTCAAGGCATGGTGAGCTATTTTATTTTTACTGCCACATTTAATTCACTTCAAAAGCGAAATCACATATTAAGTGAACTCAACCGAATCTACAGTGTTCAAATATTTATCAGGCGATGACGAAAAGAAAAAATTAACATAAACGAAAATGTGTACGGAAAAAATCAAATCAAAAAAAGTTGGTGCCTACAAAAATAAAAAATAGGTCAATTTATACTATTTTAATGAGTCCATATGAAAAATGATAATTGAACATTTGTGTTAAGATAATATTCTAAATGATGTGCGCTATTTCAATTAAAAACACACGTACAACTACTGGATAAAATTAGATAATAGAGATTTTGGCCATGTTATGCAATGTGATTTAATTTAACTGATGGCCAAACTGACTTTCTACTATGGAGCTTCGAGAAGGCAAAAGCAGAAATAAAAAAACAATTAAAAAAGAACGAGCAAGCACACACACACGCACACACATAAATATTCACATGTGATGTGTAAATAACGGAAAAAGTTTTAATTAAATTTTAAATACAAGTTAATTTTGTATATTTTTGCGCGCAGCAACAGAACCACAGCAACAAGAATAAAGTGGGCAGCAGCCAACTATTCAATACACTTTAACTAACATCAAAGAGTTTAGAATAAAAAAAAATTTTTTTATAGTCTTTGCTAATATTTAAACAAAGACTCATGTGTGCCAAATTTAAAACAAAACCATTTTATATTCGAGAAAATTCAAATTAAAAAACTAACCCTAATCTGCTTTGAAAATAGGTGTACAAAATTTACTGTATCTAACTCTCTGAGCTCTTGCTGCTTACACAGACGGACAGACCGAATATATAAACTGTATGGCATTTGCTCAACTACATGATACCCTTTTGCATATAATATAAAACTATTAAAGTGTATTAAAACAACAAGCAGTGAAAGTCCAAAATTCCATTTTGTTTGTTGTGCTTATGGCCCTAAAACTGTTGGCATTTTATTTTAAAGTTCATATGCATGTGTGTGCGTGTATGTGAGTCTGTGTGAGTGTTGCGCTATACTCTTTATGATTTAAGAGTTTTATAGCCATTTAGCGCGTATTGAAATTACACTATAAAATGAAATGCAAAACTTTACTTTAAATTAGGAAAAACATTTATAATCTGTGCTATTTACAACCAAAATTGCATAAAATTTGCGCATGCCCTTAGACCTTCACACCCATACACACATACACATACACACACACACACACACACACACACACACACACACACAACACACACACACACACACACACACACACACACAACACACACACACACACACACACACACACACACACACACACACACACACAAAATGTGCTGTAAAAATTTAATTGTATTTTGAGTTTTAGTTGTGCGGCCTTAAAACCAAATTAATATTCATGAACAATAGACACACAGCAGGGCAGTCGCTACAAAATTTAATTAGAAATAAATATTATAAAATCTCGCCCACACATATGGATGTATGTATGCGAGCTTAAATGACAATTAGAAATATTATAAATAGAATTGTTTAAATAGCACCAAATGACTAATACCTGCCTTTTGGCAGCTTCTGTTCAACAAATTCAAATTCAAATGCAATTGAAACTGTTTTATTCGAAGTAAAGATCAAATTTAATATTATGGGCGTGGCTTGCATTTAAATAAGAGGCGGGCAGCAGTTCATGAATACATCTTAATATACATACATACATATGTATTTATAAATTATCTGAGCCTTTGTTAATGCCAACATACACAACAATAAGTTTTTGTTTTAACATAAGCCGAGCAAGTTCGTTGCTTAAATCTTTTTAACTTACATTGTTTTAGCGCAGTGCTTCCTTTTTTAGCTCCTGCCCTTCAGTTTATCGCTCTCTTAAGCTTTGAACAATTAATGAACAATAAAGTATATTTAAATTAAATACAAAGTATTTGTCTTGATAATTGAAATAAATCTGCATCATTCGAAGCAGTTCAACATTATTAATTTGTATAAGGCTATTTTCGTTATTTCAATGCAGTTATAGTCGAATGCATTCCACTTAAATATACATTTTTTATTTATAAATTAAACACACACTTAGCACTTAGCAGCGCCACCTAGCGTGGATGCAGCGCAGTATTTGCCTGTTGTTGTTTATTGAAAATTCGCTTTGTATTGCAAGTTCGACGCAAATTAATTGCTTTTTAACAAATAGAATATTTGTATGATTTTTCTATTCGAGTATATTACCGCCCACTTTGGCTCTATTGTTCCCCAGCCAAAAGGGAAACTCACTAGAAGGCCATGGGGCCATGTCCAGGTCGCATTGGATTTTTGTTGGCCACATGCTTGGCTGAACTTCAATCAAAATCAAAAATTACAAGCCAAAGCCTCCCCCTCGACGGGCTATGAGCAGACACATTGCATTTTATTCTCTCTCTCACAGGCAGAGCCAGAGCCAGAGCCTCAATCTATTGCCCATTATACAATGCAATAGTGAGCTATGCATTTGGCTCTCATATTGGCTTTTGTGCTGCTGCTAACTGCATTGCATTTGTCATGCCTGAATCGCTCCCTATCTCTCTCTCTCTCTATCGCTCCCTCTCTCTCTCTCTCTCTATCGCTCCCTCTCTCTCTCTAGTGTTAGTGTGAGTGCTCCAAGCTTGATTACGCACGTTTATTAAGGCTAACCGCATCGATATGGATTCAAGCTCTTGTCCTATTGTCAGACTACACATGGGGCACATCAATATGTGCAACGTGTGAACTGCAAATGTGCAACATGATTACTTGCAAATCGCATGATTCTGACTTGGATTACTTGCATCAAACAGATATGAAATGCATTTTGTTGTGGAACAATAGCAAATACTCGATTCCTCTTTTGGCTCTAAGCTTGATTCTACGTTCCGCTCCAAATACTTTGATCAATCTGCAGTTGCTTGGTAATAAAGTCAGGTTAAGTTGTTTCAATTGCTGGAAACTGCTGCTGGCATCCAAGCTATCCAAGCTTAGCACATTAGGCGTCTAACAGCTTGACAGCCATGCGGGACATCGGACATCGGACACTGGACAGTCGGCCCCTTTGTTTGGCTAACATGTAGCTTAGTTGGGGCTTAGTGCCTCGAGGGGCAGACGCCTCACACCTTGGTTGACTCGCATGAAAGTGTGACTGGCGCCTTAGGTAGTTCGATTCTACTTTTTTCTCTCCAGCGCATAAATCAGTGGATACGAAGCGAAGTGGGCAACCTCTTGGCCGATTGAGGCACATTTATTTAGCAAAATTTATTAGGCCAGGCCCATGATGATGTTATTACAATGATTTTCGTAGTGCACTGCAGTCGGTCTCTCTCTCTCTCTCTCTCGCTCTCTGTGTTTCTCACTCTCGCACTATCTCTTTCGCATGTTAAGGCCGCTGTAATTGTTTGCTCGTTGCGCATGAAATTTTCAAACGCAACAAATGAAAATATTTTGTATATTTTGTTGTTGCCGTTGTTGCTGCTGCTGCTGTGTTGGTTTGAATGTTGCCTTTGACTGAGCCAAGTTGGCTTGGTAATATGGCCACATTCGGGGCGAGCCTGGATGCTCTCTTGCCGTTGGAAAATTTGTTTTAGGTGCCTGTTTTTATTTGGCAAGTCTGGGGCCTGAGCAACGCAAAGCATTTAGACAGACTTGGGTCCTTTGAAGGACCTCGTGGTCATAAATTCCGTTCTCGCCACATTTTCCCTCTCACAGCGTTGCATTTATTTTTTTCTTCTGTTGCTGCTCCTTGCTTCGCTTGCCTGTCTTTCTGCTTCGCAACCAACAGAGAAAAAAATATACAAAAAAAATTACCAAAACATTTTAAACTCTGTCGAGGTGTAAAAAACACACAGCGGCAAAAAAATTAAAGTTCAGCATAAAGCGCAACGAATGAAGAATGCTCTCTCATCGAATCCGACTCGATCCCAATGGCCAGACAATAACTCATACTAGTTTAGTCATGGGCTAGTAACTAGAATTAAGTAAAGTGTAAGCACAAGTTTTTGTTTAGTTGTAGCTTCGTTCATGCCCCAATGTGGCAACTGTGATGATGTGATGATGTATGAACAGAGTATGAATGGGCGCAGGACTCGGTCTCGGACTCGGACTGGCATTTTAAAGAACTGAACACACAGAGAACTGAGAACTGTGAACTGAGCTTGGCACTGACAAAGAAATAACGAATCTAAGATGATAATAAAATATTCATATTAATCTGCTTGACTCATAAAATATTCAGCTGCGTAATTGTCGGAATTACGATGCCTGGCATTTACCTGCTCTGCTCTGCGAGAAGGAGAGGGAGAGGGAGAGAGAAGGAGCAGGAGCACGCAATGCCAACTGCAAGGACTTGAGCTTGGCTACAACGACTGGGCAGGAAATGCCAGCACAAAAATCTTACAAGTTTGTAATTTACACCTGGCTGCGTTTTTACCTGCCATGCTTAGCCCTGATGATGGTTTCCTTGACTTTTGCTTGTCGACTTTTGGCCAAAACTTTATGCTAACAGCTACAACAAAATAACAACAACATTGCCAACAACAGACAACAATTGTCGCTCTCGGTCACTCTCTGCTGTTTTAACAATAGAACGACTTTAAGCTCACACACACAGACACACGCACACACAGAGACTGATAGACAGACACACTATGCTGTGGGCAACGCACTGCAGGTGGTGTGTGCCACATTTTGTGGCATCAATCGAGTTTGAAAATATATTCAATATGTTAATTTTATTAATGAATTGTTCTTTGCTTGTACTTTTAACAGAAGTTGCCCATGCTAAGCTAACAGCTGTTAAACTCAGCTGCTGTCAAACAGAAAAATATCAAGCATAAGCTAAATCCGAATTTATATATTAGCTGTAGCTTTGAAATCATGCAGGTGATTTATTTAATCAGATCCTTTAATTATGGCTTAAACTTATGTTACTATGCATGCATTTATAAATTTATTTTGAGCTTTCTAAGTGTTTCACAATGCATAAAAATAAATAAAGTTGCAAGAATCTCAAAAAACAAATTAGGTTTGAGATAAAATGAGCATGCTACATATGAATTTTTCAATTTTTACAACTATATGTTTTAAATTATAATAAGTCAGCACTGAATAAATTTGGCCTCAATTGTTAGACAAATTAAAAAGTTTTTTTTCCTGTTGAATCAAAATAAATACAATGAAATCAGAGCCAATTAGAGAAAAAGCAACAATTTGAATAATACTTCTTAAATAATAAAGCTGATTATTTACATTGAAATCTACACATTTACTTACTTAAATATTAAGACTTCGATTGGCTGTATAAAAACTTTTCTATTTAAGAAACTTTATGAAAATAAAGCTGTAGATTAGTTGCTTACTGCATTTCCACATTATTTAATTGATGCCACAAAAAGCGGCAAAGCAATCTACAGTGCAATGTCAAACCCTTTAAACTATTCATAATTGCTCATAATTTCGGTTGATTTCGTTAGCACATGTACATAACATTTAATTTTATGTGTGACGCCACAAACTCTGCCCATACACACACACACACGCACACCACACATACACATACATGTATGAGCTTAAAATGATATTACTTGCTGGCCCCACAGCTTTTAAATATATGTATGTATGCATAATCAATGATGGCTCATTAACCTGGATCACAGTTGTTGTTGTTGTTGTTGTTAATTACGCTATAAATACATACAAACAAACATATACACACACACATGCATATGCATGCATGAAATGTCGTACTCATCGCGTTTTACATCAAAATAACGCCGATTAACACCTTTCACCGTTTGTTTGTGTGCGTGAGTGTGAGCTTAAACCTGTTAATTGGAATTACGTTATAAAATTGACACCTTCGCCGCCGCCACTAACGCTGCCGACAGAGAGAAAAGAGACTCATTGGCCACCCACACGTATGCGTGATTTTCCTTGAACTTCAATTTGAATAAACGCAAGCGCGATGTTACCAAACCAACCAAAACCGTAAGCACTAGCGCTAAGCGTAACAAGTTGCGACAGTTTGGGCTTACAAGCTTATTCTATTTGGAATACCACGAAAAACTCGATCTAGCGAGTAAAGAAAGCGAGAGACAGAGATAGGGAGTGTGAATTTCAAGGAAATCATTTCAAGGATAACACCTGCTGTTGCTTAAAATATTTATTGAAGTTGTTTTCCTTTTAATTTAACTTATTTTTGCTTTAATTATTTGTTATAAAACTAGCGAGTCAAGAGAACGAGAGAGAGAGGGAGAGAGAGAGAGAGAGAGAGAGAGAGAGAGAGAGAGAGAGAGAGAGTAAAAAGGAAATATCACCAAAATAATTTGCTGCTGCTAAAAATATTTTGAAATGCATTTGAATATTTTTGTTTATTTATTTTACTTACTCTGAAGTAAAAACTTCAACAACTTCATTTTTATAAAAATATTTTGCAATGCGTTTTATTATTAATTTTTATATAAATTGTGCGTTATTTATTATAATTTTTTGTGTGTTGTGTGTGTTGCCACAACAACAATTAGCGTTGTCTGATTAATTATGAAATATGCACATTAATGTAAATACATATATGTATATATAAATATGCTATATATAATTAAGTAAATTTGTATATAATCAACAGTCATGTCTGCAACTCGAATGTGTTTGTGTGTGGGTGTGTGTGCAGGGCTGCTGCTCGGTCGACAATTTAAATAATCATAATTTATAATTAGCATATAACTTATATCAATAAAGTGCACCGGTTGCTATGGAGATACTTAAAATGCTAGTCGAGCTTGAATTATCGTATGCCTATAACATACTATTAAGACGCATCCTGGCGGAGAGTGGAGAGCAGAGCGGAGCAGAGCAGAGCCTTGGCTATCCGAGCCATTTTTGGACAGTTTTGTTAGTAGTTAAAGACAAAATTGTGTTGCATCGTTAGCCTAATTGCATTTTGGAGGGCGACATTCCAACAAGAGAAGAGCAGCAACATTAACAGCAACTAGGACGACAGGCGGCAACCCCATAGCACTCTCTGACTTGGCTGACTGCATGGCATGCACACTATGAATATCAACAGGATGTCTCCTATAAGGACAGAATGAACAACAGCAACAACATAGACTGCAACTGCAACTGCTAAAATAAAGCTGTCCAAAGTTAGCTCGTCTCTCGCTCTCGCTCTCACTCGCTCTCGCTTTTGCCTTATGCCTAACTCGGTTGATGGCCATGTGTGTAGGCAAGTCTACCAGTTGCTGATTGCATTTGTTGGTTATTAAGTCTGTATCCCATTTTTGGCCAGCACAATGCATTGTCATCACACACACACACACACGCACACACACATATGCGATGTGAGCATGCCCTGCAAGTCTCTGCGGGCTCGTTCTAACTTATGACTTTTGATTTCTTTGGTCTAAATGAAGCAGCTGTTAACACAACAACACTCAAATTAGAGCTTAGCTACTCTCAGATTTGGAAACTAAGCTAAACAAAGCCTACTAAAATAAATAAGTGCAGTGTAGACTGCCGAACTGGTATACTCCATCCAAAATTGTTTCGCTTCTAAATGAAGCAAAACTGAATTGTGTCTAGAGTCTAAGCACACACACACACACAGACACAGGCAAATATATGTATATACCCTTCAGTACGACTGGCAGCCACTGTTGTTGTTCATCAATCAATTCACCAACGTCAGGTATTGGAGAACTTTAGCTGAGCTTAATTAGCATTCGAATTGCAGATTATGGTTTAAGAATAAGCAACAAAGCAGACTGCGCTAATGAGTTGCCTATGACATTCCATTGCTAATTTCAACAATGGTCACCAATGAAGTTACTACCTGCTCACCAGTGAGCCGTACTGAAGGGTATAGCTAACATATACTATACATATATACACATGTAGCTAAACTAAAAACTCGTTGGCATATCATGATTTTTGATATTTTCATTACGTACATAAATATATGTATGTCCTTATTGCATGCACCTGCATATGTACTTGTATGTATGTATATATGGATGTGTGTGTGTGTGTGTTTGCTCGCTGGACAGAGATTTTCTGTCGCTTAATCTCTGTTGACATTTCTGCAGCAGAAGCAGCAGCAGCAGACGAACGCCTAAAGCAGCACCAAATCTCAATTCTGAAAACTGCCAGACAGACTTTCAAGCCCAACTCGTGCCAGGACTCTCAAGCTATGCCATTTTGCCACCTGCTCTCTCTCTCTCTCTTTCTCTCTCTCTCTCTCTCTCTCATCTCTCTCTGGTTCTCTGTTTGCTGTAGCAAGTTCAACAAATTTAACAATCATTGGGTGTATTTTAACACCGAGTAAGCATTCAATGCTCTTGCATAAAAATCCATTAGTGCTCTAGTGTTTTAAATTTAATTAAGTGCAATAATATCTTTGCTTGCAATCAATTGACCTTTGCTCATATGAACTATATTATTTCAATAGCAACTGTTGCTTGTATTTAAATAATTGATCAAAAGCAATAAAGCAATGCAAATGCAAGCGTAAAAAAATCTATTGCAAGAGAAAACTGCTTGGCAACAAATATTTAAATTTAAATAAATGTTATAAAGAAGTAAATATAGGTATATTATGTTATGTTAATATTACTTGGCATAACTAAGCTTGTTGTTGCGCCCATATGTGGAAACAAAAATTATTAATACCATTTCATTCCATAATAAAAATAGTATATATTTAATTTAAGCAAAAGAAAGCATGCATATTAAACAATTGCTTTAATATGGTAAATGCCAAGATACGAAAAATGATTAATAGTTCTTATTCTTCGATAGTGCTATGTTGTTATTAACTAATTCATCATATAACTATCATCGAACAGCTTAGTTGCAACTTGCAACTGTTAAGTTTTTGACGATACTTTTTTAGTTATAACGCTAGTTGTAAGACTAGCCGGCGCGCCCATCTGGGCTGAATCAACAGAGACCAAGGTCATAAAGGGGTACACGGAATACCCCGTATACCTTATTAAATATAAAAAGAAAAAAACAAAAAACTATTTTAGTATTCAAAGCAACAAAATAAAAACATACTTAAACCTCATGTAAAATATTTAACACAGAAAAAAGTTCATATGGCTTAATTGTCGCAAAGGCTTTTCATTTTTTTTATATGTTAGAGTCAATATGTTGACCATCAATTTATCCTTGCTGACAAGAGCGGTAAAACTTGCACTTTAAAGCTCTCAGTCCATTTTATAATTTATTTATTTTCAGTTGTAGCGCTTGCAACTTTTCACAAACTGCGTGTAACTTTTCCGAGTGCGATTCCTCACTGATAACCCGAATCAGTGTAAACTCATGCAGGGCTCTAATATAAAATACACAGTATGCTTTATTTCCAAATTATAAAAGAAAAATCTGAGATTTGCTATGCTATAACTCTCGAATACCTCGAATAAAATGCATGCTTTGCAGCAAAACAAATTCACAAACTACAACTAGCAAAGGATATTTTACCGGCAAAGAGCCCAAAGTCTGTTGGGAAGTAGCAAATATATTGATGTATATTGACTATTCCTGACAACATGAAATGCGCTTAAATGTGTTTGACTAAAATTTAGCTGTTAACAACTACAGAGATAACATCATATCCGAAATGTCTACAACTCACACAAATCTACGTGGCGTAGGCTCAAGCTCAAGCTCAAGCTTTGGCTTAGCCTCTGAGTCCCTGTTACTCTTGCTTTTGCTGCTTTTGTAGGGGCTCGGGTGCCTGCTTGGGTTGGGTTGCCAGTTTGCGCAGCTCGCGATCTAAACGCTCCTTGGCGCGAAACACTTTCGATTGTAGGTAGAAGGAGCCGCCAGTTGACTTTTCGTTCATGGCAAACAGATGCTTGTAGTTGCATTGAATGTCCTCGCTGTTGGACAAATCTTTTACATTCAGTATTTGCTGTGCTTCGTGCAGGGTCATGCCCTTGACGGGCACATCATTGGTCCGATTGGAGCTTTTGGCACTGATGGCCTGGTGCTGATGGGCTGCCTCTTGGGATGCCTGAATCTCCTGGCGTATGGCTTTGACAAAGGCGCGTCCTATGGACTGAGCTCCAAGTAGCATGATGCGAGCTAAGTATTTGGCCATTCTCAATATCGCTCTCGCTCTCTGGCTCTCTTTGCCACTGCTCTCTCACTCTTTCTCTTTCCCTAGCACACTGTTCTTTCTCTTTCTCTCTTGCCAATTTAGTTCCGGGAAATATATCAAATTGTTTAATATAATTTACTAACTATATAAGGTAAATATAATACTTGTCAACATGTTTCAATCGTTTAATTGAAGTTCGGGCTTGACGTATAAGACAAACTTTCTCAAAAATGTTTATGAATATAACTTAATGTTCTTACTAACAATTTGCAAGAATGTTGAACTATTAAGTTTTATGAAAACTCATCTGACTTTTGATAACCGCAGTAATTCATCAAATCTAAGAGAAAATCTGCACCATAATTAAAAATAACTAAAAAAAATAATTAAATAAAAGCAAAAGCAGTAAATTAAAAATGGTATTAAATTTTGTAATTGAAATAAAATTTCTTATTCCAGACTCCAGAGCTTTTGAATATTGAATATTGAAATTATTCATCCATTAACTTTAATTACGATTAATTATTTTAGTAGAATCTTATTTGTAAGCGTAATTTAATAACTTGTTTATTTTTATTATAAATTATTAAACATATTATGTTATGAATATTTTTAAAAGCCCATTTTGAGTCAAAACTGTAAATTACTCTAATCGCAAAGAAAAAATTAAACATGTAACAATATTTTGTCATATGTAGGTATAAATGCCAAATGTTGAAATGTTTGCAATCTGGATAAATTGTTGGTTCAGTGCTCTCCCTTAGTAACTTTCTCTGTGTGTGGACTTTGGGCCCTTACGCAGCATTTCAATTGGGTTGAAATTCAGCAAATGTAATTGATCACATTTGTGTTTGTCGTTTGATTTCATTGTCTTGTACGTGAACTGTGAATGGTTTCAGATTAGCAATGGGCCGCTCCAGAGCGAGCTGCAGTGTAGTGTGGCTCGTAATGGGAGTCTACCCAAAAAATGGTTGGGCAGTTGTTGGTCGTAGTTGTTATTGTTGGTTGCTGGTTGCCAGCGACGCGTCGTTCATTTTGCAAAACACCTACGCATTGCCTCCCTCTGACGTGACCTACAGCCTTTGAACTGTTCAGTCGGGCGCCTTAAACCACCGAAATGCACCCAGCCGGAGCACGGAGCCGAGCTCGCAGTTTCATGGTTGTGTGGTAGCATTTTGCGATTAGTTGCCATTTAAACTGTTGTTACCTTCCGTTTCGTTTGTTTCGTTAATTTTCACCAATTCGCTCAATTCGTGCATTTCGTCCATTTTGATTGTCCTCTCGGTTGTTGGTCCGAAATGTCACTATAGCATTTTGATTTCCGCACTGCATCCGGCTATTTTAATCCCTCGACCAACAAAAAACAGACGCATTTGCGGATGGTGCCCACCACCCAAAAAAAACCTCAATCATTGAAGTGCAAAGGCCAGAGAACAGGCACAAGCCGACCAAGGTATGTCCTATGCTTCCAATACAATCCAACTATTGTTGAAAAATTTTATGCCAGGCGCAAAGTCCAAGCAATCTTTTTGGATCTGATCTGGTTCTTTAAAAGTTTTGATAGTGGGGCAGCACTCGTGACTTGGCTATCGATATTGATCTAGTAGCTAGCAGAACTGAGTCTCTCTGTTAGAACAGAGTGTGCGTGTGTGTGTCCCCAAATTGATGAACGGGCGTAAGGAGTGACAACGAAAGCGAAGAGTTCACTATTTACCACACATGAGCGTGGTATCTGAACGAGAACGAATTTCTGAATACAAATGTGTGCGTTTCTCTATGCCATG
This sequence comes from Drosophila busckii, assembly GCF_011750605.1. Classification (NCBI taxonomy): domain Eukaryota; kingdom Metazoa; phylum Arthropoda; class Insecta; order Diptera; family Drosophilidae; genus Drosophila; species Drosophila busckii. The sequence continues at coordinate 6,048,886 of NC_046608.1, read as the reverse complement.
TGTGCGTACGTGTGTGAGTGAGTGTTCTTCTGTATGTGTGTGATGCATGGGCAAGTCATGGATGGCGCTGAAAATAGTCGGGCCTAGTGTCTGGTGTCGCATTCATTGCCATTCATTCGTTGCTGCCGTTTTGTGGTTGCCATGGCCATTTCCATACTTGTCGTTGTTGTTGCTGCTGCTGTTGTTGTTGCTGCTTGTGGCTAACATGCAAGCTTAGGATTTGGAAAACAATTTCACTGTTAGTGGAATGTCAACGTCAGGCCGAACCGAACTACCGCTGCTACCGCTATTGCTGTCGCTGTCGCCTGCCACGCCTCCCAACTTCTGGTCGAAGGAGGCACAAGCTCCTCCATCCATCCTCCAATGCAGCGGGTAGTTCGTGCCAAAACGTAAAATTCAAGAGCGCGCGCGGTGTGCTTCGCACATCTCTAATTAGTGATGTGCAATAATCGTGCAGATTGCGGGGATCTGCCAGTGCTGCGAAGCTTTGTGTGTGTGGGTGGGTGTGGGGTTTGTGCAACAATGTTAATCAACTGTACGTGTCCCATAGGTTGGGACAGTTGTGTTTCAAGTTCAAGGCACAATAATAGCTATTTAAATTTTTGTGTTTATCGCAGAAAATTTCATTAATACATTAATATGTATACAAATGTAATTGGCTTCAACAGTCTGTAAATATTTTTCTTCGTTGAAAAAATTAATTACATTTCGTTATTATTTGATTATTTGTGTAAGTTGTGTGGGCAAGGGGAAGCTATTCCTGTTGCGCTCAATGAGTGCAATCCTCACACACACATTCACACTTTTAGTGCATTTTGTGCGGGTGTGTGTGTGCGAGTGATTTCAACTGGTAATATGGTTGCATTAAATTGACCAGAAAAACAGCAGGGAGTAGCCGACTAATTGAAATTTCATGTTCCGTAGTAAGTGGCGAGATGATGATTGAGACGCAGATAGAGAGCGAGAGGGAGAGAGAGCAAATGAGTTGCGGGCAGACGACATTGGCAACGCTAGAATGTTGCAATTTGCCAATACATCATTTATTTCCTTTATCTTAGCTGAAAAAATGTATCCCACAACTTCGATGGCAATGAAATTGCCCACGAGACAATAAAGCAAAGCATATTAATTAGTAATTTATAAATGAATAAATAGATAAATATGAAAATATTAGCATGCCAAAAACTATTTAGCTTCGTACATTATACGTATGAGTAATTTGTAGATAAATTAAAACTTGAGCAGCTGAGCGCCTTTCGATCGCTCATTAGAACGAGCTTATCGATATCGATAGATTATTGTAGCCACTATCATCCATACACACTGATGGCCGTTGGCCTCGAATAATTATTAAATACTAAGTTAACTAAGTTCTTGAATAACTTACCTTTGCCATTAACGTCTAAGGAAATGTTTGTTTGTCGGTAGTTAATGATAAGTTAAGTACGTAGTGAATACCTAAAAGTATAAGCTATAATGTATATGTTGCAACAACAGCAAACCGACTTGCTGCAACAGCAGCAGCAGCTTGACGAGAGCGTGGATCTAGACAGTCATGATAATGATGATGAGCTGCCAGTGGAGAAGGACTCGGATGACTATGAGGTATTTCAGCCAGAGCCGCCAAGTGAGCTGTGCCGCTTTCTTCTACGCATGAGCTTGTCCGCCTTGATGCATCCCTTCGAGTACGCCAAGGTATTAATGCAGCTGGGCCATGAGCCATTGCCCGCAACTGTAGGCAAAAATTTGCTGGGCAAGCCGACCATTTATCTGCCCAGTTTCTATCAGTACTTGGGCTATATGAAGCGCATCGACGGCATGCTGGGCTTGTATCGTGGCTTGGCTGCCCGTGTGCTCAGCTGCGCCAGCTCAAGCTTCTTCGCTGAAAGGTTCATGAACTGCTTGCTGCCATATCGAGCTGAGTCTGAGAAGGGGCGAACATTGGGCGAGTTCGCCTGGAACTTGCTGCGCAATGGACTGATTGTCAGCACTGGCGTGCTAGTCTCGCATCCGTTCAATGTCATCTCAGTGCGTCAAATGGCGTCAGTTGTGGGTGGCGAGTTGGCTTACACAAGCTTCAAAGGCAGCGTGCAGGAGATCTTCAAGCAGAGCGGGCTGCGTGGCTTCTACGTTGGCTTTGTGCCACATTTAGTCTACGATCTGGCTGTCCTTGTGCTCACCAGCAGCGTCGACGGCATTTGCCAGCACTGGCTGCCGCTGAAGCCGGAGCAGCGTCAATACAACTCGGCACTGCTGCAATTCGCTGCCGTGCTGCTTTTCTATCCGCTGCAAGTGGTAAGCACCTGCATGTGCTGCTCTGGGTCCGGCATGGCCGCTGGCGCGCCGCCCTGCATGCCCATCTATGCCAAGTGGAGTGACTGCCTCATGGACCTGCTGGCACGTGGACAGCACAATCGTGGCGCCTTCATCTATCGCCGCACGCTGCCCAAAATGTACATGTCCTGAATTGAATAAATTGTAATTGTGTGTAAGTGTGTGTGTGTGTGTGTGTGTGTGTGGGACCAACTAAAAATAAAGATCTTACCACAAGTGCAACACTGCAATCGTTATCTAATTGAATTCACTCTAAGCACTTTGAGCTGCAAATCGACTGCGCTCCACGCTCCAACGAGCCACAAAAATTGCTGCAGCAGCCAAGAGTGAGAGAAAGAGCCATTAGCACACACACACAAGCACATACGCATATGTATATGTGTATTGAGTGGAATTTTGCAACAAATGATAAGCAGCATTAACGTCAGCATCGCCATTTACTTTTACTTATTTTATTCTTCAGTTTATGCGATGGCAAAACTATTCAAGTCTAATGGCATGAAAGAGAATAATGAGAGTTAAAACGAATTCACATGATTACAACAACAGGCGTGAGCGTCTCTCTCTCGGTCTCTGTCTCTTTCTCAGCACATCCTAATGCATGTATGCATACTGACATTTGTGCAGTTGCTCTGGCAGCTCCAGTAAGTAATGTTGTCTAACTGTCGTTACGTCTCTCTGTCTGTCTGTCTGTCTGTCTGTCGATATTTGGGAAAAACTTGTTAAACATTTGCAGGCGACAAATGTCGTTCGCATTAGAGTCAAAGTTGTTAGAGCGCATCACTTGGCACTTGGCCCCCTCACTTAGACTAAAAAGCGTGTGCTAAGCAAACGATTATTATCTGTGGCTTAACTCAAATAAGTAATATCCTTGGTTAAGCATGTAAGACAGCTACAGTTAGCTACTCGATCTAAATCATAGTCTCTAAACTTCAATTACCATTACTAACCACACTGTCAAATTCGTATAAAGATGAAGGCAGCGTAAAATTAACTTATATATTTAACTAGCAAAACAACAATTAATTTAATGATTTGCTTGCTAAATAACTAAAACCGCCATGAGCGTTGCTCAATCTGCGAGCTCTTTTCGTTTTTTTTTTTTCGAATTTTGCTTTGAGGCCAAAGTCTAACTTAATTGGAGTTAATGCTTGTCCTACAAGTTTTTAATGCAAAGTTCTAAAATTTGATGGTAGAGGCTTTCAAAGTTTTATAAATAACATTTTTTGAACATAAAACACTGAGCTGACATATAAAATAAAATACACATTGCAATCGTTTGTAAAAAGAAAGCGTAAGGCTTTTATTGAATGCTTCCTATTTGTTTTGTATTGTGCATTGAGCTGGATTACATTTTGATCTTTTCAAAGTGCTTCTCCAATTTCTATAGTTGTTAATTATTTAATGCCTAAGTTGTGAAAAGCTAACGTTAATTATAACTAGATGAGTATTGAGCTTCGAAGATAATTCTTAACTGGTTCATGGGCTTAAGAATTGAAGACAAACCGAGAGTTGATAACTATGAAATTCTAACTCAGAGCTGAAGCTCGCTGTGGCTTACTGGCCCAATGAGCTGCAATTCTTAATTGTTAACAATGTGAGTAGTGTCAAAAAGAAATTGCCGCATTTGCTTTGGCTTTGCGCGTTTGATTTAATAATTCAATTATTATTCAAATCATATAATTTCATCTTTATACTAGTACGCGCACGGCGTAAGCAAAACAAGAAGAAAAAAAAGAGAGAGAGCGAAAGAGAGGGAGAATGTATTACTACGCGGCGTATGCAAATAATCATATTACGCATACGCGCGTCCGCTTCACGCTTCACGCTGGCTATGAGACTGATGAGGAGCATGCAGGAGCGGAGGGCGCGACAGAGCGCAACAATAAGAGCAAAATCCAAACTGGTTGCGCTTGCAAATCCAATTTGAAGCGTCAACCACAAGGATTTCAACTGCCGCCTGCTGTGTTCGTGTGTGTGTGTGAGCGCGCCCAGATCCTGTTGGACGGCGTCAACAAGAATGCTACCATGTCACGCGTCGCCGTTGCCGTCGCCGTTGCCTACAATGAAGTTTGTTTGCTTTTGCATTTCATTTTCCTTTGCTTGTTCTTCCATTCACATTCATTTTGCGCTTTTGTCTTGCGGTGCTGGCCCCGCCAAGCCTCCGCCCGCCCCGCCAGACCCATGTGGCGCGCTTGGCAATACTTTATTCTTCATTTGTCGTCTGCCATCAGTACATTTAAATTATTGTGCATATTAATATTGTTAAAAACGCGTGCCGTGCACGCTCGCGCTCCCTCTCTCTCTCTCTATCTCTCTCTCTCTCTTTCTTTCTTTCCCTCTGTCTATAAAATTAGCCAGCCATTCATTCATTCATTCATTCATGCGCTCGCTGTGCGGTTTACGGCTCTTGCTGTGGGCGTAGATTGCTTCTTTGATGGCTCATGGTCTGAACGCTTCTGTCCTGGCTTGCTCCTGGCCCTGACGAATGGACACGCACTAGTGTATCAATTTACACACCGGAAACACACACAGAGACAGACACACACACACACACAATGAGAAGAAGCAAACGAACCCTGGCGTGCGCAAAAACAACACAAAAAAAAACAATAATAATAATAATGTTAACATGCATACAAACCAAAGAAACATATCGACACACACACATATATAAGCAAATATATGCACTTGGTAATGTTTGTCTCTCTCTCTGTCTGTGTGTGTCTACTTATTAATGCGTATTCATTGTCACATCCGGCGCGAGGAAATTATATTCGCCAACAACCGACAAAGCCTCCAACACCACCCACCACCCACCGCCCACCGCTTGCCATCAACCAGCCGCCACACCTTGGCTGCAGCTACAAATGGAAGCAAAAGAAGCAATGCAAGCTGAGCTGGCTGGCTGACTGGCTCGATCCGGTTTACCATGCCCGACAATATTTTTACCTATTTAATTACAATTATAGCAAATAGTACGATAAATAAAGAATTTTATATGCAAACGCAGTTGTCATTACACAGCATGGGCGTAGCCAGCAGGGGGGGCCAATCAGTTACTTCCAGCGACCGTAATCAATGTAAGAAATATTATTACAAATTACTTCAATATAAGCCGCAAAAATATAAATAATTATTATAGTATTGTTGCTATTACAATTAAAAAAATTGTATTTACATTTTTATCAGCAGCAGGCAATATAGAATTATGAGTAATCTTTATAGCAGTATGATTAGCACTTAAAAGTTCTTTTTTATTTCGCATTGCATGTCTTCCTTAATTTCGAGCTGCAACTATCCATGGTTGTATGATTTATTTAGTGTTAATGCTCTGCTCGAGCGACTTAATATCGTATCAGCAGAAGAGAGCATAAAGCTTAAAATCAGAACGCAGCATTCGTTACAATAACCATTGCTGGTTATGTCACTTGTCTTCGTTGCTGTTGTTGTTGTCATCATCATTATTGTCGCTGACTCCGACTATTAGTCTGAGTCTAGTTGACTTCCGTTGCGTTTTCAGGCGGAGTTGGGTTGGGTTATGCGCTTGTTTAAGCCACTGCAGCTGCGGTGTTGCTGTTGGTCATAGGGCTGGCTGGCATCCCATGTATCCCATGTTGGTCATGTTCTGAACGCAGTCTGTGCTCTATAATTGCGTTGATTAGCTAATTAGCCGCAATACCGCGACCGGAAATTGCGAGTCGTTGTTGCTATTGTGCTTGTTGTTGTTGTTGTTGTTGTGCGGCTAACGGCCTCTGGCAGAGCTCTGCTGACTGATAAGTCAGCCAGCCCCGCATTTGGGGTAGAAATCCGCAGAAAAGTTGCTCATGCTAATTTTGAAGTGCACTCGCTCATGGCTTGGCTATATAATCTTGCCATGAATATATTGGTCGCTTTAGCAGCTACCCCACGCTAATCCCAGCCTCCATCCCACCCATTCACACACACACACACACACATCCGAATAGAGCGCGCTAAAGTCGCGCCATAAAAATTCATTGCCAAGCGAGGCAAAGTATTGGGATACAGCCACTGGCGCTGGCGCTGGCACTGGCACTGGCAATTGCCGAGAGTAGTCCAGACAACTTGAGACGCCTCGCAAGGCATCAAGGCTGTGTGTGCCGCTGGAAGCGACCAATAAATGGCCTGCCCCACACTTTTGCATCATTCATACTTTTGCCGATTCTTAAAGCCAAACTCAATTCTTGTTGTGTCGCTAGTTTATGCTTAGGCTTCATTCGCTGGCAAATACTCGTTACATGTGTGACTCGTTACTCGCTCGCTTGGGCAGCGTAAATGATGCAAGCCAAATGAAAAACATTTTCCAAAAGAAATTGTATTAAATTTTTTCCTAAACAGCAGCAGCGCATTAAAGAGAAAGCGAGCATTATATGTATGTCTACATGTCTTATAAGTTTGGAGAGGGGGCAACTGCAGGGAAGGGGTAAACAGCTAACAGCCAAGTGTATATGTGTGTGTGTGTGTGTGTGTGTACGTGGAGCTGGGCGAGGGTGTGGGGCAGACAGAGGCAATGAGCTTAAGTTCAATACATTTACTTGAATTTCTAGCTGCGATGACGACGTGGACGTCGATGGCGATGTCGATGTCGTTGACTACTTGGCTCTTGGATGCTGAATGCTGGCGACGTCATGCCCATTACAGCAGTTTTGTGGCAAAAAATTTTCGAAAAGCGCAAATGTGCTAGGCGATAAGCACAGCAGTAGCTCGACTCTCGTATCTAGTCAAAGGAGAGACGAGCTCTTGCCCCCTGCCCTCGCACCCATTGCTGTTGCCCTGTTGTCACAACTAGTGGCAAGTATGTATGTCTATGTCTATGTATATGTGTGTGTGTGTTTAGACGTAGACGGCATTGTAGAGTTGAGCGCGTGCTTAAAAAAATTTCAACTACAAGTGCTTAAATTTCGAAAATATATTTTAGTTTATTAGTAAGTATGAATATCAAAACGATAGTTTATTTCGATTACAAATTACTAACTAATAATGTAAAAAGTGCATTTCATTCTTATTTTTAATTCATACTATGCGATGAGCATTATCATAAGTAACTTGTAGATATTTGTTAAAGTGTAGTGTTAAAATTGAATACAAGCTGATCCTAAAATGTTGTTCTGTGTTCAGCTAAATAAATGTGTTTGCATTGCAAAAGTTGGATCCAGGCAACTTTAAAATATACTTTGACGCTTAAACGTTGCACTTTATACTTTCAAATTGAAACTTGGATAATGTCGAAGAATTGATTTATTCGATTGACTCAAATTTTGTGTCAAGTCTTAGAAGTCGACTATGCTTGGCTTGCTTATCAGAGATTAATGTATGCAATGAATTCGGGAAACAGAATTTTCTAAATACATCAAGAGATAATATCAATATTTGAATATTTTGACATATATAGTTTTCACAACTGTAGAGTAAACTTTATTGCTGTTGAGCTTTATCTTTTCGTGCCTTCGCTCGTGCCTTGGCTCGTGTCCCAGCGCTACTTGCGATTGAGGCAGAGGGGACTTGCCACAAACTGTTATAGAATAAAAAGGAGCGAAACGAACGGAATTGAAATGGCGAGCAAGACACACAAAATTGATGTCTCGCCTTTTGGGTGGGAGGAGGGGTGGTGTGCAAAAAGTTTGAGGAACGTTCGTAAAAAACTGTTTCATTGTGATTGTGGTAGCGAAGAAGAAGATGGGGGCGGGATGAAGTGGAGTATGGAGGGTGGCATTTGGGTGGATGGGCAGGAGTTCGTGCGCGCACTGCAAGTTTTGGTTTTGTAAATTTATCGCTTTTAGATAAAACGTTTTGCGTTTTTACGATACGAGCAGCAAACGACGGCGACGGCTTCGCAACTATCAAGAGGAAACAACAGTGAATGGAGCAGGAGCAGCAAGGATAGTTAAGCGTCGCGTTGGGTTTGGCTGTGTGTGTGTGTGTGTGTGTGTGTGTGTGTGTGTGTGTGTAGTGCTTGGTGTTTTGTTTTGGGGATTATGAAATGTAATGTAATTAAAAGGCGTGCGGCATAAATAACCGAGTGCAGCGAAATTGACAGAGCAGCAGCTCGAGGCCAAGGACAAGGAGGGCGATCAAGTGGGCCCAGAGCAGGGACCAGAACAGCGCCGAGAGCTCATTGAATGCCAGCACGCGCAGCTTGTTCGACGCCTCCTCCGACTCGCCCTCCGTTTGCTGTCCGTCCGCCGAAGTTGCACCCAGGCTATGCCCAATGCGCACTATGCTCTCGTCTTTCTGGTCCACAGCACTCACATACTGTCGCGTCCAGTGCTCCAGAAAGCCATAGGCATGAGCATGTCGTATCTGCTCATTGAGCACGCCCACCAGATGCGAGTGCCGCCGCACATAGAACGCCAGTTGCTGCGTAAAGATTCGCTCCCGCACCAGATGCAGCTGGCGACTCATCGCGTGCACCTTGCGAAAGTAACCAAAGTACTCGTATGGCGTGATGATGGCCAGCCGCTGCTCGGTGCCACTGGTGGCCGCCAGACTACCGAACGACTCCAGCTCGCTGCCATTCAGCGGCAGCAGCGGCTGCGTCCGCAGCTCCGGCAGACTAACCAGCCAGCGATCCCGATTCGAGGCCACAAGCTGTATGGCATAGCGCTGGGCCAGCACCTCCGCTATTGTCTGCGGCGGATTCCTCTGCGTATCCTGCCGCAGCAGCTTGTACATCCCGGACTGATAAGCGCTCCGCAGCACCAGCGCCCCAATCAGCCAAGTCATCAGCAACAGACGTCCCGATTGGCGGCGTGGCAGCGCCTCGAACAGCAGATTCCCGCCCATGGCGAGCACCAGCAACTGGTAGTACGGATGCTGGAAAAGCAAAGCTATCATCAGTCTATGAGTCTCACACAAATCTCAAAGTCAAGCAACTTTCCATAGTAAAATGTAATTGTTTGAGTTTATCAAGCTCAGAGCAAGTCAATTATTCATCTATCATATTATTAACATTTTCTCATTTAATTAATTACGTCTTTAACACGAAAATATAGTTTAAAAAATTGATCTGATTAGTGTACAATATAACATTTCTGAGCCGTACTTTTGCTTTAAATTTGTTATCCATAAAAATTGTTTTTTATATACTTATAGAATTTACAATTTATGCTCAAAAATATGAGGCAATGAATACTAAAAGCATTTTGAATATTTTTAATATTTGGAAAAACATTTAAGCATCGCTAACTCAGAAGAGGAAAATTTGTTATAAACAGCAACTTCTTTGATTCTATGCAACTCTAGGAACTCATTTCGTTCAGCAAATCATTTTTCAACGACTGAAATTGGGAATACAGTTCACTGGAACTTACCTGTGGCAAATGCTGGCGACAACGCTGCAGCAGAAGGATGACTGCGCAGCAGACTATGACGAGCAGTCCAATCATGCGCCAGAGCAGCGGGTGAAAGGGAAACGCGAGCTTCTCGTAGGCGGAGTAGGCGCTGGGCAGATTGGTCACCAGCATTATATGGCTCATAAAGTAATATGTGGACTGACTGTAGGCAACCTCGCGATGGTCGCTTGGCTTATAGTGGAAGCCACCCAGTGCATAGTCTGCCAGACCGCCAAAGATCTGTGGAGCGAACACAAGAATGAATTACTTCAATATCAATTCTTATATTAAGAGTTATTTATTTTAACCGGAGGGCTTTGCTCCTTTCATTTGCGAAATGAAAAATAACACGAATACTGTAATATAAAGTATACGTAAATAATAAAAATATGTAAGTAATGTATATTATTTTTTATTTATTTGTTTTAGTCGTTCGAATTTGTTGCGTTTCTATTTGCGAAATATTTGTAATCATAGTAGATCGAAGAGGAAGTTTTCAAAAATATATTATCTAAGCTGTATGATCTTAAATAAATAGAAAGTTAAAAAATTAAGGAAGGCGTAAGTATTTGTTATTAAATTTGCGCAACGCGATTGAATAATTAAATGATTGCAACCAGGTGAAATAAAAACATCTACGCTACATTCAATTTTAATAACATACTTTTCTTAGATATAAAATAAAATAATATTTGAAAATATTAAACTATTTTTTATGCATTATACAATTTACACTCAACGAACTGGACATGCTTGGCAAAATTTAAATTTATGCAGCATGCTTTGATTATTCGAAATATAAACTTAAATGGTCGAGCCAAGATCAACCCCTAACTGCTCTATTGATGTTTATCTTTCTGAATTGTGACTGCTCGTACCTGCTCGAATATCCAGCCGGATTCGTTGAAGGTGGCGCGCACTTGGGTCGTGTCCAGCCAGTAGAGTCCAATGCTAAAGTTGAGATTCTGAGCCATGAACTGGAGCAGGGAGCCCTCGATGCCGACAAAGGAGCCATCGGGCCGGAGGAGCAGATAAGGCATATCCGGCCAGGTGGCGCAGGTGAGTTTGCAACCGTAGAAATTGCGTAGCTTGGGTGGAAAATAGTTGGCACTGGCCCAGCTGCCAATCGCCGAGAGATAACGATTCACGACGCTGGCTCGGATCACCTGACAGCCATGTCTGAGGCTAAACGGATAATAGCTGAGCATATGCAGCTGACGCCTGTCGTCGAAGAGGAGCAGGCCGACATTCAAGACGCTCAGCTGCCAGAGCAGCTGCATGGCGAGCGTGGCCTGCGGTTGGAGCATGTAGATGAGCGTGTAGGACAGATTGCCGGTGGCGCGAAGATGGCGGTAGATGCGCTCCAGGGCATGCATGTCATCCACAAGGAGCAGCACGGCATGAACCTGCGGCTTGTAGTCCATGGGCCGGTTGAAGAGCAGACAGCGCGGCTGCGTCGGTCGTGTCGACAGCGCCAGCAGCCGATGCAGCAGATCCAGCAGCAAGGGTCGCGTCCCCGGCTCACTGCACTGCACGTGGACATAGAGCGTGTTGGCCTTTGACATCTCCGACTGCTGCAGCACCTGCGCCATCGCCTCGGCCAGCACATCATGCTCCTGCGGCATCAAAATCAGCTCACGGCCCGACCTGCTCACCGCAATCCGTTGCAGCAACAGCGAGAGCAACAGCACATAAACAACTTGACGCATCGCTAACAACTGAATCGAGTTGGCCGACTTTGATTGTCTCCGCTTCGGCCACTTGACCACTTGGCCACTTGGCCTGCATATTAGCCACTGGGGAAATCTGCACAATGGGCTGTTAATTGAGGTATAATCATGACACAACAACAACTACAACTGCTGCTTAGGGTCGTGTCGGGTTGAGTTAACTCAACTGACCAGCAGCACAAGTGGGCGGAGCTTGCTATTCTAAATTGAGTGCCAATTACTTTTAATTTGCCAGCAGCGTGGCCTCCATCCAGCCAGCCCCTGATTAAAGTTTAAACAGCTCTGCGGCACCTCTGGGAGTCACTTGTGAGAATCCATTGATTAGTTAAGCACCGAAGATTAAAAGTAAAATGAACATTTCATTTCTTTTGCTTCATAATTCAATTATTTCATACACAAAACAACAAATCTCATAGTAAGAATTCTCAACGTTTAATATCTGTAAATATGTTGATAGCCAATGCGCATTGGATGGGGTCAATATAAACAACGTTTAAAGTTTGAACAGCATGTCTCTCTTCTCCTAATATATAATTATCTTAATGCCTTCAATCGATATTAAGTATTATGAGCTGCGTCTGCCACAGCTTTTACTTTGTGGGGAAGAAACAATTTGAGCCGCTTAGAGTGTACACGTACCTATATAAGATATATGTACTGATATCTAGGCGCTCATACAGAAAGACAGACAGACAGACAGACATGGCTATATCGACGAGTGAGATTCAATCACTCGAGCAATTTATAACATGTTGCTATACCACATTATCTTAATGCTATACATATGTATAGCAATAAATAATAATATAAAAATAAATGAAAACATCGCAACTGAGTTACTCTCTTTCAAAGACTAACAATACTTATGATATCCCAGCAGACGTAACTTATGATTGGTCTAATATAAATAATTAAATATTTAGTTAAACTTAAAGCAGAACATAAAGAATTATAGTCTGAATGCGGCCTTATTCAATAAATAAGCAAAGTAAATATTTTACATAAGTTTCTCGTTTATCAATTCGATTATTTTTGTCTACATATATGTATAGCTAAAAGCGCATGCACTTAGACATCCACATCAACATCGATGTCATCGGGAATGTTAAATTTAAAGTCATCTTCATCGTCGTCGAAATGAAAATAGTCAACGTTGTCGCTGTCGTCGGCTTCAGGCTTATTGTCCTTGTGTTCGCTGCTGCGCTGCTTTGGTGCCGCGCCGAGTTCGCTCTTATCTGTGGTCTCCTCGCGACTGAAAAGCGAGGCTGTGTCCGCGTCCGCATCAGAGAGACCGCGCTCAGCTGCGCCCAGCTCATAGACAGGTGCCTCATGGGCCTGGCTATCGCTTGCGCTGGAAGAGTAAGAAGAGGAGGGTGGTCCTAGCAGCGGCGGCGTGACCACGACGCGCGTTTGATTTGTTTGATGGTTGAGCATGCTCTGGTAGAGATGCGGAAAGCGTCGCTGAAACTCGGCCTTGATGCGCAGCAGACGCTCCAGCATGTCGGGCGTGAGCAACTGATGGCCGCGTGGCATGATGTGGGTGTCGCGGCGTTGCCGCAGATACGCTTCATAGCTGCCGCCGCCGCTGTAGAGCGGATTGTGCAAGTCGTAGGCCTTGCGCCGCCAAGGATCATCCGGCGAGTCCACTGGCAGCATGCCCATAAACGGTTGCAGCAGACTCTCGCTGTAGCCCTTGATGGCGCCAACATTTTCGTTCGGTTTGGAGATGGATGAAGATGGAGATGTGCTACTAGTTGCTGATGTGGATGTTGTTGTTGTTGTTGTTGATTGACTGATGGGGCGCAAGAAAGTATGCAATGAAAATGAAATATTGAAAGCAAATGTTAATGCAACTGTTACGATTACGATTACGATTAATGTTAATGCTAATGCTAATGTCGCTGCAAATGTTAAATGTTATGTTAAGCTTAACAGCTTATGTTGTCGCTTTACGCGACTTGGAACGCAAGCGTTTACGCTTTGTAGTCTTTGAATTGCTGTTAACAGCATTGCTGCTAACTGTTTGCTGCTGCTGCTGCTTTTCGATCTGCAATTGCAGCAGCTCGCGCAGCACATCGATGAGCTGATCCAGCTTGGAGCTGCGCACACGCAGCAGCGACAACTCCACATCCTTTCTCACTGGCAGCCTAACTGTCGACTTTGGTTTCGTTTGGCGCGTAGTACGCACGCCCATGCTGGCGCTAGTGCTGCGTCTGCGTATAAATTTGCCGCGCTGTGCGTAGGGCGTGGCCGTTGTGCCATCGGCAACAGCAGCAGCGTCTGCGCCTGCGGCAGCAGCATCTTTGCTTATATCATTATGCAGCGCAGCATTCAGCAGCTGCGCCTGCGTCAATGCAGCGCTTGTGCTTAGCTCTGGCTCTGACTCTGGCGTGGGCGTGGTGCTTGTGCCTTTGCTGCTGTGCGCTGTGGCTCGCTTGGATTTGTTGTCTGGATCTTCGACGGGCAGCTCCTGGTAGCTGTAATCAGCAGCTTGCTGATTCAGATTATCGCCCTGCATGTAATGCTGCTCACTTGACTTGCTCAAGAACTTGGTATCGTAGCCTTTGCTGGCCAGCAAGCGCTCCCAAGGCTTCTGTGTAGCAATTGCTGCTGCTGTTGTTGTAACAGTTGGTGCTGTTGTTGTTGTTGTAGTTGTTGGTGCAGGCGTTGTAGTTGTAGTTGTTGTTGTGCTTCTTGTTGTCGTCTGACGAAGACTGCAATCGCTGAGACGCTGCTCGGCATCTGTGAGCTGCTGCTTCAGACTCTCAACCAGACTGTAAAGTTTCTTAAACTCAATGCGCGCTGCCAACAGCTCAGAGGCAAGCGTATTATTATCAAGCTGCTGCTGCTGCTGTTGCTGTTGCTGTTGAGGCTGCTGCTGCTGCTGTATGCTGTTGTCCAGCACTGGTTGCTGCTGTGCTGGCTCTGTGCTGCCATCAGCTGCGGCTTGCTCGTTGGCGTATGCGGCTGCATCGGCTGCCGCCAGCTGATCGCCGCTAATCTCGAGCGGCTCCTGGCTGGCGCGCTCGAGCGCCTCGCGAATGGACGCAGCATTGTAACGCATAAGCGCCTCGGCTGGATCCTCGTCCGGACTGAGCGTAATCTCCTTCAATCCCAGCTTGTATTCCTTGCGCAGCGCATTGAGCGAACCCGCATCAATGGTCTCCAGTGTGCCGTAGTCAGCGCTGCGGCGTCTGCGTCCGGGCACACGCACTGATTGCTGCTGGCAGCGGCAGCGGTTGCTGGCACAACGGCAATTGCTGCCGCAGCTGCAACTGCCAATGTCGCAGCCACAATGGCTCAACTTTTTATAGCTATTCGAGTTTGCTAACCTTTTAATGCGCTGCTTGTTGTCGCTGTTGTCGATGGCTGTCGTCTGGTTGGGGTTGTGGTTGGTGTTGGGCTTCACTTCGTCTGCGGCTGGATTTATTGTCTGAAATGCGGCACCTGTTAATGATATAAGGAACAGCACGGAGGGCACGAAGAGAAGATAGCTATGAATCTTATGAAATGATTGCAAATGGATTCTCATCTACATGGCGTGTGTGTGCGTATGTGTGTGCGCGTGTGTATGTGTGCGTGTGTGTGTGTCTGTATTTCTCTGGGAATACTTACTCTCATGGTGCGATGCTGGCGCAGCATTTCATCAATCTCATCGTTGCCCAGGGCAGCGCGATAGCCGCCGCCTCCGTAACTGGTGCCATAGCTGGGGGCGCCATAGCTGGAGGGACTATAGCTGGCAGGACTATAGCTGGGTGCATGATAGCTGGGGGCCTGATAGCTGGGCGGCCTGTAGCTCGGCGCGTATTGCGGTCGCTGCTGCGGCATGGCATAGTAGTTGATGATGGTGGGCTGGGACTTGCCCTTGGACTTGGATTTCTTGTGCATATCGCCACCCAGTCCCATAAAGTCGACTGTGTGTATAGAGGGATTAGACTCGTGGGGACTACGAAATACTCCAAAGAGATTACCTTTGTGTCGCGCCATGCCCTCGTTCTCGGCCATCTGAGGCTTCGCCTCACCAAGCAGCGCATCCTCAGGCTTTCCGCCCTCAGTCATTGCCTGCTCGTCCATTTGGCGTTCGATTTGCTGTTGTTCGCTCATTTGTCTGGGCATCTGCTGATCTGCAATCAGCTGCTGCTGCTGCGACATCTGCCTTGGCATTTGCTGCTCAATCATGCCGGGAGCCATTTGTCCCACAATCATTCCCTGCGCCATCTGCTGCTGACGCTCGATCTGCTGTTGCTTCTCCGTCTCCGCCTCTGACATCTGTCTTGGCGTCTGGGGCATCTGCTGTGGTGTCATTTGTCCCACCATCTGGGGCATCTGCTGTGGCGTCATTTGTCCCACCATCTGGGGCATCTGCTGTGGCGTCATTTGTCCCACCATCTGGGGCATCTGCTGTGGCGTCATTTGTCCCACCATCTGGGGCATCTGCTGTGGCGTCATTTGTCCCACCATCTGGGGCATCTGCTGTGGCGTCATTTGTCTTTGCATCTCGATCTGTTGCTGCTGCTGCTGCCTCTGGACTCCCTCGGACATTTGTCTTGGCATTTGCTGCTCGATCATGCGTCCAGGCGCCATTTGTGCCACCATCATCATGCCACCTGGCATCTGCTGGGCACGCATTTGTCTTTCCATCTCGATCTGTTGCTGTTGCTTCATCTCCTCGGACATTTGTTGCTGCTGTCCCAGCATCTGGGGCATCTGTCTTTGCATCTCGATCTGTTGCTGTTGCTTTCTCCTCGGACATTTGTTGCTGCTGTCCCAGCATCTGGGGCATCTGTCTTTGCATCTCGATCTGTTGCTGTTGCTTCATCTCCTCCGACATCTGTCTGGGCATTTGTCCTACAGTCGGGCCGTTCATTTGTCTTTGCATCTGTTGCTGCTGCATTTCTGATTGCTGCTGTTGCATCATGGCTCTCATCTTGTCCTCAGTCCATTGACGCTCGGACTGCTGCTGCTGCTGGCGCTCAAACATTTGCTGCTGCATGCGCTGCTGTTGCTCTGCTGCCTGTTGCTGTTGCATCTGCCGCATCTTCTGCTCCGATTGCTGCTGCTCGGCCATCATTTGCCTCATCTTCTGCTCCGCTTGCTGCTCTTGCATCATGCCACGCATCTTAGCCTCCGCCCACTGATCTTGAGCAGATTGCTGTTGCTGTTGTTGTTGCTGCTGCTGCTGCTGTCGCTGCTGCTGCAACATGGAGTCCTGTTCGCTGGCGCGGAAGGCTGTGTAGCTCTTGTCGGCACTGCGACCTGTGGCCGACGACTCGTTGGCCATGCGATAGGCATAGGCCAGCATGCTGACAATGTCCTCCTTGGAGAGCGTGAGCTGGGACTGGGCACTGGTGCTGGGCATAGTAGAGGCAGCTTGACGCTTGTGAAGCGGCAGCTGGGATTCGCGTGTGGCGGACATGCGCTTCGCCTCGGCGTGGATCAGACGACGCACGTCCTCGTCCCGCAGCGCACGCTCAATGTCCGAACGCGTGATCTTGTGCACGGGTGTGCGGCTCAGCGGATAGCGCACCTTGTAGGCTGGCGCTCCATTGCGTTGGTTGGACTCTGGACGCTGGGCGGCAGTGGCGCGCATCTCCTTGGCCATGCGCTCGATGTGCTGCAGCATGCGCAGCTCGGCAATCACCTGGCGCTCAAAGGCCTGCAGCTTCGACTCGATCTTCAGCTGATCCGTGGGCTTGTCGCTCTCTTCATTGTTCTCGTTGTTGTCGGCGCTTTGACGCATGCGGAACCAAAGCAGCGGCACGCGCTGCTTCTGCTGTTGCTGCTGCTGCTGCTGCTGCTTCTCCAAAGCGGACTGAATCTTGTGCTGCGCCTGCATATCGGTCTCGGGTCTGACACGCACCTCGGAAATGTCCGAGGCTTGCGCGCTGGGCTGCGCATTGGGCGTGAGCTGACGCAGGCCGGACATGAAGGCGTCCAGCGAGGGCGCCTGTGGCAGACCTTGGGGCATGGCCATGCCCAGAAGATTGCTGTTGCCATCGAACATGGGCGCATTGAAGAAATTGAAGGGCTGCGTTGCTGGCGTCTCATCCGCTGACTTGGCAGTGGGCGTGGCTGCTGTAGTGGCTGGTGCCGGCGGGGCTGCGGGCTCGGCCGCTGGGGGTGCAGCTGCACCCACCAAACCGCCAAACAAATTGAAAGGCGTCTGACCAAACAAGCCGTTCAAAGGATTCGCCGAACCCTGCAAGGAGTAATAACCGTTAGGCAATGCTTGCTCGGGACTGGGGCTGAGCACTTACCACTTGTGGTTGTCCCATGTTCTGTATCATTTGCTGACCCTGCTCCATAAACTGATTGAAGTTTGGTGGCGGTGCCTGACCCACTTGGGTGAAGAACTGCTGCAGTATGTCAGCACCAGGTGGCGCTGCTGCTGGTGCTTGCGGATTAGGCGTGTCCTGGCGCGTTACACGCGACTTGTGCGCATTGGCATCGTCGGCGAGCACCAGCACCACCTTGGAGGCCGCGGGCTGCAGACTGTCGGGCACTGCGCCGAGCAAAGACGGCGCTGGGAAGAGACTGCCCCAGCGGAGCAAGCTGCTCAATGCGGGAAAAAGGAAGTAGAACGTATCCAGTGAGGGTATGCCAGTGCTCGGCGGTATGACTGGCGGCATCTGCGATAGAATCTATAAATTGTAAAGCTTATTAGCGTTAGCTAACAAGAGGGGAGTGCGGGCGATTAAGTACTCACCGCATCATTGCTGGGCAGCTTGGGCTTGGTGGCAGTCTCAGTGCTGCTGCTGCTGCTGTTGCTGATTGTTGCTGTGGCATCCACGACGGCAGCTTCACTGCCAGTGGCCACAGCTGTCGCCGCTGCGGCGGGCGCATCCTGAGCGCGACTGCTCAGCGCGCAGAGCAGCAAAAGTAGACCTTGCAGCTTCATCCTTGACACACACTCGATCACTTATCAATTATCACTTTGTTTGCTTGGGGGGCGAGTAAAAACTCGAGCACGACGCTTAACGCTCGATCGTAGACTGACGCTGCTCAGCTGAAGACGCGACCCCATATAGAATTCTCGAGCGCTGCAAACTGTTGACGTTTGCCAATTTGTTTGTGGTGTGTGCAAAAGAGGAAAGAGCTGCGATGCATTTTGCACGCACCGAGGGCCAGCGCGCCACCTAATTCCAATTTCATTTTCAAAAGCGTCGCTTTCGCTTTTTCACTTTTCGTTTCCGCGTCTGTGCCGACCGCACAAAAAGACAAACCAAACCAAACCACACACACCACACCACACACTTTTCAGCTGCAGCAGCCGTTAACCACACACACACACACACACACACACATGCACGCGAGAACTGAAAAGCAAAGAATAAAAGTTGAAAAACTAAATGAACACAAAACCTTGCTAAACAATTTGCTGATGAACGATTCTGCAAAATCAGCGGAAATGCTGCACTTAGAACAATTAAGCAGCAACTTGATTAACTCTTTGGGGCGTACAATGGGGTAGCTCTGATATTAAAATTACTACAAACATATATACAGTGGGATGTAAGCAACATTATTCATTTAATTGCAAACACATGCTTGAAGAATAAATAATACAACATCAACAAAAACAGTTTTCGATGTGAGTAAGATATTAAATTAAAGATTACAATAAAATTATTTTATGCTCTCGTTACGAAATATGACATCGTTTGGAAGCTTCTGTCATTTAACTTATTTTTAATATTAACTTTCAATCAAATCTGCCGCCTGCCTAAGTTAAAAATATGTAAAATCCACTAACGAAACTTTCATGGATTGATTGAATGAATTTTTATACCTGAAAACTATTACCTATCGTAGAAGGGCACCAAATATTATTATTATTTTAATTTTGTAGTATTTTTAATTTAATATTTTATATACTGAGTCCTTTTAATTTTGTATTTTTCATTCCTTAAGCATTAATGGAATCTGTATATTGTCTTAACAATATGCTTGGAATTAAATATATGTATAATGTCGTAAAAAAATGAACAAGTGAATTCAAGCACAAACTTTGCAAACACACTGATTCATAATTTCATTCACTGAACTTCTAACTTTATTTATTGCAAGGACAAGCTAAGGCTTCTGCGATCTTTTTTTATGCTCATACGTGCTTAGTAGTTCGATATTCTTGCAAGTTTGATATACACATCAGGCTTTAAAAATTAATCATTAGTCCAGCTGCGCTGCACTTCGATTGCTGTTGAGCTCGTTCATGTTAAACGCTCAACACTCTTATCAAATTTGATCAAACTAAGCTTTTCGCACAGTGTACACTGTGTTATCGCCAAATGTGTGTCACTGAGACAACAAAGTACAAAGTGGATCTAAAAAGCTTATATATAAAAATATATAAATATGAACATATTTGCATGCTGAGCTCAGCTATGGACTTGATTTTAATATCGTCTATGTCTGTCAACAGCAAAGCAAAAAAATCAAAAGCGTGCAAAAATAAAACAACTAATGATAAATAAATAAACTAAAAAGAACAAGAACACACGCACACATATAAAAATACATTTCTGCACGGCTGCGGGTGGATTTTATAGTTTTTGCTTTAGCTCAAAAAAAAAAGAAAACGCTGAGATCTGCATTAAATGCATAAATATATATGTATGTATATAGGTAAATATTAAAACGGTCAGAGATCTGTAAATTGAGCGTTGCGACACGAACTGATGATGCATTCATCTGTTGCAATTATTTGGCAATTATTACTCACTTAATGCAAACAAAATGCTGAACTTGTAATTTATATATCGTATGTATGTTACATATGTTTTTACTCTTTGACTTTTTGTTGGTTAAAGTTGACAACTACAGCTTTGCATGGTCAATAACAATTTACGAAAAAAGAAAAGTCAACTGTAACTGTGCTTAGTACTCCCATGTAGAAAAGTATAATTCCAATTTTAGCAACAAATACAATAAAAAAAAGGTGGAAAATGTGTCGACCCCCTTATTTACATACAGTGGCTCACAGTTGATTATATAAATAAATTATATACACTTGAAGAACATTTAATTTTAAATGTAAACCATAGACATTTAATAAATAAATAAAAAAAATTAATTAATATTAAGCTTTCTTTTGCGTTTTGAGTTAACAGTTCATAGTAAATATATAAAAACTATTAATTAATATACATCAGACTGTGAGCCACTGCTTGGGCAGCTACTATTGGCAGCTACTGTTGCACATACGTATGACCGTATTGTAATTTATAGTTTAAATGCAGTTATAATAACTTGCATGCAGTTATTGATTTGCTAATCGCAATTAGCATGCGGACCCATCTCCAGCTGTAGCTTATGGTGGGGACTGGGGTCTGGGCCTGGTATGTGGCATCCATTTAAAAACAATTGAGCAGATAACGAGCGGCGATAAGCAAAAGCAACCGTAGCGTGGTTGCATGCATGGAATCCACAAAGTGACGACGGGCATTTAGTTAGTTAGAGCTGGCTATGGCTGTGATAAAAGTATTCATTCGCTTGTAGGGTGCAGCCATGTTGGGCACAGAATCGCTGCAGACGGTTTATAACATGAGCATGATGTATGCCATGGTATGGACCATCAATAGACACTATGCAAGCGACTCCTCCAATCCGCTAACGATTGCACAGTTCGCCACTTGGGAGACGAGTCGCAGCTATCACAATGATTTGATCGATGCAGCACTGCAGCTGGCGTCTGGCGCGGCACGCATCAAGTTTCTAACGGAGGGCGAGCGCCTGGACGAGAGTCATGCCGATGAAGAGCCGGAGCCAGCGCCGCTCAGCGGTCTCAATGGTCGCGATACGGCCATCTGGCTGCTGGACAGCCTGCGCGCCTACAAGCGTCTAGAGCGGCATCTGCTGCTCCCACGCAGCTGGTACAAGCGCAATGGCTTCTACTGCATTGTGTACACCGGAGCGGAGCGCGGCCGCATCCAGACCATCAAGGAGATCTTTCGCCGCCTTCTGGACATCTATGTGATCAATGTGAATGTGTTTCTAGTGGAGCGTCTCAATGGCACCGTCCAGGTGTTCAACTACTATCCCTACCAGCCGCATCGCTGTCAGTCGCACCAGCCCGTGCACTATGCCACGTTCGAGGGCAGCTTGGGCACAGATCCGACGCTCCACGCGCCGTACAGGTGGCGCTTCTTCGACACCAAGCTGGACGACATGCATGGCTGTGAGCTGATCACCGTCACCTTCGAGCATCGTCCCTTCGTCATGATTGACCGCAGTCCAACTGAGCTGACCGATGGCGAACGCTTGCACGGTATTGAGGGCATGATTTTTCGTCTGATGGCCGAGCGCATGAATTTCACCATCAAGCTGATCGAGCAGGTCGATCACGATCGCGGCGTTGTGCTTCCCAATGGCACCACAACGGGAGCCATGAGCAAGGTAAGCTGAGTGCACCCAATTTCAAGATACGCTTTGTGAGTTTTATGTGGTATATTAAATATGCGTATATTAAAGTTGGCTATGCCTGAATTCAATTTCATCCATCTATTTGTTTGCAGATTGTTGAATCTTAAATCAAATACGCCCAACTTTGGTGCACGCTTTTAACTCTGTGGTGGCTTTTGTTTAAGTTGGAACGTTGGTATTTCTTTTGAGTTTCATCATGCTCTATCCAATACAACCAAATTTGACATACACTCTGCGAGTATATGTTGGTCTGTTGTTGACAAAATCCAACACATCCAACTTTAATATACGCTTTGTTAGTCCGTGGTACAGAACAACTTGACTATTTACTGTTAGTCTAACAATTCTTGCTGTTTGCAGATTAGACATTTTAAATTGGAGCACACACAACTTTGACACACGCTTAGTACACTTTGTGAGTATGATGTTGCATTCATTACAGTCCAGGCAACAGTTGGATTGAATTTGAATTTGAATTTGTCTCTCTCTCTCTGTAGATTGTTATATAATCTGTTGAGCAAAGTGTATCTTATAGTTGATATATTGCACTGTGCTTGATTTCATACTCACGCTTCTCTTTGCTTGCTTGCAGATTGTTGGGGGCAGCGCCAACATAACCTTCGCCTGCTTTATGTACAACAAGGAACGCTCGGAGAACATGTTGCCCAGCATTTCGTACACCAGCTTTCCGATAGTGCTGTGCGTGCCCGGAGGGCAGCCAATGTCGCCGCTGCAGCGGCTCATTAATCCTCTGGGCGACAAGACCTGGATGTGCTTGCTCATCTGCTTGGCTCTGGGCTTTGGCATTATTGCCGCGATGCGATTGTATGGAACGCGTCGTCAGCGCGACTTTGTGCTAGGCGAGAGCAATCGAGTGGCCTGCCTGGTGTTCTGGATGACGCTGCTGGGCGGACTCCATATGCAGCCGCCGCGTCGCAACTTTGCGCGCTATCTGTTGACGCTGTGGCTGCTGCTCGCGCTGGTGCTGCGCGCCGCCTACACGGGCGAGATGTATCTGCTGCTGCAGGACGGACGCGTGCGTGAGCCACTGACAACGCTGGCCGAAGTGCTGGCCAAGCAGTATATGTTCCATCTGATACCAGCGATGCAGCCCTTGTTCCGCGATCTGCTGCCCGTCATGCACTACAAGCTGGAGGACTTCTATGAGCGTTCGCTGGTGAGGCTGCGCGACGACGAACATGCCCAGATAGTGGTGCCGCTGATTGAGCCCAGCGTGGCCATCTTCAACCTGAACTCGGGAGTGGAGCGACCGGGCTTAACTGTCCTGCCCCAGCCGCTGGTCACAGCTCCGCTTACGATCTACATGCGTCCGCATTCGTTTCTGAAGCAGCGCATGGACTCGCTGATTATCAATATGATGTCGTCCGGTCTGGTCCAGCGCTATCGCCACATGTATCTGGACCGCATCGAGTTCCCAGGCAGACGCAAGCGCAGCAAGGAGCCAACCAAGCTCAGCCTTTGGCAACTGGGCGGCGTCCTTGCCAGTTATCTCATGTTGCTGCTGCTCGCCACTCTCATCTTTCTGCTGGAGATTGCCGCCGCTGCGCCAGAGCGACGGCGTCTTAGGCGCCTCATGGATGCCGCCAACCGTTACGTAGCCTAAATTAACCAAAAATCACACGCAATGTTTTATTTCAACTTTTAAATGTCACAATCAAATTGGTTATAGATTAGATTCTGTGAAATCAAAATGTGTGTTATATTCTAGTCTATTCTATTAAATTATTTATTCTAATACTAAGGCATACAATAGTTCAGTAAGCTTCATTCTTATTAGTGCAGATGAAAAATCAAACTTTGTTACTTAAATAAAAATTTAAAAACAACTTTGCTCACCATAAATGTTAATTTACTCATTTACTCTTTTTTGTTTATGGTCGACGAAAATAAACAAATAAATAAATGTGTTAAAATGTGCCCCTTTGGGAAATTCAATAATGAGAAACATACAATGTTTTATAATAGGAAATAGATTTCCTTAAAATATAAATTTTGTACTCAATAATGTTTGATTTGAGCATAAGAAATTATATTAGCTCATTGTTTTGAACTTCAATTTCATTGATGGGAATCTGTTATTCGGACCTGGTACATAAAAATGTATACAGGGTATTGAAAGTTAGTCGAATTAGATTCGACATGCATAGCAGGCGTAAGCACCTTAAAGTATACTATATATTATTGCTACCTATCTAAGTAGCTAAAAGATCTAGAAACTCCAAGCTCAGTATGTGAGTCGGTGTATGCCTACGATTATCGATTTTATTTTAAGCATTTTTATATCTACCCTCTACCACAATTTAAGAAGAATTGTAGCAATCACAGCTTTTAGATTATCAGGTTCATATAGGGATTTCCAATGAGGAGGGATTTCCAACTTGATGCTCAAACTAAACAATTTGTCTTTACCAGTACCAGGTCTCGTCATGTCGGTTGCGTCCGACTTACCGCATTTTAATTCAATATGAAATAAAATCAAAGAAACAGTTAATGAAATTTAAGGATAAAGTCAACACTCTGTTAATTTGAAAATTGAAAAATGTGATTCGAACTTTGCATTAGATTAGACTTTGAAAGAGGCGAGCTAGCCAACGCAGGCGGTGCCACTGACTGAGGCACTCCAGAGCAAAGATGGCAATGGTGATGGACTCGGCGATGAGCAGACAGTTGAGCGTGGCATGAATGAAACGCTTGGACTCGTTGGATCTGTCGGCATGGGCGGCCTTGCGACGGGCGGCGCGACTTAGGGCAGCCGTGGTGGGCGGCAGGGTGCGCCAGTTGATGCGCTTGGAGAGCTTTTGGGTGATGCCAAAGGAGCGCAGATCGAAGAGCAGAGTGTCGAGCAGGGGCGCCAGGTAGGAGCCAGCTGGCAGGTATATGCAATTCATGCTGTCCAGCACCTTCTTGGCGATCCTGACAAACTCCAGGCGCTGCTTTACATGCTTGGTGAGATGATAGGCGAGAAAGGCGTTGCTGGAGAAGGCGCCAATGCGGCTGCCCCTGGGTGTGAGCAGCAGGTGCTCGAAAACATCTACCGGCTGGCCAGGCACAATCGCAGTGTGCGCATTGAGCAGCGGCAGCGTCTCGGTCATGCGGTGAGTGGCATGATCGGTGATGAAGCTGTAGCCCTCGCGCAGCGCCTGCTCCAGATCCAGCGGCAATGGCCGCCTCGGCGCATTGTGCACAAACTCAAAGATGGAGCTCTCGTAGCTCAAGCAGAGCAGAAACACCAACAGATGCCAGCCCAGACGCAGTGGCGCAGGCAGAGATGCAGCCGCCTGGCGTCCAAGACAAAGCCGCAGCAGCAGACGCAGCAGATAGAGGCCGAGCAGCAGCAGCCAGGTGTAGCCATCGAAGGGGAACAGCATGATCTGGTAGCTGCTATACGACTCCGCCTTGCGCAGCACCAGCACGTACTCCATTTGCATATAGGGCACCGTGCTGGCCAGAAACTTGCGTCGCGCCGGCGTGCAGGCAGCGCTGCCCAGCGTCAAGTTGGCGCGACGTTCGCGCAGCATCTTATAGGCGCCGGTGAAGCTGCCGTTCATGTAGGTGGAGCCGCCCAGCAGCGTGGGCGGCTCGTTGTCCACCAGCGCCAGACTGAAGTTGAGCTTGTGCGCCAACACCTTAAGCAGATCCGCATCCAAGCCCTCGAGTTGCGCGCTCCCAGGCAACAACTCCACATAGGGCGGTATGTGCCAAACAATCACATGCAAGGGACAGCCCTGCAGGTTGTGCAGCTTCACTGGATACAGCTCCGGCGCACGCAGCGGCACGCGCATCGGCGTTGAGGCAGCGCAGCGTGCGCCCGCCCTGCCCGTCGCCCTGTAGGGCCAGAAGCTGTAGGCCTTCACTCCACCTCCAAGGTCTGGCACCCATAATAGCAGCACATCAATATTGTAGAGCACCTGCTGCAGATAATCGAATATTCTGCTCATCTCCAGCTGCGCATTGGACACCACGCCCGGCAGCAGCACAATGAGATACTTGTGCCTGGACTTGGAGGTCACAGTCGACACTTTGACGTCCGCTGCTTGCAACTGCACCAGACTCTGCACGAATATGAGCAGCAACTGCAGCCGCCGTCCTAGTGCTACCACCAAATGTTGCGCCACCACAGTGGGCACTACAGCAGCATCTGTCGCTGCTTGTGGCAGCCACAAGTCCAGCACATCCCGCACCAATTGCTGTTGTTCCGCTGGCAGCTGCTCGCCATAGCTGCTGCTAATGAATACGCTGGCATTGTGTGCCGCACAGGTGCGTCTTATGATCAGCTGCAGTGCCTCACTGAGTTTTCCCACCACAACGTTGGTTTCATCGACTTCACTAGGCCACAGCAGCAGAGCGGCCAAATGTGGCGCCACCAGTAGCAATAGCAGCAGCAGCAGTGCTTGCATTTCCTTGAAGTAACTGAACAAATGTTGCGCACTGTCTATTTTATGCATTGATTCGCTTGCGACCCAGGAGAGCAAAAATTGATTAAAATTTATTAAAAGCATTCAAGCCACAACAGAGTCGATGCCAATCTAGATACAGCTGCCTGTTTCTAGTTTCATTTCCAATCAACACACAGCCGACAGCATGGGACCCAGTACAAAATCATTGAAGAAAAATAACCAACTAAATGGACAAAGGTTTTGTTAAGCTTGGCTCAGAAATTTCGATCATATTTAATCACTCAGTTGCAAATTTTAGTACCTTATCTGCGATTATTATTACTCACTCAGTTTATCAAGCTGGCACCTTTGGGGGGCACCTTTTTGTAATTTGTTATGCACATTATCCTTAGAACGACTGTTAGATTTTCGTGACTTTGTTGGTGATTTCATCTTCAATTCACCAATGTTTGCTTGAGTAATTCAAACCAGGGTTTCAGAGCTTTAAGAGCAAGAAACAATCCAGCTGGTTGTTGGAGAATTAGCTAGTAATTTGTTATGAATAGGAGACTGGCTATGACATCCCCATGGTAATCTCACCAATATTTTCTATGGGCACAGCTGGTGAAAGAAGATGCAAAATAAATTAATTTTAATTACTCACTAAAATTGTTGCTTGGTATACTAATGGTTATATATTTAAATATATAGAAAGTAACACTTTATACGCCAGTATTTAGTATTTAATCGATTTATAGATTAGATGCGTTCATATCAAGTTATATCATGTCAATTATAGTTTAAGAAAAACTCATGAAATCTAGATCTAATTGGATATTTATTACAATCTCTGGTTTTAATTACAGTTAAAAATAATAAAACTGGCAATTCTCTTAACAAATAATGGTTAATTAAAAAAAAATAATGCCAGTCAGGCTAATTTAAAGCTTAGCATATAAGACGCCATGAACATGACATACATAAATTTTCATTTATAGCTTTGGCTGTTACCATTTGATTTAAACGCTTAATCCATAAATAAATTTTGAATGCTATAACGTATCAACGAATCTGTGTTCATTACTTAAACTAATTGCTGCTTACACGACCCAACATAATTTGCGGTTAGCCTACCAACCAACCAACCACCCTACCACCCTCGCCCTCACCCACACCCACACCCACACCATGAACAAACAGCTCTGCACACGTGTGAAACGTATGTGCGTGACAGCTATTTGTTGTCAGTCAGGACTGTGCATGAGACGCATAACCATAAATTAACACCATCATTACACACACCAATACACACACACACTAACGCACACATACACATATGCATATATGTACATGTAAGTCCCTAGTGTCAGAGTCGCCCAGTTAAAAGCTAACTTGTGGTGGCATCCCCAGCAATTGCTTGAGCTTGAAACATGGTTACCTTCACAACTAATAAGCGTACTGAGTATTTTTACTAACCTAACGACTCTAGCTCCAACGCCAACGCCAACGCTAACGACGACGCCAATGCCGACAGAGCAAAACACAATAGAACGTGGACGAGCGCGCAATAAATTTAATAGCTTAATCACTTGCATAGTCATAGTCAAGGGCGCGTCTATCCAATTACAGCAACAAAATCACTTGCAATATATACTGAGTGCTAAAAATCCTTAATTCAGTAAAAACTACGCCAATCAATTGTTTGTTTACTAATTTGCTAACAAGTACTGCTTGGCATTATCGATAACAGCAAATGCTCACGAGTGCACACGACTTCGATAACAGTGATCAGTGAACAGCGATAGTTTTGCAGCTTTGTCGCTTACACCCAATTACGTTTAAATTAAAAAAAAAATTAAAAAGCAAGCCATCGCTGCAGCATGGCATAGCGCAGTGAAAGGAGTTCCAGGACAAATATAAGCGTACCCAAGCTGAGGCCGGATGCCATGAGCATGAACATGGCACTTAACTCCTGCAGACTAAAAAGTCGATACGAGCGATCTTCCCGTACGGGTGTAAGGCTAAGCTCCAGATTGGCCCAATAGCTGAGAAGTCCGACGGATTGCATCAGCATGATCTGCTCGTTGAGTTCATCAATCAGAAAGGAGTGCTTGCTCAAGTAAATGCTCAGCTGCATTTTTATCAGATCCTGCGGCATGGTCTTGTAGAAAATCCCCGTCCGGGCAGCACGCGTATTTGGATCGCTGAGTGCGCGTTTGATGGTCCGCTTGTTGTACGTGAAGAGCACGTCTAAGGTGGTGACCACCACAAGGCGTCTATTGCGCTTGCTGGCCAATGTGGCAGCCAGCTGCTCCAGCGCGTTCGCCTCGGTTTTGTTGCCGTCCAGTGTGATCATTGTCAACTGCTCCATGGCGGGAATTTCGGCGAGTACCTCACGCATTTTGACTGTGGTCAGCAGCGTATAGTTTTGCTCCACCAGATGCTCAAAGGACTGCGGCAGCGGCTTCAATTGATGCGTGCGTATCAAATGATACAACATGCCCTGGTATATGGTGCGTATGAGCAATGAGAACACTATGACAACCATGCAAAAAAAACGACGCGAGTTGGACTGCGACACGGACAGTGGCACGTTCATGGACACCATGGGCATGCCCACAAGTATAAGATGCATATTGAGCCAGTGGACGGGCCGAAAAAAATCACTGGGCAACAGTCGCTTCAAGCTCAGCTTGAGCAGAGCACAGAAGGCCAGCAAGCCGGCAATGGCAAACCAAATAATCGCTGGATACGGATACAGCATTATGTCCCAGGAGCCAAGCTCAAAGCTGACGTCCGGCACACCAAAGCCCACATTGAGTTGCGCATAGCTATGCGTCGAGGTGGTGAGCAGACGTCGCACCACCGTTTGACGCAAGCCTCCCACACAAAGCTCCGCATGACGTGTTTGTAGCTACAAATATGCAAGGATCAGAGTTGGAAGTTGACTGTGGCTGGCACTTACCATCTGTATGGCACGATCGGGCAGACTGCTGAGCGTTCCGTTTGGCGGCTGGCGTACATCAAAACTGGTGTTCAGACGCTGCGCAATGGTCAACAGCAAACGACCCTCAAGGCCGCCCACAATGCGAGCATGGGATTGGGAGTCGGCGTCTGAGTCAGAGTCAGCGCCAAGCAGCCGCATGAACGGCGGCTTCTGCCAGATTGCCGCACGCAGTGGACAGCCGTAGAAGTTGAGCAGCTTGCGCGGAAAGAGCAGCGGCTGCTCCATGGAGCTGCCATTGTAGCTATTAATCAGCTGCGGCGTCATATCGTCGCAGCCCTGCGGTCCATAGGGCATATACGTATAGAGTTTGATTGCGCCGCCCGCTGTTTGCACCTGAATGTTGCAATTGATGAGCTGATGGCGCCAGCAGTGGCGGAAGATGCGACGCATCTCGCTCATCAGCAGATGATCGCGCGCCTGCAGGAATATATAATAGTACTCGTTGTGGTTGTAGTCACGCGTATGCGACTCCACATCGATCTCGGCGAACGCCGCATAGGAGTCCGTGAATATCATATTGTAGTGCCGGCTGCCAGCCACATAGCGCTCCCTGGGCGTGCTGTCCTGCTGTATGGTGACCACCTGGAGCGGCGCAATGCCCCAGTTACGAAACAACACGCTCATCATTTGATTGTAAAAGTTGCATGTGTGATTGTTGCGGCAGCAGAGCGTCAACACCAGCGATGAGGTCAGGCTCATGATGTGCGTGTGCACCACATGCAACAAAGCGCCCGCCACAAACTCGTTGATCTGGTTCATCTGCAGCCCGGACTGCTCCTGGTACGTGTGCAGCAGCTGCGTTATGTTCATGCCGAGCGCGCTTGGATACTGTCGTTCCATCGATTTGCATTAGCCACTGCCACTCCTTGCGGCAACAAGTATTTTGTGAGGTTTCATTTCATTTATTTGCTTACGTTCCAGAGTTATTGTTAATGATGTCCACGCAAGGGGTTCACTGGAGTGTCATTTGACTTTTAAGTCAACAACATGTCAATCATGAGCAGCAAAGTTTTCTCATTTGCCACAGCCACAGTGGGCACTGGCTTGCAAAGCCTCCACGGGTCGTGACTCAATGACTTATTAAATAAACTTATTTTCAATGACAGAAGAACCTACTTTTATATATCCCCTTATCTATTATGAAAGCAATTCACTTCTAACATTAATAATTATATTTTTCTGTAATAATTACAGATTTCATCTATGTAGTATTTACTGTACGAATTTATTGATTCAAAAGTTGTTACCTTTTATTCTTCATGTAAATAATTACAAGAAGCAATTAATAATCATAAAGTAATATTGCTCTCCTTATAAGTTCCAGTGCATTCTTTCATTAAACGAGCAAGACAAAGTGCAGAATATAAAATGCAATATACGCATGTACATATAATATAAATATATGAGCCTCAACAATAATTAATTAAAGAAAAGTTTACTTCTCATTATTATGTGGATAGAGTCCACAAATGTGTTATGCGCATGGAGTTGAACTAAAGCATTTATTGATTAGTAATCAAACAGGTTGTGGTCAATTGATTAGGTGGTTGCTACTCACCCAATTATTTCAGCCCACGCCTGTGCAGGCGGTGCAGCAGGAGCTCGGTGAGCAGGACTAGTGCAGCGAGCACGTGAAGGGCGGCAATCAACTTGAAGATGCCACTCAAGTGTATTAGGCCAATGCCGCTTTCCGGCTGCACCATGTGTGTGCTATGCCTGCGGCTGCCAATTTGCTGCTCTGCGAGGGCGGCGCGTTGCCAGGCGACCAGAAAGCCGTGGTCATCGAGCTGCCGTATGACGGTGCTGAATTGTTCGGAGAAATAGGAATGCTTGGGCATATACATTGTCAGCTGCTGTAGATTGATATACTGTGGTATGCTATAGTAGCGCTGTTGGCGCTTGTTGGCAATCAAATAGGCTGTGGCCACGTCCAGCACTGTGGCGGCGAAGACGCGCGTGCCATTCAGCAGCTGCAATTGGTCCATGACGTCCCAATCGCTGCCAGAGTCACTGATTATAAAGCTACTATTGCGCTGTGTCAGTTGTGGCATTTCTCGCAACTCCAGCAGTGTGTTGAAGGAGCAGAGCAGACGAAAGCTTTTGTCCAGCAAATCCTCCATAGAGCTGGGCACACCCTCGAACAGCTGCAGACGTATAAAGTGAAATAGCAAGGACTGATAGGCAATGCGCAGCGGCAGGCTGCCATAGAGCCAGTGGGCGTAGATAATACGCTGCAGCCAGGAGCGGGGCAAGCGCCACACAGTCACGCCCAGCAACAGCTCCAGCACCTGCGCAGCGCTCCAGCGCCAGCGCCACATGTAGATGCCGAGATGCAGACACACGGCCAGCAAGAGTAATTGCCAAACGCAGGACTGAAAGGGAAACGTCAGATGGCCCAAGTAGTCTGGATGATAGAGATTGCGCTCCAGTGTCCCCACCAGCGGTGCATAGTAATGGCTCACTGTGGAGGTCAGCATAGCGTCCCTTATTACTGTTCTGCGAAAGCAGCCAATGCTTAGATTGGCAAGTTGATTAGCAAGCTGCAAAGGCAAAAGATTAGCATTGAACATCGCATGGAATGGAAGAATTTCTTTATGGCAATGCTTACTATATCCGTTGGCTTATGAGCGCTGCGGTTGCTGTTGCTCGAGCTCAGCTGCTGAGTGGAGGTGTACACCACTCGCTCCACAATGTTAAAGTTCATTAGCTCCGCTAAGTGCTGCACCAACGTCACCTCAAAGCCGCTGCTGGACTGCCACCCATTGGGGCTCAGATTCACAAAGGGCGGCATGTGCCAGAGCAACACGGTTAGTGGACAGCCGTGCAGCTGGCGCAGTTTGTTTGGAAACATGCGCGAATTTAGCCAGCGCTCTCCATCATAGACGTTCACCAGCACCGGTTGCGTGGAGCGACAATCCGTCGCCGTATATGGAAAGTAGGTGTAGATTAGCACCTCGGCCTGCCCCGTTTGCACCATGACATTGCAATGCAGCCAGTAATAGTGCAAGCAATGCTGGAAGATCAGCTGCATTTCATGTTGATGCCAGCAGTCGCGCGTCTGCAGAAATATAAAATAATACTCGGCATCATTGTGGTCAATATTGTCCACTGTCAAGTTCGCCGAACTGCAAGAGGACACACACATACACTAAGGCGCCGACAGTTGAAGACAAATGATTAACTTACAGAAATGATTCGTAGGAGTCTACTAGTAGTAGATTACAGAATTTGCGACCACCTACGTGGTCAGACAATTGCGCCACTCGCAGCAACAGCACGGCCAAGTTACTCCAGGTGCTCACTAGATTGATGAGCACAAGTTCGAACCAGTTGTTAATGACTTGATCAGGTGCCATTAGAGTGATTACTAAGGTGGCACTCAGCTCGGCAAATACATCTTGTATAACGTGACGCAGTGCGCTGACCACTTTCAGGTTTGTCTCCTCCATTTGGACACCAATAAGCCTACTCTGCTCATAGTTGGTTAGAAGTTGGCTGTGGTTTACTGTCTGCATGCCTCGAACGTTCTATTTGCGGCCACAAGAGCTCCTGGTATTTAAATGGCAAATGACTTAGGAGTTCGTATGCTGATAAGATCATATGCGCTTGTGTTTGTCCAAAGGCTAATTAATGATTTTACAATGCGTTAATTAAGAGTAAATAGTTGCTTCGACTGTTTGTTCTCAACATGATTTAATCTTAACAGCAGTGCAATTAAAGAGTTAATTATATTCAACAGTTTAATGACGAGTAAACAATAAGCGATTATACTATTTAAATTTTCTAATGGTGCTGCGCTTTAACAGCTGAAATTTAAATGAGGGCGTTTTGCAGCACCAACGATTTGTATCGGCAGTTAAGAAAATTGTTTCGATAGCTTTTAAGCAGATATTCGATAGCATTGTTTTTATTACAAGTGCGCAGTTTTCAACACTATTATAAGAAAACAAGAAACCAACTTCAAAAGTGGATAAAAGGATAAATAGATCCAATAGCAAAAGGTAACTAGACGAAAGCGATTCCAATTGGTAAAATAAAGTATTGTTATCCATTTGGAAAATTGTATTTTATAGGCATAAGCGTTCATAAACAAACCAAAGCAAATGTAAACAGCTATGTACATACATACATACAAACATTCGTATGTATGTATGTATTAGTTGTATATTTGTACAATTATTTATCTTATCGCAACGTCATCGAACGGACCCGTCTTGTCGTCTACTTTCAGCTCACATAACCACTTCCTACCAAGGCTCGTGCACACTACAATTGTCACCTTACAATGCTGAAAATAGCAGCTGAAGGAATAGCTCCACGACTGGCCGCTTGTTGCTTGATCACGCACAGCGCCCAGAGCAGCTGTCAACGCTTGGCGCCCCAGGCAGCCAAAGCGACGCAAAAGTACCTGACACAATCACAAGCCCGCTACAAGAAGTTGGTCATCAAGGATCACTACGAGTTCGATCAGAAGGTGAATATTGCATTAGCTAAGATATAAAATTATGCAATGCCCTTGGCATGCGGCTCTGCAACTAGTTGTATGGCGTACGTGAGCAAAATCCGGCCGTAAACTATGACGCATGCGGCTAGAAAATTTTGGTTATTGTAAACGACCAATCTGATGCTCTATGCTCTGGCAACATAAGCTATTTAGCAAATGCTAAGCATAGAGAATCTAAAGAGCATTAGCAAATCAGCTTCAAAAAGTTGTTTTATTTTTGATGCCTGCCCGTGTATGCAAATGATGAGCAGGCAGGCAGCTTAGCAAGTTGGCATTGAGGGCATCTAAATAGTCGGCTAATTGATAAGTTTTGTATGCATTCCTTTGCAGGTCATTAACAGCGACAATCCGGTGATTGTGAACTTTCATGCCGAGTGGTGTGATCCCTGTAAAATACTCACGCCCAAAATGCTCGAGCTGCTGGAGAACTCCAACGAAATCGATTTGGCTGTCATCGATGTGGAGACGAATTTGGATTTAGTTGAAACATTTGAAGTAAAAGCCGTGCCCGCTGTGCTCGCCTTTCGCAATGGCGTTGTTGTAGACAAGTTCATTGGCCTGGTGGACGCCAACAGCATAGAGACGCTCATTGATAAACTGAAGCGCAAGCAACAACAAAAGCAGTAGCTGCATATCAAACTGCAAAAATACAGCTAGAGATATTATTGTTCTTCGTCAGGGGCCTTAAGAATTTAAATGGTGCCAAGCACTCAATATCGGGGCAGGGCAGAGGTGCTAAATACTGATTTGAATTATTTATATGATTAAGCAATGCTCAATAAAAAACAAATTGTACAAGAAACTGCCGGACAGCAAATGATGTAAATGTTATGGAAATTTGAAATTACTCTTAAAACTAACCAACGTATCAGGTCAAGAATTGGGAACTATTTAAATGAATTTAGTAAAAACAACAAGAGCAACTGATTGGTATTGTATTGTATATATGTTGGTATATGTAAATTTTATTTCGTTACTGTTAGCATTGCGTAAAGAATAAGAAATCCAAACAAATCAAAACAAAATCGTACGCATGCCATGGATACTGAGCTTTGCTAGATGCCATATTCAAAAGATTATACTACAGTTTATAATTTTGTTTATAGTATTTGTCGGACCTTGGGCCTGCATTAAAGGCGTTTGTGGCTCTAGGATTGGCGATTAACAGTTCCACTTGAAATTTGAAATACATACAATTAAAATAGCAATAATATATGTTTTATATATATATATACGTAGGTAATATAGTATGTATCTAATAATTAAAAGGGCATTCAACACATAAAATGACATAAAATGGATAAAGCGTCTAACTTGTTGCTTTTCTTTTTGTTTTTGTTTTTGTTAAACTAATGGATATATGTATATCAACGGCTTACGAATAATAAAATAACCCAGCCGCTGCCACTGACACTGACATTGTCGAGCAGCAGGGCTAGGATTACGTGGTTTATAACAATATGAAGCTTAAGAATTCCGAATGCAATCACAAAGTACTTCAGTATAGGTATACTCTATGTTTTATATGTCTGTATGAAATAATGTATATATTTTTATCATTCGGCTTAACGAAATTTTGGTAAGGCTAGCTTAGCGCGCCAGCTGTATGATGAGTGCGGCACACATCTCGAAGAACTCCATGGTGTGGTGGCCAGTTGGCTGCAGTGGCATCACGCCGCTGGCGCTTAGGGGCGGCGGCGTTAGGCTCTCCATGATGACATCATCGCCCTGTTCCACCTCGTCGTTGGTCAATGACTTGAAGTCAAGCAGATAGCTCTTGGTGTCCACTTGATACAGCTGCAGCGACATCTTCGAAAACTTGCCCGTCTTTATGTTCTGCCGCCGCACACGCACATGGTACGGATTGATGATCTTCCACTCATAGTTGAGCGCCTTCATGGCACGATATACCTCCAGCATGATGTCATTCGGCTTGCTCTGCGATCTTATGCCCAGATGCCATTTTGCGCGCTTGATGGGCGTGCCACCGCGTGGCGCCTTCTCCGGAAAAGCGGCGCCGCCTGTATTCTGCACCGACATCGCCAACTGACGCTCACGCATGGGTGCAATGCGCTCCGGGTGCGGTCTTATGCCGCTGCCAGCGCCCACACTGCCGGGTGTACCATTGTGTACGGGCGTGGCGGTGCCCGAACTGGCCGCCGTGCCGCCAGCAATTATTGTGACCTGTGGCTCTGCCCCGCTGGTGCGAGGCTCATGTGGTGAGTGCGTCAATGTGGACGTAGGCGGCGGTGAGCCGGCAACAAAGAAATTGTTGATTTCGCTTATCTGCGTGGCGGCATCGTCCGCAAAGCGTTTGTTGTCAATTATCAAATGATAGGCAATGGCCAGCTGATCGTGAGGATCACCGCTCAGCAGTGAATTGTGCACTTCGGACTCTTTGACGCCAAACTTGGTGCAGACCTCGGACACGGCATACGTATCGATGACATTCGAGTCCTGCTCGATGGACGATGGAAACAGATAGGCGGGCAGATCCTTTTGGAACCACTCGTGCTTCTTGATCTCCTCGATGGTGGCACGCTTGAGCGGATCCACTTGCAGCATTTGGCACACCAAGTTGACCACCTGCTTATTAAGGTACTCCGGTATGGGAAAGATGCCGGATTTGATTTTGCGAAATAGCGATGGCACATGCTCATCGTCAAACGGCAACGTGCCGCAGAGCAGGGCGTACAAAATGACGCCACATGACCAAATATCCACCTCGGGGCCCGCATACAGTTTGCCCGAGATAACCTCCGGCGCCGCATAGTTTGGTGAGCCGCACGAGGTGCGCAAGAACTCGCCATCGAGCATCATGTTGGACAGTCCAAAGTCAGCGATCTTCACATGCATGTTATGATCCAGCAACAGGTTCTCAGGCTTCAAATCACGATGTACGATCATATGCCGATGGCAGTAGTCCACGCCCGATATAATCTGTTGAAAGAAGCGCCGGGCCTGATGCTCCTGCAGCTTGCCGTGCTTCACAATATAGTCAAACAATTCGCCACCGCTCACATATTCCATAATCATAAAAATATCCGAGGGCGTTGAGATGACCTACAAGAGCGAGAGAGAAAATAGAGTTCAGATAAATGGATAATACTGTATTTTATTCATTAGATAACTCTTCATCAGAACAATGAACTCAAATTGTGATCGCAGTAAGTTCAGTTGACCCACAAATATCTTTCCCATTTTAGCCCCAAACTATCGCATGCGTCATACAAAATTATTAACAATTCTTAATTGTTTTCAAGCACATGTCAAATACATTGTAGTTCTAATAACAAATATGTAACCAAATATGCATTGACAAATAAATTTGGCATTTGTTTATGTAACTTCTCTGGTTGCATACGGCTTAAATGATTGCGGGTACGTTAGCTGGAAGCGCCGTATGCATTGCATACATATGTTTGGCTTATATTACTATTATTATTATTATTTTTAATTGTTGTTGTTTACCTGGTAGAGCTTGATGATGTGCGGATGCCGAAAGAGTTTGAGATTTTGTATCTCACGACGTATCTTGCCTACGACATCGAGACTCTTGATCTTCTGCCTGTTGAGTATCTTGACAGCGACCTTAAGGCGCGTGATCTGATGTTCGCCAATCTTGACTTTGCCAAATGTACCCGTTCCGAGTGTGGCACCAAGCAAATAATGGCCAATCTTCACTAGCGGCTGACCGTTGGCATTGCAATTGGCAGCCGCTTCAGCGGCAGCAGATCTCGACGGCATTATCAGCTGTTCCACTTGCAGTCAACTGACGAAATCGGCTGATATTTGTTTCAATTGATAGTCTTGTTCTCGAATCGAAAGTGGAATTAAAGATCGAGAATTGAATGAATTGAGAACTGTGTGAATCAGTTAGTGGGGGCTCTAGCGCGCCACGATATCTGCGCGCTATTGCCTCAAAACGATCTCCCCCCGCCCCAATCCGCCCGGCAGACACACACTCACGCTCTTACTCTGCCTGGCTATGTGTGTGTGTGCCTGTGTGTGTCTGTGTTTGCGTATGTGTATGTGTGTGGGAAGGTCGCTGATTATTTATTGCGTATTCCGTATTCTGTTTCAAGGCATAAGCAAATAACTGAACGCCTCACTGTCTGCTGTTTACAGCTCCAGCTGCTTGGATTGCACGCACACCACCCGGATTAAATAAAGCACACCACAGTTGAGTCCAGCGATTGGTACAGCACTTGTAAATAAATCACGATTGGTGTCGTATTTGTCGTCCTGATATTGTTTTTCATCTGTTTTAGGTTTCTTTATTTTTGCGCTAATTGTCATTGGAACGTGCTGGTATTTTTCCACACTCGGTATTTTCCAATGGCTCAACAGTGTGACCCTATTGCAAAAATGCATACACTGTTAAAATAACATGCTGTTAATAAACTGTCAATGTTATGTTAAATTTCGCGCTCACTTTAATATTTGAAATTAGGTTAGCAAGATTACCAAACACCAGGTACTTCAAGCTTAATTGAAAACTCATTTTCTTTGATTTTTTGTTGGTTTGAAACTCATTTATTACATTTACTTATAGTAGTATTCAGTTTGACACAATTTATTTGTATAAATACATTCACATTCATTTGTATTTATTACTGATAAAAATATTTGCTTGGCATTGTTTCACACTCGAAATTAGTAGGAAGTGTTCTCATCCATAGTGTGTACATATTAGTTTATATGTGAATGTGTGTGTATATACATTGTATTGTATAAGTTCAGCACGTATACATCATTATTGTATTATATACATCAATATTACAAAAGTTTTGTATGCGATACACACGGGAACAATAATTGCTCCAAAATGTTTGCTAGTTTTATTGAAAAATAGTGTCCTAATTATTATTATCTGTTACACTTAGATTTACAAATACTTGGAGTATATGCAAATACAATTAGCTTAATAACTAAGTTTCATTTTGAGTTTGATGGTTGACTGTAGCAGATCATTCTCTCTCTGTCTCTTTCTCTTTGTCAATCGCACACTATATCTGTTTCACTTGTGTAAAATTCTACCATAGTTCCTTCTCAGTTACATTTATTAGGTGTAAGCTCGCTATTTCACCTGCATATTCACATCTCTTTCCTCTTGCATCTCGGACAAATTCTATGTACAACTTTCAATAGTTTGCCAACTAACAAAATAAACAGGTAGCTATCGCAATTTTTACTTTCCACATTGTTAGTTTTAACATTTTAATTTTTACATTTGCTTAAAATGAGTGTTGCAAAAAAAATGGCTTAGTTTTTACAAGACTATTAGACTAGTGTGTGTGTGTGTGTGTTTGTTTTTATAAAATCATTTCGTTTATCAAAAGGTTTTGTATATGAAACGTTTTGTGGTCTTTGCTGCAAGGAAAGCTGTAGAAGAGCAGTGTGTTGCAAATATTTATAAGTTTCGCTTAAAGTCACAGACTTTATAAAAGCACAATTACAATCATTTGTTAATATTATTGTTTAATTTTAATTTCTTTTGGTTTCTTGTATACATTCAGTTTGTATATAACTACATACATGTATGTTTACATCAATTTCCAAACTTAAAAGCAAACGATCTACGCATTCCTTATGCGTACTACGTTTTTGTTATAAAAAATTGATCAGTTTGAAGTATGAACAATTTGTTGTCTTCGCTTTAATTATTACATAACATATACATATATTCATATATTAATAATTATGTTTTGTTGCTTTTGCCTGTCTATACAAATTCATTTAAGTGGAGTGTGTGTTTGATGTGTTCCTAAGCATTACAATTATTATAATTATTATTTGTTTCTTTTGTCAGCCATGTTGGAGAAATTCGCTTGTTTTGCTTTTGTTTTTGTAAGTTTTGTAATGTATATCATCATCATCATATAAAATTAAGTATAGTTTGGAACAATTTTCAACACATTTTGTTTTTCTTTTAGCTCATTAGCTGCTTGTCATTCAGGCTTGTGTACTTGCTGCCAATGCTTATTATCAAAAGTTTTGCCACCATTTAACAACGAATCATAATAGTTAACATCCTTATTGGCCATTCGTCTCTGTATATTGTGTATGAATGTGTGTGATTGTTATTTTTTGGCTTGCTTTTTGTCTCTATATAGATAAATATAAATTTTATATCAGCAAGTGTTTTCCCTATGTATGTAAAGTAATTTGGCTGTCTTATGGTTTTCTAAACCAAGAACAACAATAAATAACAACATGTTTAGTCTTCTGTATATTAACTTCTACCTCCTCCGCGCCTATTGTCCTCTCTTTATCATCGACTCTGTCGAGGGTGTTGTGCTCCACGTTGTGCCCGATTTTGTGGCTGAAGTTGTGGCTCAGCTTGTGCCTGCGCTTCAGCTTGCGTCTGTGCTTGGGTTTGTCTATGATATCGCTGCCTGTTGTCTACTTCAGTGACATTTGATCCATAAATGTTGACTAGCTCACCATAAACTGGACCTGGCTCGACATATGCTGCTCCTGGCATGTTATAAACTGCTCCCGGCTCGACATAGACTACACCTGGCACACTATAAACTGGTGCTGGCTCAACATAAACAGCTCCGGGTGAGACATAAGCTGCTCCTGGCACGCTATAAATTGGCGCTGGTGCTGGCTCGACATAAGTTGCGCCTGGCACGTTATAAACTGGTGCTGGCACGCTATAAACTTGCGCTGGTGCTGTCTCGACATAAGTTGCTCCTGGCACGTTATAAACTGCTGGTGATGTCTCGACATAAGTTGCTGGTGGCACGTTATAAACTGGCGCTGGCACGCTATATACTGGAGCTGGTGCTGACACGTTATAAACTGGTGCTGGCTCGACATAAGCTGCTTCTGGCTCGTATGTAACCGGATGAAATATATTCAAAGCATAGACTGGTTCCAAGACAGCAAAATATACTGCTTGCACAAACGGTTGTTGTTGTGGTGGAGCAAACTGTTGCTGCAGCTGGTAGTGTTGCTGCTGGTTGTGTTGCTGCTGCGGATTGTGTTGCAGCTGGCTGTGTTGATGCCGGCTGTGCGGTTTCTGTTTCTCTGGCTTCTGTTTGTCTTGCTCCTGCTTGTCTTGCTCCTGCTTGTCTTGCTCCTTCTTGTCTTGCTGCTGGTTACCACAACCTTTTACACGCTGCAGGTAATGTTCCAAATTAGCCTGTAATCGTTCCCGTTCCCCCAGCTGCTGCTTATAAAGTTCCAGGTTATCTTCTTGCTGATCCTCTTGCTGCTGATTGTCTTGCTCCTGGGAACGTACCAACTCCTGCTGCCAACGTTGCCGCATAAACTTCTTGAAAGGTTGGCGCATCTTCTGCTCAGAAGGTGACGGATGCTCCTGGCCAGAAGACGGTTGCTGCTGCTTCTGCTGCGAAGAATGTCGCGGCTGCTGCTTCTGCTGCGAAGAATATCGTGGCCGCTGCAGCTGCTGCGAATGTTGCAGCTGTTTCAGGTACTGTTTTTGTAGCGGGCAACGTGGCTGCTGCCGGTAACGTTGCTGTTGCTGCGGGTATTGCTGATGTTGCTGCTGGTAATATTCTGGATGTCGCTGCCGATGCCGTTCATAGCGTTGCTGCTGCTGCTCGTGGTATTGCAGGTGTGCCAGGTGTTGCTGTTCTCGCATGAATTGCTGATGTTGACGGTAATGTTGCTGCAGCTGATCATGCAAGTCATGCTGCCGCTGGTATTCTTCCTGTTCTTGTTGTAGTGTTGGTGGCGAGGGCAAATACCGTGCCTGTCCATAATATCGGAAAGCAGGCTGTCGCACTTGATGTAGTGGATTGTCTAGAGTTTGAGGCGTGGTAGCTCTGTATGTCGATTTTGGGATTCTTTCTGTTTCTCCTGTTGCACTTGTGGCCGATGCTGACTTCGGGACTGTTCCTGTTGCACTTCTGGCCGCTGCTGATTTCGGGATTGCTCCTGTTGCACTTTTTGCTGACGCTGTTGTGTTTGGTGTTGTTATTGTTGCTATTACAGTGGCTGCGGCCCTGCCAGTTGTGGTGGCCGTTGCTGCTTCTGCTTGAGCTGCACTTATTGTCGTTATTGTTGCTGTTGGTATTGCAGTGTTTGTTGGAGTTGCAGTCACTGCTGGAGGAACTATGCTTGTGGCCATTGCTGTTGCTGGCGCTGTATATATTGCAAT
This sequence comes from Drosophila busckii, assembly GCF_011750605.1. Classification (NCBI taxonomy): domain Eukaryota; kingdom Metazoa; phylum Arthropoda; class Insecta; order Diptera; family Drosophilidae; genus Drosophila; species Drosophila busckii. Next base: position 6,007,006 of record NC_046608.1, on the reverse strand, counting down.
GACTGCTGTGGTCATTACGTTCGTGTTAGTGGCTGTGACTGTTGTTGCTGTTGCTGTGGGATTAGTGTATTGGTTGTTGATGCTGCCGTTGCTGTGTTGCTGGTGTTGATCCTTGCCGCCGCCGCCGTTGTTGCTGCTGCTGTTGCCGCTGTTGTGGTTGCTGCCACAGTTCCTACTGCAACTGCATTTTTTCTGACCTCTTGCCTGTGGCTGCTGCCGCCGCCGCTCAGAACTTCTTGCTGATGTGTTGGCGGATGTTGTTGTCGTTGCAGTTGCAGCTGTAACTGGAGCTGCTGTACCTGTAGCTGTTGCAGTTGCAGTTGCATAGGTCGGGGCATTGGCGTAATGGGGATAGGCAATGGCAGCACGAACATTTCACCTATGTGTTGCAGCTAATGTGTAAATTGTGTAAAGAAATTAATTTAAATTTAAATAAATTTCTGTGCATGGTTATATGGATGCGGTTTTTGAGATCGTGTTGTTCTATTTGATCTACCTCTATGTGCCATATTGTATTGATAGCTGCCGCCACCACCGGCTCCGCCACCATGCATCTGTTGTGGCATCCCAACGCCAACACCAATGGCACCGCCGCCACCTCCATGCGCGTGATGATGACTAAACTGCTGCATATGATGTGGTGGTGGCGGCAAACTATGATGATGGTGGTGCTGCTGCTGCTGCTGTTGATGTTGATGGTGGTGATGCTGCTGCTGCAGCTGCTGCTGATGGTGCTGATGATGCAGCTGCTGCGGATGCTGATGGTGAGGCGCCTGTTGCATATGTGGATTCATATGATGTGGCGGCGGCTGCTGCGGCGGCCCTCCCATATGTGGACCGGGAGGACCGCCGGTGATTTGCGACATAAACTGCGCCGCTTTCGCCTTGCCATGCTCCTCAGCCAGTCGTACCCAAATGGGCTGCGAGCCCCCCAAGGGTACTGTGTTGTTAAGCGCTTTGATTGCCTCCTGTGCTTCTTCGCGTTTATTATATCTGTGAAGAAGTTAAGAAGGTGTCCGCATTAAGTATATAGACTGAAGAGCTTATCAATCGATGATTTTTATAGTTGTCATCGATACTATCGGTAGTATCTGATAATTGTTAAATAACTTGTTTTCATTATAACACTTTAAGAACGTTCAATTGAATGCTCACTTTTTAATATTTAATTCAGCATGGTCCGAGGTCCTTGCTAACACTTAAAATTATCGATACTACCGATAGCACTCTTGATTAGGCATTGGCTACTTACCGTACAAAAGCTACGCCCCTCGGCCGACCTGTCAACTTATCTCGCAATATATTTCGTTGAACAATCAGACCGAAGGGCGAAAATATCCGATCCAACTGATCATCGTTGATGTTACGAGATAAGTTGATGACATAGAGGTTAGTGTCCTTGATCGATTGGCCGCCGGGTCGTGCGTACGATACCTGTAAGCAATGTACAGATATATTGAATACATATAGAAATATACAAAAATTATATAGACAATCGACTCATACCTTCAAACGCTTGTTGCGCACATAGAAGCCGTTAAGTTTTGATATTGCCTCCTCGGAATCCACCTCAGAATTGTAGTCAACAAACCCGTAACCAAAGCTGTAGCCGGTCTATAGAAGATATGCAAGGATAACAAGAAAATTTATACATTAGAGAGAGAGCGAGCATAAAGATTTTTCTCTATTGGAAAATTGTGAGTGAAAGCGAGATGCAATGATTGCGTGAAAATTTATAGATTAGAGGGAGAGAGAGTATACAGATTTAGCTCTAGTAGAAAATTGTGAATAAAAGAGATGAATCGATTGCATGAAAATTCATAGATTAGAGGGAGAGCGAGCATAAATCAATTTTTCTTTAGTGGAAAATTGTGTATGTATTACAGTGTGCGACAGAGACAAGCAGTGAGTGCGTCATGTGACTATCTGTCCTGCTTCAACCATTTACAAAAACACTCACCTTGTAATCCCGCATAATTTTGCATGTATTGATGGCGCCGCAACTGCTAAACAATTGGTACAACTCGCGATCCGCCATATCTTGTGGCAAATAATTTACTATTAAGTTTGTGGCGCTGGTGCGATCCTCATTGCCAGTAGCACCAGCGCCTACGACGTTACCCGATGGACAGGGCTTATTTTGTTCTTGTATCGGTGGTTGCACCTCCTGCTGCTGCAGTTGTTGTTGATGTGCGGGGTGGGAGTGGGCATCGTTGTCCTCTGCCGCATCCTGAGCGGACTGTTCTCGTTCTGGCGCATTGCTTTCATTGGTTGTGTTCATACCTGTCTCGTTTGCACGGCCATTTTCAGCATTTGAATTGTTTTCCGCGTCATTATCATTTTCATCGTCGTCGTCATCATCATCATCGTCGTCATCATCATCATCACTACTACTATCACTGCTGTCTCCCTCTTGTTGCTCCTCGTCTGAGGACTGACTGCTTTCATTCTCATTGTGTGGTGCAACATTGGGTTCCTTTTTTTTCAACATATATATATATATATATACATTGAGATAAAGTTAACCTTTTTTCACTTACATTTTCCCCAACGTCTGATGAATCGTCATCATCCTCCTCATATCGCCCTCTTTGTTTTTTACTGTCCGGCTTGGGCATACTGACCTGTGTTTCTGTTCTGCCTTGCACTTGCAATTGGTGTTTGAAGTTTCCCAGCCGTAAGCTGTTGATGAATAGTAGACAGTGAAAATTTAGTTTTTTTTTTCTTTTTCTGCAGCAGACTTTTGCAGCAGAGTTGCAGCACTGCACTTTAGATACGCGTCAATCTTCGCGAGGATTCAAAACGTCACTGACAAGGATTGACGCAATTGCATGCTCATATGTATCTGATTTACGGGCTTTTCAAAGCTTCGGCTGTAGGGGTGACACGGGAGCTCGAGCTCGGCATCCGGGCTCGGACCCTGGCTGAATCAGGTAACGTAAACGAGTACAACAATAAAAACATGTAATGCACCCGTGAAAATAGGAAACCAATGCATACAGCCTTTTCCGCCGAAGTTGAAAACAACGTCAAATTGCACTCGGTGTTTGCCTGCATACATACACACACACTCTCACACGATACGCACACGCACATACCCATATGTATGCATGTATGCGTATGTATAGCTAATTTTAAGTGCGTGTACTGTAGGCTCTTACGGCATGTTGCATATTAAATTAACAAAACAGAGCAACACAACAAACGCTAAATGCTAAAGTAATGTGTGGAAGCACAAGCCTCTGCCGCTCAACAACAATAGCACAGAAAAAAAACTATACCGACACATAAATTGTCATAGTCACACACGTACATACGTACATGAAAAAAAAACGCAACTTGAAAAAGCCGCTGTTGAAAAAGTCCACGAAGATAAGAACGTTGCACACTATTGAATTTACCACAAATTTTCAACAACTTGTTATTTTACTTACTTGGGACTTGATTTTTATTAATTAAAATACAATATATTTTACACCTTCAATCCCGCAAACGCTTTCCAGAGAAATGAGAAATTTTTGTAATTTTTGTCGAGAGCGAAAGAGAAAATGTATATTTGGTCACACTCAGATATATGTATATCGTCGCATAAATCGATAGCGCCTCGACGTTGTATCGAGCAAGTATTTTTTAGGGCTGCAAAATTAGTTAAAACTAAATAAGAAAAATCGATTATGTTTACTATCGCTGAGCGCTAGACGCAATTTATTATTATTTTCAAAATGGAAATAAATAAATGCAATACAAAGGCACTGCAAGCTATAAGACACATTGTCATTGCTTCTACTTGAAACCATGGAGCATACTGTTACATAATGCTTTAGTAATTCTACATATATGCCTTCAAACTATCCATACATTTACGCATTTAATGTGTTTATAATTAAAATATGTAATACTAATGAGACGCAAGCATTAGATTCCAATAGGCTTGTCAAAACTGGGTCGATGCAATGTGCGTTTTAACATTGAAATACATTTTTTGTTTGTAAACTTAGTAAAATATGTGTGCTTGTTGTATTATTTGAGTCATTACAATCAAGTGCTTTAACCCACACGCATATACGCCTATCATTCAAACCCATCAATTTGTATTGTGTAAATTTGGTGCGAAAATAAAAGTAAAAGTGCTGCCTACATGCGTAAATGCCAATAGGACAGAATATGGATTTATCAAAAATTCAAATTAAACAGACATGAATGAAGCGCCAGTGCATTTCCGCTTGACAACATATGGGACAAAAAGTTATCAATGGCCAGAAGCGGCCAAAGAAAGTTTGTTTATACACGTCGCACTCATCATGGTCATGGCCAAGAGCAAGAGCTTAAACGTTTTTCCGTTATAGTGATATGAAGTGCATACATATAGTAAGTAATCAAAGAACTTGATGCGAATCATTTACTGTGAATAAATGTTTTGTCTACATATCTTCATAGCACACATATATGTACATACGTACATACATTCACACATACGTATGTATGGGTATAAAATATATTTATATCTTTATTTTTGTGGCACACTTTGTTGTCCAAAGTATGATTCAATTGCTTTTAAGCTGCTGCCAACGCTGATACAAGCACACACACACACACATACACAGATGTACTTATAGATCTTAGACGAAAAGCTAGCAAAGGTATAAAATGTATTCCAACTGCTGAGATATTTGTCATTATTTGCGTATCAACAGTAGCGCACACACATCGCCCAGAGACACAGAGGATAGTAAACGGATTAACAAGATGAGACTGAATATGGTGAGTAGAGTTATGTTAGTTGTTATGCTAATTGATTAACCGATTGACTTGCAGTTAACAATGAACCTGGCGCTGATTGTGGTGAGCTTGGCCTGCAGTCAAGCCGTGGTACATGGAGTACAGCCCTTTAATCTCCAATACGCAAGCAACAATGACTTAAAGCATGGCTATCGCTATAATGGACCAGCGCACAAGTATTTGCCAGCAGCGAGCACGCCGACAACTGAAGCGGTCATTACCACAGGACACTGGCAACCCAATCCGCTGCCACAGCAGGCGACACAGCAGCAAGTGCACTACGAGCATAGCCTAAGTAATAATGCCGTAAACAGTTATGAGCAGCAAGGATACAGTGGACCCTACAACATGCAGCACTATCAGCAGCACACTGCCCAAGCCTCCAGGCAACAGCTGGGTCACTATAACAACGACCCCCACCACCACGACAACAACGACAACACATTTCCTTTTGGGCAAACCTCCGATTTTAAGGCTACTGCTGCGCCTGCAGCTTTTAGCCAGTTTGGTGCAGTTGTTGATTTATCTGCTGGCACGCACCAAGATCGCCATGTGGAGTCTGATCAGCGAGGCGCTCAGCTAATTGGACAGGCCCTGCCGGAGCTCTATCAACGACAGCAGTTTGCCAGCGAGCCACCGAGACAGCAATCCACACGCTTCGAGGAGCAGCTGGGAGGCTCTCAGAGCTATGTGCAAATGCAATCGCATTCGTATGAGCTGCCAACTGCCGTATACAATAACCCGCAGGAGTGGCAGGATATGCAGCGCTATACGCCCGTGCAGATGATGCCAAATGTCAACTATGCTCACTACTCCCAGCAACAGCAACAGCAGCAGCAGCAAAAGTTCAGCACTCCTACTCCCAGCAGCTCCTACTACGCAAACAATCCCACAATGATGCAGTTTATGACACCAAGTCGCGAATTTCAGGCACCCTATTATTAGAGATCAATAATTATAGCCACTTGCCTTTCACAATTCACCAAACTTACTTTTGGCAGTTTCGATTAAGTTTGTATTAGACCAACCTAGCTCAATACTTAGCATAAGTCAATTTTTTTTTATTTTTTTTTTTATGGTGTTAAGTTTTGCAAATTATATTTATAGTATTGTTTTCGAATTTGATAAGCATTATACATATAACAAATATTGTGCAAATCATGGCATCTATAGTAATAAAAGCAAGGTACGAATTTGGGTCTATAACAAAATAAAAAACAAGTCTTTTGTATACAAATATATTGGCTTAGCTTAATTACTTAATGATTAATATTACAAATATTTGAAAATGAATATTTTTAATTATTTGAACAAATGGAGAAATTTCAGCATTTTCTTGTAAAATTCCCATAATATATGTGATATGCTCCAAGCTGCTTTTCAAGTCTTATAGATCTAATATGGGGCTAAGTAAATCATTAGCATGAGAAGTACTTTTAATACTTTAAAAATTTGTCCTATTGTTTAATTTGTAACTACTGTGCGAAATGTCGTGTATGTATAATTTAGACATAGGTCGGAAATCGTAATAATTGTGTTATTCCACTCTAGTTTCAGTTTGCCAGTAGGGAAGCTACCAAGGAAAAGGTTTAGTTAGTAGTTCAAGCTCATAACTTTGCCATCAAAGTCGCATTTTGAATCTTGAAGTTGACAGAGCTCATGACCTTGGGGCGTCAACGCTTGTGGCATGAATTATAATTTGATTAATTTCATATTTTTGTCATGTTGTTATGTTGGTAATTTTTCAAGTTCTAGGCCTCAGTACCAGTACCATTGTGTTTTAGCCATGGTTCCGCATCAAGTTTATGGCTAATTCCAAGCGCCTGCCTGCGTGTTCTTATTGTGGGGGAGCATGAAATTAAAGCAAGGCGTAATCAAATGTCAAATTAAATTTAATTTTGATTTCTGACAAGCCACCAAGTCAGCGAGCTTAACAACTTGGCCAATTCGTAGACTGGTTTAGCGAATTTACTGCCAAATGGGATGGGGCGTGCACAGCCAGAGCCACAACCAAAGTAAGAGATGAAAAGTGAATGTAAAGTAAACAAAATCAGTGTGGCTGGCAACAAGAAAACAAGATGCCAAGCCGGGGCGTCATAATCAAATGATAACTACAAATCTTTGACCCAAAGTCCAGCTGCTGCACCTGTTTCACTTTCAAACTGCAGCAGGAAGTCTAGCCAGGCCTAATAGTAGAAGAAAATAATAAAGTAGTATAAAAAATAGTTTCAAATCAATTTATTGCTTGCTCAGTTAAAAGCTGAAATACAATTTAAGTAACTTAAAGCAGAGATGTAGAAGAAAAAATCATTTTGCATTTGAATATTTGAATGCAATAAGTTTTCAACAAGCTGAATTTAAATTACGCTATGCATGCATTCAAAATAAATTATTATATATAAGCGAATTAAAATTTAACATATTATGGTAATGAAATAATTTTTCCACATTAAATTAAATTTTAAAACTTATTTTGATACTGCTAGGTAGTAAATATTGCAGTATATTTTTATTGTAATTTTTTGCTTACAACATAAATATTGAAGTTTTAATTTAAATGGAGTATTGTAAAATTGAAATGTAATTATTAAATTAAACTCTTTAAATAAATCAAAACTTCAATTTGCATCGAGGCTAATAATTAAGTCAATTTAAATGCGAAATAAGTTTAGATCTATAAAAATGTTGAACTTATCAAATGTATGGGATGGGATTCTCCCACCCCTTGCAACAGCTAATAAAATAATTATTACACTTAGCTGATCAAATTTATATGCCACAAATCTTGCTATATACTTGCCTCATGTGTACATATGTATGTCAGGGTCGACCTCAGATTAGCGACGCGTAGTTGTCGTTGTCGTCGTTAGTTGCATGGATTGTTGAGCGCTTAAATAATGCAAAATATTATTAACTCGATAGAGTTGCAACATGTTGCTGCTGCTGCTGCTGTGGCAGTTAAATGAATTACACATGTGGCAAGCAAAGGGCGAGAAAGTCGCTTATGCAACCAGCGGCAACAACGGAAGCTGCAACCTGAAAGGGTTCACTCCATGTCGCCGACATATCCATATCGGTTTCCAGTGGCTCTTGGGCAGATCGCTTACAACGGAACTGCAGCGATTGCATTACCTGCGTATATCGCATTTAAATGCAATATATATCTGTAAAAGCTGACGACTGGGCTCACACCGACAACAATGGCTCAGCAGCTAATACCAAGTGCCCAAGTGCTGCTCATGATCTTGGCACAAGGTCTGCTGTTGGCTGCTGGCCAACAAGCTGCTGGCAGCTGGCTGTATGCCACATCCTGGCGACCCTTGGCAGCCGCACAAGAGCCACAGCCACAGGCACTGCGTCTGACGTACGCGGGACCACACAGCTTTCCAGCTAGTGCATCTGCGCCGCCAGCAGCTCATGCTCAGCGGCGTCCGCTTCTGTTGGGCTTGCTGACGCCTACGCAACAATTCACGCTGCCCTTTAAGCCCTCGCCCTTTGCCGGCTACAGCCTGGACTATGCCGATGATGCTTCACAGCCAGCTGAGCCACCAGCGCAGCAGCTGCTGCTGATGCTGGAGCCACAATTCCATGCACCCGGCTATCCCCAACAGCGCCAGCCAGGCAGCAAGCCTGTTAGGGAGGACTCCCAGGAAGCCAGCGATAACAGTGAGCAAGCGGCCAGAGAGTTTGTCTACATGTCGCCGGGACAGGTGTACAGGTTGATCCACACTTGAAATAGAAAATAAATAAAATTGTATTATTTTAAAATGTACTGAAAACTGAACTTGGAACTGAGCTATTACTGCATGGGCGTAGCCAGATAGGCGCAGGGAGGGGGCGGCAGCTGAAATCATGATGCAAATTCAAATATGTATGTAGAAATTCTAGAAAATTATAATAAATACTATACGAGAGAAAAATGTTAGAAATTTCAAACATTTAAAAGCTGTTTCGTGTCCTTTTAGACTCATGAGAGTCCATATTATTCATATGTATGTTGAAATTAGAATACGAATTGTGTAAAATTATAATTATGTTACTATCCAATATTCTGGTTACGCCCATGCATGTACATCGCGTGATTTAATGCACACGCCCACACCTGTATGAACTATTTAATTTATTTACAAGTACTAACCTATGACTAAAATTATGGTACCGACTTACTTTTAGCCAGAGACAAGTGCCTAAACGCTAATTTCGCACGCTGCAAATAAATTTCCAAATGCCACAAAACAAAAGCCGAAACGAAACTAAGCGCTCTGAGCTCTGAGCTCGTGGCAGGTGACCTTGGCAAGAGCGAAGCGTTGCGCAACGCTGCGGCGTCGCAGCTGGCGTCGTTAGCCGCACCGTTGGTAGCGGGAGAGCAGCATGAAGATCGACAAGAGGGCCCAAACAATTACATGAGCCAAAAGCTTTGACTTTGGCTTGTCTCAAGAGCAGAATGAATGAGCAGAGCAGACAAATGGGTTAAATAAATTATCAACAGTTAGTTTTGATACATTTTATTTTAGTTAAGTTTAGCAACAAACCTGCGAATATTTCTTAAAGTTCACAGGCTCAGCTGAGATTTATAGTTTGCTTGGCCAAAATCTATGAGCACCTTAACCCAATTTTCCCAGATATAGAGTTGTTTAGTAAATTGCAGCTATTTAATCAGTTAATGCACATCATTTATTTAAGATACACACACTCATACACTTCATTAGGGCTTTTACCATTAATCGCTTTATTTATGGGCTAAATTGATTTTGTGTGTGCGATAATTGGGGATTGCAAGTGAAATTATTTAAGACTGCGTTTCATAAATCAAAGTATTGTTGTTTACGAATTTATGCCAATTGTTTTGTTTTTTTTTTATGTATTTTTTATTTTCAGCAGACAGCGTCAAGAGTTGCTGACTTTTATTAATTGGATAACCAGACATGGGTACATGCTCTTATGGCATTAAGCATGGCATGCATAGTTTGTTAAACGACCTTTCTCAAAAACTTGAATTAAACGGTAGCAAAAGTTAACAACAAAGAGCGTAGTCTAAAGTTGTTACAACTTACGAAAAAACAATAAAAACATCATCAGCAAGAGCAACAAAATAAAACGTTTTAAAAATTATATGACTTCGATTCGGTTCCGTGAATGGAATTGACTTGAAGTAAATGCAAATATTTATGCTGCGGGGACAGCGCTTTTACATTTATTATGCATGATATTATTTGGAATTAATTGCAATTTACGCATAAAACCCAAAGTGATTTAGAAAGGTTGGGAACAAAAAATAGAAAAGCCCAATTAAAGAGAAGGCGTCGAAAAAACAAACTCAGGCGTATGTGCGTATGCAAAAGACATGCGATAGTATGACAAATGTATCATTTGAACTTGAGTTGGAATGACAACTGCAGTGGAGCGCGCACAGTGGCACAAAATGCGCGCAGCAAATGGTAAATGCTGCAAAACTTCACAGTGGCCAGGTGTAAGCAGCAGAGGCCCAGTGTGTGCTGCGCGCATATTTCGAACTCTCTCGTGCACAAGTGAGAGTGATAAAGCAGAAGAGAGTGCAAGTGTGTGAGCTACGGCGACAGTAGCGGTAAACCAAAGTCATGTAAATCAAAAACTCAAAACCAACAACAGCAATGGAGCTGGCTGTGTTAACTGCTCTAAGTTGGCGGCGCTTTTCGCATCGCTGGCGTTGACGTCGCTGCCGTCTTAAGCTAACAGCGCCAGCAGCGACGTCGACTGCAGCGATGACGAGCGCTTTGACTGACAGAGCTCGCATTTGTATAAAAGGGTTGATCGGAGCAGAGGTCGTCAACATTACCGTAATAACTACAGCGCGCTCAACGTCTACTTACAAAAAAGAGTGGGCAAGGCGATAGACAAACTGACTAGGGATAATTTGATAGTTAATCAATAAATTTACGCGTTCACTTTGTTTTCAGAAAAAACAAATTTTTTTTAATTTTGGCAAAATGCAATACGCTGTAAGTGTCTGTGTGTGTGTGTTAGTGCAATAAAATAACTGATCCTGCAAACGTGTTAAATTAATAATTTCTTCCAACAGTTTTTATTGCACTTACAAAGTATTTTTTTTTATGTTAATGCAAAGTGAAAGAAAATTGTCTTAACTTATAAGTTGTTTCAAAAGTATCCTTGATATTTAAAATTTGAATATACATTTGTATATGAATTGAAATTATTATTGCAATAAGTTTTGGTTTATTTTTTAAACGTAACTGACAAAGTGGAATTTATTTGTTGAAAAAATAGTTTGCTTGTATCCTTTAGAGTCGAATTTCGACTGTGTGTGTGTGTCTAATTGATGTTACTAAGTTGACTTTTGTTTTATTTTGAATACAGCTAACACGCACGTTGCTCGCCAGCGTGCTCCTGGCCAGCATTGCTCTCAGCTTGGCAGGCAAGCCCCAACAACAGCAGCAGCAGCAACAACAAGTGTCCTCCATTAAGCCCAAGCGGGATGCTGGGCTGAGCTTTGGCAGCGGCTACTATCATGGACCCTCACACAAGTATTTGCCACCTGCGGGCGGCTCATCCTCCAGCTTTGAGAGCAGCTATGCGGCCTTGCATGGCAATAGCTTGGGCGGCGGCAGTAGCTTCGATTACGCCGACCTAAGCACACACAGCAGTCCTCACTATCATCACTATAGTCATCAGCCACATGGCGCGGCATACTCCAGCCACGGACATGGCTATGCACCAGTGCGTCCGGTGTACCTCAGCAGCAGCGGTGGAGCTGGAGCTGGAGCTGGCTCTTACTATCATCAGCGCCCCAAGTCACCGAAGGTGGAGACTTACATTGTGCAGACGAGCAATGGACATGGGCATGGCGGACATGGCGGACACGGCGCTGGTTATGCTGAGCATGGGCACAGCTCGAGTCTAGGTGGCTCCTACAAGTATCTAGGCCATGGAGGCGGCAGCAGCAGCAGCAGCAACTACTACAATCTGTTGGCCCACAAGCCGCACAGCAGCAGCTCCAGCTATCTGCTGGCCAATCCCAGTGCCAGCCATAGCAACAGTCATCACTATCACGGTCATGGTCATGGTCATGCGCACTTTGCGCCCGTCTTGAGTCACGGCCTGGGGCACGAGGAGCATGCGGCAGGCTACAGCTATGAGGCACCAGCCAGCGTGCATTTCCACAAGCAGCAGCAGGCGCCGATTAGCAGCTACGGCGTGCCGCTGTTGCCAGCGGGCTATGAGCACAGCCAGCATGGACTGGAGAGCGAGCATGTGCATGAGCATGTGGAGCATGTGGAGTCTGAGCATGCGCACAAGACGGAGTCGCAGCCACCAGCCTATGCTCTGGGCCAGAAGGGACTCGGCCACTTTAGCTACACTGCCAGCAAGCCGCATGCGCTCAACACCGATGTGCATCAGTATAGCTCCATTTCCGGCTCCAGCTCCAGTCCCAATGCCATCGGCTCTGGCCATGAGCAGCAGCAGCAGCATGAGCTGTTCGCGGAACTATCGAAGGCGCCCTTCAAGCCCAGCGCCTTCCTAGGCGCCAAGCATGAGAGCAGCCTGGGCTACGACTATGCCACGCCCACCACACAGTATCTGCAGCCGCCCACGGCGTCGGGCTTCGACTACCAGGGCAACCAGGCAGCTCTGCTTTATGGCGCCGCCGAAGCAGCCACGCCCATCTTTGAGCCAGAGTCCACATATCTGCCACCAGTGTCCAGCTATGGTGCACCCACTGCGCCCACTCACAACTATCAGTAATTTATTATAAACGTTACAAACATGTATATTTAATATTTTATTAGAAATACTTAAAGTATTTTTTTTTTATTTTTTTTATAAAACTTGCCTTAGCTTTAATTTTGTAAGCAATAAAAGCAAATAAAATCACTTAAGTTGAAGTCTTTTAGTTTTTGCCACACAGCCACGCCCACGCCCATAACACCCACTTGCAATTGGCGGCACGTTCAGCAATTGGCGAATTTAAAATGCGGCGCTTGTCGTTTGAGTTTGTGATTTTGAAAGCTGCGATTCGCTTGCCGCATATCGAATTTGAATGTGGAGCAAGTTTCTAAGAAAAGCCATCGAATCTGCATAATAGTTGGAAATTTTGATTTTATAGAGCAAATCGAAAGATAGACGACGGCCTTGGCATAGACAATTGCGTAGAAATCTCAATAGAAGCAATTTTTTTTTAAATAAAATGCTACTACTATGAGAATTATTATGAATAAATATAAAAATAAATTTAATAATAAACATAGGGCTTGGGCTATGTTTTCAGATTAAACATATATTTTATGATTTATGTACATAGATCTTGTGTGTCTTTTATGACAAATTTCTAGAAAATAATTTTTTTTCTTTTTATATAAGTGAAAATTCGCATTGGTAGATAAATAAATGTTTGTGCTCTCAAAATTTGCTTTCTATTATTTTTATATATTTACAAGAGCTTCTAAAAATATTCTAACCGCAAAAAGTCTTCATATAAATTTTAATAGAGTTCATTAATCACTTTTGGGTGCTTCAAATTGGGGTGCTTGAGTAATTCTTTCATTTGCACACGTTTGTCTTTTGGCAAATTGTTTTTTAATTAGAGCACAGACAGACACTGAGACTGAGACTGAGACAGCGCGAATTCCAATTGGACATTGTCACGTTTAGCGCTTGTACAATGCGGCAGTGCGTCGGCGGATGCCGGCAAGATCATGTCTGGGTCTGACTAATTTACAGCTCCAAGGCTATAGCTTTTGGTTAATTACGCTGCTCTGGCCATGAAGTAATAGAATCCAACGCCAGAAATGTGCAAAAGAATTTATAAGCGAAAGTTAATGAGAGATTGATTTCAATGCATTGTATTTCTGTATAGCCGTTAGGAGCAACTGATAAGGAACAAAATATATGTATATATAGCTTTTTAGACACTGTGATATTGCCTAAAAAAAAATGTAAATGGGTGTATCAAAATGTTGGCTGTGTCCAACTTAAGTGCGCGCTTGTTATTAAAATAACATAAAATTGTTTTTAAAACAAGATAAGCGATAATCCAAATAATGAGCTACAAATAAAAAATATTCTACAAATTTTAATAATCCTTACTTCAATTTCCTGCTGTTTGTTTTCATAACTAAAGCTTCCTATTGCAACAATATTTAAATTAATAAATTTTTTAGTTTTTTCACTTTGCTGCAATGTGTTTTAAATTAATTTTTTTATTATTAAATTTGCACAACCTAAATATGTTTAGTTGATTTAACAAAAGCTCGTAAACTAATTTGCATGCATATTAATGAGCTAATGTGGTAAGTGGACGCTAACTTAATGTGGGTGTGTCCGTCCGTCCGTTCCGCAGTTACTTCTCATGTTGGTCATTGACCGTTGGTGCAGCCCATTGGAATCGTAGCTGCAACAACAGTAGTTGCAACAGTCCAACTTTCGCACTTTATCGCTCTGTCAGCCGCAAAGTTCACACATACAGACGCAGAGACAGAGACACACATGTGCGTGTGTGTATGTGTGTGTGTGTGTGTAAACAATATCACTGCGTAGTGTAGCGAAGCACAGCCAAGTGGCATGCAAAGTAATCAAAATTAAAGAGCTGTAAAAAATATGCAAAGCTTGCTGACAAGTTCGTTGCCTAAGTCATTCGTTGTGGACAGCTGCCAGCTGGCCGGCCAAAGCCAAAGCCAAAGACAGTGACAAAGACATAGCTCATGACAACCGGACACCCAAAACTCATGCTTCGCATACAATCAACATCATTATCAACATTCTCTCATCCTTTCACTTTCATTGCATGCATGACTCCCATGACTCGTGTCCATGTGTGTGTGTGTGTGTGTGTGTGTGCAGCAATGTGGGTCAGCGCATTAAAGGATCAAACATGTTCATCAACATTGCATAAGCGAAATGAGCATAATTCACAACTTTATGCCAACGCGAATCCTAAAGCTAAGCTAAGCAATATTTATGCAAAAATTAACTTTCATTTGCAGTTTGTAGGCCTTAAAAGGATTTCGTAATATAAACTAATTTATCATGCAGTCTTACATCATATTGTGGGCCTCAACTGAAAGCTTTAATCTCTTTCTCTTGTTGTTTTGTTGCTGCTTTTCTCCCTGCTCAGCTTAACATTGAACTGTGTCATAAATATCTCGTCTATATAACAATAACAACGATTTCATAGATCAGTGCTGACAATCAGTTAGATAATTTTGTATGCTGTTCGGGGTGTGACAACAAGTTGAACAATGAGCAGCTGAAAAGCTTTGTACGCATTGTTATTTCCCATAGAGTTGGTCTCTTTAATAGCAATATAATATATTGTCGCTTGGATCTGCATAAGGGTGTGACAGGTGTGATAACTTTTGTCACAAATTCTGCTAATTAGGCGCATTATTTATGCAAATTTAATTGAATGCAACATTGAATGCTGCAGTAAACACACCATTAATTAAATGTAATAATTATATATTATGTTATACCATAGCATGTCTGCTCTTAAGTGCGTATGTAACATGTGTGTGTGTGTGTGTGTGTGCAAAATATGTTTTCATATTTCGTTTACATTCACTTTCTGGGCACATACCCTGGGGAACTCAAATAGCGTCTAGTCTAGTCTATTACCAATTTCAATTAGCAACCCACAAGCAATTACATTATTTTTAGAAAATTGTATTTTATTATTAATTCTATTTTTAATTCATTGTGAGTGAAATACTATTTTACTAGCAATTTTAGAAACACACATAACAAAACTTGCAAAAGATTACAGACTCTCTAATTTTAATATTGTTGGAAATATTTGAAAATAACCTTCAGCATATTTTATATAATTTAAAGTAAACTAAAATAAAACCATTTTTTTCTAAAATTTTTATAATTTAGTAATTGAGCAAAACGTTCATTGTTGTTGAATCATTTAGATCAGCTTTAAAATAAAAATACATTTATTTATAATATCATTTATTTGCATTTTGTTTTTTTCGTATTATGCAGAGTGTCTTATAGTTTATACACTCTCCAACTGGCTTGCTGTCAGTTCAAGATTTGTGTTTATGTTGAATACTGTTAAAACGTTACCACGCCTCTTCAAACTCTAGGCAGGCGTTACACATACAATTCAAGTTCCCAAGCAAGTCAAGAGGTCAACTGAGCTTTCTTGTTAGGTCATATTTCATAATATTGCACAGCTTATGTAATTACGAGTACATATATATATATATACATTATTACATTATTTTGTGAACTGATACGAAAGGTGATGCCATAATAAAATTCGTTGTTTATAGTTTTAAGATAGGATCATCCAATAATTCAAGTATCGATTTCCAATTAATTTGATAATTTCAATAAAAAATTTGTTTAATAAGAATTAACTATCAATTTGTATATAAAAATTAGCATACAAGCTCTAAGACTAAGAACAAACAGGATTACAGACAATTTATCAATTTTGAAAAACTGCAATAAAATAAAATGTAATTTTGAAATTACTACGATTTGTTTATCAAAACAAATTTAATTCTTATTTAATTTTTATTAAATCAAAAAATAAGAGTTAAAGCTCATTGCACATTGGCCTCTACCTATTGTACGTGAATCAGTTCAAGCAGCCCATCAAACCATTGGTCTGGGTTTGGGGTATTCGCTGATCGAGCTTTTAACAAAACAAATAGTTCACAACTAGTTTACATAGCTATATTGCACGATAACAGTTTGAAATCAGTTCCAATAATTACAATTGTTAATTATTCCTTAAGCTTAAGCAATTGATAATTTAAACAATATAAAATTCTTTCGGGAAAGTACAGGTTAGAAAAAAAACATATACAGCGGATGCAGCTTACATATTTGAATAGTTAGCAAGGATTAAAGATTATACACTATAGTAAAATTCGTGCGCGTCCAAGTAGAGTGCGATGGCCACCCAGAGCAGCGTGTTCCAAACAGACTCCAGCAGCAGCTCAAAGTGCGTGTTCATGGCGCCGATGCGCCAATGCCAGGGCAGCATTTTGTGCATCACGGTGTGTCCCACGTACAGGATGATGGCGTTCATGCCGCATTCGGTAAACGGATAGCCGGACCACAATTGCCGCACATCCACCACGTAGTAGACCAGAGACAGCAGCGCGAGCGCCAGTGCAACAGTGAGAAACACAAACGAGATGGACCACAGATTCTTGTTAACAGGTATAATGCCTTTTTCCTGGGAGAAGCCGCTCAGCGCGCCGCCCAGCAGCCCCAAGAGCGCGGCGAACAGCAGCCAGCGCTTGAGCCTTGCCTGCCAGGTCGTGTGCACCAGGAGAGTGACACCAGCAAAAGCACCCAACAGCACCTGCACCACGCTCAGTAGGCAGCCTGCAAAGTAAAATGCACATTAAGTATGACGAAATCAAATGGAGTTAAGATTGACTTGCCAAACACGCCCTCCGGATCAAAGGCAGACGCATCGTAGACACGTCTGGCCGTCGGATGCTGATAGATATGCGCCTGGCCAAGCACCTGCATATCCACATAGCCCGCGGCGCCGCCAATGCACTGCGGATAAGCACCGTTCATATGCTTGCCTCCAGGGCCCAAATAGCCCAGCGGACAGCCTGGTACACGCAGGCCAAATGTCAGTCCCAAATAGGCGGCAATCAGAGCCAGCAGCACGGCCAGCTCACCACTGAACAGGCAGACATCGTATATGGCACGCTGCCAAGCGCGCTGAGGAATGAGATGCTCGCGCCGGCTGCAGAGCGTATGGAGCACGCCTACGATAAGATAGGCAATGCCAAAACGCTGCAGCACGCCCATGAGACGCAGCTGCTCCAGCTGTGGACCGTTCACAGAGTTGAGGCACAGTCCAATGGCAAAAAGTTTGCAGGCACGCCAGACGATGCGCAAACATATGTGCGTCTTGCTGCTGCCACGCGCCAGCTGCGCCTTGACCGAAAGCGGTATGCAGACGCCCATGATCCACAGAAAGCTGGGGAACACAATGTCGGCCAGGTGCAAGCCGTTCCAGACGGCGTGCTCGATCCAGCTATAGCCACCGCCGCCGCTGTTGACGAATATCATCAGCACAATGGCCAAACTGGGCAACAATAACAATAACAATCAGAATTAGAGCTTAGCAAGCAGCAGCGACTGTCTCTGCTCACCCACGAAACGCGTCCAGGCTGCGCAGACGCTTGCGTTGCGTCGCCTTGGCAGCTGCATCGCCTATGCTATCCGCCACGGCATTCGCTTCATCATAGCGATAGTATTTCCAAGCACTATGGCCAACCTTGAGCAGCACTAGCACCACCGCCAGCAACACGAATACAGAGAGGAATGCTGAAAGAGAAAGAGAGAGCAACAGTTAAAGACACTGAACTGAGCTGCAACTGCAACTTACCATAATTGATGGGTACACCGGGCTTATCCACGGCAAAGTTGCAGCTGCCATTGGCCAGCAATGTCAAATTATAGACGCCAAATTCTTGAAGATCGCTGCGGCGCAGCGCACACAGCGCAGAGCTAATAAAGAGAAACTTGCTTAGTAAATGGCGAAAATGTTATTATTTCTACATGTGTGTGTGTGTGTGTGTATGTGTGCATGAGAGCTTATGCTACAATAAATTTTGTGTGATCAATAAATTTTGTAATTGTATAAAGGCCAAAGCGAAAGTTGTACATATAAACAAAAGACTGGTACCAGCTATGCACACACACACATAGCAACATTTATAACTGTATGCCAGTAAGTGTATGTGAGTGTGTAAACAATTTGTAGTAATATTAACTCACTCACTACAAGTGGACAGACAAATACATACACATTCTCATACGCATAGCGACCCTGATCGTTTGCATAAATTTTAAAGCTCAAGCCCACAGCGGTTTGTAGCTTTAACGGTTCTACATCCAGTGACGTTGTGGCTGGCAGAACTTTCACTTTGCTATAAGGGCACTGCAAAGACAATTTCAGATTTTCAGTTAATCAATTTTAATATGCGTATGAGTTATTAACGCCCCTACCGTATAGCACTCGTCGGACAGCGTATAGAGATAAGTGCGACTTGCATAGTCGGACTTCAGATACAAATAGGCCTCGTCGACACGCAGAGCGCGCATATCCAGATCCCGCCATTGAGGATCTGTGTACTCGATCAGATATGACATTGCGACCTGTATTTACTAGGTCAATTTAAGAGGCAGCACCTTTGTATATCGTTTGCTCGTTCTCGCTCTCTGTCTCTCTCTCTCTCTCTCTCTGTCGCTCTTTCGCTGTTTATATGCTGCAATGCAATGCGCGCTGCGCAGTGAATTCGTACGTCGTCATTGACGATTGAATGCGGTGTATAGCTTGCGTTTGTTGCTTCTGCTAAATTGCCATATTTGTTTGTATACACCGAAATCGAAACTGAAACTATTTTGTATGTGCAATAAAACCAGAAGCGAAGCTCACAATCACAACAACTGCAAGTTGTATCAACAATATAAACAAAGATACAAGTCAAGCCAAGCCAATCGTTCAATCCATGGCGCACTTTAAATACTCTTTGAAATTATACAGCTGTGTATTGCCCAATTTTTGTAAAATGCATTATATACACTAGCAGCAACTATACGGAAACTTTAAAATATTATATTATTTGCTAAATAGCCAAAGCCAACATTTGTGGAGAGAGTATATTTGCAGAGCCGAGCAACAGTTACAGTCAGTTAACATTGGCATGTTAAGTGTTATCGATAATGTTATCGGTAGGCTGCGCTGTTGGACTATCAGCTGTTGGGCATTTGTTGTTCAACAACAGTTGTGTGTGTGTGTGTTTGTGCAATATTTGAGGCTTTGTAGTTACTGCTGCCTCTGCTGCTGGGCTGCCAGAAATGGCCGCCGGTGCCGCATATGCCAAGCCAGAGCCACGACGCCTATGCGCCATTACCTTCTTTGCCAAGCTGCATCCGGGCGATGTGTGCGGTAGCAACGGACTCCCCCTAACACCAAACTCAATTGCAATTTTGGGGCGTTCTCAGCGACTCAAAGAGCTGCACCATGAGCATTTGTGTCAATATTTGGATGTCATTCGCGGCAAGCACGGTAAGCATGGACATGCTCACACTTGTTCAACATAAGACAGACAGTTAGTTATTTAATTTTTGTTGATATTCTTTATGTGAAGAGCGCACTATTGTTGTTTCGGAATATGTGGGCTGCACGCTGGAGGAGTATATTAAGCGAAAGCAGCCAACGCTTAGCTACACACAAATACTAAGCATTTTTCAACAAGTGGCCAGTGGCATTGAAGCTCTACACGCGCACAAATTGGTTGCACAAAATCTGGAGCCACGTCATATACTACTGAATCACTGCACGGACAAACTACGTGTAAAGCTCTTTAACTATGGCATGTATCACATGACAAAAGGCGGCGCCTATGTGCCCTTTCCTATTGGCAACATACGCTATATGGCGCCAGAGCGTCTGCTGGGCGCCAATGGCAACATCAAGAGCGACATTTGGGCCTGGGCCATGCTAATGCTGGAGCTGCTGCTGCAAACGGAGCTTTGGCCAAAGCTGAAGCTAAGCAACATTGCCTGGAAGCTGCTGGCGCTTGCGCGCAGTGGAAACACTGTTGGCAGCGTGCTCGAGAAGATTGCGCGCGAGCATCAGCTTCTGGAGCGGTACCAGCAGCTGCCGTCGGACATATGTGAGCTGCTCGAGCGTTGTCTAAGCGTGTTGCCAGCACAACGACCACTGCCCAGCGAATTACTGGCGCATCGATGCTTTCTTGCCCTGACGCAGGTGCAGCAAGTGCAGCTGCCCGTGAAGAAGGAGTCAGTGCCGTTGCTGCTGCGCTGTCCGCTATCACAGATCTATCATTTGTGGCAACTGGCTGGCGGCGATGTGCAGTCGGAGCTTAAAAAGGAGGGACTTATACGCAGCGAAGCGCCCATCTTAGCACTACCACAAATAGTGCGTCTCATTGGCGCCAGCGTGTGTCCAGCGCGCAGTCAGTCCTATTTGATGGATGAGCGCGTGGTGCTGCTCAGGCTAAATCCTCTGCTGAAGCGGCTCAGCCGCTTGCCAGCCAATATCTACTTTCCGCTGCTGCACACGCCTCGCCAGCAACGTGCCCAGTACCAGCAACAGGCACAGCAGCAATTGCCGCTGCTCATACGCGAGCGGGACATCGAGTATCAGTTTCAGCGCGTGCGTTTGTTCACACGCCTGCTGCAGGGCTATCCACACTCAGCGGAGCTGATGCAGCGCGAGGCAGCCATTGATATACCGCCGCTCTTGCGGGGTCCTATCTGGGCAGCGCTGCTGGGCGTATTGCCCACTGGCAGCTATGGCAAAATTGATAAGTGTACTGCTACCTCGACCGATCGTCAAATTGAAGTGGACATACCGCGTTGTCATCAGTATGATGAGCTGCTGTCCTCGCCCGATGGCCATCGCAAGCTGAAGCGTCTGCTCAAAGCCTGGGTGACGGCACATCCGCAATATGTCTACTGGCAGGGTCTGGACTCGCTCACCGCGCCCTTTGTCTATCTCAACTTTAACAATGAAGGCAAGCTCTCAACCCTCTTGCCCCGCTTTGACTTGCATAACATTTGTTGATCTCTTCCAGAATTGGCATTTCTAAGTCTGTTTCGTTTCATACCCAAGTATCTGCAATGGTTCTTCCTCAAGGACAACTCGGCCATCATAAAGGAATATTTGTGCAAATTTTCGCAACTCAGCGCATTTCATGAGCCTTTGCTGGCTCAACACTTGTCCAACATCAACTTTATACCCGAGCTATTTGCCATTCCCTGGTTCCTGACCATGTTCTCGCATGTGTTTCCGCTGCACAAGATTTTGCATTTGTGGGACAAGCTCATGCTGGGCGACAGCTCGTATCCACTATTCATTGGCATTGCCATTTTGAAGCAGCTCAAGAGCACACTGCTCAGCTCCGGCTTCAACGAATGCATTCTACTCTTCTCCGATCTGCCCGACATTGTCATGGAGAGTTGCGTGACTGAATCCCAGAAAATGTACGAGTCCACACCGAAGAGCATCACGTATCGCACGCACGCTCGCCGCACACATGCGCTGCATCCAATGGTAATTCTAAACATACACGGCACGAGAGTCTTAATAATTCTCTTGTGATTTCAGGATATTGGACACGCTGAGATTGAGCTGAAGCACTTGCAGACGGAGCAGTGTCCACGCATTAGCGCCAGGGATGTGCATCTCATGCTGCTGCACGCACCCACTGAAATGGTGCTCATTGATCTGCGCAGTGTAGTGGAATATTCACACGTCCATGTGCCGCATAGCCTCAATATACCCTTTGCCACGGTGCAGCTGGGCGATCAGCGCTTGGAGTCGCTTCATGTGCCACACTTGGACGTGCTCCTGCGTGGACGCACTGTCGTCTGTGTGAGCAACATTCATCAGCATTCCGTCGAGGTGAGACTGAGACACGATGCAACACGACGCGCTGCCTCTCTCTCTCTCTCTTTCATTTCCTTTGAGAGTTACTTAATCTGTGTTTTTGTTTTCTAGTTCTCGCACTTTTTGATTGCCTGTGGCGTACAACGCACCTGCATCCTACACAAGGGCTTCAATGTCCTGCACTCAATTGAACCAAATATACTCATCTCGAATTGAGCTTCATACATATATACTTATATAGAAAGCAATTTATATACCACATATATATATTAAATGCGTATTGTGAACTTTGTAAATGTGAAACACACAATTTATATAAACAATTCAATTCATATTGCGCATCATGGGGACAGAACTTGTAGTCGTGCTAATCCGTTTCCATGCCCGAGCTATCGTCGTCATCATCATCGCTGCTGCATTCTTCATCGGAGCTGCTGCTCTCGCTGTCATCAATCCAATCGTGCGCCTTTTGATTGCCCGCTATAATCACTCGCCACTTGTCCAATTTATGCAGGTCCAGCGCATAGAAGTCGCTCAGCGTTTGCTGTCGCTCATCCTCCTCATAGAGACCGCCGAATACATAAAGCACGCCCTTGCATATGCAAAGTCCTGGGTTCATGCGAGGCGAGGGCACATCCGTGCGCCGCGGACTGGGAAACAGACTGGGTATTTTTGATACGTAGGGCTGACTGGAGCTGGGACCACCCACGGTGACGGTGAATATACCATCTGTAGTGGTTGTGACCGTTTTACTGGACGCACTTGCATCGTCGTCGTCCATTTCAACGTCGGCAATCTTATCATTATCCTTCTTGCTGCTCGTTTTAGTCTTCTCTGATACTTCCAGTAAGCGCCAGGCTTGTGCGCTTAGGTCAAAGGCCAGCAGCTCGTCACCGAACTGACCTTGCACATTCTCATCATCCTCGTTGACATCCATGACGCCGCCAAAGCAGTACGCCTTGCTATTAAGCGCCACGGCGCAGCCAACGCTATTGCGTGGCTTCGGACGATAGCCACCAGCCTTTACTGCGCTCCATTTGTACTTATTGCCATTGCCATGCTCTGCAAGGAACTTTTGTTTAGCTTTGACAGCACCACAAGCGGCAAGTCTTATACTTACTATCCAGCTCAAGCGCAAACATGTCTGTGTGTGTAATGCCGCGATCCAAGTCCTTCTTCATTGAGGTTCTCGCGTAGCCACCCCATACATAGATCTTGCCATCCGTGGTGGCAGCCATGCAACAGCCGGAACGCACCGCAGGCGCAATGCCGCTGGCGATCTCTATCTTAAGCCATTCGTAGGATTCCAGCGAGAAGACATGCACGTCATTGTAGTAATGATAGGATTGATTATTATCATGGAAGCCGCCAAATACGAAGAGACGCTTTTTGACGGCAGCCATGCGATGACCACTTCTAGCGCTTGGTCCATTCGGTGCTGCAACCTTGGACCATTGGCGTGTCTTCAGGCTCATAGTCCAAAGATCCCTGTAGTGATAGAACTGCAGCTGTGAGGGGCTGGCATGCTCGCCACCAAACATCTGCAAGTGTACACATGTTAGTTATTTAAATTAATTGTTGCGCATTTTTTGATTTACCCAAAGCTGCCCGCCATCTGTGGCAACGGCAACCATTTGATGACCACTTCGTGGCGTTGGTCCTGACGGCGAGCGCAGCTGCTTCCACTCATTGCGTGTGACATTATAAAAGAACAGATCATTGAAGACAGTAGTCTTGGAGCCATTGTAAAGCTCGCCACCAAACATGATCAATTCATCCTTCTCGGGATGCGCAACCAAAGAGAAATTGGAGCGCGGTGTGGGCGGTGGACAGACATCCTCCGTAATGGCAGCTATGCGCCCCTCTTGATCCTCCAGTTTCTTAACAATGTCCGCTATGTCGGCCTGCAATGCAAAACTTTTGTTTATTTACATTCATAGATAAGGAATATAGCTGAGTGTTTACTTCTCCAAGTTTCTCAAGCATTTTCTTTTGCTTGGCGGCCAATTTTTTGTCTGTTTTCATGGCCGTTTTCTCGGCTCCCTTGCCCTTCTTTTTGTTTTTGTCCTTTTTACCCATGATTGTGGAATTTCAATGAATGCACGGAGTTCGGTTAGTTGTATTTAAATTTTGCACAAAAGCACGTTTTGCTTTTAATTTTAGTTAACAGAATTGCTCCTCCGCTAACATGCTGTTATGCTGTTATGGCCTGCAATAACTATCGATAGAACAGACCTTACGTCAACGATAACACAACATATGTGTTAACAGTTAGTCTGTTGATCAACAGGCGTGCAAAAGTATTGAATTATTAAATTGAATTGTGTTAAGCAATTTGTTGTGACTGTAGCAACTCTTAGATATTTAGATACAACAACTTGACGTAAATATTGGCGTTCGTAGTAAACATACGTAAGTAAATACGTACGTAGCATACAAACAGTTATGTATTTGTTGTGTTATTATTGTCAGTACAAAATTACTGATGACGGGCGGATAAATGCTTATCGCTAGCCCTGTGTCTAATTATGCATAACAATGGTTCGCAAGTGCTGGCGCGTTGCCTGTCCACACCCCCAAAATACATAGTTATTGCAATTACAATTTATGTAGTATGTGCGGCGAGCCAACTGACAAAGTGACAATAACATATGCGTATGTGTTAGTGTGTGGTAGTGTTGTTCTTTTTCTTTGATTCTATCAATTATTTGACACTCTCAATGTTATTTTGCTTTCACTTTTGGTTTGTGATTTCAAATTGGCAATAAGATATCTATATGTACATACGTACAAACCTACTTGATAAGCAAGTTGTAAACGCTGCGAATAACAAGAAAAGCAAACACACAAAGAGCTGAAAATTTATCAACAACAACACAAATGTATAACGAGTGTAGACGATGCTTGGCCTGATAAAGTCGTAAGTGGGTGGCAGGAGAACAGAAGGGCGCATAGCACACGTCAACGTAAACTCTTTTTAGAAACAGTACGGTATTTATCAAGAGCGGTTTGCTTTCTAAGAAAAGTTCATAGATTAAGTGCCATAAAACACAAGTTGTTCGCCCTTAAGCTCGCTGAGTGCAATAACGGTTAATGGCAGCTTGTAAATGCAGCTTAAAGCTGAATTGCCCACGTGATCAAGTGTCAACATTTTAATAATATTTGTGTTGAGTGTTTAAATTTAATGAAAAACAGGTGGTTCAAATATTTTTACGTTTATTTTTTACTGTTTTTTTTTTTGTGTGTTTGTGTGTGGGTGTGTGCGCTTGTGGAATTTAGATGCAAACTTGTTGTGGCTGCGTGATGATGTGATGCCTTACTTATGTATGCATATTTCCACACACTCTCTTTCGGTGTGTGTGTGTGTGTGTGCGTGTGTACTCATGGGTTTGTAATTGTGCAAGGTAAGCAGCGTCATCGCCGTTGTTTTTGCTCATACAAACAATATACAATATGCTGATAAAAATGACAACATGTTGGCTTTTTCAAAGCACGCCCCAACCGCCCGCTCTGCTGTATATGTGTGTGTGTGTGTGTGTATAAGAGAAGAGCAGCTTGGCCAGAGCGTCAAGAAGACGCGTATGAAAATATATTTATTGTTTGCGTTCAATGATTCATTTATAGCAAAGTGATGTAAACTAATATGTAATTAAATACAATCAGAGTTTATTATGATTGCTTTTACTCTTTTTTGTATGCATGTGACAGTGTGTGTGTGTGTGTTTATCTGCATTTGTTGTTGTTTTTTATTATTATTTTACGCTGCCCCTATATTGATGACTGTTTAGCTGCTGCTATTTTAGTTTGGATGAGTCGTAAAGCGTCGCCAACAAGTTTCTAATTGGAACGCAATTCCAAGATGTGATGCCTTGGCATATGACGCAAGAACTTGTGTGTGCCATTTTTCTTTTTATTGCATACTTTTCTGTGTGTTAATGGGACACACACACAGACAGACATATGATTGTGTGTGTGTGTGAATCGTTATTAATATGGCGGTCTTTGTGCGTGTGCCTCATTTATAAACTGAGCAATGAAAGTAAAATGAAGTGTAATAACACAGCAAAGAAGAAAACAAAAAATTATGAGAAATAACATTGAGCGCAATTTGAATGCAAATTTTCTTTATTTTTCTTTTTTTTTTTTGTTTCTTTACATATTTCTTTTTATTATGTTTGCGATTATGATGAGCTGCGTGCGTACATTTGAGTTGATTAAATTTTTTCTTTACTCAGTCTGTGCGTGTGTGTGTGTGTGTGTGTGTGTATGCGAGTGTGAAAACATTACATACAACAAGTATTGATTACAGGCCATGGCTACCAGGATTGCCGCTTGTTGCCCAAGAGCGAAAAACAACAAAAAAATTGAGCCCAAGCAAATCAGAGCTCAAAGCCTGATGGCAACCCTAAAACGATGCGACGCAGCGCTGCTTTGCATAACACAAGCTTTTACACAGCTTAGTGTGTATATGTGTGTGTGTGTGTAGGCCAAATACATACACGTTAAACTGCGTGGTATATACACACGCTCAGAGCTGTCAGGCTAACGAGCACGACGAGCATTCAGTGTAGAATTTCCTTTTGGCCAAAGAACGTGCAACGATTCCTCATATCCAATACTACTCCAAATGTTTCGCAAACGTAAACGCTGCAATAAATAAATGATGTATGTGCGCAATAGCGGTAAATTAATTTAAGTTAAATAATATGCAATGAAAGTTTAAAAGCAAAAGCAAAAGCAAAAGCAAAAGCAAAAGCAATATGCAATAGACAGCCAAAGTGCAACAAAGTTAACACACACACACACATATGTGGGCGCAAATGTAGGTGAAGAGTGTAGCATGTGGCAGGGGCAAGGAGAGGCTTGTTTGCTTTTTGCTTGCTACCTCAACAGATTTGTATGTGTGTATGCGTAGTTCTCTCCGTGTGTGTGTGTGTGTGTGTGTGTGTGAAAGTTGTGTCATGTGACCGCGCGCGCAAAAAGGAAAAAGAAGAAGCAGCAGTAGCAAAAAAGGAACAAAAAAAGCAATGGGCAAAAACGGTTTCACCACGATTCACATTGTGGTTGGCGTCGTTGTCCTGGACAGCGGCGCACATGATGGGGCGCCTTATTAACGTAAGCATGCGCAATAAGCAATTACTACAGAGGCCGAGCAAAAATATGCGATGCCATGCCAAATGCCACATTGCCACATGCCACTGCCACATGCTTTGACATTTGCCGTTAGTTATGGCCTTTTTCTTTTCCCAACAACACAAACTTTTGCGCTTTGAGCTATGCAACAGTAATGTGTTTGATTTTGATTTTGACTTTATCTCTTTGTGTGCGTGTGTCAAGCTGAGCGAGAGCGAGAGCAAGTGTGTGTGAGTGAGAGAGAGAGCAAGCAAGCAAGCGCGTGTGTGTGTGTTGGGGTTGACACTAATACGTCCTCGTCCTAGTGAGCAAACAGTGTATGTATGTGTGTGTGTGTGTGTTTTTGTATTTCGTTTCGCTTCGTTTCGTTACGTTACGTTACGCTATGGCTACGTTCGTGGCGCTACGAAGCTCTCGCGTGCTTCACACACACACACACACACACATGCATATTGTAGACGAAGGAGCCAATGTCGTTGAAAACGACGCCACTCCGCCGTAAGTGGCAACCAGCTACGGGCATCCAACAGCAGCAGGCAGCAGCAGCAGCTTCAGTAGCCAACTAACCTAGCTAACAACCAGCAGCATAAAATAGCAGCAGCAGCAGCAGCAGCCGCAGTAGCAGCAGCAGCAGCAGCAACAGCAGCAGCATCATTAATATATTTTTTCGTCTTCGTATATCCGTGTGTATTTTTTGTTTGTTCGTGTGTATGCGGACTCTGAATTTCGACTCCGTTAGACGTTGCTTACCTCTTGCTGTAGTCTCTCGTATGTGCTACGCTCTGTGTCTCTGTGTGTGTGTGTGTGTGTTTTTTTTTCTAGTGAAAAATCAATTGATACACATATTTTTTGTTATTTGTGCTAAAATTTAATAAGCAGCTGCATTAACAATTGCAAAATTTGAAAACTTCTTTACTAAAATAACAAAACAACATATAAACAAATAAAAAGCTACAGTTTAGCAAATTGTGTTAATTTTTTTTGGTTCAATTTTTTTTATTGTTGTGCGCAAATAAAATATATAAAGCAATAAACTACATAATAATATAAAAAGAATGTAATAAACGCATGTGAGTAGCAACAAGCAAAGCAAAAGGTAAAGCTCAAGTACAAGAAGCTGTAAAGATTCGCTCGCGCTCACGCTCGCGCTCTCGCTCTTGATGTGTGTAAGAGTAAAAAATCTGTAAATCGAGGTTATCTATACATGCACACACACACACACACGCACACAGTAACAGTTGGGGGCGATGCTAGGCTGTGAGCAAGCCAGAGCGAGAGCGAGCGAGAGAGCGCGAGCGACGCGCGCTTTGAGCGTATTCAGCTTCCCTATTTTTAAGCGCCTGTTTACAAAACCAACAAGCAGCAGCAGCGACAGCAGCAGCAGCAGCAGCAGCAGCAGCAGCAATGGCATTTTAATCATCATTAGAACGTGCACACGCACAAGAATTTCAAAATGAGAAAACGCTAAGCTAAGCAAGGCAAATAGCAAAAGTCTAAGTGGCGTTAACGTAATTAATTAATTAATTAATTCTGCTGTTGTTATGCAACTACAGCTGCTGCATTGGCATTAATCAGCGACCTTTGCCACACTTTCGATTACTTCTGTGTGTGTGTGTGTGTGTGCACACGAAGTTTTACTGTACAAACAAATTCAACTCATGTCCATTGGCATTTGGGCAAAGCGTTTAGTCGGGGGAGCTCTGCAGGCTACACACGTTTATACGTTGTCGTCGGTCAGGCGCCGTCTCCTGTATATGTATGTATGTGTGTGTGTGTATCTGTTTGTGTGTGTGTTTGTTTGCGCAAATTAAATTTAAAGTATGCCAATGATTTGCGTTTCACTTTTTACTGTTGCGCACTGTCCTGACGACCCAGCGGCCCAACTATGCACCCCACATAAATAAATATACATACACACATATGTGTGTGTGTGTGTGTGTGTGTGTGTGTGTGTGTGTTGGTGTGTTCGTTTGTGTTTGACAAAGCGTAAACAATTGCAAATAAGAATAAGGCAACATGGCGACGTGCGATGAGTATGCGAAAAATCGATTTGTGTGCCATCCCAACAAATAATAGCCCCAACAACAATTGCAAATGTACATAGAGCCGCCCTCTCTCTCTCTCTCTCTCTCTGTGTGTGTGTGTGTGTGTGATGCAACATAATGTGCTGCAAACACCAGTTTTTAATTAACAGCAAACAAGGAGCAATAATAAAAGTAACAACAGTAGCTAAAGACTCTTGTCACTCTGGTCCACCCACCAGCGAACCAACCCAAACGACCACCCACCCAGGCAGTCCTTCGCTCTTGCCGAAGCTCTGCTCTCGCATTAAAAGCAGCAAAATCGTTGTCCTCGTTTTATATGTATTCCTCGCACCTTCTGCAACAATCTTTTGCAATTGAGCCCCCCCGCCCCCCTTCGCTCCACGCTCCACGCTGCTGAAGCAATCAACATTGAGTATCGAATGTTTAATAAATCAAATCAATTAAAACTGTTAGACACAATGCAAGGCTGAGAACAAAGCCAAGCCCAGTCAGTTGTCAATGCATTGACACTTTCAGTTTAATTACAATTTGCACTCGATATTGCCATATGGCAGCGGTCTTTTGTTCTTTCTAGGCCATGTTAGTAATCATTTCAATTTCTTTTACACTTGCAGCTCTCAATCGGACACTTTCTTATCTAAATTTCCCTTAAACTCTTTGACAACAACAACAAACACTTTGAATATTTATACATGTGGATTTTCAATGTAAAGGACATTTAAGCGCACACATATATATATACATATATATATATATATATATAGTTAGATAAATTTGTGAGAATATTCGCAGTAGCAGCAGCAGCAGGCTGGGAGAACGACTCATGTTAGAAAAATGAAAAAGTTCACATTCAAAGGAGTTCTAGATGGATTTCGACAAACTGTACAGCCGCAAGCCGCACGACAGGAACAGGAAATCCAGGAGCAACTCAAGGCCGACCACTTCACATTGAAAAAGGTAAGCGAGAAAGAGCGAGCGAGCTAGAGTGAGTGTGAGAATGAGAGTGAGAGTAGCAAGTGTTTTGACGTCTGTTGTAGCCAGCGAATGTTTTATTTGGTAGCTATATACTGATGAATCTATCATAAGACACACGCGGCTATAACAGTCACGTTCAGCAGTCAACGTACCAAGAATCTAATTAATTATTCAATCATTTCTGTTAACGCTTGTTCATTGCTTCAGTGCTTAACTTGATTATGTGCGTTTCTCTCTCTCTCTCTCTCTCTCTGTCCTTTGCAGACCTTTCGCCATGGCTTTCCATACTCACCCACATCCTTTGCCTTCGATCCAGTACAAAAACTATTAGCAATCGGCGATAAATCGGGTTACATACGCATGTAAGTAGGACAGGACATCAGCCCATATGCCTTTTGCTTTATTTGCAATATACATATTTGTGTCGCTTTTCAGTTTGGGACGTCCTGGCGTCGATGCACATGCCAAACATGAGGGCGAGTCCGAGTGCGCTGTGCTCTTTGCCCAGTTTTTGGTGAACGAAGGCGCTCTGGTCACCGTCACCGCCGATGATACAATACATTTGTGGAATATTCGCCAAAAGAATCCGCGCATTGTGCAGAGTCTCAAATTTCAACGCGAGCAGTAATTCAATTTCGTCTATGACGATGCCAACTGATTTATTTTAATTATTTGAATTCTTTGCTTTCAGTGTCACTTGCATACATTTACCCGTGGGCAGCAAATGGCTGTACGTGGGCACCGAGAAGGGAAACATACACGTCGTTCACATAGATACATTTGCACTTAGTGGATATATTATTAACTGGAATAAAGCAATTGAAGTGTAAGTGTCGCAATTGAAAAGGAGCACAATCAAAATCAATGTTCAATTCTTAGCATTGCAATTACATTAATTAAAGTTGTGTTTAAATATTTAAAATCAGTTGTTACTTCGCTTGAAACAAAAGCTATTCGAGCCATTCAAAATTCATTTTTATTATATTTTTTGTAATGTTGCGTAATTTCAAATCAGCGCATAATGTTGAATTTTTTACATCTAAAAATGCTTGTAATAGTCACAACGTAATCAAAATTTCATATAATCATTAGCTTTAGATTTATAAGCACCTATTGTTTATGCTATTTAAGAATATTCAAAATTTAGTTAACTTATGCTAAATTCTTTGCTCTTTTCAGGGTTAGAACTAGTCATCCAGGTGCTGTGATTGCGTTATGTGATAATCCATTGGATGCAAACAAGGTACAGTCCCGTCCCCTCCCATCCCATCCCATCCCATCCCATCCCATGAGCATTAAAAATGTTGACACTTAATTATTGCATTGCAGTTGCTTATTGCATTTGAATGTGGACTGCTGGTGCTGTGGGATCTGAAGGCGAAAGCCGCCGAGTTTCGATGGCAGGCAGCCGAGGCTGTCAAGTCCTTGGCCTGGCACTATGAAGGCAAATACTTTGTATCATCTCACACAGATGGCTCGATTTGTTCATGGCCCACAAAACTGCAGCCGAAGCCTCAATCGCAAGTGTGTCCGCATGGTAAGCAGCAGCTCAACTCATTTATAATTGTCCTTATATATATATATATATGTATATATATATAACTTTAACTTGCAGCTAAGATCAACAAGGATGGCAACGCGGAAAAATGTAAACCGATTTATAAAGTTGACTTGAAATCCAGCGCAACTGGGTAAATAATTAAATTGAATTGAATTGCGAGTTACAAGTTGCGAATTTTTATTGATTTTTGCTTGCAGCGAAACTTTTACTATTTTCTCTGGCGGTATGCCATCAGAGAAGGGCTCAAAATCGAATTGTATTACCGTTATGGTGGGGAAGACCACAACTGTTTTGGAAATGGAGCACGCTGTTTGCGATTTTATAACACTTTGCGAAAATCCCTGGCCTTGCGGTTAGTCGACATACACACATACACGTCTATATAGAGAATTGATTGATTGATGTGTCTTATATATATATATATATAGAAACCCAGGAACCATATGCGATAGCTGTGCTGCTTCAATATGACTTAGTATTAATAGACTTATTAACGCCCGGTTTTCCATGCTTTGAATCGCCTTATCCAATGGACTTACACGAATCACCTGTTACATGTTGCACATATTTAACCGATTGCCCATCGGATTTGGTTCCTGCTTTTTATTCTGTGAGTAACAGCAAAGAAATAATTTAATGTAATAGTTCAACTCATTTATATTAAAAAAGTTTAAAAATAGTCGAACGAATTTGAGAATACAAAATAAATTAATCTGCTTTGGATTATTTTTTTTTTAATATTTATAAGTATACATAAATAAAATATTTTTATATGTTTTGTTTTATAAAAATGAACGAGAAATTAACAAACAATAAGCAAAAAGAAATCGAACCTTGTAGACAAGCTTCTAGTATTTGTTTGCTATAGTTAATTTTAAATTATTTTGATTTCTTAGTAATCCACATAAGTTACATATCGATTATTATCGATTAACATAGTCAAGCAGTGAATTGCGCTGCTTTGTATGCTACATTTTCTGCCTTTTGAATTAGCTTAAAGCCTTTCAATGCGTTTAAGCTTACTCCAACCATTTACCTATTGAACTAACTTAGTTTTAATTCATTTTGCAGGTTGGTCGCACAACGACAAGTAAAAAAACTGGATTCTCAGAGCGTGAATGGCCAATATCGGGCGGTGAATGGTCCCCGGCGTCGTGCAGTTACTCAGAGATTGTCATCACTGGTCATCAGGATGGTAGCCTAAAGTTTTGGGACTCAGGAGCTGGCACACTACAGGTTCAAATTAACTTTTAATTGCTTATTTCAGAGAGTTAGTTTATAGGCTTAAAATTGCTAATTGCTAATTGAAATTGCTTGTCATTAGATTTTGTACAAACTGAAGACGGCTAAGATGTTTGAGAAGCCGCGTCATGTGAGCCATACGGATAACGATAATCCATTGGCGGTGCATTTGATATTTTTGTGCTCGGAGTCGCGTCGCTTGTGCGTCGCCGGCGCCATGGGCCAGGTAATGTTGTTCAAATTTCGCAAGGTCGAGTCCACATCAGAGGTGCTGGTGCTGGAGATACCAATACTCTATGAGAACTTTGATGACATTTATGGCACCAGTCCGGAGTGTGATTTCCTCACCGGCCATCAGGTGCAGAAAACTGAATCTAGCGATTCGGATAAAGTGAGTGTGAGACAGAAAGAGCCAAAAAGCGAAACTGCCGTGTATATATTTAATTCAAATTGCTTGCTCTCAAAACAGACGGAGTGCACATTGAAGGTGCGTTTTGGTGCCCAGCGCAAGCCGCCGGGCTTTCAATCTCAGTTGATTTGCCTGACCACGGGCCCAAATCGCCGAACCGTGCAGGTGACTTCACTTTGCATCAACTCTAGTTACGGCCTGTAAGTAAACGTAGTGCCCAAACCCAAACCCAAACACCAGCATACACACCATACCCAAAACACTTGCACTCACACACTCACACTCACACATACACACACATACACACACATACACACACACGGACTATAAGGATTCAAATTAGTGCAGTACTTACTTAGCTTGTGTTCGTATCAAATTGTGCATGACGTTCGCTGAAAGCGCCTGAGACTGCTAATAGACTAAACTAGTGAAGAAACAAAAAAAAAAACACAAATCTTAATGTAATTTTAGGTAACGTAACGTAACGTAACGTAATCCTCTGCCCCAGCCTACATAACATACATACTAAATCCAAGGACCGTATTCTTTGCTTAGAGAAACGTGCGCACCCCGCTTATATTTAAATGTGTGTGTATTTTTATTTTGTAGTCGATGCAACAGTTGACAGCTACTCGCTGCTTGCTACTCGCTACTCGCTAGTCGCGTTACTGTTTCCATTAGTTAGTCTCGAGATTAGTTAGTAATCACTCTTCAGCTCTCAATGGACTTAACGACAAATAATGTGTGTGTGTGTGTGTGTGTGTGTGTGTGTCTGTCTGTCTGTGTGTATGTGTGTGTCATACATACAGTTTTAAATTTATTGTTTCTTTTGTTCTCTCGCTCTCGGGTTTGCCTTTTTTATTTGTATGCCGTTATTTTTGTTGACATGATGCGGTGTGTTTTTCTTTTCTGTTTTTAGAATGGCTTATGGTACCGAATATGGACTTGTCATAATTGATATAATCCAAAAAATTTGCCTATTGAGTGTTGCATGTCCCGATCTTTATGGCGCACACGATCCCTACTCGCGAACACCAAAAAGTCCCAAACGCATTGAGAACAAAGAGGAGCAGAGCCGTTCGCCCAGTTCAGATCAGGTAAGTGTTTGATGCTTGACCAAAGCTTTAACCGATTCAAAAGATTGAGATCGCTGATCGCGCCGATCGCTAATCTAATCGATTGATTGGTCGATTGATTGATCAATGATTGATGATGCTGCTGTTCTAGCAGTGAAACACACACACACACAACCACAAAAGAAAATATAAGAAGAATATCCACACACATACACAGACACACACACACATACACATACACTTACACCTAAAGTTGTTTAGACAATGCTAGCGCCATTAAGTATGGTATAATTTTTCAATACACACACAAACACAATAATATTTACTACTACTATATACGATTTTTTTCCAATACGTACATAATTTTTTGAGCCTACAAATGATTCAACGCCGTCTTTCATCAAACGTGCATACACATAAACTATTTTTATAAAACTATCTATATATATATATAAACAAGTATATTTAAAGTTATGTACTTATAATAATAATAACAATAATATTAATATCAATATCAATATATTATATGCTATGTATGCATTGATTTGTTTTGTTTTGCTGATGGAAATAATTCGAACTAATTAATAATTAGCAATCAAATAGTAATCCTTTTTCTTAAAATCTAAAACTAAATGTGTTTATTATTTTATATACACACACACAAACACACACACACATATATGCCCAGCTACATTTAAAATTATTGATTTGATTTATACACGCAACACAGGCCTCTCTCTCTCTCTCTCTCTCTCTCTTTCTATATAACTCTGCTTCTGTTTCTCGACGCTCTAGTGCGTAGCTACCTCAATATATACTTATATTTTATCTTTCATTAATTGAACATATTGAGAGCAGAAACCTTCTTACAATTTTATACGTTTCTTAATTTTGTTATTTAACGCTTAAGTAAAAATTATTTATTTGTAGCCTAATTAGAGTTTAGTAGCATGTTAGCATTATCTTGTCGACCTAACCATTTTTTTGTTTTCTTTTCGAGCGATAATCGATGCGAAGTTCTTTTTGCAAGACAAAAACTGCTGGCGGACTTTCCTAACTTCTTCTAATTTCCACTTCGAAATACTAGTTTAGACTTAACTTGCTCTTCCCGAGTCGTGCTCTCGCTCTTGCTGTCTGTTTAACCAAATAGATTTTGTCTAAAAATAAAACTAAACTCTGATCATTTTGAAAAGAAGTAAAATCCCAAGCTGATTAGATTAGGGCAGCGTTACTTCTCTCTCTCTCTGTCTCTTTCTCGCTGTCGCTGTCTATTTAACTATTTCTCTATCATCCCTCTGTCTGTCTCTCTCTCTCACACTCTCTTTCTCTTGCTCTTTGTGTATACTAAATTTGAATTAAAATTTTAATGCATTTTAAACTAACGCACAAGTGTAAGCATGGTAAATCTTAATATTGATTGATTGTTTGATTGAGTTAACTGTAAGAGCTACAACAACAACAACAACAAAAACTACAAAACAAACATAAACATCCAAATATCATCATTATTAATTATGCCGTAGTTTATGGGACGTACGTATCTGTGTATGTTTCATTGAATATAAAAAGTAAAACATATTCATTATCACCTCGCGACCAATTCATAATTTGCAGTCATCATCGATTTGCCATTTGATTGATTGATTGACTTGAACGTTGTATGTGTGTATCTCTCTCTCTCTCTCTCTCTCTATCTCTCTCAATACCTGCTCACACACACTCTCTCTCTCTCTCTCTCTCTCTGTCTCTCACTCTCTATTTAACTAACTAACTAACCAAGCAACAATAACAATAACAATGAAAACATAACTAATAAACTCCGAAAACTTAAACCTGTAGAAATTTGAACGTTTTAACGATTGATTGATTGATGTGTATATGTGTGTACGTATGTATGTATATGTATATTTTTTCATTCTTTTATAATTGATCGTACGGCCTGATGTTTATCATACATACTCAACATTTGCATTTGCTGCTAATTCTCCCATTGACAAGAAGCAACAAACAAACAAAACAAAACAAAAATTACAACAAATGTAAGAAACACACCTAACTACACACACACAACTACAACTGTTATACACATAACAGCAACACTAATTGATTGAACATCTATTCATTTAACTATTAACTATTCGAAAGCGTTTTCGATTTCGCTTATTTATTGTATGTACAATATATGATTAACAAACTGAAATCTAAATCTAATTCTAAATCTTATTGCATTCTTAAATTGTATTTGCCTGTGTGTGTGTGTTTGTATGTCACATAGCTGTGTCATAGCTGTTATACGTTATATCGTATAGCAGATTTAGCATAAATAAGAACGTTGCCTAAACTTCCCCTCAGTTAATTTAAATTTTGGACCCCCCGAACTCACCCCGCCCGAACTCTACACACCAAACCCCAAAACAATTTATCTTATGTGTACAGTTCAATTTTAAAACCTAACCTACAAATAATACTCTAAAACGCAAAAGGTTTCAAATTCAAATAATGTATACTAATTTTTTTTTTTAAACAAGTCAAGGACTTGCGATCTAGCAGCTAAGCAAAGTTTATGTATATTCGATGTATGTGTGCACGCAAGCGAATTCGAACTCGAATTCGAACTCACAAGAGAGAGAGCGCAGTCGCTCGCTCTTCGCTTTGCTTCGCTTACGTGCACACATACATGCAAACATTTTATATATTTACGTACGTATTTGGTTTGAGGCTTTGCTTGGATCTGTACGCCCCCATTTTTTGATGTTTGCGCGTAATTGAATTTACCTGCATACATTTGTTAGCACTACGTACGTATTTGTATATAACTGTGACAAAAACAAACCCCTCCCATCCCACCTACCATCTAGCTAAACGACACAACAAGCCCGGACAGTCCATCGATCGAGTATATACCCGAGGCGAACGAGCCGCCGATCAGTGCAAGTGCAATGACCACAAATGCTGCTGCAAATGAATCGAGACCCACATCGCCAAGCCCAGCAGCGGAGACTGCAACTGCAACGGCAACTGGGCAGATCATTAATAGCTCCAAGGAGGCGCTTGTCAGTGGCGCAAATGCTGCTACGGCGGCGGCAATGGCGGCGGCCAAGAGTCCGCAGCGCGAGGAGGGCGCAAATCCTTCAGATCGCCGCAAATCCATGTCATGGAAAACGTTCAATTTGAAGCGTCAATTATCAAAAGTCAATATGAAAATCGGCGGCAGCCTCAATGTCAATCAGGAACTCGAGTCCATACGCAACAATTCGGCAATTTTCTATGCGCCCAAAGAGACATCGCCCGAGGGAGCCGCCGCAGCCGGCGATGATGCAGCCGCTGAAGCGCTCGAGTGCCGGGAGGAGGATGTGGGCTTGGCAACGGCAACGGCTCAGCTCAATTGTGATACAAGTGCCGGCGAGTTTGCCACGGTCGGTGCCACAGTTGTGGGCAAGCGTGTGGAGTTTGAGCAGCAGCCGCCGCCGCCGCCGCCGCCAGACCAAGGCGAGCGACCAAGCAATTTGCCCTTGAGCGAGCAACAGCAGCAGCAACAGCAAATGCCGCTCAAGCCGGCACGGCAGAAATTCAAAGAGAAGTCGCGCGATCAGCGCCTGCTCTCAGTGCCAAACATCAAGTATCAGCCGCGGGAGCAACGCGGCATGGGTATTGCCATTGGAGGCGGTGGGCGGGCCAATAAAAACGATGTGTCGCCGCTGATGAGCGGGAGCCTAACCAAAAAGATACGTAAGTATGAAAACAAAAAAAACCAAAAAAAAAACAAAAGCAAAACCAAGCAATGAAAAAACAAAAACATAAATTCCTCTATGTACATAAAATAAAATGAAAAAACCTCGCGCGTCAAAAAAAAACACCCACTCCCCACCCTCCCCACGCTAGCAAAAATAATAAAAATGAGAGCGCGAGAGTAAAAAAAAAGTAACTGCGAGCAACGTGCGCTATAGTGAGAGTGATCGCGAGAGAGTCCGCGGACTTCAAAATTGCTTCAAAATCAAAAAACCAACGCATACCAATACATACACACATACATGCATACACACGCGCACTCTCAGCCATAAACACATACAAACATAAAATACTCACAGCTGATTTACCATGTTGTCAACTTTTGGGCGTTCATTAGAGTTCTGTGTGTGTGTGAGTGAGTGTGTGCTCGCTCTCTCTCTCTCTCTCTCTCCCACTCTCTCCCTCTCTCTTTCTGTATTAAATAGTTTGAATTGTCCTCTAGGGCGCCCCCCACCCACTCTCTATGTGTCTGCCACTCCTCCCCACCCACAAAATGGAAACTGCTTTTGTATGTCGTAGTTAATTTTGTTGTAGCCTAGCATAGACCAAAGCGCCCCCCAACCACCCACCTCGCAATTCCAACAATTGTTGAGAATTGTTGTTATCTATATATATGTGTGTGTGTATATGTTGCAGCTACAGTAAGCACTCGCTAAGGTATAAACAGTTCTAGGTAGCGACTTTCGTCGGCGAGCGTCAACTGTACTTTGTATATAACTATACTACTATATGTAAATTATGTTTTTCTTTTGTTTATTGTTTTGTGTTTTTATGAGCATTTTGTCTAGCGTAGCATTTGTATTGGTTTTGTTTGGCTTTAAGCTACCAATGAAACTGTTAATAAGAACGAGTAACAATAAAACGCTTTGCACTCAGTTATAAATCTTTACTATATACAGCAAAAACAAAAAAAAAAAAAAACAGCAACAATAAATCAATAATAAAATAAAATAAAAACTCAACAGCAAAAACAACAACAACAACAACAACAACAATAATAAATCAACAACAAGCAATGCAAATTTTTGAAATGAAATGAAAATCATGAAAATTTCTTATCTATCCCTTCTTTCTCCAAACTGTTAACACCAACTAGGCAACGGATGCAGAAGAGCTGCAATACAACTGCCTTTATGTGATTGTATGGAAGTTCTTTGGTAATTCATTCTATCAACAACAACAACAACAACAACAACAACAACATATACACCAACAACATATACACCAACAACAATAACAATCAGCACACAATGACAATCACACACACGCACACACACACACAATACGCATAGATGCAACTAACAAATATAAGTAGTAGTCTGACCTTGTATACGACCCTATGACCCGCCCCGCCCCACCCCCTCAAACACCTTATCCAAACCTTGCTCCAGACGAAATGAAATGCCCTTGCAACGGCAACTCACAGATATTTCGTAGCCAGAACTAGTGTGCAGTATGTCTCTCTCTCTCTCTCTCTCTCACTGAAAAACACTCTCACTCTCTCTCTCTCTCTCTCTCTGTGTAACTCTGTCTCTGTCTGTCTACTCGCATCTACATCTATGTATAAGTATTAAGTGTACACTTGTATTTTTAGTATGCATAACTGTTGTTGTCTACAAAATACCAAATTTAAATTTAAAATTAACAAACACAACAAAATCAAAACCCACACAAACACTCTCTCTCTCTCTCTGTGTATGCACTGTGCAAAGTATTATGTGAATAAGTACACACACACACACACACACAAATACATACATCTACATACTCTCACCTATGATAAACTTTTGTCTAACAATAAAACTTGCATTTGATTGTTGTAACATTTTGTACACATCTGTGTGTGTGTGTTTGTCTATTGTAAGCAAACTTAAGCTAAGGGTCGATCTCACATATATGATCGTACGATCAGCCGCAGAGCTATGTGTATATATATAGATATGTATATATAATCCAACCAACACCCACATCCACACCCACAGCCACAGCCACAGCTAAAGTTAAAGCGGCAAGCACAACTCAAACAACTCAAATTATGTATAAAACTTGTAAACTTTTGTGTCCTAAAGTTAATATTTACTATATATAACTGTCTGTCAATGTCGTAACTGCTGTGTGTGTGTCGAATCGAATGTTTGTTATCGATCGCCCAAACGATAACTGCCCAGCGACTGTTTTTGTTCCATGTGTATGTCTGTGTGTCTGTGTGTGCGTGCGTGTGTGCGTTTTAAAATTTAATCTATTGTTATCTATTGTGTTTTCTGGCTTTTGTGCATTTTCATTTTTGTCATCGATCATCGATAAGGTTACACGCTTATTTATCGTTGCTTTATTTGCTGCCAGCCCCAAAACCAAAACCCCCAAGACATATGTACAAAGTGCTCACACACACACACATACACACTTACTTGTTGCACAATTTTAAAAGCTTTTTGTTATCGATAAGTATCGCTGTTTTGCGCCAAAAACACGCTATATTCTTATTACCGTTATTTAAGAATCATTGTAAATTACTTATCCAACAAACATGTACCCAAAAAAAAAAATATATATATATATATATATATTTATAACAAGTACATGACAATGTACATTACTATTCACATATTTGTATATCTTACTACTCGTTGACGTTTCTTGTTCTTGTGTTCACACATATGTATATATTTACATATGTATGTGTTTCATTTGCCGTCACATAGTTAATCAGTCACATATTCAACATTTAGTATGCTTTCTCTCTCTCTCTCTCTCTCTCTCTCTTTTATACTCTCTTTCGCATACATAAGTTTGCGTTAGCACCAGCAATCAAACCTTGATCAGCACCTCCTCTCTCTCTGCTTCTTCTTATTCACTCACAAGCATCAAACACACACACACACATACATACATGCTAACATTTGGGCAGTCAAAAGCTTTCTATCTATCTCACTCATACACTCTCTGTTTTGGCATTTGTGTTAATTCGTTTGGTTTTCTTCAACACAAAAGTATGCTACACTTTTTATGTTTCCAACACACACACACACGAACTTGCACAGCAATTTAAAGTAGCAAAAGCAACTAGAAACAACAAACAACACACAAAACAAAAGACAACAACTAAAATATAGTTGAATAGAATCTACTTATGTATGAAAACTCACACACTCACACACACACACACAACAAAGAACAACAACAATGAAATGATGCTCCATTCAATCATTTAGTGCATTTATCTCTCTCTTTCTCTCCTTCTCTCTGTGTGTATCTCTCCTCTCCGTTATTATTGTTTATTTACAATTGACTAGATCAACGGCGGAACTGCCGGCAATGCGAATGCGGCAAACGTTGCAACGCAACAGCAGCAACAACAGCAGCAACAACAACAACAGCAGCAGCAGCAACAACAGACGATTGGCAGTGATGCTTTAGCTACATCGACATCGACAGCGACTCCAGCAGCAGCAGCGTCGGCGGCGGCAGCTCTAGGGCCGTCTGGCGTTTATGGTGCGGACGATGCAGGTGCGGGTGTTGCTAGTGGCAGTGTTGGTGTTGGTTGTATTGGTAGTGTTAGTGCCAAAGCTGGTGTTGGCGGCACAGGTGCGGGCAGCAGCGTTGGCGGCGGCGGCAGCGGCAGCGTTGATCAACAGCAGCAGCAGCAACAGCAACAACAATTGCAACATCAAATCTCGAATACAGCTTCGTTCGATGCTGAGGCAGCATTGTCGCTGGCGGAGGGATTCGGAGGGGCATGCGGTGGTGCTGCAGGTGCGCATCAACATCAATATCAGCATCCGTATCAGCATCAGCATCAAACATCCGTTATACAGCAACAGCAGTCAGTGACATCGTACGAGTCCCTAAAAAAGTCCAAATCACAAGGTGGGAGCACAACAGAGCACTGTTAACAGCCACCAACAAAAGAACTCCATCCAGAACAACAACAACAACAACAACAAATAACAACTACAACAATCAAAATACAAGAACAACAGCAACA
Organism: Drosophila busckii; assembly: GCF_011750605.1. NCBI lineage: Eukaryota > Metazoa > Arthropoda > Insecta > Diptera > Drosophilidae > Drosophila > Drosophila busckii. The sequence goes on along the minus strand of NC_046608.1, from coordinate 5,964,611 downwards.
ACAATTAGTACTACTGCACCACAAATACCAAAGCATATTTCTCTATCTCTCTCTATCTATCTCTCGCTCTCGCTCGCTCGCTCGCTAAAAAAAAAAAACTTATAATAACTATTATTATATGAACAAAATGTTGATTGTGTAAGCGCACAAAAGCACACACACACACACACACATGCATACATATACAATTACATACACACACATACATGCATACATACATACATATATGTAGGTATTTTGAATGGCACTCAAATCGAACTTTCTTTCCCAACAGCAGCACGTTGCTTGTGGTTTGTCTCTCTCTCTCTCTCTCACACACACACACACACACACACAGACGTACACATATATGTACTTTAAGTAACTCTCTCTCTCTCTCTTATGCTCATTCTCTCTCTTTCTACTCTCGCTACAAGTGTAGCAGCGTTTGCAGTAAACGCCTTTGACTTTTAATATTCAATTTGTTTTCGTTTTTTTTTTACGTTTTGAGTTTATTCTGTGATTTGACGTGCAATTTTGATGGCTTGGTTGTTGGTTGATACTGGGTTGTTGGGCTAGGAATGTGGCTGTGGATCACTCGCTCGCTCGCTCTCTCTCTCTCTCTGTCTCTCTCTCGCTCGCTCGCTCGCTCATGTTGTACTCACTCTCTTTCCTACCCACACACACAATTTTTGGCCTGATTCGACACACACACACACACACATTGATCAAGCACACATTACACTCACACATAGACACACCAGCCACCCACACATATGTATACAACAGTTGCACCCACACTGAAAGTCTGTCTCGCTCGCTCGCTCGCTCGCTCGCTCTCGGTATTTGTGCACGCTTCTAATTAGCAACAACAGCAACAACTAACTGCAACATATACATGCAACATAGCTCGACTAATTTTGCATTGACGAAAGTATTTTTGCATAGTTCACACACACACACACACATACACACTCTCTCTCTCTCTCTCACACACACACACACACAATCCGCTGCAACTAAACAAGGACCTTTAATTGGCCTTGCAATCGAACAAGAATAATTATACTGCGTATTAACAACTGCATGCAGTTCTGCTGCTAATCCACACCAATACTAATACACACACACACTAACACACACACATACACATACATATACTCGCTTACATTAAGACAAATATCACAACGAACATACAAGCAAAACAAATGCTAATTGGCAGCCTAGTGAAATTAGTGCAGCAAAAATACAATTAATTTTCGAATCTCATATTCAAAACAAAAAAAAAAAAAAAATAAGCAACAACAAATTTTATATCTAATTATTAAGCAAGCAAAAGTTATGCCTACTACCGCCCGCCGCTTTTACTCTATCACTCTCTCTATATCTATCTATCTATCTCTCTATCTCTCTATCTCTCTATCTCTCTATCTCTCTATCTCTCTCTCTCTCTCTCTCTCAACTTTTTTTCTTTGTTTAATTGTCTCACTCTCTCTCTCTCTCTTTCTATTTTTCTCTCTCTCTCTCTCTCTCTCTCTTTTTACCTTTCTACTAATTTTTATCACTTTCACGCTCTTATGCTCAAAACTCTCTTTGGTTAACTTAATTTTGTTGAATTTGTCACATGGATGAAATCCATCAATTAAACATATGTACATATATATATCTTTTCGTTTCTATCAACAATATATACTGACTTACAGATAAACTGGATGGCACCTTTTCAAGATCCAGATCGTCATCAATGTCCAGCATTGATATGTCTTCCTCTGAATCTGTTACCTGTCTAGCTTTCATTGAAAGTTATGCAAAACGCAATGGTAAGTCAATTTTAATAACTTAATTACATCCAAAAGAGATTTCGTCACTTCCCATTTTGAAAACCAGTTTTGGCTCTGAATCAGAGCAAAATCTAGACACACAAAATTATAAATTCAAAATTTATGCACTTATATAGTCCAACGATAGTTTCTAATTAAGCTAAGAGCATGACTTTTATTCCAAATGTGATAAACGATTAATTAATTGTGAGAAAAAAAAAAAGTCAAAGTTCAAAGTCTAAAATTATATTTATTTTGAATGCATTAAACAATTAAATCTTGTTAGTTGAGATATTATACAAAAGCATCGAAGCAGCTGCATCAAATACAATAACTTTTATAAATTAAATTTAGTATAGCATAATGGATGTTGCACAGAGTTATTATTAAATATCTTATACTATTTTATATATATTTATATTTATTTATATATACGTATGCATATAATCTTGGTTCTTGCAGATATTCTGACGCTTGTTCCTACTTTGTGGATTGGAACTAGTTTCGGTTCGATATTGACATTGTTCATTACAATGCCTGAACGTGATGTGCGCAAATCTCAACCAGTATTGGTTACAATAAACGGTAAGATGCTGGCACACTTTATATAACTCTCTCTCTCTCTATGTGTCTATATATACCATACGATATATATTTATAGGCGGACCCGTAGTGCGACTCAAAGGCTCCATAACTTCCATGTCTTTTTTAGACTCATACGGCTCGTTAATACCCTATACATTTGAGCCCTGGCGTGACGAGAATCGCGATAAGAAAGATCGTAATTAGAGCAATGAAATTAGTTTGGGGCATAGTAAATATTTTGTTACTAACTTATGATTTGGGCTTCTTCTTGACAGGCACACCCACTAAGAGCAGCAGCCGCACTAGTCCGACTTTCACACCAACAACTGCCAATACAATATCAAATCCTTCGGTGGCTGGCGGTGCTGGAAATATCAGTGGTACAAGCGCAGGCAGTAGTGGCGCTGGTGGGGCGGGCGGTGCTGGTGGCGCTGCAGGTGTCGTTGGACCAGGTGGCAGTGGCGGCGGCGCTGGCGTAGCGGGCGGCATGAGCAGCAGCAGCGCTAGCAGCAGCGGCATAAGTGGCAGCGTTAGCACTGGCTTGGAAACACTCACCGATCGACAATATATCGTAATCGCTAGCGAAAAGCAAACAAAAGTCTTCGATGTGGCAAATCAGTGCTGCATTAATCGCATACAATTATCGGAAATGGACTTTGCAGTCAAGGCAGAAACTATTACGATGAAAGGTGAATAGCTAGACACACACACACACATCCAATATAATTATTATAAATATACGATTTTATACAGATGGCTCTTGCTTAGCAACCTATCTTTCGAATGGCCATCTAATGGTACATAGTCTTCCTAGTCTAAAGCTGTTATTGGACACTGATTTCTTACCACTTATGGACTTAAGGTGAGTCCACTCCACGCGCCCATAGCCGCAAGCATGCAAAATTAAAGCTTTTGTTTTTCCCCAAGTTTTCAAACCAAATGTAAACAGGGAATTGTGGATCCAATGCTTTCAATATGGGGTCAACAGTTCATTGTTCATGAAGATACAACTCAGTAAGCAGCCCTAAGATTCAATTTGCTTGAATCATCTCGTCCTAATCTCTCATTGCTTAAATTTCATTTCAGAATATCAAAAATATTTTGCTTTAGTCATAAAGGTCATGGATTGTACATGGCATCGCCCACCGAAATTCAAAAATTCACGATATCATCGGAATTTTGGTAAGTTCAATGTTTAAACTGCCTATACAATAAAAAATATAACTCTTTTCCTTATTCCTGCAGTCAATTTATTTTGGAGATGATGGGTGAGTTATACACCGTACAGGAAATGCCCGAGCAGCCGAAGGAGGGTTTCTTTAAAGGTCTGTTTGGCGGTGGTGCCAAGCTTTTGGATCGCGAAGAGTTGTGTAAGTTGATCAGACAATGAAATTAAACCGAATATCAACATTTATCTCTCTTTCTCTATTTATATTTCCATCCAGTTGGTGAACAAAGCGGGAAAGCAAATCGTTCGGTTGCCCGGCATATACCCGGCCCGAATTTGGATCAGCTTGGTCAACGTGCTTCCACAGCCGCATCGGAAATTAGCCGTGCGCATCAGTTGGCCATGGAGCGTGGCGAGAAGCTCAATTTGTTGGAGGAGCGGGCCGAGCGTATGGCCAATACAGCTCAAGATTTCAGCGGTACAGCGCATCAATTAATGCTTAAATATAAAGACAAAAAGTGGTATCAGTTGTAAAATATCTATTTTAGGAGCCAATTCTACCACAGTTATTGTAATATTGCTTTTATAACACTTTCTACTACATTACGAGTAAAGTACACTTATTTAATTTCTGTTTTCAAGTCGTCACGTTATTTACAAAAACCAAAAACAACAAAAAAAAAACAAACAAACAAAAAAACTGTTTTTAATAAAAATATATAGACCAAAAAAAAAACATATATTTTATTATTGAAATTCATACGAAAGGCTGATAGCGACATAAGTCAGAGCTTATTAAATTAATCCAAGCCACTTAGTCACTGTGTGGAAAAACCAACTATTGTGGTTATACTATATTTCATAGGATGATATTATAATGAAGCTAATAACACTGTTAAATGTTTTTAGTTAGTCACTGGAAGTCTAAAGCTATACAATCGATTTTTAGCGATGTATGTTAAAGGTCAAGGAAAAGTTGAACTGATGCACTTGATTTTTCGAATTTTGCAATGAAATAATTAATTTAAAGTATTCTTTGTGCTATTTTTAGGATTGTATTTTTATTTGTATGTTATAATCTTATTTAATTCTACTTTTTTTATTCAACAAGATTTTCCATGCATAATTGGCATGTGACTTAATTCTTATTTAATTTATTTGAATCTGTAAACAATTTAATTAAGTCGACGTAAACAACTTAATTAGACATGAAGGATATAATCAAAAGCATCAAAACTCAATGTATAAATAAGATGAAATATAATCGTTATCAAAATATATCGAGTTCCGTTTACAGTGTACAATGTACAGAGTTGTAAAGTAAACTTGTTATCGATAGTTGAGCATGCAATTACGAATACGAAGTGTTTAACAGAGCCCCCGAGGTGGCTAACAGCGACTGTAAAGTAACAGTGCATGTTTGCACTAGCAAAAGCATTTTTGCTGGAAGTCTAACCATTTTATTTTATTTAATAAAATACATAAAATTCCTGTTTTTTCCGTTGTGCGCGTATGAAAAGTGTAAAAAGAGATTTGTGTAACAACTGAGTGACGGATATTGGGTTCGCCTGCAGACAAAGACACATTATTTACGACATATATTGTGTATTTGTCTTTTATTTTTTGGTCGTTCGTACGTTTTGGCCCCCAACACAATAGTAAAAAAGCCAACCTTGAGAAACACCCAGCACAACAGTTTCACTTTGGTAAGATTTTCAACGATAAAATTATTGTGAAAACTGTGCAGAGCATTTGTTATTGCCATCGGAGTTCAATATGCGTTTCAATGCGGGCAGCTGTTTGACTCAAATTTTCTTTTGTGTAAAAAAAATAGAAACGAAAACATGTAAGGTGCAGTAGTGGCAACTGTGAGTGAGTGTGCTCGTGTGTGTGAGTGTTTCTGCAGCTGTGTGCGTTCGCTTTGAATGTGTGAGAGCATGTATCATTGCTAATGTGTTGGTGCTGCTATGTTGTTGTCATGAGTGTGTGTGAGTGAGTGTTTTTTTTTTTTTTTTTGTAATATGCATTCCAACGGGGTAAAGAAGCTGCTGCTGCAACTGTTTGCTTGTGTGTATAGTTGTTGTTGCAGTTGTACCTGTCGCCGTTCCCGTACTCATTCCAATTCCCGTTCCTGTTGTTGTTGTTGCTTATCGTTTATCAACCCGTTGTCTATTTTTAAAGAAAAATCGACAACAATAATGAAAATTAATAATCGATCAACAAATTTGAGTCTGTTTACGTCTGCTTTCGTTCCTGGGCCCACCTGACACTACGACTGTTGGTTGGGGAGTCCAATACCAATACCAATACCAATACACAAACACAAGCGTGCATACATGCACACATAAACAAATAAATTAAAGGCACATTGTCGACTACTATATGTGAGCTAAGCTATCGATTCAAATTTTAATTTCATTATGAGAACAGACAATTTCGAAACCTAGATCAAATTTAAAACCAGTGCACAGTATGTAAAAAACGAGTAAGTTTTCACAAACTAAAATAACAAACGACAATGCGACAACAACAGCAGCGACAACAACAAGAACTACAATCGACAACGACAAAGATGGTCAACGAAAGAAAGAAAAAAAGTTAGAAAAGAAAGTCTTTTTGAGCCCCACGCCTCTCTCTCGGTGATGCGTGCGACAACATTTTTGCCCGCCTTAACACACATCCAATACTTACAAATGTTTTTTGCCTTTAACAGTCTTTGCAGATCTTGCCTGAATACTGTATAGATAAATAAATAAATATATATCTATATATAGATACATTGGATTATCTATATACATAGATATAAATATACATTTGTCTATTGTTGATCAACACATTAAGATTGTAAAAAAATCGTGCGGAGGAGCCATAGCAACAATATGGACAAAATGCGGCTGATGAAGGATAACCGCCCCGAAGTAATTGTCGGTGGCAAATATCGGGTGATACGCAAGATTGGTAAGTTATTTATACCATAGAATGATTATTTAGCTGCGAGACAGAGACATATAAATGTTAACATTAACGAATTGCAGGTAGCGGCTCCTTTGGCGACATCTATCTGGGGATGAGCATTACGACTGGCGAGGAAGTGGCCATCAAGATGGAGAGTGCCAGTGCAAGGCATCCTCAGCTGCTGTACGAGGCGAAACTGTATCGCATATTGAGTGGCGGCGTCGGATTTCCACGCATACGCCATCACGGCAAGGAGAAGAATTTTAATACGCTGGTAATGGATCTGCTGGGACCATCGTTGGAGGACCTATTCAACTTTTGCACGCGCCACTTTACAATAAAAACTGTACTCATGTTGGTCGACCAAATGATAGGTCGCCTCGAGTATATACATCTCAAGTGCTTCATTCACCGTGATATTAAGCCCGACAACTTTCTGATGGGCATTGGCGGTCACTGCAATAAACTTTTCTTGATCGATTTTGGATTGGCCAAGAAGTTCCGTGACCCACACACACGCCTACACATCCTGTACCGCGAGGACAAGAACTTGACGGGCACTGCGCGTTATGCATCAATCAATGCCCATTTGGGTATTGAGCAATCGCGTCGCGACGACATGGAATCGCTGGGCTATGTGATGATGTACTTCAATCGCGGAGTGTTGCCCTGGCAGGGGATGAAGGCCAACACCAAGCAGCAGAAATATGAGAAAATCTCGGAAAAGAAAATGTCAACGCCCATCGAGGTGCTCTGCAAGGGCTCACCGGCCGAGTTCTCCATGTACTTGAACTATTGTCGTAGTTTGCGCTTTGAGGAACAACCCGACTACATGTACCTACGTCAATTGTTCCGGTTAGTAATTTAAATTGGCATTAATTTGTGAATCGCGTAACTCTTATCGTTATTCTCTCTCTGTTTTCCATTTGCAGCATTCTGTTCAGAACACTAAACCATCAGTATGATTATATCTACGACTGGACAATGCTGAAGCAGAAGACCCATCAGGGACAGGCGAATCCCGCCCTGTTGTTGGAGCAGTTGGAGCCACGCAACGATCGGGATAAGGAGAAAGAGAAACCCAACTGCAAACCTCTGATAACAGAATAATTGGCCGACAGTCGTGAAGGAGAAGAGGATGCAAGCGGAAAGCCGCTGAGTTTGTGTTTTATTACGTGATGAAGAACGAGCACATACATATACATATATATAATAAGCAAAATATATGTGTATATGTATACATATTATGAATGATAGCAACAACAACAAGAATAAGCAGCAGCAACAACAATAATATCTTGCTTGCTGTTTGAATGATTTAGCAGCGGGAGATAGGATGTTTCTTAATATTAATTTAAATTCAATACTAAACAAATAAGAAACCAGTATAAATACAACAACAAAAAAACCAAGATCAACAACAACAACAAGAACCACAACAAAATATATCTTTAAAAAAAAGGTTCACTCAAACAACAATAAAACAACAAAAACAATTCAAAACATACATACATAAATACACATAATACACTTTTCATATATACATACTATACACACACACACACACATCCACACACAACACACACACATACGTAACAAGCAAAAATCAACAACACTTAGTATAATAAACCCAAATGAAAAACTATAAAAAGTAAATGATAATAATAATAACTGTGCATATATATATATATATATATATATTATATATGTATGTATATATATAAGTAGAGCAAACATATACACACCAATTTGTCTCGTGTATATACTACATATATATGCATATACATATTAAATATACACAAACATGAAAAAGCTAATACGAAAATTAATATAAAGAATAAAAATCAAATAAGCAACAGCTGATGCAAAATAAAACTCAATTATAATAATACATAATAATTAAAGCAACACGGATGTCAAGCCCATAAGTAAAAGAATAATACAAAAATATATAAAACAGAAAATCCAAAAAAAAAAAACAAACAAAAAACATTAAAAACAAAATATATATATAAAATATGATAAAATAAAAACACAAAAAACGCAAAACTGCAAAGTAATTTTGCATAGTAAGCAAGTAATAATTATAAAAATAACTTATATTTAATTTTTTGAATTACATCAATAAATATGTTGAAATTAAAAACAATAAAATCACATGCACTTTTTAATGAAATTGAATAATTATTTACAAATGTTAACAAAATCAATTAGTATAAGAGATGTACGAAAATTGTTAAATATGTATGATCCAACCAATTGATATTAATTTTGAAATATTCAATGTAGTTTATAATCTGTTAATTTCCCTTAAGAACTTCAACAGACGCCACTGCTGGCAGCGCAAGAACCGTTAAAGTTTAGTGTAAGAGGCTTGCGCTCGCACTCTCTTTATCTGTTTGGCTGGATGCTCTTGGAAGAACTACAGTTAGTTGCGCTAGCGTTGAGTGCTTGACATTGGATTGACTTTGTGAAAATGGCGTAGTTAGTTGTTGGTGAGACGTCCAATATGAATGTTTGTGAGAGTCCCAGTAAATTGAAGACGACAGACGCCGAGTCGTTGTCCACATTTGTTAAATTAAGGCGCAGCAGGGATTGGCAAAACGAGGTATACACTAGTAAACAGCGGATAATATCAAAGTATAGCTACGGCGATAGATTCATACCGCAACGGTTCAACTCCATGAAGCTGGACACCAATATAAACTATGTAGGCAAGACAGCAGAGCAGGACATTCTACACAATGTAAGTATCAAGTGTGTCAACTCTTGGCTGCGTCCTAATCAAGCAGGCACGTTTTAGGATTTCAAGCTCAACTCCAGCTACTGGCGCCAAGCAAAGTTCGTGACCAACATCAACGAAATATTCAACATACAGCACTCGCGTCTGCTGCACTTTGGCAGCCAGACACAGCCAGAGTACAGCCTGCAGAGCAGACGCAGCTGCTCAGCACTGAAGACTGAAGATTGGGCTTGCCTGGCACGCTTGCGTCCGTCTGCCTGGCCGGATGTTACCAATGCCATGCCACAGACTTCTGTATCGTACAGTAAGCATCATCATCTGATATATGTATTTATAAATAAGACCAGCAGCACATTTATCGTGTTTACAAGCAGATCCCAATCGCATGGACTGGTCGACGAGCAAGCAAATAGCGCTCTCCTTTAAGGAAAACATCATTGTCTGGCGTGAGGGACAGGACATCACTATGGTCTTTAAAGTCAACTCTGCACGTGCCTTGAAGTATTCACCTTGCGGACGCTACTTGGCCATAAGTTGCATGGATATGTCTATTCCGGGTTAGACTTGCCTTCAACATAATTTTCAAAGTCCTTAACTTTTGCTTTAGTTGTGGAGCTCTGGGAGGTGCTGGATGAGGATGAGTTTCTGGTATCCAATGGCAAATTCTTCAAGAAAATCTACAAATTCATTAGCAGTATTGAATGGACCCATGACAGCAAGCAGATTGTCTGCGGCACTGGCAGCGGTCACATCATTGTATACTCCATCCACGACATGTCGACCCAAAAGATTCTAAGCCAGCATAAGCACAAGATAAAACGCATTAAGTTATCCTCAGCGGGGCGTTACTTAGCTACGTCAGATTACAAGGGATTGATCTATGTATTTGATACCAATAGCTATAATGTTGTAGCACAGCTTGACTGCAATGTGGGTGGGCTGTTCGACTGGCACCCCTGGTCGGAGCCGGAGTTGGCTATCGGTGAGTTCATGTCGCCGCTGTCTTACTCTTATATCTATTATAATCCATTTCGCATGCATGTTAAGTGAATAGATCGCCAGCGTTTATACAAATCTACAATGTGAAACGCTGCGAAACCGTCGCCTCTTATAAACGGGGCGATACTTGGATCTGCATCAACTCCATAAACTTTAATAAGATTACAGGCGAGCTGCTGGTTAACGTGTTTCGCCTTGGTAACGCCTTGTCCCATCAACAAATGCAATTCACATTTTTTAATTCAAATAACACTTTACGACTTTAGATGAGGGCTATTGTGAGTGTAAGATTATTGTTTTATCGTCGCTAAATCGTGTGGTGGATGTGCTAAATTCTCACGGCAAGGGCGCGATTTTTATGATGTGGAGTCCGGATGGTAAGAAGCTTTGCACAGCTGGTCTGGACGAATCTTTCTGCATTTGGAATTTCTGCCCTGGAATCAAGCTGGATGCTAAGGTACGTCAAAAGCCGGAATCCAAAAAGCAGCGCTCAAGCGTATTAGAACTCTATCATGCTTTCAAATAAGCTGATGTCAATGTCATGTCGCATCGGGGGCTTAGGCTAAACCTAAATGTACATTATTATTACTAATCAACATTTTATATTTGTTTTAAAGTAATCAGTGTTTAAGCTAAATATCTGTAAATTGCTTCTCCTCTTTATTATTTGTAAACACTTGTTTTTAATTCTATATATTTATATTAGATACTGTCTAAACTATAAATTATACATCCAAATCTTGTTTGTTTGTTTTGCTTGCCTTGGCAAAGATCAGTTCGCAAAAAGTCGTGGGAACGCAGCAACATTTGTTGTTGTTGCCACGCCCACATTTGTGTTGGTTTGATTATTTGTTTCTTATTAAATTCATATTATTTTCATATCGTTGTCGTTGTAATCAATTTCTCGTCGATCGAGGCGGTTTTAAACTTTAAACAAATTTTGTCATGTTTTTTTTCTCTCATTAGCCAAAAGATATCTTATTTACATATATGCATGTGTATGTGTGTGTGTGTGTGTTGTGTAGCACAGCTAGAAAGAACGCCTAAAAGACGTGTAGACTAAATACATAAACATATGTATGTGCTATGTATATAGCTTGTAACTTAAGTAAACGATGAATATGGAAAAAATATTTTTGCTTCTAGATATTTTTCTTTTTTCAACTAATTGATGAACATGTTTGTGGTTTAACCACTAAGCTGCACAAGCAGTGGTGTCATTATAAGATATATATATATATTTATATATATGTAGTACATGTATGTGTGTGTTTATGTGTATGAAAATGAATAAGCGATGCACTGCTACTGGGTCTGATAACAAGTCCACCGCAACAAACTATATAGCATTGATAACAAAATCTCCCTGGTATATATATACATATATATGCACATGTGCATATGTCTGTATACAGCAATAGGACTTTGTGATGTCGTTTTGCGTCATGCTCACTTAGAATTTACAGATTTTGGTGGTGAATTGAGGCACGTGTAGTATCAATTGTGTAACACTAAATTCTATATACACTCGATAGCTTTTTAACATGTTCTCTATCTCTAATCTAACTCTATCTCATTCGCTTACATTTGAGTTGTATAAAAAATAAACTATGATTTGATACATGCATATACATATATACTATACATATATGGTACAGAATATATACAGAATATATGTATATGTCTATGTATATGTTTCAACTTCAACTTGTAGCGTGTAGTCGTCCTCATTAGCTGGCAATGCAGCCAGTGCATTTAGTTGACTGACATTGCTCTTCGGCTAATGTCGCAAATCAATTTCATTCATATTCGATAATTGTAAAGTTATTGTGTATGTGGGTATGCTACTATTTTTCCCTAGTCTTAGCTCCGCCCCTCCCTATCACTCTCCCCACATTTCATTGATTCCGTTGACTGCTGTTCCGGAGCTAAGGCTGAAGGCTTTGTGTGCGTCTAGTTAGTCAACGCTGGCGTCTTGTTGCTGCCCTGCTTTTCTTTCTCACGCTCACGCTCCTCAGCTGTCAGCATATTTGATGAGTTCTGTTGCTGGTTCTGATGAGTCTTCTGCTTCAGCATGGTCCAATCGTATATGTAGTCATACTGATGATTCAGCGTGCGGAATAAGATACTGTGGACATATTTGGTTTCAAAACTGTTGACAACTGTGCTAAGTGCTAAGTTGTACTTACCGGAAAAGCTGGCGCAAGTACATGTAGTCTGGTGACTCTTCAAAGCGCAGAGTACGGCAATAGTTTAAGTACATGGCGAATTCTGCCGGATAACCCTTGCATAGCACCTCAATGGGTGTCGACATTTTCTTCTCCGAGATCTTGTCGTATTTTTGTTTCTTGGTGGTCGCCTTCATGCCCTGCCAGGGCAATACGCCGCGATTAAAGTACATCATCACATATCCTAAAGATTCCATATCATCGCGACGCGACTGCTCGATGCCCATGTGTGCGTTTATGGATGCGTAACGTGCGGTGCCTGTCAGGTTCTTCTCTTCGCGATAGGGAATATGCATGCGCTTGTGTGGATCGCGATACTTTTTGGCCAGCCCAAAGTCAATCAAGAAGAGTTTATTGCAATAACGCCCAATGCCCATAAGGAAGTTATCTGGTTTAATATCGCGATGAATGAAGCACTTCAAGTGCACATAATCCAAGCGTCCAATCATCTGATCCACCAACATAAGCACCGTCTTGATGGTGAAATGGCGACTACAAAAATTGAACAAGTCCTCCAGCGATGGCCCAAGCAAATCCATCACTAGTATGTTAAAGTTCTTTTCATTGCCGTAGAAGCGTATACGCGGTATACCGACACCGCCACTTAGCACACGATAGAGCTTGTATTCGTAAAGCAGCTGTGGATGACGCGCATTGGTGGCCTCCATTTTAATAGCGACCTTCTCGCCGCATTGTATGCTTACTCCCAGATAGATGTCGCCAAAGGAGCCGCTGCCTGTTGAAAACAAATCAGTCAGACAATGTGACCAATACGACACACGAACCGACCAATGCATGGCTTAGTCACTTGACTGCGTAAAAATGTCTACACTGACAATGACCATGCCTTTTGGTAATAGCAAGTATGCTAGGAAACGCAAATAATATTTTGACTGCTGGTCGCTGCTGGGCCACTGTCACTTACCAATTTTACGTATAATTCTGTATTTGTCGCCCACAATTATTTCAGATCGGTGGTTCATCATTTTGATCAATTTGTCCATTTAGTTGCCGTAGACCGACAATGTTATCAAAAACAATTCAAATGAAACAAAACAATAAAAATATTAGTCGGTGCTTAAACTATTTGCTTGTCTTGTCAGTGTCAGTTGTATGCAAAAACATAAAGTGAATATCGATACATCGATATACTATCGAGCAGATGACTATGGTTGCGATAGATTTTTCCGCGCACTTATCGAGCCATCCAGCACGGCTCGTATCGTATCGCTATCGACCGCGCAGTTCTGAAATCGACAAAATCCATGGAACAAAACAATGTATGGTATTTTACAGTTTGTTTATTAACGACAAAATGTGAATTACACAAATTTTAAAGTTTTTTTATGACCGCGAAAATGTGAATTACAGAATTAAATGCATTTTTGGGATAACATCATATCCTCGAAATCTATTGACTGTCATACGAAATATGCCGCCAATTGTGCCATTTTGTCCCTAGGCGGCCGACCACCGCGTCCACCGCGACCATGACCATTAACTAATGCGCCAGCGTTGCCACCAGGAGGGCCACCACGAGGACCGCCATTTCTTACTTGCCGCGAGGCCACAGCTCGATGTTTTTCCACCAGATGTGCAAAATCCATCGAACAGAATACGCAGCCCGTTTTTTCCTCGCTGCCATCCTTGAATTTTGACTTCTCCGGTTTGTACACAACATTAACCACCTGTGCACCGCAATCTTGGCATCTGATATCTAAAAAAATTATTTATATTATTCATAAGAGATAAGTTATGAGCACAAAAGTGGTGTACTGACCTTCGACAGTGACTTTAACGGCTCCTTTGAAGCAGTTAATAATGACATCACAACGATTGCAGACCATCTTCCAAGAGGGCGATAGCGTGCAGTCCAAGACGAGAATGCCAGTCTCGCACTCAACGCAACTTGATATGCCCAACGTGTAGAGTGAGTGTGGGCAGCTGGGGTGCGTGCAGGAATTGCAGCCAGATAACTTGGGCATGTCCCTGAATGGCGGATGATTGTAGCAGTACGGGCAAAATGGAAACGAACGCCCCTTAGCGCCCGTGGAGAAGGCCAACAGCTCAAAATCATCCAGCGGACACTTATACTCTCGATACACCTTTACATTGCCATTGGGCAGCGTGTAATTCTCATCGCAGGTCGTGCAATACAAACGCGCAGGTTTGGTCTGCAAAAGGATATATATAGATTAATGAAAGTTTTGTGGGAATTAACTACATCTTACCTGTATATATTTCATGTAGCGTCGACACTTGCCGCAGCGCGAATGCGCCTTGCCGGACTCTGCCAGCGGGGAGAAGTTTATTTCAAAGAGCATGTCCATGCTTAGAATGTGATCCACAAAATACATGAATTTAAGCTTAAAGATTCTAATGGCATGGCGCAGCACAGCTTTGAAATCAGCTGAGCCCTTGGCAATCAGCGTCAGCGCATGCTCCACTTCCGAACGCATGGTTGGAAGCACTAGTTCTGGATCGATCTTTTGATAGCCATGCACCAGCACAATGCCCAGCGTAGTGGGTATGAGCTTGCGTCCGGTTTCAATGCGCACATAATTGCGCTGGCATATGTTATTAATGTGCACCGGTATGGAGGCGTCAGTGCCAATGGCATGCTGCTCCATGAGCGTTATAAGCTCAGCCTCGGTGAGGTAATCAGGCGGACCCGTTTGGCCCTCTGACATGCGCACATCATTGATGGCCACTTTTGTGCCCTGAACAAACGGTGGAATGGCCTCATCTTTACCAAAGGCGAGCCAGGTCATAACCTTGGTGTAACCCGCATCGATTAACACGTTGCTGGTGCAGCTGAAACCTTCGCCGCCGGCACGGAGTTTGACTGTGGTTACGCGATATTTTAGATCCCGCGACACTGTGCCCATAAAGTGACGGCAAATGAACTCGTAGACACGCCAGGTGTCACGATCAAACTCACTGCGTTGAGCAAGCTTCATGGGCGTTATGGGCGGATGGTCGCCAGCATCCTTACCCTTACGCGGCGTTTGAAAATCGCTTGATATGGCGCGGGCCTCTGCGCCAAAGTCACTTGACGGCGTCAGCACGTGCATCACGGCATGAAGGTCAAAGTTCTCCGGATACTGATTGGTCTCTGTGCGCGGATAACTTATATATCCTTGAGTATAAAGACGTTCCGCAATTTGCATGGCTTGAAAGGGACCGATGCCCAAGCCAGAGCTGCAAATCCTCATCAGCTCCACCGTATTCAAAGCCTGCGGCTTGCTCTTGAACGCTTCCTTGGTGGTGACGCTCTCCACGCTGCGATGAAAAAAATAATAGAATTACAACATCAATTGTTATGTCTTGGCTTACGTGGCCACTTTGTGCTCCTTGACGCGATTGAGCAGCATATTGGTAAGGTCTTTTTTGAAGACTCGCCCACGCTCCCAATCCAGCGTAAACTCCGGATGGCCAGCAAGCATCTGCAGATACCAAAAGCTTTCGGGCTTGAAGTTTTGTATATCATCATGACGTTTAACGCAAAAGCCCAGAGTGGGCGTTTGGCAGGGTCCGTACGAAATGAGCGACGAGTCTAGATCCCCATATCGTCCTTGAAAAAATTTGGTCTGGAAGCGTGTAAAGGCACAACCAATGCGCAAATCTAATTCCTGTCGCGCGTCCACCGACTTCGCCTCATTTTCATTGGGATGGCCAAGTTTTTCCATTGCACCCTTTATATCTTTTTCGGTTATAGCCGAGAAATGTGCACGGTACGTCACTTTAGGACTATACACATTCTGTATGACATGCTGCACAGCATCCATGACCTCAAAGCATATATTCTCACCCTCCTTGTCACAATCGAGCCAGAGCACCAAAGTATCGCAGCCGCGCGCTTCCTGTGCCAGAAACGAGCGCATTTGTTGCTTCGGATTGCATTCCTTCTTTTCGGTTGGACAACCAAAAAGTTCTACGGGATCCACCTTATCCCAGGAGTTGAATTTACTAATAAAATCCAGTGACATCACATGACCGCACACTGATGTCATCTTAAAGTGTACAGTACCCTCATTGCGGAACTGGCCCGACCATTCGTGCGTGGAGCAACTACTGTTACCTGTAAGTAATTTTATATTATCTCCCAATTTTGGGCATCAATAATTGTGTTGGATTGCTTACCTCGCCTTGGTACGCTTCGTCCATTTGAAAGTATTGCAGCTAATGAGGCAGCCAGCGAGGGCTTCTCGGCAACCATCAATACGTTCCTCATGGTCTAAACGCGTTGATGATGACACCTTTTCCGTTTGTTGTTGCTTGCTTTTGCTTGTTGTTGTTGATTTTGTATGTTGCTGCTGGGCACAATGGTGCAGAATGGGAGAGTGAGATGTTTCTTTCTCAAAAGGCACTCGCATAGATTCACCTATACGCGTGCATGAGTTTGTGTGTGTATATGCATGCTTATGTAGGTGTTTGTCTGAGATTTCACTACCAGCCGGTCCCTTTTTAATGTAATACTTGACGGCCAGGCGAGATTTTTCTCCCACATATGCAGTGTATGTAGAACTTTATTTCACTTCCGGCTGTTTAGTAAACAAATACGTAAATTTGTTAAAGACTATTTTGCAAAACTCCCTTAACCGCTGTAATTGCTATAGATGCGCAAATAAATATCGGCATATCGATAGGTATTTTTCTGGTATTTTTTCATAAAGCTAATAGTTGGTCTTTCCACTTCGTTGGTATTTATCGCTTGATTGGCGCAAGTTTAAAAAAAAAGAAAACAAGCGAGAAAATTCCGGTGACGTGATAAATAAACGAGATTGTTTTCAACGAATATTTTATTCAAATCACACAAGATTCTAATTAAATGCTATGCAAATACAATATGAATAATTAAAATTTCAAATCATTTACAATTACAACGAGTTTCAACATCAATAAATGCAATTCTGGTTTCAAAAGCCTGTTTTTTGTTGCCTGTTTTAAAGCTTCTGCAGCAAAATAGAGGAGGCACCGCCACCGCCATTGCAAATGGAAGCGCATCCAAGTTCGCCAGCCTTTAGCGTGTGCGACAAGTGTGTGACCAAACGGGCACCCGACATGCCAATGGGATGACCAATGGAAACAGCGCCACCATGCACGTTCACCTTTGCTGGATCTACATCCATTTTGCGTATGTTAGCAAGCACCACCAGCGAGAATGCCTCATTGATTTCCCACATGGCAACATCTTCCTTGCGTACACCAGCACGCTCCAGCAGCTTGGGCACAGCAAATGCTGGTGCAATGGGAAAATCAATAGGATCCGTTTCGGCATCCTGGAAGGCAACAATGCGTGCAAGTGGCTTCAGGCCAGCACGTTTAGCTGCCTCGGCAGTCATCAGGACGACGGCGGCACCGCCATCATTCAACGTGGAAGCATTGCCCGCTGTGACTGTGCCGTTCTCGCGCTGGAATACTGTTGCCAGTTGTCCGAATTTGTCAAAGTTGACACGCTTGTATTCCTCATCCTCAACAATGGTAACTTCGGGCTTGCGTTTGAGCTGAATCTTGACGGGCGCAATCTCATCAGCAAACACTTTGTCGCTCCAGGCCTTGGCCGAACGCTTGTATGACTCAATTGCAAAGGCATCCTGATCCTGACGCGAGATCTGCATCTTCTTGGCGGTATTCTCGGCACAGTTGCCCATGTGGAACTTGTTGTATACGTCCCAGAGGCCGTCATGGACTATACCGTCTGTAAGATTGACACCTCCATAGGGCGTGGCACCACGCTTCAGATAATATGGTACATTGGACATGGACTCCATGCCACCGGCAACGACCACATCAGCTTGACCAAGCATCAGCGACTGAGCGCCCAGCATCACTGACTTCATGCCTGAGGAGCAGACCTTGTTGACAGTGGTGCAGCACACGTTGGTGGGCAGGCCGGCAAAAATGGCCGCCTGACGTGCTGGCGCCTGTCCCAAACCGGCAGAGACCACATTGCCCATAATCACCTCGTTGACATCGCTCTTGCCAATGCCAGCACGCTGTATGGCTGCCTCAATGGCTACTGCACCCAGCTGTGTAGCCGACAGCGGGGCCAGCTGGCTCTGAAAGCTGCCAATCGGCGTGCGTGCTGCAGACACAACAACAACATCGTTGATCTTTGAGCTGTAACGACGTTGCAGTTGGGAGCACAGCTGGCGTTTGGTGGCTTGGAACAGCTTGGCGGACATGGCAACGTTTGTAGTTTATATAACTCACTGGACTAAGCACACAACGTGATGGGGATCGTCGCGAATCAAGTAGCTAGAATATGATTAAAACAATAACCTGTTGCGTAAAGAGTGTGCAAAAGTATCGATACCAAATTGGCATCGACCTGCAGTCAACGGTATTTTCTAGTATTTCCATAATAGTATTTCTTAGTATGGTCACACAAGTGTGTGTGCTGTAACTGCAAAACAATAACAAAGGAGACAGCACAAAAACATTACCCTGCCGCCGAACGCCTGCTCGCCCGCGCGCCAAATCGACCAGCAGCCAGTCAGCCCTCTGTACCATTGATTTACTTGCTTTGTGGCCCAGGGACTGTAATTCTGGTTCTGCTCTACTGTGTTGTGTTGCAGCTGCAGATTTTTTAGCTGCAGCCACAACATCCCAAGCTAGGCATTTTTTGTCCGAGTTAGTGTTGATGGTGTTAGTGTGTATGTTGAAGAAAACGCTGTCGTTAATTTTATTTATTTCGCTGCGCGCATGTGAACGCATACATATATTACTACGAATATCACATTGTTGTCAAAAACAAACACATTTGTACATTAATGTATATTGTGCTTCGAATACAGACATACATACATATGTATACATATAACAATAATAAGCAGCAAGCATAAAATCAACTGAAGCGCAACACAGCAGCAGCAAACAACAGGAGTCTTGGCCAGATAAATCAAAGCAAAGCAAGCGGCAGTAGAAGCATTAAAAGAGAGCATTAATTAAAGAAAAGTTATAATTATAAGAGCCAAGCCAGCAAGACGAGCCAGTGTGCATACCACAAACAAAGTTCAAATTCAAATCAATAACTGTAAGAAATAATCACGCAACCACATCAAGGGCAGCCTAAATAAAGTATTACATACAACAAAACAACGCACGAAGAGACTGAGAGACACGCAACAACACGCATTGTGTATGTACGCCCACTAAGTATACACCAAAGCAAAAGCGTTAAGAGCAATAGCAACTTAGCAACTGGACTGCATTTAAAGCGACGCCTACAAAACTTTGCGAGCCAGCATCAGCAGCAGTAGAAGTTCACCATGGTAAGTCCAGAGCTGACGCGACGCGCCTTTTTAGATTCGCACCAAAAGCGGCAACCAGCCAGCAATAGCAACAACACCTACACCTACACACATTTGGATTAACAGTGTCTGTTGGTTGTTGCTTGGCAAGCAAATTCCAAAGCAAATCTGTTTCAGTACACACGCCGATCTTGTGCCCAACGGTATTTCCTTAACGGCAAATCCAAGCTATTGAAGCTACAAGTTGTTCTTGTTATGTATGTGCAAAAATCGACATTAGCCTTGCTTTAATTAATGAATAAAGCAAGCGCATTCCGTTCCGATGCAGCTACAAACAGACACATATATATTTATATGTATATGTATATATAGCAAGCTATAGATTGCTCTGTTGTTGTTATATGTACATACATATATCTTTATCTAAACGATGTTATTGAGCTAATCTACGAGCGTAATAATTGTGACCCACTTTGATTATAGAACTCTTGCTAAATCATTGAATCAAGCAATGCTTTGATTTACTTCATCAATTTTACTAGACTTATTATTTGTGAATATACTTTTGTCTAAAAAAATTACTTGTATTTATTGTCTTGCTAGTGAATTGAATTGATAGCGAATTAGCTTTGAGTAAATAAACAAACAATTATTATCAAACTGTCTCTCACTCTCTCACAGAGCTCACCGATTGTAACTAGACGAAGCGCTCAGCAGGCGAAGATACAGACGCGCGCCATGGTCAAGTCAAAAACATCAGCAATTGCCTCGTCATCGGCGACACTAGCGTCAAGCACAACAACGACGACCGGTGCTACGACTGTGACGACGGCCAGCGCCGCTTTATTAGAGGCGAAACGTCGAGCTCGCAACATGCTCAAGGCGCAAAAAAATAACACAATTGCCATACAGGATGGCGTTACGGATAACTTTCAGAATGTAAGCCCTATCTAGTATATACTAAACAATTTAAATCAAATTTAGCTAATCCAATTACTAATGCAGGCTATTATTGCCAAGGGGTTGCGTCGTGGAGCCACTGCTCTGATCTTCGATGAGTCCATGAGCCAGCATCGCTGCCTGTGGGATGATACGCATCAGGAGCGCCCCGAACGCTTCACACGCACACTCGAGCGGTAAGTGCACAATCGATATATATATATATATATATATATTATATGCTAATTGAATTTATTTCCACTGCTGTACCACAGCTGCCGTGAGCTGAAGCTTGTGGAGCGCTGCCTGCAGCTACCTTCTCGTGTGGCGAGCAAAGCGGAAATCCTCAAGCTGCATTCCGACGAGCATTATGACCGTCTCGAGAGCACTGCCGGCGTACAGGACCCGGATGCCATGGAGGAGCTCAGCTCGCACTACGACGCCATCTACATACATCCGGTATTACGTTCTTTACTATTTGTGCAATCCAAATTGATTAGCGCGCAGTGTAGGTGCGCTCGAGCGCAACCGCTGTGTCTAGTGGAGCGTTGCCAAACCGGTTCTCTCGACTGTCAATCTTAATCAGCAGCCACTTGAGCGATAAGACGCGTCGAGATAATTTGCGCTTGCAAAAACAAAAACCTTGACAATATGTTAATTTTAGCTTAGGCAGCTGCTTTTGTTTATAAGCTTGCAGGCTGACTGTACCAAGATATATGACTAACTGCTTGTTCTCTTGATTGCAGTCCACGTTCAAGCTGTCGCTACTGGCCAGCGGTTCGACCATAGAGCTGGTGGAGCATCTGCTGACGGGCAAGGCGCAGAATGGCATGGCCATTATACGTCCGCCGGGTCATCATGCGATGAAGTCGGAGTTCAATGGCTATTGCTACTTCAACAATGTGGCATTGGCGGCTCAGCATGCGCTCGATGCACACAAGCTGCAACGCATAATGATCATTGACTACGATGTGCACCATGGTCAGGGCACGCAGCGCTTCTTTTACAATGATGCCAGGTGAGACTTATATATACATATGTGGTGCATACTCATACTCATCGTTCTCCATACAGGGTGCTCTATTTCTCTATACATCGCTATGAGCATGGCAGCTTTTGGCCCAATTTGCCGGAGTCGGATTATCATGCGATTGGCGCTGGTGCAGGTCTGGGCTACAACTTTAATGTGCCGTTGAACAAGAAGGGCATGGGCAATGGCGACTACATGGCCATTTTCCAGCAGCTGCTGCTGCCCGTGGCCATAGAGTTTCAGCCAGAGCTGATCATTGTCTCTGCCGGCTACGATGCCGCGCTTGGTTGTCCCGAGGGTGAAATGGAAGTGACACCCGCCTGCTATCCACATCTATTGAATCCATTGCTGCAGCTGGCCAATGGACGCGTGGCTGTGGTGCTCGAGGGCGGCTACTGCGTCGAGTCGCTTGAAGAGGGCGCGGCTCTAACGCTGCGCGCATTGTTGGGCGATCCCTGCCCGCCGCTGGTAGAGCGTCTGGAACTACCCAGCGAGGAGCTGCGCGAGGCGCTGCTCAACTCAATCTGTGTGCATCGACCCTATTGGCGTTGCCTGCAGCTGCAGCAGACCTATGGGCCGGAGGAGTATGCAGCTGCCGCCGGTGACAATGACGTCTCGCTGTTGCATTGCGTACGGCGCATTTGGTTGGGCGGCGAGTTGCCGCCAGCGTTGCCGCAGTCGGAGCAGCGCTATCCGACGCGTGGCACCTCCGCTCAACTCGAACCGCAGGTGGTGGCCGCCAGCGCAGCGCGTCTGCAACGACTGCGCAACGAGACGCAGCTGTTGGTGCCGGCAATGCGTGTGTGCTATGCCTACGACCCCGAAATGCTGGAGCATTGCAATCTACACGACAGCTCGCATCCGGAGCAGCCCCTGCGCATACGGCGCATTCATCAGATGCACGAGAGCTACGAGCTGCTGGATCGCATGCAGCTGCTGAAGCCGCGCGCCGCCACCACGGATGAGATCTGTCTGGCGCACACGCGCTCACACGTGAACACAGTGCGTCGCCTGCAGGGACGCAGCCCCGAGGAGCTGCAGCAGCTGAGCAGTGGCTACAACTCGGTCTACTTGCACACAGAGACCTTTAAGTGCGCCACACTCGCCTCGGGTGCAGTGCTCCAGGCTGTGGACAGCGTCATGAGCGGCGAGACGCGCTGCGGCATATGCAATGTGCGCCCGCCCGGCCATCATGCCGAGCCGGACAAGCCGCACGGCTTTTGCATATTGAACAATGTGGCCATTGCGGCGCAGTATGCCATACGCGAGTACGGGCTGGAGCGCGTGCTGATTGTGGACTGGGATGTGCATCATGGCAATGGTACGCAACACATCTTTGAGTCGAATCCCAAGGTGCTGTACATGAGTCTGCATCGCTATGAGCATGGCGCCTTCTTTCCCAAGGGCCCCGATGGCAACTTCGACAAGGTGGGCCTTAACGAGGGGCGTGGCTTTAATGTGAACATACCCTGGAACAAGGTAAGCTATGCCAGCATCCTACCACTCATTCATAACACATTCAATTCAATCTTGCTTTCGTCTTCTACTTCTTTCTGACTTTTGTCCTGCAGAAGGGCATGGGTGATCTGGAGTATGCGCTGGCCTTCCAACAGCTCATACTGCCCATTGCCTATGAATTTAATCCGCAGTTGGTGCTTGTCTCGGCGGGCTTTGATGCTGCCATTGGGGATCCATTGGGCGGCTGCAAGCTGACGCCGGAGGGCTATGGACTCTTCACGCACTGGCTATCGGCGCTGGCGGGTGGACGTGTCATTGTCTGCCTGGAGGGCGGCTATAATGTACACTCCATTGCCTATGCCATGACCATGTGCACCAAGGCGCTGCTGGGAGATCCGATACCAACACCGCAGTTCGGCGCCGCCGCCCAGCGTCCCGCAACGGTCGCCTTCCAGAGCTGCGTCGAAACCTTGCAGCAGTGCGTGCAGACCCAGCGAGAATTCTGGAGGTCTCTGATGTTTGGCTGTAAGCTGCCGCAGTGCACTGTGGGCGAGAACAACAACGAGGATTTTCTTGCTGCTACTATGGATCAGTTGAGCATTTCAAATGACGATGCGCTGGGTGCGGCGGGCGGAGTCGACAGCGATGCCGGTCATGCCGCTCAGGAGCGTCCCAGCGGCAGCAAGCCCAAAGTCAAGGTAAAAACGCTCAGCGAGTTTATGGAGGAGCACAAGGAGGTACGCGAAACAGGGCAACATTCAGACTAAATCGACTCAAAATTTATTCCCCGATTCTTTTCTCTCTCTCTCTCACTCTTTTTCTATCTCTGCCCACATAACCCACACGTACCCCCAAATATAATCGCTCGCTGCAGTTGCTCGAGCGCCAGGAAATGTTTGCGGTTTATCCGCTCAAGAGCTGCCCACACTTGAGTCAATTGCGTCCGGAGCTGGCGCCCCAATGTAAGCGGAATTCCAACATTTGTTTTTGTGTGCATAAGTCTATTTCTCTCTCTCTCTCTTTTTCTCTATCGCTATCTCGCTTTTGCTCGCTTTTTACGTTTTTTGTTGTAATCTTAAGGCTTGTTTATATGACGGTTACTATAGCAAAATTCTAAATTGGGGCTTAACAATTTAATCGAATGCAATGTTTAAACATATTTGTATACGAATGTTTATTTATAATTAATTGTAAATTGTGTGTACTTTAAAGTTGCCTGATTTTGTTTTATTTTCGCATACGTTCTCATCGAACTGTCGTCGAATTGTATATTTTATTTTAAGATACGATAGTTTGTTATTAATATTATTTTAAATCTACGCAACCGGCTTTGGGCTGTCTTTTATTGCTTTTTGCTTTGTCGCTCTTATTATTTTATAATTATTGCTTGACTTTCTTCTCAGTGTCTACTATATAAATTTGTATATAGTTGTTAATACATGTTTTTTTTTTCCCCCCCAATAGCAATAGATGCAGACGCCGCATGCGTCGACTGCGGGTCAACGGCGGAGAACTGGTTCTGTCTAAGCTGCTGGAGGATCGGCTGCGGCCGCTACATAAATGAGCACATGGAGCAACACTGCCGCCTGGCGCAGCACGCCTTGGCGCTGAGCTTGAGTGACTTATCCGTGTGGTGCTATGAGTGCAGCGCCTACTTGGATCACCCGCTGCTGCACGTCTATCAGAATCTGGCGCATTTGCACAAGTTCAAGGAGGACATGCCCTGGACGCACAGCTGCCGCAAGCGTGCTGATGGCTGCTACTCAACGAGTGCTTCTCAACCAGATGAGCAGCAGGACGATTGCAGCAGCAGCAGCAGCAACTACTATATACAGTTGGAGCGACATGACTGACCCTTAGTGCTGCGTGTGCTGCACGCTCTCACGGATTATCTGTGCCAGCTGTGTCCGCCGCTGCGCTATTTACTGCAGCTGCTTGTCGATCACATGTGGCCGCTGCTCGAACGCATTTATCTCAAGCTGCTGCATTATTTTCTGGCCAACTGATACCCCCCAATCTACTGAACCATTTTACCTAACCAAAGTTGACATCGCCGGACCGCTGAAGTGAAGGCGCATCGTCTGTATTCTGCCTGCCATTGGCTTCAAGTTGTTGTTTTGTAAGGCGAACTGCCCTACACAATTGTAATCATATAGAAATTGTTAAATATTAATTCAGAGTATACAACACATATACATATATGTATGTAAATATTTATATTTATCTTGTAATAAACATTTGAAACCAGGCGAGGCAAATCGGGCATTTGTAGGACTCATCACGATTAGATGAATTTGAATTGATGTTCTCTTTGGCCGAGAAAGCAGCTGATGAATCTGCAACGGTAAAGGCATAGAGAAGTGGCGCTCCAAGTAGTGCTGTGGGCGCCATTGGACTAGGAATATGCAGCAGTGGTGGTGGTGGTGCTGTTGGTGGTGGTGGTGGATGTGTCGGTGGCAAAAGTATAATATCATCATCATCCGTATCATCTTCTGCGCTAGTCAAATCAATCGTCGGAACTTGCATGATACCCTCGTAGAAACGTTGCCACGTGAGCCTCGGATCTTCAACAACGTCTGCCGCACTGTTGTGCTCAAAGTGTTTTGAAACGTTTCCTCTCTGATTATACTTATTTGTACGCATTTTTCACTTTATCCTGAAAACCAGGTAAATCAACGAACCGGCTTACACTTTTAACAAAAAATAGTTGCAGAGAGCGGCACCAGTGCCTGATTTGCGCACTACAAGTACCACTCGCTGAAAATGCGGTGGCGATACTACTATCACCGCAGTATTTTGGTTGCGATATTATTATGTTTGTTTTGACCTAAAAATTCACAAAAAAAAAGTTTTTCATTGAGTTCTAGTTCGCTATCGCTCTCAAAATCCCCGACGTTATTCTTCTGGTATTGCTGTCTCCCTCTTGCCAATGTACAACAATTTTATCGCTACCGACTGCGAAGATTTGTGGGCGACAATAAGAAGGAAACAGCAACAGATGAAAAATTAAGAGGTTCAAGTGCAAAGTAATTTGTATACCCTTCAATTTGTGAAGTTCTCTCAAATGTATATTTAAGGGATAATTAATTAGTTTCTCATAAAATTCTTTAAACTATAGTTATTAGCTAATTATATGTCATTTATTATATAATAAACAAAAATATTTGTTTATTGTATAACATAGCATATTTACTTCATATAGTCAGAAATGCCGTGCATTACCCTTTCTATAGGCGCGCGCTTGTCGGGAGTAGGCAATAGAAAAAGGATTAACGAAACCTACATTTGTATGTGTTGCTGTTTTTGTTTTCATTTTCGACGCGCGTTGCTTTGTCTGAAAAATGTTCTCATTTGATTTTTGTGTGTCCGAGAAGCAAACGCGTTTTAAAATTGTGAAATTACAAGTGATTAACGTTATCAATAATAGGAAATTCCCCCAGGATTCATCGTGGAATCATCCCCCCCGTGGAAAACATCCACCGGGACTGCCCTAGGAGCTCAGTGTGTAAAGTTCCCTGAGAAATTCCTCGAGGAATCCCGGAGGAGTTGGGGATTAATCCATGAGGATTTCACGAGGGAATCTTACGACAGGGATGCTTACTTCTTCTGCCGCGTAGCAGAATACACATGCAGAAAACCGACAACGACAAGCAAGCAAATAGCTTAGAGTTTACCGTTGCTTTTGCATATTTCCTTTTGGTTTTGTAATATTGCTATTCACTCACTTCATTACTCGAGAGGCTTCAGTCGTTGCGGATGTACAAGAATGTCGAACCACGCACTTATCGCATTAATCTGTATTTGTTTTTTTAACAAAAATGTTTGTGCTGTTTTTGCACACACAACTGTGTATGCGGTGACCGCTCGCATGATTAAAAAGTCAACCACCAAGCAGTAGGTACTGCTCATATTTGGCACACGCATCATTTTTTGATGCGGTGCTGTGGTACGAGAGTATACAAAATACATTGTGTTTGTGCGGTGCACTAGTACTTGCGGTGGACCGATGCTGATCTCTGCTGTGTTGCCACCTTTTCCGGCTGTCAAAAAAACAAGTAAAGATGGCGACCATAAATATTATTACCGTTATGCTGTAAGCTACGCAGACTTAAATGATTTAACGAAAGCAATAGTAAACGGTTCCATTAAGATATTTTATTTTGAATTCAATGCGACTAAAACTTACTGATCGAGTAGTAGAGTATAATAAATCGTATTTAATTTATATTTTCTTTATTTGTTTATTTTTAGGTTTGTTGCCTGTTGTCGCTTTGCGCTTTGCAGCCTTTACAAATTGCGGACGCGGCTCGCTGTCGTCACTATCGTCACTTTCAGTGTCTATGTCACTGTCGGATTGACTTGCGCTATCCTGTGCGCTGTCACTGGCTTCTTCGTTGACCGCTTTTGATGGCTTGGCTTTGGTGCTCGTCACCTTTGACTGACTATGCTTTGGCTGTGTCTCATCCTCATACTCGATAGAGACGAAACTACGTGGCTTGAGTAGCTCAAGTTCTGCACTGGATTGCGCTTCCTCCTTCTCTTCCTGCGCAGCTGGCTCGTCGTTTACTTTGGCAGCTGGTTCTTTGGCTGTGCTAGTAAAGGAGGTATCCAATAAGCCCACACAGATGGGCCGACAATTGATATTGAAGCTGACAATGAGCTCCAGCTCGCGCTCCTCGACATTGCAGCGCCAAACCTTGAGTTCACCATCGCTGGAAATAGTGGCCAGCGCTTCATTTAGATAAGCCATCCCCTTGACGCGTGATGTATGCACTTCTATATATTTGGGCTGTGGGCAACGATCAAGAATAGAATGAGACTCTCAGGTGTTCTGTATTAAAAAAATATATATTTACCTCAGAGTCCTCTTCGAGTGTAACCCAAGCCAGATTTCCGTTTTCCAAGCCTGCCAGACAGTTAAGCTCATTGATCCAAGCTACGCATATGGGCTTTGCTGGCATTTTATGACGATGCGACACGTTGGCCGTCTCTATGTCCCAGATCTCCAGCTCAAGCGGACCGCTTAATGTAAAATGACTGCCATTTGTAGACCATGTAAGGCATTCAGGTGCCTTACCCAATGCTGGTTTGCTCTTTAGATTGGTTCTGTACGCCACGCGTCCTTTTACCAAATTCCATGTGTTGAGCACTTGATCACCACCAAGGGATAGTGCTAGACTGCTGCCCGGATGGCAAGCGATGTGTGTTATCGCTTTGCCGGCATGCGGCTTTGGCCAATCACCCTCCACAGTCCAGGCGCCAACGCGAGTAGCCACCATGCGGCCATCATCACTGCCGGAAAGCAAGTGTGACAGATCTGGCGAGAAGGCCAGCGCATTAATCGTGCCTTGGTGGGAGAGTAATATGTGCGACTGTTTACGCGTGCGCATATCGTAGATAAAGATTCGATCATCGCTACCACCGCTGGCTATCCATGGTCCCTGCACCGCTACACATCTTATAGAGCCAGCATGCGATTTGTCGGCAAACGATGCCTTAAGATGCACTTTACCATTGTTTTCACTCAGTTGATAGCCGAGTAGAAAGTCCGTATAGGTGCCAACAATTACCTCTACGGCTGGCAACATTTTTATTGATTTTCTTTGATGACTTTAATCGAAATAATTCAATAACGCATTGTTTATTTCAATGCGCTTGTGTGTATATGCTGTTGCAGTGTTCAACACATGTGTAACAGTGTTGCCAGAATTTTATGGGCTACAAAACCGTCAACTAAAAATAGCGATAAATAGCTAAATGAGAATAAACAAATACCAACTTAAATTGCTAGTATATATTTTTAAGAAGTTTATCCTTAGAATATGATACGTTAATACAGATAATATATTGCAAAATAAAATATTTAAATGTGTTTTCAAATCAATTCATATGTACTTACATACATATGTATGTATATGAAATTTTTAGGCAATAACTTGTGGACATAAAATTAATCAAAATTTGCAAGCGAAACTTAAAGTACAAAATAGTGAAATCATTTGTTAGAATAGTTAGATATCTGGTTAATCACAATTCATAATAGTTTTGAGCTTTTGCAATTTTAAAATAGCCAAGTCTAGCTATAACATTGCTAAAATGGCAATACTGAATAAAAGTGCGAGCGAAAGGTCCGAGCCCAGTGCTGCCAGTTTTCTTTTTTTCCGTCGGATATGATACTTTCGACGTGTTAACTGCGGAAATAAGCTTGAATCTAATTTACATAGTCTCTAATTTAGATAATTGTTAAATAATGAATTTATTGGCGAGTATTATTTGCAATAATATATGTGCGAAGAGAGCGGCTGCAATAAGTGGAGTGAGAAAGGCCATGGCTCGAACTTCGGTGTGAGCAGTGCAGCAATATGTGTGTGAGCAAAAATCCGATGTTCGAGCTCGTTTCAATTTGTTCGACTGCTAAAAGTAGCAGTAGCAGCAGCAACTGTCATTCGTTCTAATCTGTTAGACCGTTTAACGTTTTGTCGTTTGTGCATCCCTGGTGATTTTGCCGATTTTAACCAAAATTTTGACAAAATTAATCAATTGGGGGTTTAATAGTTGCTAATATAATTTTAAAATATTACTTTGAGTGCCAGTGCCTTGATTTAGACTTGTGTTAACCTTGGTGCTGACATTCCTGTGGCAGCCAAAAATTCCGCCGGCACTGCCTCCTTTAGCAGGCCGCCATAAAAAAGTACAAATCAAGCAGCGTTTTTGGCCATGTCCAAAAGCTCCTCTGGGTAAGTGTTAAGTAGTTCTTTTAATTAATATCTGACATTAAATAAAATATTGCATTAGACGTGAGCGGGAGCGTGAACGAGAACGCGACAGGGACAGGGACAGGGAAAGAGCGCGCGATAAGCACTATGAGAGTCGAGGTGGGCGCACGGATTACGACAACGGCAAGTCCTCGCGCAACGGCGCAGGTTTGAGCAGCAGTGCTCGTAGTGGAGGGTTGCGTGAGGAGCGCAAACGTACCAAGGATAAGGATGGAGAGCGTGGGGCTGCCATACGAAGGGATGAAAAGCGGCGCAAGCGCTCTAGGTCCAAGGACTACGATAAAGACAAGTAAGTTCTTCACTATTAGCTAAAGTTTGTTTTTAAATCTAATCATTATATATTGCAGGCGTCAAATGGATAGGGAACGTGACAAGGAAAAGGAGAGGGAGCGGGAACGCGAGCGCGAAAGGGACAGGGAACGAGAGAGGCAGCGGGAGCGCGAGAAAGAACGTGAGCGGGAACGTGATAAGGATCGGGAACGTGAACGAGAACGTCAACGTGAACCGGATACACGACGCCCCATTGCTGAGTCAATACTTGTCATACCCGTGGCCTCATCCAGCAGCTCAAGCGACGAAATAGAGGAAGAAGAAATCGACAAAGAGGAGCAGCAGCGTCGTCTTGAGCAAGAGATGATCAAACGGCGCGAACGCATTGAGCGTTGGCGTGCTGAGCGAAAGCAGCGCGATCAGGAAGATGGCAAAAAGGATGCCAAGGTGGTAGTAGTGCCCACCGCTGTCAAATCTGCCAAGAAATGGAGTCTTGAAGACGAATCATCTGAGGATGAGAGCAGCAATCCAGCGCCTGTCATTGACCTTGATGCGGAAAAGAAAGAGCCCGATTCACCACCGTCGAAATTTCACAGCATACGCAAACGCTTTGATGACGATGTGGTGGAGTCAAAGTTTTCACCGCTTAAGCGCCCCACTTTTAGTAAAGTGCTGGGCATGTCGCTGGGAGCACCGCCTACAGATTCAGCAGCAGCACTACCACCACCACCACCACCAGCAAAATCACCTTCAGAACCAGCAGCACCAGCACCGACAACAGCAACATCCACGTCCACATTCACTAGCGGTAAACCTTCATCGGAAGCTATGCAGGTGGCGGAAATTAAAAAAGAGCCGCAGGAAAAGTCAACAGACACTGAGGCTGCGAAGCCGCCAGATGCGATGGAAGTAGCGGAGGATAATAAAAAACCAAAAGTAGAGGAGACTAAGGCCGAATCAGATGACGATGTAGATCCACTAGATGCCTACATGCTGGAGGTTAACAATGAGATGCGACGCGTCAATAATTTTGTGGGCCCAGGACCGTCGCAGGGTGTCATGGTACTAGAGGGCGTGGCCAAAAAGAAGGCGGTCACTGTCAAGAAGGGCGAACTCATAGAACAAAATATGGACAGTCTGGAGTATTCAAGCGAGGATGAGCTGGAGGATATACGCGACACAGCCAACAGTCTAGCCATGAAGCATCGTAAGGAGCTGGCTAAAATAGATCATTCCTCTGTGAGCTATGCGCCCTTTCGTAAAAATTTCTACGTGGAGGTGCCGGAGCTAGCGCGTATGACACCCGCCGACGTGGAGAAATATCGCACCGAGCTTGAGGGAATACAGGTGAAGGGCAAGGGCTGTCCCAAACCCATTAAGGTAAGTCGACGCCATATAATGTAAATGTTTATCCACACAATTTTCATTCCTCTGCACAGACGTGGGCACAATGTGGCGTCAGCAAGAAGGAAATGGAAGTGCTGCGCAGGATGGGCTTCGAGAAGCCAACGCCCATACAGTGTCAAGCCATACCGACGATAATGTCTGGGCGCGATCTAATAGGTATTGCTAAAACTGGCAGTGGCAAGACGTTGGCATTTATTTTACCAATGTTTAGGCATATATTGGACCAGCCGGTTTTGGAGGATGGTGACGGTGCACTTGCCATTATAATGGCGCCCACGCGTGAACTCTGCATGCAGATTGGCAAGGATATACGGAAGTTTAGTCGTCCGCTCGGACTGCGACCGGTGTGCGTCTATGGCGGCACAGGCATCTCGGAGCAGATTGCTGAGCTGAAGCGTGGCTCGGAGATAATTGTTTGTACGCCCGGACGCATGATTGATATGCTGGCGGCCAACTCTGGGCGCGTGACCAACCTGCGTCGAGTCACGTACATTGTCCTGGATGAGGCGGATCGCATGTTTGACATGGGCTTTGAGCCGCAAGTGATGCGCATTATCGACAATGTACGTCCCGATCGACAAACGGTTATGTTTAGCGCAACGTTTCCACGCCAAATGGAGGCGCTCGCGCGTCGTATACTGAAGCGTCCCGTCGAGGTCATTGTGGGTGGCCGTTCGGTAGTCTGCAAAGATGTGGAGCAGCATGTGGTTCTACTTAATGATGATGCCAAGTTCTTTAAGCTCTTGGAGCTGCTAGGCGTCTACCAGGAGACGGGAAGCATCATTGTCTTTACCGACAAGCAGGAGAATGCTGACACATTGTTGCGTGATCTCATGAAGGCCTCCTATCCCTGCATGAGCCTCCACGGCGGCATCGATCAGTTCGATCGCGACTCGACCATCATTGATTTCAAGTCCGGCAAGGTGCGTCTGCTAATTGCCACCTCGGTGGCGGCGCGTGGTCTGGACGTCAAGGATCTCATTCTAGTGGTCAACTACGATGTGCCCAATCATTACGAGGACTATGTCCATAGGTACGTTACTCAAGTCCTAGCGACTGCTTGAAATTTAAGTTTATCTATTATCTATCTCTATCTCTTAGATGTGGACGCACTGGGCGCGCCGGCAAGAAGGGCTCAGCATATACTTTTATAACACCGGAGCAGGCGCGCTACTCAGGCGACATTGTACGTGCCTTGGAGCTTTCTGGCACGCCGGTTCCACCAGATCTGACAAGGTTGTGGACTGAGTATAAAGCGGCGCAGGAAGCCGAAGGGAAGAAAGTGCACACTGGCGGTGGCTTCAGCGGCAAGGGTTTCAAATTCGATGAGCAGGAGTTCAATGCGGTCAAGGAGAGCAAGAAATTGCAAAAGGCTGCACTGGGTCTCGCCGATTCCGATGATGAGGAGGACATTGAGCAGGACATTGATATGCAGATCGAGCAAATCTTTGCCGCCAAGCGCACAGTCAAGGATACGTCTGTGGCAGCCACAGCGCTTGCCGCTGCCAATGCGGCAGTCAGTGCAGCAGTCAGCGCCCAAGCAAATGCCGCAACAGCAACGCCACATGCCTTGGCACAGGCGCAGCAACAACAGCAGCAGCTGCAGGCACAACAACCGGTAGCGGGCGCAGCTGTGGGCTCGGACAAACTGGAGTTGGCCAAGCGGCTGGCCTCCAAGATCAGCAGCAGCCGCAATCTGGACACAAAGTCCACACAGGTGGCCAACGATTCCCTTATGAAGGGGCAACCTGGCGCAGCGCAGCCGGCTCCTATGCTAACGGCGCGTACAGTGGTCGAACAGCTGGCGGCGAAGCTGAACAACAAGCTCAACTATCAGCCCAAGGATGATGAGGATGGCTTTGGCAGCTCGTTGGGCAGCAACAGCAACTCGTTTACCAAATACGAGGAGGAGCTGGAGATTAATGATTTCCCGCAACAGGCGCGCTGGAAGGTAACGTCCAAGGAGGCTCTCGCACAGATCTCCGAGTACTCAGAGGCGGGCCTAACCGTGCGCGGCACATATGTGCCCCAGGGCAAAAGTCCGCCCGAGGGCGAGCGTAAACTTTATCTGGCCATTGAGAGTTGCAGCGAGTTGGCCGTGCAGAAGGCCAAGCGTGAGATTACGCGTCTCATCAAGGAGGAGTTGCTTAAGCTTAGCTCGGCACACCATGTTTTCAACAAGGGACGCTACAAGGTTGTCTGAAATTAACACTTCGCTAAGACTACAGGCAATCAAGCCTCAGGACCCTTTTAAATGAGCATATTTACATTTAAAAAACTCGGACATGTCTGGAGCACACACACACACGCACTGATACTATTAATCTGCAATGTTGCTAGAAATTCATCAATGTGTCAATGTCACTTACACTCTTTGATAAACTACAAACATTTAAAGTCTCTTTTATATATATACATGTATATTCGTCTATGCTGCGGAATAGCTTCTTGAGCAATACATACATATTCATAATATATATATGCATATATAGTAGCTAGTAAGCCAGACCATACTGAACGTTTTATATTTACATATGTATATAACTACATACATATATATCGTACACCCACATACAGGCACATACACCTATAGTAATCAAATGAATAGTTAATCAAATTCATATTGTAACTTATTTGAAATTGTCAATTTCGCGTAATTTAAACCTATCAAACATATTATTGGATTTGTATTGTACTGCATCTGTAGACTGAAATAAATAATTAATTGTCAATAAACTACACCAAAATAATAAAACTCGAAGTAAAAACTATAAAAAATAACAATGCTTGTTTTGAAAAAGTTAAATGCGAATTGGGCACAGCTGATTTGCCTTATGCCACTTGCCTTCTCTCGATGTCTTGCCCTCCAACTATAATGTGCGCTCATTGCATGTGTCAATGGCTGGTCCACTCCTTGAAAGGATGCTCAATAAATTGGTCTTATTTAAATTAATACATTTTAGGTATTTTTATTCTTTATAATGGGCTTAAAGGCTTTTTCTATAATTTTAGTTGTAAGGCTTAGCTGCTAAATTGTTGTATTATTTGATTAAGAAGTCTTTGGCAATAAATAAACAATTATTATGCAGTACATGACTCCTTATTATTTTGCGGACATTCAGGCTTTTTAGCTTAGCTGACAGGACTATTCGCAGGAGGAAAATAAGCTAAGCTGCTTTCAAAATGACTTGAGAAACTTGATCCTTCCAAAAAAATGATTTTGGGACACTGGACCAACAGTTAGCCAGGACGCAAACAGTGGTTTGAAACCAGAGTTGTTTGTTTATTTTTGTTTTTGTTTTAGTTTTGGGACAGTCACAAATGCATTTATTTGATTTGAAATTTTGATAAATAACGTTAAATGGCCAAAAATTGAAAGTAAAATTTCGTTTTTAGCAACCGTAAGCTTAGATAAGTTATGCATTGAAAACAAATGCCGCAGACTTGTGTTATGTTTAATTTCAAGCTTTGAGGAGTTTTAATTATTCCGTTGCAGTGCGACTGCCACCTGCGGCTGCTGTCTGCTTGTCGTTGCTAAAATTACAAGGATACTTACTTTCTTTGGCCGTTCTGTCATAAAAATAACGTATCCGATTGATAAATATACTTCAAGTCCCTAACAAATGTGATATTCACTAGTTTCTAGTATATTTACCACCAGTGCTGCCAAAAATTGTTCCGTATGTAAATAAAAAGTTTGGAAATTAAATATAAGTAATTTGAGCATCATAAAAATTTTGATATAGTAATTCACAGGCATCTAAAAATTTAAATTTTTTATATTTTAACTAATTTTAAAGATATAAACGAGATTAGCAGCAAAGCAGGCTAAAAGTTGATAAATTTAGCTACAAAATGGCAGCACTGTTCATTAGCAATTAAAAAGTTTAAGTGTTAATTCCCTTTGTACAGTTTAGTCCCTTAATTGGCATTGAAATTTTATCATTTTATTTCTCAAAGATCTTTCACGTATGCTGTACAAAATTAAAATTGTAGTTGTGTTTTATTCTTCTTGTGTTTTTGTGTGAGCGTGTGTGTGTTTGGTTTTTATACACTTTGACATTTTTGTAAAAAATGGAAATAGGGTTTTGAAGTTGCCTCAATGTTGAGTAAAGGGAGAAGGAGGGCGTGGCAGAACATAAAGTAAATTTATTTTCGATTGAGCTCGAGACTGAGTCGTATAAGCCATGTCGTCCCTGTTCGTCGTCGTCTGTCCCCCGTTGTACTGAGTGCGTGTTGCCAGCAAGCTACAAGAGCTAGAGCCAACCAATTGGGTATGTAAGGTGCTCTATATCAGGACACTACGCTTTATTGTTTATTTTTTTTTATTTCGTCCCCCCTCCCCCGCAAATCGAAAAAAAGTATAAAAACGTATAAAAAAACTTTAAAAAATTCTGAAATAAATCACAAAAATGCCTAGTCATATTTTCGACTGATTGTGAAAATTTCTATAACGAATCGGATAAGATATCGGTAACTACAAATTATTACATTTTTCATATAGACAGCGGGGTGCCGTGCTGAAGCGCATACAACGTTCGCTGGCTGACGCAGCGGCGGGTCCGCTGCTGACGCTACATTATGCTGAAAACGAGTGTGCCGCGTTTAGTGTTTGTGTGTATGTGTTGTGAGGATGCGTGTGTTGTTGCGATCGCTAGTCAAGTTGTTTTAAATGTTGGTGGCGCCCAACTTTAACCTGTCCACTTGTTGTATTTTAAATTTGTATATTTGAGTTTTTTTTTTGCTTAGTTTGCTGCATTTTATTTACTTATATCGCCCGCTGCGCTTATCAATTGATTTTCATGCTACAATATTATTTTGTGTCTAGAAACTACTAAAATTAAATTTAAATGTAGTTATGAGCTTGTTGTTATCAATTACATGTTATTATAATTTATTGTATTTTAATTATTATAATGCGCTTTGAAAAAAATTCTCTTATTTTTTTGGTTTGTTTTATATGCATTTTTTTTTTTTTGGTTTTACTTTTATGCACTAATTTGTCGGCCATTGGATTTTGTTTTTCATTTTTGATACAAAACTATTTTTTATTATATTAAAATTATTATTGAATTTGCGCTTGCTTCGTTTCTTTTTGCTTTTTATGGCTACTACACATTCAAAATCATTCACACGCACGCATATATATATGTGTGTATATATAAATTTATCATATACGTTATATATATATATCATCTTTAATTTGCATATGTACAAGTCTAGTTAAAACTATAATGTGTGCTAAATTAAAAAAAAAAAAAACAAAAAAAATTTATAATTAATGTTATATATATATGTTAAAATTCTTTATATATATATATAATATAATATGTAGTTTAGTTTATTAATCAATTACTTGTTCTTGGGTTTCGTTAGTTTAGTTTGGCAACAGTTTAAATTCGTTGCAATATCTTCAGTTGCTGCTAACATCGTTTTATATTAAATTAATATATATACTATATATTATGTTTTTGTTCGTTTTTATTTGTTTACTTATAATTAGGAAAAAAATTGTATCGCTTTGCAAGGGTTAAAGGGTTTAAGGCTTAACCCAGAGCTTTTTCACTTTTGCGCTTCCTTTTTCTCTCTCTCACTATCTTTCACGCACTCGCTCGCTTACTTGCCATGTATTTGTGTGTGTGTGTGTGATTGTTTGAATAAAAAAGCTTGAAATACATAAACAAACAACAGCAAGAAAGGGACAGGAAAATAAAATGTTGGAAGAAGGGAAGCATTAATAAAATTTGCAGCTGCTGCTGTGTTCAGTGGGTTTGGCTCAAATGAATTCGAATGCAGAATTGCGGGCAGAGTGAGTAACGAGAGACACCACAAACACTTGTTGCTGACGAGTAACGAGTAACGAGTAACGAGTGCACACTCGTACATTTCACTGCGCTATTTACAATTGTATGAAACTCTTTAGCTATATATCTATAAATGTTTTTACTTTATATACATGTCAAGCAAACAAATGTCTCAAAGGCAGAGACATTCTCTCTGAGTGTATCTGTGTGTGTCTGTGTGTGAGTGTGTTGCTATTAGTTTAACGAGTAAGTGGCTTAGTTGACAAGTTTTCAGTTATACTACATCATATATCTATGCATGTGCATACATATTTTCTGGTTTAGTTTTAGCTTTAGCTTAGTTGTAGTAAGAGCGCAATTCTTATTATCGGATCACTTGAAGCAATTTCATGGAGTTCTCGCTTAGTACATGCTGTCTTTTGTCTGTATTGGTGTCTCTGGGTGTGTGTTTGTGTGTGTGTTCAATACTTATTTTTATTATATTTTTTATTTGTATCTTATTTGTTTGGTTTTTATTAAATCTGCAAAAATAGAATAATATGCAAAGTAATTAATTAGTTGGGTGTATGCAAAGGACTGTATAAACGTAGGTGTTTAGTTCAGAGATTAACAATGCTATACTATGTGGTACTACCATATACTATATATGAGAGATTTAGCTAAAGAACGCTACAGTGGCTGTAATTTGTTTACAGTGGGCATCGCGGATGCAAAAGTAGAACTGTAGAGCTGTAGTTCAGGGCTGGGCACAAGCAAAACTTGATTGGTTTGGTTTGTATGTTAGTTTGTTTCTTTGTTTATTTTATTTCTGTTGTAAATGTTACCCACCTTTTATGTTTTATACAATTGAATAAATTATTGCATTTGATATGTTGGTCCATTGTTTCATAATTCGTTCCTAAAAATTCTTGTAGTTCATCTTGTGTATGTGTGTCTGTGGTGTTGTTGTTGTTGGTGTTTTGTTGTTGTAGTAGTTGTTGTTGTTGGTGTGTGTGTAAGATTGGTGCAATAGCTGCCAAACTGTGAGAAATAAGAAATGAAGAAAAGAAGTAAAGGGAGTCGCTGTTGTTGTTGTTGTTGAAGTTCTTGTTGTTGTTGCTGTTGTTGGTGTTTGTGGTAAATGCTGATTTTGCTGGCCAAAACGTCATCCAATTGTATTGAATCCTATATCCGACAAACGGCAAACGATTCCGCATCGTAACCCTAGAGATAATAATCACCCATGATAGGCAGTGACTGACATCCCGCTGACATCGCTGACATCGCTGCCTCTGCTGTTGTTGTTGTGGACATTGGTGTTGCGGTTGCGCCCGTTGCTGCTGCTGCTGCCGCCGCTGCTGCTGCTGCTGCTGCTGCCGCCGTCATAAATGACTATCAGTACCCGAATCCCGCTGAGCCGTGTCCAGTCATTGATGGTGTTACACTACTAACTATACCTAATTGTGTGGCTGTATTATTTGATTGTCAGTGTTGTTGAGCAGCAAATTTCATACGTTTTTGTTTTTGGCGTTGATTGCAGAACCAGACGCGTACCACGTTTTTCTTCAAATCCAGCTTTTCGGCAATGGCAGCGATTTTCTCACCGGATGGTCTCGGCTGGACGGCGAAGTAGGCTTCCAGGGAACGCTTTTCAGGTGCCGCAATGGAAGTCCTTTTTCTTGAAAAAAGACTCGATATAGATTACTTTAGAAATGGGCCCTCACTCGCCTGAGGCACTAAGGACTTGCATTAATTTTGCTTCAATCGCGCTCATTGCAATAAATAAATGCAATAAATTGAGTTCTCTCTCCACGCCAAAATCAGACTTCATGCAAACACATACACACACACACACACACACACATGCATGCACACAAATACATACACGCTTTGCCAATTGCTTAAGCTGGAATAGTTTGCTATTAGCAGGTCTAGGAACTATGGGGTGGGGCTAGGCTGGTTGGATGGGGTCTTTACCGCTGCCAATTAAAACACTTTCTACCTTTTCTTTTCGCCCGCCGGCAGCACACTGGGCGCATCCGGATCGCGTCGCTTGTTTTTCGCCTGCGCCTCAGCCTCCTCCAGCCACGCCTGCAAGATGGGCTTCAGTGCTATCATATTATTATGCGACAGCGTCAGACTCTCAAATCGACAGATTGTGCTTTGCGACAGCGCACCGACGCCAGGTAACTTGAGATTGGCCAGGGCCTTGCCCACATCGGCCTGTGTGACACCTGCGAGCATGAGAGAGAGAGAGAGAGAGAGCGCGACAAAGAGGGAGAGAGAGAGCGATAAAGTGAGCGTATGAGCTGGAGATTGAGAGACTGGACACTGATGGACACTCACCCAGCTTAATGCGCCGCTGCTTGAAACGTTCCGCAAACGCTTCCAGCTCACGCGGATCGGTGTCTGTGTCGGGATGCAGGCCAGCGGCTGCCACTGCCGCCGTTATGACAGGATGATGTACCGCTGAGTGTCCATGGTGCCCTGCAACAACAACAACAATAACAACAAAGATTAGAGCTGAAGTTCATAGATCTGCCAGCATTACGTACCCGCCGTGTGGCCACTTAACGTGCCCGGATGATGGTGGCTCATCATGTGATTCATACTGTGATAGGAACCGTGCAGGTGTTGATGTGTGGGCGTTAGAGGTGACTCCGAAATGGGCGCTAGCGTTGTCATCTGGCCCGTCGGATCCAGCATGTCCAGTTGATCCATCGAATGATGCATCTGCAATAGTCAAAAATATATATATATATAAGACTCAATTTACTTTCAGATAAAATCATTTTCAATACACATTAATATTGAGTACTTTCTATTATCTTTCGTGTAAATGTGCATATTTTATGTATGATATGCAGCTTTTAAAATTCACATGCCATAGGCGTAGCCAGCATGTAATTCAGGGGGGGCGAAATGTTTCAGCAGCTTATACTTTATAGTTACTGCTCAGAATATTTGTATGAGTATATGTATAGTTTTATAGCTTAAATAAATAATAAACTTATTATACAATGAACATTTTATTTAAGCAACTGATCTGTTGCTTGTATAGCAAAAGTAGTTTCTATAAAAAATACATCTTAAAATAAATCAGCTTTGTTATTAACAATTTACTTATTGATTTAGTCTTTTGAGTTTTTATCTGATTCGTCACACAATCCAAATTTATTGTCTGGTCTAATTTTCTTCTTACATTTCTTGCGAGCAACTTTGTTTGCCGCCGTCAAGTTTTTGTTGTAGTTTGCTTAATTCGGAGTACGACCATATTAAAGCGACGTGATTTTTTTTTTAAATTTGTTTCTTTTTATGGCAATTTTATTACATATTTAAGTTTGGCTTGAACAAAGTAAACTCTTCAACTAAGTGACATAATCAAAAATAAAGGTTGTATATTAATAATTCTACTACCCCCATTTTAGCCGTTCGCATTAAGATTCACATCGTCACGATCAGCATATTGTTTTTAAATTGTACATTATTTAAATTGATTTAATATAAAAATGACTCAGGCTTGCTAGTGGCAATAAAATCATTGTTCCAGTTTGTTGTTTATTTTTTGTAGCTATTCGCTTAATAATGGTTTTGGCTTTGGCTGTTATGAACATAGGCATATAAATTTAGCTTCAGGGCTTGGGGCTTGCGGGCAATTATTTATTCATTTAAATAACTATATGAGCTTGTCTTATCGTTTGAATAATTGATGGCATCACCTGCTTGACATAAAAATGGCATTTCAAGTTGCCAAAGTAAAATTGTGTGAGCAACGAGTTGTTTTCTAATTTCTAATTAAAGTCCAGTCCCCAAAAGTTGTGCACCAACCCTTTTGCAACAACAACAACAACAACAGTAAGAGCAGCGACAACGTCAAGTAAGACATTTTAAAACTTGAGTTGAGAGTTGTGCTCAAGTTAAAGATATGGCGCAACTTTTCGAGTGTGAACCTAAGGGAGCAGCACCAAGAAGAAGTGAAGTAAGGAAGGATGGAAGCGAGATTGTTATAGACAGGCGCTTGTTTCGAAATCTTTTGTGCCATGTTGCTTTAATTGAACAAGCGACGAGCCAAACACACACACACACACAAACGCACACACACACACATACAGTTGCATGCATATGAACATGTACGTTTTGTAAACTTTGAAAGGGTCTTAACTAAATGAAACACAGAGTGTTAGTCAAGCTGAATGGGATGCGAGGGGGTGGCGGAAGAGTGAGATACATTTAGACTGGCGCATGGCACACAACTCTTTTGTCTAGGCATCAAAAATTTATGGAAATGTTCAATTATTAAAACAAATATGAATAGCAACTAAAAATCATGAGACAAAGAGTCAGCCATCATGCAATAGCGCGCTCTCCCTCTT
Organism: Drosophila busckii; assembly: GCF_011750605.1. NCBI lineage: Eukaryota > Metazoa > Arthropoda > Insecta > Diptera > Drosophilidae > Drosophila > Drosophila busckii. The sequence continues at coordinate 5,922,842 of NC_046608.1, read as the reverse complement.
GCTCTCAGATGCTCAGTGTGTCTCTGTGTGTGTGTGTGTTGCTTTGTTAAGCATTTAAACTGATTACAGCTGAAAAGTATGCTACGCCAATAGCCAGCATTGAAGCGTGCAGAGGCCCCAAAGCCGCCCATGGGGAGAGGAGGGCGGCACCCGTATTTATTTATATTTTTTGAATGTTATATAGCCCCAAAACTAGCCATTGTTATGTAAGTGTGTGTGTATATGAGCCGAGTATACCACGCCCCCTCATGCAAAGCTTAGAAGTGGACAGACGCCAAAAATGGACAACGAGACGCTGCCGCCGTTGCCGCCGCCACCGCCTGTATATAGTGCATACAAATATATTGTCTCTGTCGCTGCGAGAGAGCTCTGTGCCAATTATGTAAAACTGTAAAATGATAAGCAGGCGCATGGGGAAAGCCATGAGCCTACGACAAAACAATAAGACCCAAGCATAGCATAGCCCAGCCGAGCCGAGAGTCGTAGACGTGACCAGCGCGCATAGTTAGTACATAAGAGAGCTACAACTACAACGACAACGACAACGACGACGACGGTGACGCTGACTGCGATGCCAGCAGTTGAGGCGATTGTTGTTGCTGTTGTTGTTATGCTAAAAAACTACAAGAGGTGTCCATAGAGCCGCTGCAGCGCAAACACAATGGCAAACTCTTCAATTATAAACCAATCCCAAAATTAGTCTGACTGTTATTGGTTTGCACCCTTGGCGCTCGCATGCGCTCTCTCTCTCTCTCTCTCTCTTGTTTTCTCTCTCTCTCACAGCTGCTGCTGTCTCGTTCTCGTTTGTTCGCCCAGGCAACTGCGCAACTCACCCTGTGCCGTGAGAGCGTCTGAGAGCAGCAGCTGAGCAGCATAGTGGGGTGGGTGGGTTGGGTGAGCAGAGTTATGTCAGCGTCCGGACTGCGACTACGCCTGCCAGCGCTGCTGCTGCTGTTGCTGCTGCTGTATTGTGGTTGGCTGAGACTTATGCAAAATTCATTTGGGCAATGCCCACAAAACGCAGCCGCTTCAGCGTCAGCGTCAACGTCAGCGTCGCTGTCAGTTCGTGTCGCTGTGCCCATTTCATTAGGCGCATAATTTGTAATTAATAAAATTATTCAACAACAATATGCATAGCACATGCAAGTTTGTGAGCGCTAGATGGCGCCACAAGCAAAACTAGTACAAACAGAAGCTGCGGCAGACGCAGCAACAGCAACAACAATAAGCGCAACTTATGCTAGAGCGAAATGGAGAACACTCTGTATATGTGGGTGTGACGTAGTCTAGCTACACACACACACACGCACGCACATATATATGTGTGTGTATATACATATGTATAGCTATATATGCATAATCCACAAACGCAAATCAAATGCAGTTTTGTAATCGAAAAATAAAACTAATAGAAAAATTAAAAACAAGAAAATGTTAGCTAGCATCCATAGCAGCAGCCTAAACTCCCGTTCTACCTTTCTCACTCGCACACACACACACACACACACACACACACACACAGAGTCAGAGTCTTGCTTGCGTGCTCTTGCGCACTCGCTCTCTGATTCGCTCGCTCTCGTTCTCACGCGACCAGACGCCATTTTACTTTTGTTTTGCAAGCATTTGGAGTTTTTATTTTGCTTTTGGTGTCGCTTCATCTTTTATTTAGCAACTTTGCCAACATAATTTATTTATTTGCCAGTTTGTTGATAAACATGTGACTGCCCCCGCTACCCCCAACCCTGGAGCTATGGACACACGCATTGGGCTGCGCTGCTTATGACCTCATTACAAATAATATAATATTTTGTTGTTATCCACTTGCTCTCTCTCTCGCTCTTTGCTACTTGTGGCCTTTGATTAATAATGTTGTTGTTGTTTTTGTTATTGTCCTTATAATTTCATTTTTATACATGTTATGCATATATTTTTAACATTTTTAGCGTTTGACATAATAAAGTGTTTTTGGCGCAATTTTTATTCTTGTTATATGTGTGTGTGCGTGTATTTGTGTGTGTGTGTCAGTGTGTGTGTGTGTGTGTGTGAGCTGTCTCGCCTGCATTGCTGTATGTGTGTGTTTGTTTGTGTGTGTCCTTTGTTATTGTGCATTAATTTTTCAGCATTTTGTTAATTTGTTGTGGCGCTGAAACAGCTGATAGATAAATAAAGATGGCCGCCCAGTGTCTGCGACCAGCTTGGAGTTATTCGATATGCAAATGCCTTCGGTTGTGTGTGTGATTTTGTTGTGTTATCGAAAGTGCATATCGAAAACTGATTGATTACAATATATGTATGTGAGAATACAAGCCAACAATTTAGAGTTTAGAGTGTAACAATTCGTCCATTCATCATCACCATAGTCATATTCGATAGTTGCGCCTACTTTTTGCGCTTCTCCACCGGCTTGAGTATCTGGAAGCTGCACATGAGCGTCTCATCGACGGACATCATGGCGCCGGCATTGTCGAATTCACCGCAATAGTTGGGCGCCGAGAAGAGCGTGACCAGCTGGCGCTTGGCAAAGAACTCGTAGCCATCCTCGACCACCTGATGGGCACGGCAGATCAAGTCGAGATCGTGCTTTTGCAAGAACTTGCCGACGACCTCAGCGCCAAAGGTGAAGCTAACGCCGCGGTCGTTCTCGCCCCAGCCAATGGTGTCCTTGTCCGGATCGGACCAGAGCAGATCGCAGAGCAGTCCCTGGTCGGGCACGTCGGTGGGGCGCATAATGCGCTTGATCTGCTCCATGGAGGTGAGGTCGGGACTCAGGCCGCCGTGGCAGCAGAAGATCTTCTCGTCCACAATCGCCACCACGGGCAGGCAGTTGAAGCAGTCGGTGAAGGTCTTCCACAGCTTGATGCTGTAGCGACGCTTGCACTCATCGTAGAAGCCGTAGATGCGATTGATGCTGGCGCACTCGTGATTGCCGCGCAGCAGAAAGAAGTTCTCCGAGTACTTGATCTTGTAGGCCAACAAGAGGCAGATGGTCTCCAGCGATTGTTTGCCACGATCCACGTAGTCGCCCAGGAACAGATAGTTCGACTCGGGCGGATAGCCGCCGTACTCGAACAGACGCAGCAGATCATAGTACTGGCCGTGTATGTCGCCGCAGATCTTGAGCGGCGCCTCCAGCTCCAGCAGTATGGGCTGCGCCAAAAATATTTCGCGCGACTTCAAGCAGAGTCCACGTATCTCGGTCTCATTGAGCTGCACGTTCTTGCCGGGACGTGCAGTGCGCACCTCCAGCAGTCTGGCAATAATGTTGTCCAAATTGAGCACCTCGGCCATGTTAAAACGACTTCTGGCCGGGCTGGCCGTTCAATCCAAATTCCTTATTTGTTACGGCGTATTCAGTTAATCAGCTGTAATCAGCTAACCAGGTCAATCACAGTCTCACTTCTTTTTTGGTTTTAAATAAATACTTTTCTTTTTTTTTTTTTTGCTGCAACTTTTGGTAGTTGCGGATTTTATTCACTTAGATCCCCAGTCCAGCGCTGAAAGCTGTGCAAACGAAACCTGAATATGCCTGATTGGTCCAAACGGAATACAGTCTTTTGAAAAAAATTTGGAATTTTTATTGGGATCGAGACAAAGGTTTGGTTAAGGCTTTTCTCAATGCTCAATGCTTCTGTCCCCCGAATGAATCCAAAAGCCAGGCCAACTCAGTAAACAAATTTTGCATATACACAACTTAATTCCGAATATTTCATTTACATACGACGAATTAGAAGTAAAGGCAGTAAATACATTTCCGCTTTTAAATCAACTACAAGTTTGTTTGTGGTTTGCGCGTTTACTAACGCCTAAAAACACTGTTATCAATAAATCTGTTTGTTGTTATTACTTTTGGTTTTGAAAAGCAATTTTATGTGGCATCAATTCAACTATCAAAAGAGCTCAAAGTCGAAGCAGTTATTGTTGAGCTTGCAGCATTTAAAGTCATATTAATTATAATATATGTATGTATGTTCTTCTGTGGTAACAAGTGCTTTTAAGATAAAGAAATAAATAAGTAAAAGCAAATGCAATGAAATGGAATAGAATTTGAACCAGCGTCAAAATTGCATATAACATATGTATAAGCGAAATACAAATATTTTAGCTTCTGCTTTGCAAAAAGAGTTTTTCGATAATAACAATGTTGGGAAACTTGATTTAATTGGAAAAAAATCATAAATTATATAATTAATTATAGTTTTCAATATTTTTCAATTAGATTTTATGTCATTAGACTTTGGACCACAGCACAGTCCTGCGAACTACAGCGCAACTTTGTTCTCAACATTATCAACACCCACTTCGTTTTTTATAGGCATTAACTTTATTATATGTTTCTTTCTATTTAAGGAAAAACATTAATGTTAAATATATGCAATCGTATATATATATAGTTTGTTATATTATTATTGAAGTCTTTTTATATTAGCGGGCACAGTGAGGTTTTATATACATAAAAAAACTTAAAGCAGTTGAAAATCCTTTTCATCATTTTCAATAGGAAAGGTACTGATTAAATTTGATAAATATATATGTCATTTTAAAACGAATGTTGAAATTTCTGAGATTGCAAAATAAAACAAAGTTTTTGGCTCATTGTAGTTTGGCTTGGTCTCTTTAGTTTTCTTAGTTCAGTTTTCTCATAAATATAGGTAGCGTATATATATATTTATTATATGCTAGCTATCGTAAACACTTGAATTTTGATTTAAGCAAGCAACGAGGGATTTGTCAGAATTAGAGTTTCATGCAGCTAAAATTTGAAATTACGTATACTTAATTTCGAAATACTTGCACATGCTGATTTTGATGAAAAGAAACTGCCATTGTCAGCTGCTGTTAAACAAAAACTTTAAGCCGGTTGTTCGTTAACTTTGTCGATTAACTCTAATTAACTGCAGTGTGGGTAAGTTGCAAGTTCATTTGTGGGTTCAGTGGGTTCTGGACATTGTTTAATTAGCTGTAATTTGTCAGCGTTTGTTGTGGGTGAATTGTGACAAATTGCAGTGTAAATAAGAACAAACATTAACAACAAAAACAATAACAATAACAATGCCAAACAGTTGGAGCAACAGCAATAAAAGCTCAAGTGGCAATTTGTAAAAATAGAAGCAGCAAATGCATTTTGGGCTAATAATCAACAAAAGCTGAGCATGAAAGCTGAGCGCGTTATCCTTGTCATCCTTAGATTGTGGGCGCTGCACCTGCACAAAAGAGACTTGGTAAACTTTGGACACAAAGTGGGCAAACACAAACATCGTTTATTTTGGGAAACAAAGGACCTCATTTGCCCAAACAGGCCAACAGAGCGAGAGCGATAGAGACAGCAAGAGTATGGAGTAGAAGTTGTACAAATGAAGCCCAAGCTCTCTCTTTGTTGTTGCCTGCTGTTTGTTGAAATTAATTGGTGTTACACAAATGAGTAATTTTCAATGTACATAAATATTTGCACAAATTGCAATTTGCCGGCATTCGCCGCACTCTCGCCGCGGGACACACACATACGCACGTCCAGTGGAGTAGAGAGGGGGGTTGCTGGTGTTGGTTTTTGGTTTTTGCTTGCTTGCTTGGCTGGCAGCTCGAGAGCTGTTCAAATACAATTTTTATTGTCAAGCGTTAATAATTTTAACAATGAATAATATGAACGGTAAGCATCTGTTATTATTCCAAACAAATCAAAACAAGTGCACTAGGGCGTCTAACGGCATGGGCGTGTTACCCTTCGACCTCATGTTTCTTACGGCCGCATCGGCCACACACAAATCTTCATAAATTGCAAGCGTCGCATCGCATCGCGTCGAGGCTGAGGGGTGAACTTGCATGGGGCGGGGCTGCGACAATTGGGAATTGAGACAAAGTGCGAGAAGTGCCTGAGCCTGGGCCTGGGCCTGGCATTGTGCTCATTTGCGCCCTTGGTTTGGGATCAGCAGATCCCAGAAAGGGGTCGCGGGCTGAAGCCGCCAAATGGGAAAATGATACACTTCACCTTGTGCAACGTCGCAGTTGGCTGCGCAGTCGGCGTCGCTGCACACGCACACAATCAAGCAACAACAAATTGCCACATAAATGTGGGGTGGCTTGCCACGTAATAGATTTTATTTTATTTTTATATGGCATGCGGCTCTGCTCTGCCTCCGCTCTGGCTCAGCCTCTGGCAGGTTGAAGGACGCATAGGACACCGAGCGACGCTGCAAGCAGCGTTCATTGAACGCAGAACGTGTCTTTATTTTACTTCACTTTACTTTTACTTTTTACCTTTTGCTGCCTGCCTGCCGGCAACGGAACGCAACGCAACGCGCCAACGTGCGCGCAGCAAAAGTTATTTTTGGGGAATTCCCAGGACATTCCTACACTGTGCAAAATTAACTGGCGCGCAGAGTAGCGCAAAGGGGGATGGTCTTTATTTATGCACGCTGAAATTCTAAAATAATAATAAAATAACAGTAGTCAGACAAATAATAAATACATTTTTTTGATTGCATAAACTTTTAATAACAAAAAAAATTATGTTATTAGCTGCTTAAAGTTAGCAGCTTAAAATTGCATAAATAACTCATTTGTGAAGGCAATAAGTAAAAATATATTCAAGCTGACAAGGATTTTTTGCTACATGTTTTTTGAAAATTATATTTGATTACTTTCTCAAGCAACGTAGAGCAATAAACATTTATTTTTTTATGATTAACTTCTATTATTATTATTTGGTTAAAATTTGTATTGCCAAGAAAGTTTGCCGTCGCTTTATTAATGTTATGTTAGTTCATTATGTTACCTATAGCAGTAGCATTGCTATGTTATGCTCAGCTGTGGCTGTTATGTAATGGGCCAGGGCTCCAAGGCTCCACTTATGTTAAATTTAACATATTTAAAACGGCTTGCTTACACGCAACCAAATCGAACAATAAGGAAATGAATACTATATAATCCATATATTATATTTCTTAAGGATAATTAAAAGCTGTTTTCTTGCAGTGCATGTACCTGCCAGTCGACTCATAAAGTAGCTCAAACAACGACCATATTTCAATGAACTAAAGTACAGCATGGCAGGGGTGGCGTTTACTGCTCGGATGGAATGGGATGGCAAGGCAGACACCCACACTAATCAGTTTCAGGGTTAACATATTGTTGCAAGCTCATCATGCGTGCCACTGCCTCGTTCAACGTTCAACGTTCAACGTTCAACAAGCGAACCAGCGCCACTTGCATACAAAAAACCGCCAACACCACCGTCAGCTTTACGAGTACTTAACGGCCTAGCTGTAGCTGTAGCTGAATCTGAAGCCAAAGTTGAATTTGAAGCTGAAGCTGAGCGCTGATGTTCTGCCCTGCGCCTACCCCCCGTACCTACATAAGTTTCACCGGCGTCTTTTTGAGCTCTCTAGTTCAGTTCTCTGTGTTCTTTTTGTTGTTGCTGTTTTTGTTTTTTCAATATAGCTCGTAATTTTTTACACATTGTGGTCCCAGCTTAACTGCGCTACCGGTTGTTTTCTTGCTCTACTGGGAGACATATCAATATAGTCGTGTCTCACACACACACATATACAAGCGTACGACCCCGGGCACGCACAGTCAGTGGCTGAACAAGTGTACACGAATCCATGTGCTTGAGTGCAGGAACGAGAGGCGGAAGGTATGGGCGAAAGCGAGGGCGACCCTCGCTTGCTGTCCGCAAGGCGTTCTCTGCAATAAAAACAACAGCAGCAGCAAAAAAAAAAAAAGCAAAAGGCACACAACGCACCGGCAATGGCAACGGCACCGGCAAGGACGACAAGGACACGGGGGACCACAATACGTTGCACAGTAATAGAAAATACTATTCATGTACTACTATCCGGTAAGGATTTTATTCTCTTCACTGATGTGTGTGTGTCTGTTTTTTTTTTTATTTTCGCCTGGACAGGGGAGGGTTGCACAGGTTTTTCGGGCGACATTAATATGTAGATGCATTAAGTACATTATCCGGGGTTACAACCTCGCAACAAGGATGACGACAACAACGGCTGGCGGCGAGCACTCGAGCTGAGCTGAGTACCGGCAAACAAGGTAAACGCCGGAGTGTGTCTCTCTGCGCACAGTGGTGCGAAATGCGTTTGCATTCTGATGAAATGTTGCGAAGGCTCGAATTCTATGCAGATATATATTTTATTTTAATTTTTAGTGCGACAAGTGGAACTATAAATAAAATTATGTTACGCAAAATTAATAAAAAGAAATAATAAAAATTAAACTTAACAGTTTATGTAAGTTTTTTGGCAGTCAAGAGATAATAGGAAAGAATGACAACTTATGCTCTCTCTCTCTCTTTCTCTCTCTCTTCCTCACTGTGTGTGTCTGAAAATATGATAATTCAATTTTTTACCGTCTTCAATCTCAAAGTACTTGAAGCACAAACTATTTTTGCAATATTTTGAAACTAAGCCAAAAATTATCAAATGCTAATTACACGATCAATTAATTGTTTGTTTGTGTGTGATGTTTGTAGACCACTGTGCGTGGGTAGTGCTCGTTCCACTGCACGCGTCGCAAGTGGGCAACGGTTGGGAAGGGGAGGCGGAGTTGAGCGGTGTCGGGCAAAATATTATGATTTATTTTTATTATAGCGGGTAAAGTGGTCTTTACAAGCATCAAACGGAGGCATAACTGGCGGCTCATCCCAAAACAATTCCACCGCCCACAGACGTGCCAAGCAAAAGGCAGTTAGTTGGTTAGCACAAGGTACGCGTAGAGCATAAGGATGTGAATTGTGGAAGGTGGATAGATGGATGGATACGGCAGGTGGCTGGATTGGGGTTGGGCTGGGACTGGGATTGGGGGAAAAAGTTGTTAAATGGACGGGTGGATTTGCACTTGCCGCGCTGACTGTTATCTTCATTTTTGCTTTCAGTTATATTGCCTGGGAATTCCTGTGGGAATTATGCGCCAGCCCCGTGTTACGAGCTAAAACAAATTGTATATGCCTGCCCGAGACCAGGGGCATAAAAAAAAGCGGATCAAACAACAGCAACAGCAACAAGAGAGTCAGCAAATCGAAAAAGAGTGTTTCCAGCATTGACCATTGAAATTGCATTAATGTACCGTTAGGCTGTTAAGTACAATTGCGAGAGAGAGAGAGAGAGACAGACAGCGAGTTGGGTTGGGCGTAGTTAATGGAAATCAGCGTATAATCCCCCTGAATTGATAAGATGGGCGGGATAAACTAGTTATGGCCATTAATACGATCAATTTGATGCTCACTTCGCTGAAAGTAAATAACAACCTTATTGCAAAATGTTGAAAACAAACACACACACAGAGAGACACATTTGATAACAGCAAGAGTAGAAACAATGTTAACCCCGCCGCTCAGCCGACCCACATCAAAAATCTGTCAGCCCAACCCAGCCCACTAGGCACTGGGCACTGGGCCATGGCTAATGGTGTTTGTTACCCGCCTTTTGGTTGAGCATTTGTAACTGATAATTGCGAGCTCGTTAAATCCCCCACCAGCAGCAGCACCACCATTACCACCAGCACCACCTGCTACCCGCTACCCCCATCATTAAGTTTTTACATATGCTCCGTTTTTTTTTTATACTTTTAGTTGTTGGGTCAACTCATGCGCTCATCTGCATTTAGAGCTGCTTTAACACTTGAGTAGCTTTCCATGCAAATTGGAGTTGGAGCTGGAGCTGGAGCTGGAGTTGGAAAGAAAGTAGCGAAAGTACTATTGTAAGTTGGAACAATTTGGTGCAATCAAAGTTTGAATGCGCACTCAATGTTGCATGAGCCTTGCAATCGCCTTTAGTCAAAGCTGATCAAATTACAGTTGATTGCATTTAGCTTGCATTTTCAATTTGCTAACAAAGATGAGCCAACGGTAAATGGCGAAAGTGCAATTTCAGGTAAGTTCTCTCGCTCTTTCTCTCGCTCGCTTTCGGTGTCTGCTGTGTTTAGCAGTTTGGTTTACCGCCAACGTCCGGCGAAAGTATTGACGTGCGTCTTGACCACAATTTTTTTTCTTGTAGCCCAACCAACTAACCAAACACCCACACACCCACTCGTCTCTCTCACTCTCTGTATCTGTCTGTCTGCCTAGTAGTGGGCCATCAAGCAACCGAAACGCACCGAAACCATTTCACATCGCATACACAGACAGGCGTTAAATAATTGATGAGCTAAGCACAAACTAAATAAATAAAAGAATCAACGGCACCAAAACGACACTAAACTAAAATCTAACTCACACTCAACATTAAGTGCGGCAAGGAGCAGCAGCAGCAGCAGGAGCAGGAGCAGCAGTATGAGCTCTAAATTGTCACTGGATGACACAGAGCTTTCGACAAGGCTAAGCAACAAACAACAGAAGCCGACACTTTGAATGAACGCTCTCAATATCGTTAAGTTAGGTTGAATCAAAACTTATCGAATTCACTGTATTTCAAATTCAAGGCTTGAATATCTTCCATAGGTTTCAATATATCAGGGATTGTTATTAATTTATAATAACATTGGAACAAGTCAAGCTTAACTTTAATTTTATGTATTTAAATAAAAAAGGATTACATGACTTAAATACAAAAATATGATTGTTTTTTCTCACTTTTCTTTGTCTTTGCCATCTATTTTCAGTTATTCAAATAGTAGAAAGCGCAAAACTAAAATAGAGTTCTTCTACGAAATATTTAGTTACGGAGTCTAAGAGCTTCGCACATTCATGAAAAATATATTATGCCACCAAAAAAGAAAGCCCAAGCAGTAGACTTTGTCTCTGAAGATATGAGAATTCATTTTTCTACCTACTTAAGCATAAACTATTTTTGTAATATTTAAAAAGAAAGCCAAAATACAAATCAAATTAAACAATCATATGGGCAAAATTGATTTTAGTTTCTAAGCTATTTGGTGCAAGCTTAAAGCTGTCTAGATAAATTGTTAATTAAATGCAAACCATCTGAGCTTGAGATAGAAAATAATATAAGGATTACTAATATCAAGAGATTTTTTTTATCATTTTATATTCTTAGCTTGTATTTCTCAGAATCAGTTAAATTGAATAAAATTGAAAAATGCAGCGAAATTAAAAGTTTGTCTGCGATTCCCTTAAAAATAGTTAAGCTAAAGCAAACAGAGTATTGTACACAAAGTAGAGAGTATAATTGTAGGTTCCCTGTATGTTAAATGCTCTGCATAAGTTTTGCCAAAACCGAAAGCAAATAAAAAAGAAGCAAGCAAGCGTTCAGAAAACAAATCGAGTGCATTATTCACGAGTTGTTTTGTTGGGGTACAACAACATTAAATATGGCTGCATATTTGATCATGTCAAGCTACCTGCTGATAGATTGCACAGTAATCGATAACTAAGCAGGCCATCCACTCGATTAATTATTCAGGATGCGTTTAGCGTGCGCAGTTTACAGCGAACCTTCAACCCCACCCATCGAAGCAGCTGTTAATCAAACGTTGCCCGTAGCCCTATAATTTCAGCTTTGCTAATTGTGTTCGGCTCTTCTTCTTCTAGCTCAGGCTGGGCAGGTAGATATTTTAAATATGCGTTATAAACAAATACCAAAGTAAAATATGTAATGTAAGTAGCAAAGACAAATATACAAAAGGCAGCTAAAGTTTCGGTTTGACTAAGTGAAGTTTGATTGCGTGTCGAGTGGGCATGTTAAGTTAACGATATTTACAATAGTTGTAGCTTATAATATTGTTAGTCCGCAGTTCGGGTGGTGGGTTTGAGTTTGGGTTTGGGTTTGGGCTTGAGTTTGTTTTTGGGTCTGGTGAGTGTAGTGACAGCGAAAATCAAACAGGTGCACTAAATGAATTTCAATATGATAAACCACTTGTGGTTTTCGCCAGCGGCAGCGACAAGTTTCACTGTCTGTCTGACTACTAGCTGCTACTATCCACCCACCCACCATCCCTCCCGCTTGCCTTGGGCCCGCGTACGTGTGTGTGTGTGTGTGTGTGTGGAAAATGATTTGATGGAAATTGAGCCATATGTTGCAAATACTAATGGCCACAGCAGGTCTTTGCTCTAGTAGGGGGTTAACCCTCGCCCACCTCGCGCTCTGTCTCGCTCGCTCTCAGCTCTGCTACCGGAAATATGAAAGTGTAATTTAAATTGAATTAAGTGTATGTTGGTTTTTTTTTTTTTGGTGCTACCGAAAGGGATGTACAACATAAGCACATATGTAAGCCCACCCGTTTCGTAGTTTTATAAACATTCATTTGTTGTTGTTGTCGTTGCTGTTGTCAGTTAGAAAATCAGTGATAAATGCCTGCAAAGTGGTCAACACTTTGCTCCCTTGTAAGTGCCTCAGCACAGCTCAGCTCACTCCCCTCACAGCATCTACACTTGCTTTTAATATATTTAATAATATTTGTTATTTTTCGCCGCACATAATTGTTACAAATGCCCTTCGAACCATCCGCCACCCGCCTTGCCATTGAGTTTTATGATGGATATGATTATTTTAATTAGCATTATATTTGCTCTCAACTTCACTCCACTCCCCACTCCACTGCACTCCGCACTCTGGTTTTACCCTTTAGCGTGCGTTTTATTGCCCATTGCCTCTCAACTCATAATTGCCTTTTCATATGCTCGCAAAACTGCCTTACGCTCCAACTGGGGGGAGAGTGATACAGGGGACGGGTAGGGGAGGGGGTTACAGGGCGTAAATTACTTTAATTTAATGAGTTTTTGTTACATTAACTTGCGCATTTGTGGCATTATGACACATGTTACCCAAAAACTTGATAGACAAGTTGAAGTCGTGTATCCTTTGCTTCAACATGCAAACAGGATTCATTTGAAAATTTTGTAAATGCTTGAAATCAATTATTTATAAGATATAAAAATACTCCAAACGATTCTTTGGGTAGAGTAGAAAGTAACTTTCGTCTGAATAAGCAGCTAGCTCAATTTTATATATGTAGATCATAGCTCTTTGGTTTATATTTGTCAAAGTGTATAAAAAATAATTGATATCGCTTTGATATAATTGTAGTACTCTCTAGCTGACTTGCTTTGAATTTTATACACTGCATGATACCTTCTTCCTTCTTCTTTTTAACGTCAAAGTGTATCATGAAGCTGTGCATGTAACGGAAAGAAGGAATCGTATAAATACATACATTTGTATATATTGTTTGTAGATCAACAAGATCAGCTGAGTCGATTGAAAAACAAGAAATAAGAGGCACCAAATTGTGTACAGTTGAAGATTACTTATATAATTCGAATTCGAAAAAAAGAATTATTTATGTTCAGCAGGCCTTGCTTTAAAACTCAACGCCTGGAAAAGGTGAGAACTGATTTGCCACATATTTTTCATTCATTACGTATTTATTATCTTAACAAGCAACAAGCCTTGCTACAAGTTTTATTATAAGTAAAAATTTTCGGAAACCACAAATTTTCTTTTGTGTCTTTTAAGTTTTAAGGCCTGCGTGTGTGTCCGTCTGCGTTAGTGCGTGCGTTAGTGTGTGAAATGTCTGAACAGCCGAAAGCAAAGACAGCAGCCGCTGCAAGTGGTCAGCGTTGGCACCAGCTGATGGAGGAGAGCCTGGCAATGGATAAGGACGATCATTCGTGGATTGACCGCTTCGAGGAGGGCTGGAAGCTTTACCAGGTCAACTTTGAGGAACGGCGTGCCTGCCTTGAGGCCATAGGGGATGCTCAGCAGCAGATCTTGCAGAGTCTGAGCGAACTGAGCTTCGAGTTGCAAACGCTGAACCAAATGCTGGACGAATTGAGTGTCATGCAAGGAGGAATTGCCTGGGATCTTCTTCCAGCTTCCAGTGAACTTCCAGCTCCTTTAGCTGCCGCGGAACTTCTTCCAGCTCCTTCAGCTGCCAGGGAAGAAGGAGGTGCGTGGGAAGGAGATGCCTGGGAAGAAGTAGTTGCCAGGGAAGAAGGAGGTGCCCAGGACGACGACAGCTGAGCGTTCCCAGCAAAATTTGACAGCAACAATTTAAATTTTTGATGTGCGACCAGCAACACTTCAAAACAACAACAAAAACAGGTGCACTCATTTGTCAACAAATAAATACGAAATTATTTAGTGCAGTCCAAGCTTGTCCAAAGTTAAAAATGCAGTCAACGCACGTGTCTCGGGTCCCATGAGTTGGGCGGGGATGGTCATGAGCTCTGAGAGAAAGTCGTAGGTTACTAAATTTAGTTTTTAGCCAAGCAACAATCAAAGAAAACAAAAAAAAAAAAAAACGAATTGTCATTGCGGCCATAAAACATTAACAGACAAATGTCAGTAGTTGGCAGTCGGTCGGGTAGTCCGTCTGCTCTGCTGGCATTTCAAATGCGACAAAAGCATGAATAATGCAACAGATTTCAGCAGGTTGTGACATTTCGAATCGCGCTGAGCTTAGCTGAGGCAGCAAAACTCAAGTTCATGGCGCACAATGAGGCTAAACTTAAAGCTAAGCTGCCTCTGGCAAATCAATTTGTTAGTAACAATAATGTTGCAACATTTTTATTGCCTGTCCCAGCACCAGCACCAGGCTGTTGCACCTGAGGCACGAGCGCGTGCAGCTCTCAAGTGTGTGTGCTGTAAATTAAAGCTCACACGCTGCTGCCTGCACACGCGGGCAATTGAAGCGGGTAGCGCCAATTGGCAATCGCCGATTGCCGATTGCGCCGCATGCCGTTTGCATGTGGTGCGTGCGGTTGGGAACCAGCGGCGCAAGCAACCACCGGGCGGTGGCGCGGCACTTTGGTCATGCTCGATTGTGCCGAAAACAAGTGGCAACCACCACGAACTTGACAAAAATAGAGCAAACTGCAGCTTAGAGAAATGGGAAACAGGTTGCTCATGTAATTTGATTACAATCAACTTCTAATAGACTAACAACCACCGGAGCAGCGACTGAGCCTGAGCAGAGTGTCACCCACGCCACTTGCCGCTTGCCGCTTGCCGCTTGCCACTTTGCCCACTTGCCACATGCAACAGCAACAGCAACAGCAGCAGCGGCAGCGCAGTAGTAACAGTAACAGTACTTGTACGTTTTGTCTGCTGTAACGCCCACAGCTTGCGTCTGTCCGTCTGTCTGGCTGTCTGTCTGCGTTGCCGCCTCGAGTTGAAGTTGCTGTGGCACAATACAATTAACGACACGAATCATGATGTGCTTACCTGGCAAACGACCGTCACGTGGCCCGTTCCCAGAAGGCTTACACGTCACAATTTTAATTTTATTAAAGAAACATTTGAAATTAACCACACAGAGCCAGAGCCCAGAGCCAGCGCCAGCGGCAGAGCAGAGAGAGGTAGACAGTGACACGCATGTGTCCAACCGACCAGCGGAAATTGAAGTTGTCGCCGTGACTGTGGTTCCTACTATTGTTGCTGTTCTTGTTGTTGTTGTTGTTGTTGTTGTAATCAAAATGACTGTCACAAAATGCAGGATACAGCACAGCCAAACAAATAATATGCCATATCCGCCGCACACACGCCCACACACACACACACATACACGCGCACATTTGAAAGCCGCCCAATTTACAAATGCTTTTGGCTAACATTAGCGTTAACTTGTTTCGAACTCATTCTTGGCAAATGCAGTTTTTATTTTGGGCCAAGTATTTGCTTGTTAGTCATTATAGTTTAGTTAATGCGAATTGTATTGCTAATGCGTGTTTGCATAATTTATCAGCAAATACAAGCGAAACTCACTTCGAGTTGCATGCCATTTTTTTTTAATTAGCATCAAGCATTTGTAAATCGGATGACTTTGAAAACAATTTTGGCAATAAATCATTAGATAAACTACACTACAGCTCTTTAGAACACATCAATAGAAACAATTGCAAAAAGCGAAGCCTTTCAACATTCGACAACGTCAACAAATTCCACTATTCGATTTATGGAATTATTTGCGGTAGATAAAACTCGAGGGGCTTATCAAAATAAATTGTCGTATTTATTTAATATAAAGTTACAATAAAAACACAAGTTTTACTTAGTTTTTAATAAAACAAATATATAATATAAACACTCAGCTGGTTAAGAATAGCTAGACATTTGTCTCTAATTTGGCTGCCACATTCAACTAAGCTGAGATTAATTTGTTAAGTATTTAGCAAGCGATATAATTTATTATTCCCAACAAAGTGTATAAAAATTTTATAAATTTGAGCAACACACTGCGTTGTTTTGTTAGACTTTCATTTAGACAATTGAATCATTGTTAAGAATATTTTGTAAATATTGTAAGCATTGGAAACTGCAATTAAAATTAATGTGAGTTGTAAACAAAATAATTTTTCAACAAGCATTAAAACAAAGCGAAATGCTAACTAGATTCCAATTGGCATTCCAGGTGCAGCACTGTTTAAGACATCAAAGGGGTAAGAAAGGAGGAAGAAACTAAACCAAGATGTTCATAAAACAAGACAGTCAGACTCCTGGATGCGGTCCTGTCCTTAAACCGCAAGAACCTTGTGAAATTTAGTACAGCGATCTATCTGGCGAAACCTTAACCTATTAGGACTTTAAAGTATTTGCGCACTCACCTGTAATTGACGTTGCGGGGGTCCACTCATTGTATGATGATGATACATCACATCGTGCTTGATTTGGGAGGGCATTTGGCTATGTACATGCTGAGCTTGATGTTTCTGCATATCGACGGCGGCGAGGGCCTCCGCTCTGCTGAGTATGCCATCGTTGATACCCGCAAAAATATCACCCTGCCGATCGAAAAAAACAAAACAAAATTAGTAATGGCAAATAAAAATTCGAGCTATACAATTGCAATTAGTATTAGCATAGAGCTCTGGATATGTAATATGATCAAAATTTAAGAGCAATCAACTAAAGGGAACAAATTAAATGGTTTTGTAACATGGCACGCAAGTCACCCACAAATAAATATAACGCAGCCTAAGGACAATCGTAAATCGAATATCAAATGAATCGAAAGTAATTTGATAGCTTAACAAATTGTATGTAAGTAAATCAGGTTGAAATCTTTAACTAAGTGAATTATAGTACATGTGTAGAGAGAGAGTAAGAGAGAGAGAGATTAAGAGAGACAGAGATAGATAGGAGATAACTGTTGTAGATAGATTGTTGGTGTATTTTAATATAACTTACATTCTGACGTGCTGACCACGAATTGCATAATAGGGAAGCATCTTCTAATAAACGACTCTGAAAAGAGGAGATAGTATATGGTCAGGTACGAAAAGAAAAGTAATGGGTAATCGATATGAATGCAACTGAAATCTCATCCTGTATCGATTTCGAGATGATTTCTTGCGCTGTCTTAAATGCGTTTTTAAATGAATAATATTTCAAAATTTCGGGAATCGATATTTATGCTATCGATAGTAGTTAAGGCAGGTTTAACGCCGAACTTAAAGCGCAACTGAAATCTTGTCTTGTATCGATTTCGAGTTGAATTCTTACGCTCTCTTGTACTTAATGCATTTTTAAATGAATAATATTTAAAACTTGTCTCATGCTCGGTAGGTTGTTGTGTCTGTGTGTGTGCGGAAGGTATGTACGCTTTATTATTCCAGTCTTATCGATTTTATGTACAACATGTTTGTATTTGTGTGTGTAACTTGCACGAGTTTTTCAGCTCATCAATTATTTAGATGCGCAGAAAACTTGAAAACGCCGCAACACAAGCGACAGGATACAGGACACAGGACACACAACATGCAGAACACACAAACACACACATCACATACATATAGAGAGCACGTTCCTTGAGCGAAAGTTTGCATGCAGCGAAAGGAGTAAGACGCCCCGGCCCGGCAAAAGGACCTCTGTGACCGCAATATTATTAAATCGTCCGTCGGCCCAAAACAAGATAAAAACAAAATATGGCGCATTTTTAATGCCTCCTTCGAACAATGCCAGGGGCGTACTTGTGGGCGCGCCAGCAATTTGTTAGCAGGACGAGGCTAATGAGCACATTTACACTCTAGATAAGGCCATAACAAATGATGATGATGATTTCCCGAAAACAAAGTTCGACTAACGTCTTTAACTTTTTTTTTTTACTATGTTGGTTCGACGAAGCCTCCGCAATAAACTTGTAATTAATAGAGTCGATTTAAGTACGAGCGTAAATATGATTAATTAAACTCTCCCAGCTGCAACTTCGGTTCAGTTCGGCGCTGGAAAGTAGGCAACGAAAAATAACGCACAACTTAAAGTGAAAGCAACAGCCGCAAAATCATAACAACAAATTAATTTATGAATTAATATGCGCAGTCATTCATCAAATTAACACCGCCACGCAGCCAAGCCAGGCCAGTTTCCTTTTTTTAGTTTATTTTTGTTGCACGTTTGGCTCTCTCGTCTCGTCTCTTGACCTGCTCGACGGGCTGTGTGTGAAGACAACGCTGCTGGTTCTGGTGCCGGCACTGGGTGCGCCCGAGTGGGGTGTTTTGGTCAGAAGGCCGCACTGCAGGTTGACACTTGCGCATAAATTCTTTATTAGTGTGATAAATTAATCAAGTGAATTTTGCCGCTTTATTTTTATTTATTTATTTTCTCTCTCTTTTCCCTTTCTATTATGCACGTGTAGCCGCACACATGTACATATATATATAAATACATATATATATATATATATATATATATATTGTGTTGTATTGTATTGTGAATACTATATATATGTGATATATCTATATGTATTTGTGTATGTTGGTTTACTTTTTATTTTTACTTCTCTGACATTTAATATTTATGATCTGTGTGTGTTTGTGTAAACAATAAACGCAATGTTGAATGTCGTGTGTTGAATTTTATTGATTTATGCGCAGCAACTAATGCAAAACATACCCAAAAAAAAAAAAAAAACAACCACAATTTTATTAAATGTCAAGTAAATGCAGCAAACTTGGCTTTAACACTCCACAGACTGTAATAGAGCAAACCGCTAAAGTTTATCTACTTTTCTCTACTATTCAGAATAAACTGTCAGTATCTTAAGAGTCCGCGTACATACAGTCTCTTAAGAGTCTAAGCTTCGCTAGTTGAAGAACATCGCGTATAATTTTAGTTTTTTTTTCTTTAGCATACAGTCGAGTTGGGAAATAGACCAGAGAGGCTCTGATTCATGAATCACACTTGATAGCAATACAATTTATGTTGTTGTGATATATCTAGCTATCTATAAATAATTAAATAATTATTAAGTCAAAAGCTAAAATACATATCCGTCTTGCTAAGTGTTTTAAACACTAATTCACGCTGCCTTTGGCCAAGTTCTGCCAAACTTGGCTCATAAATTAGTGTGGCGCAAATTAAAAGTTTTAACACTTTTGGCTTCAAGCTTAAGCATATTTCTAATATTTTTTTTTGCGTGTATAGTGGAAATATTTTGCAAAACATTTTAATGGAATAATTTAATGCTTGGTTTTCGTTTTCAATACTTCAATACTAACATGAAAATGTTTATGTCCCTACTCCACATACTGTTAAAAGAAAGAACAGTCAAATTTTTCATTGTTTAATTAACGTTCAGCTTTAATTTTAGTGCTTAATATTTTAATCGACTAAAGAAATAAAATAACACTTCCGTACGGCCGAAAAAAGTTGGTGGTTGTGTTGCTGGAATTCAAACGATAAGTAAGACATAAGTTAGAGTTTAGAATGCTTGTGAATTAACTAGTGATGGGTAATGTTGATTTTACCAATATTTTATTTGAGCGTTAGCTGGTTGGGTAAGCAAAGTTAGAGCTAGTTACTAAACTAAACTAAAGTCAAACATGTATGGATTGATTAATTGACATGTAATGAAAGAATTACGTTTTAGCTATTGTGTTTATAGCTTGAATTGCTTAACAAACAACATTTTTCTCTTGAACTCGAATTCTAAGCAAGCAATACAAACAATTTTCTAATTATAACATAAATGTCTGATTAGCAGAAATAACAATGTGCTGAGCCTCTGAACTATTTTGTTTTCTACTTATAATTGCAAATTTTATTTAAATTGCTTGCAATTTAGTTTCAAAAAGTAAATAAAAAGCTTTAAAACAAACTTACTGCATGTTGTGCTTGTTTAACAAATTGCATAACAAATTGACTATTGAATTCAAATGTTTATTCTTAAAGCTAATGTGCTAAAAGTCAATCTAACTCCCATTTATTGTTGTTGCTGTGATCGCAGTTTGATTTGTGCGTTGACTGTTTAATTGGCACATTTGTTGCGGCCATTTAATGCAGTTTATGAATATTTAAATCAAATTAACGGCGCATACTGACCCACACCTCCACCCCCAAGCAAGCAACCCACCCAGCAGGTCGTCCACTTAGAGCCATCCGCATACGCAGTCCTGGTCATACGCGTTGCAGTTCGCTTTGTCTATTTGTCAGTTTGCTGTGACAAATTTCCATTTAATGGACTGTAAGGCGTTAAGTGTTTTTCTCGTCGTCGCGCGTATTTTCCACGAAAACCTGCCTGGCCACCCTCGCTCGCGCGGTCGCTCGTTCGCTCGGACAGTGCTAATGCGCTCAGCCAACCAAGGGTAGCGCATAAATCCTATAAATCCTGTCGCTTTGATCATTCACTGAGCCTTTGCCATACGCTTTTTGCTTTCGCTGCTGAGCTGAACTGAGCTGAAAGCCGAAAAGTGGCCCAAAAATCTGCTAACAATCTGCCTGAGATACTGAGAGGGGGGTTGCCGCATGAGGTTTAGAGGGGAACGGGCGGTGGGGTGCGGGCTTGGCTGGTTATTAAATCCGATAAGCAAATGTAGTTGTATTCCCTTTAAGAAGGCAGAACGCATTCGTTGTTTTTATTTACAGTAAGTGTTTTTAAAGTGCCCTCTGCCAGATTAAAATGAGCAGGTTGCTCAATTCCCGCTAAGACCAAGGGCGTGCACAATGAGGGTGTGACGGGGGGAGGATGTGGGACGTAAGGCATATTGAAGCTAGCCAAAATACTGAGCTTTGACGTTTGCTTAGCCTCAACGCAGCAGGTGGATGCTTGCTCGCACTTTCTCTTCCTCTCGTTCCCCCTTCCCTCGCTCTCTTTCTCTCTCGCTGTTTGTCTGTTGGTCTCTATTACACTCTGTCTTTGGTCCTCTCTATCACCTGTGCGTGACGTGCAATCAACTTTTCGGGCTGGCAATTTGCCATTTGTCGCGTCCCTCGTCCCGCTCCCATCCCGTCCCCTGTCTGTCTGTCTGTCTTTGCTGCCATTTCCTTAACTCATTTATTTATGCAGCTCTTTCTCTCTCTCTCTCTCCCTCACGCAGAGTGCATGTGTGTGTGAGTGTTTTTTTTTTTTTGCATTTTTTGTTGTTATTGTTTCTTTGTTTGTCTCGCTGGTCAACCGCGTAACCCGCGCCTCGTCCCGTCCTCTTGTCCATCAATTTTTAATAAATAATTAATGCAAATAAATTACAAAACGTTTTTCAAGGTTACATGCCCCAAAACAAACTTAAGCATTTTTCATCTCTAGCTCTATGCAGTTCCCAAAGTCCATCTTAGCCAAATGTAATCCAATCCAGCACCACCAACAACAACAACAATAATACGATTAATTCAACATTTATAGCACAGTAAAAAAAAATTATTCTCTTCCCAATTATTTGCAATTCCTTCTTTGCCCAGCAGTTCACATTTAAAACATTTTAAAGCTATTTCGGTGACAGCTTTTAATGCTTCATTAAGTCTTTAAATTCAAATTCAAGAAAACGAATTGAAAATAGTTAAAGAAACTTAATTGATTGAATGTATGTTTTTAATTTTTACAACTGAAGCTGCGCTGTCGAAATTTTTTATTGTTTTAGACTCCAAAGTTGTAAAAGGTAGTTAGCTATATATTTATTATGACAACTTAAAATTTGGCTATGTTCAAAACAGCTTCCAAATAGCTCTTAGAAGATAATTTAAAAATAAAACTAAGCTTATGTAACGATATCGACGCAGCTCCGCAAAAGTATTCCCCTGAACAAACTCAAAAATGTTAATCTATATTTTTAATATCAATTTAATATTTAACCAGATGATAGCTGACTGACTATAGCACAAGTTTGCATCTCAGTTTCGTTAACAATCACATACGATTTTTTTTTTTTTTCAAAAATGCGCCGCTATATTTTAAAAACTTAACAAGCTTTCAATGTTCAGGCTCAGTTAGTTATGGATGATACAGTCCCAAATTTTATGAGCTGAAGTAACATCTTACGGCATTTTCTATGAACGGTAGCACTAAATTTCGCGAAATACTAAATCTTGTTAGATCCCGAAATATACACAGATTTGTTGTGCCCGTACCCATACCTTTAAACAAAGATTTGACTGCAAATTTTAATCCAAGCCTTTAAGCTAAGTTCTCGATATTGAAGTTTGTAAACTATAATCTGTGAGAATCCTTTAATTATGTATCGTATATAGGTCTACAAATTGTAAATCCCTCCTCAACGTACTATTGGATTCTAATATTGTTTTGGACCTAATAATCGTATTAACTAAGCAGAGAATGATCGAATTGTAATTAAAATGAAATGGAGCATATAAATAATAAAACAAATTGTATGTCAATCCATAAATAAATATACTAAATAGACCAATTTACCTAGTGCATCCATGCCCCTAGTCTCAATATATTGAAAATACTAATTTATATTATTTATGAGCAGTAAGAATGTGTTAACAAAAAACAAAACGGTATCCATTACAATAAAAATAACAAGTTTACTTAAATAAACTATATATAAAACATTATAAATTTTGACTCTGGTAAATAATTATCATACTCATAATTATTAATCAACAAAATCAAACTCTCCATAACATTAAATAACTTTCTAATACTAAAATCAAGCCAAAGCTTTAAAACAAATATTATTGCTTACTATCCATATAAAATCTTAAAGTAAGCAACCCTATTAAAGAGTTGTAGCAACATTGCAGTTTCCTAAGTAAATAAATAATTCCAAAGTTATATTATTGCAATGTTTGTAATATTAAAGTCTTTGCGCCGAAAAGAATATTTCGACGTCATTGGTTTACTATTAAAGCCTTTAAGCTCTTGTAGAATTTTGATAGAGCCTTAAGCGGCTTCCGGTTGAAACTCCAAAGTTTTTATGAGTTTTATAATCAACATAACATACAGAATTATAGATAATATCAACCTCAAAGCAAACCAACAACAACATCGAGCTGCTTTAAGGCAATATACAGATTCCACCTCTTCTCTTTCGACGCCGTAACTTTAATATTCCAAACAATGAAATCGTCCCTCCTACGGCTTGGATTGAACAATTTCAGATTAAGCTCTAGTGATTATATTTAAGTTTTAAGATAGTTTGATATAGGATATGCGTGTTATTTTTAAAGAACCCACAATTGCTTATAAGTGTTTCTAATAATCCTAAGACTGGTAATAATGAAGAAGAATATTACCAATAAATCCAAACTGTGGCTTGGAAAGCAAAGTGAAATCAAGTCGAGAATTTTTTCGGCTCAGAGTCAATGTGTACTTGATTTTCCCAGTTGCTTGGAGTTATATTATGGTATCTTTAGTTGATAATGGGATCCGAATCGGGTGTGGTACTTACAGATGGATTTGGCATGCAGCGTCGCATTTGTTCTGAACTTCGATAGGATGGACTGTAGCGTCCTGGAAAACAACTGGGCGCTGACATTTTCATTTTATCCGTTGTCGAATACATCGACATTGTCATGCAGCCCCCGACGAAATCCTCCTCCAGCTTGAACGCCCTTGAGGCGTCGAATGTGGTTGGCGAGTAAATTTTGAAGCACTTACTTTGACAACTTTAGCGAGTGTCCTGCGTGAGCGCAGGACGCCAAATTGAACAAAGAACCAAAAAAGGTTATAAATAAAACCGCTCGTTGCGTTGGTTTTCTGATTTGCTTTGTTGTTGTCGCTGTTGATTTGATTTGAACGCTCGCGCTTTGGCTTTACGATTTGTTTAACAATTTGTTTAACAATTGAATATGCTGCAGGATATGCATATGTAGTAATAGTATTGCACTGTTTGGTGTATTGCACTTGTTGTTGTTGTTGGAGTTTTACGTGTACGCCGCGTTGTAGCAAAACTGAGAAAAAAAACACAGGAAAAAAAATCAGTTGAGATGAGAGCTTAAGGAGCGAGCCCCAAAAAGCAAATTTGCCGTCGCTAAGCGGCCCGACGCGTAAGCGTAAGGACTCAGTTTGGAGTGTTGGACGCGCGTTAATTGACACTTGGCAATTGCTGGACACTGGGTTAATAATTGGGCGTAATTAGATTCCAAGACCGTAGTACCGAGCGTTGTATCGAGCGGCCCGTGCGGCACGAGAATCGCGTCAGCGTAGCGAGAGGTCTGAGGTGCAAGCAAGAACTGTTTACTGTTTACCGTTTTACCGTTTACCGCACAACGTGCAACATTGACAGTTGGCCGCGCGTTTAGCTCGGAGCTGCAGACAGACGACAAAGCTAAGGCTGAAGCTGAAGCTGAAGTTCCGTTGCAGGCTCAACTAGGCCTAAGGTTTGGGTTTGGGTTTTGGGCTTGGGCCAAGCCGCGCTTTAGAGCCCAACACACAGTCACAGTCACACTCACGCTCACGCTCTCTATGTGTGAGTGTGTATTGGTGTGCGTGTGTGCCGTCGCTCGCACAGCTGTTTGTAGTTGCCTCGCCGCCTCGCGCGTTATCCTCATGTGTGTGTGTGTGTGTTTGGTTGTGTGCGTGTGTGTGTGCTTGATCAGTCTCGTGTGTCTTCTTGTGTATATGGTCCGTGGTCCGTGTCCGTGTGTGTTACGGCGTGTTTTTGTTTGTTTGTGTGCGTCTCCTTGGATTTGCAACTATTGTCGAGATAAAATTGTTAACTAAACGCAAGCGAACTGATTTCACAACTAGACAAGCGCGCGTGGTGTTGTGATAAAGAATTCTATGATGAGTTTCGCTAACTTCAGAGTTTATTTTCAATGGGGAGGACATGTTTTCATTATTTATCAGCTCGTGGGCGTTGCCCAGTGCGACCATCCCCCTTGGCCGGGCCGCTCTCTTATATAAAGCAACGTACTGAAAGCTGATTGGGCAACTGAAGCGACGCGCTCCGTCCTCCGTCGACGTCACCGCTTTCGTTAAGCTGGAATTGGGCAGCACGGCGCTTCTCTCTCTATCGCGTCTCGTCTCGCCGTCTCGGCCAACTTGACGAAACCAATGTGGAAGCGGTGGCGGCTACAATTGCCAGCGCCTGCGCCCCAGCGGCTTCCATCCAGGCGGCGGCCCACACCTAGTGGCAGCAGTCAAGCTTGCGCTTGCAGCCACCCACCACCCAAGCAACCTCTGCTTGCTCTTACTTGCTGTCTCGCTCGCTCGCTCTCACGCTTTCACGCTCTCTCGCTCCTGCATTGGCGTCCGGCATGGCATATGGCACAATTTTTCGGCAGACCGATAGGACAAAAGGCACAAGACACGGCCAAAACACGGCCCAACAATATTATGCTCGGCTCCTCGCCGGCACAATGAGGTGGACCGAACTCTAGGGCGTCGGTGGGGCATGGTTAGTGGGGCGGGTGGCCTCTTATATGTACATTGTATGGATATGGATAGTGTAGCTGTTAAATGCATGCACTGCGTCTCTGCAATACAGGGTGCACCTGCTGAACAAAAAAAAAAAAAAAAACAAACAAATTCAAGTCCAAAAAAAAAAAACAATACTAAAATACTTTATATGAACTATGACTAAAAGTTGCTCATGTTTTCTAATACTATTTAATCTACTTTAATTCACTTCATACATCACATCGAATGTGTATGCTATTTAAATTATTTATTTAATTAAATCTTTTTATTAAAACTTATATAACTAAGCCATTTTATAAATATAATATTATATTCCTCACTTTTTTTTAGTTTATTTTTATTTCAGATTCTATTATGTATGTAATACATAGTATATAATTTATACAATCTTAACTAATCTTTAATTTTTCAATATTTATTTTGAAATAATCTCTATTTAATCCTTTAATTTTTGGCGTACGTGGCGCCATCTACGTATGTGAATAATATTTTCTACGGTATTTAATAGTTATAATAAAATATTTACTAGTCATTTATAAATTTGTATATCAAATAATTTGTAATAGTATTTGGTGCACGTGGCGCCATCTATGTGTCATATGACGCTCAGGAGTGTTTCATGAGACTACGAGCTTTAGTTTTAAAGCTTTAACCAAAGCTACAACTATTAACTAAAAGCTATGAATTAAAGCTCGAAAGCTAAGTTACTAAAAGCTTCAGGACATTCTGGACAATCCAGAGCTTAAAGCTCCCGCAAGGCATGCAAAATAATTATGAGACACATGAGCTTTTTATGTTTTTGTACAATTATCTAG
This sequence comes from Drosophila busckii, assembly GCF_011750605.1. Lineage (NCBI taxonomy): Eukaryota > Metazoa > Arthropoda > Insecta > Diptera > Drosophilidae > Drosophila > Drosophila busckii. The sequence goes on along the minus strand of NC_046608.1, from coordinate 5,896,524 downwards.
TATATTTATTCAATATCAATTATGACGACTTTCATAAATTATTGTAGAATCGTGTATAAAACTTTTTACAAGAATAGCCTAACTCGGGATATAAACATATACATATAGACGCATACATACATAGTACAGTATTATGGAATTTTAGAATCCTTTAACCATATTATGTTCTGTTTTGTTCTTTGTGTGTTTTGGGCAGAAAATACTTCTAATGAGCGATGAAGCGATTGGCATACAATGAATTTCATAAATTCGTTCAGGAATCATAATACCTTATTGCAATTGCATTAACGCTGTCCTCGCTTACATTCAGGACCTATAACATTAAGAGAGCTTAACTAAATTTCGTTTAACTAATAGTTTCGCTGAAGCAGCAAATCAAAAATTGGAAGTGAATTTTGGGCAGGGTACGTTTTTTGCTTGAACAACTCCATCGTATTCACTTTCGTTTGCTTTTGAAACGCTTTTGTAAATTTGTATGCTAGTCTTTAAGCTAATTGTAAGTGTATGTGTTAGTTTCTTACAGTGTAGTGTGCAATTTCTTCGATTCCATTGAGATCCATGGTCCTTTGATAGGCAGTCGTGTGTGGCATGCGCTCGAATTGAATTGAGTTGAGAAGAATACAAAGCAAATCTTTGCCAAGTGCCTGGGCATGGAACAGAGACTGTGTAACAGTAACAGGAACAGGATTCGTTCTCCTTAGGTGGTATAAAGTATAAAGTAAGCTTTAAAGCTTTGCTCGTTGCTGCGTTAATCGTTGCCTGCCTGCCTGCCTGCCAGTCCCAAGCCTAATCCTGCCTGCCCAGCAAGCCGTAAACCATGCGTCTGCGCAGCAGCAGCTCCGCTCGCATGGCATCCGTATAGGGATCAAAGGATAAGACACGCTTCTTGCGCCTAAAGATGCCCTCCTTGCGCATCAGGGCGCAGCGCATGAGCTGCTCGTTGACTGGAAATTCTAGAAACTCGAGTATGCCGCGTAGCTCGCGCTCCGTCTGATGCACCAAATCGTCATAGAACACAACCTTAATACTTCCCGTGAAATTGCGTGCCCAGCTGAGATTCATAAGCTCCCAGCCCTTGAGCTTGTTGCTGACAAATTGCTGCCAATCTAAGAGAAAGAGAGAGAGAGAGAGAGGGGAAGTGTAAGAGAGATTCGAGAGACGCTTCAGTTTACTTACATTTGCCCTTTGTGCGCTTGTAGCGATCTGGGGAGGCAAAGCCAATGTGGCCGCCGCTTTGGCGATTGAACTCGGCTATGATTGCCTTCTCCGGATCGCGCACCAAGAGTATTGCTTTGGAGAAGGGCGCCCACGCCTTGGCGCCCCATTCGTGCGTCTTTACCAATAATACTGAGCTGTTGCAGACGTTCTCCGCCGGAAAGCCGGTCTTCAGCAGTCCATAGTCCTTGTAGATGCTGCCCGTCAATATGCCCGTCGACTGCTGCAACAGATAACGCAGCCAGGTGTTGCCGCTGCCCGGAAAGCTGGCCAATGCGGTCAGCATGGTTGAAGGCTGTGGCGCGGCCATTGCTTCGTCTGCAGCTGGGGCAGCTGCAAAACAATTTTGTATAGCATATTATAGAAGGTAGAAGCTTTTAGCCTAATTGCTGCCACTGCACTCACTGTAAAAATCACCGGCCTTGTAGTCCGTGTAGTTTGGAAGCTCGCGGTTTAGGTATTTGAGGTCGCGACACCAGCGTATTGTCATCTTGCGGCTGGGCATGGGAAACCGCGGACTATGAAAGCTGGAGAACTGACCACACCAAAGTATAAAGAGAGCGAGAGAGAGAGCGAGTTTAAATTAACGTTCAAATCACTTTGTAGCTATTTGACAGACTTACGTCGGCGAATCGTTCGATGCGATTGCGTTTTGGATGCGATCCAGGTATATTGTTCATGGATAGAAATAGCACACCGCCTATATAGATGATGATTGTTGCCGATACACCGAAAAAGCGCCAGCCTTGCAACGCCATAACGCCGTCTTTGCATTACTGAAATAATACGCACCATGAATATTAGATAGATGAATATAACACTCATTCGAACCAGAAATCGAACTCGAATTCGAAATGGCATTTGCTAATATGCGGTTAATGTCTAACGCTTACTTGCCATGCATCATTTATGAGAAATCGACCAATTTAATCGACAACATGCATTCGAGAAGTTGAACTCGAATTCGAAATCGCTTTTCTAATATCTAACGCTTACTTTCACTCTATATAGACGCTCAGCATTGATGAGACCAATTAGTTAGTTAGTTAGTTGCTCGTTTTAACCGTTATTGTTGTACTAAGCTTGGCGGCTCACTGCGAAATCGTTGCGTTTGAAATTTTTGTTGATTTTGCTATGACAACGACAGGCAATGCCTCAAGGACTTGTCATGAGCCTAGGAGCCTAGACACTGCTGCTCATGCCACTTACGACACTTACAACCGGGTAACGGTAGCCCGGACAACAACAACAACAACAACAGCAACAGCAACAATGGCCTGCCAAGTTGACTGGCATACGGATACGGCTAACGGTAACAGGGTCGCTCTTGAATCGCAGCGCAAAAAAAAACCAAAATGCCATGTCATGCCTTTTCCCTTCTCGAAGCGCTGCGAAATTCCTTGAGCTGCATAAAACGCGCACGATATTCAAACACACACACACACACACTTAGCGGAAAAGACGAGCAACAAAATGCGAAAATTTATGCAACAGCTGTGTCAAACTGTGCGAGGGTCAACTGAAAAGTTGCGCCTGCTACTGAAGCTCTCAACAGTTTGCATAAAATATTTAATAATGATACATGTGTATCTATCGATATGTGCATATTATTTTTATTATTTATAAACTTTTCTAACCACCCGCTTGGGTATTAAGCTCAAAACTAGTTCATGCTGAAGACACCAGCAACGGCAACAACAAGAATGAAATCAACTTAAATGCCAAACCCAGCGGACTACTATAGTATAATAAAATGACAGACGGATAAACGCAGGGCGCGCCCAGAGTGGGTGGGTGGGCTGGTAGGGATTTGAATTTGTGAAACAAAAGCGCCAAAGAGGAATGTCAGACAATAATTTGATTGCTTAGCAGCATAAATTAGCAGAAAAAATAATCCACGCACATTAGCTGACAAGCGGCCACTTGAAATCCCCACCACAGACCCAACTATAAGCTCTTTCTAAAGCAGGTGAGGGCAATGTGGGACTCCTCTACCATCGACTGACTGCTGCTGCTGCTGCTGCTGCTGCTGCTGCTGCTGCTGCTGCTAACGCCCAATGCTTTGCAGACTGCGAGTGCTGCTGGGATTGTGATTTTGATTGTGTGTGTGTGCCCATATGGCAGGCAGGCGGCATTTTACATAATGATTAAGAGGCCGTTGCTAATGTAAGTGGGGGAGATCAATGAAAATGGCATTGCAATGAATAAGCGAACAAATTTTTAGGCACAAATAACAACAACAACAACAAAAACATTTCACTGCGTAGCGTTTCATATATTTATAAACGAAAAGAAAAAAAATTTGATTTCTGCTGCCGTGCCCCTCCGCCAACAAAACATCCCTTGCCTATACAAAAATCTCAACATTTTTCACACAATTTCTGCCCAGACGGAAGCTTTCCCACACGCATACACACACACACACACACACACTCACAAATGGGAGCAAACAAACGCTAGCGTCCATCAAATGTAAACAAATAATGACTGTGTGTGTGTCTGTTTGTGTTTGCGTTTGGTTGAAATGGCATTCTGATGCTAAAATTGTACTTACCGATTTCGATTCCGCACACACACGCACAGTGGCTATGAGAACAATACAAGCACAAATACACACGGTGGACGACACACAACCCGTGAAAGTGTAACTCCAACTGACGTTACATGTCAGGCACAGTTTCCCGTTTCAAATCCTCCAACTGATTTTGGCAATCACAAACAAGTGCCCAATTGGCATTACTTTCGCACTTTGCTTCTTTCCAAGTGTATATTCAGCATTTTATTTGCACGCGATTTGCTAAAGTGCAAATTGCGCGTTTTGTATTTTACGTTATCTTTCGTTTCACAAATCTATATGTACAAAATGAAAACTAACAGAAAATATTCAACAAAGTTTGCAAGAGAGAACGTTCGTTGTTGCCGTCGTTTGTTGTACTATAACCAAGACTGTTGATGTCGCTTTTTTCTCGTTAAATCTCGCTGTGTTATTTGTAGGCAAAGCACACAGCTGACGGCTAATCGCCAAATGTTAACAATTTATCCCTATTAGATTTCAACAGGAGAGAAACTTCGCATAAGTTTGAGTGTAACTGTGCACGATGTGCACGAGCAGGGACTCTCAAACTGCAGCGCAGTGAGTAAATTGCGCTCAGCTACCATCAAACTGTTTGCATAGGCGCGAGCAGCGCAGCAACTAACGTGCAATAAGTGTAAGCGAGATGCAAAGAAGCTTTCTGCTCACTGAAATAAGCTTTTTTGATTTCAACAATTTGGCAGCACTGAATGTAACCGTGATAAAAGCTCATACGAACATAACGTAAAATTTAACATAAAATGTTTTCTTTTTTTACTATTACATTTGAATTATGTATTTAGCAATTTAATTTGAAGATTTTAATTTTTGACTGCAACTGCAAATCTGTTTGCCGATTTCTTCATTTGCTTGAAAACTGCAGCATCTATTGAAGGTTGTTTTAGACAGTTTGAAAAAGCGCACTGTAGATGGCGCTCAGGCTAATTTGCCTGCCACTATACCTGATTCCCTGTTACTAAAAACGATGCTGAATGCTGCCACTTTATCGATTAGACTGCCAACTGTACTTTCTAGTTAATTCCGCATGTGGATTCAGAATCTGAAAGTGAAATTAAAGATATTGGTTTAAAATACAAATAAATGCAATTAGTTTCTCATGTCGAATGTTATTGATTGCTTTTAAATAGTTTATTAATTAATATTCGTTTTTATTACCTTGCTTTCTTTTATATTTCACCTTGTTTGCATTTGCTTGCATCTATTTTAATTTTCAACTCAATATCATATTTTCTTGTATATATTCGCTCGCTCTTTACTGTACTGACTTTTGTTTTTAGCAACATCATACCTTATAATGGCGATTTTAAATTGATATGATGTAGATTTGGCACACTAAAAGGTAACTCGCAATTTGTAGGCAAGCTTTGGTTTGTTTCTGCTTCATTCGTATCATTTCAATTATTTATTTGCATTTCTTTAACACGTGCTAATTTCAATTTCTTCATTATGCATGTTCTTATTATTGTATTATAATTCATTAACTATGCGTATATAGTTGTTATTCGTTTAATTTCTGTCGACATTTGTGAACTTAGTACATACATACATAGAGAGAGATAGAGATTCATAGAGGGCAGAAGAAAATTGAATGGAAATAAAAGATGATAATATAACGAATAATTACGACTAGATTCGTGGGACTCTTAATATGCTAGGCTTAAACTAGTGTACAAAAATATCGATAACTTAAAATCGATAAGTTTAAAAACAACAACAATGACATTAGGGGGCTCTAAAATTATTTTCATATACATACATACATAATTGACTCACAGAGTTTCGAGTTTCGTAATAATATTTATCGCGTTTTTAATGGTCTTCCATTGGAGAAAGAGTCGTGTAACTAAAGTGAGCATGTGATTGGGAGGGATTATTAATATAAAATTGCTATTTGTTAAATCACGAACTGTTGTATGCTGTAACTAATGTTTAATACACTATATCTTCTGGTCATAGTTCAAATTCAGATTAGGAGTTCAAGAGACATATATACATATGTATACAGATTTTATTCCGGTTCTGTTATACTGTTAGGTAGTTCATTTCACTGTAGTATAAGTTCATTTACGATTTTCGCTTGTAAGTATTATAATTGCTAGTTTCTCTTCTCTTGCTGCTAGTTTCTCTTCTTCTTTATATATCTTTTATATTTGTCACATTTTATAAAAAGGAAAAAAAATTGTGGTCCCTGGCGTATGTAATTCAATTAAATGTTTTTGTATTTCTCTTATTTTCCGCTTGTTGTGTTACCAACATCAATGCAACAACAACAACAATGCGAAAGCTCAACAGCTTTGTTAACTACACAGTTACAAATTCAAACTTGTCAATTGCTAGTGCTGTTGGCTAACTCTCTGAATACCCTTGAAGCAGTTACATTTACAGTTTTCTAACTAAAATTAACTAAAAAACTTAATCTGACATTTGTGCTGCTGTTGCTTTAAAAGATAACTTATACTATCGGAGCCCAGTTGATCATAAGTCTGAAGATTTGCTTTGCTTTGTTTGGTATCTACAAGGGTACTTGCCATTCGGTAAGCCGAATCGAGTGCTTCAATACTGTTTAAATTTAGTTGGACTGCTTGGCTGGATGTGTGACGCATTTGTTGAATCCATTATCAAAGTGGTCTCTTCATAAAGTTTGTTCTTGTGTTCGTTTAACAGTATGTGGTAATCGATATCGCTATCGTTATCGTGGTGCTTTTTACAATGCAAATGGCGTACAACAAACACCGTAGTTAGTAGTTGTTTTTAAGTAGTAGTAAATAGTAGCAGATAGTTAGTAATAAGTAGTAGTAGTACATATTTTGTTTAGAGTATTATGCGTACATAGAACATAGTATATATATTGTGTGTGTGTGTGTGTGTGTGTGTGTGTGTGTATATATGAATATAATATACTCGTCTCGTCTGAAGTAGTATGTGCAATAGTGTGCGTCAACTACGCTACGCTACTATGCAATATCTTTTTTAGTGTTGTATAACGTCAGTGAGCTAAGTACAGTTAAAACTTGTTGCTGCTGCTTCATACTATGGTTGTTAATTGAGTTTGAGCTACGTAACTCTATAGTGGGCGTTGCTAAAGTGGGGCGTTAGGAAATGTACATACGTTTTTTTTGTTTGAAAAACTCGCCAACAGGGTTTAAAGAGCCCGAACATAATTGAAAAATTGAAAACATAAAATTGCTGTTTGAATTTAAAGCGGCACTTGCTTGTTTTGAATTTAGTATTTTACTTTTTTTTTAGTTAAGAACTATATGTTTAAGGAGAGCTTAGTTCAAAGTTGAGACACTACTCGATTAGTTAAGTTAAGCTTGAATTTATATATTTGTCTTGCATGCGCTAGTGACTAAACTAGAAATAGAGTCGCGTATTTTGGTAACTGAGTAGGAAGCAAGTTCGGTAGTTGCAACAGAAAAATTGATTTAGCTAGACTAGAGTCTAAATTTAAATTAAGTCTACAAATACTCGTATGTCTATCAATGAAAACAATGATGCGCACATATTGGCTTTAGTATTGCTGAATTTGTAGTTTGTCTAGTCTAATGTTGGGTCTAACGCTTGGATAGATCTCTATATAACATTAACAGAAACTTAATTTGCTTATTCGAATTTTCAATAGACTAAGGTACGCTAATGTATGTATGTATGTATGTAATGTATAATGTATAGGTATGTTTTTGTTGTATATTATAGTACATATATAGTATTTAATTTACTGTTTGTCTGTTTGCCTTTGCTTTTGTTTGCTTCTTGAATTGATTAGTACTTAAAACGTCTCTTAAATAGTTCTCTATATAAGTTATTAAAGCTTTCGGTTTTCATTACACTAATATTTGTATACATATAGATGTATATGTATGTATATATATATTAGCTTGTTATGTGCTTGTCTGTCAATACACTTAAGAGTCTCTAAGGATAAGAGGTATTTACATTTAGTTGTTCTCATTAATTTCGGTTCAGCTAACAGTAACCACTGTAATCGATAAACAAGGCAAATGAGAATTTACAAACACACACACACGCATGCACATATATATTTAAAACAAATGTGCGCCAATGGCCTGGACGCTATCTATAGGACGGTATAATGTGGGTCTTTAGCACACACTCACTCAGTCTCACACACATACGACTGCATTGGAAATAAGTCGGAAAGCGATTAACGATTATCGATAGAACTCAAAGTAAGCTTTAGAATTACAGTGGTTAGCTGCTGCTCTGCTATACTCTTGTAAAACTAATTGTTATGGAATATCCTTTGTAGCTTAATCATAATTGTGTTTCTCGAGTACATATATATATGTATATAGTCTCTAGTATATGTGTAGCTTGTATATCGTCTGTGTTTTGTCTGTTTGTAATACTGTATAATGTATGAAATGCTTAGCCTAGTGTGTGTGTCCTTGTTGGTTGCTTGGCTGGCGAGCGAATTATAGTTCTCAGAGCTTGTCTTTATCACGATCGATGCTCATTGCTTTAAAGATGCCACGCCCGATGCCATAGCGCAGATTGAACTGATCCAAGCTGGAGGCGCGCGGTCTATTGCTGCCACTACTTGCAGCAGCCGCTTCATCCACTATCGTTGTAGTTGCCGCTGCTGCGCTGGTGCTGACTGTGCTGCTAAGCTGCTCCCCAGTGACAGCTGCCGCCGCTAGCCGCTCATCCTGGTCCGTCTCGCTGTATTCGGTTTCGGTGTCGCTGTACTTGCGCCGCCGCCGCAGAAAGCTGCTGCAGTGGCGCAGTTCGCCCAGATTGTCGGAGAGCGAGTGTCCGCGCTTGCGCTCCTGCCGCTCCATTTCGGCAGCGAGCATCTGCACCTCCCAGTCGTTGCTGCTGCTGCTGGTGCCCGCCGTGTTGCCCACCAAGGCAGCGCCGCTCAGCTCATCCTCCGCCTCTTCGTCCTCGTCGTCGTCATCGATGCCCGTAATGTTCATTTTGCTCGAGCTGCTGCTGGAGCTAGAGCTCTCGCCTATATCGAGTATCACGCTGTCCGACAGTCGCGTCAGATTGCCAGTTACATCGCTGATCATCATGGCGCTGCCACTGCCACTGCCACCAATGCCCGCCTGCATGCTGCGCTGCTCCCAATCGTGATAGCCACCACGACTGGACTGGCGTCCATTGCCGTGCGGCGTGTAGAAGCTCGGATGACTTTGGGCATGACGCGTGCTAAGCGCGCCGGGTCCACTGTAGTAGCTGCTTGGACAGTTGAGCGCATTCGCGGAGGCAGCATGATGCCGACTCGGACCTGGCGATATGCTGCGTCTGCCCTGTATGGGCGGCGAGGAGGTGAACACCGTATCCAGCGAGTCGCCACGCTAAAAACAAAACGCAATAGTTTTAAATAATTTTTATTAAAGTCTCGTTGGTGACTCACCATAAAGAGCAGCTCCGCTGATGAGCCGGAGCTGCTGTTGTCCTGCTCGTTTGGCTCGTCATCGTCCACGGATATCTGTGAGTGCTTCTCGCGCCTCTGGCGTCGCATCAGCGCCGTTGACGACGTCGTCGGCTTCTGCTCGATGGCGCGCAGCTTGAGCTGCAGCTGGGCAATGATGGCGTCGCGACGTCGCACCTCGCCCGCCATGGTGGAGAACTGTGTCTCGAACTTCGAGTGCATGTCGTTCATGTGCGTCTTGATCACCTGATTGATGCCGCTGAGTATCTGATTGAAGTAATCCTGTGCCTCTGGAAAGCCTTGAATTCAAATATAAAGAGTGTGGCAACGTTAGAAGCGAGCACAAAGTCCAGTACCAAGACGGAATGTTTCCATTGCTGCCCATTGGATGCGGCTGGGTACAGTTGTGTGTGTGTGTGTGTGTGTGTGTGTGATGGGCGCGCGTGCGCACGTGTGTGTGTTAGAGAGAGACAACTACAGCACTAGTTGACGCGTTGGAGTGACACAATACAAAGTAAACAATAAACAAACAAAAAACGCAAAGCGGTTTGCACTACAAACTTTGTTTTCACATCAGCTGTTTGCTTGTGTATTAGTGTGTGTGTGCGTGTAGACAATCAAATGATAATGCATACATACGCAGTTTACAGTTATTTACACGCATTCCCCAATAAACAAACCGCGCTCCAAAGCTCTCTTCCAGTCGCCGTGTTTCAAATCAATCAATCAATTAATCAAACCAATCTAACGCAACTTGTTACATGTGTAAGATATTTACAGAAGCGTTTCAAATATACATATACATATGTATATGTATATGTATATGTATATGTAATATGCATGTTTAGACGTGTTCTTGCATGCTCAAACTCAAACTGTGGGTAGCAACTGTACCGGGCGTTGTCACTGTTCACACTGTTTCATTCCATTATGTTCCAAAAGCGTGCGCTCAGCTGAAATTGTGACTTTTGTGCTTCAAGTGTACGTGTGTGCTTAATTATGACTAATTTTAAGTAATATACTTAGTAGCTTGCTAATTACAACTTAAATCAAATAATTAATGTTGCTCATTTAGTGGTCTTAGTTTAAACGTAATGAAAATTAATAGCCAGTTTAGCTTTTAATATTACATAGCTTATGTGTGTGGCATAAACTAAGCTAAGTTAAGCGTATAATAAAGTATTATTATTAACACTACTTATAACTCTTAAGCAGAACTTTACTTTAGCAATAATATATTTTAGGTTATTTACAAAAAGTATGAAGCAGGCATGCCTTATTATAATGTATAATAGTTCTAACCGCACTCTGGAGTGGGTGCAAGTAATAAATGTATTAGTTTAGATAAAAGACAGAACAAAGCGAGTGAAAGTTGTAGCATAGAGTATAGTTATAGCTTGTGTGCAAAGTTCTCAAAGTAGAGTATACAGCATGCGTATAGCAAAAACTTTATGGAACTTTTTGTTAAACATAGTAAGTTAGAGAGAGAGAGAGAGACAGAACAATAGACGAAAGCACTGGGTGTTTTGGATAGACACGATCACAGAATGCATCTCTTATAAGACATTTTTGTATTACAGTGTAAATAGTAGTAGTAGTAGATTTGAAAAGGCGAAACTTTATGTTTGGAAATATGGTTGAAAAGCTGAAGCTGATATATTTACCTTCCAGTTTTGGCACTTGACCGCCACCAGATGCTGACGAATTCGTCGTGTTCTGTCTGAGCTGCAAATTCAAATTCAAATCTGTGGATGTTGTGGATTGTGCATGAAATTCGCTATTCTGTGAGAGTATCTTATTCGATGAGGACATCGATGAGCATTCGACCACATACGAAGCTGTTGCTGTAGTTGACGACGAAGCCAAAGCCGAAGCCGACGTTGAGGCGTTGCCAACGCCAGCGATGACGCCGCTCAGTTCTTGTGGCTCGAATGGGAAACTATCTTGCGGCGAATTCGTTGGCGTTACCAATGCCAACGTCGGCGACCAGACGGACGCCTCTGCCAGTGGTCGCAGCGAATTCGTTGGCGTTGCCAGATTATCGTTAACACTACCGATGCCGATACCGAGATTAGCGACGCTACCGTTACCATTACCATTACCGTTACCGTGCGTTACGTTGGCTAAACTAAGGCTCTGGGTACTACTACTGAGATTCGAGGTCGCGCTCGCGATCGCGTTCACGTTTGCGCTGAAGGCAGCGAACTGACCTTCCTCTTTGGCACTGGCGGGCGGGCTAGAAAGAGTTGAATGGAAGGTTACACTCTTCAAGAGCTTACTGTGCCTAGCCACGTACCCTTCCAAGGTTGGCTCCGTCAACAGCCCCCGCCCCCTGCTTTTTGCCTTGGTGTTCGCCTCCTCTTGGGCATCACCATCTCCTCCTCCTCCACCCGAAGCTCCATTTCCGTTTCCATCAGTCGCACTGCCCTCTCCTTTCTGCATCTTCTTCAGTATGCTCTTCAGCTTGCGTCGCTCCACTGTTTCATTCGATTCCGGACTCAGCGGCATGTATTCCAGCAGCTGTAGCTGCTGCGGAGGCAGCTTCGAATTGCTGTCCGATGCGGAGGCCGATGCCGAAGCCGAGGCGGATGTGTTGGTTGAAACGGAGGCAGAACTCGTAGTGGACTCGTAGGTGCTCATGAACTGCGAGTAAATGCCAGAGGTGTCGCTATAGCAGCGATACAAGGACTCCGTAATGGGCACTTCGATGTTGTTGCTCGACTTGGTGCTGGAGCAGTCGAGGCTGAAGCTGCGCGTCTGCAGCGCCTTCTCCAGCTCGGCCAGCTTCTGGCGCTCGTTGAGAATCTTCAGACGCTTTACGAACGGCAGGCCGCAGTACTCCGGCGACAGATCGAATACGCTCTGATAGAACTTCCGGCCGCGGGCGCCCTCCTTCGTTTCCGCCTCGGCGGCAGCCAGCGGCTCTTGCGGCGGCTTCTGCAGTCGCAGGCACTCGCGCGTGGTGCTCAGCGTGCTTTGCGCGCTGGAGGAGCAGGTGCTCGAGCCGGAGGCATGCGCGTGGGCGTGCCCATGGGTGTGACGCGGCGAGTGCGAGCTGCGCGCGCTGTGGTGTCTGGCGCGGCTGGTGTCGCCGCCCGTTTCCATTTGCTGCGGTATATTGCTGAGCGAGTAGTTTTTGAGCGGCGTTGCCAGATCGTCGGGCGAGCAGTTGGTCAGGCTGGTGTAGCTGGAGGACATGAGCGTGGCCAGCTTGAGCTTGGACCAGGGCTTAATGGGCGTGCCATCCGTATCCGTATCCGACTGCAGCGGCGTGCTCAGCTTCGAATATGGCTTTGTTACCTTCTTCGATATGGTGGCAATGGGCAGACTACTGCTGGCTGTCAAGGCACCACCGCCACCACCACCACCACTAGCAACGCCCACCAGCCCACCAACTGAACCAGCTGTGGGATCAACGTGCAACGTGCTGCTTGCCGCATGTTTGGCCACCACAGCCAAGGACTTGGGTGGCTCCTTCTTGGCAATGGCGCCCGTGGAAGCAGCGCTCTCTTTCGGAGCAGCGGCTGCTCCACCTCCACCGCCAGCTTGAAGCTGCTGAATCTTCTGCTTGAAGGAAACCTTCATAATGGGCTTGATCTGGGCCACGGCCAGCGACTGAGCAGCGGCACCAGCTGCGGAACTAACGCCAGCACTAGTCACTGCCGCACTAGTCACCGCACTAGTTCCAAAGTGCGCATGGGTATCCACCTTGCTGCTTATGTTAGCCGGTGCATTCGCCTAGAGAGTTGAGTTGAGTTGAGTTGAGAGCATGCGGAAAAGAATAAAAGTAACAATTTTAGTATTGAACATTTCAATAGTTTAGCAACTATTATGCGATGGCTATTGTTAATAAGTTATTTATTTGTTTGTTTGGTGAAACTGTTTCGAGTATTTTGTTGTTGGTTTGTTTTGAGCAGAAAGCAAAAGAGATTTGTGGACATGTGTGGGGTTTACCATGACGAGGCCGCCGGTTTCGCCGGTCGTCGCATACGACTGCGGCTCGTTTTTAATTTTCAGCTGCTGGAGTCGCTGGATCAGGGGAAAGCCTTCGTTGAACTCGCGTTCGGGCTCCTCCTGTATCGATTCCTGCGGCGATAACGTACACGTTACATGTGAGTGAGGTGGAGATTTCTGTGGTGGTGTGGACTTAACAGCTCGCTCTTCGCGATCCTAGTGCAAGACACATAAAGACACATACAAAACTACTATTTAGGAGCCGGGGATTTAATTACAAACAACACAACACATTTAGCTTCAGCATCTTATTCTGCGTTGCGCCTTTAACTAACGTAAATCAATTGAAAATCATTAACAGAGAAATCAGAAATCAGAAATCAAAAATCAAAACGCAAACAATATATTTATCATTGTAAATCAAAATAATGCTCAATGCGCTGTGGTGTGGGCTGTGGGTGGGTTTTGCGGGTGTGGGTGGGTTTTCGTGGTTTGCTTTGTGGTTCACTGTGGTTCGTTTTGAGCTGAAATTTGTGGTGTTGTGAAGCGGTTACACTGCGACTCACTAAAGTGTTTTTTTTTTTTTTTTTATTAAAAGCATTTAAAGTCTATACAAAAGCCAGGCAGACCAATTCAAAGAGTTCCTAATTTTGGGATTCATTTAAAAAAGCGGGCATTCAAATAATATAACTATATCTATTGAATATTGAATATACAACTAAAAGCTCTCGAGCCTTAAGGTTCATGGTTGATTATTATTATTAACGATTCTTAAGTTTAACTGCATTACTAATATTATATATATATTAAAGATCTGTAATGCAATCTCAAATGTATTTAATTACAATAAAGTTAAATTTTTTCATTTTCGAAACCATAACTAAGATCATCATCAAAAGAATAATTTCAATATTTATTTCGGCTAGTCGTCTCATAAACTCTTTCCAGCAGAGTTTTATACTTCAGTTAATCGCGTTGATATAATCTTCCCTGACTGTCAGCCTAAACTGTATAAACATCTAGTTTTTAGCAAAGTTTTTTCAAGCCTAGCGTTCGAATATATATATTTTCATTGGATAACTCTCGCTTGCAGAAATTATGACGCAGACCTTTTTTCCCAAAGACGTTTGCCAAAATAAAAATCAAAAACTGTTTTATTAATTTTCGATTTTTTTATTAGAAGCCCTATAGAGCCTTATTGAAGGTAATAAGTTTTGTCATTCCAATTTTCAAGCCTCCAAATTTTGTTGAATTGTTTTAAGGGCAGAAGCTTTCAATTAAGTTATCAGTTAAAATAAGAAAATGTTATTTAATGGCACGAAGACCTTCTCCTTAAATCAGATGATACTTAGCTAAGCTTTTAACTAACATAGTCTACCTCTTATATGCTTAGTCACTGATAAGCAGCGGTAAGACGCACGTCAGCTCACAGCAAATTATCAGCAACGACTAAATTTAAGTTGACTCCGGGCAACTGCTTAGAGTTGAGCGAGGATGGGAGAGCGCAAGGCAACCTCTAAGCAGCGGGGAGCGCTCTCCCAGCAGAACAAAACAAAACCAACTCCACAGCAGCTTGTTATCCAGCCTTCGTGGCTAACTATGAAGAGCAGCGCTTAATAATTTAATACAATAATTTTAAGTCTTAATTTTGCTTTATGAGAAGTCAATAAAATGGTTTTTTAGCTACATATAAGCCAAAAATTTATGTAAAACTTGGTCAACCGATTTTTTATAGGCGACGACTTATGCTTAAACTTTAAAGTCATCTAAACAATTCAACAAAATTTTAGAACCTAAATAAAAAAGAGCTAGGACTAATGTGTTGTCCTTTAATCTGTATGTATCCTATCCTATCATTCAATAGAGCTCTTTCGAATTAAGGCGTTTTCGATTATTGCTCAGATAACTGTGCAGGCAGCTTATGAAAAATTGTAGAAAAGAAATTCTATCTGGAAGATAAGTCATAAAAAGATAAGTAAAAAAAATATTTGTAAATTTCTTGAATCGAATCTAACAAAGCTTTGCAGTAAAAAGTTAATTGATTGATATAATTTGAAAAGCGTCTGCATTAAAAATAACCGGGAGAAAAGTTTCGGGCTAAACGAAAACCAATATAAAGTTGCTGTCTTTTTATATTTCAGTTACGCCGATTTATATGCACACAGGGTCTTATACTGTCGGTTGCATTCGACTTTGCTAAATACTATGTGCTTTAATAAGTTTGTATTAACTAACGATTAGCATAGGAGACGGTTAACGGGTGCACTAATTAATTAATACTGCATACGAAACAATGCGGGGGAGGGAAAATGAAAAGCATTAACAAACTCGAGAGTAAGCAGCACGCAATGCGATCAACAGGCGTTTGTTGTATTAAATTAATTGACGACTGCAATTTGTTGTGTTTAATTTAATTGGGCAGCGATTGCTTCTGCTCGTGCTTCTGACTTGGGGGTGGGGGGAGCAACCATACAAAGCTCAAAGACATTGGCAATGACAAATGGTGAGAGAGTGAAAATTAACTGTGGAGCGTTGGCTGATACTGATGGGTGGTGGTGGTGACGGTGGTGACGGTGGTGGTGGGTGGTGGTTGAATGGCTGATGACAAATGCTGACCTTGTTAATTGTTGGGACAGGCACTTACCTGCTTCTCCTTGAGCAGGCGCAGACGCTGTAGCAGCGGCAGACCCGCACCAATGGGACTGGGCGTCTTGTCGTGCAGCTCATCCTTGGCCTCGGCGCTGTCCGCATCCTTGTCGTCGGAGCGTACGCGCGACATGCGCTTCAGCATAATCTTGCTGCCACGTGGTGAGGTAATATGCAGTGGCTGCATCTCCAGCGATTCGTCGCTCTTGCGTGAAGTTCTAAGAGAGAAAGAGCGATGCGACGCTTTAGTCTTAGGCTTAGTTCAACTGTTGAGAGATTCACCTGGACTTCTTCAGCACATTGCGAAAGCCTTTGACGTCATGCTTCAGCTTATCCACAATCTTCTTGGAGGCACTGTTCTCGCTGCTGTCGCTCTGATGCACCTGATGATGGTGTCCATGCCCATGCGCATGCGCATGCGAATGATGTGGATGAGCTGCTGCATACGCCGCCGCCTCCTTGTCGCTCTGCGCCTTTGCATACTTTTTGTTCACGCAACGCACCTCCATGAGTCGCTTGCGTCCCAGCGTCTGCAGAATCTCCTGCGCATCGGGATAGTCCTTCATTGCAGCCAGCACATCCTCGCGCGACAACGAGAACAGCTCCGAGTAGCCCACCGAGCGCACATCCGCAGTGCGTCTACGATAAAGTTTATTACTAAAAAAAAACAAGGGCAACTCCATTCGCTCCACTCACTTGTTTAGTCCATCCAGATTGAGTATGCCGATTTCTCCGAAAAAATCGCCAGCCTTCATTGTGGTCAGCACCTTGCCCGTCTCGCTGAGCACCTCGAGTATGCCATCGGCTATGATGAACATTTCGCGAGCAACTTCACCCTTGCGGCATATCGAATCGCCCGGCGTAAAGATGTACGCCTTCATTTTGAGCACGAGATCGTGCAGAAACTCGGGCTGGCACTCTTGGAATATGGTCACCTTCTTCAGCACGCTCAGATTCACGTGTAAGGCCAATTCGGTTTTCAGTTTGTCGGGCAGCAGACCCAGCGCGGTGTTTATATCACCGCCACCCTGTATCCGACCACGTGACCAACTGTAGTCGTACCACCGCAGCACGCGACGCTTCATCCCACCAGGCACCTAAAAAAAGCAACAAAATCCAATTAAGCGGGCGCTTCTATATATACATATATATATTGAAATGTTGATGTTGAAGATAATTAACAGCAAAAGGTTAAAATGTAATACAATTTTTGAAAACCTTCCGGAGAAGCCTTTAGCGCTTTTAACAGGTCAACTCGCTGTTAACGTATACAGTCTGTTAACGCTTACAGCCGTGTTAACTTACATAGCAGGGTACACTGTTATATGAAGTCGTCAAATTGAGGCGAGACAAAGTCCGCTAGTTTTTTATATTTTTTAATTTTTTTTTTTTCAAATCGGATTTGGCTTGCTTGGAAAACTTTACAACTTAGAGCTAAATATATTTTCAAGTGGCCTAAAATTGTTCAAGTTACTAACTAGAGGTTTAATAGAGAGCTCCCATTAAGTCGAAAGTACAGTGAACTTACCTTGTGATGTCTCATGTATGTCTTGGCACCATCGAGTAGACGCTCGAACTCGAGTCGATTTGCATTACGATTTGTTATCACATTGCCCACTTGGCCCACAATAGTCGCAAAGATAAAAACACCAATCAGATAGCTAACGATTGTAAAAATATACCTAAGAAGCAAAGATAGATATATTAGATACGCAAAGTGTTGAAAACTCTTTTGCCACACACAAAGTTTTCGAAAGCACAATTTCAATTTCAATTTCAATTTCAATTTCAATTTGAGATTTCAGCTACAAATAGTTGAGATAAAAATATCATTGGAACTGTTGAAGGCTGTCTGTCTGTCTGTTGCACGCGCTTTCGAAAACTTTAATGCTAAGCTAGTTGGGAAATTGAGAGCCAAGGCTTGAAACAGTCCAAAGAGTAAAGACCAAAAAGTACAAAAAACTGATGGACAGCCCCCAACAAATTCAATTCAATTCAAAGTTTTAGCAATATCATACCCATAACTAGAGCCAAACTGCAGCAGGCGAGACTTAATGCCGCGTCTTGGAATGGATCTGGGGCCGTCCACCGAAAAGTTCGGTCTGTGCAAGAAACGAAGAAACGAAGCCCAACCCCAAATGCAAAATTGTTGTAAGCTCAAGGCCTTGGCTCTGCATAAACTTGTCGCATACTCACTCGGCATTCGTTTCCGGCGTAGGCAGATCTCCAATTGTCGTCAGCGTCAGCGTCGACCAATACAAGCTGCCCAAGTATTTGCGCGTCAGCGTCGCATAGTCACCTGGTCGATACGGATACACCCAATCGCCCTGGAAGCCAAAAGAGCCTTAGTATGACCATGACCGACCAAGTTGGCAGCTCGGGCTAATTTGACTTACCTGAAAGCCCTCCGCCTCGGAGAGCAAAAAATAGAAGCAACCGAACCAATGGGCCAATATTAAGAGGATATGAATAAGATTAACAACGCGCCATAAATTTGGCCAAACGGTTCTACTCTCTACAATGTAATAAAATCTCACAGATCGATATACCTGCAAAGTGAACAGAATAGAGAGTTCAGTTATGTAATTCACATTGTTAATGTAATTCACATAATGGGTTAACTTACTTTAAAAAAGCGCGTAAAACGCAAAAGCGGATGTGTGCCCATCTTCAGTTGGAGCAGGTCCAATGGTATTAGCGCCATCATATCAAAGATGAACTCACGCGAGTGCACATAGTGGCAGGCGAGTTTTTTATCATCGTATACCTTAGAGAAGAGAGCGAGCGAATGTTAGTTTATGTTTGAGTTGTTCACATTAAGTATACGCACCATTAGACCCTGCTCCAGATAGCCTGTGCGTAATTGAACTATTATATCTAAGATAAATACAACATCTGTCATTGAATCGCAGATAAGCCAAAAGGTAGGCACAGCTTGCTGTTGAATAAACAAACAGAGCAGAGCAGAGCAGAGCAGAGAGATGAGAACGGATGAATGTAAACACATGTCAGAGAGCGAGAGAGAGAGAGAGCGAGTTTGGCATTGTCAGAGTTTTGCATTTTTCGAAATTGAGAAATGTGCTTTGCATTGGATTTGCATGAATTAGTTTTAGTTTTTGCCATTTTCATTAAGTCAACGAGCAAACTGCTGCGCCCCCGCGCCCTTGCGCTCTCTACAAACGAAAAACGGTTCAGGTCAAGGGCAGATATTTCGGCAAAAATGTTTAATTGCAGTGCCAGCCACCCACACCCACACCCCCCCACCCCCATATGCATTACACAATTGCAAATGCTGCTGACAATGAACAAGCGACCTAATCTGTTACTCACAGTGGTCGCAATCACAATCGCAATCGCAATAGCAATCACAAACACAATTTTTACCCAAACTGACAAAAGCCACTGGCCACACACAAAGTTAAGAGTCCAGACCAGACCCGTCCCGTCAGTTAAAGCTAAAGCTAAAGCTAAAGGTCAACGGCGATGAGTGTATCACATGCCATGACCCAAACTCCACTCCAAAACTCTCAGCCCCAACACAAATGAGCGCAGCCTTTTGTTTGGTCCGCCCTTAGACGATTCTAATCTGATGACAAACACCCCAACTAACTGGGCCGTGAACAAACATTTGCACAGGTCCGAGACCCAACCAGCCAAACAGCCAACCAACCAGCCAACTAACTAACTAACCGTACAAGCATTTGGCTTATGAGCTAGCTGCGTGCTTTTTAATTGAGTCATTATGGCAAACCGTAAAGCCCCCAAAACACAAAAAAAAAAACATAACAACGAAAGATAAAAAGGAAAACTCTCGACCCAATAGACAACTTAAGTTTAGCTAATTGAAGTTTGTCGAGCACTTCTAACCTGCCAGCCAGCCTGCCTAACTAAAAAACTTTAGCATTAAGCTGACACATGAGCTATGTGTCCATGTAACTTTGTTCAGTGCTCGGAGGCTTGATTAAAAAATAACTCATGTGGCAAAGGCGCAAACTTTCGGGGTTACCTGCAGTTCGGGAAAGCTCTGCCGCACAATGAGGGTCCATAGATTATATAGAACACATATAGTTAACATCATGAGCCAATAGAAGTAAAAATTCTCATCTGGATTAACAACGGAGCGTCGTTTCTGCAGATAGCGACGACGGCGCTTAACAGTTTTATCGACGTCACCAGAGGCACTTTCTGAACCCGTATCCTCAACAGTTTCCTGCAAATGAAATTTCAGTTAAAGTTTTGTGTGTGTGCGTGTGTGTGTGTGTGTGGCAACGTACCTGTGTTTCGGGTATTTGTCTTGTTGAGAAACGCTTCAGGAATGAATCTTCGCGTTTGAGCGGTGGTTTCTTCTGTATGGCCGATGATATTTGCACGGTTGTGCGTAGCTTCATCCAGCGCTGATTCGAGCGCGTCCTGTACACGGATAATGCAAAGTTCAAGTATCAAATGCTTTGCAACAATTGCGCGCTTTTTAGTTTGCACTAAACTAACTACCAGCGGTTCAACTGAAAAACACTTGCAGGCAACTACAAACTACGAACTAACTACGCAAACAATTTGTATTTTTTGAAAGAGTTACAGTAAGAAACACAGAGAGAGAGAGAGAGAGAGAGAGAGAGATAGAGAGAGAGATAGAAAATACTGCAACACAGTTGAGGTTGCAAGAAAGCGTGCGCTAAATATTTGATCTAATTTGATTGCTATTGTTGTTGCGTACTACGGTGCGGCTACTTGCTAAATACGTCATAACTTACGCAACACGAAACACTTACGCTATACGCATTTATTTGAGGCAGAGCTATAAACATTCATTAAACGGCAAAAACGTTAAACCCAAGCGCCGTATACGTAACATCACGCAACGCAAAACACAACACAGCGCACACACACACACGCGCACACACACGCAAGCACACGCACACTACTGCACACATGTTGCGAATGCAGTTTGAGCGTAGCTTACACTGCTCAGTTCGCTTATGTTATATGTTCAAATGTTCATTGTTGCATACTATGCTACGCTATGTTTGTCTGTCTGTCTGTGCGTGTGTGTGTGTGTGTGTGTGTGTGTGTGTGCAGCAGGACGTTCTCTAACGGCAATCAGGCATGCAAAAACGTTCAAAGGTTTGGTTTATCAACACACACATTTTGGTTAGTAATAATTCATTAACCCTTCAGACAGTTCAGTTAATTAGCTAGTTATATATAGGTAATACATAAGTGCTAGATATTTGGACAGTTGGTTAGTTTCACTGACAGCGCAACGTTTGTCATGCAATCGAAACAATCGAAGTAAATCGACATAAATAGCAGCAATAATAATAATAAAACATAAAAAAAGAACAAACGATTAAAAGCAAAGTGCAGATGTAAGTCGACATTGAAACGCTCTTTAATTAGTTGTGCAGCTCAAAAGTATGCTAAGCTTTTTAAGTTCACAAATCTTCAATTTTATATGCTAAAGTGCTTCAATATGGAATCGCTTTTGGCAAAAATAAATAAATAAGGAATTCAAATGAAAAGCAATAAAAATTAAAATTCAGAAGTCTTAAAATAAAGTGCATATAAAGTTGGGTAGAAAATCAATATGGAATCGCTGTGGGCAAACCATTTAAATAAAAAGCAATGAAAATTAAACTTTTCAATTTTTAAAATTCAAGTGCATTTAAAGTTGCGTAAATTTCAGCTTGAAAATCAATATGTTATCGCCTTTGGCAGTGCATAGCACCGCAAGATAAATAATTGAATAAGTAAAGAATGAAAATGAAATGCAATGCAAATGAATACAACAAAAACTTTAATTTTTAAAATTAAAGTGCATATGAAGTTGGGTAGAGAAATCAATGTGGAATCGCTTTTGGCAGTGTATACGACCGCAAGATAAATAAATAAATAAGTAAAAGAATGAAAATGAAAAGCAAGTGGACGGAAAATTGAATTTCTCTAGCGTTTAGTGAGTTTGATTGTCAGCGGGCAAGTTGCCGCCACTGCATATATAGAGAGCTATGTATATATGTATAAAAGCAATAAACGAAAGCTGCAGACATTGCATAAGAGTCAGCAGAGCAGAAGGCGAACAGAACGAATAATAAAAAATGTAAGACTTTCGTTCTATATTATTTACAATTTACAGACATTTAAGTTAAGCACACACACACATAAGCAGGCATTGAGGACTCTAAAGTGTTAGTAGAGAGAGAGAGAGACTTTTGGCGCAAGGAAGGTGGCAGGAAGAAATGGAAGAATGGAACTGGGAGAAGCGTGAGTGCTGGTAAGCGTATTTTTTTTTTTTTTTTTTTTTTTTGAATTTCAATTTAATCATTCTGCTCAAATCGCTAGTCGCCAATAGCATAAAAACGAAGCCCAACTAAATAGTATATGCTCTTATGTATGTAGATGAATGTTAAAAACGGTTTTATATACAAGTCAAGTTTATGGATAGATATATAGAGTGGGTAAGTAGTAGTGAATGCAATATGAAATATGCAGTGTTGTGAAACTTAATTTCTTGCTCTAGCTTATGCTGCTTGCTATGCTCAGTTATTCTCACGCACACACGCACACGCACACGCACACGCACACGAGAAAGCGATGATATAATGCGCTAAATTACAAACTTGATTTTTATTAAAGCGTGCGTATTTACAGCTTTGCATTTCGGTTTGGTTACTCATACGCCATGTTGGCGGCACATACGACGAAGCAACGCAGCTAGGCTAGCAAACAAAAGAGCAACGCAGCAACTCAAACTCAAACAAACGGAACAAATGAACAAAAAACTAAACTAATAATGTAAAAACTAGGCGTGGCAATGGTCTTTATACACGTGTCGGTGTCGATGTGTGTGTCTGTGTGTGTGTGTGTTGCAGCTCTAATTACATGTGTGTGAGGTTTTCTTGTTGCGGGTTTGCCAAAAAACCACTTAACTTTGCTAAGTGTGTGTGTGTGTGTGTGTGCGTGTGTGTGTGTGTTTGTGTGTTGTTCTTCTAGCTGGCAGCAATTGAAAATAAAAGCGCACGCATGCCAATTAAGTATACGCAATTTACCAAGCATCATTATCATGATCATTCGCAATCAATCAGCATTGAATTCATTTTTTTTTTTTGCAACAAAATTAACAAGCGTAGCCTTTTGCATGTATTTCTAAGCATATGTTAGTATTTTTGTATGTGTGTATGCGTGTGTGTGTGTGCAAGAGACAAAATGATAACAACGCAAAGCACTTACCAATCGGAATCTGGATCCGAAGCTCCATCTCCGATACGCGATTTCCTAAACAAACATTTTGGGTTTTTGGTTTTTTTGTTTAATAACATTTAAAGTAATTTTTTGTTGTTGTTTTGTATGATATAAATGATTTGCCACACGCAGCAGCACGCACAAGTGTGTGAGAGAGAAACAAATAGCTGTGTAAGTGTAAGTGTAAGAGAGAGAGAGAGAGAGAGAGAGAGAGAGAGCGAGAGATTTTGTTTGCTGTCCCTTCCGGCCTGGGGCCATCCTTGCTAGGATGATCATGATCATCAGCATGTGTGCACACATGCTTAACTTTCTTTTATTACACACACACACACACACACACACACACACACACATGTATAAACTTTATTTGTATTAATAGCTAGCCCCTTGTTGACTTGGCATTTGCCCTTTTTTTTTTTTTTTTGGACTCACATGCGGGCTGCGTGTCCTCAAGCGGAAAAAGGGCTTGCTGTGCGATAAGATTACATTACATTTAATGCGTGTGTGTGTGTGTGTGTGTTTGTGTGTGTGCTGGTCATTGGCCCATTTTCAGTGTGCCTTCGATTTATAATAAATTGAAAATGAGCTTGTTAGTTTTGTCTGAGGCAAAAGAGCAGCGAAAACAAGCCGCAAGGCCCAAAGAGTTTTTGAAGCTACTCGGACCAGGACTATTAAATGCCATTTTTTATTGCACCACAAATCAATGGCCATGCCCACACACGCACACGCACATTGTGGCAGTGTGTGTGTGTGTGTGTGTGAACAAATTGTTTAATGGCTGCATGATGTCGATTTCGGCTTTGACTGTGGTTTGCCAGCCTAAGTCCGATTTCAATTAACGCCTCAACCAAAAGAGGAATGGCTTGCTTCGTTTTTGCTGCCACACACACACACACACACACACACACACACACACAGCTGAGTGCACATGTGACGTTTGCCGCATGCCACTTTGCCATTTGCCATCGAGCGCGCGCAATGACCAAACAAATTTTGCTGCGGCGCACTCATTTCACATCGAACTGTGTCAAGCAGCGCC
The DNA here is from genome assembly GCF_011750605.1 of Drosophila busckii. Lineage (NCBI taxonomy): Eukaryota > Metazoa > Arthropoda > Insecta > Diptera > Drosophilidae > Drosophila > Drosophila busckii. The sequence goes on along the minus strand of NC_046608.1, from coordinate 5,872,440 downwards.
TGGAATGTCCTTACATATCATTTGCCGCATGGCCAAGTGTCCAGTCATTTGCCTGTCATTGCAAACAGCTGGCTCAAGCCATTTAATTGCCAGCCCAGCCGGCGAGCCAAAGTTCATACAAGTGAAACGCACAAAGCGTGAGCGCAATTTAAATACAAGCGATGCTCAACTGTAGAATCAGACAAATTAAAGGCGATATTGATATTGAGTATACGCAATAATAAGGCAATATATATATTGAACTTCAATTTCAATAAGACAAAATGGCAACACTCTGTGCACAGTAAGTCGAACAAGTATTGGCATATAACAAATTGTTAAACACAAAATGTTTTTCTTTTCTAAGCCAAATTCGCTAATTTAAATCAAAAATAATAAAAGATTATATCAAAATCTAATTAATTAATTAAAATGTTTTAGTTAATTTTGTATGCAATACTATATAAATATAAAAATCGATTTTTTTAGTATTTTAAAATAAACAATATTTGTTGTATTGCTCTAACTTTTTTCCTTTCCATTCCATTATGCAAAGCTCTAAACAAATATGCCAATGCTTTTTTGACTCACTGTTATGCGCAGCCTAATAGAGAGCTCCACATGAATTGTAGTGTATTTTGTTGTTACTTTGTTATTGTTGTTGTTAAGTGGCAACTGAATTAAAATGCAATTGGCATGCGACTGTCAAATCGAACAATGAATTCAATTGCGCAAACTGCAGCCACTTGTAAATGCAAATGGCCCAAAGCGACGCATCAAACGACACACACACACACACACACACATGCACACAGCATAATTCGCTCAACACTTGGCCAACTTCTTGGGGTCGCAGCTCTTAGAAAATTCTGCTGACTATAGCTGTGTGTATTCATAAAATTTTCTTTTTAAGCCCCCTCCGCAGCCCTGCGCGCTGCTTCTGCTGCTGCATGCATATGCATGTCGCTGTTACTGAGCGTGTGTGTGTGTGTCAAAAGTTGCCAATGCATAAATTCATTGGCGAGTGCCTGCACACATTTCTAGGTCGCATCGACGAGTGAGCGAGCGAGCGTAAAAAAATAGAAACCTTCATTGGTATGTGTTGCTGTTTTCTACATAAATTTGCAATTTTCTAAATTCAAATTCTTTGTAAGTTGTCATTCAGCAGGCAATTTCTCATTTGGCATGCACAATGCCAAAAAAAAAAGGAGGCGCATAAGAAGGGAAAAGCAAACGTATTTGTGGCATATGCCCAGGCGCATTGCCTACAATTGTGTATGTGTGTGTGTTCTAAAAGTTTGACTAGAATGCAGCAGCAGCAGCAGTCGCAGTTGCAGCCGCTCACTGTTTAAACATATCGATTCTCATGCTTTCTCTCTTGCTCTTGCTCTTGCTCTTGCTCTTGCTCTTGCTCTAGCGGGCGAGACTTACAGAGAGACACAAATGGTACTTTAACTTTTGCTGTTTGCTGAGATTTTTGTTTTTGCCAACGCGAGACAAAAGTTGCTGCTGCTGTAAGTCTATGTATGTGTGTGTTTCTCTCTGTGTATGTGTGTGTGTGTATATAGTTGCACTTTAGCCCCAGCGTGGTTGCAACTTGTTTAGCGTTGGCAAACTTTTTAAGTTGCCCTTGCCAAGGCGCAAGAAAAAAAAATAGAAAATGAACAGTTTGCTGAAAAACTGACACACACACTCATACAAAACGAAAATGACAACAAAATGAAAAAAAAAGAAGAAAATGCGAAACGCTGTAATGAAATGTAGAGTAATTTCGCTGCTGACAGCGACACCTTCTTCAGCTTCTTCTTCTTCTTCATACATATATGGGCTGCTTAGTCATTCTGTAGAATACACAAGTTCGAGTTTTATAGCAAACACAAAGCGAGAGAGAGTAACAGAGAGAGAGAGAGAGAGAGAGAGCGAGCAGTTGGTTGATGAGTGTGTTTTATAGCAAAGAGAGTTTCACACAGCAACGTACACTTATCAGTTTTATAGCAGGGAGACTGTGTCAGGGCACAACACGTAACAAATATTAGAGCTTGAGGGCAGGCTAGCGAGCGAACGAACGAGCGTTATAGAGAGTAAGAGATAGAAGAACTGTATGCGTGTGTGTGTGTGTGTGTGTTAAGTAGAGCGAGATAGATAGAAAGAGCGAGTTAGCTGATAGCACATCGATTACACTTAAACTAGTGCGCACACACACAGAGAAGATATCGAAAACTTTTGGCTGTGTTTTGGGAAGAGTTTGAGTTTTTTTTTGGTTAGTTCTGGCACGGAGTGGTTTTAATATTGGATTCATTTTTGTTAAGAAAAGTTTTCACACACACACACAGACACAGACAGACATACATACACGCAGACGCAAAATGCAAGATAGTAGTAGTAGTAGTAGAAATAGTAGCATTATTAATAGTAGTAGTAGTATTCATAACTTAGAGAGATAGAGACCAGGGTTAGTTGATTAATTGTACTGTATAACTGTAAAAGCACCGTTCCTCTTAATACGCCTCAATGAACAGTAATATGCCATAACGGCACGCAGACTTTTCCACTTTGTAGTCTGATTAGTGTTGCTGGGATTATTACTGTTGTTGCTTGTATGTTGCTTATTGCTGCTGCTGCTGCCGTTGCTAGCAATGCTAACCAACTCCTCTGGATGCTCGCTGATGAACGAAGAGAGCGTCTTCACGTTAATCACTCTGCCACTGGAATACGTGCTGCAGTCCGAGGCTGGACTGTTCAGATGCAAACGCACATGCTTCTTGCCCGAATGTTGCTGCTGCTGCTGCGACTGGTGCTGCTGCTGCTGCTGCTGATGTATGGTTAGAGTCTCATGCTGCTGCTGCTGCTGTTGCGCTGGCGTTAATATAAGTCTATCCCTCTCTGTGTACAATCTTAAACTATTTGCCTGGCAATTGCAATTGCTCTGCGCACTGGTCAGCGATGAGTTGCCCGATCTTCCATTGGTTTGGGTTTGGGTTGGGGTGGTGGGTGGGTTAAAAGGCAGTTGTTGTTGTTTACAATTGTTACACAAAAACAAAAAAAAAAAACAGAACGCTTTGGCTTTAGTTTCGGTGCACCGAAGCTTCACATCAGGTGTGGCTGTCAATTATGGCAAATCCCACAAAAACGTTCAACGGCCAGGCCAGCCAATACCCAATCGTCCCCAATCACGCTAAGCTTTCATCCCTACACAGCAGCAGCGCCTTGCGCCTCCCCACACATAATTCACTTGTAAGTAAAGCCCACTTTACTCGGGCGCTCGACAAGGATTTACAGCGGATTGCACATAAAGCTGACCGCAATTGCCAGAACAAAACAAAAAGGACAAGAGAGACAACTCGCAAAACTAACAACGCGACCACGCCAAATGAGTCTCCAGTTGTCTGCACAGTTACTTAACATGCTTTGCTTAATTATTAAAAAAAAACAAAAAAAAAAAAACGAAAAAGAAAATCAGCGCGCAAACACAGCGCGCCCAGCTAATTGCCTATGCCCACACACAAAGCGACTCTAATGAAAGAGACATTGCTTAAGCTCTCGACTAAGTTTTAATTGAATCCAATGCCAGTTGCAACTCTTTTGGCACGCATACATAAAGCGAAAGCAGTAGGCTGGGCGTTGCATTTATTATTTAAACATTTGGCATTTTTCACACGCAAAACCAAAAGTGTACACATTAAAAATTCAAAAAACACACACAGCGACATGAGCTGCTGAGTTGAGTTCGAGCGGAAGCCATTGAAGCATTGACAATACACACACAACATTGACAATTTAAATGGCTGCTAATTGCTGTTGATTCAACTAACCCATGTACATTACCCGCTTGGCGCTTGCCGCTTGGCGCAACACACAAAATGAACAACCACAATCAAAAATATGTAACAAAGTAAAAATTAAAAAACAGAAAACACAAAAACAAGAGCGCAAAGTGTGTAAACATGTACGAGTATACAAAATACATATGTATGTGTATGTGTCAAAACGCTTTATATATGTGTGTGTATGTAAGTATATATGTGTATGTGTATGTATATGTGTATGTACGTTTACTTTTGGCAAATATATATCTGTATACAAGCGAAGCCCAACAAAGTATGCTACATATTTACTGTTGGCAATCAATTATGCGCTTACTCTTGTACATGTAGTATGTATAAATAGGTATGTGTATGTATGTGTGTGTGTGTGTGTGTGTGAGTGTTGTGCAATAATGTAATGTACCCGCAGGTTTTTGTTTCCTTGGTTTTTTATGACCTGAGCAGCTTTCAATTATGGCTTATCATACAAATTGAATTTAAGAAATTTTGCTTTCGAAAATTCGAAGCGCAAACAAAAGTTGTTTTAGAATTTTATGCATTTGTTAACATTTTTAATTACGTTGCTTATGCTGCGGTCTTAACAATATTATTCAGTTAAATAATTTAAATATTTCGCAACGCTTGTTGCCGCCTTTACCGTGCGAGTAGTAAGAGTATTAAAATATGCAACGCTCAGGCGCTCAAATTCAGTTTGTTTGGCTTGTCTGTTTGTTTTTGTTTGCTGTTTGTTATTTGACAAGCTCTTAACTCGTTTCATTGAAGGCTTACACCTTTTGGCATGAATAGTGTTGGCGTATGTGTGAGTGTATTTGTGTATCTGTAACACCTTTTTGTATGCCTTGGCTGATGGCGTATGTGTATGCATGTGTTTGTGTGTGTGTGTGTGTATGTGTAGAACTTACCGCTGACTGGGACTCTTGCTGTCCGATGAGTGCGCATCATCGTGAGCCATAGCGGCTGCCGCTGCTGCGGCCGCTGCTGCCGAGGAGGAGCTGCTGCCTTTGTGATGCCGCTTATGATGGCCACCGCTGTTGTCTGGTCCTCCTCCGCCGCCGCCACCGCCGCCCGAACTGCTGGTGCCCGTGGGGCTGATAACATCCGTATCGCTGTTGCACTCCATAGCACGCGCCATATCCTTTGGAAACTTGCCGCCATGCTCATGCGTTTCCATCTGCAAAACACACACAGAACCACACACACGCACACAAATATTATTAATATTCGCATTATTTTTGCGAGCGTATTAGCAATAAGTGCAATTTCATCTGCTGCCTCGAGGGGCATGCCACACGCCTTCTGCGCAGCGCTGCGCTGACAGCGCAATATAATTAAAATTTGATTGCTCTTTGCACGCAGGCTAAAGTATTAAAATTTGCACATAAAATTACAAGGGCCTTGGGCGTGGCTCAAGACCAGGCAGAGTCGTAGCAGGGGGGGCAGCAAAACTGATTATACAAAAAAAAAAAAAAAAATGAAAAGCAAATAGCTTCGAATTGATAATGCGCGTTTAAGTGATTTAAACATTAAACAACTTTTCGCTTGAAGCTGCAATTACTATTAAACTCTAAACCGTAAATTCTGCTCATTACCAAAGCGCCTAACCGACTGTGTAGTCGTCAACTAACGCCAACTAAACATAATCACATAATACTTATTGTCAGCAACCACTGATCCGATTTCGCCGCCCAGCTGAGCACAACAGGCAGAGCCTAATGGCCATAAACTAACAAATGCAACACACACACACACACAGACAACCAGCCGAGAGTCTTCTAATTCAGTTAGCCTTAAATGGCCCAAACTGCATAACATATACATTGGTGAATTTAATTGTTGTTGTGCCTGGCCAATTAGCTGTCAGCTTGAATCTCCGGCTGGGCTGCTGCTGTGCGCTGCCTCGTTCCGCTTAAAGCTCCACTAGTAGTATAAGCCGAGCCGAGCCGAGCTGAGCTGTGGATATAGCTTTTTCTATGTGTCTGTGTGTGTGTGTTTGCTGCTCTGGGGCAATATGGCAATTAAATGTGCCACACAGCGTTTGATTGGAATTTGTTGTGGCTTTTGGTAGCTCAGCTAGCAGTAAAATACACCATGCGGCAGATATTTATGGTGCGCTCTCATCCCTCAAAAGTTTTAGTGGCTAAAAAGTGAAGCTATAACCGGCATTGATTCAATTATGCCTTGTCCCAAAATTGATATACACACATACGCACACACAAGCCAATATACATACATACACATCAATCGCCATAAATTCAACATGCAATACTTAAATATCATTTCATGGCATACAATTTATGCTTGACTGCCTGCCAGGCTGCCTCTGCCTCTGCCAGCGCGAAAAAGAATTTTTTATGATTACGCAATGCTTACTTGCCAAACATTCTGATGACTTCATTGCAAGACGCAGGTCTACCTTGTAGCACCAACGGAAAAAATAAAAAAACAAACCGAATTGTAAATTTTCTTATACGTTTGCCGCCATTTCATCCGCTGCTCGATATATAATAACAGCGCTCGATAGTTACGCGATCAGCTGTCCAGCTGCTGTAAATTGCAATTAACATGATTTTCTCGATTTATGTAAGCAAATGAATATCGATATCGCTCGCTGAGCGCTGTTAACGCACTGTTCGTTTTAAGTAGCGCTTATTCAAATGATAGCTTAAACTTTAGAGAGCATCAGCAAACTTAATATTTTTGCACTTTTTGTTGATTTTTCATGGCATCTAGCTGAAATGCATATTAAACCAAATTTATGGACTACAAAAAAATTACAATTCATTTCATGCTTGCTCCTCACTACGCTTCCTGCGCGGCGGTTTGGCTTGCATGAGATTTTTATGTTTACGTTTTATGCTGCATACAAATTGTGAGATGTGGACGCGAGTGCGAGGGAGGAGAAAGTGGGTGGCGCACTTACCGTATATAGGCCCGATGCAGTAGCCGCTGCTGCTGCCGCGGATGAGGAGGAGGATGCTGCGGCGGCGCCAGTGCTGCCGTAATTGAGCTGGGAATGATAGCCGCTGGAGAGGATCTTCTTGTGTGCGGATGCATGCGCCCGATACGCGCTGACGCTCAGTTTCATTGTCACATTAACTCAATGCACAAGCGAGCGCCCCACCACCCCCGCCACGACCAAGCTTGCAACGCTCACGCACACGCACACACACACACTCACACTCGCAGACACTCACACACGCACAGCTCGCTTGCACGCGTGTGTGTGCCTACCTTACAGACACGCGTAAGGGCGGGCGGCGAACTGTGGTCCGTGGGCGTGGCTGCGCTCGCTTTCAACTGTGTTTGCCTTGGCGCTTGTTATTGTTGTTGGGCCTAATTGAGTGCCCAGAGGCGACTGATGACAACAACAAGAGCGCTGCTGACACCAACCGTTAAGTGTGAGTCTGAGTCTGAGTCTGAGTGGGAGTGTGAGTATGAGTGTGTAAGTGTGGTGTGTGTGCCTGTGTGTGTGTGTGTGTGATACAATGACAAAAACAATGCGCACTTTGGTTTTTATCGCCGCTTTGTTGTTGCTATTGTTTTTTTGCCAGTCACTTTCCAGTTGCTGCCGCTGCCGCTGCTCCCGCTCCTACTCCTACTGCTTGTGCTTCTGCTTCTGATGTACGCAGCTGGAGGCAAAAAGACGCTGCGGTCTCTACAGCTGCTGCTGCTGCTTCTGATGATGATGAAGGCTCGGCTGCAGTTGAAAATCGCCTGCTGCTGTCCTGGGCCGTTGTTTTTAGCTTAACTTTGCTATTACCATTGTGTTCACTACTGTGTCTCTGTGTGTGTGTTTGTGTGAATGTGTGCGTGGGCGTGTCACTGTGTGTACCGCTGTCACTATTTTGAGCGCCTTGCTTCTTTTTTTTGTTTGTTTGAGGATCCTTCGTTGTGCTCGCCTTTTAATTGTTTGTAATTTGGTTTTTAGTGCTTGGCGTTAACTTCTGTCCTGTGGCTGTTTCTGTTGCTGCTGTTTTCGATTTTTTGTTGTTGTTGTTGTTGTTGTTGTTGTTGTTGTTGTTGTTGTTAAGGCCTCATGTCACTTTTAGTTACAAGTAAGCTGTTGTTGTTGGTTCTGCTGTTGTTACTGATGCTGCTGCTTTTGCTGTTATGGCCTGTGGACAAAGAGACATTTAGAGAAGATAAACGTTTAAGTGCGCAAACATATATTAATTTAGATGGGCAACATTTAAGTTTTGTTTGCTGATAATTATGTGATTAAAGCCTACACACACACACACATACAGACACATGCCAGCGCTGTCTTGCTTTTACTCGTACTGCACATTTATCAAGTTGATTTATCGATTATTTAAATTAATTTCGTTGTCTCAACTTGACCATGAGCTGAGCCTTGGCAAATTACAGCAATAAATTGATTGATCGGCAGTCAAGCTGCTATGCTTAGGCAACTAATTGACATTCATAATTATGCATAATGCACACAAACACAGTAATGAACTTCAGCTTGCGGTTAGAGCAGGCAGCTTAACAGCAACTGCTAATTAAAATGTTAACCGCTTGCAGCGCTTTTCTACGTTTATGTTAGGCACAGCTGTTAGCTTGACAGCGATCTTGCATGTTAATAACACACAGACGAGTTAATTAGAGAAAAAAGTGAACTGACTGACACTGTCAATTCTCACACTTGATTTGATTGAATCGCATTACAATCAATCGGAAATACAAAGAGCATTCAATCATGCACGCTCGAGTACCTCAAAATGTGATTGTTATAACAACTTTTGTTGCACAATGCTGATTGTCTATGAAAACAATCAGCCAATCAATTGAATCAGCTTGCCGCACGTTGCAAAAGCGACAGGGACAGAGTAACAGGAACAGTCGTAGCTCAACAATGCTCAACACACATACACACACACACATATATGCTGTACAAATATAAAGTGGAGAACCTATGACTAAAACTCAATGTGGCATGTGGAGATTGTAAACAGACCAAATTGTAAGCCGCATTCATAACATGGCTGGCTTTTCATTTAATGCCTAACATATCGCATTTGTTAAGCAGACATCGAGATTTATTACGGTTACGTTGCTTGTGGCTTTTTTTTCTGTGTTTACAAACAGACACGTAGCCGCATTGCCGGATATACCAGCCGCATTGAAATTTATTAAAACAGAGCAGCCAAAAAACAAAACAAAATGTAATATGTAAAAATCTAACAACTTGAAGTGAAGCCAGCTCAACTCTGAACATGCCACACAGCAAAAAACAGAAAACAGCAAAAAAAAAAAAAAAGAAATTGAAATTGAAACAAAAGCAAAAGCGACAGCGCAAGCAAAACAAACGTGTTTAAAGATAAGATTTTGATCAGAAATTTTATTATTATGCTTTTTATTTTTGTTTCGCTTTATTCTGCTTGATTTATGCGCAGTGACATTAAATAGGATGACAGAGTCTTAGAGCAGAGGCTAAAGGCTTAAGCAGAGCCTAAGAGCTGAAGGTGGCCGCTGTCTTACTCGCTCTCGCTATTCTTCTCTCTCTCGCTCTCGCTATTCTTCTCTCTCTCGCTCTCTGCCTCTCGTTGGCCATTAAAAAGCCAGCTTGGCTGGCGCGTATAAAACTTAAGCAATTACAAACAAAATCCATTACGTATACGCCGCCTAAGGCAAACATTCAATAAAAACTGGAAACTAAATAAGCGTGCAGTGCCTGCCAGGCGCTGAGCTCACCTCCCTATCCCACCTGTTGGTGCTGGTGGCGTCCAGGCATATAAAATGTAATTATAAAGCATTCAAACATGGCCAACAACGTTAACCAAAAACGGGTGGGGCGGGTTGCGGGTGAAGCGAGTGCAAGTGGGCAGTAAGGGACTTAACACTTTTTTTAAGCGCTTAGACAGCTTAGCTAAAGCGCTCGCCATGGCGTTTTATGAGTTTTTCCCAGGATGCAGAATACACAGCATGCAAGGCTCTGAGTACTATGAAAACAGAGAGGCCACACACACACACACGCACACACACAGACTCGCAGACACAGATACAGACACAGAGATTTATTATATTGTTGTGTTTATTTTGTGTGTGCGTGTGTGTAAAGCACATTAAGCATACGCCCAGTTAAACAATCGCCTTAAAACTTGAACTTAACTTTTATAGCAATTATGCATGTTACGCAGTTGAGCTATGTGTGCAATTTAATCCTTGGCATGTCGAACATAACTTTGCTCACGGCCCAAACAAGCAAAATACATTTTATTATTTTTACATAAAACTCAATGAAGCAACGTGGGGGGCACAACACAACGTCTTTGCAAAGATAAACAGTCAGCAGAGCAGGCAATACACTCGACACTGCCGTTCGCTCAATTGCTGCTACTCATGATTTCAATTTCAAAAATTTACGCTTCATTGGTCAGTAAAAGCAACGCCCACCCAGCCCCCAATCCCCAATCCCCAATCGCCATAGCAGTCATAACTCCAGTGTGGCAACCACAAAATGTGACATTAAAAAATGGTAGCCACTTGTCAAAGTCGTTGGCACAGCGTTGCCCAAATAAAAAATGTAACAGCAAGGGAGACAGCAGAAGAGACAAAGCGGGACGGGATGGGTGCGGGTGCGGGTACGGGTGTAAAAAGAAAATGAAGCAAACTTATCATCATATTGCCAGCGGGCGGCCATAAGCAACGATTTCTTACAGTTTGTTTTTGCTTTCTTGCAGCAGCAGCTCAGCACACTCGGGCGTATGCGTAATGCGCGACACTGTCTCAGATTGTGCGTTCAATTAGTGCGCCCAGCCACAGCTAATCGCCACCCACTCTCCACACACACCACACACAATTCATGCTCTGGGGTCAACTAATAAGTTAATTAAGCGTTGCCTGTGGTTACTTGAGCGCTCGTAAATTAGCTAGAAATATGAGCAGCTTCTATTACAATTAAAAGCTCAACGTAAGTGGCTTAAATTTAAATGCAGCTCTGTATGTGTGTGTGTGTGTGTTTGTGATATTAAGTATGGCCACGTCAAGTGATTTAACTTGTAAACTTACAATGCAAAGCGTTAAGAAGCTGTCGATAGGCATTAGTTAAATCGATTTATATTAAGCAATAATTGTGTGTCGTAAAATGAAATCTATACCAATAAATAAGCGCAGCAATTGTAAAGCAACATGTCCTGTTAATTATTGATTAGTAATATCTTGCAAGTCATTTGTAATGTTCAATTATTTTTGCCTAATTGAGGTCGCTTTTTCGAAGCAAAATTGTTAGTTTAAACTGCTAGCTCAGACTTTATGACTATTGAAGCAAGGAAAATTTTCATCACGGCTATCAGTGGGGTCCTTACTCAGCAATCTCTCAAGTCAAATCGTTGTAGATCGAACCCATAGAGAGATTTTATATCGGACAAAAGATAGCTACAATTCATAAATAATATCTTTAAGTGTAGAAGTTGAATCGATGCACACACCAAAAACTATTGGAAGCTGTTTGAGCTGCTGCCTTATTTATATTTTTTGGCTTGCATTATCTCATCTATTAATGCATAAAATAATATCGACTTAATATGCATCGAGAGAGTGATTGATTTATTCTATAAATCCATCAATTTAAACTTCAATTAAAAGAGCTCAGCTTAAGTGTTATAAATTAAAATTGACGCAACTATATGGGGACTATAAATTATAGCCACGTTCACGTCAAAAGATTTAATCTGCATACAACTTAAGGCATTTATCTAGAAATAATATGGGGCTTGTTGATTTTTTTTTTTATGTGTGTATGCCTAGCTTCGATTTTGTTCTGGGACAACGGGCAATCCCTCATCAGCATTTATGTCAAACGCTTTGGCCACTAAGTAGATGCCGCTGCTGCTTCTGCTCCGGCTCCGGCGCTGGCTTCGGCTGCTTACCCATGTCCAGCTGTTGTTGCTTATGCTTTGCGCTGTTTTCGTTTATGTTTTATATACAGATTTTTAGCAGCATCTTGGCTGTCAGAGCGCTTACACAAGTTATGAATATTAGCCAGAGCCAGAGCCCAAGACAGAGGCAGAGCCTTTTTGCTGCTTTTGTTGACTCGACTCGTGCATGTGGCAAGCGACTTAAGTGATTCCAAATGCGGCAGTAGGTCAAGCAGCTGTGCTTGCAATTGCCATATAGAGAGTCTACAGAGTCCGTCAGTCAGTCAGCCTGACAGACAGACAGACTGACAGTGTGTAACCGAACCGCAGCATAAATTAGGCGGCTCATTTGCATGCGGGCCGAAAACGCAAGCACAAGGCCATGGGGAGTTGGGAGCTGGGAAAACTGACAGCTCCCAGCATCAGCTCCTGCGCTGACTTGTTTTCAATTTATATAAAATGTTATAATACAACAGAAAAAATCGAGTACAGAGCAACACTGCAGGCTGTCGCTCGCTCGCTCGTTACATTGATTAACCTTTATATCATTTCTTTATGCATTACACTGCGTTATGCTGGGGTAAACACATTTACACATTGCGCGGCTGCTTTTATTATTATTATATTTATTTTATTTTGCGCTTTTTGCTGTTTGGCTTGTTGGCTCATGCATAAACATGAGAAACAGTTTGTCAGCGATTTTCTTTTTTGTTATTTGCTGTTGCTGTTGCTGTTGCTGTTGCTTGTGCCTTAAAGCGAAAGCGCAAAAGTGCGACGCATTGCTCATACGCCGCGTATGCTGAGCTCGCAGCTCGCAGCATGCTGCTGTGTAATAAATGTTGGCACTTGAGTGAAAGGCTTTTGTTTAAGCATGTATAAGCATATCAATGTGGCAGGCACCTGCAACGTAACGGCAACGCTAACGTAATCGTAACGTAACGAATTGGCAACGTTAAGCTACAAGTGAGTTTGATTTATCTTGTCGTTTGCACTTGCTTTAACTTGAACTTTTAACATTTGTGCGTGGGTGTGGAAGTGGGTGTGGGCGTGGAGCTGTCTCTTTGTCAAGTGCAAATTCAATTAAAAGATAAAAGAACAAGCAAATGCAAAAATGTGTATGCAGCTTGCATGGATTAATGCAATTATGCTGCCCACACACAAATGAGAATCTGTGGAGCAAACCCACGCATGTCGTGACCTGTCCTGTCGTGTCCTGTCCAGAGCTGAGAGTGCTTGTCTTTTGTATTTCTTGTGGAGCATGTGGAGCTGCAAGCATGGAATGCAATAAAGCAACGTTGAAGTGGGCTTGTAATTGGGCTCTGGCTCTGTTAGCCTCGCTGACTGTTTGTTAGCATGCATTATATTATTATCAGAGCAGAGAATGCTGCTCATATCTGTGTTTCTGTGACACCCACTGTGAAATGGCTGTTGCCATGGCGTTGAAATATTAATAAGCTTTCGGCTTTGCGCACTAACACTCTTTGCCTGACTTTTGCCCTCACAAATACGGTATGTGTTTGACGTATAGCACTCGTGTGGCAAGTGCAGCAGCAGCAGCAGCAGCAGATTGTTGCATAATTGTTGTTGTATACACGAAGCATTTTCCCAGGCGACATGACGTATACTGAATATAGTAGCTGCAATCAAGCTGCGTGTATATTTATAAATAAGTAAATTTCAGCTTCAGCCCACGCAAGCTTCTGCAATTGATTGCATTTCATCAAAATTTCATTTCGTTTTGGTTTCGAAAAATAATAAAAAATACATAGCATACCTTTCAGCGCCTGCTTGCTTGCTCAGCTCAACTCAAATATTTGCCCAACAAATCGTTTGCAGAACAACTTAATTTACAACTAAGCCCACGTCTCATAGTCGCAATGCCATTTAACTTGTTGCCGTACTCAACTCGATTCATTCAATTGACGCCGCCGCCGCCGGCCAACGCGTATTTGCTTTTATTTACCTAACCAAACGCTTTAAGCCTTCAGCTCACATTGGCAACTTGGCACTTTGGCCAACGCTCATTAGCGCCCGCCCCAACCGCATAACGTTCCCAACAATTTCGCTTTGGCTTTCGTTCGTTTTTGCTGCGGTCGCATTTAATTGTGTGCAAATATGCTCGAAATATTTTTCAATCTTTCCGCACGCGCAATATTCGATACGCCGCCGCCTCCACCGCCTGCCACATTCAGTTGCCCTTGCTCACCGCTCGCACTCGTTTTATCCCTTTGCCTGCGGATAATTTTTCACTGTCAGAAATTTGTGCTGCCGTTTGAAAAATTGAAAAGCATTTTAATGGCGACAGCTTCAGTGCAGGCGTTGACGCTGGCATTGGCGTTAGCGTTCGCTTTGGCGCTGGCAATGAAAATTAATGGCCGCTCGTTGGCAGTTGCCGCCTGAATTTTACGTATTAATGCAATTGCCGGATACGACGACGACGCGGGGCTAGCGACTTAAAAATTAGCTAAGCCAAAACCATAAAACTTGTTAACTGCAGGTGTCCTGGGCGGCGTCGTCCTGAGGTGAGCATTCGAAACGATTCTAAACTGATCAATTTGCAAAAATGATTAATGGCCCGCGGCCATTAAAACAATTTCCTGCCAAATTTACTTTGGCTAAAGTTTTGCGCACTTAAAATCGGTAATCGATAACGTAAGACTGAAACTATTAGCATATGCTTAAAATTGCTTAAAGCAATATTATGATATTATTAAAAAGTATTTATGTAATACTGAATTAAAAACAATTATAAAGAATTCTTTAAAGTAATGGCTTTAAATGAGCAATACTGCAATATCGATATCGATATAATGCTGGTAATATCGATTTTATTATGCTTTTTTTCATAGATAATTTCCACTTTTACCTGCAAGCAATATCAATATCGATTTAATGATGAACGCTAAATACTTTTGTATATAAGCAAGTTATTTGATTCTACATATGTGTCAATAGTTAATCGAGTTAACACATTCAAGTTCAGTGACAAATTTTACAGACTGATTGCATCAGAAATATAAAACGAGTTCAATTAAAATCAAAATACGCACATGACACTTTTGTTTATTTGTTCATGGGGATTAGTCCAAACTATATTTTGGTTCGAGCAATAGAGACAATCCCTTTTGAATAGTTTAAACGAATCAAGTGTGCAATAGTGCAAAAATAAAAGCACACAGCTGCTATTTATGTAGCAAAAGTACATACACACACAAGCACATATGTATGTGTGTGATTTGACATTTATTTGTGCCCCATATTGTGTTCATCAAATTTCAATCGAATCAGTTGAGCGCCAGCATAACTCAACACAAAGGCACACCTCGGCAGCAAGAGCAAGAGACGAACCCCCCGCTCCCCTTCGCATCCAAAGGAGCGCCCATTGTCAACAGTGGGCGTGGGCGTGGGCAGGCAAGTGCGGCAAGGCATGAAGGTAGCGGCACTTGAACGCCAGCTGAATGGTATTTGAGAATTATTTGCATTCCGCACGCTTCAATGGCATGAAGACCGAGCAACTAACACAGACACACTGACACACACACACACACACAAATTGACTGACTAACTGACTGACTGACATAATTATTTAACGCTGCGCATCAATCATCAATGTACGTGTGTCTCTCTGAGTGTGTGTGCGTATGTCTGTGTGTGTGTGTGGGTGAGTGTGGAGTGTAAGCTAATTAGCTGAAATATCTAATTGAGGCAAATAAAATCTGCTGCATACTTTCAGGCGCTGCTCACTTTGTCTGCTGTCAATACCAGCGCGCATGTGAGTGTCTGTCTGTCTCTCTGTCTGTGTGACTGTGTGTGTGAAGCACTTAAATGACTACAGCTACAGCTGGCTGGCTGACACGCACATAATTGGCCAACACAGTTGTACAGTTGCTGTTTTTGTATTTTGTTTTTTAAGTGCCCCCGAACAGTTGGCACAGGCTGTGGCGCCTGTCAATTGGCATTCATGAAATGATGAACGCGAACGAGTCGAGTCGAGGCGCCTTGCCTTGCTTCGCTGACTCTGCAAAGAGCAGCAGCAGCAGCAGCAGCAGCATCATAAAGCAGGTGAACCGACCAGCCCCCTAATCAGCCAACAAACTCTGTCGCTGTCGCTGTCGCGGCGCGGCGTCAAATTACTTCCGCTGGATTTGAATTTGTTGTTATGGCAGACGACAAAAACGGCTAACGTGCTCCACATGCTGAGCTGAGTGGCACACACACACACACACACACGCATACAATTAGGCCACATGACAGCAGCGAGAGCAGCATACAATACGCATGAAGGCATAACAAGTGGCAAGTCTCGCAAATGTGCAAGGCGCAAAGTAATGGCGAGAAATTATATAGAAAAACAACAGCACAAGCAGCAGCATCAGCAACAGCAACAGCAGCAGCAGCAGCAGCATCAGCAACGACAGCACAACAAGCACATGATGAATGCCAATTAAGCCAATGCTTGAGCCCAGCTGCCGAAGGACGAAGACGCACGGCAAAAACTCAAGCGCATACAAAGTTATAAATGCGTTAAAAAAAATATACATATACACACATGTGTTTGTTTGTGCTTCTGTGTGTGTGTGCGCTGGGCGTGACTATGCTCAGAAATTGTAATAAAAATAATTGACAACTATTTGACATGCCTCATGGCCGACGCCGTCTCCATGCCCAAAGGCCAAAGCAAAGACGGCGGAACTGCCGCAGTCCCCAGCGTGCATTTAACAGTACTTCAAAGCACACACACATAGAAAATTTTCATTTTTTATTTTTTACGCATTTTTAGCCTTTTTTTTGGACCCAGTACATGCAAAATGTGCAAAGAGTCTTATAAGTTAGGCAAATAAAATTTATACCTAACCAAGAGAAATTGGTTAACAAATTTCTATCTGTCTGTCTGTATGAGCTTCATGATTTTAGCAACGATAAGAGCTAGAGACATCAAACTTGCTTATCATAAGTAAATCGAGTTCATTTTAGAATTTTGATATTTGCATAACTTAAATTTATTTAATTGTATACTTCAGCCTGAAGGCCTTTGTTGCTCTGGCTATACCAATTGTACCATAGAATTTAATTCTAAGCTTTAAACGATTTTAGAAGAAGTTTAAATTCTAGATTCTAACCCAACTACAGCGTCCCGTTATGTCGGCTGCGCCTGACTCGCCGCCTCATTTATTTTTGTTGTTTGGGTTCTCGGGTTCAGAGATAATAACCGGTTACAAGCTGCAGTCCCTTTTTAGCTGATTTGGCGCTTTAAGGTTTTTTTTCAAAATCAATGTGATTGATTGCAGGCCTGCTTAGCAAGGCAGTAGAAAACAATATTTCGATAAATACACACACACATACACATACAAAATCAATAAACTGTGTATGCGCGTAATTACATAAATAAAATTTGATCAAATTTTAACAACAAGTCCCTAAACAAATTGAATTTTGTTAGATTTTTGGCCAGCGACTGCAAAATCTAAGCAAAGTTTAGATATATTTATAAGGGTGGGTCGATTTGATGTCTTCAAAATAAATACTTCAAATTGTATAGCAAATTCTTAAATGAACTTTGCTTCCGCACAAATTAAAAAAAAAAAAAAACACTGCAGCTTTTTGTTCATTTTCAAATGTTTTATTGTGCTGAGCACGTCTTGATGTTAAGTATAAAGTTGCATCAATAAATTTTACTTAAAAAGCTTGCTTATAATTTTTAAACTTTTAGCGAACAAGGCTCGAATTTTTGAACAGTAAACTTAAAAAAATTATAGTGCCGTAATCACATATATTATGATAAAGATAAAATGAATTAATATTAGTTTGTATTGTTGAATAGAATAAAAAATAGTCTTTAATTAACCATTTAAAACTATTTGCAGAGTTTAAGGCAATACTTGAAAATAGATTTATATGAACTCAGAATTCAAAGTAAGCTTGAGTTTCATATTTAAAATAGTATAAATTTTCGGTAGAATTGCGACAGCGGTTTTGAGTTTGTTGAAGGACAATTACCCTAAAATAAATATAACTTTGCTGCTTTGCATTAAAACATTTGTTTTCAGGCTGCGTATGAGTAATATGCTGAGAATTTGCATAGATCATGATATATGTAATTTGTCAATCTTTTTTGGCCATGATTTTAACCCACCTTTATATATATACATACCATAATATGTTTGGGGGAAAAAACAAGGCATTAGCTGGGCATTACAGCTCCATTTGAGGTGGCCGGGGCGGAGGCAGGCGCGGGTGGTAATTGTGGAGTGTCTGAAGTCAAATGAAACACGTTCCCAACTAATAGGCACGTACGGCAAGCGACAACAGCGGAGCACACAGCAACAACAACAACTGCAATGAACCAATGCCAAATGGCAAATAAAGATGGCAATAAAGCAACATGGCAAATGGGCCACGTTCAGACTGACAGACAGCAGCTCAGCAGTTGAAGCCCCGGACCCCAGCTCCAGCTACGGCGGAAACGGGTAGAACGTGCAAATCACCCGCGCACTCTCAGCTCCAAAGCCCTTACAGCCCACAGAGCGCACTCAGCTCATAGCCAGAGCATCCAGCTCACATGCACATGCTCTCAGCTCTTAGCTCTCAGACAGGCGACATGCGACATGCGACAGGTTTGGCTTGCAAGTGAATTATTGCAAGCAGCACTTGAAATACGCCACAGAATCGCATTCGCCTGCATTTGCGCCAATTAGCTGAGACAGCAGCAGCAGCAGCAGCACTCTTTATTGTTATTTGCTACACTAGCAGCCATAAGTACTGCGACAAGCAATTTGAGGGGGTGGCTTAGTCGGCGACTACTGCAACCTCTGATAACTTTTGCACAAGTCAAGCAAGTTAAGTGGGATTTAGTAGATTGATATCACCACAGATATCAAATTTTTGCTGCCGCCTTTTATTTGTTCGATGCATATACAATATAATTTCGAATTTGTAAATTAAGACACTATATTAAATAAATATATTGTTGTAGACGCCGCTAAATAATAGCAAATTATGGATTCTAACTTTAACATAAACTGTAAACGATTATAACATAGTCTGTAAGCATAACAGATCGGCTCTGCAGAAATAATCGAACGAATAACAGCCTATCGATTCTAAACTTAACATAAACTGTTAGCTATGATAACATAGTCTGTTAGCATAACGGATCGTCTCTGCAGAATAAAGTGAACGAGTTAAAAGTCAATTGTCGCGAGTTTTATTTAAATAATACTTTAACAGCAAGCTACAATATTTGTATATATATCATAAATACTTTTAGAGGCTACAAGCAGTCAATACGTTAAATGTGAATACGCTTCACTTTCTAGAATTCTCGGAAAAGCCTTTCATGAAAAACTGCAGCACACACTATAAGCTACAACATACTCACATATGCATAAATAAAACGATGCATTGTTCAAGTGAAAGCATTTAACAATTATGGGAAGCATGCAGTTAAAGTTTCAACTTTTACTTAGCTTATGTAATTTTATAAAATGATGAAATTTATTACTCTCGCTGTCTGTTTCTTGGAAAATTCAAATCATAAAGCTTAAATAATATTACAGCACATTATTTAATTGAAACTGAATACCTAACAATGTTTTACAAGCAGCCTTCACACAAGAAATATAATAAATATTATATGTTCGCAGCTTTTTAGATTGCAAATGCCATATTACATTTCATTCCATTTTCATTTTCATTCTGCATTAAATTATGTTTAAGAACTAAAAGGTAATTTATAATTGCCAGAGAAACAAAACTTTTAAAATAATAAAATACAGAATTATAAATAAGACTACAAATAATGCTTAGAAATAAATAAGTAAACTAATTATTTTTAAAATTTAGTCATTAGATTTTTACATAATTTCACTTTTTGTAAAAAAAAACTAATGATAATAATATGTAAATATATATTTTTTAGAACACAAATTTCCACAGCTGGCCAATATTTTAGCCGCTATGCGATTGTGGAATATTAAATGTTGTTGAATTTTTAATACATTTTAAATGAATATTATTTGAAGTTGAGTAACTTTATTTTACAAGAGCGAACGATTGAACTTTGAAATCGAATACTTTGGTAATTTGGATGGCGCAGCTAAAAACGAAATAAAAAACTCGATCTAAGCCATGCGAATGCTTAGGAGTTAAAATAGTTGGCAATAAGCTACATAAAACACTAGCGCACACCAACTGGAAATTTGATATGGCGAGCGAGAGTTATTTCCAATCGAACTCTCGCTGTATTAAGAGCATCAACAGCACAACACACACACACACACACATGAGAGTGCAAGTGTGTGTGTGTGAATGAAAATCAAATCAACTCAAAGTGTCAAAAACTTGCCAGCTAAATGCAATTTATGAAAATGCACACGATGCCAAACAAAAAGTGGATCAGCAGCAACAAGGGACGATGAAAGGAGTCGACGAGTGATGAGAGGGTGAAGGGGGAGGGGGCGTGCCTGGAGGGTAAAGCGAGCCAAAACGCTGTGGTGAACTCTTTTGTGACAATAGGTGCATGTGTGTGTGTGTGTGGCAATAATATGCGCTGTGGTGTTGTGCATGCTTGTGTGGCATGTGGCATGTGGCAGCATGTGTGGTGTGGTGGGTGGTGGGTGGTTGCTCTGCTGCAGTTTTTGTTGTATTGGGGTTCGCAGCTCGTTTTGGCCATGAGTCTGTAATTTCATTAGGGCAGTAGGACAAGCTCACACACACACAGGCAAGCAAGTGAGAGCATAAAAATTGCAACGAGCACACACACATACACACGAACACAGCTAAACACAGAATTTGCGCCGTTTTGGGCGCCGGTTGCTTTAATCAATAGCTTAAATATACAGAGCTATGTATTAGACGATAAATATAGCGTCTGCTGTATGTGTGAGAGTGTGTGTTTGTCTGTGTGTGTTTGTCTGTGTGTGTGTGTGTGTGTGTGTGTCTGTTGATGTATTTGCAAAGGCTTTAAAAAATTTGCCAGGCATCTTCAACTATGCGCCGCGCATATTATGTAATTGTAGGGCTAAGCACACACACACACAGGCAGAGACAATACATATGTGTGTAGCTCACACACACACAGAGACAGCGACAGAGACAGAGAAATTTAAGCAAAAAGACGACACCACAATATAAGAGAGACACTTCATTTCTTGGCATTTTCTTTTGCTGCGGCCAACACAAATACCAAGACAAGCGAGACACACACACACACATATGTGTGCTAGTGTTAGTGTGTACATTTATGCATGAACATGTATTTTGCCTGCTACGTTTTTATTATAATCAGACACACACACACACAGAAGAGCGCGCAGCAGCCACACACACATACACAAACATGTCGCCGCCTTTGTCCTTTCTCTCATCGTTTTCGTTGGCGTCGCCTTGCCATTTTTTCTTTCACGCCTCACAATCTCTCAGCATATGCATATACATATATATGTATATATGTATATATATATATATATATATATATATATATAATAATATATATATATATATATATATATATGTGTGTGTGTGTGTGACTGTCTTAGATTTGCCGCTTGTACTACTTCAGTGTTTATTTTTCGTCATTTTGAATGGAAACTGCGACTGTCATTTTGGCTGCTTTCATTTATTTACTTTTTATTTTTTTCTTTTTTTTATGCTGCTGCTTCTCTCTCTCTCTCTCGCTCTCGCTCTCTTTTTTGTCTGTCATTGGCATTAATTAAACACTTTTATGGGCAGGCAGCAGCAAGCTCAGCTCGGCATTTTTGAAGCATTCAATTATCGATTATGACATTCATTCACTTTGCCCTCTTGGGCTTTGGGCTCGGCGCTTGTCCAAGCGAAAATAGCAAATAAATAGAGCGACTAAAAAACCCAAATGCTGTCGCTGTCGCTTTCGCTGTCACTGTCATCTGTGCCCTCCATCTCGGCTTTGAGGCGCCCAGCGGTCAGTTCGAGAGTTCTCGCCCTGATGTGTCCACGTTTCGGTCATCAAAGCTCCAAAACGAGCGGCGGCGAGCAACGAATGAGCAAACAAACAAGCAGCCCAAGCAGCCAGGCAAACATTAAACTCTGCGTTACTCCTGGTAAGCGGCGCCGTCGCCGCCACCGCTGCTCGACTTTTGCCTACCAGGCGTATGTGTAACATTTCGATTTTCGCTGCCTTTATTTTCTTGCTGTTGTTGTGGGTGGTGTCAAATGTCACTCAGCGAAGCAGTCAATTGACTTAGTGTGTGTGTATGTATGTGTGTGTGTGTGTGTGTGTGTGTACACAGCTTAAAAATACATTTTATGTTGTGGCAGCTCTTTAAAGAGATTAAATTCTTGAGAATATCTGATAGATAAATGTGCTATGACTTGAAAGATTACAAGAAGAACAAATTCCCACTTTTACTTTCGCCTGCAAGTGAAATTTTGTTATTGACTATGTGTCTTACTTTTAAGCTTTAAAGTTATCTCAATAAAAAGGTTAGAAGTAAAATATTTAAGAATTAAAAACCAATATCAATAGTAAATTAAAGGTAAAAACTCATCAAATTTAATAGTTTAACATTCATAAAAAATACAATAAATTAATAAATAAATTTATAGATAAAATAGAATTCCCTAAGTAGCTGAAACATTTTAATTGTAATTGAATTGAATTTAATTGAAAATATAATAAGTTAACATTTATTAACAAAAGTTAAAAGCATTGGTTTTTGTTTAAAAATTACAAGCAATAAAAACCAATTATAAAAATTTATAAATAATAGCTGTAACCTTAAAATAAGCAAATATAAAACAAAAGCTGAGATACAAAAAGCATAAAATTAATAATATTAGAGTATGAATAAATATATATAAATATAAATGCACTAATATAAAATAATTAACAACAAAGTAAATTTGTAATAATAAGAGAAATACAATAATTTTGAAAATATATAACTAGGCCAAAGCTCATGAAAATATTTATTATAATTATACCAATTAATAACAGAACATAATTTAACTAATTTAAAGGTTTCTTACAAAAAGGATTCTACATTTTTAGATGAAACAATTTTCTAATTTTTATAGCATAAGTAAACAGTTTCATAAGTTCAAATTTATGAATTAGGTCTTTTTCAATTTTTCATTGCTTATGCGAGCAATTTCCTCTGGCCTATTTTAATATTTAATGACTTCATAATATTCTGCCTTTTTTTTCTATTTTTACGGAAGAATGAAATCAAAATGAAAAATAATAGGGTTGCTTTTATTTCTTTAATGTCGATTATGCACAGTCGACGTGGTAAGAGATAAAATCTAACAAAATTATGCAAATATTTCAAATTAAGTGTATTGTTTGTTATGCAAAAAGAAATAAGAAAATAGACGCAATATATTGTAATAGTTAAAGCTGTGCTGAAGACACAATAAATATATATAAAACAAATTATGGAAATCAAAAAAGTTGCTTGCTGCCATAAACAATTTTTGCTATAATTAAGAATAAACAAAAAATGTAAATATATTGATATTTAATATGCGCTAGGTCGCTTTCTTCTGGAGCAGAAATTTCGATTAAAAACACACACACACACACACATGGATTAGATTAAGACATTTGTATGCTAAAGCGAGACACGTGCTGAAATCAAAGGCAATCGATAATTATAATTAAAGCACAAAGACAGTTAAAATGCTCAGCATACAGGCCACATAGGCGTCGCTTTTAATGCACAAACAAATGTGAATGTGAAATGTGCAAAACGAATATTACGTATACGTATAAATATGTTTTTAAAATCAGCGCTAGCAGTGGAAGCAAATACGTTAAGATAATTGTATTCTGGTCACTGCCTTAAGTATCTATTTGTGGATGCCGCTGTGTGTGTGTGCTTTTGTATTTGTATTTGTGTGTGTACCTAGCCCAAGCCGCCTAAGGTTTTTCAGGCTGCGCTTCACACTTGCCTTGCCAAAGGCAACAACAAAATGAAATAAAATAACAAGACGCAGCAGCAGCAGCAGCAGCAACAACAACAACAACAACAACTACTTAGCAGAGCCATAACAGCAGCCCACATTCAGAATCACATTTCTAAGACCAAGGGTGGCACACACACACACACACACAGAGACAGCGAGGAAGACACACAAATACATTCAAAGCGATTGAGTAATTTTTTCTACAACTTCTGCTGCCGCTGCCGCTGCCGCTGCCGCAGTCACCGCATACAACTTCATTAGAAGCGCGACTAAGCGCCAGCAGACGAACTAACATAAGGGGGAGTGAGTGGGCTGTGGGCTGGGGCTGTGGGCGGGAGGGTCTTGAATTTGAAACTGTGACAATTTTAGGCTGCTTTGTTACATAAATACACACACACACACACACACAAACAAAAATTGAGCGTAGAAAATCAAATAAAAATAAGCAAAATAAGCGAGAGTCGAGCGAAGCAAAGAAAACATAAATAAATGTTTGGCAATTGTTTTTGTTTTGTTTGCTTGTTAACATTAGTTTTGCGTAATTTGTCAACTAATTGGCGAACACACACACACACAACAAAAGGAACCTTTGCCTTGAGATTTGCTCTCTCTTTCACTTTGTCTATGAGTGTGTGTGTGTGTGTGTGTGTGTTACACACACAAATTGAATTAACGACAACATATATAAAAGCAAGCACGTTGACTTGCCACAGCAAGTCCGCTAGTCCCCCTCCCCACACTCGCCCAAGCACTCAGCCAGCTTTGCATAATTCGCGCAATTTTAGCCTCAACACTGCAGCTCAAACACACACACATTCACACACACAGCAACAAAAAGCAAGCTAGTTATATTTACATGCCAAGCTGGTAAGTAGTCATATTATAGTAGTAGTTGGTATTTGTCTAAAGGATTTGTGTTTTTTTTTTCTACGCACATTTGCAGCAGCTCATCATCATTTTTGGTTTAGCTCTCACTGGGATCCTGCGGTCAACTCACGCTCACACTTTCGATTTCTCTTACTCCGACGTCTCTCTCTCTCTCTTCACTTTTGTTGATAGTGAAATCTTTTGGTTTTTAATTGTTCACTCGCGTTTTTAGCAACAACAAAAAACAAAACAAAATTTATTCGCACTTTTTTCCGTTAATAACATTTAGTCATTTATATATTGCAAATTATTTATGTTCGATTTAAGCCGCTTTACAATTTTTGGCACACTTTCTTCTGCTATATGCTTCTTCTTTTTTATTGTGTTGTTGCTTTGATGACAAATTGTAATATGTTTTCGGACTTGCTGGATTTGCTGCTGCTGCTTCTTCTTCTTCAGCTGCTGCTGTGGCTTAGCTTTGGCTTTTAGATGCTGCTGCCGCCTGCGACCAGCGTCTGCATGGAATGCTGGGCTTGATGCTTGCTTTCAAAATCTGTAGTTAGAGCCAACTACTACTGTTCAGTACTCAGTTCAGTTCAGTTGAGTTTTGAAAAAAAAAAAACAATAGCAGAGCGCACGGGTAGAGCTCCGCACCACATGACCGCACTACACGACTGACAGTTTGGCACTGAAGGAGCTAGAGCCAGAGCCAGCAGCAGCAGCGAGTGAGCTTGCTCTGAAGCTCTGAAGCTTATCAACGACAAACGGGCGACAAACGACGAGCCGACCGACCGACCAAACGACTGCCGCCGCCAACAGCCGACAGGGCCAACAGCTCAGCTTGAGTGCGCGCCTCAGCGTGTGTGGGTGAGTGAGAGTGCCATTTGTCTCTTCTGTGACTGTGTGTGTGTGGTGAGGCGACTGTTACAAAAGTTGTAGCAAACACGATGCGAGCAATAACGATGGCGATGCCCCAAGCAGCCACTTTAAACCATGTTCCCATGTTCATTGAAGAAAGCTCCAGTCAACTGATGACCCATTGCCAAATAGCAGCAGCAGCAGCGTCTGTCTGTCTGTCTCTCAGACTCTCTGAATGTGTGTGTGTGTGTGCTTTCGGTTAATGAGAGCAATCAATGCAATAATTGAAGCAGCAAAGCTTTGACACACACTAAAAGAGCGAAGCAGCGAGCGCGCGCAGCGCATTAAGCTTTGATCTAGCATTTGATACGCAGCCAAGAAGAAGAAGAAAAGCAACAAACGAAAAGGTTAAATTCGAATCTTAACACATTAAAAGGTAACACTTTGTTTTGTTATGCACAAAATAATATTAATTAACGTTTTTGTGCTTTTGTTACTCACACTTACGTTTTCTGTTCGCTTTGCACTTTGTTTTGTTTACATTTGCGCGCCTAGATCATGTGACTATCGAACATAACAGAAGTGCGCAGCTATCGATGTTAACTTTACATTACATATTTAACATATAACGTAAGCCCAAGTTTACAGCGTACGTAAGTGCTTGCATAAATATAATTTAAGGAACAACACTTTGTTAAATTGATTTAACTGCTATTTTATTTCATATAAAAGAAAATATTTAAATATTTTATTTAGGTAAACGATGTTAAGAATGATGCAAAAACATTTTGATAGCTTATATTTTTTATTGTATTATATTCCCAATACGCTTAAGATTAATTACTGTTGGAATCTTCGTCGCCAGGTTGCTTTTGGCACAATAACAATTGAATTGGCAAATTAAGATAAATTATTAATTGATAATTTGTTATTATTTTAAGCAACATGATCTAGACTACTGATTCCTTAAATATTTTATGCTGATTATCGACAATGATCTTATGCACAATAAATAAATTGTTATGCTTATATTATATAAATCTCAATTGAAGAGTAAAAATCTTTAATAAATCAAAATGTCAATATTTCACTATTTGCAGCAAACTAATCAATGTAAATAATAATTGAATGGCAGTTTTCAATGAAAGCGCTCTGTTTTTATTGTTGATAAATTGCCCATTTAGTTACATGCATATATTTCCAATGCAAATTAATGTGAAATGACAAATGAAATTGTGACAGCGCATTATGCATAAATTATAGAAAGTATTTACGCATTTCAACTCAAACTGCCAATATTAAAAAAAGACAAACAAAAACAATTTAAGCGAAGCGCACACACAGACACATACACATACACAAAAGTATGTATGTGTTTATATAAGAGTGTGGTTAAAGTAATCAACTTAATCGCAAAGTTTTGGCCAATGCGGCTGCTGCGAAGCGCAGGAGCAATCGGCAAAAACCGAAAATTAAATATTATTTACGCAGAGCGCATTTCCCACTGGGGCCAAAATAAAGCGCTACAAGCAACAACAATAACCAAGCAGAACAACAATAACAAACAGCAGCAGCAATAGCGGCAGCAGCCAGTGGAAGCCCAAAGGAAGCGCCAAGTGCCATGTGCACCGCTTGAATCTAAATCTGACTGTGTGAATGTGTTTGAATGTGTGTGTGTGTGTGTGGTGTGTGTGTGTCGAATTGCCGAGCATTGTACGGCCTTGCGGACATGCTGTCTCATTTTCTCGCGCTCTCTAGCGCTATGTCCTTGCCGCTCTGACTTTGTAGCATATTTATATGTAAGCTTAGAAAAGCTGCAAGAGCGCAAATGAAAAACAACAGAAACAGCCAAATACAAATACAAATACAAATACAAACACGAGCCAGCACGAGCAGCGGAATACGAATGCGACAACAACAAAAACTACAAAAAATACACGCAGAACATTTTTTGCCACAAAACGGCAAACGTGATGCCGCTTGCCACTGCCACTGATGCGCGCATGTGTTTTATCTTCAATCTCGGTGAAAATCATCTGGACGCTGACGAAATGGCCGCAACACCTAACCAAGCAGCCCCAGCCCAGCCCCAGCCCCAGCCCCAGCCCCAGCCCAGCCAAGCCGCCAAGCTTAAGCATTACGAAGGGCAATAGGTTGGCGGCAGCGGGTCGGGCTCGGGTCGTGCTCGGGTCGTGTTTCGGGTGCTGACGATTGCGTTTGCTTTTACTAAGTTACTAAGCCGCTGCTTTGCCTACTCTACTGCAAGCCAGTGTTGCCAGATTAGCTTATTTCATGCTAGAGTCAGTTTATAGCTAGAAATTACGTATACGCCTAAGCAAAAGCAAGCACTAATCATTATATAAAGAATATTGACCATGTAACAAAACGAGAAAACATTCAAACTAAATTATTTCAACTTTCATTTGCTCACACCACGAACATTACCTTAATCATAATATTAACAACACTTCCATATCATGAGGCAATCTACCAATTAACTGCATATCTCTTACTTAACCAACGCTACAAATCTTTTGGGAGCAGCTCCTCTCCAACTAAACAAACTCAATTATTTTAAGCTCCACAAATTTGTTCGTGCAAGCAAAACTACAAATAAATATACATGAAACTAGACTTAAGCAAGCATAAGTATTATTAGTATTATGTACTTAGCCAAAGGTCCCAGTAGACAGTGCTATTAATAAGATAGGTCATGTTATTAAATTACATTTGTAAATGTTGAATGTTGAACCAATCCAGACTTGTTAAATGTAATTCTGACTTGAATGAAATACGCCACAAGCTTAAAATGCTTCACAGCATAAAAATATGAAAGTTTGTTCTCGTGAATTAATTTGCCGAGTGCTGAAATCAACAGAAAGTTAATATAATAATAGCTTATTTTAGCCAGAAACTAGCTGTCAACACTGCCTACAACTATTTTACCAAATGTGACTAACATTAAGCCATGGGGGTGTGGGGTAGGGCGCAGTTCTCTGCGCTTTTGTAACGCTTTTTGCAAAAATGGAATTTGTACTTCCGCTCTGGCGTCGAGCCTGCAAAAAGATTTTAATTAAAAGCAGCAGGAAATGTGACCCAAATAATACTTCCGTATAGTGTGAAAAATTTCCAACAACTTGACGCCTAAGCCAAACCCGCACCACCACCACCAGCATCACCCACCATACAGCTCATTTAGTTGCCTAATTTGCCACCCACCGCGTCCACCCACTGTGAACAGTTACAAATTGTTGCATTTTGAGCGCAACTCTCGCAATTAGTTTCGGCTCCAACGGCAACCTTTTAATTTGGCTAAAACGCCCATCAACCCGTCACCCAGCCGCACAGCCATCCAGCCGCCCACCAGCGTTAACTTTCATCAAATGCAACTCTTAATCTGCACTTGCATTCGCATTCCCATTTAACTTTTCCGTTGACGCTGCCTTTGCCTTGACTGTAACTTGTTAACAGTTTGTGCACTCAGCTGGAAGCACTTGCTGCTCTCTTAAGCTTTGGCGTGGAGTTGCTCCTGGCAACCTGTTGCCGCATGCCAATCTGAAGTGCTAGCGTCCTTGAGGGCATTGCAACACTTAAGTTGGTTACGCAGCATCCAGCTGCGGATGCTGCTGCTGATGCGGATTATCCTTCTACTCCGAGTGTGTCAAGTTCATGCATCTTGTTAGTTAAAAAACCAACGGAGAGAATCACAAACCGAATTTATGAGTTATGAATGCAAATTTTAACTAAATAATTCAATATAAAGGAAACATGTACAGTACATACATAATATATTGTTCGATATCATGGATATCTGCTGGTTTATCTTATATTAGGTATCATATATTAGATTTTAATTTTATTATTTATCAACCAATTAAAATCAACTGATCAAAAATAAAAGTTAGGCTGAATATCTTTTAAATAAGAAAGGTTAACTATTGATCAATTGCTTAATACCTTTCATAAAATACATCACATCAACTTCAAGTACAAATATTAAAAATCCTTTCATACTATTTCATTATATTCAATTTATTCTATATATTCTTTATACAGTATGTTTATTAATATTTTGTTTGTTTTAATTTAGAATTTGTTATATCATCAGTTTTATATTTTAAACTTATAACAGTTGCGGCTATTGATCTATACTCACTCGTTTTATTCAATAATTACATAATAACAAGTGGACAAATTAAACTTGGGCGCCACCAACTTTTAGATACACAACTTTGCACAACTTTATGATACCCTTTTTTCCATTTTTTACAAAAATGTCTAAGTGTATAATAAATATTTGCAATAATGAATTGCCTGAACGCTGGAAAACTTAGAGTCCAAGATTTATTGCTTAAAGAAGAAGAGTAAGAATAAATAAACTACATTTGTACTCAAGTATAAAAATTAAGTATATTGAGCTGCTAGAAGTATAAGTTTAAACTAAATAAATTGAATTTTGAAAGAACTAAAATACTAAACTTATAACACTGCTCAACACTTAAATGTGCATATATCCTGATCATCCTGATTCATTCAGTCCAACATTACTTAAAGTATTGCAATTGACACAAAATGTTATCAGCTTGGCTACAACTACAACTAAACTATAAATAGCAGCGCAGCTGGAGAGCAGCAGCAGCAGCAGTTTGGCTCCCACCGGATATTTGAGCTCAATTACAAAACTGATTTTGTATATGAAAGCAATAAATGTTAGTTTGCCCTGTCTATGAGGACTGGACCGGACCCAAACCGACTCGATTGGCAACCCTCTCTCTCTCTGTCTGCTAAGCGTGCCTGAGCCACTTTGAACTCAACTCCTCAAGCACTTGCACTTGACGTGGACGGCAACTAGAATTTCATTTCATTGGGGGTATCATGTGACGTTGACAGCGTTTAAGCTTCGGTAAGCGTTGCAACGCTTTATCGTACTGCTGGAACGTTTAGCCGACAGCGGATATCCGGATGCTTGATAGACACCGATAGGTGAGTTCCTATACAGGCAAATGAAGCTCAGCTCAGCTTGGCGTGGCTGGGCTTGGCTTATCGAAGTGCCTTCAACTCTCGGCTATTCTTGGCATGCAGCTGCAGACCTGCTTGGACATTTAATCAATATAAACACAAACACACACACAATTATTTATAGAAGAATGTTATAAATATCCATGGAAGGTCTCTCTCAGTTAAACTTTTTATACACTTTGACATTTTTGTAAAAAATGGAAAAATGGTTATGGTATTGACCGATGCCGAAAATTTTAGAAAGTTCGGCTTAATAACTTAGGAGTTATTCACATTCTAATTTTGAATATAGACAGCGGGGAGCGCTTGCTGACGCGTCATACAAACGTCGCTGCTCACGCAGGAGGCGGCGTCGCTGCTGACGCTACAGCGAAAACGAGCTTTGACTCGTTAGCTGTTTTGTGTGTATGTGTTTGTGAGTGTATGGCTGTGTTTGCTGCGATGTTCTAGTCAAAGTGTATATAAACGTTGGTTGCGCCCAACTTTAATTTGTCCACTTATTTTTTATGCTTTTTTATTTCGTTACGGCAGCCATTAAGGCCTGTTCATGTCAGGTCCTTTGCACGCGAGCAACGTAAACTGCAATCAATAGCAAATCGTCATCAGCAATTAACGCTACGCTAGCAACTGCACTGACTGGTGAGCGGACTGACGGACTGACTGTCTAACTGAGTGAGTCAGTGACTGATTGGTTGACTGAGTGTGTTTCGCTGTCCTCCAGCTGCAACACGTGACCATTGGACACAAGCTCAAGTGCGACAAGGGATTTGCCGCTAACGACGACCAGCACTTGAACATATGAGTTCGCTTAGCAATTATTTAGAGCATACAGGGTGTTCAAATCAAATTCAGTTACAAACTCAAGCATATACTACAGATAACTTGACTTAAAATATATAAAAACGTTTTGTAAGTACATAAAAGTGTGCATGACTGTTATTCAGACTCATTTGAAACACCCTGTATAAGCCTGAGCTTGTATACACGCTGTACGTATGAGCAACGTTCATGAGCGTAGTCAAGTATGATGATGAACATTAAGGTGCGAATTCTGGAAAATATTAAAAAAAAATCTTGTAATAAATCTATTTACGTTATTACACGCATATATAAATAAATGTTAATTAATCAATATCTTAAGTATTTGTTATTATTTATATTTTCCGCAACAAACCCATCAAAAATTACCGGGACATCCGGATAGTCTTTGTGATTACGAAGATACAGAGCATTTGGACAATTAGATAACAAAATATAATTTTCATGGGCCTTGATCCGTCCTATGGCCAAATTTCTCTAGAGGAATGCCCTTGCTAAGTAGCTGCCCTTGGTAGTATGCAACGTTTTTTTTTCACGTGGTAGACCAACGCTATAGGTTGTTGTCTTGGCTAAGTTGCTTCTTAATAAGCCTTATCTAAAGTAAATCTAAGATTTTCGATAATGTAAAAAATAACATGCTGGTTAAAAATTGAAAATAAATATTAAATTTAAGTCTTATTTGACTTAATTTTGAGCGATTCGGGATATATGATACATCAATAAAAAGATTTCAAAGCGCACGTGGCATATTAAAAATGTTATAAATAATTTTTTTTTATTTTATTAGATCTTCGTAAAAACTCACTAAGTCTAATGTAGTAAATGCACGTTCAATTAAATATTAAACATATGCATATTTATTTCACATAATCATTGCCTAAAGCGTTAAGTGTCAAGCCAAGTTAAGACGTGTGAAAAGTAAGTCTATTAATAAAAAGATAGCGCTAAGCTTCAATTCAGCATTGTTAATTATCTCTGGCAGTTTGCGGCTATTCAATTTAACGCCGAAATACCGTTAGTCCTCATGAGTAACCAAAGGTAAGCGATTTTTTGTAGCTCGTTTCCAGTGTTTGATTACAAAGTCCTTACAAACCAAAGCAAATTGCCGAAGTCGCCCCTGCCAAACGTATTATTGTACATAAAACTTATACGAAATTTTCTTTTACGACTTTCATACACAAATGTGTTTAAATGAAAGTAATGGGCCAACCAATAGTAAGAACTTGCACGCTTTTTAAGTTTGTTTGGCTTTGGTGCATCTTTTTGACAGTTTTAATACTATAATTAAAAATGCAACTTTTTTTATTGATGTCAATTCAACTCTATCAGCATTGCTTGTTGTCAGCTATTATTCCTTCAACCTTCAAAAGTTAGATGTAATTTTCATTTATACAACTTACATATATGTATTACATATTTCCATTCCTCGTTCCATCATGCTGAGAATATAAAAAGCAAATAAGTTATTTCTAATATAATTTGACATTTCAGGCAATGATGGCATGATAACATTTAACTGTAATAATGTAGTCGTCAAGCAAATAGAATACTTTGTTATTATTATTTTACAAGTCTACCAGGCACAGTACCAGGCGAACATAAATGCATACAAAGGCTGCGGGAAAAAATACGTAAGCTATTCACAGTGCCGCATCATTGGTTATTGCTGCAGAAAGAGACAGAGATTGATGAACTGCATCTCTGGCTGTGATTTGATTGATATACTGTTATAGCTTCCAAGTTATCATTATTAGTGTACTTAGCTCGACGCTTCGTATGTCCAGAAAAGTTGTATGTCCAATCTTATGCTTCGTTCAGTTAAAATCATTGTTTAATTGAGAAAATACTTGAATTTTTTTACCCAAGTTTCATTTATTGAAAATATTTATATTCTGAAACAAGTTATAGCAGCTTTTGTACTTAATTCCATTTGGAAATAATTAATTTTGTCTCGATTTATTTAGACTTCGCTAAGCTTTAACCATAGGCGTTTCCCAATTATGATTTAAAGTAACGTACTAATGGTAACCCCCCTTGGCTATGCCCATGGCAGCATTTATCAGTTCTATGCATAAGACGACTGTAAACAAATATACAAACATAAATGCTGGTCTCTGTGTAACGTTGCACGGGTCGTATGCGCAACGTGTGGCAATGAGTCAGCTGGAGCAGCGTTACTGATGAAGAGCTTCGAGCTGACAGTTATGCCACATGCCACACAGTTGCCAGCGCTTTACAGATTTTGCACTCTACTGCACACACACATAGACACCTGTCATATAGTATGCGTATGCGTAACATTTTATGCGTTTTCGTTGTATACACTTTGACATTGCAAAGGTATGTAAAATGCATATGTAGGCGTGGCAGACAGCATAAAGTATATATGTGCTTGATCAGCAAGACAAACGATTGACGCAGATCAGATTAATTATTGCCTCGACTGCTCTCTAGGCAAAGTGTATCAATAAGTTGGCTGCTTCCAACTTGAATGCATGCTTGTTTTCAAATAGTTTTTCCATTTCGTCTTGGTAATAGCTTGGCGGGGGTGGCTGGCTGGCTGGCTTAAGTTTAGCTGGTGTAGACTACAATCATTTGCTGCTGATTTAATTTCGCATTCGCATTCAAACGAAATTTGCATTTCAACGTTTTTAACGAGCGCTCTCAGAGCCAGACGCCCTGCGGTTTATATGCGACCCAAGGCGCTGCTGATGACGACACTTGGACCGCACACCTGTCTATGCATAGCAAAGTTAAAGGTGCAAATATTTATACAAGCTGAAAATATTTAAGCCATGTCAGCAAATAAAAGTGTGCGGACTCTGTGCAAACAAATTGAATAACCGTCTATTAGTTCAATTCAATGTTGCTTGCATTGAATAAAGTTTCCATTTACAGAGTTTCAGAATGTCGATTGCAGCTCAAACTTTGCCTATTATTATTGTTGCCAATTGCAAGACTTTAGACTTTATTAGAATAAATTCCAGTCTAGAATAATTAAATAACAATTTACGTCTATAAATATTGATGTTTATTTGAATTAATTCATAATGGATTTCGCTTAAATTTCACAATAAACAATAATACAATCTTTGTTTGTTTGTTTGTGTGTGTGGTTAGATAAACAAAAACTTTACAAAAATAATTGTATGTACGCAAGCAAAACAACAACAAAAATAAAAGGAATGGAAAATTATCTGGACATCTAACAAGGAATAGTATAAACATAATTTTTAAATAATAATCGCATAGCATATATATTATATGATGTCTTCATATAGATATATGTATATGTATATATATATATATATATATATTTATAATATGTATGTATAACAATTACAATTACAAAATACACGATACGACATTAAATGTGTTTACGTTGACGTGCACAAGATTGCGGGAAGAGGGGGTGGGAAGGCAGGTAGTTTGGGGTCACAGTTACAAGTACGGAAAGTTGGACAACAGCAAATATAATTGAATTTAATATAATAACACAAAATATGGACTATGCTCAGCGTTTGTGTTTGCACATTTGCTCTAAAGATAAAAGTTGCTTTTTATAATTTATGCTTTAAATACATTTAGATGTGGTTATGCATGAGTGTGTGTGTGTGTGTTTCTTTTTTTTTTATGTGGATGTGTGTTATGCGTATATCATAAATGTTTGCTTAGAGAACTAGAAAACATTATTATCAGCAGCCGCAGCATTTATCATAATCCATAGCTGCGTTATCATTATTACATATTATACATACAAGTCGTATTTGTTAGATCAACTGGATTTAGATTGCAGACCACAATCATTTCTATGCGACAATCTCAGCTTAAGCATATATATATATATATATTTTTGTTTAATTCATAAATTAGTAATTTCTTAGGACACTTGCGAAAAAAAATATAGAACTAATTCATCAAGCTATTCTTGCTGCGTTTTTATGTTTATGTGTTTGTGTGTGTGTATTATATAAATGTTTGCATGATTATTGTAAATTTGCCTGGCATTTTGTCAAATGCTTTATCTCTAGGCCAGATTTGCCTTTGGCCGTTGAAGGCAACGTGTGCCGTTTTGTATAGTTTTGGTTTAAGATTCCGATTTAGTAAATATTTTATATAGTATAATATACACATAATGTATATAATAGCAGTAAATTGTATATATAATTATTACAAATGTTATTTTTAGTAATAAGGACGACGGCATTTTAGGAATTATCTTATGCAAAAAGCAATTAGTTTTTTCTTTTTTCTTCTTGTTTAGTTACGCTTTTAAGCCTTGCTATTATAATTAATGTATAGATTATATATGTGTGTGTATGCATGTCGATGATTAAACGCGTAAAACAGCTGATTTTGTTGAGTACTTGACTTGGCTCCTGCTCCATGTGCTCCACTATGTGCTTTCTGTGCTTGTCTCTTTATGTGTTTGCTTGGTTGGTTGATTGGTTGATTTATTTATTAATTATTGTTGCTTGCTGTTGTTGGCTATTGCTTGGTATTGTTGTTATTGTTGGTTTGTAGATTGTTTAGTATCTGCTATTATTGAATTGTGAATTCACAGCCGAGCTGACAGCTGAAGAGGCCGCCTCCTGTACATGCTGATTGCGTAGAAATTCTGTGGTAAACTCAGCCTTTGCCTTGTCCATGCTGGCACCGGTGCTGCGATAGATCGAATGGATCTTCATTATCATCAGCACATTGGCGCCCGCAGTGATGGCAAAGCAAAAGGCAATTATCAACAGCAGCAAACCCACAATAATGCCCGATGCTGAGCTTTCAAACTGTGAGATGGCCGTGATAAAGCCGCAGTAGCCGTAGTCCTCAAACCCAACGGCTTGCACCACCGTGTAAATAGTTTGAAAGAAGTATACAAAGAAGAAGACCATAAAGTTGAAGCTCGAATCATTGCGGAATGCCTTATAAGCTGGCCGAAACCTAAACGGCACCAGAGACACCAGCAAGACAAAGACAGCAGCAGTAACAGCAGAGAGTAACAACAACAGTAACAGCAGCAGCAGCAGCATGAAAAGAAAGTTTAACAGTTAGCAATGGTGAAAGGTCGATATATTTGCATAAGGCGGGCGAGCCGAGCCGAGCTTACCAGCAAACATAGGAGGCAGGCGTGAAGAGCACTGTGTAGAATATGGCCAAGAATAGGTTAGATATTTTATGTGCGTAGAAAAGCAAAATAAGTCCTCCAATTATATTGGCGCAGAGCGTGAGCGTGTAGACTGCAAGCAAAGAATCATATTTATCATATCATATTCGAAAACAAAGATTTTTGGAAACACTTTCAGCTGATTGATTGTGTATATGGTATACATATGAGTCGAATGACTTTGGCTATGACTAATGCCACAGTGTGTAAGAATCTTATCAGCCTTGGCGTCTCTCAATACAATAAAAACTAATGCGACGCTAATAAATGGTATAATGCTTACACATCCAAATGTAATACAAGTGCTTAACCAAGCGCTGAAACTCTGGCGGTATCTCGACTTCAAAGTCCTGATAGAAGCACGGCTTGACGCAAAAGTTGTCCGGCAATGGTGGCCAATTGTTTAACTGTGGCACATTGCCTTGCAGCTGCTGCTCACGTCTATCCAATTCGGCTGCTTTGCGATCCAATTCCTCCTGGCGGCGCTATAATTTAAAAATTCCAAAATACATAAATGCATGGTTTGTTTACAGACTCAAACAGACAATGCCCCTTATCAGCAGCTTGCATGTTTGCGTGTGTGCGTGAGTCTGTGTCTGTGCCTCTGTTTGTGTGGGTGTCATTCAATAAACGCCCACACATGCGTTCGGGAGAGACAGTGCACGCCTTTGTGGTGTCGTTGTGGCAACAACAGCCACATCAAAAGCTACAGCAACAGCAACAAGAGCAACAACAACAACAGCAGCCACAGCAATGCAACAACCGCACATAGAACGACTGTAATGCGAGCTAACTGGAGCACAAGCAATCAAGCTCAGCGACAGCCCTGGTCTGGATTTTTTTTCTACAGCTGTTGCGCTTACCTGCAGCTCCTCCGAGGTAATTTGTATGCTGGTACTGGGGGCTGAGGCGCCCATTGAGCTGGGCTGCGGGGGCGGAATGTTCTGTGAGAGTGGCTGGACAACGGCCGCCGTATTGGTTGAATTGATTTGCAGTTGCGGCTTCGCCTGCTCCTCAAAGGGATTGTAGTCTTCCAGCGAGACATTGGTTGACATGCGTGTCGCCTGCTGTATGGCGGGATCCTAATCAGAAAACGATATCAAATTATTCACATTAGTACCAACTTGGCAAAGTGTAGGCGGCATCACACACTCATACACACACACACATGTATATATGTATATATATATATACATCGATGTGCTGTCGTCGGTGCACCTACAACGCATACACTCTCATACACTATGTATGTATGTGTGTGTATATGTGCATTGGTATGTAGCTTTTCATCAGCAGAAATTTTTGTTGTCAGCTTACCGCAAACGGATTATCCAGATTGGGCTCGCCAAAAGGATTTTCGTCGAAACCGTTGCCGGACATTGTCTTATAATCGATACTGTTATTCTTCTAGTTGTTGTGTTACTCCGTCCTATGCAGTTTTTCGCCAGAATATACTTTTTGCTGGCCCTTTTCTTTTGCTTTTTGCTTTTGAGATGACGATTTGTCGGAATACTTTTCTCGTTTTAAGCACCGCATGGATGACAGTGTGTTGACCGCAATGAGTTCACCGCAATGCGAATATTGCAGATACTGTAAGCTCTGTAATTTTGCTTGCAACATATTTCAGCACACAACTTGGACACATTTTTGCACAATTTCCATCCTGGATTTATAAGAGCTCAACAATTAAATATATAATGAAATAAGTTTGATTAACAAGAACAAGGGCAGTAAATGTAAAGCTTAACAGTCATTCAAAAAAGTTATCAATCGACTTATCGCTCGACCGCCACTAAGTTGTATTTGATTGTGCCGGCTCAAGTGCCGGCAATCGAGCGCTTATAACGTAATTTTTCTTTTCAAAAAAAATCACCAGTTGAATTTCTTTATTTATAACGTACGAAACTTTTTTATTTATTTAAGTACTTGCACATGCACTATAGTATATGTACTTGGAAGACAAATTAACGCTTGCTGCGCATTTGTAAAATAATGCTCAATTACATTCAAAAACATATACAAAATTTTATGCTTACGGAGATTATAATTATTGTATAGTTATTTTTATAATTATTATTTGTATAGTTATCATAATATAATGTAAGCTACATGTACGTTACATGCTACAATAAATTAAATCTTTATTGTTTCTCTTTCTCTCTCTTGTTTTTTGTTTGCCTATATGTTTGTAGGTACAACTTTTAATTCTGTTTTTGTTTTATGTTCTATGATTATTTGCAGAAACATATCGCACTCCAAAAACTTTGACGCATTTTGACTCAAGACAAACTAATGTTATTATTACGGTGCTAAAAAAAATTACAAGCTACATTTTGTCAAAAAAAAAATATTTAAATTTAAAATTGTATTACAAATGTGTATGCGCATGTGTGTTTTTTGTTGTTTATTTTGTGTATGCAAGGGAAGCTTTAGAACCGGACAAGCTCTGCATACGGCAAAGGTGACCGTTGAAAACTGGGAGAGAGTCGACCTTAACCACTAATGCTTGCACTGCTTAAATATTATTAATCATATGTCTTTTTTGTTTTGATTGTGGTGAGCTCCCAAATGATAATTATTTTTATTGATTGCGTTGATTCGCTTTCGCGTTCGTTATGCACGTTCGTTACGCCAGTTAATAGTTGTACGGTCCGTATTGTGAGCCATGGTAATAGGGACCCGGATATATTTGAGGCTGAGCATAGTTGGCATAGGGAGGATAAGGTGGCTGCTTTTGCGAGTAAACTGAAAGAAATGGAAAATTAGATTGAACAATAATTAAATAAATGCAGTAAGCTTACCAGGCATAAGATACTGCAGATTCAGTTGCTCC
Organism: Drosophila busckii; assembly: GCF_011750605.1. Taxonomy (NCBI): domain Eukaryota; kingdom Metazoa; phylum Arthropoda; class Insecta; order Diptera; family Drosophilidae; genus Drosophila; species Drosophila busckii. The sequence continues at coordinate 5,833,275 of NC_046608.1, read as the reverse complement.
TCCTTCTCGCGCTCATTGCGCAGACAGACAGCAGCACCGGATAGCAAGATGGCAGACAGTAGACAAGTGCCAATGCCGGTCCAGGCCACAATATAGGACCAATCATAGACAATCTTTGTATTGTCACGCAGCACCTGTTGCAAAAATAGAGTAATTTGAAGTTGACAACAATGAAGACAAAGTACGCACCGTATTCCATTGCTGGAAGTAATCCTCGCCGACAACTTTCTCCTTTTCAAAGAACTCAACCGTATGCCAAAGTCCCATGGCGCCAGCTGCTAACAGACAAGTGACCAAGAGCAGTATCGAAGTGGCTGTAATGGCGCCAGAGGAACGTTTCCAACAACCAGAGAGTCCCGTCCAGAAAGCACAAAAGATAGTGACAAAGCTCAAAATGAAGAGCGCAATGCAGGAGCGTGCCAAATGTAGACGTGATGTGGCATCCTCATTGGAGATCTTATCATCCTCCACTTGCGGAAAGTAATCAATGTTCGAGCAGTGGGTTTCAATGGGTGACAGATAAGTTGGCACTAGCAGAAAAGAGAATAAGAATATGAGTATGAGGTACGCTTATTGTTTTATTTTTATTACCTGCAGTTGCCGGTGGTCGCTCCTTGGGATAGCAGATGCGGAATAGTCCACGAGTTCTCGTATAGTAATAGTACTTCACATTCAGATTATGCAGCAGTGATTCGGCATCGGAATGCTTAGCGGAGAAGGCCTGCAAAAAAGACAAAATGACAAAAGGGGTTATAACACTTTAGCCTTCTCGAAAGATTAACGTTAGAATTGAATTCCAGCGATGCAAACGAAACATATCAAGGCGATTCATTGCCAGCAGCTTTATTTACAACAATATTCAAATCGACTCTGACGACAGCTGCCAATAAACCAGTTCCCCTTTTTGTGTGGGCGTCTCTCTCAAACAAACAAAAGATTTCGATAGCTACACACTGTAAGAAATAGTTTGAACTACAGTCTAATACCAGTTTGAAATTGAAAACCACTTTTCTCGCTGTGTACAAACTACAAACAACTACGTCGGCTACAATTATTATTATCAGAGTGTGTGTGTGTCGATCATCATCATCCGGTCATCTTTCGTCTTAATGATATACGGATGTACATACTATAAGTTATGTATCTAAACGTAGGAGTATGAGTGTGCGTGTAGTATTTAGTAACTTATCAGATCAAGTGGCAAGATGAACACGTTTCCAAGTTCTCGCTCTCAGAGGCGTACGTTGTTAACAATTGAAGGTTGCCCATTGTCAAGTTAAATGGGAAAAAAATGTTTCCATTTCGAGATCACAACAGAGATTTTATTGTCATTCATTATTCATCATTATAGAGTGTGTGTGATCTAATGTGATCTATTGATTTTTTTCAATTGCGTAGTACATATTTGGCTTTCGGTCTGTTGGCTTCGAAATCAATCAAAAGGATTGCGTTTAGCTTTCGTTTTCTACCTCTACGGAAGACTTTCGAATGACCTTCGCGTCCGCTTTCCTCGCTCCGACTGCGACTTAACTACTTATAATTATAATTAGCTGGGCATGTCCAATCGTCATTAGCCAGGAGAGCCCAAGCCAACAAGCTAACAAGTTGTCTTGTCTTGTCTTGTCTTGTTTTTTATGGCTCAATGGTTTTCTAATGCCCTGAAGAACTCCACCCCGTCCGTTTGTTCGACCGTTTGTCCGTCCGTCCGTGTGTGCAATGTATGTTGCAAGTGGCCGCAAATTAAGCGAGTTACAGAGCTATGACAAACGCTGCTTGCGTACAACAAGAGGAGAGGAAAAGGGAGAGAAAGGGCCCTTAATTGCTGCGACTTTCATAAGAAAGTTACAAAATTAATCCGTTGGCTGTGGCGAGTGGGAACGCAATGCGCTAATAAAAGACCAGAAATCACCCAAAAAAAAACAAAACACAAACGAAAACGAGAAACAAAAAAACTGGACAAAGTCTCGCAGCAAGCGAAGCGCGTCAAAAATTTCATAAGAGACAGCGAGGGAAAGAGAGAAGAGAAAAGGGTAGTAAATGCCCCAAGCTCCAAGTCTGGGCTGCATATTGGTTTTTACTCTGCCTCCTACTTCTTGTTATTTTTTCCACTTTTCTTTAGGTGGGCCAAACCCAAACCCAGTTCCAAGCAGATTGCGTAAGCGAAAAACCTTTTTTTTCCAACTAATTTACATAAGTTCGTTCAGTTGGCTCACACTTTGGTTCCGTATGCAGTTTTCAATATGAGAACTTCCCCTTCTTCTCCCCCACTCCACCCCGGTCGATAAGCAATTTGTAAAGTTTTCTTTGAGCTCGCGTATTGTTATTTAAGTACCGGACATAAAATAAAACACGTTTAGCGCTTTTTTTTTTCATTTTGAACAAGTTGCGACAAGACACTTTTCTCTTTTGGCTTTTTGACTCTTTGGCTTTTACTTGACTTCAGCTGATTAACATTTTTGTTACCTTTTTACCCGCCGAACCCCAAATCCAAGCCCAGCTTAGCTCGAAACCAAAAAAAAAACACAAAATAGAATTTCAAACGTGTGAAACGTGCTGACATTTCAAATTTTTGGATATTTGAGTGTCTGCTGAGCAACATCAAATGAAACGAAACGAGCGATGAAATTTTTGGTGGAAAACGTGGTTAAAGAAATAAACATTCAGTTTAGGCTAAATGGCGGGAGGGGGGCTTAAAAAATATTACTTGATTGAAAAATGCAACACGAAATTCTCACATTAAAGAGAAGAAAAAGATGAAAATATGTTTAAGAAAATCATTCAAATGGAATTTGAAATGCCTCTTAAAAATATAAAAATATAAGACGCTCAAAATATAAGTTAGCTTAAGAAAATATTTCAACAGTTGGCACTTGCAACCAAATTAAAGCTACATATGTAGCTGTTTATCTGGATCTGTATCTCCCCCTTTAAAAATACATAAGTGTCTGTACTTTAAACTCTATCCAAAGATCATAGACACAAAAGACTTTTTGCGCCAGCTGCATAGTTACTCTGCTTCTTCTTCTTGCCTCCTTAACAAAAAAAAAAGCCACAAGTATTTTTATGACCAGAGCACAAGTCCAAACGGGTTTAGACAACATGTGCACAAAACTCCGCCCGCCCCCCAGCCAACCCCTAACCCACCTTGCATGCCACGTACCAGAGCCAATGCATTGACTTTCAGACAGCGGCGGCGGCGGCGGCGGCGGATGTTGGTGATTAGCCAATCGTCAGCAAATGTGCAGATCTAAAACTGGATCAGAGCTTAGCCATAGATAAAGAACGAAAGATATATATGGCAGTTATATATGGTAGACAGATGCAGGATGCATAAAGCACTGCCGGAGCTATTGTTAGCTTCATGGGAAGGCCAAAGCTCATTAAAATGCCAAATTGCTAAATTATGCGACATACAAACGCACTTTATATAAATTTGTTGGTGTGCGGCTCCAAAGCAAGTGTGAGTGACTTTGTCATGCAATTTAAAATAAGAAAAGCTCTAGCTATGATGAACTTGAGTGCTCCACTTTGTTGACACTCCTTGACCAGAGAGTCGAGTCTCTAGTATTTAAATAGTGCAAGCTTCCAGCTGTGGCATGCGTCAGCTAATAAATAATTTATTTTTATTCAAGCCTCGCCTTCACTTTTGTTGACAATTTAAATTTGTAGCGTTGGCCAAGAATTTAGACAATTTATAGCCAGGTCGTGGGAGCACGTCATTGACTTGGCAACAATTGGAATTTAGTTTTTCTTGTTGTGTGATTTGTACTTTAGACTTTTGGTGTTTAATAATATAAATTAAGCAAATGTGCTTTAAATGCGGAAGAAGCAACAAATTCATGCTTATCAAGCATTCTTCTTCTTTTTTTGTTTGTCAATGAAGTTTTTGAGGAAGCGAAAGCGTTTGAAATCTCACGCTTAACTGCTTGAAAGTATAATCGAAGAATCTCCAAATTCTTTGCTATGTTTACTTGTGTATTTTATTTATAAACAGTTACTGATTGAGTCAAACAATTGCAATTCACTTTATGCTAATATAGATTCTCGTTTAAGCCATGAATATACCGATTTGGAATTTCACATGATGTCAGCTATTAAAATATAGAAACTGACGCTACAATAATAAATAATGACTGTATGACTGACTGCATGTAATTTGTAAACAACAGCAGAAAATAAGCAAAAAGAAATCTTCTGCTCTTGCAATCGCGGTCGCTGGGTCGTATGAGTAATTTGGCCAAGCAGTAGCTGCAACTTTTAATTAATTTATTTTACCGTCGCAAATTAACATCTGTGTTCGTTCGTTCAGCAACTCTCTTGACAAATCAAAGCGCTTACTAAGCGTAAATTTACAACACGAAATTCATTCAATGGAGCCAAAGACGAAAATGGTAAAAACTACAACAGAGCCAGATGGGGAAATGGCAATAGCAACAACAATAAGCGGCAATAAGCAGCTTTTCATTTCTTCAAAACAAGGCGAAAAGCAAACAGCAAAAGGAAAACTAACTCCAACAGTTGCCACAGAAGGGTTTTCTCTTTTGTGAACAACATAAGCCAACGAACCAATTGATTTAAACAACAACAAAAAACCAAATACAAAATGACAAATAAATGAAAACACAAATATTGCTGAAGTACACACAACTGACGGACTTAGGGCTTGTCCGCTTGCTTACAGTGCAGCCAACGGTAGGGAGTAAACAGTAGAATGGGGGGAGGAGGCGCGGGGGGAGGTACTGACCAGGCAAGGCGGCTAACGCATACCAATTTTGAGCTCTACTTGAAAACGTGAAACGAGTGAAAACTCAAAACCAGTTTGCAACTTATAGAGTACCCCCCAGCTAACCCCGCCTTACAAATCACGTGCCCCCCAACCCACCCCACCAGACTCTGTGCTTAGCCATTCCTTAGCCAAATGGCTTTGGGCTTTAGCGATTTATAAATACAAATTTTTACTTCGCCACAGCGGCCATAGCGGCTATCAGCGATAAGTAAGCAAAAGAGAGCTACAGAGAGAGAGAGAGAGCCACGTAGAGAGAGAGAGAGCACACACACAAGCACTGCTTAGTTGTTTAGCTTCTTAAGCTGTGGTTCTTGTTTTGAGCGCTGCGCTTGAACTCTGCATAAATTGTAGACAGCAGGAGAGAGCGAGAGCAAGACCGCCAGCTATCTATTAGCACTGATAACAGTAATCGCCTAAAAGAAAAAGTTCTGGGAAAAACAATTTTCAGCACATAATTTTGTGTTCTTATCTTGTTTAATTATGTGAATAATTTTATGTAAATTTCCAAGTTAATGTGTTAAGCTTAAGCTTGAATAACTGTGCTGCTTGAAAACTAGAAAAACATGATGAATGTTCTCATAATAATTTTTCAAAAAACACATTTTGAAAACAGGTACAAAATCGCATTAGCACCTTCAGGTATGCACACAGACACACACACACATGCAAACATGCATATGTATATACATATATCGGTAGATTTAGAATTCATTAGTCACGCCAACACGATTGCCACCTGTCAGCTGCTGCGCTGCTGATAATGCTGAATATATTGTCGGTGTTTTCAAAAATAAATTGTAGCGCAGCGAATGCATTTTCCATCAGTACTTACAATTTTCTTTTATACGTTGAACATTTCGTGGCAGAACAATAGATTCGTTATGGATAAGCAGGGCAAATGAAAATCTTAATTACATGCCACACACTCTGCCTGCGTTTTTCAAAAGCAGCGCAGTTAACGTCAGCTGCGCCGTCAGTGTCAGTGCAAAACGAAAACGAGTTGGCAGCACTCTTTTGAAAACTTCTTTCAATTGTTGCTGTTGCTTTGGCTTAACCTTTGCTGGCAGCCACAGAGTGCCAAAGTAAAAATCAAACACCAAAGTCAAAAACGTGCAAATATTTTTTTTGTTCAGTTAACTTTTGCTTTGGTATGCGCGGTATGTGCGCGCTGTCTCTCGCTCGCTCGCTCTCGCTCTCGCTCTCGCTCTCTCTCTCTCTCTCTCTCTCTCTCTCTCTAACACAAGCGCAAGCGCGCGCTTAAAGCTTGCTCTGGCTCTCTGAGCATAATAGCCGAAATGCTTAAATACCTAAGGCGCTCTCCCTCACCGCATTGTTGCACCTACAAATAAGAGGCGGCAGTTGCTGTTGTTGCTTTTGTTGTTGTGTTGCGTGTTTATTACATGCAAAATGAGAAACTGTTTGGCTCTGTTGCTGCTTCTTTCTGCCTTCGTCGACGTCGTCTTCATCTTTTGTTGCGCAGCCGCATCGCTTGGCTTGGCTAAGCGTTCGCGTAGAAAGTTTTAGCGTTAACGGCCAACGAACGGCCCCCAATCGTCTCTACTACCTTTGCTCCCCTCTTCAGCGCATTCTTCAGTTGCTACTTCTTCTTCTGTTGAGCTGCTGCTACTACTACTACTACTATTGGCTGTTTGCTTTCGACCTTTCTTCTTTTCACATGCTGCTGCTGCTGCTGTTGCTTGCTGTGCCATGCCCTTATTTCTTCATAAGCAACCACACGCGCCTCAGTTGTTACTGGTAACATAGCGTCGGCGTCGCCGCCAGCGTCAGCGTCACAGGCACAGTGGAATTAGGCTGCGCATATTCTAAACAAAAACTGTTAGCTCCGCTCAGCCTGCATGTAATTTGTGTAACCACGTTGCAACTTAAATCCTGAAGCAATATTGATATTAGCATTTTAAGCTCTGTTAAAATAATTTAATGCGCTTTTTAGTCAAATAAGATAACAATAGACTTTTGTTAAAAACGCAAATCTCACAAATCAGTTGATTTCGACATTATCTTTTGCATGTGTGTAGCAATTTGAAATTTATGCTGCTCTTAACTTATTCGAGACCTTGATTTGCTGATTTGTTGCTATTGTCGTTTGTCTTTGTTTGCTTCTACGCGTGGGTGAGACAAATACGCAGATTCTCGTAATACAATGCACAACTGAGAGATGTGCAGTGATATCTGCTAAAGTCAAGGGGGGGGGCGTAGGGGTGGATAGATAGATAGATAGACAGTCAGTTGTTGACGGTTTAACACTAACCTGTATCTGATTACGTCTGACTTCATAGTGCAGCCAATTGTCTGTGGAGAAGGCGATCGCGAGCAGAGCTGTCGCGATAATCGCGCAGATTGTCGCTATTGATAGCGTTACGGCGGAGCAGGGCATTGCGTTAACTCTCCTTGGTCCTTGCGTATTTTTGATTTGAAACTGTTACTTCTTCTTCTTACAGCTGTTTGTTACTGTTGTCGTTTTTCGTTTGTTGTTTTTGTGGCTTTGGCGATTTGCTGTACAACAAATTATTCAGCAACACAAAAATACAGTTGTTTAGTGGTTGTTGTTTTTGTTATTGCGGTCGTTCTTTGGCCAGCTCTTCTCTCTGCGTTCTGTGCTTCTTCTTGCGCCTCTTTTTTCACAGCTAGCTGCTTTGCTAGCTTCTGCTGGTTGCTTCTTATTCCACAGCAACCAGTTTCTTGCTGGCGGCGGCAGCGACACAGAAAAAAACAACTCGAAAAAAATACGTGTATAATAATTAAGCAAGCAGCGCGTCCGTCGGCGCACAGCAAACGGGAAGGAGACAGCAGTAGCCGACAATACACTCACACTCTCACTCACACACACGCACACACACGAACTCTGGACGAGAATCTCGGGCTACACACAAAATGCGCACGTTGAGACGTTGTTACTGCGACAAACGACAACGACAAACTGCGCTCAAGACAACGTTCACTAGCGTAATGAACAGCTAAAGCCAAAGCCAAAGCAACGCCAAGTTGGTAGTTCCAGCTCTGATCACAGAGCCGCCGCGCCGAGCCGAGCCGAGTCAAAGCCAGCTTGAGCGCAACGTCGACGCTGACGTCGACTGAGACAGCGACAGCGCTTAAAATGCAATCGTGCCTGGCTGCTCTACCTGCTGCCGCTGGATAAGACCACAAAACAAACAAAAATAAATGTCTGCTGAAAAACGAGAAGAAACTCACAAAAAAAAAAAAAAAACAACAACAATAAAGTGCAGTACGACTATTTTCATCGTTGTTGTTGTCCACTCTGTTGTTGCTTTGCTGAAGCCTGTTGATATTTTTCTTGTTTAGCTACTTTGGTATGTGGAAAGACAAAGGCAGGAGTGAACTACAGGATGCACAGAGCGAAAAGTTAAGCAATTAAGAATGAAGTTATTAGATTAAGTTGATAATAAATACAAAGACTATTTGTATGGCTTAATAGAACAGTAATAAGTGCAGTATTTTTATATGTACATATAAGTGGAGTTTCTGCATAAAATTATAATTGTTAATATGTTAATCTTGTCACATTTGTCTCATTTTAAAAACATTAAAAATACAAAAAAGAAATAGCTTCATTATTGAGCACAATAGTAATAAAATATATGCATAACGAGAAGATAAAAAGAAATAACAAAAAGCGTTGCTTCATCAAATTGAAATTAATTTAAAACTATTATGTATACAACAAATATTCATATTATTGAACACAATAATATGTCGATAAACAGTTAAATATATAAACATATGTATGTATGCACATAAAATCAAATTGATAATAAACTGATTCTATGTAATAATTGAAAATAATTGCAATTTATTAATAATAGATAAACAATATTATGAACAAATAAAATAAATATGTATATATATATATAAAATAAAAAAAAATAAATAAAAACTGCCCTTTAATTGGTGTAGCTTGAAATAATTAACTCACTAATATTTCTCTTCATGTTATACATACATGCATTTTTCAATTATCTTTATTATCTGATTATCTTCGCTTCGCTTTTCTTTCAGTGCACGCCCAAAAATGCAATGGCGCTGCAGCTGTTTGCACTGCAGTAAGAGATGCTGCGACTGCGCTGTCGACGTTCAAGTCGCTGGCATCATTTGGCGCAGGTAAACAACAACAGCACAGCAAGTGGTATGTCTACAGACAAACACACATACATATGTACATATGCATGCATGTGCGTGTGTGTGTGTGTCTGTGTTTGGCATTGGCATGCCGTATTGTAGTAGTTGTTTTTTCATCAGCTTTATTGCTGCGTCTATTTTGGGTTTTTGTTATTGCGTGGGTTTTTTCTCAATTGCATTTTTGGGCGCGCTCTCGACGACGACGACAACACAGCAACAGGCAAAGGCGACCGTAATCTGTAGCAGTATGTGTATGCATGTGTGTGTGTGAATTACCTAGATAAGTAACAACAAAAATATACACAGTAGAGGCAATTCTCAATTACTGCTGTCAGTCAAACTGGCCGCCCGCCCGTCTGTCCATTTGTCAATTTGTCCATACTTCGTTTTCTTTTTGCATTCCACTTGCATTCCACAGCGTCTAGTTTGTAATACATGTTGATGCTTTTGTCGCTGTTGACTGCTATTTTGGCCAGTTGCTAGTTATTATGTATGCGACGGGGGCATTTAATTCACATTTTAGCACAAATTATTAAATATTTGACAGCAGCAACGAAAGTGAGAGCGGCGTCAAGTGAAAAGACTTCCGCTGATTGTTGCAAAGAGAATCGCTAATTTATGCGATTATTGGATAAGGTAAAGCGGCAATGCTTTGCGCCACACATTCCATGTGTACATGTGTATATCTCCTATCTGCCCTGACGCGTTTTTGTAATTTTAATAACTTTGCCATTGTTTGCCCATGGACAAACATAAAACGTGTTCGCTGTTGCGATATCAGCAGTGAAAGTAACAGGTGACCGCTGCCGCTAACGCAACGGTCAACGAAAACGTCGTCGTCGCATCACACCTTCATCAACCGCACATCGACATACATATATGTACATATGTACATACACATGTGTGTTGTGTGTGTCTGTTGACCCACAGGGAGACCCTTGTACATGAAAGTCGACAAGTCAAAAAGAGCGTGTGACAAAGTTGTTGTCATGAAAATTTTCACAACATGCAGGCGCCAAATAAATCGTAAAGTAGAGAAATTGCTTAAACATGTTAAAAACAATAATAAATTAGCTGAACTGCAACTATAACTGTAAGCAATGAGGCAGCATTAGTTTGAATTTCAATTTCAAAGCAACGCGCTCCTGCACTGAAGTTCGATAACAATCGATTGTGGAGTGCTGCGATTACCACTCAAACTCGAACATGTGAATAGCAAAAGATAAACATGTCGTTAGAACTTGAAAATGTTTTAATGCAAAACTAATTAAAAGCTATAGCTTATGGATTTTGTCATTTCTTTTATTCGATTTGCCATTGAGTTACACATTCTCAGTTTAATTATAATTTAAACACAATTTTCAATGAAGTACTTTACTTTAAATATTTGCGTTTCTTTTGCAGTTTTTTCTACAAATAATTTTCTTAAATTGTTTTGTTCTTTTTTTTTCTTTCTTAGTTTTTGTGTTTCATCGTGAAATACGCTGCTGTTCTCAAATGGTCTCAGCTACATATACAATGTATGCAAACTGTTTGAGTTATGATCGAAAACACATACAGTTGGTTTCATATTTTTAAATTCTAAGTGCATTTGCATTATTTTGTTTTTGTTTTTCATTTAGTTTCACTTGGTTTTTGTTTTTTCTTGCATGTACAAATATTGTTATGTTTTGTTGGTTTGTATTAAAGTTAAATTTACTTTTTGGGAAAAGGGACTAAACGCCTAGTAGGGCTCGTATCAATTGTTATTGTAGATTTTAATTGTAATTGTAGTAGTTAGTAGTTTTTAGTTAGTAAGTAGTAGAAGTATACATTTATAAATATATAGATTAAGAGTTACGATTTCAATGTCAAACACCCTCTCATACACCCTTAAAACTATTTTCTTAAATTATTATAGCTTGGTGTGGGTGCTGGCCACATAAATATATATACATATATATGCTTATATTTGCATGTGCAGACATTGCTCTCTCAGTCTAATGCTCTAGCTGTCTTTCGGTTAACATAGTATATGTATGGTTATAGTCTGGCGCTGCTTTCTCTATCCTTGAGGCTATGCTCGCCTCTTCTGTCTCGCTCGTTTTCATAGAATTTAGATTTAGATTTAGCGTTATACCAAATTAACAGGTGCATACAAGACGGAAATAATGCAGTTTCGTTTTTAACTATAAAACATATTAATAGGTAAATTTTTAAAAAATATTTTACTTGCATGTGTATTGTGTGTGTATGCATATGTATGTGTATCATATATGTTTGCATGTGTGTTTAATAATGTTACTTTGGTCTGAAGCTCGAGTCACATAATGATTAATAATAATAAATTCCAAAACAAAAAACTAGCAGGAATAGAAATGCCCTGTATGGTTAAGTGAGTGACACAGCGTTCAGCTTTTGCGGTAGTGCACAGAATTTTCATATTTCTTTGCTTTTCTTGTTTGTTTTGTTTTATTTTGTTAAAGACACTCGCAACTGGAAAGTCGTTAATAAGAAATATACACACGTATTAATGTGAATATTTAGTTGATTATTATAATCGTTATTATTAATTATATAACTAATGCTACTTACACACACATATAATAATAATAAACACATCTATGCTTACAGTATAGCGCATACTTATACATAAAACGAGAGTTGTCTTGGTTTTTATTATTTTTATATTGTATATTTGCATTAATATAGTATTTTGTATTTGTTGTTTTGGGCTATGTGCGAATCGACGTCCAACTTGACAGAGCTGGCGCTATATATTGTTTGCAATGTGTGTGAGAGAGATGCATGCATAGATTTGTTTACTAGCAATTTATTTGACTTTGACTTAATTCGAAAATGTACAACAATTAATAAAGTTTATGAACCCTTACACGCATTGTTGTTGCACTTGTTTAGTTTATATGCTTTGTATTAATCTTAATAATTGTATTTAAATAATTTCATGATGTTTTAGAGCTCATTTTCATTTTCGACATGCGTTTTGTTTTTTAACATTATTTCAGCTTAGTCTACATATACATTATTTAAACTTTTTGCTTTAATATTTATTGTATGCATATACATATAAAAAAAAAGTATGCTGCTGCTAAGTCTACCACATATAGTCTATTAATTTTTATATATTGAGTTGCTGTGATTTGTGTGTTGCAAGTTATATATTTCATTTTTTATTCTCAAGTTTAAAAAACCTTTTAGAACTGCTTTCGTCGACTGAGGAGGGAAGTGTGTGAGTTTTTTTTATTTAATTTTAGTTTTATTTTTAGTACTTAGTTAACTTCTCGTACGGCTTATGGCCGCTGTTATTTGTTTTTTTCTTTTTTACTTTAGCTTACACTTATTTATGTTTAAAATATAAATATATAAACGCAACTCTTGTATTTACATACACACACACACAGACCCAAAACTCGAGTTTCATTCATTTATCAGTTTGTTGTTGTCTTTAGTCTAATTATTACATTCTTGCTTATTTATTGACTTATGCTAAGCGAAATTATTTCAACTTGGCCAGCAAAATATTAAATGAAAAAAAAAACACGAAAAAAAAATAGTATTTATATATTAGATAGAATTAATCAAAAATGCGTTTTAAGTGCTAAATAAATAAACGTTGCTTAATGTTTGAAGCGCTAAAGCGATTAACAATAAAACACTTTCTCTCTCTCTCGCTCGCGCGTGCGTTCGTTCTCTCTCTATCTCTCTCTTTTGCCTAACAGAAAACCAAAGCAAAAAGTATATATAGTTAATAATTAGCATAGTGCATTACTTATTGTTTATACTAGTAGGGTATACATCAATTACAAATATATTTAATGTACGAAGCTTGGCGATCGATGCGCACAATGCGTTCGACACTTTCTACTTTCTTTTAAGTTCATTTGCATCTTGCAGTTATGTTTGGAGGGCAAATCCCCTCTCATAACTTTAATAACTAAAACAATAATTTGCTTACACTTGTTAATAGTATATTTATGTGTGTGTGTGTGTGTATTCGTGTGTGTGTAGTTTGTTTATTTATTGATATCTCTGAGGCTTCCAGTGGTGATCAATATTTATCGTATAATATAAGCTTAGAAAGCGTATTATAGTAAATATTAGAAGTATACAAACATATAGCTTATTATATGTGTAAACAGACAGATATATTATATATATATATATATATATATATATATGTAGTGTATATATATATATATAGAAAGAGGAAAAGCTGCTCAAAGCAACGAATTCGAAACTGTTTTCTACGTTTTTTGTTTATTTCTTATTTGTTTTGTTTCCTGTGCATTTCATTTTATATTTCGCATCGTTTCGATTGTAATGTTTACGTATGTTTAATAAATATATATATATATATATATATATATATATATATATAACTTAATATATATGCTTTTATTTTTTGGCGAGACTCATCAAATTAATTCCAGCAGCTTCTTCTTCGCTTATATTGTTTGCTCCTCCTGCTCGCAGTAGAAGGTCACATATTTACTGTTGACTATGGCATTCCAGGCTGTAAAGACAAATGGATGATGATGAGTTAACCCACCACATAGTGTTCATTCGATTTCACTTACAGCTGCTGATGTATTCCACGATAAGCTCCGAGTTATCCATGAGAGCTTGGCGCATGGCGTTCGGCGGCATCGGCGGCGGAGTTGGAATTCGATTTGGTTCGCACACGGGCGGCTCCGACTTGAGCTCCGCCACAAAGCTAAGCTCACTGAGCTCCGCCTCATCCTCGGCAGCGTCTGCATTACTGTAGGTCATCAAGATCGCTGGCCGCGTTGACTTCAATTTGGCCGGCGACGCCTGCTGCGACTTCGGCTTGGCCTTCGGCTGCGCTACTTTTGGTTCCTCCTGTTTCTGCTCCTGTGAATTGCTGCGACTGCAGCTGCTGCTGCGTGCGGCGGCGGCGGCGGCACGAGCTGCGGCTATGATGGCAGCCTCGATGTCATTGCAGGTTTCCAGCTGCGGCAACGGCTCATCCATGCTGCTGCAGCTGCTTTGGGTGCTGTTGGCCTTGCGCAGAAAGTGATTGACCTGATCTTTGATGTGCAGATTCTGGACGCTGTTGGAGCGACTGCTGGGCTGGTGCTGCTGCTGCTGCTGGGCGTAGATGCCACTGTCGCTGGACTGATTGACCAGCTGTTTGATCGTTTCGGTGCAGCTGATGTTGCTGAGCGTGGAGCTGCTGGAGGAGGTGGAGACACTGGTCGAGTTGGAGGCGCTCGAGGATGTGGATGAGTTGTTGGCGGTATTGGGCGACGACTGTGCCGCCTGCCCTGAGATCATCAGCATATCCAAGCAGGCCGAACTGTTGACCACATCCGAGGCAGCGCCCGAATCATTTAGCTGCTGCTCCGAGGTGCTAGCGCTGACGCTGGAGTTGGCGCTGGCACTGTCGGATGAGCTGCTGGGCTTGCTGACGCTGGAAGGCTTGTCCTCCGCCTGTTTCTTATCCTTAGCTTTGTCCTTCTCGCCGGCATCGTCGAACAGCTTCAGTTCGTCCTCGTTAAAGTCGCCAAAGATGAACTCGTTGTTGAGCCTGCCCAGCGCCGAGTCGCGATCATCATTGAGTATAATGACAGCAGGTCTTGGCCCAGAGCCCAAGGACATTGAACCGCTGCTGCTGCTGCTGTTGGCGCTGCTGCTGGCGCCGCTGTTGCTGCTGCAATACTTCTTGGCGCTGTCAGTTTGTGTGGCAGCGGTTACCTTGGCTGGCGCTGGCGGTGGCGGCGCCTGCTCCTCCAGCTCCTGACTAGGCTTTATCACTGGCTTGTCCTTCTTGCTGCTGGCGCTAGGCGACAGCTCCTTGCTGGCTGATTTGGACTTGATGCTGCTGCTGCTACTGCCGCTGCTAGTGCTGGCGCTGCTGAGGCTCAGCTTGCTGCTCGACGTGGAGCTGCTAGTGGCATCCAGACTAGACTTGTCCGTCAGCTGACGTGCGGCGGCGGCAAAATTGAAGCTCAGGGCAGAGTTGCTGGCGGGCAGCGATACATTGCTGGCGCTGTGCCGCTTCACAGTCTTCTCCAGCGCCGGATACTGCAGATCAAGATTGCTGCTGTTGAAACTATAACCGCTGGCATCATGCTCCACACTGCGTGACTTTTGCAGCGCTGGCGGCGGAGCTGAGTTGGTGCTGGTGGCAACATTGGCTGTGGTGACAATGTTTGTGTTGCTGGAGGTCGATGTGGTTGTTGGAGCAGTTGCTGTTGCTGTTGTGGGCGTTACAGTAACGCTGGGCGTTGTCTCTGGTGTAGTCTCTGCATCGCTGCTGCCGCTGCTGGGCGGCGTGGCATTCAGACTCTGGGAGTAACTGATGCTGCTGCTGCTGCTGCTAGTGGCGGCGGCGGCGGCGGCTGCAGTGGCGATGACGACGGTGGCGCCTGGCAACTCGGGAAAGTCTGGACGCTGCTTGGCCTTCAACTTGGGCTTCGCCTCTGGCAGCGGCAGCACCTCATTGTGTCCAGTGTCCAAGTCATCGCCAGCATTGGCCAAAGCCTCGAGCTTGTTGCGTGCTATGTCGGCATAGGAAATGGGAGCAGGCGGCGACGAGTTGCTGTTGGTTTTGTTGTGGCTGTTGGTGTTACTGTTGTGCTTGACTGGAGCAACAGTGCGCTTGTTGTTGCTCTTCTTCTTGCCGGTCTGTATTGGCAGCGAGTGCACTGAGTCGAGATCACTGGAATCGGACTTCTCCGACGGCGGCATGGACGATGTTGACTTGCGGCGTGAATTATCCTGAGCAGCAGTTGACTGCTGTTGATGTTGCTGCTGCTGTTGTTGTTGGTGCTGCTGCTGCTGTTGGTATTGCTGCTGCTGCGGCGGCTGCTTCACTGCATAGTGGTTGCCATTATTGTAATAGTCAATGCTGCCACGCAGACGTTGGGACATCATGTTCGAGGAGGCGGACTTGGTAATCTGTTGCATGCGCTGCAAGTTGCCGCCGGTGTGAGCGGCAGCTGCGACAGCTGCATCGTCCATGGTGACGGCGCGCTGTTTCTTTGGTTTCTTCTTCTTGGTGACCACATGGAACTCGGCCGTCTCGCAGAGCACCGTGTTGAGAGCCTCCAGCTCGGAGAGCGGCAAGGGCATTGGCACTATGGGATGAGCGCTCAACTCAGCCGCAGCGCACTCGGCCCAGGCAGCGGTGGCAGCGGGCTTGACCACTGCGCTCAGCGGCTCGCCCAGATACTGCAGTTCTTCGGTGCCCCAAGAGCGACGCTCGCTCTTGCGTCCAGTCGCTGGTTGCGCTGCTGGTTGTTGTTGTTGTTGTTGCTGCTGCTGCTGCTCCTTGTTGCAATTCTTGCTAATGTCTGCCACAGAGGCCGAGTTATGTTTCCCATTGCTGCTGCTGCTGTTGCCGTTGCCATTCTTCTTGCTGTTCCGCATCATCTGATCTGTGGTCGCCGACTGGTGTTTCAGCTCATCGACCTCCATTTTGGCACAGCTGCGCAGCTCCTCGAGCGAATTGCATTTCTTTAGCTTGCTCTGCTTCTGCTTGCGCTCCTTCTTCTTCTGCTGTTGCATGCCATTCTTCTCCTCGTTCTCAATATACTTGACCAACTGCTCGATGGGATCGTTGCCACGATAGCCAGCCACCGACATGACATCAACGGTGGTTGTGTTGCGCTCCTGCTGCGACTTTTTCTTCAACTTGAGCTTCGTCTGCCCATGGGCCGCCATCAGAGCTCCAGCCATCATCGGTCCCTGCTGCAGTTGGCTGTTGAGCGAGGCAGCAACAGCAGCCGCTGCCATTGCCGTTGTCGAGCCACTTGCGAGCTGCGTTGAGATGCCGTTTGAACGCTGCAGCTGGCCGGAGTTGGAGCCAGCGGCCATGGAGTTGCTGATTAAAGTTTGGAACTGATTGGCGCCACTGCTGCTGCTGCTTGAGGCGAGGCTGGCATCGCTCAGAGCATTGCCGTTCTCATCGAACTGTCGCTGCAGAGCAAAGAGAGCAAAAATGTAAGTTGAAAAACACTTTGGACTGACTGTGTTTGGACTTACCGAAGTGGCTTTGGCGCCATGTGAGGCAGCGACAGCAGCCGCCGCAGCGGCGGACATCATGCGGCCCATCTTGGCCGGACGCAGATCACTATCGGCGCTGTTGCCGCAGCTCGATGCTTTTGAAGCAGCCTCGCTGGAATTGGCATTGGAGCAGCTGGGGGCTCCATAGACGGACGAACAGGCGGTGTAGCTGTCATTGAGCGACACATAGCCGGGATCGATGCGGCGTCTTTGCTCATCCATGGTGATCGTGAACTGCCCGCCGATGCCAGAGGCAGCAGCATTCATCGGTCCTGCCGGAAAATATTGTGGTTGCATCTGCTGCTGTTGCATCAGCTGCTGTTGTAGCTGCTGCTGCAGCTGCTGATTCTTAGCGGATATTTCCAGCATAGAGAAGGTCAACGGATCATCAATTAGGAACTCTTGAACGGCAGCACCACCAGAGTCCTTGTTGGACTCGGGCAACTGCATTTGCTGGTTGAACAGCTTCTCTGTTTTAAAGCTCATGGAGGGATTGTTGGCATTAGATAACAGTTTAAGCTTCTTACTGACATCTGACTCCTAAATTAAGATTGCATAAAGCAAGTAGAAAGAAAATATGTTTATTTATTTATGGATATGCGATCTCTGTTCAGTGTACTATATGGCAAGCGAATTGGAGAATGTTTATTCACATGCGCAGCGATTGAGAAAACAGAAGTAGCGAGTAACAAATAACGAGTAAAGCGAAATCTGAATATTCGTTGAGTTCAATTATATTGAATAGTTTAGGAAATTATTAAGCTTGATTATTAATAAACTGCCGTGTGGATTTAATATGAAGTAGATAAGCTGCCTTTTAATTAATATAATTTGGATAAGGTCTTCTCTAGTATTAGCTCAAAATGAAGAATTTGGGCTTTAAGAGAAATTATTGATTTTGCAGTCATTTTGTTATACATCTCAACCGCACATTATAAATAATGAACTTTAAGTTGGATTTCTTCCAAGTCTAACTAAGAATTAAAGCAGATTGGCTTTACAACAAATGAATTAGCACTCTGCTTGTTATAAATCTAAAATCTATAAGTTTAAGGACGTACCTCCAACATTTGATCGTTGGCAGCTGTATCATCCTCATCCATATCGAACTGTGTGCTGATCAAGCTCATTTGAGCCTCGCTGAGCTGTGTGGGCAAGCTGCTGGAGCTGCCCTTACCGTGGCCATGGCCGCTTGCTGTGGATGCATGTTCGCCGCCCAGCGACTGCTTTAGCTTGCCATCCATGCTGATAGACTCCAAGTTAACGCTACTTGGCAGACTGCCGCCCTCGCGTTGTCGCGCTGACACAGATGAGTTGTTGTTGCTACTGCTGCTGCTGTGGTGGTGATGATGATGTTGGTGATGATTATTATTATTGTTGTTGTTTATTCTTATACGCTGTTGTTGCAGTAATTGTTGATGCTGCTGCTGGCGTCGATTGGACCGGTTGCCGCCTAGCTGATAATCACAGTTGAAGCGCTGGGTTACGGACGCTGCTGCTGCTGCTGCAGCCGCCGATGTAGTGGCCAGTTCACTGCGATGTGCCGCCTCCACTAGATCCTGCAAGGAGCCACCCTGCTTATGACGCTGTGCAGCAGATGCGCTGCGATGATAGCTGCTGCTGTAGTTGTTACCAGCAGTGGTGCTGGTGCTGCTGCTGTTGTTATTGTTGCTGCTGTTGTGCGTTGCGCTTAAACAGGTTTTGATGGCACGATAAGAGTTCTCCTCGTCGTACTCAGCCTTTTTGAGCATTTGCTAAACAATAACAATAACAAATTAGTAGCTGCAATACAAAACGTTTGACTTTTTCGCTTACCAAAAAACGCTCGCTTTTGTTTTTTCTATCGCCAGGATTGCGATACCAATAAGCTTCCTCGAGCAGCTTCTTCAATGAAGCATCGTCGAGATCATTAAAATCGCTGTCCTCCCAAGCATCGTACTTTGTCTGTCAAGCAGAGATTACAATATTATTAAACGAAACACATGCACTTAACCTCAATCTAACAAAACAACGCAAATATTTTTGCATGCGTGTGTGTGTGTGTGTGTGTGTGTGTTTCTACGTAAAAAAGCAACGGGAGCTGCAGTTTGAAACTGAAGTTGGAGACTAAACAATTTTAGCTCAATGCCCTCACTTTTTATATATTTACACATAGATATACACGTTATTTGTTTCTATGTATGTCTATGCTGGCTAAAATAAATACATACAATAATTAAACAAAATTAAATACTGCGTGTGCGGTTTACTTGTATGCGCCGGGCCAACCACAAAAACAAATCGTTCTCTGATAAAAAGAAAACCAAAACTACAGTTAACTGCGGTTTACTCGCTTCAAATGATAAAAAGTTTATGAAATTATTTATGCGCAAGTTCACACACTCGACCGCTGTCGATCTCTGTCCAGAACTAAAACGACAACCACACGCACACACATGCATAGAAAAGGATTAATGGCTGACAACTAACGGAACAATTCCCGAAAAGTGGGCAGTACAAGGCGTCGGCATATGCGACTCTTATAATGCGCTCTTCAGTTTGTCATGTATGTATATGGTGTAGAGTATATTAAAATGCGCATATTTTGAGCTCATGTAGGCTTATTTGCTGAATATCAAGAAGAGCATAACGGTTAATTCAGCTGCGCTTTGCAACACTGAAAGCGACAGTTTGTATTTTGAAAAATTTAACACTTCACTACAATCGTAAAAATTGTATACAATGTTGAAATTAGTGCACTTTCATATATTAATAAATTTTATTGTCAATTTACAAAACGATACAAAGTACATGCATATGTACAAATATGATCAATAGATAAACAACGAAATATATGAGTAAATAACTTTCGAGTATAATTGTACAAAATACACATATGCACAGAAAAAACATTTGGTATGTGTGTTTGTGTGTGTGCGTGCGTGTGTGAGTGAGTGAGTAAACGATGTCGATATTTATAGAATGTTTGCGCCGATGATTTTATTGGATATGTAATTCAAAATTTAACACTGCGATATGACGTGCGACTTTCAGCAAATGATAAGCATACATATGGATGGATGTATGTATGTATATATGTATGTGAATATACATACATATTTATGTATTGTATGTATGTCAATAATAATAATTTAATAGTTTTCAGTGAAAATTCATTGAAATATAAAGACTAGTGTAGAAAACGTAGCAAACATTTGTGATGATCATGTACAAGAAATATAAAATTTAAGCTCATCAATGAGACATTTTACATTTCGTTAGTGGTAAAGACAACTAACCTTTTTCTTCTTTTGACGCTTGCCAACATTTTGGTCGTCTTGGGTCTTCCCCTTGGTGGTGGCGCCGCGTCTTTGATGCAATGCAGTCGCTGCGGCAATCACCTCGGGTGCCGGCTGACCAGATTTGCTCAGCAATGGCGATAGCTTTAGATTGGGATGCGTACTCGCGATCCTACTCCTGGCAGTCCCGGTACTGGTGGCGGTATTGGCAAAGGCGGCCTCGGTAGCCGCGGCCTGATTCGGGCTAGCATCAACATTGGCATTGTTGTTGCAGCTGGTGTTATGATTGCTGACTGAGTCGGGGCTCTGTTTACGGTCGTCATTATTATTGGTAGGATGTTGTTCCTGCTTTACATTGTGCGACATCAAAGTAGTCAGCTGCTCCTGAGGATAGGGCGTCGGCGTTGTTTTTGTTGATGTAGTGGTCGAGGTGCTCTCACTGAGCGTCCCACCCGCTATGGAGACAATTGGTGTATCCGGTACAACAGCTTGTATTTTGTTTGAATTCAATGTCGCAATGTTTGCATCCTCATCATCATTGGTGGCATTGTTGATGCCTGCATCGTGGCCTATTGATATGGCTTTGAGAAGCTGCTCCTGGGAACTTAAAGCGCCACCAGTTGCTGCTGAAGTCGATGATATTGATGGTACACCAATTTGTTCATTGTTCATCGTATGTGGTCTATAACAACAAACAAACAACGAAATGCCATTCAAATTGGTTAACAAAACCTGCAACAATCATTATCATTTATAATCATAATAATTCAAATAAGGCAAACTAAACAAAACTGATCCGACTGATCTACACACACTCACCAGCACAGGAATAGTTAATCTTCTGCTGCTGCTGCCAAAGGACGATGCGTGCTGCTACTGCCGTTGCCAGGCGCTGCTCGTACCCCCCAAAAGGGTACCGCTGCTGCACTCCTCTGTCTCGCTTTGTCTCTCTATCTCTCTCGCTGTGGCGCGTTCAGTTACTACGCATATAGGTGATTTTTTTCGCTGAAAAGTTGCTTCTTGATGTCGCTGCTATCGCACTGAATTATTGTCGAGTGTAACTTTTCTATTTTTCTCACAGACACTTATAGACTTAAGGTTGTTATTGTTGTATTTGTATTTTGTTAATTCAACAAATATTACTTAGCACAGTGGTTGCAGCTGTTGTTGATTTTTCGCAAGACGTTTGCTTTTCGCAATGCAAATTCTTAGTATGTTTTCATTTAAATTATTGCCGTCTGCACACTATAGTTCACAGCGTTCCTTCTTCTATAATTTAACAATTAGAAACAACAATAATATCGTTGAAAATATATGAAATTAACTTGTCGAAAAAAAATCTGTTGCCAGTTGCTGCCATTCACAATACGGCAGGCAGGCAAATACGCAATAGAGATGTACGCTACTTAGCATGCGCTCATCTCTAATTGCTGATTTTTGCCAATGTTATTTATCTTATTCTTTTGCATTTTAGCACACGCAAACACTAACTGGGCGCTTTGAAAGCTATTTCAGTGGCAGTGGTCGTCTGGACTGGGCTTAAAATATTAATAGGCACTATTTTCGGTGGGGTTTAATAATTAAAAGAAGCGCCATTTCCAAATTTTTGCATCAGTGCGTTTAATACTAGTACACACACGCGCGTTGACAGCCCTGCGCGATAGCCTGGACTGTTGTCAGTGGCAACACTAGCGCAAACACGTCATTTTGCCACACAGTTTTTTTGGTTGTTGTTACTGTAGCAATTTACAAGTTTGTACATTTATATGTATATACAATGCGCGCACATATACACACATCGGCATTATGCGCATACATAGATGGGTTTTTATTGCTTTATAAGTATTAACAAGGCTTACTGTGCACTTTCGAATAAGTGGTTAATCGGTCTGCAAGTTCGTTTTTTTCACTTTTATTTTCTTAATACATACGCAACGGCAGACACTCGCACACTCACACACGCACTTGCTTATGCACCAGCGACTAGTACACACACGCGCACACACACACACAAGCACATATATGTATGCATCTACATTTGTATGTTCATTTTTCTGACCTTCTCTTACACAGCGCACATATTACATTGGCTTAGGCCAATAAAGGTTTGTTGTCAAATGGCAAGTGCAATTGATATAAAAGTACCATCTGGCATGTCTTTAAGTGCAGATGTTCACTATTTACGTTTAATTGCACAGGAAACGCAAAAAATTCTGCGAAGTACTGCGAACAATTTTAGAGCATTTGTTTTGCTGACCAACACTCTTGCATTAGAGCCTGCACGATACATCGATGCATCGACGATATATCGATGTATCAAAGAATTTCAATCATCGATGTTGTATTTTCAACATCGACGTTGACTCCGATTACATCGATGTTTGATTTGAAAACATCGATGTTTTGATAAGTTTGCTTAGTAACCAATGCTTACCTTTTTTAAAAACTAAGCAACTTGGTAAGAACGTTTAGTAAGCGATTTCAATATTACCTTAATTTTTTTTGTTATTATAACCTAAGTATTCTTATACATTTATTGTGTACAGAAAGGAGCGTGATTTTATATTGTGGTGGTGTGAGAGGCATAAAATGAATGAAGTTATTATGGACAAATATCTTGTAAGTAAGTTACTCTGCAACGATCTTTTGGTCATAGTCCCACACCTTGTGCTTAAATGAAAAGATATATCCGTTTATTTAGTAAAGCAGGCAAATTGATCCCGCCCAAACCTTCAGTAGTTGATAAGCTATTGTTTGTAAATACAAATTATAATTTATATATATATATATATGTATATGTCGGAAGGCTCTTATTGCCTTGGTGATTTTCTTTATTATATATATCTATATATGTATATATATTTTATATCACATATTTATTTATAAAATTGTTCCTATGAAAGGGCTGTGATATAAAAATTGTTATAATTTATTGAAATTTTTTTAAATTTGTATTTTAAAACTTCGCAATGTATCGTTGATTTTATTTTCAAATATCGGAAACATCGATGGTTTCCAACATCGAATTTTAAATCATCGATGGTTGGTAACAAACTTTTCCAAGCTCTAGTGTGTAAAGTCGCTGTTAATTTGCTCCCAAGGCGCAGCTCGATTACTTGATATCAAAAATCGAGCAAGGCCCTATCGAACGAAAAAAAGCTATTAAAAGCTTATAAAACAAGAGCATTCTGTGCAATAACTAATAAGACAGTTAACTAACGATTAACTGTTATTAATAAAAGCTCACGTGCTTAGAAACTTTTATGTTATTCAACACGGCTGTTAATAAAAGCTTACAGTACCAAATGAGTTAACAGTGAATTCATTTCGATAGCAGAAAATTGTTGAATTGTACGATCATTAAATTTGTAATAAATTACAAATAAATAATGTATTTATTGTACACATTGTAAGCTTTTAATAATTTAATATGCAATATTATGTATAAACTTTATAAATAATGCTAAGCAAGCTTAACAGTTTAAATGACACGCTTAACTGAAGCAGAAACTGTGGAATGGCGCGAAATTTGAAAATGATCCAACGTAAATAATTAAGCTGTGTTTGTTAGATCATTTTTAAATTATACAAAAATAAATAAAAAATTATCTATACAATTATCTATGGCACAAGTCGTGCATGTACATCATCGTTGTAGTCTCCTGCGGGGCTGCCATGATCGCTAGGTGTTTCAAGATGCTCCAGGATGCTTGGCAGGGAGCCGCCTGCTCCTGCTCCTGTTGCTCCATCTCCGACCACCGTTGGTAAGTTACCTGCCTGCAAATTCAATAAGCAAATGTATTTAATTTGTTAAGCTAGTAGAGGTAATACGCACTCTGGTGTCTTGGAGCGGGAGTTCCGTCGTACCCACTTGGAGCTTGGTATTGAGCAGCGTGGCCAGCGGATTCTGGAAATGCAGGTTAATGTTGAGATCGCGATGATGACCACGCTGTCGCCACTGATAGTACATGTACCCAAAGCCAGCGGCTACAAGTCCAAATATAACAAATAAGCCAAAGAGCCAAAACGAAGACGAGCTCGAACTGGAAGAGTCAGCGCCAAAGCTGGGCATGTTGAGTTCACTAGTACTACCAGCCGGACAAGCCTGACTCTCGGGTGTAATGACATCGCCACAGAGACACTCATAGCCATAGGCGGCCAACACGCACATGCCAGCACAGTGGGCATGCTGACAAGGATTCGCAGCTGCCAGCGGCTGTCTCGAGATGCCGGCAACAACAATATGCTGTGCATTTAACACATTCAGATTAATCGAAGTGCATAGCCGCTGCGCATAGAGCTGACAACGCACAGCCTCCTTGGAGCCCATGTTAACTATATAAGCATGATTCTCGTAGACGCTCAAGCCCGTGGGGTGCATCACTGCATTGCTCTTCTGCAGCATCACATACGCCTGGCGCTGCAAGCCGCCGCTGCGTGACTTATAGCTGAGCACCTCCAGCGTGCGACTGTGCAGATCGGTGAAGTACAGCAGCTGCTGATGCGTGTCCACAGCCAGCGCTGTGACATAGCTGCGCTGCTTGCGCAGCATCAGCTCGCGACGACTGCCATCCAGACGCGCCATATAGATCTGACTGCTGGGCTGCTGATAGCTCTCACTGCGTTTGGCAGCATAGAACATGCGCGCATTCAAGGCATCCACTGCCAGCGCTTGGAGCGTCAGATGCGGCTGCGTCAGCTGCAGCAGTCGCGCGCACATTTTCGCTGCAAAGTTGCAGACGCGCAGCTCGGTGGCTGCGCTGCCGCTTATGACATACACATTGCCCGTTGTCCACTCGACAGCAAGCTTGCTGGGATTGCTCAATCTCAAGGCGGCGCGTGGCGTGCGCTGCTCCAAATCCATTTGATAAAGCACTTGCTGTTCGCTGCTGCTAAAATAGCCGCGCTGACGATGCAAGTCGACATCAAAGCCGCTGATGGCAGTATCATTGGCCTGCCAGGCCAACTGCAGGCTAACCGGCTCCTCCGTCATGTTGCGCAGCTCATCGTAGCTGCTGAATAGCAGGGCAGCGCGCGCTTCAATGCTCTTGCAGCTTGTGCGATCTTGGCGCAACATAAAATCCGGATAGCATTGGCAGTGATAGCTGCCGGGCGTGTTCTCGCAGAGCTGAGCGCAGGCTTGTTCCGTTGGCTGTGCGGCGCACTCGTCAATATCCACACAGCTGCGCTGATCGCTGTCCAGACGATAGCCTGGATTGCAGCTACAGATGGCGCCGGCGGGCGTTGCCTGACACTTGTGCTGGCAGAGCTGCGGCGGACGGCAAGCGCTCTCGCATTGCGCACCCTCGTCATGGCCATTGCTGCAGTCGGCGAAGCCATTGCAGACACGCGACAGATCCACACATTCGCCATCATGGCAATCGAACTGCTGCGAGGTACAGGCGCGTCCTTGACTTGCCCAAGACTGCGCCGCCGTCGTTGCATTGCGCTGCTCGCAGTGCTGCTCATCGCTGCCATCGTCACAGTCGCGTTCGCCGTCGCAGCGGAACTCCTGGCGTATGCACTGCCCAATGCTGCGACACTTGAACTCATAGATGCTGCACATTTCGCCACAGTCGGCCTCATCCTCGCCGCGCGGACATTCAGCGCTGCCATTGCAGCGCGCCGTCACCGGCAGACAAATCCGCAAATTGCTGCTGCACTGATACTGATCGCCACAGCTTATGTCCAGCTTTGGTTGTTCGCTGCAATTGAGCTCGTCGGATTGATCGCCGCAGTCGTTGTGCCCATCGCAAACTAATTTGGCATCCAAGCACTGGCCGAGCAGGCAACGATGCATATTCGGCGCACACTGTTTCCGTCCGCATTTGTCGTGCTCATCGCTGGCATCGCTGCAATCGATTTTACCATCGCACTCCCAGCTGCTGGCAATGCATGAGCCGCTGCTGCATTGAAATTGCCCCACAGTGCAATGCGTCTCCGTTGCCAAGCAGCGCTGCTCGTCCGAGTTGTCGCCGCAGTCGTCCTGACCATCACACCAAACGCTCGAGTCCACGCACTTGCCATTGTCACAGGCATGCTGCATCTGATGGCAAAGCTTGCTGCGATCTGAAAACAAATTTCAAATTCAATTGCATTATAATAATTAAGTGCCACTGTAGCGGCAACTCACCAAATTGCGAGCAGTGCAGCTCATCCGAATTATCATGACAATCCTTGTGACCATCGCAGCGTTTGCGTCGCTCCAGGCAAAGCTCACCATCGTGGCAGGCAAACTCTTGGAGAGCACAGCGAAACCTTAAGCGCTTTGTTGTCGCGCAATCGAGCTCATCCGAATTGTCCAGGCAATCCTGATGAGCATTGCAGCGATGAGCGCTGGTCAAACACTCGCCAGAGTCGCGACAACGAAACTCGCAGTCCAGAGATTCAGTGCAGGTGCGATTGCTGGCATCGCTGTAGACATAACCCGCCGGACAAAGACAAGCGCTGTGATCCTGGCCAGCGCTAACGCAGATGTGCGAGCAGCCGCCATTGTGCACCACGCAAGCATGTGCAGGAGTCGTTGCGGCACTGGGTAAACTGCTGCTGCCGGCAAGCACCAAGCGTGCGGGCAGCGTATGCCTGAAGATTCCGGACGCGCCACTGAAGAGGCCGGAGCTAACGCTGGCGCCGGCAACATTGGGCTCCAGTTCAAAGCGTTTGCGCAGTCCAATATTATGTTTGTGCGTCCAAAAGATCGACGGTGTGCCAATCTCTGTCCAGAACAAATCCTGCTGCAGCAAGGCCAAGGAGTAAGGACGTCGCAGCTTGGCGCGAAACAGTTGAGCCTGCGTCTTCATATAGTTTGTATAGCTAATGCGTCCCGTATCGCTGTCGGACCAATAGAGCGTATGTCCATCGGTATCGGCAATGAATTTAATATCATCATCGCCCAGCTCCTGCTCGAAGACATGCAGCTGCGGGCCACGCCCAGTCAAGGGCAAACGATCGATATGCGTATACCGACGAGCTTTCAATGCCACAAAGAGGAAGCCCGCTTGGGGCATTACACTTAGTCCAATGGGCTGCTCTCCGCCCGAAAAGAAACGCACCAAGGCGCGTTGATGCGTGCGCAGCGAATAAACTTCGATGACATTACGCTCTGCATCCGTCCAGTAGAGATTCTGCGCCTGGCTATCCAAGGCCATGCCGCTGATGTTGCCCAAATTGTGCTGCACCAAGGGCTGCAGAGCCGGCTCTGCTCCAGTCGCTAGCAAATCGAAAACAAATATAACATGCTGTAGATTATCGGCTATGAAGAGCGAATTGTTCAGCGGATTGTAGAGCAGCTCGTGTATATAGCAGGGCAAGCTGTGCGAAGCGCTCACCAAATGGCGACCAAAGGTGGTGTGCTCCAGCTCGAGCAGCTGCTGGCCAGCGCCAATGAATAGACGCTGACGCTTCTGCTGCTGCAGGCAGCGACGCTGATCCGGCGCCAGCAGCATGCCGGCTGGACAAGCGCAACTGTAGCCACCCAGCGATGGTTCCGACAACAAACACAGATGCGAACAGCGTGCGCTCTCACAAGCATGCGCTAGTCTCGGCTGCTTGGCAGGATGATAAACGTGCACAGCATAAATGGTGCGATCACGCACGAGCACGCGATGATTCTTGCCCGTATGCTTATGGCACGCGTGCAAGCTCTTGGTATGCCAGTCCGACCAGTACAGCTGATCCTCGAATATGGCCAAGCCGTAGGGATGCTTGAGTAAGCCTTCCAGCACGCTGCGCCTGGCGCTGCCGTCGCTGCGCACGCTCTGCAGGCTGCCCAACTTGCCGTCCACCCAGTAGATGCGATCCTGATGCATGTCCAGGGCAATGCCATTGGGCCAGTGGATATTATCGTTGACAATGGCATGCGCCTGGCGTCCGTCCATGGCAGCGCGTCCGATCATCGGCTTAACACCCCAATCCGTCCAGAACATAAGTCCGCGCTGTGGCCACAACGCCAAGCTGCGCGGCTGCTGTACATCCTCTGTGACGAGTGGAGCACAGCTTAGCGCATCTGCGCTGCATACCGCAATATGTTGCATGACATTATCGGTGAAATAAATATTGTGTGTCAGCCAGTCTACGGCCAAATCTTCGGGCGCATCGAGTCCGGAGGTTAGCAGGATTTCGGCTAGTGAGCCATCGCCTTTGGCACGCACAATGCTCTCGGCTTCGTTTTGTATATTCGTCCAATAGATGTGATCGCCATCGTAGGCAACGCCTATCACTTTGCTTAAATTGCTTGCAACGCCATAGACATGCGGACGCAGTGATCTGTCCAGCTGCATGCCCATCACTGCCACCTGCGTGGTATAGAGCAGCAGCGGCACATGCTCCTGCTGCACCTGGCAAGTGCGATTGTCGCTTGGATTCAGCTCATAGCCCGCATCGCAGGAACAGCGATAGCTACCCGATGTATTCTCACAACGTTGACTGCACTGCTGCTGAGATTCGTCCTCCTCCTGCTCCTGACACTCGTCTATATCCTCGCAGCGTTGCATATACTTGGCCATGCGAAAACCTTTGGGGCAATAGCATTCGGGTCCGCTGTTGGGCAGCATGTGGCATGTGGAACCAGTGGGACAAGTCTTGGTGCTGCAGTCGGGTTTCGCGTGGCAAGTTTCGCTCTCGTCGGAGCCATCGCTGCACTGTGTCTGGCCATCGCATACCTTATCCAGTGACAAACATTGCGAGCGATTGCGACACATAAATTTACCCAAACTCGGTTGGCAAAATTTATCTGCAAAAAAAATTACGAATTAAAGCTGAATCCTAACTGAATTTCATTGAGATCTAGATAGAATAGCAAGACACGATCTCAGCTCTAAGACGCTATTTGACATTTGACTAACCACACTCGCGCTCATCGCTATTGTCGCCACAATCATCGACGCCATCGCAAACCCACTGCTTGCGTTGCAGGCAGCGTCCATTGGCACAGAGGTGTCCATTGGTGCAGCTGCTCGTTGATTGCTTGCAGCCTGCAGTCTCATCCGAATTGTCCGCACAATCAGCTTTGCCGTCGCACACAAAGTCCAATGGTATGCAGCTACGATCCTGACACATGTACTCAGTATGGCTGCTGCAGTTGCGTTGCAAATAACTGCTGGAGCGTCCAGGGCAGTTTCGCTCGTCCTCGCCATTGACGCAATTATCAATGCCGTTGCATATTAGTTCCTTTGCCAGGCAGGCACCGTGTGGCTGAGCACACGGGAACCAATGCGGTCCCTGGCAACGCTTGTAGTCTAAATGAAGAAAGAAAAAATACCAAAAAATTAGGTTAAGTTTACTGTTGCTTTCTAATTTGAATATTTGGTCTTGCCGCAGTCCAATTCATCCGAGTTGTCAGTGCAGTCGCTACGTCCGTCGCACATCTTCGCCTGTAAGATGCAGCTTCCGTCTCTGCATTGGAATTGTTCTGCATGGCACCGCGTGTGCGTTGATCCCGTCGCGGCGGCAAAAGACGCACCGCAAATGAGCAACACTCCCGCGCACAGGCACAAAAGCGTCCGCCAGCTGTGGCTGCCGCCGCTTCCAGTCCACTGTGTTCGCACATGCTCTGTCCGCAATTTTAGGTTTGCGGCCCTGCAAAAATTAAAGTTGCGCACACGTGCATTGTTGCATTTTTTGAGGTTATGTTGAATTTGGCGCACTTGCAATTTGCTTGCGAAAACTTACATTTGTTTTAATAATTGCAGAGCAAGCGCTGCTGGTTTTACCAGACACTCTTATTCTTATTTAATTATAACAAGCTAAACATTTAACAATTATAGACGTAATAAATTAACCGACACTTAAACGGACACTATGCAAGGTAGAATGCACAAAATGAACTGAAAGACAGATCAGTCTAATTGGCAAATTCACCTTTCGCAGAAATGCCGTTAGGTTACATACCAGTGTTGCAAACAATTGAAAACTTAATTGTAATAAGTCGACTAACATATGTTCTATTTATTTTATATGTTTAACTTGTATTAACATTATAAGGATTATTGTAACGCAACTTATGTATGGAACATAACATAAAATACATATAAGAACTGATAAATGTACTATTTTTAGAACATGGAAAAATTATTGACATGTTTAATAAGCTTAATCTCCATCTCCATCTTCATCTTCTTGTTCTTGTTGAGCTGCGGTGACTGCAACCATCTCATCGAAACGTTGTTGCAATAAGGCCGTACCCTCTTCTTCTGGCAATAGCATAATTTCTTCGAGCGAATTCCAATTTATTAATG
The DNA here is from genome assembly GCF_011750605.1 of Drosophila busckii. Classification (NCBI taxonomy): domain Eukaryota; kingdom Metazoa; phylum Arthropoda; class Insecta; order Diptera; family Drosophilidae; genus Drosophila; species Drosophila busckii. The sequence goes on along the minus strand of NC_046608.1, from coordinate 5,802,793 downwards.
GCAATAACAATTCGTTTTTTTGTTTGTACTGCAGCCCCGTCATTTTCAAATCAAAAACGCGGAATCGCCAATGTGGCCTTAGCCGGGACACATTAAGCCGATATATTACATTATCATCATCAGTTACGCTGCTAGGATCATCAGGTATTTGTTTATCCCGCGCCGCACGCTTCTTGGCAGCAGCTGGATTAAGTACCGCAGCGCGACGCTTGCGCGGTGGTTTCTTCGCTATTACCAAAGATTGTGCTTCTGGCAAACGTTCGTTTCCATTATATTTGTTTAGCCAAACCGCTTCCAGTTTGACGAGCATCTTGCGCTCAGTTCTTGTTAATTTAACGAGACTATCGTCGTTTAAATCTTTCATTGTATCTGATATGATATTTGATACAAAGTTGCACGAGTCGGTGATCCAGGTGGGTTCACGATTTGCTGGATTTCTTAATTTGGGCGCCATCTGTTAATTCTATATGTACCCTTTTAATTTGTAACGCAGTGTGTGGATTTTGGCAGACTTGCTTGGCGTTATTTTAAATATAAAACGATATGATATTCAATGCGATATGATATCGATATTTTTATTAACATTTTGTCTTTTAACGCTTTCGATTTCTAGCTAAATCTGACGTGAAATTGACTAAATTGTCAGCACTACTTCGGATGCAAACCAAAACACAACAAGCTTTGTAAATTTAATTACAGTACATTATTGTTTCGTAAACGCAGAGGACGTTGTTTTTGGCACCAACCAGCCGTTTAGTGTAAACTAAATAAAATATGTGTTAATAAATTAATTGACAAAAAAAAAAAACAAAGAAATTGAAAAAAAAATTTTCGGTGCAAGTGGAAAAAAAGTGTGTTGCATGTGGTAAGGCTAAAAAAGTGAATGTAGATTTAATAATTGTGCCAAGCTATATTTATCATATAGCCACCCCAATCACTGTCCTTGTATTCATTTCACAATTTCCCAAGCATTGCACATATGTATGTACACAAAGAGACTGAGAGAGAAAGAGATGGCTGCAGCTCAGCTGCTGCGCAATAGAAAATAATTGTTTCATTTCTGTTTTCATATGTTGCTTTATTGCTGTTTCTTTGTTTATGTCGCAGCTTCGCTCTCTGTGTGTGTGTGTATTGTGCAATTTTCCAAGTTAATTTTGGAAACTGTGTCAACGCTGAAGAATAAATAAATTGCAACATGTTTAAAAAGAAAATGTGAATAAATTTTATATAAATTTATGTAATTACAAGTATGCATTGTGTGTGTGTTACATGCAAGGTGGTTGTGCCTTTCTTTGTTTCTTTGTCATCTCACACACATGCATACAATTGCATTATTTTTTTAAGACGCATTTTATCCAAAGCTGAAGCTGAACTTGAACAACAATAGCTTGATTCCGGAAATACATTGAAAATTTTCATTTAATACTTTTACAGCTAAACTGTTAATTGAGGAAATTGCCAAGTGAAGCAGTGAAGTCTAAAATGGATAACAAAGACAACGAACAACAACAACAACAACCAGGCAATCAGCTGGATAATGCTGATCGTATACGCACGGATAGTGAAGGGTCTACGGATAGCTTATCACGTTTTATCCTGCCCAGTGTGGATGGCAGTCCACCCAAAATTGTAACCATGGATGAGGTTGCAAGCATGTTCAAGAATCTGAAGAATATGGAGTTGGCCCATGAAATTGCACTCAATCCGGAATTCAAATTGGAGCCATACAAACCGCCAATGGATAGGTGAGTCAAGCATATGCGCTCTCTCTCTTTCTCGCGCCAGCTCTTTTGTTTATATGCGTGGGGAAATTTCTCGAAGCTTTGCTTTGTCCAAAGCACTGGTAGCTTCTAGAAGCTGATTGACTGATGATTCAGTCAGTTCACTTTTAATTTTAAATAAAATCAATTCAAACAATAATTTAAATGCTTTGAGAAATGTTCAAGAAATATCTTGAAAAATATATAAAAAATATAAATACATACATAATATAAATATATATTATAAAATATATGCAAAACATTTTAGCCAATAAAATATACATACATAAGAATAGGAATTATTTAATTCTTAATTTAATATATGTTTCTTTAAAATTTATTACAGTCTGGAGGGACTTATCAAGACGATGGTGCATAAGGCTTTCTGGGACTTGTTGCGTGAGCAACTGAATCGGGAGCCCCCGGCATACGATCAGGCTATACGTCTGCTGGGCGAAATCAAAGAGGACTTCCCACAGCTGCTGTCCGCCAAGAATGCGAGCGTAATGGGACGCATTAATGCAGCGCTGGATGAGCAGCTCATACAACAGCAGGCGGAACGTGGAACCTTGGATTTCAGAGCTTATGCTAATTTTGTCATCAACTTACTGGCGAATCTATGCTGTCCAGCAAGGGATGATGCTGTGGCCAAGCTGCGTGAGATTGAAGATGTGGTGGATACATTTCGTGGCATACTAGAGACTATGTCGCTGATGAAACTGGATATGGCCAACTTCTTATTGTCCTTGGCACGCAGCGATATTGCAGCCAATTCGGTACAGTATGAAAAGCAAAAGTTCAGCACTTATCTAAGAGAGTTTCATGGCAATGGTAATTAGTACAACAAATTAACAAATGAATCAATTATGAATTAGAGTAATTACTTTTAGCTGGCTTTCCTGCCACTGAGGATTGGCTGCAACGTCATCGGGCTGGCTGCAATAGTCAGGATGATATTATTTACAATGCTTTTATGCAGCTGCTTGACTATCCGGCAGACAAGGACTTCCCCGAGCTGCTGCGCATCGATAAGGAACGCTTCGAGGGCTTAAGCTGGCGCGCTCAGCGTCTTATACTCTGCGCTTCGCTGATTTCCATAGCACAGAGTGTGCCAGTCATTTCGCAGCGACGTGAGAATCGCATCCAACTGGCGCAACAGCTGGACATACTCATGCAACATGTGAAGCAACAGGAGTAGGTTTTCATTCTCAATTACTTCTATAGTTTGTATATTAAATTAAGCATGTTACTTGCAGTCATATAAGCGCTGCCATCGACAACTGCTATGAACAAATACGCGCTTTTATCAACGAGTCTCTTGTTAAGGAGCAACAGTCGCCACTCAATGATGCGCAGCAGGAGCAGCTCAAGGCCCAGGTGCTACAACTGTGCAACAAAACATCGCCAGTGCGCAGTTTAATGGGTAAGTTTTGAATAAATGCTATTGCCTAAGCACTTAGCTAACGCATTAATTAATTTGCTCATCTAGCCAAGCGTCTGGATGGCTTTGTGCGTGTTGCACTGCGTTCCAATGGCAACATACCGCCGCCACCTGCGGGCTTTACTGACTTTGGCGAGGAGCTGGTTGCATTTATTGCCTCGTTCCGGCGTCTCGTCTCCTACAATCATGCCGTATTCGGGGAACACTTCATGCAGCTGCTGCAGCCCAATAGTAACGTGGAGCCGGCAGCTGAGGCTGCAGCGGCTAGCAATGCTTCCAATCTGGCTGCGGCGGCGCAGACTGCAAAGCCATAAAATCTCTGTGCTTGCTGGGGACTGTAGCTGCTGGGAAAACAACAATAACAATTCGAATTGTGTGTTTGACAAAAAAGCTCAATGTAATCAGTGCTTTAATAGCAAAAATAGGCCAAAATACGGAAAACGATAAGTGAAACTCATAAAATTTATGGCAAAACGTGATACGAGTCCACACGAGCTTGTGGCCATCTGTGTGGTGCATCTACTGGGCGTACTGTGATAAGTATACATACATATGTGAAAAAGGGGGCTATGAAGCACGCCCAGTACGCGCCTACTGTTCTTCAATATTACAACTGGCAGCTGCAGCATTTTTCGTCATCCTTTAATTTAAACCTTAAGATAATCCTATAAATATTTACTAAATAAAACTAATAACAGAAAAACTGATGTATTAACCGTAATATTTAAGTCACACTTATGAACGAAAAACTACAAACAATAATAGTATATAAAAACTTGAATTTAGTTTATGAAAAAACTGCATACAATAATAATAATTCAGTTATAATTTAGTTTATGGTTCTATTGTTTTAACCAAGTGTTTTACAATGATTTAACGAAATGGTTTTTAAAATGTGCTTAAGGCATTTGAAATGTTCGTCTAGCCGTTACATACATACATATTATATATAAATATATACTTTTAAACTAGTTACTTTTACTTATACAAATTCAATCAAATAAACAAAGAAATAGTTAGAAAAAAAACATTTTATTTACTTTGCTTTTTTAAGGCTGCAGAGCTAGAGCGCTTAGCTTCTTGTCAGCCTTTAAATTGTGCTGCTTGCTGTGATCAACTGCTTGGCTGCGCTGACAAAAGCTGCTTGACTTAACGCTGCAACACTTAATTGAATTAAAAATTATTTTAAAAAATATGTAAGCACAATTAGCAGTTATAATATATAATTAATTAATTATATCATATATTCTGCAGTGTAGTGTCTATTTTGGCTAGACTTTGACTTTGGGTTCAAACCAACAGAAACTGAGAGTTGCTTCCTTATCGCTGCCCAAATGCAGTTGCAATAATTACAAATAAATAAAATGAGAACCAGATCAGTACTCAGAATGAAATAATAATACAACAATAACAACATTAAAATAAGCATTTATAATAATCACGCCACTTGGTTGTACTTTGGCACTCGACGTTGTATAGGCTGCCACGCCCTCTTCCGTTGCGCCTAACGCCCATGCACACAAACACACACACACTCACAAAACACACAGTGTGCGTTTAGCGCTATCTCGCTCACACCACAGCGCTGACAAATGCTTGATGCTTTATCGCCTCTGCCTTCAATGCACTTAAAAAATGAATTATATGATTCCGATTGTCGAGAATTCTGTTTTATTTGATGTTTCTTTTTTGTACGTTTGTTTTCTTGCTGCTGCTGATAAGAAATCTGCGCTGTCGCCGTCGTTGCCAACTGGGGCCCTAGTTTCTAGTTTTGAGTTTTCTGCGGTTCGTCGTCATTCATAGATCAACACCTTATTTGCCATTGGTACAAGCCAAAGTCCGAATTGAGGCATAACAAAAAGCTTATTTGTGGTTTTTGTGGCAAGCACACAAACTGAAAAACTTGCTCAACCAGCAAAAGAAACTGCATAAATATTTAATTTGTGCAATCCATCTCTCTCTCTCTTTCTTGCTGACTTGGTCTTTTAATTTTGTCTGCGTATCCCAAGTATGTCTGGGGCCTAAAACGAACCCTTTTGGCTGTCGGGCATACAAATGAGCGAAAGCGAAATGAAAAGGAAACCCATAATTACTTTTTGCCGCCATTAACGCCATCATTATCATCAACTTTTGCATCTCCATATATAGTATACGTATGCCCCATAGTATGTGTGGTTATGTCTTGCAAATTCTTCGCATTTCTTTGCCTCGTTGCCTTGTTCTTATCTAAGGCCCCACGCTATAAATAGGCCCTACGTTTAACACGAAAAAAAAAACAAAAAAAAAAAAACAGATCATACCTAAGGTGATTTGCCAGTACACAGTTCCAGTTCCAGTTGAGTTGATAAGAAAAAAAACGCAATCGAACCGTGCAATTTAATCACGAGCCTATATAAAGACAACAACAACAAAATTCAACATAAAAAATATGTAGCTATGCTATTAATTGTCATATAAATGGGGTCAATATGCTGCTCATAGAGATTAGAGATATATAATATATTTTACAATGCTGCTCATAAAGATTATACGAAAACTAGAAATTATAGCAGATAAAATAAATGGAAAATATCTCATTTAATGCATGGCTTTATTATTGTTTAACATGCTAATATTTTATTTAAGATTTATGGAAATGTACTTTCCATATTTAAGAATTAATAAATGTGCCCCCAAGCATATTTCTCATGAATGATTCGCATAATCTTTATTATGTTGAAATTCCCTGACAAGTGCTTTATTAAAGACTTCATCAAGACACACAGAAATAAAATGACTTGTATACTTTGATAAGAAATGCGTGTATATAGTTAATACATAATAAAAACAAAGTACACTTCAAGTGTCTTGCTTACTAACCGCACTTTCTAGCGGAACCTTGAAGTGGAGTGTTATCATATATAACGTGATTGGAAAATTGAATGTGGAATCGGGTTCTACGTAATGCCGCATGTCTAATTGTATTTAAAGCCCGGCCAAGATACGTATGGATGATAAAGTGTATGAAAATTTCACTTATATATGTAGTTTTTTTTCAGTTTTATTATTCATGTAATTAGTACTCTTTGTTTTTGATTTATTAATAAAGATATTTTTCCATTTTTAAAGCATAATTCATTATGATTAAATTTTAGGTTAATATTACAAATTTATATTAATATATATTTATATATGTATAATATGCATATATATGTAGTTTAGTTATTGTTTTCTCATGCAATGTAGGCGTGGCACATTTGTTTTTGTAGGAGGGGAAAGGTTTATGTTTAATAAAATTTAGCACAGCTAAAGAATTTGCAAAAAAAATTGTTTTTTTTTTTAACTTAGTACGACTACATCTTATATAGCTAAATATATAGGTATGTGTATGTGTGTGTGTGGCAGTGTGAATGAATAGAAAATTTTTTGCAAATGTATGTGTGTATGTGTGTGTGAGGACTACAGACTAAAAGCAAAAAAAAATATAATCGACATAACTTTCTTTTTTTTAGAGCTTTGCCACGCTTATTTTTTTTGTACAAATTAAAAAAAAAATTGCCAAAGATATTATTAAAAAAAATTGTTTGCAGCTGGCATACATGTTGTTAACTTATTGGCCACTGGACGCAGTTGTTGTTGTTGTAGTCGCTGCAGCTGCTGGCGATGGGGCTGGCGTTGTTGTTTTGCTTTTAACATTGTTGCTGCTATTGCTGGGCTTGGCTTGGTTATCACTCGCTAATGTCGACTGCTCCACATTTGTGCCCATGGATGAATTGATGAAGTTGATGTACTGATGCAGCTTCAATGCCGCAATTAATGAGCTTAAATAGTCGTTTATGTTGCCCTGTTGCACCTGCTTGATCTGTCTGGAGACATTTCTATAGACGCGACGCGAGATCTTGTTGGATAGACGTCCGACTGTCTGTACTGTGTGTAATACAGGGTCCTCGCTGGCGGGAACTGGCACTACAATAACAAATAAAAAACAAATATATATTAATTAGTATTAATTGTCACAATCGCCAATTATTTGCTTTTACTTTTGTGTGTGTGTTTTAATGCCTTACGCTTACCATTAATTTGTTGATTTCCCTATCGATAATGCCTATGATCTCTGGATTTCTTCTAACGTAATCAACAATTTCAGTTATGATTTTCAGGGACATGGATAGAAATACCGTTGAGGCGGCTACTAAGAATCTAGTGTCAAGCTCCTGATCATAGTCGTGCTGCTGCTCCCCAATAACAATAACTACAAGTGTACAAAGTATATGCAAAAGTGCAGCAAATGAAAGAGAGAGAGAGAGAGAGAAGAGAAATAGTGTTATTAGTCAATACTACATGCATTTGGTTAGCAAAGGAAAAGCAACAAGAGCGAATTATTGGGGAGTTTGTTCAAATAACTTAAATTTTTGTAACCCTCACTAAAAAATCACTTTTTGTTAAACATCAAAACTAATCGTAAATATTTTTTTGAATTTTGAGGTTAGATTTAGTGTACTTGGTGTTGTATTAGTAACATGCTGATATTAAATTGAACAAGAAAACAAAACTTACTGTCACTCTCAGCACTTTTGCCATTTCGCACGACAGCATTTTGTTTATCATCTGAGGAATTAAAAATATTTACGATTTATATTTAGATACCTTGTGTTTATACAAAAAGAAACAAAAAATAACAAACAGATCTGTTTCTTGTGTTTTGTTCTTGGAATCAGCCCAAAAAATAAAGAAAGCTGGTCTAGAGTTTATGACATGTTGGCGAATGCGAAATGTGCGAGGTACAGTGAGCACTTGATTTGTGGATCTGATTTGTACAACCATTTTATGGTTTTTCTTTTTAAAATATATTTATAAATTCAAATGTAAAAAGATATTTGAGCTTTTATTATATTTTTAAATGTACAAAAATGTAATTTTGAATAACAAAAAAATTGTACTTATTTCATATGCTTGTATTTCAGTCTTTTCATAAATTTATTTTCATAGTTAATGTTTAAATTATTCGAATTGCTTCTCTTTCTTAACCAATTCCATTTATCAAATACCAACAACTGTAAGTAACCTTGCAATTTATTTTATCTTATTATAAAGGGTACAAAACTCACCATTATCCTCCTCCACATCGGAATCACACTTTGGGAAATAATATTCCAGCAGACGTTCGGCCAGAGCTGTGGTAGTATCCACGCCGTTAACCGCCAGACTGCCGTACTGTGTGGCCAAGACCTCGTTGGCCTTCTGCCAGGCCAGATCCTTAAGCGAAGCTGCCTTCTGCTGTCCCGCTGCCTTGAATTTCACCACACGCTCAATGTGCGGCTGCACCACATCGATAACTTTGTTCTTGGCCTGTGTATAAATCTCCTGTGGCGTATCCTTAATAATAGGCGCTTTCACCTCCAGCTGCTCAATGCCCTTGACCAAAGTCTGATCCACATAGGCAATGGGACGATCCAAGCGATTCACAATTGGCGCTGCGGTGGTCACAGCGCGAGCAACGCAATCTTCGGCGGCATTTAAAGCCCAGCTAAAGACGCGATTCTTGCCTAACGGAGAGAAAGAGATAGAGAGAGAAAAAGAGATGGCATATGAGAAAAGAACATTCCAGCAAGATACAATTATAACAGTCACACTCTCACTTCCCGCCGACACTCTACAAAAGCTAACTGCTATAGCACACACACACACTCACTTATCGCCTCTGTCTAATTGATAAGCAACTGCGCAGTTGACTGTCCCCCGGCAAAAAAATATGTATGGATGTATGGATGTGCATTTAGACTTTGATAGTTGCGCTTATTTAGTCAGCGTCATATACATGTGTGTATTGTACATATTCTAACGCAAACAAGTCGAAAGTCGAATCATATAAATCATTTTTGTTGATTCATTTACGGCAGCTAAGTTTACACTTGTTGAGCTTCTTTCCAGCGACAAACACTAGCGCCCCCTATTGACTGCGCCGCTGACTATTATTTTGCACTTTGGCTGAGTTATTCATAGGCAAATGTGTACCTAACCACACACACACACACATGCGAACACACACACATTGGCAAGTTATGTAAATTTCACATTTTAATTTTCGTACTTTGCACTGCGCTGCGTCACAAGCTGCGAGAGGTGTGTGTATAAGTGTGTGTGTGTTCTGTTCTGTTCGACTTCTTATAACGGCAGGTCATGGCTGCTGTTGTTCTTGTTGCTGCTGCTGCTGTCAATTGAATTTAATTGGCAAACAATTAATAAAATATTTTTTTACAAGCTCAACTTTTGCGGCGAATTCGCGCTGGCTTTTGCACTCCAAAATGGCGCTGCTAGACAGCGTGTGCTCTCTGCATGAAAATCAACGGTTTCTTATTTTTTTTTCTGTTGTCTTGCCGCCGCTAACTGCAGCGCAGTCAGCGCTAACTGCAAGCAGCGCAACGAGTTCAATGCTCCCCTGCCCAGGCGGGCGACAAATGGCGCCGACTGCACTACTCACACATGCACATAAATGCACACACTCACACACACACTGCTTGCACATGTTAAGAGTGCAGTTTTTTTTTTCTTTTTCGGCTTACCCTTCACTTTGCCATAGACATCCTGTGATTTATCCCAAGCCGCATTCACCACAGGCAATTTGATAATGCGCTCCAGCGACTCTAGATGCGGCAACAGATCCTTGGCATCCTTGGGCGGCTCTGTTGATTCTTGCACGCTATTATTTGGTTTACTATTGCCGTTTTGCTGCTCCACACTGGCCATGTTTGTTTGACTGTCTGTTCTCTTGCGTGCTTGCTTTTCACTTTTTAAATGCTGCTTTAGTTTTTATTTTATGCTTTTCTTTCGCTTCGCACCGCACTTTTGACGTTTATACTTTATGTGGCACTCAAGAAAAAAATATATAATATGTGTGTGTGTATGCGTACAAATATTAACAAACGCTCTGTCTCGCTCTCTTCTCTTTCTTATGTTTTATTTTTTTGGCACACACTCTATTTGCTCCAACGACAGACGTCTACTCGCTACGACACTCAACGCGCTTCTGACTTGTTCGCTGGCTGCGCAGCTGGTTTATTATGAGGGCTGGCCGGCCCGAACCCAGCAGCACCGAAGCGCATGCGCAGGCAACTGATAAACTCAGCTGTTTGGTAAGGCATAAGGGCACATACAATGGCTGAAAGCGTTGTTTAGCTTTTCACATCATAATGCCGCATGCTCATTACAAAAACGAGAGATAAAGCTAAACTATTTACATATTACTATTACATAGTGCTAAGTATTTACTATCACGTGCTAGGCGACAATTCCAGTGGGGCGGACAGTGAGGCTTAAAAGTAAATGCAAATGGGGTTCAAACTCAAAAGATTTGCATGTTTGGTTAAATAAATAATACAAAAACAAAAAAAAAACACAAAAACGTTAAAGCGTATGTTAGAAAAACTCTGTAAGCAAACAATTGGGCATAATAAAAAAAATGTAACACACATACAATTATTCCAATTATTTCACAAATAAAAAAAGTATATAGCTTTAGGAATTTTTTCACACTTTTGCATAAATTTCTTTGCTTTTCTCACAGCAATTCTTTTTATATCTAGACAATTCTTTTGACTTCTGCGCATACAGCTTCAATGCACTGTTATTGTTATGGTTGTTTATGATTTAATAAGTGTCGCATTGTTACTTTGGACTTGAATTTAATTTCAACATGAGTGTATATATGACGTTTCGAAATTGGTATAATCAAATTAAATATTTATTTGCATTTTCAATAGGCTTGAAGCAACGCAGCAGATTCCCAACTGCGACTGCAATTTCAATTTCAATTGACATTTGCATAATTGCCGAAGCACAAAAAACAAAATTCAATTAATACAACAATGAAAAAAAAAAATAATGCTTGACAACTAGATTATCAGACATGCTATGTCATGTAGCTTCAAAAAATAAAAGTACAAAAGATTTTGTATTATTAAATATAATAATGCTGTGCTTATCAATAGCAACGGGAAGACCTTTGACCCCCAGTGTCCTAGAGTGCCTGCTGCTCTGTCTAGCTTAAGAGATAAGTCAGGATCGTGTCAACAGAGGCACGTCGTTGTCATTTATTGATGGCGCCACACTTCCAATGAAATCTATATATATATATAATATATAATATATATATTTGTATATAGCTACGTATCTATAGTTACGTATCTATAGCTACGTAATGTTTACTTGATTCTATGTAATGCCCCAGCGCTGTGTCAAAGTCCAACGCCAAGCTGCTGACTAAATAACAAACGAATGATTGATATTTATACTAGCTACAAGTTTATATTAAATGGTAAATAACTTTTGTGGGTATTTCGATGCCAATAGCAATGGGTTTTTAGTATTATAATATTTTATTAGTTCATTATAAATTGGGAATTCATGTGAACTTGCCTTTAGACTTAAGTTATCGGCCTTATTTACCTTATATATAAGTAATATAAATATTTATCTGCATGCATATATTAAATATAAAGAGTTCTCTCATGTTAAATAAAATATTAAACAAGCTGTAAAGTTATGATTAATTAATACGTGCAGAGTTATTATATTTTAATATTTTTTCTATACGCAAGTCTGTTTTCAATATTTCTGTAGCTGCTAAAAATCCCTAGAAATTTCGTTACTTGCTTTAAATTACAAAAATCATTGTTTTAAGCGTTTTATTTATGCCCCTGAAATGCGTCGTGCCCATTTTTTATGATAGTGTATAAAAATCAAGGCTTTTTAATGTCTGTAATACTGTCTGGGGTCTGTAGCTGACAGAGTCACAGTCACAGTTGATAAGTGCCCAAAATCCAGACAAGTGCCGAGAGTCCAATCATCCACTAAATGCGTGGTCGCTTTAATAAAACGCTGGCCACCCACCCCCAATTAACTGAACAAATATCAAAGATTGCTACAAAGTTCAAGACGTTTGTCGTCACACTCTCTGATAAATATAAATATAAATATATGTATAGTATATGTGTCGTTGAGTTGTAAAGCCATTTGAGTTATCAGAGCTTGGCCAAAAGATTACTCTATATCATAAAAAGTAATATGCAGGAATTTCGATAATACATATGTATATACTACCTATATGGCTGGCGACTTTTAGTCGACTTTGAGCCGCTGTAATCTCAGTTACATTACTGCGTTCCAATTTTTAGTATGTTGTAAATCACTTGAGACTATTGTTGGCAGATTATTATGTTTACAGCGGTTACAGTTACTAGCAAATGATGTAGAAACTGTTTTCAAACAATTCATTTTCTTAGAAACTGTGCAAAGTCGAAACGCTAGACTCTCGACAGTTGTAAATGGCAATTGTGATAAGATCTGACTAAAGTATTAACAAAGAAATTAGTCTTGCTGCTTTGATACACATCCGAAACTCATTTAGTTATAAAATATTAATGCTAATGCGCTTGTATCTTAACTTAATGCTTTATATCTTTAACAACAACGCCTTGTCGGCTATTGACATGACATGGCTAGCTTATCACCTACTATATGTACTATATACGATATAAGCAGCTACTAATAATAATCTATTTTGATTTATTTTCTATGCATAAACTCTAAGCTTTAAGCTTTGCTGCTCATTATCAAAATGTGCAAAGCCATAAATTATACGGAAAATATATGTATGTCTATATATAAATGTATACGATAGCTATATATATACTTTGCACCTACTACTATCTAATAAAAACTTTTCAGCGTGTAATCAAGCAAACTCAATTTTAACATAATGACAAATTCGGACTTTGTACTTGTACTTTCATGCTTAAGTTGAATGAGTCTTTGTAGGGTTTTTTTTTTTTTTTTTTTACAGCTCTGTGGAGTTGTCGTATTGGTGATTGGGCTTAAAATAAACTCAAGACTTTTCTAATGAGCTAATGTATGAGCAGCTAATTAAGGCACTGAGCTTAGCTTCAAGAACATGCATCAATTTTGCATATTGCATGTTCTGCGTATATAAAAATGTATCTTTAAGCTACATTTGTATCTTTTATGCCCTGTAGTCTGTTTGACAGCTGTCTAGGCTGTTAAACGAAATTCGTCATAAGGCAGACCACAAGAGTAGCAAGTCCAAAAGCCACAAGAAAACAAAAAATAACCAAGAAAATAAAGTAAACCAGACACTTTGGACTTTGAACACACGACGTGTCTTGTCGCTTGGCTGTCGTAGTCTCATCGCTGCTAATGACGCTCGCTCTTGCTCTCTTCTCTTCCCCCCACTGCTGCTGCTCCCTCTCCTTCTTCTTCTTTTGCTGCTGCTGCTGCTGCTGCTTGGGGCGAGTAAATTTCTTGTGCAAAGAGCCAACGCAAGTTTCATATTTGGGCAGCCAACAAAATTGTTTTTAAATTCTTTTCATTTTTTTTATACTCTTTGACTAAATTTAGAAAATAAATAAAAGCATTGTGGAACTGAAGACCAGCGCCTTGCCTAAACTCTGCCAAGTACAGGTGTACTTAAAAAAATATATATATTTATACTATATAATATACATATGTATGCGGCGAGAATCTTCGATTTATTGCCGACTGAGCTGGACTTTGAGATTATGCTTTACCCTCGCCTAAGATTACGCTGAAATTTAATTGCTAGTTGATAAAGTTTTGCTCACTGCAATTTTGTTTATAACTATATATATATTGTTTAAGCTTTAAAGCTACAATCTCTGCTTGCTTTATAGTTTTATGTTAAATCAACAATGTTTAAGTTATAAAATACGAATAATAATAAAGCACTACGAATATTGTTAATTCGTGCCTAACCTCACATGAAGTTTTCTTTAATTTTTACGTACTAAACTACATAATTTTTTAAGTATACTTTTTCTAGAATCTTTGAAGTTTTAAGTGTACAACATTTTAAATGCAAATAGTAGTGCCAAATGCTGTCTCTAACCTCACTTTTGAATTGCTTTTATTTGCAGCTTAAGTGCAGATTGTCTGAATATTTTAGCTTTTATTCTGCCGCTTCCGTTTCTATTTGAATATATGATATACGCTATTATGTTAATCTATAGATTTTTTTGTTTGTTTATTTATTTTTTTATATGTGTGTAAATATGTTTATACATATATTCGATGTTGTTTGCCAAAACTTGACCTTGATATTTTATTTTCGGATGCCTGTCACTGCAAAAATTTTTAATGCGAACCAATTTAATGTGCTTAAGACATGAGCTAAAGAAGCGACGACATGTGGACAGCTGATCCTTATTAGTTTCCATTTTATAACGGGGGCTCTTAGCGAGTACAGCCTACTAGTAAATAATTAATAAACTTATGTACAATTAATATCTGTATTAGACCAGGTCAGTAGTGTGAATTTTAGCAGCTGTCTTCTTGCTGCGTTCCGCTAGAATCGAAGGACCTTGTTGTGTGTTTTGTACAGTCTGTGCTAGGATATCGCTTGTATAACATGAATAACGATACGGTGGCAGTCGCTTCATTGCTGAGCAAATCGAATCCTGTTTTTTGTTGCTATATGTTCTGGAGCAGTTTGTTGATATTGAAAATGTTGCTAATGTCCTTGCTGACGGCTCGTCAACGGATGAAAACCAAAACGGTTGCCAATCCCGAGGATTTACGCATGATGCGCACCACCGAGGTGCGATTCCATGATCAAAATGTGGAGCGCGTTAGACGGTGGGTATTTAATTGAATGATTATGCTAAAAACAATTTAAATTCAATTATAAAAATATATATTTATTTTATTTTCATCAAAAAATATTGTCAAATGTCAAAAATAATTCAAGTAAGCAACTTGCATTCTTTAAAAAAAAAATCAATATAAATAAAAGCGGCATATTTGTTCTTTTCTTTACAACAGTATGAGAATATAAGGAACTTTATTTATTGAATTTAAAAAATCAATATGAATAAATAGCGCTTGTATGCTCTTTTCTTTTCGGAATAAAAATGTTGAGCTTTGATTTTATTTATTGAATTTGTAAGATATAAAATCTTTTCAAATCTGCCCAATTTCTATAAGATTTTAATCATAGTTCGATTAAAACTGATACAATTTGGGCGTGTTTAAAAATTGTTTGCAAATTTAAATAACAACACTTGGTCATCAATAAAAACTAAATATTTTAAAAATATAGCATTTATTTTTGACTTGTTTTTAACATAATTCAGCTACAAATAAAATAAATTCTGCTTTAAAATCGTTTAAAAACTTACAAATTATAAGTAATCAATAATTAACAAAACAAAAGTAACAATTGCAAAATAGCACAAATTCTACTACTACATGTTAACAAAAAATTAAAAATTTTAAGCAACTATTTTCTTTTAGTCTTGCTCACTTAAATGATTTAATTAATATTTAAATTGAATTTTATAGCGCCCATCGCAACGATCTGGAGAACATATTGCCCTTCATGCTGGTATCTCTGGCTTATGTGGCATGCGGACCTCACGCATTGACTGCCTCGTTGCTGATACGCATTGGGGCTGCGGCAAGGCTGTTGCATACTATAGTCTATGCTGTGATTCCGTTGCCGCAGCCAATCCGTGCCATCTGCTTCTT
Organism: Drosophila busckii; assembly: GCF_011750605.1. Lineage (NCBI taxonomy): Eukaryota > Metazoa > Arthropoda > Insecta > Diptera > Drosophilidae > Drosophila > Drosophila busckii. The sequence goes on along the minus strand of NC_046608.1, from coordinate 5,787,055 downwards.
TATCAACTTTGGCATTGTGATCTTTGAGGCGATCTATGTGATGATTTGCGTTGCCAAGTACATCTAGAGAAGAAAGAAGCAAAATGCAAAACCAAAAATATTTTTTTTTTAGTAGAAGCACGCACTTAATATTCTTAACGTGCGCCCAAGTTACCTAGTCTTAGCCGCTGCTATAAAATTTTTTTATGTGTAACCAGTTTGGCCAGTTTGACGGCAAAGTAGTCGCTAGCAGTAGTTATAAACAAATGTTGTTTTGTTGTCTGCTTGCTTAATTGGAGTCCAAGTTTCATTTGCACAAGTTCGCTTTAGAGGCACACACGCATAGCAAGATGTTGAACCAGGAGCTACTTACACTAGAGAATCCTGTATTCTGTTGCTATATATTTTGGGCCACAGTGCTGGTGGTGAAAATGCTTTTAATGTCGCTGCTGACAGCGTTGCAACGTTTTCGCTACAAGGTAAATTGTGCTTAAAATTCATTGAAAACGCATAAACACGACAAATTCCACAGCTGCTTGGTTTACTGCCGCTGGCATTGCGACGCAAGGTAAAAAGGACTCATTAAATCATGACCATAGCATGCATACACATGTGTATATAGTAGACAGAACACTAAAGCTTATGCCACATATACACATATTGCAGATATTTCCCAATGAGGAGGATTTGTTTTTCAAGAACATCGAAGTGCAGTTTGATGATCCACATGTCGAGCGTGTGCGCAGGTTAGTTTGCATAGAATAACTTAAATTAACCAACTGGTCAATCAATATGTCCATTGTTCAGCAGCAATGCAGATGCTTATACAATTATAAAATATAGCTGCTTAACAGGTTTGCTTAATCATACTGCACTAAACTGTTGAAGAACAATGAACGACTGTCTAAAAAATGACTAGATGAATGAGCTCATTCAAGAAATTGAATTATATCTATCATCTTGTATTCACAATCATTTCCATTTGCTTGCAGAGCGCATCGCAATGATATGGAGAACATACTGCCGTACTTTATCATGTCCTTGATATATATCTGCACAAATCCAACTGAAGCAGTGGCATGCAATCTGTTCCGTGTGGCAGCCGTAGCACGCATACTACATACGCTGGTCTATGCTGTTTATCCAGTTCCGCAGCCTGCGCGTATTATAGCCTTTGCCACCATGATGCTGATTACGTTCTATATGGCCGCCGTAGTTGCCTTACGCACGCTTAGTTTCATCTAATAAGTAGTTTACAGATTTTAAATACACGATTTTGGCTTTAAATTAACTATAATTAGCTTTGAGATAGTAAACAAACACAAAAAAAATAACTATAATATAAGCAACATGTGACTAAATTGCTGATGGAGCAGCTGCTTGGGTCCTTTAGATTTGAAAGCCCGCTTCGCGCATGCATTTCTTATGCGCCTCAATGAGCGCCGTGCAGTTTTCCTCGCCGTTCTCCACGATGCTGCAGCAATAAGTAAATAATTAGTTTCTAGTTGCTAAAAACATGTTGCGTCATCTTACCATGCATCACGTACACGCTTGGTCTCGGGACAAGCGCAGCAGGCTTTGCATTTGGGTTTCTCACCGCCAGCGCCTGTAGTTGGAATTGCTGCAGTCTCTACTACCGCCTTTGATGTATTGCTGCCCATTGTATTTGTTTATATTTTTTGACTAGCTGTGATTTAAATTTATTTGTTTCTGCTCTGCAGTTTTGTTTATGTAATATAGTTTATCAAGCTTTAAATTGTTTGATATTTCACCACAAATATTCTATGTATTTATCGGCACAATTTCAAGTTCACACACACACATTTATATAAACGCATGCTTGCTGTTAACAGTCAGTACTGCCTAATAAGCCAGTTTTTGGCTAGAATTACCCTAGTCCAAAACCTTAGGTATAATAAAAAGCTATCATCTCGCCGTTTTTCTATGTCAAACATTATTAGATTTTAGTTTAGCCGATTTCTAGCTTTATTTTGTATTACTACGAGCAGCGTTGATTAAAAGCACAGCTGTTCAGTTAACAGTCGATAGATTGCAATCTCGATAGTTGGAAAAATAATATTTAAACTTACTTTATGTTAACCATATTTATTTCATATAATTTGAACTTTATGCTGTTTCCATTTCCTCTGCTGCCTTGCTGCTTGTTGTTGGCTGCTGCTTGAGACGCCGCAACATATTCTGTGACACCAAATCCAATTTTAAATGCTGCACACTCAGGGCACTACCATCCCAATCAAATAACATTTTAAGCTTCTCCGCATCGCAAAGATTAAGTATTTCTGTTAAGCATATAAACAGTTAAAAATTGATCTTTGTATTATAAACTAAGCAATTTACCCATGCCACCGCTTTCATATTCATTGCGTTCTCTTTCCAACGTTATTTTAATAACATCCTGACGCGCCGCATGCTGGTTAGCGCGATTCTTGCCTATGGACTGTTTTAGCGCTATTTGCGCCAGTTCCTCATCAAAACGCTGCAGATATAACGTTATCATATCCTCGAACTCTTGTGGTGTAAGCGGTGTAGTCCGTCCCTCCTCTATTTGACCCAGGAACCAGCTTAGTTTCTCACCCATAATGTTACTCTTGATCGCATGTCCAAGGCGCCCTTTGTGTTTGTTGTTCTGGCGGCGTGCCTTCTTGCCCAGCGCCTTGGTTTTGCGACTGTTGGGATGCTTGCATTTCTCTAGTTCTTTGCGCAAATTCGTCTGCAATTAAATTGTTTATAAATATAAAAAAAAACCGTAAACATTTAGCCAGCAACTTACCATTTTCGCCGACCACGTTGTTTTTGTTTTGAACAGCTGTTAAGATAGCATAATGTTATCAGCATATGTTAGAGTTGCTGCTCTGTCAGGCAGAGTTGCCATTAACTGTCTACAAGTCCGTTATAGAAATTTAAAAAGTCAGAATGAAGACTTAACGTAAAAATTGGTTTAAAAAAATAAAACTATTTTGATATATTTTCAAGTAAAGTTACGGCTTTAGCTATTTTATGCAAACTATTGCTAAGACATAACAATCGCAGCTTATCGTTGATCGTTTTTTTTTTTTTTGTCAAGAGATGGCGCTAGTGTAACTGATCACACCACCTGTCTAACAGCTGGCAAATACAAAAACAAAAAACAAACTCTAATTGCAATCGCTTTGATAAAGGCGGTCGTTTGGGGGTCTAACAACGCGTTGGCGTATAGATTTTTAGCAACATTAAACAACAAGGTATTAATATACACACTCAAAATCAATTGACATTGGACTATTGCATATTAAATAATATTTGACAGGCAATATCTAACTGTAAACTATGGCCACAGCACATTTGCTACGAAATGCCAACACGCTTTGGTTGCTAAAGAACTGTCGCCAACTGCCAGCAAGCAGTGTAAGTAAATGAAATTAATTTAAATTAAAAAAAAAAACAAGCTAAAAGTTAATACGACTAACATAAGCAACAGCGTTGTAAAGTTCTTTAGGAATTATATTATGTAATCGCAAGTGCGCAAAGTGAGTGCAAGCGAGAAGGCAATATCTTAGCTATGCATGTGTGGTATGTTTGTGTTGCTAGCAACAGGTGTGTAAGAAAGAGAGAGCGCGCATGTTGTGTTTGTTTGTTTGGCACGGGAACTCAAATAATTTTGCTATATTTGCGTTTTTAAAATGATCACAAATTTAATTTAAAAAGTTATTAAGGAATTAATAGGTCTCAACGTAAGAATATTAAATTATTTGTTTTTAAATTGCGTAGCAATGTTGCTTGTAATGAATTTCAAATGATATATAATATAAAATTTTAAAACTTACAGCTTACGCGTTGTTTGCACTGGACACCCACACTGGAGAAGAAGGTTAACTTTAATCTGAGCGACATTGGTGAGGGCATTCGTGAAGTAACTGTCAAGGAATGGTTTGTCAAAGTGGGCGACAAAGTGGAACAGTTTGACAATCTCTGCGAGGTGCAATCGGACAAGGCTTCGGTGACCATCACCAGTCGCTATGATGGCAAAATAACCAAAATCTTTCACACCATTGATGAGCTAGCGCTGGTGGGCAAACCTTTGCTGGAATTTGAAGTTGAAGATGAGGAGGGCGATGAAGATAGCAGCAGCAGCAGTGATAGTTCAGATGATGAAAAGTCGCCAGCGAGCAGCCAGGCGGCAGCAGCACCTACAAATGGACGTCTTATAACGCCAGCAACGCCTGCAGTTAGGCGCCTAGCGAAGGAGCATAATCTGGACCTGACGCAGGTGCCTTCCACGGGCAGAAATGGACGCGTATTGAAAGGTGACATCTTGGAGTACTTGGGCCAAGTACCAGCTGGCACCAATGTGCCGCATCCCAGCAATGTGGTCAAGCAGCCAACAACTGCAGCAGCGCCTGCTGCTCCCACTGCCGCTGATCGTGTAGAGGTGCTCAAGGGTGTGCGCAAGTCCATGCTCAAGGCTATGACAGAGTCTTTGGTAAGCATTAAACTAAATTAAATTATTGTTGTATATTATTGTTTATTAACATGCTTTGTCTTTATGCTCACAGAAAATTCCGCACTTTGCCTACAGCGATGAGATAGACATGTCCGAGCTAATGAAGTTCCGCACTAAACTGCAAGCAGCTGCCCAAGAGCAAGGCGTACCCAAGCTTACATTTATGCCATTCTGCATTAAGGCCGCCAGCATTGCCCTGAGCAAATTTCCCATAGTCAACAGCACTTTGGACTTGGCGAGCGAATCTTTGATCTATAAGGGTGCACACAATATTAGCGTGGCCATAGACACACCTCAGGGACTGGTGGTGCCAAATGTGAAGAATTGTCAGTCGAAGAATATCATACAAATTGCCAAGGATCTGCAGGCGCTGGTGGAGCGTGGACGCAAAGGCACCTTGACGCCCGCAGACTTTGCGGACGGCACCTTCTCCCTTTCCAATATAGGCATAGTAAGGCCTTTGGCTTGAATTGAATTTAAAATTCTTATTAATATTATGCTTGCATTGCAGGTGGGTGGCACTTATACGCATCCTTGCATTATGGCGCCGCAGGTGGCTATTGGTGCCATGGGACGCACCAAGCCTGTGCCACGCTTCAATGACAAGGATGAGCTGATCAAGGCGCATATTATGAGTGTGAGCTGGTCTGCTGATCATCGTGTCATCGATGGCGTTACCATGGCCAGTTTCTCCAACGTCTGGAAACAGCATCTGGAGCAGCCAGCGCTCTTCCTGCTGCACTAAGCAGCCGAGCAGCTAACATAACGAGGCTTTACTGTTGCATTTATTTACAAAAAAACAAAAACTAAAAAAATTTATTGCTTGGTCAGCCCAGACGCCGCCGTTTCCCCTCAACCAGAATTGTGCATTTATAGATTGACGACAGACTCAAGGATTTATGCTGTCGTCACATTTAGCTTTAAGCTCTGGTGTACTTGGCTGGCCAAACAGATCCCCTACCCTCAAGCTTCCTTTTATTGTTTGCACTTTGTTGATTGCATTTATAAACAAATTATGATTATACATGTGGTATATATTTTATAATGCTGTTTACAGTTCAACTGTATTCACTGCATATTTTTAAAAAATAATATATATATTTTGTATATATGATTGTCAAATAAAAAACATACGATGGTTAAAGTAAATTATGAATTGTTGTATATCTAAACGTAAGCTTTAAAACGAAAGGGAGAGAAGAAAGAAAGAAAGAGAAAGCTATATATACATGAAATGGAACAATACAAAAGCTGTTGCGAAAAGAATGAATTTAAACCTTTTCTATTTGGCTTAAATATTAATCTAATACAATTTATTGTAGATTTCCAGTTATGGAATATTTTATGTTACATATTTTGTAAAATTCAGTATTCTATTTAAATGTATGCAAAATTTTAAATTGAATAGTAAGAAGTCTTACGAAATTTCTACAATTTCAAATTATATAGGATTCAATAAACTCATAGCTTTAATTAAAAATAATAAATCCGCCACCATTTTTTTAGTGAGTGATTTAATCAAGCAAAAGGTTTTGATGTATAATACGCATGTATTTTGTAGCTGTTGCGCTAAATAAATCCATTAGCTTAATTTTGCGCGTGTTGTTTAACTCAATTTAACGGTTTCTGTGGCCACAAAGGCTTCAGATTGCAGTGCAAGGGGAGCCTTGGTGGTGAGTATTCTCATTGCCTTGGAACGCACGTGGCTGGGCACCAATGTTGACATGCGCTCTACACGCAAGAAGAATCCAACAAGTGCGGCCTGGAAATAACTCCAAAGAGCTTTCCAGCCGTAGCCACAATGAATGTGTAAAGGAATTGGAAACTCACATTCGTTGGGCAGTGCGCGCGCATACAAATTTCAACACTAGCCATACATTTTCACCACATTGCAGTGTTGCCCACTGTGCCTGGGAATGTTTAGCTGTTTGCCTCTCGCTCGCACTTGTAGCAACTGTCAAGCGTGCCTGCCAGTTGGAATTTGTAGGATCTATTTGGATGAATTGCTCAAACAGTTACAACAGAGCGCGCAGCGAAGAAGTTTGCACAACGGACAGCGCTACAAAAGTTGAACAAATAAGTTAATAAATTGAAATATACATTAACATCGATGAAAACAAACAAAAAGCTGACGCGAGCGTGTGTGTAAATAATAGTAAAATATATTTTTTTGAGGTTTTTGATTTTTTAAAGTTCAATGCAGCGCAACAATTTAACTAAATCAGTTGACGCACTACACGTGAACGTCAACAGCAATAACAATAATAAAATTTATTAAAATAAAACAACAGCTGTAAATAACTTAATTTGGTAAGTAAGTTATACGAACATTACTGTTTTTTTTTTGTGTGTGTGTGTATATTTGTATGCAATTCACTAATTGAGCATTTGTATGTATTTATGTGCGTAAAGAGGGAGAGAGAGAGAGAGAGCGACAGAATGGAGTTGTAAGCGTGACGTGACACGACGCAACAGCGCTCTGCTGCTGCTGAAATTTACCGTTTTTTTTTGCTGTTTGATTATTTTCGTCAAGCATTTTCAAGATAATAAACGTTTGTAGCTTGCACAGTGGCTGCAAAACGATTGAAAAATATTACCAAAAGCTTAATAAAAATAAAAATTCTATATTACACTAAATTAATACTAACTTAGTATAAAAGCAGTTTGCGCTTAATTGCCTGATATAAATAATAAAATTAATTTAACGCTAAATAAATGCACATTAGATAGCACTCAGCTAGCAAATAAATTGTTGTCTGTATATACATACATATTGTTAACTTATTAGCAAAGCTTACCACAGTTCCATATCACGCGTTCAGTCCCAAAAGTATCGACAGTTTCGTTGCTCTTGTTGTTGTTGTTGTATTTGCTGCTGCTGCTTAACGATTTTTCCAGTGACCTTGTTGCGTACGCGTTTGTCCGCTGCGTACTTATGTATATACATATATGTATGTATATGCTTGTGTGTTTGTGTGTGTGTGTAGTCCATTGTACATTTCGGTGCTCTGCTGCTGTTTAGCCTTGTCAACTTCATCTCGGCTCAGCTAAACTCACCTCACCCTCACCACAAGCCACAAGCTCACCTCAGGGCACAGCTCGGCTTGTTGTTGTTTTCATATTTTTGGCTACAGTTTTTGGAAGGCAAACGTTGTTGTTTTTGTAGCACAGTTTTGAGCGTAGTTGTTGCTTTATAGTAATTTGCGTATGAATTTTTAACGTTTGTAGTCCACTTAGTCATTAATTAAATTTGCTGCTGCTTTTGTTTATATATGCATTGTATGTGTGTGTGTGTATTTGATAAGCATTGTTAGCTTTTGAAAATAGCAGCACATTTTGTGGCCTTGATGATGTTGCTCGCTCGTTCGTTTGCTTGCTGGCTTGGCTTTTGATGTTGCTCTTTCGATTTCGCTTGCGCTCTTATACGCTTAGCTTAGCTTAGCTAAAGCTAACCTCGATGTGTCCTTGTCTTTTGGACAACATAAAGCATAACGCAATGCAATTGGACGAGCCTTTTATTGATTTTTTTTACTACATACATATTTACATATGTATGCTAGCTGGGAACGTATAAAAGTTGGTATAAAAAAATTAGCAAAAACAACAACAGCAAGAGCCAAGTCATTCACTCCACTTGGACTTCAACTAGACAGACATATATATGTATGTATTGTATATATATATATATATATATAGATATATATATATATACATGGCGTCAAATTAATTGAAAAGCGACGCCCGAGAGACTTTGCTTCAAGTCACGCATACACTTCTACATATTGTGTATGTGTGTGTGTGTGTGTAAGTGGCCCAGCGGGTTTTTGAGCTTTGATGGCAGTCCAGCACTTGTGGTTGATTTAGCATTGCCTACTTCTCGGCGCTGCCTGCACTTCAGCTAACAGACAACAGCGCAAACTGCATAAAAGAAAATAAATGCACCTATAGACAAAAACACATACATACATATGTGGTTGTCTGTAGCTTAAATTTAAAACATAACATAGTCAACAAACATAGCATTTTGCTTAAAGATTTAGCTACAAATATACATATATAAATATAGCTATTCAGTAATTTTTGCCATAATTTACAACTCTTAAACATTACCATAGTTTCACGCTTAATTGCTGCTCAGTTCACTCGCCTACTCCATTTACACCATTCACCATTCGCTAGCTACACTACAATTACTTCTTGTGCTTCTTTTTAAATCGCTGTCGGCCTTTTGTTTTTATTGCTATGCTTACGTTTATTGTTGTTATTGTTTACTGTTTGCATTCATAACTACTTGAGTGGAAGTAGTTAAAGAAGAAAAAGAAGCAGAGCCTGCAGCTTTACTGCTTATGCAACTTGGCAGTAGTACTAAGAAGATTTAAGTAAAGCTGCTACAAAGGCGAGCAAAATTTGAAAAAAAAATATCCTAAGGCTGCTTTTAAGCTTAAGTAATGGGTTCTTTAGTAAATATGAGCTTGGATTTGCTAGGTAAAGCTATGAATTCGTTTATTAAAAGTAGCATTTAATATTAAATTTTGTATGCTATAAATTGTTATATATTTGTTTTATTTTATTACAATTCGTTTATCAAAAGCAGCATTTATTAATAATTTGTTTTACTATTAAATGTTTAATAAGAATTCATATATATTTTTAATTTAATTCAGTTTTTCTCAGTGTATTTTTGTGCAGCAGCGCAGCCTTTTGTATGCGAATCCCTTTATTGCCTTATAGATAAAAATATGCTGTGGATATCCTGTTTACTATATACATATATACTCTGGATGATTTCATAACAAGCTTATTGATAGTATTTGCTCTGAGCTCTGAGCTATTTTTAAACCAAACTCACCAAGTGCTGGTGTCGACAATTGAAATGCGTAGCAGCAAGTCTGGATGGGGCATGCGGCATGTGGCATGGTCGTCACACTGATGTCATGCTGGGCAGCTTCAATTGCGTTGGCGTTGGCGTTGCCTTTGCTGCTGCTGTTGGTGTTGGTGTTGACGTTGTCCTTAAACTGACGGCAGCGCGTTTGGCGTATAATAAGCGCAACAGCAAATTGGTTGCGCTAAAAGTTTTTCATCCACCCACGCGCGCCGCCGCCGCCGCCACCGCACGCTGCATGGCACAATATCGCCTGCGGCATGCCACACTCAGCTATTTTATCTGCTTAATGCAGTAAAGCTGCTGCAACCTTGGCATGCTTAGCAAACAAGCCCAAGCCCAAGCGCAGCTAGAAAATAAATAAAAACTAAATCTGAATGCAGAAATTGTTTGTTTGTTGTAACTCGTAGTTTGAGTTTGAGTTTAGTTTGTCAGACATGCGCTGCTTGTTATCCTTGAAATCCTTGCCGGGCTTTCAAGGCTTTCTCGCGTCTTTGGCATGCCAATGCAACTTACATAAATGAAATGAAAATTCCTGCGCCATGACGTCAATGCGCTGGCGATTTAAATTTAGCTTAACACTGTCACTGCCACAGCTCCGACTCTGGTTTTGGCTTTGCCACAAGGACATCGTCATCAGCGCGGGCAGTGACTTTGATTTCATATTGGCAGCAGCTTTCAAAATGCTAATTGAATTGGCCTGTGCCCGAACCGCAGTTCATTGAATTATAGCCAGAGCTGTAATTGTATTTAGTGTGTGTTTGTGTTCGCTTTAAATATAAATGCAAAAAGTTGCGCTCGCATTAATGTATGCATATTAATTATTTGCTTTTGAAAACTTTTAATTGAACGAATCAGCAGCAGCAGCAGCAGCAGCAGCAGCAGAAAAAAGGGTGCAAAGCCTTTTAAGTGCTTTCATATAAAAGCTAAAAAGGCGGCAAGGCAAACTCTTGGCGCTTTGTGTGGCTTTTAATAGCATTAAAAGTTTTGACTTTATGTGTGCAGCATGTGGCAAGTGGCATGATTGAGCGCATTTTGTCGATAAATGCAGTTGGTTTGTTTGGCTTAAAAATTGCAGCATTTAATCAAACGTTTTAAATCGAAAATTAAATTGATAACTATAAAGAATTACAGCTATTAATGATTCATAAATTGTAAAGCGTTTAAGCTATAAAACAATTGTTTGTAAAATGAACTATTTGTAAATTAAATCATCTAAAACATTTATAAAATATGCTTTCAATTCAAACTATTCGAATGTAATTTAAAATTGAATTTGTTTATCAATGCAGCTATTAATGCGAATTAAATTGTAAATTTAAGTAAACTATAAAACATTGTTTGCTACTATTTATAAGTTGAGCTGCATTTAATTCCAAGCCTGCGATTTCAACTTAGCTAAGCATTAATTCAATTCAAAGCTTTTGCTACAGTCAGCTTTTCATACTTGAACAATAAGCTTAACAATAGCTTAAATGTCTATGACTAGTTAATTATGGCAAACAGTAGCTCTGGCTGGCCACTGCTATTACAACTAGTTAACCTTAGGACACACTCGAGTTACAGCTGCTGCGGTCTCTGCCACTTAGCTGACTAATTACTGTAACTGGAGAGCGCTTTTGGCCATGGCCATTGCCTGTTGCCCTGGCAGGCACTTCAGCTAGTAAATCCAATTAGCACTACACTACACTACACTACACAACACACACACACACAAATATCTCTCGAAGGGCGTTGCGACTTAGCTTTAATCCCTAACTTAACTTTATATTCTTTTTTATGCGCTTACAGACACGCAGCAGCGACAGCGACAGCGACGCCAGTCAAGATGTCGGATCAGCAGCGTGCCTCGTTATGTCCAAGGCTAGTGGATTATATGGCCATTGTGGGCGCCCATACCACGCCACCCATGCCCAAGGGCATGCCAGCGAGCAAGGCGCCACCAGTGCAGGTGCGTTGAGTATTTGATCTGAAGTGAAAAGCATTAAAGTTGAATAATAAGTACATTGAAAAATGCTTGGAGTTATGCATATGCAAATAATTATAAATAAATTGTAGTCATATGCATTCAAATTATTTGCAAAGCTATTAATTATTTGCAAAAATTAACAAAAGCTAAGCCAAATTATTGAACTCAATTAAACAATTTCAATATAATATATAATATAAAATGTTTAAATAATATTAAATACATATATATATATATATATATATATTTATTTAACAGTAAATTAAAGATAATTTTATAAATATCTTTCAATCAATAAACTACTTATTACAATTAATTTAAGTAGCAATACAAATTGTTGCATATATTTTTATATTTTAAATAATTCAAAATAATTGTGCTTAATTTAAAATGAGTAACATATTTGTAAATTGAATTAACTATTTTGTTTGCACATTTATTTTATTTATTTATAATTGTTGTCTTTCGATTTTCAGGTGCCTGACCTACTGCGTCGCTATCCACCCTCAGATCATGCGGACTTTCCGTTGCCATTGGACATGGTTTACTTCTGTCAGCCCGAGGGCTGCACCAGCGTGGGACCGCGACGCACTGGCTCCGCCATACGCGACATGACATCGTTTGTGTTCGCGCTGACCGACAAGGATTCGGGCAAGACACGCTATGGCATCTGTGTGAACTTCTATCGGCCCATTGAGCGACCCTGCTCGAGTGCAGCGGCTGCGGCGAATGCAGCGGCGGCGGCAGCAGCAGCGGAGCGTGGTGGCAATGGTGCGCCAGCTGGTCATTTGGCTGGTGGTGGTGGAGCACGTGGTCGTCGCTCGTCTGCATTTCGACGCGAGTCCTGGCGCAAGAGCATGGAACGCAGCTCCGATTCCGCTTTTAGCAGGCAAGTGTTGTGTGCTTTTGCTTTCGCTTTTTGCTTGGAAGAAAAGAATAGAAATAAAAAAGGATTAACCAACGGCTTGTTATCTAACCATAACCATATATATTTTACAAACCCATTTCCATAATAGTTACGGCCTCTTAACTACTTCTAGCGACTACAGAAGTAACGTAGCGCCCAGCGATTCGGATCGTGAACTCACCTCGCGTCGTGACTCCGATCAGCAGCGTCTGCATGCACATCAAACATCCCAAGCTCAACAGCAGCAGCAGCAGCAGCCCAATGCTGTGCCCAAGCTGGGACTCATGGCACCCTCGGCGGACTCCGAATCCGGTGGCAGTCATTCGCCATCGCCACGCGCTTCACGCAAACGCACCAAGCTACGCAATCAGTCGTTGACCTCGCTCTGCATTATCTCGCATCATCCGTTCTTCACCACGTTTCGCGAATGTCTGTTCATTCTGAAGAAACTGATCGATGCCTGCAATGAGTCCTCATCGCCGAAGCGTGTCGGCGCCTCCCAAAAGATCAATCGCGATAATGTCTGGACCGTGCTGACGGGACATGTCAGCGAGGCGACACCCTCCATTGTCTTGCACGATGTGCGTGAGATCGAGACTTGGATTCTGCGCTTACTCTCCACGCCCGTGCCGGTGCCAGGCTCCACGCGAGTCGAGGTAAGTTTGCCCCTAAGTCCATAAGCTAGAAATAAAGTAAAATTTTAGTTTAAGTGCATTTAAATCTCATAAGTTTGAATTCGTCGCTTTTTCAGTTAAAGAAAATCTCTTAGCTTCAGTGAAGCTTTTCAGTTTTCTAATTGGACTGTTATTTAAATATAAGATTCTTATCTCTGGAAATCGTTGCATTTTCAAATCTATCTTCACTAAGCTCAATAGCCAAGTTTCTTTTAAATTATTCTAAAGGCGATTTAAAATCGTCGATAGAAAACTAACAGCTCTAAATAGTTATGCTAATTGTTAGATTTATTAAAATATTTCATTCAACATCCACTCAAGCTCGATAGTTGCTTCGAATTTTATGCTCAACAATCCCCTCTTTGCTTTCCCGGCTTAGGTGGAGGTGTTGTCACCCACTGTGCATGAGCCGTTGCTATTTGCATTGCCCGATCATACGCGTTTCTCATTGGTGGACTTTCCGCTGCACTTGCCGCTGGAGCTGCTGGGCGTGGAAACCTGCCTAAAGGTATGGACACTGATAATGCTGGAGAACAAGGTGCTCTTTCAATCACGCGACTATAATGCCCTGTCCATGTCGGTCATGGCATTTGTCACAATGCTATATCCATTGGAGTACATGTTCCCCGTTATACCGCTGCTGCCCACCTGTTTGAGTTGTGCGGAGCAGCTGCTGCTGGCTCCAACGCCATTTGTTATAGGTGTGCCTGCTTCGTTTTTGATATACAAAAAGAATTTTAGGTGGGTTCAAGTGGCGCGTTAAGTAATTCTATAAAAATACTAAATATGCCATTTGAATACCAGGCTGCCGGATGATATATGGGTGGTGGATTTGGATTCGACAAAGCTGACACCACCGACTGGCGGCTATGATGAAATACCACCGCTGCCCGAACCCGAGGGTACCATATTGAAAAACCATCTAAAGCAGGTAAGCAAAGCTGAAAGTTGTGCGTGTGAGTTTCATGGAGCAGAAGAATATTTGTCAGCTAGTTTGGTTTGTTTGCTTGTTAGGCGTTTTAAAATTTTGAGAGAGAGAGGGAGAGCGAGAGAGAGTTTTAGAATATTTAGAGCGTCTGTTTGAGATTTTGTTTGCAGGCATGCAAAAGCTGCGAGCTCTTGTCATATAAACTCTCATTGATTAGCTTTAGCTGCGACTCTCGCTGCATAAATTTCTCGAGTCTGTCATGCTCATTGCGCAATTTAAATACAATGTCTGGCAGCATACCCTGGACTCGTTTAACCACACGCTGTTGTATCCTTAAGCGGGCAGTTTGCATGCCCTCGCACTTGAAACGCTCGAGACGCAACAGCTCCAAGTCCCGGTCGCGCTCATAGTGTAGCTTCTGTTGTAGCAAGTGCTCCAACACTGAACTATACACGACCAGCTGATCGAGCCGTGGATCCATTGTCCTCTGACCACCAAAAGCGTCTTCCAAGCAGCGTCTATGGCTTTGGGTTGTGCCAGACATTGTGTGTAGCTGTTTTGCTTAGCTATATATTTAATATATATAGAGCACGTATCTGTATAAAGAACGTACAAACTGAACAGTAACTAAAGCCAATTGAATATAGCTTAGTATAAATATTTGACAATCTGTGCGCCGTTTACTCAAGCAAACGAATCAAATTAAGTTTTCTATTTAAAGCACTCAAATGAGAAAAAATATATGTAAGCGCACAAGAGTTAACCCATATGCGAGTCTACACTACGTCTTGATAATTGTCTAATTACAAATATATAACAATAATATACATTAATTATTGCTTTGCTCATATATTATAAATGTATACAATGCTTACTGTTTTTTACATTATGATTTTCTGATTTTCTGCTATTTCAATTCATCAACTTCTTCTGTGCTCTTTTCTCTATGCTAACTACTGCTATTATAACTCTTAACACTCTCTCATGCATTAACTATCTGTTAAACGAATTTATTATACTCTTGATCACAACTACAACAACTACTACTACTACAACAACAACAACTGCAGGCTATGCAACTTATGGATGAAGCTGGACTTGGTGTAAATATCGTTCACATTAAAAATGCATAACGTATTTCCATTTACTTTTTGGTTTTGAGTTTAATTAATTAACAACTAAGTACCGCTATATGAAGTGCCGGCCTAAAAAAAAGAATTAAACATACTGCTATACTCTAAACTAACCTAACTATATAACTAACTAACTAACTATATATATATATAATCTGAACAGCATGCAATGTCAGTCAACATAACAAAAACATTATTGTTAGCTTCATTACTACTATTCATTGTTAAATGTATAAATGTTGTATAAAACTAAATTCTCCAATTCTTCCATTAGGACTCTTAGCTAAAAGTTAAAGTTTCATTCTCTAGTTTGTTTAATAGCATTCGAGATTTCTCTGCTTAAATATTTATAAAGCAAAGTAGTAATATTCTTCCATTCTTCTTCCATTATCTTCTTCAAAATTTAATAATTTGGAATACTTTCATTTCAAATTCTGTTCTGAACTGAACTTTAGTTCAAGAACTAGCTCTTCTAATTCCAAAAGCTTCTCTAGACTACATTTAAGTTCCATTTATGTCCATAGCTCATAGTAGTAACTTCATGTCTCTGTCTCTGTCTTTCTTCACTTCTATGTAGTCGCTCTCTATTGTTGTGTCTGCATGTCATATATCGATTCATATGCTTATACTTTAACCCAAAAACAAACTTTTAATGCAGACCTGAGTTAACAATTAACTAGCGTACATAGTTTATATACATATAATAAATACAAATTTTTCGATAGTTAGTTCTGTTTAAGTTGCAGCTACTCCAAACACATACAACTGGCTATAAGTTAGTAAAATCTTTTTTTTTTAATCTAATGTGCATCTACAGGCGCTGACTTCCATGTCAGCTAACAATCAAGCTGTCTCCTCACAGCAACTGTTGCCATCGGTACGGGATAGTTTACAGGAACCACCGCTACTAGGGTAAGTCTATCGAAATCGAATGGTTATATATGGAATGGAAAAACTTACGCGCATTCTTCGCTCTGTTCTTTAGTGTCTCCCAGGTGCGTTTGTCGTTGACTACTCCGCCGCATTCGGCGCAGGCAAGTCAACGGAACTCCGTCTCAGCCCAAGGTGCTTTAATGATGAGTCGCCAGGCGAGTCCAATGAATTCACCGGCGCTGAATCCATTTGTTTATGGCACCGATGTCGATTCGGTGGATGTGGCCACGCGTGTCGCCATGGTGCGCTTCTTCAATGCCCAGAATACCTTGGCGAATTTTGCGGAGCATACGCGAACGCTGCGCTTATATCCACGTCCGGTGGTCGCTTTTCAGATAAACAGTTTTCTGCGCTCGCGTCCGCGTGCCTCGGTGTTCCTCAATCAGTTTGCGCGCACGCAGGCGGTGGAGTTCCTGGCCGAATGGTCCTTGACGCCCACGAATGTGGCATTCCTGCGCGTGCAGACGGGTGTCATGGATCCCATGCAGGTGGGCGATAAGCCCAAATGGTTTGCACACTCCTTAACGCCCATACGCTTCTCGGTATGGGACGATGGCAGCTCGCTAAACGGGGCGCTGCGCTCGCTGAAGCAGCTCGAGTGCCAGCCGACAGATGAGAGCGGCTCGGACTCGGAGGGCGCCGACAGCAGCAGCTCATCGTATAGCTCGCTCAGTGATTTCGTTTCGGAGATGGCTTCCTCGGATTTGTCGCCCAGCTTGCACGACGTTTTCGGCTCCTACAATCGACCGCATGTGGTGCCGCAGACTCTGTCTTCCAATCTGGATCCGGCTCTGGTTTATCATCCGCCCAGTAAGCTGCAGTATCCCGAGGGCCAGGCAGGTCACCAGGCCACCAGCAAAGAGGACGAAGAGCGCGCCGATTCGCCAGTCTCCTCCTCCTCCAGTCGCTCCGACCTGAGTTCGCCCAGCTTCAATCGCGACTCCGAATTCGACTTTCAAGCCAAGGCAACGGCCACCACAGGCTCGCAGCCAGCCTTTGAGTTGGCCACACCGCTGGCCATGCGCCTAGAGGCGACGATTAAAATGGCCAGCCTCGAAGCCGAGTCGGATGCGGCTTCCACAGCAACTGGCAAGACCGTGGCCAACAATAAATTGCAGAAAAACACAAGCGAACTGGAACGCACTGAAAAGAAAATACCAGTAAGTTAAAAGTTAAATATTTGTTGTATTGAATAACAATTTAATATATTCTGTTGACTTAACTTTTATAACTCCTTGAATTTGTATTCTCTTATTTAATGTAATACAAATACAATGTTTTTCGCTTTTCTTCTCTTAATTTAATTTTATTTCATTTTGAAAAGATTTGTTAAAATTAAATTTACAATAATTTAAAATTCTCTACAAATTTTCTAATGAATAAGTTTACTTGCTTATAAAAATATTTAAATAATCAATTACTTACTTACAGCCTCCTTTAACACCGCCTGTGAAACAACCGAGCGTGACAAATATTCTGGCACGTACCGGCAGCTCTGGCTCCAGCTCGAGCAGTCCAGGACGCCAGAGCTCGCAGAGTTCGCTCTTTGAGAATTTCGCATCGCATGCCAAGGAGCTGGTGCGGGAGACAACACGGCAGAGCAGTCAGGAAGGCATCCTGGCACATGTGGACAAGGTAAGCTCGAACTGAAACTCCAACTTCAAATGCATCCAACTCAATGTTGTGTACTTCTTGTCGTGCAAAACTTTATATTTTGGGTATGCTTTATTTAACCCAAAAAACAAAAAATTTCAAAATATTAAAAACAAATAAAAACGCGCACGTACCAAAAATAAATGCATAACTAACTAAGTATAGCATGCACTGGACGAAGATCTCGATGACAAAATGCGTCATACCTTTGAAAAGGTTGGTACACAAATACACAAAGAACATAAATATACAGTAACCAATTCAAAAGATCAACCATACGGAAGCTTATGCTTAAGAACTTTCCATAGAGTTCCCACGCTTACGCCTCAGTTCACATCGCATTGCCATCGTAGATATAGCAAAAGCATAAAATATTATATTGTATAAATAAATTTGCAAGCTTTAAAAGGTTTTTTTTAACAAACTTCTAAAGTGTTGGTTGAATTAAAAATTATTAAAAAGGTTTGAATTTATTTTTAATTTTAAAATATTTTATTTTTGTTTGCAAATTTGTTTTAAACAACGGCTAGCCGTAGTTCAACTTTTAGTGTAAATCTTAGTTGCCCAACATCTGCACTCAGCGCTGTTTTTTTAAATGGTAGTCCATGGTTTTTTTTAGAAATTGCTTTAAATTAAAGACAACAATCTTATGTTTATGCATTAACAATTCAACAGTTTACGCTAAGTGCAAAGAAAGCGGCAGGTGAAGCCTCCAAACAGGCGCTAGAAGTGTCCAAGCAGGCGGCAGGCGTAAGCAAAAATACATTTGAAGATCTCACCTATGTCGGCAAGTCCACATTGGGTGATTTGACCAAAACGGCCAAGGAGGCGGCCACCAAGAAGGGCATCATTAAGCTGGACGAGCATGGCGCAGTTGTTACACAAAATCAGGGTCCAGGACAGAATGCATCCAATTCACAGCTTGCAACGCAGAAGCAAGTGCACCCGGTCTAGAGAGCGCCGCCTGGCGAACTGTGATAAGGCCATACGAATACGTCCTCTATTTCCTCACAGTGTCTTGCGGACCTGTAACCACTTTTTGTTGCTTTTGTTATTCTAAACAAAGTGCGCTTAATAATATAGCTTGTACTATCTATGTTATTGTTAGTATTGGAGTTTGCTTGGCTACTTTCCTTCAGCACGACCGACCCAATATAGTTCTCAGTCATGTTTGCGCACAGAGAAGCACATCAACAATAACAATAGAAGCTGACTAAATGTAAATAACGCAACTGGTTTGAGCTAAGAGGATCACACAAAAAACGCACAAGTTGTCAATTACACCATCGTAAGCGCCTGCGTAATAAGAGAGGGCGACAACCCACAAAACCAAATTGTGGTCTATTGAGACTCTTGATCTCCGGTCGCAAGGCGATGCCTGCGATTTCGCGCACACCGCTTATTGCGACACTTCTTTCGCGGTGACCAGCGTCGAGACCTCAGAGAAGTAGCGAGATGCCGCACGTCAGTCCAGTGAAACCACTAAGACCCTGACTCCTCTGCCGCGTCCCGATAAAACAACGTGCGAACTCAACGACTCATTTCTGCCAGATCGTTATAACCAACCAGATGCCGCTGCCGTGAAGGGTTGGCGCGCTGGCCTCTTACACTAAATATGCCGTTAAGATATTTGAGATGAGTCAGAGAAATCTCATATCGCACGATCAAGTCAATAGTGAGATATAATTACTATTGGACACAAAGAGACTAATACGGCACCGAATGCGTCAATTATTATTTGATTTGAGCGTGGTATTACGCCCTAGCGAACGTGTTCTCTTTAGCTGGACAACTTTTCTAGAGTACCAACGTTTTAGGAAGGCTTCACTGATCACCTAGCCTCGAGTACATTTACTATTATTATATAATGTAGTGCACCTTTACCCACGAAGTAAACCTAGATGTTATTACCAATGTGTGTCTTATATTGCCACGTATATACAATACCGAGAAGTGTCAGTAGAAAGAGTATGCTATATCTATAGATTAATTCCTCATTATAAGAGCAATTTCTCACAGAAAATACACGCAACATAAGTTATTCATACCCCGCACATAATTATTATAGCAAAACCACATCACACTGTCAGCGCGATGCGCGAGCTAGACGCCATGATGCTCAGCTATGCTGGAACCATCTACTCATCTATACTGCAGTTACGAGCTTACACAATGCATGTGCATCTCTACGCGAGCCGTTTGCGCTTCTCTAAGACATTAGCAAATTAAGAATCAAATTGCACTCTAAAACTATAAACACATATATGATATCTAATTTGCAAGCACACAATCATATGAAACGAACAATGACTCCAATATGCATTTTAAGTAAAGATAATTTGACAGTCTCTCATTGTCATACACAACTTTGACTAAATAAATTCTTAGCGTTCTGCTCGAGTTAAAAGTAATGAACCTTTAGGTAAAGATATCTATGCATAATGTTTTGTAGAGTTTAGGAAAACAAATTTTCAAATCACTAGATCCTTACACTGGCTTCAGTTGGCTAGCTTATTACTCTACGACTGAGATACATACGAATTATAATGGCCAGGTTGTAACTTCTTAGTAATTTACTACTGATATAGGCTATAACCGTGAGGCAAACTACTATATGATAAAGAAAATTATTCTAAAGTCAGAACCCTCTTTCCTGAATATGGAGTATAGATACATTGTACATAGATTGTTTTGATTACTAGTAGTAATTAGTTTATTGTTAATAAATTATAAGATTGGTAATTTGTTATAAGTAGTTGTTGAAATAAATTGATTATTAATAATTGAATTTACTTACAGTGCATAACGAAGCCCGTGTGGAAGGGTATGCTGAAGTGCGTGCAGGCCATAGCTGGTGGCTTGGATGTGACCTTTGGGAATTTCGGTCTGGGCGGCATGGCCTCAGTGTTTCAGCTAATGGAGGTGGCGCACACACATTACTGGAGCAAGGAGATAAACGAAGGCAGCGACATGTCCTCCAGCCTGTTGTCCAGCCATGCAGCCAGTCCGTTGGGCAGTCGTGAGAATCTGCGCTCACCCAGCAGTCCAAATGGCTCGCATTCGGGACTGGGCAGTGAATGGGCATCGCCGCAAGAATCACGCAAGAGCTCAACGCACACGGCATTGCCCACAACAGCGGCTCAGCGTCGTCTGTCCTCGGCGGACAGTCAGGATGGGCAGTCGACAACGGAGATGTTTAAGGATATGTTGTCGCAGAAGCGAAGTGCCTTGAAGAATATGCTAACGTCATTCGATTCGGATGTAAGTGGCATGCAATAAAAGTTAATAATTACTCCCATTGTCATAGCTTGTCGTCATATTACATGCATTACATTTAGTAAGCAACGCTTGTAACCGTAATCGTTGTATATACATACATATATATATATATATATATATATAACTATATAATATTATATACTATTGTAGTCTGTGTAGTGCGCGCTTGTCAGTTCGTATATAATGCATATTTATATTTGGGCCTCGCCATTGCCAAAGTCACGCCACCTCTTCACTCAATGTCTAATCAACAATCAACAATCAAGAATATATAAAGCGTGTCTATAAAGCTAATACTCCCAAACAACACTTATAGTATATATATATTCACATACATATATCCTATCGTATGTAATTCCCCATAGGCTGCTGGCTCCACGGGTGCGCTCTCTGTGGTCAGCGATCTGCTACCAGCTGGCAGTCTGAGCGTACGCATGCCCTCCAGCTGCCGTTCCACTGTCTCAGACACCGAATATGAAAATGTAAGTGATGAACTTTAAGCAACGAGACCGACCTCAGACCAATCTTTAGACCACCAGCATTGTTCATATAGTAAAATTAACTGGCCCTGGCCCTGGCCCTGGCCCTGGCCCATCCAACCAACCTCGGAGTATTCCATGCACCCATTACCCGCTGACCCTTTATGGGGTTTTTTTTTACTAATCTGCTTGCTGCTCCCAAACAAATTTTACAGACTACCACATCGAAAGATTCGAAGAAGAGCACTGGGAATTTATGGTCGGGCAAATCGACGCTTAGCGCTGGTTTTCGTTATACGGGCGGACATTTGATAAATACCTCGTCTTCACCATCGCCGGATAGTCCGCGTGTTTATCTATTCGAGGGTTTGCTCGGCAAGGATCGTCTCAATTTGTGGAATCAAATGCAGTTCTGGGAGGATGCTTTCTTGGATGCGGTTAGTCAGGAGCGTGATATGATTGGCATGGATCAGGTAGGTCTGAAAAGCAGAAGAAATTATAAGAATTGGTATTAACAAAATCGAATCGAATAGATTATTTTAAAAATATATTGTATTGTTGTGTTTTCCCGATTCAAACAGGGACCCATTGAAATGATGGAACGTTACAAATCTTTGAGTGAATCGGAACGCAAGCGCTTGGAACACGACGAGGATCGACTATTGAGCACTATGCTGTATAATTTAACAGCAATATTGGTTATGTTGAATGTCACCAAGGATGAAATTAGACGCAAAATACGCCGTCTGCTTGGAAAGTCTCACATTGGACTCGTTTATTCGCAAGAGGTGCACAATGTAGTCGATCAAATAAATAATTTGGTAAGGCTATCTAATCGGCAAGTTACACCATGCGACTAATCGATTGGTTAATCTTACATAGAATGGCAACGATATCGATCTGAAGCCGTTGGGCTCACGTCTCTTGCATCGTCAAAGCTTCACTGTACATCAGGGCATCGATGTGAATGGTCCGTTGCGTTTTATGGAGGTGCGAGACGATGGCTTGGTGCTGCGCTCGGTGGACGGCACTATCGTGGAGCGCTGGTGGTACGAGCGTCTGGTGAATATGACTTATTCACCAAAGACCAAGCTGTTGTGTCTCTGGCGTCGCAATGGCGGACAAACGCAGCTGCATAAATATTATACACGCAAGGTTAGCACTTGGAAGCAATTGAAGTGGCTTTTTGCTTAAAGGGCTTTTTGTTTTGTTTGTTGAGTAGTGCAAGGAGCTGTATAATTGCATTAAGGAGGCTATGGAGCGCGGTGGCACGCCCACAAATGTGCCCGAATTGGGTGGTGAGTTTCCAGTGCAGGATATGAATACAGGCGAGGGAGGATTGCTGCAGGTCTGTCTTGAGGGTGTCGGTTTGTTATTCTCCAATAGCAAGGTAAGTGCCAGGGCTTCTATAGCTCAAAATCTACTACTACTACACACACACACACACATACACATATACACAGCGAACACACACACAAACACGCGTATACAGTAACGCAGCGAACACAGCGTTTTTTGTATAAAAAACTCTCTGGCATCTACTATAAAATTGAAAGCCATTCTTAACTACGGCCCTGTCTAAGACACTAAACGACATTTAACAAAAAAAAAAAAGCCCCAGCATAGATAATTGTGAACCTCATACTCTGGCCGCCTATCGATTTATCGATAACCTTATCATCTTCAACTTGTTTTTTGCGGCTTCAAGCCAAGTTTAACGTCAAAATATTTGTTTTTCCACCACATAAAAAAAGTACAGTAAAAATTCGGCATCTATACATACTCAATGAATACTCTATCTTTTCCTTTGGGCGTACTACGATACATACTTTGTTTTTGTTTTTTTTATCTCCCAACTATATCTATACTTTGATTTATCAAATTGGTTTCTTTCATTTACTTAATTTACTTTTGTGCCTAAGTTATAATTATATAATAATTTTTAATCTTAGATATTCTTGCATAGTAAAGACTGTTGATAAAAAAAAAGTACAACGTAAATTTATTAAATTATGAAAAAATACAAGGACCTTCTCAATAATTTTTAAATTTTATTTTACAGTTTGTCACTCACCAAATAAAATATAGGTCTCTATTTCTATCTAGCTCGCTCTTTCTGTTTTCACTCTATCTCGCTCTCGCTCTCTTTCTCTGTAACTATGTTAAGTGCAACTAACGACAGACCAGCCTAGTCTGGTTTATTTACCGGACAGACTACTGTGCGCTAGTTCAAGCTTATACTTATACTAAGTTTAGTCCATATATCCCAAAATACTAGCTCTGACTATAAATACATATATATTTTTTTGTTTGTAAACTATACGTACTTGTACTCAATCCGTAACTACATTAATTACTTTACGTATATATGGCAGGCTAAATCTGTAGTATTATCATATATATATATGAGATTATATATAAATACATTTTGATTTTGTTTTCATTTTTTAATTTCCAATCCACTTTTAACCTCTATGACAACATATAATTAACCACAGTATAATGAAATTAAAGTTTACGTTAACTTAAGTGTTCATTTATCTAAATCAATTTTTCTACATAACTCAAAAAATAAGGTTTTGCGATATTTTTGTTTAAGCCTTTTACACCAATATGTATATCTTTATATAAGAAAAAAAGTACATGAAAAAAGCAAAAAAAAAAATCAAATTTAATCAATTTAATAATAACTTTGATAAAAGCAATAAACATTCCATAAATACCATACCCATATATTGTGCTAGTGAATGTACTGAATGCCTATATTCATTATACTCCTTCTCTCTCTTTCTTTCTATTTTATTTAACTAACCAATTAAAAAAATATATATACACATACACACAAATTTTTTTAGACTCTTATTTCCAACTTATGATTACGATTTCAAATTTTTATCATAATCAAAAATATTTGAGATTTTTCTTTGCTTTATTTACTTAACTTTTTGTAAGCGTAAACATTAGTTACAAAACAAAAAAAAAAAATGAAAACTCATTAATATCATTTACAATTTTCACTATTTATCTACGATTTTAATAAATAAAAAACAAAACCTTACGAAATGAATTTTAAACGCTATATACAGGACTATTTAAGTATTTTATTAGGTTTACTTTATTTGTTTTTTAAATTGTTATAATATTTCTATATATTTCTTATAATGTGCCTTGCCTGTAAATATTTATTTTAACTACAGGAATTAAATCGCTGAGCGCAAAGTAGCGTTAGGTCTCTCCTTGTAAAGTGTGGTTATGTCGAATGCCAATTTTATTTTTGTTTTAATTTAATTTTAATTTAGTTTTAAGTTTGCCAAGCAAAGCTTTTCAATTTACAGACAGTAAAATGAAAATAAAACAAAACCGAAAGCAAAAATTGTAAATTGATATAATTTTTGTGTGCATATTTCTAAGCTGGTCACTTTTGAGATGGTCCTTGTGTGTATATTTGCAAATTATTGTTTATGTCAACTCTGGCGTAATTTAATAATTATTTATTTCGATTACTTTGAAGCATTATCTTATTCTTTTGGTTTGGCTTATATTTAGTCTCTCTTCTCTGCTGTCTTCTGTCTCACTCTCTGTTTCTCTCTCTCTCTCTCTCTCTCTGTCTCTTCTTATACTTGCTCAGCTCTGGAGCAAACTTTCTTCAACGTCTGTTAGCTTTTTACTGCTCTTGATTTATTTTTAAAGAGTTTTCTTATATTTGTAGCTATATTTTGTCTTTTTTTCCACTATCATATTGTTTTTTAAAAACTTTAACTGTATAAATAATAAGCCACAACTACAACAACAACTACAGCCAATACAACAAATAAAAAAATAAAACAATTATTAATAAATATAAGTATATCTTAGCTATTCCCAATATTTAAAGTGTCCCGTCTCTTAACAATATATCAATTCTTACATGGACTCAAAACACAACAACAACCACATTTCATATCGTTTCTACTTCGAGTAAAAAAAAAAACTACTAAAAGTTCAAACAGAAATACAAAAATTATATATAAATCAATCAAGCGTTTTTTCAACTTTCTTTTTATAATTTTCTTTGTTGTTTGTTTAATATTTTCTGTCGTACGCGGAACGCTGCACCGTTTGCTCCTCTTCCATTTTGTGGACTACTCTCACACGTTCCGTACGATCGAAACGAAATAAAACGAAAAACCTAACGACAAAAAAAATTCCACTGATTGGTTAAAAAAAAACAAAAAAATAAATTCTGAAACCCAAAATCAAAAATAAAACTAATAAAAAATTATGCGTATACGATGTGTTAAACGATATATATCGTATGTCGTGGCAAAAAAGGATTTCGAGGTATTGCAATGAACAAATTTCTTGTTATATTTGAAATTAAATTTATAAGCAACTATTGTTCTTTAAACCCTGTTACAAAAAACCCCATTTGCGTTACTAAAAACAAAATTATTATTTCATTTATCACATTCATACATTTGTATTTATGTTACCGAAACACTTGATTTTCAAACACTACATTAAAAAAAAAAAAAAAATTAGTAGGCAAAAAAAAAAAACAAGTTACAGTTTGTAGTTGGTATTGAATTCTAAATTGAAACAAATAATATATATATACTATATAGAAATACAAAGAGTATACATATATGTATATGATATTGTTTTAATTTGTTAAACTGTTGGTTGAATGGTTGATTTTAAGTTTGAATTTTGTTGTGGAAATTGAAGCAGCGCTATTAACTATTGTTGTTGTTTCAACTCCATGCGTTTCATATTTGTTTTCTGTTTTCATTATGTTCAATGTGTGTGTTATAAAAATAAATTCAATTAAACGTACAAAAACCAAAATATACTATTACTAACATATTTACATATTTATGGGGGCACGTACTTTTGGTTATCGATAACGATAACACAGCTTGTACAGTAGCAAAGGCTAGGCAGCAAAAGGCAGGCCCAAATGTTGCCCCCTCACATACACAGACACACACAAACACACACACACACACATACTTGCCAATAACTTTAAGTTAGTTCAACATTTTTCAAATGTATTTATTTAATTTTCATTTCTCGGCACTAGTTAACGCAATTTCTTTCGAATGTGACTCACAAAAATTCAGACTCCACTCACACACACACACATACAGAACTGAATATCACAAATTATCTAAAAAAAAAAATAATCGATATACATACTTAGTTGAATATAATCTAGTTTGTAGTAAAAGTCTTGTAGTTGTGCTCATTGCTGTTATAGCTGTTAAACCCAAATTAGTTGGGATTTGAGCGTTTCTCAATTTGCACAATCGTTCATGCAGCTGTGATATCGATAACAATGGGAACGATTGTTTTGTTACCATGTATATTGTTATTAATGCATTATTTTTAACTGAACGGCATGTAGTTCAAACTAAAAATCGAATTGGTAGCTTAGCTATGTTTGGCACACACACACACTTACACACAACAACCTCACACACACACAAACTGTACAACGAGAATTTCTATCATTTATTTATTTAGTTTTCTTTGACGTTTTGTAGAGACAACAAATTTTTGTTTTAATTTCATTTTTTTATGGTTTTTAATTTATGCTTGTGTAGTCTTATACGTTTAGCAAAAGTTCTGAACGCAAAAATTGTAGTTTGTAGTTTAAAATAATTAAAATTTTTACCAAAAACAAAAAGTAACTCCTGAAAAACAGGAACTAAATTGAAATTAAAAACCGAAACAAAATTTGTTACTTGCAAAAATATAAATGAAAATATTCAAATAAAAACTCATTAGCGCTTGACTATGTAAAACTTTTTTCTGTTTGCTAAATTACACTAACTCTCTAACTATCCGTCTTTCTCTATTCCTCGCTCTCTCTCTCTCTCTATCTGTCTCTAACTGTCTTCAATCTAAACGTTAACTGTCTGACTATATTTTTTTAAGTTTCGACGTTTCAAGTTTCGTTATTTTATTTAAAAATCAAAATAGGTTTACTGATTTACAGAAAAAAAATTAATATATAGCTGCCTTTGCCTAAAAATTAATTAACTTTTTATGCTGTTAACAATGTTAGTGCAAGCATGTTGTTACTATTAAAAAAAATACCAAAACTCCCTAAAATTATATAAGCAGAACCCTCTCAAAATTCACAGTGAACCAACAAATATCAACGCTCCTCAATTAAAGTAAAAAAAAACATTAACAACTTTCATTAAAATGCCAATACTCATGCTATCTCGTTTTACTGCTCTTTATGTCTTTCTCTCTGTCTCTCGCTCTCTATCTCTACTGTTAAAAGCCCTGCTAAGAATTAAAATGCTAAACCCACAGCAAAAATGCATACAAAATATAAATAGACTTATTTCATATTAAAAATCATAAATAAATTTAATTTGACCTTTTTTTTATAAGCTAAGCACACACACGTACACTCTCTCCTCCTGCTCACACACATACATACAAACTTGCCTAGTTGTATTTTTGATTTAATTGTATTCCTATTTTTGGTATTAGTGCAAAATTAAATTGAGACCCCCCCACCCCGCCATTGAACTAGTGCTATTTCCCATGTTAGCTTAAAAAAAATAAACGTATATATACATAAAAAATTATAAAATATATATAAAAATGACCATCTCACAAGTACTAATTAGAACATAATACTGAGCAAATATTATATATAAAATCAAAATATATATACATATGGGAGAGCATTTAACTAAGATATTTAAAAATATATATATATAATATATATATATATATAGAAAAACAGAAAAATTAAATTTTACTTAAGTTTGTCAACAAAATATAATGCAAAAAAAAAAAAAAGAAGAAAAAATAATAAAAGTGTTTTAATTCTTGTTTTATAAACAATACTTTGGTTTACAAAAACTTTTGATTTAATAATACCTATGTCTAATTTTGTTTGCTCTCTGCTTACCAACACTTGTTGCTAGTTGCTATAAAATCTTAACGTTTGTTGTATAACTGGCTGCTATGGCACTTGCAGTAGTTTCGTAGCATGGCTTATGCGTAGCGCTTAGCTTTTTGTTGTGTGACTACCATTCATAATTTTTCTAACTATTTATTTTCGCATTGCATGCATCGAAATTTTGAATGTTAGTGTTTGTTAACAACACTCACGCACACACTTGACACACGCACGCACACATACTACTACAACTACAAATTACAGTTACTACGTACGGCATACGAAACATGAAATATGAATCAAACCAAAATTATTGTTACTATATAAAAACTATACATAAGCATTTTTCTTTTATAATTTAAACAATGATACTTTAATGATTTCTTTTCTAGTCGTTTTTGCATAACATTTCTTATGTTACCGTTAAGGTTTTACGTTTTACGTTAAATGCGCAATATAAAAAACGATATATTCAATTTTGAAACTAAATAAAATGTTTTTTACAGTTTTTTGTGCGTTTGGATCACATACGCAAGTGTTTTACACAAAAAGGCGGCATATTCGTACTGGAGGAGTATAGTAAGTGCCACTCTATATTGTATATGCAGTTAGCCAGTGTTGTGCAACGTCTTTATATGCTCTCTACCACATTTTAGATCCCAAAACTCGCAATCTAATACAGCGTAAATATCAATCGAGCATGGTAAGTTGATTTTTATTTTTTTATACACTCAATATTGCAACTGCATCATTTAAATTTGTTCCACACACACATATATATATATAGAGGCAATATATGTATGTTACACCCATTGTATATATAAAGTGCACCAGTGTACATAAGATTTAAATATTTTGTATAATAACTATATATATATGTTTGATTTTTGGCGTTTCTTTTCTTTCCTTTCGTTTCGTTTCGTTCTTTGCCGCCAATTTGTTTGTTTACATGTCAAATAAACATTACTATGTATGATGTATGATGACTACAACAATAATAACAATAACAACAACAACAACAACAACAACAACATGACTGCAAACACTCCAATCACCAATCACTACACACCAACACCTACCATTTCATCAACAACAATATTTTACACCAACAACCAACACACAACAACAATCAAATCATTCCACAAATTCACCAACACTGTGTATGAAAAAACGTGCAAATGAAACAAAATTTAGGCTTCAGCAATTGTGTTGGCCTTTCATCGTGTTACAAGCGTGCAATTTGCCTATATATGTCATCTGAATGAAAAGGATAAAATGTCAACAACAACAACAACAAGGGAAACACTGGAATTGGAACAGCATGCAGCAGCAACAACAGGAGCCACAACAGCAACAGTTTCAAATATGCTTATCGAAAATGTGCATTAAATTAGTGAAAATATTTATTTTGATTGTAAATAAATTTACAATTTATATAACTATATATTTTATATTAGTTTGTTATGCGTGTCTGTGTACAAAACAAAACACAACAACAACAGCAACAGTGTCTCATTTGATTTGAAATAAATTTTGAATAAAATTCAATTGATTGCTATAAAAAAAAAAAAAAAAACATAAAAAACAACTCATTAACATTAACCCATGCTAGCTATACATAATTATAATTTTTAAATTATAATTTAATTGTTTATTAGTTATGCGTTTCATGCTCTCATTTTGTGCCACTTGCATGTAGTTTTGTTAGCTTGTTAATTGTTGTAAGTCACCAGCAAAATGAAAAACTTTATACACCAAAAACAAGAACAGCAACGCTTGATTACTAATAATAACGTATACGCCATGTATAGTCGGATCAAATATGCTACTCGGTGCTGTGCGTCTTCAGCTATGTCGCCGCTGGACAGGATCAGAAGAAAAATCCGGTAGTAATAACGCCACAAATTCAAGATATACATGCGCAGCAAAAACAAAAGCAAAAGCAACAAACGACAGCAGCAGCAACAACAACAAGCAGCGGCAGCAGCAGCAGACAGCAAAGTGGCAACATAACTATTAAACATACTGTGCCAATGCAGAAGCCAACCATAACAATGTCCACAGTGCAGCCGCTGGCAAAGCTGCCAGCAGCAGCAGCAGCAGCAGCAGCAGCAGCAACAACAGCAGCCGCAACAACAACAGCAACTGTTGTTAGCTCAGCGCATGGACAGCTGCCGCAGCTGCCGCCACGCGTGCCCTCACAACCTTCAACTGAAAGCTTGGCCAGCATTAGCTCGCCACCGCCCAAAGTACGCAGCGCAGCACCGCCTGGACCACCGCCAGCCATACCGCCACGCACGGGCGCCATTGCACGCAGTGGTTCAGTTCAGGTGCAGCCCACACGCAGCTTTGTGCGTCAAGCTTCGGCCAACTCAACGCCACCGCAGTATACGCCACAGCCGCCGCCCAAGTTTGTTATACCCAAGCGACTAGCACGCGCCTCCACATTGACAGTAGCACAAAGCGTCCAGCAGCAGCAACCACAAGCAGCAGCAGCACAGCAATCGCAAACCCAAACCCAACAACAATTGTTTACACAGCAGCGCGCTAGCTACGGCAGCGTGTCCGCTGCGTTGCAATCCTTGCCAGAGTCGGGCGGCGGCGCCAGTGCTAGTCTAGCAGCTGGCACTGGTGCTGGCACCTCGCCTCAGGCACATCGCAAGCACTGACGAAGAAGTTCGTTCTTCAAATTTAGTGGCGGCGGCGGCGACGACGATGGCGGCGGCGGTCCCAATGGCGAGGCGCCGCATCCGGCAGCGCAAAGACGCGACGTCTGTCGCACCATTTGCATACCTTGGCTATAAGCTTGTGTTATCCTTAGTTAAGTTCCTTTTGCGGCAGCGCAGCTATTTATTGTTCCTACACTATATACCATAGTTAGCTTGAAATTGATTCTAGCTTGTGTTAATTGTTAACTTAGCTGCTTTTAAATGTCCAAACAATAATTAATTGTTAAAACTTAAATATGCGCTGCAAGCATTGAAATATGTAACTAAATAGTTTATTGATTCAACAAGCGCTGCGAATTTCAATTTCAATTTCAATTTCAATATTTTATTTGCAGTATTTGCAGCGCTTGTTTTGCTATAATTAAGCTATCATATCAATATTATATATAGCAAGCTAGCCACTGTATATAGTAGGCAATGAATGTATAAATAAAAACCTGGGCACAAAATACAAATTCACACACACACACAAACAATTGAAGGCAATCTAGTTAGTTAGTTAATGCTTACTATTATAGTTACTATATATATATATATATATATATATACAAATATGAACAGCTTATATTTGTTTAGTGTTAAAAGAACGTTAAGGAATTGTCAGGGAACATTAAGCAGTGAAGCACCAACAGCTTCAAGTTGGATCAGCAATATCTATAAATGTTTATTATATTAAACTATATACTTATATATATAAATACAGTTGTTTTTTGCGTTGTTGCTAAAACCCAAACGTTGGCTTTAAATGTTAACAATCGAAAGAGAACAACAATATATTATAACATTATATTTGTGAAACGTCACAGCTACAACTAAAACTACATGCATATATTTATTATACACACTGTATAATTATTGTATTTTCCATAGCTCCAGCATGAAACGGAAACCAAAATATAAAACAACAAAACTATAAACTAAAGTTGTTTTTATTTTTCGGCCGCCTGGTTTGTTGCCAAGTCACGATGACGCTTTTGGCAATTTTTTGTTTTGGTTTTGATGCTTTAAATAGTTTTGCGCTCGTGGCTTTGATAAGCTTTTATTAGCTATAAACAAGTTGTTTGAATTTTGCAATAGCTAAAGCTACACTGCAATAAAATTGTAGCGAAAAGTGCATACTCAAGTTGGCTGCAGTCAATTTTGGCAACAATGACAAACGCACATGACTGATTCAATTAATTATAAATATATATACCTTATATGAAGACTGCCACGCCTACTGCTGTCTGTTGCACAACTTTATGATACGCTTTTTAATCAGCTACTGGAAGAACGATCTTGATATGTCCTTTGGAAATCTGTCAGAAAATCTCTTAAGCTCTCAGTAATGTGATGATTCAATGAGTCTATTCAAATGCTTGCTCCGAATTGTGATTCAATTTGTGACACTGAACAAAAATTCCAAGTCGATGAAGTCGAAATTCCTAGATGACTAATTGCCTTCTGTAGACTGAACGAATTTGCAGCCTGTGAGTAAATGTGAGTTAATATAATGAGCTGATGAAATGCTTGGAATTAGCTAAGGCTACTTACTTTCGCTTTGTTTTGAAACTAATGCAAAATCAAATCGCTTGTTTTTCTTTTTTTTTTTTTTGTTTGAACTATATTTAGCAGTGCTCTTAAAAGATAAGGGAGGGGAGTATGTTGCTTAGTGGGTCAGTGGGCGCGACTTAATGCGCACCATGACACCATTGCCGCTCTTCATCACCAACTCAGCCAAGGTAATGGGCTGATGACCAGGAGCTGGCAAGAATTCATAATGACGCAGCAGCATTGAAAGCGTGCACTTGAGCTCCAGCATGGCAAACTTTTGACCTATAAAAAATGCAAATTAGACAAACAGCTATACAGTGGGTTGGGTGGGGTTGGGGTACCTATGCAATTGCGTGGTCCAGCGCTAAAGGCAGCAAAAGCAAAAGGATGCAGTTGCTTTTCGTTTAAATAGAAGCGATCGGGGTCAAAGCGTTCGGGATCTGGAAAGCTTTGCGGATCGCGATGCAGCATATAAATCAAATGACTAACCGATGCACCCTTGGGCACAGTTATGCTGCCCACCTGCAAATCCTCCAGCGCGACGCGTGAGAAAAACGGCACTGAAGGATATAAACGCAGCGTTTCCTTGATAACCGCCTCCAAATAAGGCATCGACTCCTTTTCGCGTCCCTGCAGCTCCAGCGCCTCCTCATACACACGCTGCTGCACTTCAGCATGCCGGGACAGCTCGTAAATAGCAAAAGCTATGGCCGAGCTGGTCGTATCATGTCCCTCGAACATAAATGTATCCACTTCCTCGCGTATATCGCGATCACTTAGCTCGACGCCGTCCAATTGTGACTGCAGCAACATGTCCAAGAACGCCAAACGCCGCTTGCCACCCACATCATCATCATCATCATCATTCTGCTCCGCCTGCCGCTGCTGCTGCTGCAACAGCTGCTCACGACGCTGGCGTATCACACGATCCGTCTCGCCATGCAGCACACTCAATGCCGCATTGCGTTCGCGTCCCTTGGCAGTTAGATTGAAGACAAAGTTCAGGCGCTGCCAGAAGCTGAAGCTCTGCTTGTGCAATATATGACAGATGCTGAAGAAGACAAATCGAAAGTATTATAATTAGAATAATAAGCATTTAACTATTAAAAACTAAGCCTAACACGCATCTGCTTTGGTTATTCACAATTCTATTTATACAAATATTTAGTTTAATTAATTTTAAAAATTTTGCTTCTACCGTTTTTAGTCATTAGTAAGGAAATAAAATATAAATTCTTATTTGCAGTGACTGCAATTTTTGACTTATAATTTTTAAATGCTAAATTAAATGTTTTTAATTTGCTTAATAAGTAATTTAATTTAATAAAAAATAATTTCTTATCTGCAGCGCTTTGTAATTAAATTTAATAAAAAAATAATTTCTTATTTGCAGCTCTTGAATTATAATTTTTAAATACTAAAATGCTCTCAAGTAAAATCCACAATTTAATTCTATACGAATATTTTTTAAATTCTAAATTAAATGTTCTTAAATAAAATCCACAATTTAAATTTAAAATGAAATGTTCTTAAGTAAAATCCACAATTTAATTTAATATGCAGCTAAATTGATTGCAGTTTTTAATTATTAATGTCATAAACTTATTCTTTGAGTCTTTTGGGCTTGCCTAATTATACTACTTATTAGCATTAAAATTGAATTGAAACAATTCATACACTGTCTGCAATAAATTATGTGCTTAAGTGTGCGCAATTGAATTTAATCAGATTAATTTATCTATATTAAATTGTTGTTAACTAATTTTGTTATAAATCATTTGGATTTGAATCTAAAGCCGTTATCAGCTTTATACTTAAGTTAAGCTACAGTGGAGTCTCTCTACTTACGTCTTGACCGCCTGCACATATTCGGATTCGCTTTGCATCTGCGCGTGCTTCTTGATGCCCATGGCCGTTTCACAAATGGCATCCAGAGCAAAGAGCGTGATGTAGGGATAAATATCGAAGGCTTCGCCATTGGTCGCATGTTCACGCAGGCGACTCACCAGAATGCGGCAGTTCTCCTCCATGGGCTCCTTGAACTCGCTGAGTATGCGAAAATGAAATCCCGGCGTAAGCAGCTTGCGCCTGCGATGCCACGACTCGCCGCCATTGGTGAGCAGCCCCTTGCCCAGCCAAGGCTCCAAAATCTGATAGTTCTTAGACTTGTAGATGAGCGCATTGTTGCTTAGCAGCTGTTTGATATCCTCAGGCGAGGTAAAGAACACCATCAGATCCTTGCCAAACCAAATGCGAAAAACAGGACCATGCTGCTGACGCAGCTGCTTCAGCCAATTGAGCACCTCTGTGAATAAAACAAATTATGAAATTTGTGCATAAATTGCACACTTTGAACAACTTACCACCCTTTTTAACATTTTCAATTAGTTCGCCCACCGTTGGTCCTGGCAGCGTCTTGCTGAACTTCAGCAGCCGCAGAAATTGAAATATTTGCGGCAAGTAGCGCAAAAATATGGCCCAAACTGCAAATGCAAACAAAGCCAAGCTGTTCATAGTTCACAACAACAGTCAGTTAATCACCATAAAAAAAAAATATAAAGAAAAAAAAAACAGCAACTATTTGTTGTTTATGCTCGCGTAAACATCAACTGCACACCGCTTGATGTTTTAGTCAACTAAACTACGCAAAAACTTTAAGCAATATTGCTGATCAAGCTGCCTGCAGCGCAGTCGCAGTTACGGCCATAAACGAATGCTGCATGCGCTACTAAGAGCCGCTATAAAGATAAAGTTGCTCGCCAGGCTAGTAAACAATTTTTTCAAAAGTCATCTTGTTTATTGAGATTTTTGAATCACCTAATTATATTCAAGATTGTTTATTTTTGTTTACTATTTAAACCAGAAACAATCTTTTATATTCTATTTTGACTTTTGCTTTATGTATTTATTTTAAAATCATTTTAATTTACTATAAGCTGTTTTTTAATTTTTTTTTTAATCTCAGCTGTCGTTTGTCTTTTTCTGTATTTTTCTTACTTTACTCGATTTATTTTTATATTCAATATTTCTTTAAAAATTTTGCTGATGTAACATTTGTATGGCTGATATAAAATTTATTATTATTTTGCAAACTTTAGTTTTTATTCTATGTATTTTTTGCGTTTCACTTTATATTTTTTTTAAAATTATAATATATATTATTTACTATAATTTTGGCTGCCTGCATTATTATTCTATTTATTTTTTAAAAAGTGTTCAGCGCAAAATTAATTTTATTTCAATGTGACATAAATATTAATTTGTGTAGTTGCATAAAATAATCAATTTATTTTATTTTTAATCATCTTTCTCGGCAATTCGCATAC
Organism: Drosophila busckii; assembly: GCF_011750605.1. Taxonomy (NCBI): domain Eukaryota; kingdom Metazoa; phylum Arthropoda; class Insecta; order Diptera; family Drosophilidae; genus Drosophila; species Drosophila busckii. The sequence goes on along the minus strand of NC_046608.1, from coordinate 5,751,243 downwards.
GCTCCAGCCCAAGTAGGTCAGTTATACATATATTCTATTTATGGTTAGCTTGTTACTGAAGGTAGCATTTTATAAACTAGTACAAATTACTGCAATTTATACAAAAACAATTTACAATGCGCTGCATTGAGCAGTGGAAGAAAGAGAGCGCTGAAGAGAGAGAGAGAGACAGACTACACAGCATAGCTAATAAGACAAGTTTCTACAATAAGTTAGCATTGAAAATTTGCATTAGATGACGCACAAAAAATAATAAATAAATTAAAACACTTATTAATTAGCATGCATAGACAATTGACCTAAATATATGCAAATATTTAGAAAAATACGCGTGAAAATAATAAAAAACAAAAAAAAAACCTGGATTGTGAAATTTATTTAAATTTTAAAAGCAAAAGTCTCAACTTGTTTATTTATTAAATTTTTGCCAAACAAAAAAAAACTATTTATAGCTTTTATTTATATTTTGCTCATAGAATATCAATGTCAAGCTCTTCTAATTATTAAATAATATATGCTGATGATAAGACAGAACTGTGCCAATAGCTGATAAGAAAGTATTATTGTTATTGTCTTTACGAGTGAGCTTATAATTGTTGAACTTTGTTTTCAGTTGCCTAGCGTAGGTTATGAATCAATAAATAAGATTGAGTTGATAAGCCGCAAAGCAACGCAAACTGCAAGTCATTTAATATATATGCTGATATTTAAATATAGGCTTTGTCAATTTAGTTTAATTTTTAAGTCTAACAAGCTTGGGCTTTTAACTTTTGTTGTATAGCAAACTTTTAGGCGCTCGAAAATTTGAATAAAATTACTCAGATAATCAGCATAGCTTTAAGATTTTTGCATATCGCTGCTTTAAGCGTAGTCTATACAAAATGTTTGTAATAATGTTAAAAATAAAAATTTAATACAAAAAATTTGATGTCAATAATAAAGGAGTTAAAAATAAAATAATATATCAATAATAAATACGTTAACTAATGCTCATGCCGAGTTCTGGCTAAAAAACTAACTGAAATTTCAACAATTTCTATCACCTAGCATACCACTGTGCATCTTAAAGTAAAAGAATCTTTTATTTACTTAACATAAACCGGTTCAATAGACAGCTACCTATGTTTAGCAACGCCTTTTGATAGAAATAGTTGATTTCTTGTTATGCTAATGCAATTTGTAAGTTAAAGCACTGGCGTAGTTAAAAGGGGCTAACATTAATGTAACTTTATAGAAAGTTAGGAGCTAAATAAATGCACTAAAATATAATTAAATGTTTATAAATTCACTTAAGCCCCCCCCTCCCCTTTAAATTTATTTAGTGCATCGCACTGAGTAACAAACATTATTATTATACATTTCTTTCAGCTTCTAATAAAGAAATTGTTTGCCTATCTCTTTATATAGGTGGCCTAACGGTAAAGAGAACTCGCTTGAATTGACGTCAACAATTTGCGTATTGAACAAAGTCCGCGCCTATTGCAGGTCAATGTCAGTGGTCAGTTTGGTCAGCACGTGTGTCTATCAACTGTCAGTCCATCAGTCGTCAGTCCATTGCCCAAGTGTTATGTGGGCCAATTTTGGGTGGGCTACTTCCCAACTATTACGCACTTGTACATGCTTAAATAATAATAAATTCATTTGTTGACACTCCTATATATTTTTTTTTAATTTTATATTATTAATAAAATGTACATAGCTTGGCGGCCAAAGCTGAGTGCAGCAGATTCTGTCTGAATGTCAAGAAATGTTGGGAAAAATTGTTAACTCGCATTTAAATCACAATGCTCATCATCATTGCATTGGCATCTTGACCTTGGCATACCAAGTCCAAGCAAAAGCTAAAAACAGCAAAAGAAAATCGCTGAAAAGCGCAAAATGCAGCTGCAGCATACTGGGAATACAAACAGAAAGAGAGGGAGAGAAAGAGAGAGAAAGAGAGAGAGAGATGTGCAACAGGCTTGGACTTATAAGCCGAGAGCTGTTTTGTATTTGGAGCTGGCGACAGCCAAAGCTGCGCTCGATGTGCAAGGTCCAATCAAACCTGAAAAACACCTACGCCATGTGTCACAGGCACAGTGGTACAAAAGCAATAAAAATAGCAAAAGAACATACTAAGAATTTTGAACATAAATTTAAGACTAAGCTTAACTAAAATAATCAAAACGCTTTGGCAATAAAATAAAATGCACATAGCTTAGACAAATATTTTAAATGCATAAATATTACAGCACATAATAAATTAATTTAAAAGCTTAGACTTGTTTTAAATGCGTAAATATTTGCACATAATAAGTTAAATAATTGTCAAATGGCAGTAAACTAAAAATAATATTTAATCTAGTAAAAACTTTAAGCATATTTATCTAAGCAAAAATAAAATCCTAAAAAAAAAGTGATAATTAAAATTTGGTATTATTTATTTGATTATTATTAGCTTAGTTCCTATATATTTGTTCTTATACATTAAGTTACTTTTGCAAAATATAAATTGCAATATTATTAATATCAAATGCACTCTTCGGGCCCACTGTGCAAGGTGCATGCGCATAACCTGTTTAAAGCAGACTAACTGCTACTAAAACTAATAACAACAACAATTTAGTAAACAATTATCTATGCAAATGTTTGAGCAGACAGAAATAACAAATGAGCCATGCAATGAAATTGTTTTTTATAAAACTTTATATCAATGCAATTGGGTTGGGTTAGGTTAGGTTATGGTTGAGCTTAAAAACAAATAAGTAAACAAATAAGCTATAAAATGTGCAATTAAAATTTAAATATACAGCATTTGTTTATTGTGATTAGCATGCTGAGAAATTCTGAGAAATAAAACAAAGCATTAATTAGTGCAGCCTGAGAAATTAGGCAATTAATTAAGCGTATAGTGCAACAAATTGAAAAAAAAATAAATGTATTTCACAACTGTTACTAAAGTTCCTCTTGGCCATAATTATTGCCACTTTGATCGTCAAGCTCTATGCACATAAACTGAATTCGTCTAAAAGTTTGTCATCAACCTTTGGTTTCTTTATTGACACCGCCCAGACACGCCCCATTGAAGCTTTATTGCCGCTTAGTTCCGCACTTTGCCATTACTTAGCTGTTAATCTTTTTTTTATTTATTTATGCTTCATATTTTTGTTGTTGGGTGTGTAACTAAATATTTGCTATGTACAGTAGCTGAAGGACGGCTAAATATTAATAGAGCTGCCTAAAGTGGGAAGCTGCTGAGATTTATTTGAGCTATATTTATTTATTGTTTGCACTTTTAATGGAATGAAAAAAATATGCATATATTTTATTTAATTAATTTATTTTTATTGTAGCCTAGAATTAAATTATATGGTACAATTGGTATAGCCAGAGCAACAAAGGCCTTCAGGCTGATATTTTATTTAATCAAAAACGCGCTAAGCTTAAAAATGTCTAACATTTTCTAATGATTCTTAAACTGCATTAAATTAATTATAAATAGTTAAGTGAAAAACGCCATGTTAACTTGTCTTAATTTAATTTAAGCAGCTGCCATATGCGAGTTCAGCTAACTTTAAAAAACCATTCAAAACGTTTATGTTTTATTTCATGTTTGAGGAACCAAATAATTTTTGAAAATCTTGGCTCAGCATAAAATTCCAGCAACAACAACAATTATGGCAATATAATTATACTTATGATTAATAAAGCGTAAGAGGCACACGCGCGATTCCAAGAGCCTAAAGAACTCAATGAACTTAACATAAAGGTCAGGCCCCGCAGACATAAATAAATGTATATTTGAAACTAATTAAAAATAATTTTAGTAACAAATTTAAATTGCAAAATGAAAGGTTCGTTTGTATTTTCAATATTTGCATAAAGTAATGGGCACTAAGCTAAACAAAAAAAAAAAAATTAAAAGCCTGCTAAATAAATTCTTTACTATGCGTAGTATTTGTTTTTGTTGTTGAATTGTAAACAACGCACACATTGTTTATTGGTGCCTTGAACTTGGCAGCATGGCTAACTAGCTTGGCGTTTAATTTTTGGCTAAAACACAGACGGACAGACGACCAGACACTTGCACATCATAAATCGTTGTTTTTTTTTTTTATGGCATTTAAGTTGTTGCTACTGCCAAAAAAGATTCTAACAACAAATGTACAATTTAAATAAATAATTTTTTTTTATTTTTTTTTTTTATAGCCATTGGCTCTTTAGCTTGTACTTGACCAATTGCGTGTTTCCTTGTTCTTCAAACTAACTTCAATTATGGCTAACAACAAAAGCTGTGAAAGCCCAGAGAGGTGACAATAGCCGCCTGTTAATTGAACAGGTTTTGTTTTAAACAAAAAGCCAGCAAGCAAATAAAAATTTTTGTCTATGCTAAAGCAAGCAAAGGGCATTTTACAATATAATTTGTAGCTTTCATTTTGTGCAAATTAAAAATTAATTTAAATTTGCTTAAATAATTCTAATTTTTTGTATATACTTTGTTTAAATACAAATTGTACAAATTGTAGCACTTAATTATTATTTTATTTCAAATTGCAATTAAAAAATGTTAAATTATTAGCAACTCATTGCTAAGTTTGTGCCTTAAGTCTTAAGTTTATAAATTTTTGCTGAATTAACAACTTTGTTAGCTGCTAAGTGTATGCTAATTAAAAATACTATATATATATTTTGTTTGGTTAATTAATTTTTTTACTTAACTAAAAAATAAAAAATGATATAATAAGTTAATTGACTTAAACAAAATGTGCAAACGGAATTAAGTATTTAATTGTTTTAGTAAGTTTAGTAAGCTACTAAAATTTATGCTAATTAAAAATATTATATATATTTTTTTTAGTTTATTAATTTTTGTAGCTAACCAAAAATGATGAAAATTATATAATAAGGCTCTGACTTAAACAACATTAAATATTCAATTGTTTTACAAAAAAAAAAGACTTTGTGTGATAAGTAGTTCTAATTAACATTTAAAATACATACTTAATTGTCGCTGGTAATTAGCTTAGACTGTAGCATGTATTTAGCAAAGTCTTAACTGCCGCTTGGGCCATAAAACAGTTCAATGCGCCAAACAAGTTGAGAGGGTTAAGGGTAGAGAATTTATTGTTTAGCTTGAGTCACACTTTAATGTTTTATAAACAAAGTGTAAGCAAAAAAAAATTAAGTGCACATTAAAGCAAGTCAAGCAAATGGATATAAAAAGCTGGAAAATTCTGATGCTTAATTAAATTTAATTGCGCATTAGGCATTAGTTGCGTATTATGTTTTAATTAAGACAAAAGACAAATGCACAGTGGGCTGCATTTGATTTGCCCTTCGAACAAAAAATGCAGCCAACCATAAATAACGCATAACAAACAATCACAATCACAATAATAATAACAACGACAACAACAACAACAACAACTAGTTAAAATTCCACATGTAAACTTGTTGCAGCGTCTGTCTGTCCGCACAGTTGTTGAAAATGGGTTACAATTGCCAAGGGCAAGCCAAAAAAAAAAAAAAAAAGAAAAAATTCAATGCAATCAACACAGCAAACAAAAAAAACAACAATTTTTATATTTACGCATACAAATTGTGCAGCATTAACGAACTTTCGTTTTCGATGAGCAGCAGCAACAATAACAAAAGACTTAGGCGAGCAACTTTGGGTGGCATTGCAGCAGCTGTCGCATTCCCAAGCTCTCGTTTATGTCTGTGTGTGCATGTGTGTGTGTGTGTGTGCGTCTCAAATGCAGCTATTTATGCTTAAAGCGCGCTTTATCAATGCGCCCATGACCATCAAGCTGAGATAAGCTTTGGGCTTGCATAAAACTTGTTAATAACAATAGTTAGCCAGCTTTAACTGCTAAACAGGCAAGGCAGAGGCTAAGGCTAAGACTAAGGCTAAGACTAAGACTACTGTAAGCTTTTTACAATTTTACAAATTGGTTTTTCAAAATGCCAATTGCAACTTTTAAGAAACAATTCATTTGTGCTAAATGGCAATTAGTTTTAATTATGGGGGAAGCTTCTGCTAAACAATATTTTAAATTATATAATCTCTCATTGCTCAGCTTATTTTACAATACTTAAATAAATTCAATTAAATAATAAATTAAATTAAACCTTAATATAATTAATAAATATATTATATTCAAATAAACTTTTGCATCTCTCTCTCTCTCTTGCTCTATGTCCAGCTTATTCTGCAAATATTAAATAAATCCAAATAAATATTAAATTAAACATTACTTTTATCTAAACTTAATCTTAATTAATGTTGTCTTTGAGCATATTTATTGTAATAAATAAATATTATATTCATTTTTTTTTTATACTTACATTTTAAAATGTCAATAATTAAATGAACTTTTGCATCTTTCTCTCTCTGTCTCTCTTTCTCTGTCTCTACATCTATCCCTCTTCTTTTCTACTTAGCTGTTAAATACAAAAATTGCATAAATATTTATAAATGCTTTTTAATTCCTTCACTTTTTGCTCTAGCCATAAATAAATCAGCAATTAATCCAACAGCCAAAAACATAAACTCACAATTTTTTTTGAAACATTTAAGCAACTTGGGCTTGAATAAACTAACGCATGCTATACTTATTGTCAAGCCTATTTTGTTGTTTAGTTTTTTGATGTTTTCACGCCGCTTAAACGTTGCATTTGCAACCGCTCTGCTCTGGCCTTTTGTTGTTTAGATAACTCTGCGCAGTCAATATAGGGCTCTTCATATATTTTCCCAAGCATTTGCATACTTAACTAGTTTAGTTTAAACACAACAAACAGCGCCTGACCTGCCTCAAAATTGCTTTAGCGCTTTGGCTTTGTTGCAACTGTTGCGTGTGCTTTGTCTGCTTTGTCGCTTTGGTGTCTTTCGACGTTGTGCAAACAAGAATTCATCAAATAGAGTGCGTACTAAATGTCACCAATATAATTGTTGCTTGCTGAGCTGAGATGTGGCACGGCCCGATGATTGCCACACACGCCACAAACTTCAGTCTTGAAAAGCTGAGCATTTCGCACGAAATGCCAAAAAGCCAAGCAACATTTCAATTGGCAACGCCAAGCACAGTGGGGCAAAGCTTATGCATGCCAAGCATATTAATTGAATTTAATTCTAGCAAATCAATATAGAGAAATTAATAATTGTGGTATAATAATAATTATAGTTCTATAAAATAAATATATTAGCTAATTTGTTATAATATTTTCTAGCAATTTTCTAAGCCAACAATTTTTTTTTATAAAACTAAAACTATTTTGCAGCATTTTTAAGCTTTTAATTTAATTTTGAAAATTACGTTTGATTTATACTTCAATATTTTACAATTATTATTTTATATTTTAATTAATTAATTAATTTTTATAGGCTCTAACATTTTTAAATTTTAATTATTTTTTAAGTTTATGCCATTATTATAATTATTATTTTACTTAAAGCTTTTTTTTTATAATTTTTCTTTGCCTAAATTACAAATAAATGCATAAATAAAATATTTAGCTGCTTGTAAATTTTTGTTCTAGCTTTTCAAGCGTTTGCAGCCCACTGTGCGCTGCTCCGCTTGCCTAATCGGGCAACTGTCGGCAACTAAAGCAACTGCTGCCAAGCCACCAAGCAGGTTGCCCCGTTGCATTCACCATTGGCTGTTGCCACTTGAAAAACACACATGTGCAACATGCAACGCGACGCGGCGCAGCGCAGCGCAACGTCGAACGCCAAACGCTTGCAACGTTAATGAGACGCTTTTGAATGTTGGTGGTTCCGCGGAACCAACAACGAAAAACTCGTTCAGTCAGTCAATTGCCACACATTCTTTCTTGGCCAGAGCTAGAGCCAGAGCCAGAGCCAAAGAAGTAGACCCAATTGCTAACGAAAGAGAATGTGTTGTTGTTGTTGTTGTTGTTGTTGTTGTTGTTGTTAGACTTTTGGTCTGGCGGCTGGTTCCGTTTGCTGTTTGCAGCAAGAATATCAAGTCTAGTGGCAGTTCAGTTAGTTATGGCCAAGCGAGCTGCAAATTGTTGTAGTCGAGACTCTTGAGTAATTTGATATTGGCAATCTCAGGCTCACTTTCAATGCATTTGCGTCAGTTTAGCCAGCAGCAGCGGCAGCAGCTTTGCTTTTGCAACGAGTCGCTTGCCACCTGCCACAGAATGCGAATGCGCTGTGGCCCATTGTTGGGCCTCCAACCTCTATATATCAAACATCACTGAATGCATCAGTCATCCCGCCAAGAAACAAAAAAAAATCATTGAGCGTTGAGTTTTTTGTGTTTTTTTTTTGGTTTCAGCTACGGAACATTTAATCGTCGTTTTGTCTGCAAACAAAACATTAAAAGATCTAAAAACAACAACAGGCAATAGCACAAACAAGTTGTTAGCCAACAGCCAACAGCTTGACTATAATTATTTGTAGACTTTTTGTTGGCCAGGCCAGCAAGCAGCTCGTGCTTGGTTGCAAAATCGCTTATCAAGCATTGAAACTGCATAAAACTATAAATATTAAAAATAATAACAAATCAACAGCCGAACAGCAACAGCAACAGCAACAACATTGTAAAAAGCGCTATTAAATTTCAATTGAATGGCGTTTTAACATGTTAGATTTTCTGGCTTTTAACTAACGCAATTCAAATGTGGCAAGAACTTTGCGTCTAGGTCAATTAACTTTTGGGGTTGTTCAAGCAAAATTTCGCTCATTTTTAAAGCATATTTTGGATTATGTAACTGAAGTATTAAAAAGCGTAGAAAACACAAGAAAATTGCTTAACTTGCAGCTAAGTTATATGAGTTAATTAGTTGCTAGGGTTAGCTTTTCATATAAAAAATGCAAGCTAATGCATACAAATTTAATTAAAAATAACAAAATAAAACGCAGTGTTAAGCACAAGACAATTGCTTAAGTCTAAGCTGAGTTACATCAGTTAGCAAATTGCTAGGAATAGTTTTTGATAAAAAATGCAGTACAAATTAATTAAATATAGCAAAATACAAGCAAGAGTGCAAATTACAAAACAATTGCTTGACTCTACGCTGAGTTACATCAGTTCAGTTAATTGCTAGGGATAGTTTTTTATACAAAACTTAAGCCGAAACAACAAAAATAGCAGCAAGCGTGCAAATCGCTCAAATCGCTTGAGTTAAAGCTGAGTTACAACGGTTAGTAATTTGCTAGGGATAATATTTTTTTCGAAATTAACTAAAACTAGCAAAAATGCAAAGCACAAGCAAATCGCTTGAGTCAAAGCTGAGTTAAGTTAGTTGCTAGGGTTGGTACTAAACAAAAACCTTTAAAATATCAATGCCAACAATATTTTAAAAAAATGAATATATTGTAATAATATTTATAAAATATTAATACTTAATTTTCTTTAATTTTGTATTAACCAAATTCTTGTAATTTTTAAGCCTTGCTAGACACAATTTAAGCGTTGCTTATGCTATATATTAAACTATTATAAGTCTGTTGGCTGCCAAAACGAATTGCTGCTATAAAAATTTGTAGGCATATAAATCAAAACCTAATGCAACGTATAGTTAACTAATCAAAATTGATTTGAGTTGCAATTACAGACAAACTAGAATAATAAAAACGTTTCACAGCGAAATTACATAATTGTTTTTAGTTAAACGCGCGCACTAAAATTCAATTGTGCAAAATAGTTGAGGGAAAGTGTAAAGCAGGGAGAGAACAATAAAAAATATAATAATAATAATAGTAGAAACAGTTGATAGACAGACAGACAGACAGTTTGACAAACTGACAATTCTGATTCGCATGCGCAGCACGCAATGCAAAGCAACAACAGCAGCAACAGCAACATGAGAGATGTGCAGTAGCAACAGCAACAGTAGCAACAACAACAACAACAGCAGCAGCTCAAAATTCGGTTTGCATTTGGTTTTGAAATACGATTTTTGCGGCTAAGACAGAGTCGAACACTTACAAGCTAAACAGATGGAGTCATAGTTACACACACACACACACACATAGCTACATTTTGTAGCCGAACTGCGAACCGCCGAACTGCGCGAACAGCAAACAGCGCGAGGCGGCGGCGTCAATTGGCAGCGACGGCGGCAGCGGCAGCGGTCTTCGCTTGGATTGGCGTCATTTGGACAATCAGTTGACGTTGAATGTTGCGTCTTAGCGGTCGTTTAAATTAACGCTTAAGTTCCTATAGACCCCCCCCACACACACACACACACACACGCGACCCTTTAACAATTTTTTTTTCAAGTTGCGCATACGCCGCGTGTGTTTTGTTTTCATCATTATTATTTACTTTGAAAGTGCGTGATTATGTGCCTGCCTTGCAGCTGAATAGCATAGCAAATTTTCCTTTTTTTGGGCTAAAGTTCTTTTTGCATTATGCGCTGCTTAGCTGCGTTGCTGCTGCTGCTGGCGCTAGCGCTGGCTCTGCCCAGCTGCAGTCGAGCGCTCACTGGCGCCGCCGCCGCCGTTGCCAATCCCACCTGCAGTTTAAAGGACAATTGCAATTTGGGTGACAATCTGTTGGCCGTTGCCGCAGGCAGCGCCGTCGATGGCAAAGATGCGAACAACGATAAGCTCGAAAGTCAAATTGCCTCCATATTCGAGGATAAAGTCAACTATAGCCTCAAACTGGAGACAACGACTACAGTGCTGGAGGTTCACGAAATGCTCATGCCAGGCAATTTGAGTGAACTCCACAGCAGCAGCAGCAGCAGCAGCGTTGGCAACTTTACGCTGCGTCAGCGCCAGCTGAGCGACAAGCTGGAGGATGAAGCTGCCGCTGCCGCAGCCGAGGAGGAGGCAGAGGAGCGTGGTAAGTGCCTCGAAAAGAAAGTAGAAATTGTGTTTAATTTTTTAACTCAATGTAAAAAGTTCTTAATCAAAAATTATATGAGAAATTCATTTCAAGCTGAATTATTTTCCTATTTTGTAGCAAATTGCTTTAAATAGTTTAAATTATTTCAATATTTTAGTCAATAATTTATTTTTTTCAAAACATTTAAATATTTTAGAATTATTTTATAAATATTGTCATTGGTACAATAATTGATTTAACTTGATTTTATATTTTGCAAAATTTCTTTAAAAATATCAAATGAATTATATTGCCAAATTTGTATTAATGTAATTTTTTATTTATAAAAATATTTAAACTAGTATTTCTATTTGAAATCAAGCATTTTTAAAAATCTAAATCAAAATTCTAGAAGTGAAAATTATCAAATTCTTTAAGTATTTTCAATCGTAAGCTCAAGTCATGGCTCAAAATATGTAAAAAATTCAAAATGTTTTGCTCTGTTCTTAAATTAGTGCCCACGTTAGCGAATTCTTTGGTATTTTACTCTGCAGACTTAAGAACAGGTTTGAATGGCCGCAGATAAGAAATTTGTGTGTCTAATAAATAAAAAATGCTTGGCATTGTTTATAACAATTAATTGATTGTGTATAAATTACGTGGATTGACAGATAATTTATATTTGTTTATTTTTCACATACACATATTTACGTAAAAATCTACTGAGCTATGTTTATTACTTTCGTATTTCTCATGCTTATGAATTTCAATTGCCACTTTTTTGCAATTGAATTCGATTTGCCTTATCTTTCATTATAAACTTTCTCACGCCACCCACGCAACGCTTGAGGCAACAATAACAACAATAACAACAACAACAACAACAACATTTTGTAATTCATAGCTGTTAATGTTATTAAACTTCAACTATACTGGACGCCCCCGTTGCCCGCGTTTATTTGCTCAACAGGCCACAAAGGCGAATTATTGCATAAGCCCTGCGCGTGCCTCAAATAAAATCAATTTGCTCGCTCGCTGGCTCGATTATAAGTTAACAAATTGTTATGCAGATATATCAGGTACATAGGTAGTATACATAACAGAGATGTGTCTTTAAGCATTACAGCTCAACTGAATGTACGCAATAAAAACACAAAAACCGAAAACCAAAAAAAGACAAAGCGTGAGACCTTCGGGCAAAGAGTGGACAACACTTTGGCTTTGCGGCGAGCGATATGGGGGTGGGGGGTTTCTATAAACGTGTGTACGTGTTTTGTGGCTAAGACCCTTGGACTAAGAACTGCCCACGGAGTTGAATGATTTGTTAACAATTATGTTGCTATAAAACTATAAATAAATTACCAAAGTGAAACCAGTTTTTAAATTTTCTCTATAGATAACAAGCGGCTTAACAGTGTGCTTATATGTTAGTTAACATTGCGCTGTAAGCATAACAGCACTATGCTAATTGTTTACATCAATTTGTGTTAACATAAACATGTTAAAATGCAAAGCAAAAGCTGTTATCAAAATAGTTATAAAAATCAATGCACATAAAATTCAAAAAAAAATTTTAAATTTGTCAAAAACCTTTCAAATATCAATGCCAACAATATTTTAAAAAATGAATATATTGTAATAATATTTTTAAAATATTAATACTTAATTTTCTTTTTGGTATTAACCAAATTCTTGTAATTTTTAAGCCTTGGCCACATAACTAAACTTTTGGGCATTAACTTGTTTACAAATTTGGTGAACAAACATTACAGCTCTGATTTAAAGTTTAAACAAATTTCGTGGGTTAGCTCAACCCACTCACCACTTCCGCCAGCGAGCTCGTCGCTCGTCCCACTTCTGCTGCTTCTTTGTCTTTTCTTTAACTTCAATTTTAGCGCACTTATTCTTGCTAAAAGGTTCGACCTTGTTGTTTGATTTTAAATTTAAATAAATATTGATGCGGGTAAAGTACAAAATATATTGCTAGCCTAGATTTAATGCACAAATATAGAGTTTTTGCGTCTATATGGTTAAAATTTGGGGAATGCAATGTGTTAAAACTCGCATAGCTTGAAATTCAACGCTATTGCAATTCTCAATAAAAAACCAGTTAGCAAGCCCAGCCTAGAAAATAAAAATTAAAAAAACTGCAGCGTTAATAATCATTAGCCCAAAGACATGAAGAGTTCATAACTTTGTCTAAGTGAATTGGTTAATGGCCCTATTGGCCAACATTAAGATAAAACGCTTAAAGCGAGTCCCAAGCAATTGCCAATCACAATTTAAAACAACAACAACAACAAGTGTTTAAATTGTAAATTTGCTAAGCAAATATTGTTAATTCTACACAGTGGCTGGCCATATAGATAAGCTCATATACTATATATATGCATGTTTGTAGTATCTTTGACTAAATCGATGTGTTGTTTAACTTGATGCGGCAAATGTTCCAACGCTAATTGACAACAACAAATAGCGAGGCGTAAAGTAATAGCAACAACAACAACAACAACAATTACAGCATAAATAAAAGACACGCCAAATTGTGCAAAGTCATGCAGTCATGATCATATCTGCGCAAAGAGTTACAATTGTTGTTAACAATAATATTATCTTTGCTATGCTCACTTGCAACTAGAGCTAATTGTTTATGTATTGAAATTGCATAAAGTATTTTTCAAAAATATCAAAAGTTACTTAACATTCACTATTTCATTTTTTTTTTTTATTGCATTTGTAATTTCATTTAGTCAGTCTTTGGAGATTTATAATTTATTACAGTTAAAATTACTTTTATTATTTTAATTACTGGTAATTTGTATTCAATTTTAAATTTAATTGCTGATATTTTATAAAATAAAAGCTGTAAAATCTTTGCTTCAATTGGTTTTTAATACGTTATTGAAACAAATTATTTTAACAAAAAATTTCTAGATTTATACTTATTATCATTCATAATTTATCACTTTTTTCCAATAAGTCCGCTAACAATTATTTGAATTTGCATTTTAAAACAAGTCTTTTGATTAGAAATGCAAGCCGAATGATTAATTACGCTTTGATATAATTTCTGATGAACTCTAGCTAATAATTTAAAAAGTAAAAAGTAACAACAAAAATTGGCAACAATTAATTTGAGCTGAACGTTAGCTTAAAGAATTATACTAAGCCAAGTTAACACAACTCTAGAGCTATGTAGGAATGTAAAACATGTACGAATGTCGGTCTGTAATTAATTTTGCAATATGAAAACCAGAATTTTGTTTTGCCAAGCAATAACTCACAGGATTCGTAAACGAATTCAAATTAACACACACAGATCTGTGTCTAGGCATAGGCAGCTGGACAGTCCAGTTCAGTCAACTAGGTCAGCTTTTATTTTTTAAATTGCGCTGTTAATGGCTTGCATAAAAGTTAAGTTAAGTTAAATAATTTAAGCACATAGCTGTGTAAGCAAATTTATTTATACTTTTTGCATAAGCAACTTTTGTTGTATTTTTTTATGTTTAAAGAATTGTCAATGAAGCTAAGTAATTGACATGCAGCATAGATTGTTCAATCAACATAGTAACTGATCTTTAATTCCAAACACATAGAGACAACAATACGTTCCAAAAGAAGAGTTAAGATCAGTGAATTTTCAATTTTAGTTCTTGCTACTGCACACACGTTTGAATTTATAGGCAATTTTGAATAGATATATATACAGTATATATTGGCAAAAGGAAAAGCAAACGAAGCTACTGTATATATAAAAAATAGATGACGGCAGCCAGCACATTCTATAGTCTAAGCCTATCGCCATGTCTGACTGACGCATTTTAACACTTTGGGGACTGCCCAGCTGAAAACCACCAAAGTTAGCCTCAAGCCTGCCCCCACCAGGCAGCTCATAGATATATATTCGCCAGCCCCACGACCTTGCCTGCTGGCTGGCTGGCTGGCTGAATCGACAGCTTGAAGACGGATGCAGGTAATGAAGCTTAACTAACTGACGAATATGTACATACGTTGGGGCACAGTTGAACGCACAATGAATGCGAAATTAGCAAGTTGCCGATTTGCTTTTAGCATAAACAAAAAGACAGCGAACGGCGACGGCGACGACGACGACGACGACGACGCCAACGACAGGCCAACAATGATAATTATAATGTTTAATAAGAACAAAGCACAGACAGTGCAAAAAGTATATACCAATACATATGTATACATATATATATATATATATATTTGTTTATATGCACAACAGTTTATAGTTGGCCAAGTGACGTATTGCATGTTGAATTGGCAAGTGGGTTGGGGTTGGGGTTGGGGGCGTACGCGCACGCCTGCCATAAAAAAAAGAATTGATCGACAAGACGATTTCTTACACGTGGCGCCTCATCAAAAACAATTTCTATGCAATAAGTCTGCAGCGGATCTTTGAAGCTTTAGCTTGGCAACAGTGCAGCTTAAGCTTCCTGTTTTTATGAGCACGTATTCATACTTATAACTAACTTATGCACTTACATTTATTTGCAGTTTATTTATACAATATTGGGCAACGGTTTCTCGCCATATCGCAGCCATTTGATGCTGCTCGCAATCCAGATGCATCTCCACGCTGTCGCGCCCAAATGCAACGTTATTTAAATGCACTGAACAACTTTGATCTGTGGGCCTTGAAGAGTAAGTATTTATTATGTCTATGCCTAAGTCATCAATAGTTAGTTAGTTAGTAACTGGTAATCAGCTGCCGCCACAAAAACAAATTCGAGTCAAGGTCAAGAGCGAGCGAGAGCAGCGAGAAGAGAACACTTTGTGACCGCCAGACGAATTCAAATTGTAAGAGTGCAAAGTCAAATGAATCAAATAATCAAGTTCTGAAATTGCAAACACACACACACACACGCACACACATACATACATAGATATGTAAGCTATGCTTATGTGTCTGTCGTGCGGCTAAAGTGAAGGTCAAGCTACGAACTTTACCCACATTTTGCTTTGACATGCAGCTACAATGCCAAAATGCAACAAGTGTTGTTGTTGCTTTTTTTGCCAACTGCAGTAAATTGCAGCAACAGCAACACATGCTCATGTTTGTATGTGTGTGCGTGCGAACTTGGCACCAAAGTGGAGAAGCTTAGAATCAGAACGAGTTGCAATAACAAGCAGCTGAAATCACAGTCAAGGTCGCTAACAGTGCCAACAGTAAAATGGCTACAAATAGCTAAAGACAAATTTGTATTGAAATTACAAACTTTTTGTCGCTTTTCAAGTTTAGATCTAGCTACAATTTAGCTACTTACAGCAGCACTGCATGTCAGCTCACTCATAATTGCAGCGCCATTTTTTTTTTTTTTTCAATGCTCTCTCACTCTCTTTTGCAGTGCATGATGCCAGCGGTAAACTCAATTCGGGCATTTTAAATGGCAATATTAATCAGCCGGGTGACTTTGATCAATGCCTTAGCATACAACAGCCAGGCGAAGATGACAACAATATGCTGCGTGGGCAATATTGCTTGGCATATGCGCAGCCAGTATTGCCGCATAAATCGAAACGCTTGCAGTCATTCTTTAAGCTCATACAATCACATGGACCATTTAGAAGCGAATTCAACGATGTAAGTAAGAAAATAATAAATAAATAACAAAATTTCCCACTAACCTTGTCGCTCAAGTTCGTTGGCCAAAGCTGGAGCTGCGTCTCTGCTTAGCTTAATGCAGTTTTAATCGTGCGCGGCACGTGACTGAGATTTGCAATGAGATCACACACACACACACACACACACACACAAACCCATAAGCGCAGACATACTGAAAAGCATACTAACATAAATACACATACACATGCGCGCATTGCTGTTAAGCAGCTGCTAAACGAAAGTAAAGAGTACAAGCGAAAAAGCAAAAAAAAAGTTTTATACGCACTCTAGCGTAGATAAGGTGCAACCCAAACATGACATTGAACTTGACAAAAAGCTGTGCGCTATAACGAAAATAGTGTTGTAAAAAATTAACATAAGCGTATGAACATAAAGTATGTTAATTATTAACTAAACGCGCAGTTCAGTGAACTCAATGAGATCACAATAAAAAAAAAAAAGAAGACATGTAGCCCAAAAAAGAAAAGTCTCGTCTATTGACTGTTTCCATTTTGGCATTAACCCAGACTTGAGCGACAAACTTTTGGCATAACTTACCATATGATTAATTTTTTTTGCAGCCTGGTCATCGCGTGCCGCGCTATTCATTGGTCAACTGGGGCATCTGTGTGCCATCCGGTTGCACGCATCGCGATGTTGAATATAGCGTTGCCGAATATCTGCGTAATCAAACGTTAGCCACCGGTATTAGCTTCAATGTGCGTGTGGAGCCGCAAATGTGTCAGGTGCGTGATGCACAGCCTTGGGATCGGAACACCACCTGGGCAGTGCGCTTCTTTGTGCTCATACTTTCGATAGCCGTGCTCTCGACCATTTACGATCGTTGCACCAAAACGCAGCCGCAGAGTAAGTCACACACACACAGCAGTAACTATTCAGCATAACACTCGCGCTCTCTTGGTATCTCTTTAGATGCTTGGTGCACTGCCTTTTCGCTGGACAAGAACCTGCGCTGGTTGTTTAGCACACGCAGCAGTCCTGGTGACATCGAAGCCGTGCATGGCATACGTTTTCTTAATGCCATGATGCTAATCTTTTCACACAAGTCCATGGCCATGTTCTTTAATCCGTATAACAATCGCACAGCCATGTCGGAGAGTCTGGGACAACCGTGGACTGTTATTGGACGCGCTGCCTCGCTCTATACCGATCCGTTTCTATTGTTTAGCGGCATGCTTACCTCCTATTCGCTTTTTGGACGCTTGATGAAGCAGCAGCCCATACGACTGAAAAATGAGTACATCAGTCGCTTAATGCGGTTAGTCTATAGCAACTGGCTCCAAACTAACTGAAACTAATGCTTACTCTTATGTTGCCACAGCATTGTGCCACCATTGGCCGCCTTGATACTCTTCTGCACCTATGTGCTGCCGCTTTGGGGCTCGGGACCGCAATGGAATCTTGTTGTGGGTCATCATGCGGACATTTGCAAGCAGCACTGGTGGCGCAATCTGCTCTTCATACACAACTACTTTGGCTTTAGCGAGATGTGTCTAACGCATACGCATCATCTGGGCATTGATACGGAATTATTTGCTGTTGCTCCAATATTTATATTGGCACTCTGGCGCTGGCCTAGACGCGGACTGCTGGCATTGTTGCTGCTCTGCACTGTGGGCACAGCTGCGCGTTATTATACCACAATTGTCAATCAGCTGTCCAACTATATTTACTTTGGCACCAAGTTAGTTACACGCGCTATATTATATATTTAAATCGTACTTAACATTTAATGCCTTTGCAGCATTCAACGCTTGTTCCGCACTGCCGACTATATGTACTCCTTTCCGCCACATCGCTCTACTGTCTATATCATGGGCATACTGCTTGGCTATGTTTTACGTAAATTCCAGGGCGCACAGCTGAGCAGTCTGCAGCTGCGTCTGGGCTGGCTGGCGGCTACGGTTTGTGTGCTGGCCTCACTCTTAGGTCCAGCGCCCATGGGTGACATTAACTATGTTTACAATTCAACGCATGCAGCGATTTATGCCGCCTTTGCGCCCATTGCCTGGTGTCTGTTCTTCTCATGGATTGTTTTTGTTTCGCACAATGGCTATACAAGTATTTTTTGTTAATATCGCTTTACTTTAAACTTAACTAATTTATTTTATATTTTTTTGTAGACAAATTTACGCGCATGTTCGCCTGGCGCGGCTTTCAGGTGTCTACCAAGCTGTCCTATGCCATTTATCTGACGCAATTCCCCGTCTTTTTCTATAATGTGGGCCGAAGGCGTCATATACATCATTACTACAATTTTGTCTCAATTATTGTAAGCATATAGTTTGCTTTAGCATTAGCAAAAGTTATTGAAAAAAATTTTATTATTTATATTTTGTAATGTCCCTTAAACTTCAAAAGTATTTTCTATCATTTAAGTCAAACATTTATTTTTACACTACTTACTTTTGTTGAAAACATGAAAAAAAGATGCATGTATTCGAAAATTACTTTTATATACCTTTTTTTTACTTTTATTTTTAATAATTTTTTACTGTTCTTACTTTCAGCTCGATACAAACGAATTTATATCGATATTCCTCGCCTCTGTGGCGCTCACAGTGCTCTTCGATGCGCCCTTCCAGAACCTCAAGAAGCTGCTCATCCGGAGCACACCAGCAGCAGTGAAGTCAACGACGCCAGCGATAGAAACCAGCAGCACGCCCAGCTCCATGCCAAATGGCACTGCCACGACGCAAACGAAGCTTTTGCATCCGCACGCCGATTAAATAGCGACCAAAATCAAAAGCTTATATATGTTAATAATGTTTGTACATTTTCGTCTTTAGCATTTAGTAAACAATATGTATTTAATTCACGCCACTCCTCATTCCTAATCCCACTGCTCTACCCCTATAGCTTACACATTTACCATTAGTTGTTAGTTAAACGCTTTATACATTGTAAATTTAATTATTAGTCATCTAGATAGAGAGTGAGTTAGATCGATCGAATCAAATTCGAATCCGAATCAAGTCAAAAACAAACCCTATCCTAACCAATCACTGCTTTCTAGTGCGATAAATCAATCATCTTGCTTGATAAACAGAGCTCTGCCCATTCAAAAGCAGTGGCTCTTTATATTGTTTAATAAAAATGTATCATTATTATGTATAACTACCCTATGCGATATTTAATTGTAAGCCCAGGTCGAAATGCTTTTTTTTTTTTTAATTTTATGTAATTTAATTTAATAAACATGGAGCAATGTTAACGTTTAACCAAATGTGTTTTTTACTTTCGAGAGCTGCATATTGATAAATATTTGGTAATAGATTTAACTTTAGAATTTAATTCCATAATCAATTGAAACCAATAACAAGTCAACAGATTTAATAATAGAAAGCTTTTTCCTACAGGTAAGCAATTAAAAAAAAAATAGCAGCATATTTTCGAGCTGCAAATTTCGATTGTTGTACAACAAAAATTCGTATTATATTTTTTAGGCGAAACTAAAATTGTTTAAAACCAGAACCAAGAGCGAGTCTTTTACTAATTTGTAAATAAGAACGATTAGTGCATTTATAATTTAAATGGCATAAAGGCATTAGAGGATTTTCTAAACAATATAATAACTAAACAAGACTTTTAGTATATAAATAAGAGCAGTAGCAGTTTAATAAAAATATAATCCCAATGGCTGTTAAACAATGTCAATGGAAAAAGCAATACTATAATTTAATATAGCTTGACCCTGTTAATCATCTAGGATAAACACATATTTGTGGGTATTTTTTAAATGACTGCGATTAATGTAAGACAAACAATTCTTAGTTGATTCATTTATAAAAATTATTTCAATACCTTGAATTGAGTAGGAGAACTTTCTGTATAGTAAGCCTATTAGTTTAACAATACTTGATTATTTTGATGTATATGTTAAAAAAAAAAGATATATAAAATGAACTGGATTTAAGTTATTTACTTTAAAGTATGAATACCAATATTAATAAGAAAATGTTCAGCTTCTTACTAATAAGTTAAACAATATTTCTGGGTTAGAGGGAAACAATTTATAGTTGTCCAGATAAACAAATTATGAATATGGATTGCTTAAGACACAAATTAGCTATTAGAACTATTGCCAATGTAGACAAATATATGAGTGTTTGCTCATTTTGGAGAGGTAACTGCATTTGCATTAGCATTTGCTAATTAGTACGAGTTTATGTATGTAAAAACACGTTTTAAATGAATTTCACATACAATATAAAACAAATCGTAGATTTTTTTTGATTGAATACTATTAGCCATTGCTTTGCAACTCTATATGGAACATATTATTGTACTTTTCCATGCAGACATGTGCTCATGGCTCATGCATACAACATACCTAGCTCTCTCTCGCTCACTTTCAGGCAACGCAATTGCGCAGAAGATATATTCGGACTTTTGCTTGTCCATATTCCATGTAGTTTGAAATTATTTACTCCAATCCATACAAATCTTCCCAACTCTGCAAGCTAATACCACAACAAAAGTATCGCCTTCTCTTTCAGGCACACACACGTTGGAAATACACAGAAAAAAATTCAATTTGTTCACTTATTGTTGCGGCAGCTTGTTGTAGGCACAAGAAAAAAATAACACGTATTTCGTCACTTTTAATGAAAAAAAAAGTTAATTTATTAACTTCACTTTATATGTTTTGTTGTTATTGTTTTATAGATGTTGTTGTAAAACGGTAAAACGTTGAGTGTTTGCATTTAGCTTATTTGGTAGCCGGAGCCTTCTTGGGCTTAGCCTGGGTGCCTTCACGGAAACCGTTGCGGAAACGGCGGCGGACAACCTTCAGGTGGCTCATGCGGCCAGTGCCAGTGGTCTTCCTCCTCTTGGCCTTGACGGACCAGTTGTCTGTTGGAAAAGCAGCAATAATTAGTACAACTTATTAATGTTCGTTGTTGTTGTTGTCACTTACATGAACGCAACTTGGCCGCGGGATAGCCGCACTGGGCGCAAGTGGACTTCTGGATGTGGTAGGAAGAACGTCCACAGCGACGGCACAAGGTGTGCGTCTTATTGTGGCGTTTACCAAAGCTCGAGGTACCCTTCGTCTGTAGTATCAATAAAAATAATATGTTAGTATATGTGACTTCAACACACAAAAAAAAAATACAAATGAAATCGCCAATTTTGTTTTTGTTTATTTGCCGCACACTGTCTGCATATATTAAGTTAATTTCTTCAATTTCACTTGCATTAGCCTTTGCTTTTAACACTTTTACTAATTTTATTTAATATTATGCACGGATGTTTACAATAATTGGCGATTTTATTTGTGGAAAAAATTTTAACGCACCATCTTGTATGGCGAACGCTCGAAGAAGAAAGAAAGAGCGGGAGAGATGTCAGTTTGACAGGCGGCTGACAGACAGTGTTGCTTATTTACCAAAAAAAATACCAGCACAGAGTTGCAGAGCGATCCTTAACAGAGCGAGCCGATATGCTGTTCACTGTTACTGTGCCATAGTTCTTAACAGCAGTGCTGCTCATTACGGAAAAATACCAGCACAGAGCTGCCATGCAGTATGCGTTCGTGACAGAGCGAACCGATATGTCGCTCATTGGTACGGTGCGATAGTTTTAATAGCAGTGAATGTTAAGTATGCAGCCGCAGCCAACCTCACGTTTATTGCGCAGTGTGCTGATTGCTGTTAGGTTTAGCGCGCAGTTCAAATTCTTGTAGACAACCTAATATTTGTTCTATTTAAAATTCAGCGCTATGTTAAGCTCAAATGTAAATGCTAATTCCTGTATGTAATTTATTATTGTTGGCGCGCAGTTCAAATTTAAATGAAAATTCAAATTCTTGTAGCTAAAATGATAATTGTTTTATTTATGAAATAAATTATTATTATTTACATTGGAAATAATGCACGAAATACAATTAATATTGCATATTGGTTTTTTTTTACACACACTCAAAACAAACACGCTAAAAATTAAAATTTACTATATGTATATCGAAAAAATTGTTAATTATGGGGTGCAGCAAAGAGTTATGTACTTTTTGTTTTGTTAAATATTTTGTTGCAACTGTTGCCCTTAATGGCACGCGTACTACAAACTTATTTGTTTAAATAATTGCATGGAATTATTGTTTTGTTGTGGGGAGAAAAACTGTTGTCTAGCATAATAAAATATATAACTAAATTGCAACTATGAACAAGTCGATTTGGCTTAAGTTTATATAGCTCAAGCTAAACCAAGTTGCACATAATTTTCTGTGAGAAATTATATGGGGGTTAGAGCAAAGGAAACTGTATGTTTTTTGTTTTAGATGGTGCTTTGTATAAATTCAATTTGATTTTGTGGTTTTAAAAACTAAAAGACGTCTGTTGTTTTTTTTTTACATAAACTAATTTAAAAAAAACTTTAGCTAAAAAACTTTGCAGACGAGACGCTTCGTTGGGTGAGGCGCTATAAAATCAACTCTAAATACATATAGTATATATATATATATATATATATATGATATAGCTAAGGTAGGCGCTTCTATTGACTTGCAAAAGCTTATAATGAACGTTTATAATGGTTTTGTTGGATTCGCTATAAACATAAAACTAAAGCGCTGGCCCACACATACAATAATAATAATAATAATAGTTAAAAAAAAATAAACACACACACATTCGCTTATAAACAATTAATTGTGTTTGCTGCCCGAACTTTTGCTTTAGCTATTGCTCCACGCTAATGGTTATAATCATGGTTGGTCAATAGTGTCCGCCGCCACCGCTGTGCCTGTGATGTTCACGTCGTCCAGCCGACTGATCACGATAGTCGCCATTGCGTGAGCTGCTCTTGTGATGATGGTGATGATGTCGCTTCTTCTCGCCCTTCAAACAAACATCCGAAACAACCATTTCCGAATTGTCGCGCATGCCATAATTATCGCGACCGCATCTAAAAGAATGTAAAGCTATAAGCTATGGGCGTGGTACATAGTTAGAAAAGGCGACGCACCTGTCTAGATTTTCACGTGAGCGTTGCATGTTGTCGCGCAGATTGTCACGGGAGCGCGTCATGCTGGGCGGATCCAGTGTTTCCTTACGGCGCAGCGCATTATGCGAACTATTCTTGGAGGCGGACTCATGCAGATTCTCCCAGGCTTGACGATAGTATCTAAAGCATATAGAATAAACGTAGATTAGCTAACTGTAGTGTAGTTGCAAACCCTTAAATTTAGTTGAGACACAAACCTGTTGAGGCCATTGCGTGATCCGCTGGTGGAGCTATCAAAGCTTGCCACAGTGTTGCAGTCGGGCGAGGCGCGATGACGATAATGTTGCGTGGTGCGGTTTCTGCTTGAGTAAAGCAAGAAAGAGATAGAGCAAATTAATTATATGTTGTATAACAAAATGTTTAAATAAAA
Organism: Drosophila busckii; assembly: GCF_011750605.1. NCBI lineage: Eukaryota > Metazoa > Arthropoda > Insecta > Diptera > Drosophilidae > Drosophila > Drosophila busckii. Next base: position 5,727,434 of record NC_046608.1, on the reverse strand, counting down.
GTGGGCGCTAATGTAGAACAAACTAGAACGAGGGCGTGGTTAGTTACAAGAATGCGAGCGAGCGAGTGTTAGCGACACAACAAACAACAAAACTACACAAATGAAATGACAGAAAGAAAGAGAGAGAGAGAGAGTGAAAGAAAGAGAGCGATAGTAAATTAAAGAGAGCAACAGCAGCAGGCACAAAGACAAAGAAAGAGAGAATAGCGTGTGCGTTGAGTGTTGTTGATGTGTGGAGTGATTGATTTGTTTGATTGACTGATTGATGAAATGGAAGAAATAAACAGCAAAGAGGCAGCCCCCACAGCGCATTCAACGTGTATTCCAGAGTTTTTTGTTGTTGTTGTTTGTGTTCGAGTATTTAATTGTTGTAGTGTTGTTGTTGTTGTTGTTGTTGATATGTTACAAAATGGCGGCTTACATTTGTGTGTGTGCGTCTATGGCCGATATAATTATCGCTATAATTATTGATTGTTTGCTGTTTGATTGTGTGTGTTTTATTAGGTAGTTTGGTTGGTCGTAGCTCTCATCTTTGGCACACGGTTCCATTCTTATAATTCGCAGGTAGTTAACGGTTTTGGTTTCACTTTCATTTCATTTCAATTTGTTTCGTTTCCATTTTGGTTTCGCTCTTTGGCTTGACGCTTTGCATTTAATGCTTGCGTGCTCTCTCAGTTCTAAAACTGCGCTCTCTTCTATATACTTCTACATGTGCGTGTTACTAAAGAGACCCGCGCGTGTTCTATACCCACGCCCATAGGTGCTCAGCTCACGACGTGCCAGCTTCTGATCATCAAAGGGCAATGCTAGCACGCTATACCAGAGCGATGGCGCTGGTTCGCAGCGTGTGCTAGAGCTAATGCTGCCATAGCCATCACCAAAGAGACGCAAGTGGTAGCCACCAGTCAAACCACCACCGCCACGACTACCGCTGCCCTTGCCGCTGCCACGTGTCAGTTGCGCCGTGGACGCATAGCTGGTGGCACTTGTGGCGGTTGCTGTGGCATAGCTGGGCAGACGTGCCGGCGGCAGCGGTGGTGCGACTCCTCTGGGTGGCAAATGGTGCTGCTGCTCCTGCTGCTTCTTGTGGCGTCGCTGCTGCTGCCTTTGGTGTTGTTGTTGTTGTTGCTGCTGGTGATGTTGATGATGATGATGGTAATTGGTAAAATGTTTAGCAAGGTGCCGCCGTTTGCTGTTCGGGGTGCTGACGAATGATTTGCCGAAGTGAAGAGAGAGAGAAACGAAAACGAAAAAAGAGAGTTGTACAACAAGAAAAGAGAAAGCGTTTGTTGTTCGTTGTGTGTGTCTGTGTGTGTGTGTGTGTGCGACTGAGAAAATCTCTTTTACTTCTCTTATATACAGCTATTTGTATGAAGTGTATGGCAAGATGAACGAAAGAGAGAGAGAGAGAGAGAGAGAGACCAAGCGGCTGCATCAACATGGGAGATAGTAAATGAGTGTAAGGTCCGGGGGTATAGCATTTTATAGAGATTTTCAGAAAGTATAATAAAAGTAAACTTAATAAGAGTAAAAAAAACAACACTGAAAAGCGGGGAGTAACAATTACGGATAGGTTTAGAGTGGTTTAGATAACAAGTGTCGTTTTAAGGAATGAAACCGTATTTCGAATTATCGATATTATCGATAGGCAGTAATTGTGCATATTAGAATTTGAATTAAAAAAACTAGCTAGTGTACAAAATTATAAATTTAAACTACAATTAAATCGTTCACACTAATTTCATAACTGTTCGTACGGTTTCATTCCCAGTTTTCCAAACGCAGTTTATATATGGCTCAAGTCGATAACAATTACGATAACACAGTCGCACTTACCTTCTGACCAGAATAACAATCGTTGTAATAACCGCAGCCAAAAATACGAAGCCACCAAAAGCACCCAACGCCACAATGGCGCCCAGATTGAGTTTGGCTTCCTTGGTCTCCTTGCGATCGGGATTATCGACAGCGAAGGGCACATTAACATTGGGCGATTGATTTTGACGTATATTAACACTATCGGCAATCTCATTATCCTGCGGATGCGAGTTGAGTATAATCTGTTGTGTATTGCGTGTGGTCGTCTCCAGCGTGTGGGATGTGGGACGTGTGCGTGGTGGCGTTGGTGCATAAGTTGATACTGGCGCCGGTGGTGCATACTGCGTGGTGCTGGAGCTGCTGCTTGTAGCGGGCGTGCTGCTGGGCTTCTTGGGTATGAGCACGGGACGCACAGTGCGACGTGGCGGGAACTCTTCGCGTACTGTGCCAGGCACGGGCACATTGATGTTATCCTCCTCGGAGTCGCTTTCGCCATTGATCTCCACCTGTGGCGTGCTGGGCGTGTGTGGATAATTGCCCACTGTGCTGGGTGTGGCGCTGCTGGTGGCTGGACGATAGGCGGGCGGTGCGCGACTTGTGCTGAGCGGCAGTTTGGGTCTGTAAGGTGGTGGTGGTTGTGTCGCTGGCGTTGAGGGCGTGGCCACAGGTGCTGGTGGTGTAGCCAAGGTAGACGGTTCCAACTTAATGCAGCGTGGCAGCGCGCTGCTCCATTGTCCGGTGGCCAGGCAGCTAAGCATGCGTGGTCCTTCCATGCGATAGCCAGGCGGACAGCTAATCTCTGCCTTGGAGCCATAGTAGGTGCCATTGGGTGCGCTGATAATGGTGTTGTAGTAGTTGCCAGGCAAAGTGTCGCATTCCACAACTAAAATTATTGAATTAGTAGATACAATTATAAATATAAACATTATTATTGTTTATAAGCAACAGTAACTTACTCTCACAACGTGGCGGCGGTCCGTTCCAGCGCTCATCAAAGTCGCAAGTCAACAGCGCACGTCCAATCATCTCGTAGCCTTCCTCGCAGGCATACTTGACCAGGCTGAGGTAACCCACTGTGCCATTAAGCAGTCCATAAGAGCCATGGGCAATGCTAGCAGGCAAGCCACATTCAATATCTGTAATAAATAGTTTAATTAACAAAAGTACTTGCAAAGTTAGAAGTAAACACAGCAAGGAATTATTTTACAGCCACTGTTAATGTTAAGCTACGGTGCTATCGGCATTTAGCGATAGTTGTGCCTATCGATCGTGCTGAAAAGCACGAGCTTAACAGCTGCAGGATCTTAGCTTAAACGTTTACATTTACATTACATTTAACATCGATATATCGATTACACTTACATTTACAAACAGGCGGGAATTCGTTGTAAAATCCGGTTTCCAAGCACGTGCGCGTGGCAGGACCCACAAGCAAGTGATTCGTATCGCAGCTATATTTAATCTGGGCGCCCACCTCGTAACCATTGAGCGCAATCATTGTCGAATTAGGTGGCTGCTCAGGACGGCCGCAGGTCTTGGGCTGATGCTGACAAATGAAATTGAGCAGCGTATTGCAATTGGTATCGCTCCACAGCCAGCCCTTGGAGCCGTCAAAGCGTGCGCAATCCTCATCGCCACCAGGATGATTCCAAAACGATACAGTCAACTCCTCGCCATTCACCCACTTCCAGCTGCTGCGATCGCTGCCATCACGCACGGCGCCCATCCAGTATTGTGAGCTAACATCGCTGCGATGGCGACGCCACAGCTCCCAGCTAATGAAGCCCTGCAGCGCCGGATTGCTCTCGCTGATCAGTGTGCCGCCGCGTGAGCGACAGAAACTGAGCGCATCCAAGAAATTCAATGGCTGGCGATTATAGAAAATATAACATTTGCCATTGTATGAAGCCAATGCGCCTGGTGGCTGATCACGGAATGTGGGACAGCGCTCAATGGGCAGCGCCTGATCGGTGTAGACAAATGCCTCGCATATGGACAATGGATTCGGTGTATTATTCTCCAAATGTACGCTGACAAAGGCACCTGGCATCGGTGGATTGCAGGGCAAAAACAATGGTTGTCCCGCCTCCAGCAAACCAGTGAAACGATTACATATGGGATTCGTGCCCAGATCCGGACGATTGTTGCCCACACGCACCACAATTGTAGCCGGCTTATTGCCTGCGAATAAGAAAGAAGAGAAAAACAAGCGGTTGATGATGGGAATAAGCAACAAGTGTGTGAGATTGGAGAGTAAGTGGTAAGTAGACTAAGAGAATACTCTATAAAATAAATTGCTTTGTACTAAGCGTAATAAATAAAAATAAAAATAAAAATGTATTGATATTACAAAAACATGTTACAAATTCATCTAAAATTTCAGCAAGCAAGAAATAATAATATTAAAAAAATTTATATATAATGAATTAAATTAGCGAACAAACAAATGTAATAATGCATTTAAATTATTATGTATAATTTTTTGTTAGTTAGCCAAAAGCAAATATTTAACTTTATTTGCTATTTATGATTGAAAATAATTGTAAATTAGCCCTTGGCAGCTTTTAAAAAAAGTCTAGAATATTTAGAATATTTTATTTATATGCTCATCCAAGTTATTTGAATGGGAATTATATCTATATTTATTTTGGCTTTAGTCATATATTTTTTTTTAATTGACAGTCAGCACTTGTGATAGCTTTAGGGTATACAACTTGTTGGCATTGCCTTGTGCGAGTTGCAGTTGCAATTGTTGTTGTTGCTGCTGTCATCATGGGTCAGCCAAGTTCAGTTGGCAGTGAAAGTAATCATAAATTTTGTTGCCCATGCCAGTGCGCCCAAAATACAACAACAACAAAAAAAAAACTTCGCACGAAAATCGCATAACATTTGCTAAAGTTAAAGCCACACAGTTGTTGTCGATGTTGTTGTTGTTGTTGCTGCTGCTGCTGCTGCCAAGTGAAAGCATTAGGGAAAATCACATTGGCCTCCATAGATTGAGACTGAGACTAACTCTTGCTCTTTCGCTCTTTCAGTTTTGTTTACTCGTCCGACAGTTGTTTGCCTTTGCCGTCGTACTTTGGGCTACCCTTTGCCTGCTGGCCAAAAAAACAAAAAATCTTTGGCCTGCTCTAGAGCAGAGCTTGGGAGCTTGTCAGGTGAGTTTTCAATTTCGTGCAGCATTTGGCATTTTGCCCACGCTTTGTGGCGCCTCAGCTTAAGTCTCTCTCTCCTATATCTCGACCCATTGTCATTGATTACGGTGCTCAAGGTGTAATGAACTGTACTGAGAGATCCCATGCACTAAGTACTAAGCCGTAGTTTAAGGCTAATATTGGGTTGTTGCTTAATTATTTTAAATGCGCTTTGCTTTTGGGTTAACTAAAAAAAAAGCTACTCAGTTTATAAAGTTTTATGTAAAAACAAGTTGCAAGCTGAATTTTCTATGAGGCTATAAATCATAAAATCAAAAATTAATACGAAGACTGCTATAAATATTTTACTATTATGTGGAATTTCTAGAAATTTTATAAGCTCTAAAACTTCAAATTCAAAAATTATAGAAATTGTTTGCTGCACTTTTGAAGTAATTACAAGTAATTATATAAAGTTTTTTATAGCTTTATGTAGTAACATAAAAAATTTTATACAAATTACACGCTGCAGCTTTAAAGCAATTACAAGTAATTATACAAAGTTCTTATAGTTTTATGCAGTAATTATTTAGTACAGCAATATGCAATATTATTTGAAATTATTTAACACTTACCACAACATGATTTGCCAAAATCCAAGCGCACCAGCTGCACCATATAGGGCTCCAATAGATTGACATACCACCAGGGCGAGCGTTCCGGCTTGGTCAGCGAGCAGGTCTCCGGCGTAAAGAACGCTGAGGTGGAACCATCAATGGCCTTTTGTGGTGCACCGGCGCCATCTGTAGAAATTTGCATAGGCGCCTTGCCAGCGGCCACATTAAGAACTGAAGGGAGAGAGAGAACGAAGCGTAACAAAAGTTAAGTCTTTAGTATTTAAAATTTGCAAATGGGAATGAGAATGGGGGTGCTTAAATTTATATTTTGTCGCATTGTTGCGCATTTTCCCACATTGAAGTCATTGAAGGTCTGCAATACAAAATGGCCAGGGCTAAAACGCTCAGTGTATTGTGTGGCCCTGACATGCTTCTTGGCTAGTACAAGAAGACCAAAAAAAAAAAAAAAGAAAAATGAAAATGAAATAAAGGTTCTGAGTGGCGTCGAAAATTGTCAAATTGTTGTTGTTGTTGTTGTTGCTGGTTTAACCTTCGTTGGGGCAATTTGTGGTAGAGAATTTGGTAATCAGTGATTGTTGTCTTGATTGTGTTTCGGCCAAAGTAAATTGCAAAAGTGAAATTTGTGTGTGTTCGTTGTTTTTCATTTTTTTGTTGAATTTTTTTTTGGGTTTGTTTTGCTCATAACTTTTTCTTTCATTACTTGAGCTGGGCTTAATTACATTGCTACGCATTTGTGTGTCGGCATTGAGATTCATTAATCAGATGCATCTGTCGGATAAAAAGGCAGTCAGGCAGGCAGTCAACTTGCCATGACGCTCTCTCACAGATCGCATCGCGCACATTGCTGACTTTCTACAACAACAACAAGCAGCAGCAGCAGCAGCAGCAGCAGCAATTCAAGTTGGCGGCAGCAACAATCAGCTTAGAGCTCATGGTAAGGTGTCAGTTACAGCTTCTTGCCCTCGAATTTCTACTTCGCACTTTCGTTCTGGGCTAACTGCTGTGTGACAAATGCTTTTAATTGCCACTAATTCAATTTCAATTATTTACAATTCTTCTCAATTGCTCTCCATGCTGCTCGCCACGCTTATTATTGTTTTTCCAAAAAAAAAAACCAATCAAAAATAAAAAAGAGAAATACATGTGCGCTCGCTACGTTGAAATTGAATCAATGGACTTTTGCCGCTGCCTGCCGCTGGCTATAGGTTAACAGTTAGTTCACAGCCAACAACCAAACAGCCATAATTTGTCTGCTCTGTTGTTGTTGTTGTTGTTGTTGTCTGCAATCAGCGTCAGGCCAAAAGCAGTTAAAATAACAAATTAAATAAAAAAGAAAATAAATCAGCACAACAAAAAGCCGTTAAGGTTTTTTTTTTTTTGAAAGAACTTGACAAAAGCTGTAGCTAATTTAAATGCATAAATAATTAAACAATTAAGTAACATTTATTTGTAGCAATGTAGTAACTACAAATAAGTTTATATATTTTTAATAAAAAAATAAAATGCTTGATATTGTATAAGGGAAAATTCACTAAAATTATCAAATATAAAAATTATAATAAAAAAAAATTTGTTCAAAATATAAAAAAAAAATTGGAAATATTTTTGGTGCATTAGATTTTTTCAAAATTAGCTCAAATAAATTGAAAGCAGCATTTTATTCAATTGCCTCATATTTTGTTTTTTGCGTTAGCCAAAACTACAAAAATAAATTTGCTGCCAGCAATGAATTAATAAATTTAAATGTACGTTATAAAAACTATTTGTTAATTAAAAGTATTTAGTAATTGAAATTGAAAATTCATTGAGCTAATTTTGTATATAAAAGCCACACAACTGATCTAACATTTTGCTTAGCCGCTGCTCTGGGGGGGCCTTTTTTTTTTATTGCAGCTGGCTGGCCAAGTCAGTTAACAAATTTTTTTGTGTAGTTTCGTGCCAGCAGCTGCTTTACATTCAATTTCATTTCAATTTGCGTGCAAACGGCTGCTGTCAATCAAATTGAAAATTTCGTTTTAGTTTTGTTGCTGTTTGTGGCGCGCAAACAAAACGGAAGTTGTTGTCGACAAGGCAAACACAGAAGCGAAAGAGAGCAAAAGAGAGGGAGAGAGAGAGAGAGAGAGAGAGAGAGAGAGAGACAGGGTGAGGGCAAGTGGGAAGCGTTAAAAGAGGCCAATGAACGAAGTTAAGCTACTAAAAAAAAAAAAACGCAAATGTGGGTCAATATATTTTGTAAAATTCTCAGCTTGACTGCTATTGATTGTTAATATGTTCGAGTGTTTTTGTATGTGTGACAGCAGCTTTCAACACACACACACACACACACGTAGATAGTTTAGCCCAATTTGTGTGCCGTGTGTTAATCATGTTTCGACTTGGCAACGCGGCACGACAACTTTGCATTTGAAATTTGGAATTCCATTCTTACGTGCGTGATGGTGAAAGTTTTTTTTTTTAATTTTTTTTTTTTTTTTGGTATCATTGGCAATTTTTGTTTGGGTGCTAATTTGTCTGCGTAGTTTGTGTCTTAAGTCATTTGTTTTGACTGCGTACTTACCACAGAATGGAATACCCTCGGGCACCCACTGCGCCTTATCGCAGACACGCCTCGCCGGCCCGAGCAGCTCAAAGCCACGCTCACAGCTATAGGAGGCGACAGTGCCTTGGGTTAGATTTGCGCTAGAGAAGACCACGCTGCTGTGCGCTGGTGAGCCGGGAAAGCTGCAGGCTCCATCAACAGCAGCTGCAAAAACAAATAGAAAAGAAGAATTAGAAGTTGAGTCGTTTGATTAATAAGCTTTTACTTAATTAATTATTTATATATGCAGCTCTAAGTTCTGTTGCTTTGATTGCTTTATTGCTAGCCTAAGGCGCTAGCATGTTAAACTTTGATTAATTAATTTATTTAGATGCTTCAATTTTATTTATAACTTAAGCAAGCAGCTGTGGCTTGCAGCTTAAGCTTATCCTGCAAACATTTGTTGATAAACTTTATAAATTATTTATTTATGCAGCCCTAAGTTCTGTTGCTTTGATTGCTTTATTGATAGCTAGAATGGCTAAAAATTTTGTTTATTACTTAAAGCATCTTTGGCTTGCTTCAGCTTATCCTGACCACATTTGTTGGCCAACACGCTGCTGAGCAGCTTTTGGGCTTGCAAACGTCGCTAACTGGCATCGACTGCAGCAATTAAGCAAGTTCCGTTCCACTTAGCCATAAAGCTGTGAGTTCAGTTCTTTTATTGTTGTTGTTGTTGTTGTTGGCCACGTTGCTTGGCGTTAACGTCAAACGCCTCAAAAATGCCAACAATTCAACATTGCAAAATGTTCTCAGCTCGCGACTTGTTGTTGTTGTTGTTGTTGTTGTTGTTGTCAATGCAAAGCGTGAGAAAAACAATCGCAGGCAACAACAAAGCTATATATATACATATATGCATATATATCGCATCAGCATCTGTGTGTCCAGCATCAGTTTAGCTCGGCATTCTTCGCTTTACGTCATTTTCAACTCGCCGCCGCGACTTGTGCAACAATTTTCGCTGCTGCTGCTGCTGATGCTGCTGCAATTTGTTTTGCCTTTGCTGCATACGCTCCAAATTGCAATTTATATTTTTAAAGTTTAGTTAGTTTTTGTTTAATAAGCTTGAAAGCAGCTAAATGGGCTAAGGCTGCTTTGAATTAAAAATTTACAAATTATGTTGTTTTAAATTGAATTTTGCATCAAGCGCAGCTTTAATGAGCTTTTTCAATATAGCTTTATAGCTTAATGCATTAAATTAAATATATATGGGAATATTTGAATGTTTTATATTTTGAATTAAGCAAGTTTTAAGCTCTTTAAAATGCATATTTAGTTTTATAAACTATATGCTATAATTCGATATAAAAACAACAATAAAAACTTAAACTTTATACAAATTAATGCTCAAGTTAGTAGCAGCTTAAGTGTGTTTAAGCTAAAGTCAATTAAAGCTCAAGCTACTGCAATCTTTTAAGCTCTTTGTATGTCATAAAATCTATGCATAAATATTATAATAAAAATCAAAGTACTCAAATCTGCTTTAAGCTCTTTAAAGGCATAAATTCTTATATAAGCTACTAAATATATTTATATACTTTAGTCTTTAATAAAACAACTAACAAAAGTTACTTATACTTTAGATTAAATTAAGGCTAGATCTCAAATCTGTTTGATTTATGAGCTTTAAGCTCTGTAAAAGCATATTCTTATATAAAACATATTTTTATGGATTCTTTAATAAAACAATTCTCAAAAATAACTTGTATATAATATTAAGTCAAAGCTTGAATCGTTTAAAGTTTACGTCCAAGCTTTAAGCACATTTAAAGCATTTGCTATTTTATGAACATTTGTTTTAATTAAAGCTTAAAGTAATTAATACATTAAATTTCAATTTGAACAAAGCTATTTATATAGCAAGCAATATATTAAATATATATGCACATAAATTAAATTGAACTCAAGCACGCTCAGTAATTGTTTGAAGTTTGAACATTAATTAGTTTTTGCTATTTTGTTTTTTTATGTGGTAGAATCAAATAAAGTTAATTATAGCATAATTGCTGCAACGAGCAATGCACAACTGACAATTGATGCAGTTGCCAATTGCAGTTTTTTTTTTTTTTTTTTTAGCATAATTTAACATTCGTGGCGTTCAGTTTTTTTTTTCCCAGGCGCATTTGCATGTCATGAACATCATTGAATTGGCTTGACCGCACAGTAGCAATAGATATATATATATATATAATATATATGTTGCGCTGAATTGCGGCTGACTGTTGCTTGTTGCTTGTTGCACATACCAAAGTGCAACATTAACATTCCCCCTAGAGTGTTGTGCTGTTCTGCTAGCTAAAAAGCAATTGTTGTTGTTGCTGTTGTTGTTGTTGTTGTTGCTGCACAGCGGCAGCTCATTAGACAACTTTGGCTTGCTGCATGTTGCTGTTGCCATAAATGCGCGAGCAACAACAGCAACAGCAACTTTCCAAGCCACAGACACAGCTGCAACATGTTGTAGCCGCCGCCGCGTGGACCGTGTGGCAAGTGCCTTGCTGCTTTGGCAATTTCATCATAACGGTGCAGCAAGTTGTTGCCGCGCCGTCACAAATGAAATTAGTTCAGCTAAATTTAAAAAAAAAAAAAAAATTAAGAAATCAAGTTCATGCTAAATAATTTCTCCCACGCTGTGCGCTCAAACTGAAACTCCAAAAGTTCCAAAAAAAAATAAAGTAAAGCTTGTGCAGGCGGCCAAGCAGAAAATATCAGTTGCAAGGCATAGGGCAATGTTGCATGTTGTTGTTGCTGTTGCTGTTGCTGTTGCTCTTGTTTACTTCCACTTTGGCAGCAGCGTCTACGTTTTGTTTGCTTTGCTTTCATTTGCTTTCTACATGCGCCAAAGCCAAGTGAAAGTGATAGCACACACACTTGCAACACACACACATACACACACAATGTCACTGACAGCAGCGGCAACAACATGTGGCATGCATTTGCTACAAAAATAATAATAATGCCAACAGTTATGATTTTTGCTTGGACATTGTTGTTGCTGCTCTTATTGTTATAACAAATTGCCCATCAACGCCTTGGCCATTGTTGTTGCAGCGTTAGAAAGAGACAGCAATAGTTGCAGTTGCGTTGATAGCCAAAATAAATGCGAGCAACAAAAGCGAAAGCTTTTTTTTTTGAGCGAGTTCAGCAAGGCCAAAGCCAAAACAATAAGTTTTAAGCACCCCCCCTTTTGCCAGTGGCGTCGTAGCTGTGTTTACAACAATTGTTGCATTGTTGTTGCTTTTTTACTTTTGATAAATGCAGCTGAAATGTTAATTGTCTGTGAATTAATGTATGTCAATTAGCTAAGCGGCTGCGGAACTAGTTCAATGAACCAGCGCGCAGCATTCAAAATATATAAAATTTTAATAAATCGACTTGAACTCACTTAGGTTTAGATCAAGTTAAACTCTTTAAATTGCATTTGAACTCTAATAATACAAAGCTACAGTAAACATTCTATATAAGCAACTTATATGCAGTCAGTATATTTTTGAAATTTAAATAAATATAAATTAAATAATATGTCAAGTCAAACTAATTAAACTTGCATTTCATTTGGCTACAAAGCTTAGAACTAAACAAAGCATTAAAATCTACAGTAAGCATTCTATATAAGCAACTTATATGCAACTAAATTTTGCAATAAATAAAATAAAAAATATTTGTAATAATAAATAATAAGCTCGCAGGCCTTATTTTAGTTTTTAATGCAATTAATTAGCTGCCTTCAATCTTCAATTTTTTTTTGTTCTTCTTTTGCACCTTTTGATACAAAAAAGTTTCTTATACAAAAGTTTCACTGTTGCTTGCACAGCACAAGTTGTTCATATAGCGTGTTTACTGTACTATCAACTTGCTCACTATTTAATCCTTCACTTGACTGACAAAGAAAATTCCAATTACTTGGCAACTGCTTTGTGGGCTTAACACCTGTGGCTTTGGCTTTGGCTTTGTGCCACGCCCAACGCCCCATTTTGTTTGTTTCTTCACTGCAACTTTGTTGCTGCTCTAATTACAATTTATTTGCACTTTCTACTTCGAAACGAAAACAATTCGCGATTCGCACGACGACAACAATTTGCGTATGACGCCTTAATTACATTTTAAATGCACTGCAACATGTGCAGCAACAACAACAACAACAACAATAAGAAAAAAAAACAATAACAATTGCTATGACAACAGCAACTTCTGGCTAATTGCGCTGCTTGACTTGAGCTTAAGTCGAAAGTTGGGCGCATAACAAACAAGCCGCAATTTTCTTTTAGCCGTTGACCTTTTTCACTTTGTGAAAAAAATAGCTTTATTTAAATATAGACTGCGTATAAACAATTAAAAAATATATAAAAATTTTTTTTGCAGTTTTAGTATTAAACAAAATTAAATTTAATGCTAACAATATCAGACGCATAAATGAATTTTAAAAGGTTTTCTAACTAAAATTAAACTTTTTATATATTTTATATTTTGAAAATTTTTAAGCGACATAAAAAAATGTAGAAATATATTTTAAAGCAAATAATTATGCTTTGTAACAAAAATTAATTTTTGTAATTTATGTACAAAAAAATGCATTGAGATTCAATTAAATATTTATAAATATTTAAAAAAAATGCCAAGCTTAATATAATTTTAAAGCAATTATTTTAAAATCAATTAAATTGTATTATATATAAGCAATATGTGTGCAAATTGCATAAAGATGATTTTAAAAATTTTAGTAATATTTTTAAAAATTTTGTTGCTAATAAAGAAATCAAATTGATGAGCTTGACAGCTGACAGCGCTTTGAAGCGCATAATGCTAATTGGACAGCGTGGAGTGCCACTAAAGGCAGTCAGTGTAAGATAGAGATAGCAATAGAGTTAGATAGAGAGCGCAGAAGTTGAAGCTGTGTGGTAGTTGAAGTTTGAACTTGCTGCGATTGCAGGTCGCGTCATGCGCTGATTGCTCAACGCCCACGCTCTGGCGACTGCCGCAAGTTGCCGCTTCAATTACGAAATTGAAAAGTGCAAGTGCGATGGCAACTAAAGAGAGAGAGAGAGAGAGAGAGAGAGAGAGAGAGAGCGAGAGATGAGCAGTCATTTGTCTTGGGCCTAATGATGACCCAATTGTTTGCACTGATAGCAGCGAGTGAAAAGCGCAGCGCGTACGCTGGACAAGCCAAAAAAAGGGCCTCCATACATTTCCCTTTTTGATGCTTTGCTTTTTTACAGTATTTCGTTGCTTTTTGTTTATTTTTTTTATAGCTTGGTATGATTCATAGACAAAGTTTGGTTGCTCAAAAGAAAATCTTTCTATGTTTTTGCGCTCGCACGCTCATCTGCGCTCTTTTTGACACTCACACACACATACAGAGACACACACACATACGCACACTTGTCATATCTAAAAACGGCTTAAACCGTTAGCCTATCATGTTTATAATGTTGTTGTTGTTGTTGTTGTTGCTTTTGTTGCTCTGTATGCCGTTTGAGGCTGATTGGTTTTGGATTTACATAAATTGGCGCTTGCTTCACTTGGCCGGTTTTTGAGAATTTCATTTGTGGCTGCCACCAACTGCGACCCAGTTTTTCATTCTTGTTGTTGTTGCTTGTTGCTTGTTGCAGTTGCTCGTTGCAGTTGTTGTCTGCTACGAAAAATTAGCGTCAGCTTGTTAAAGCATTTCGCAAGTGCTTCTAAGTTGTTTCTATTTCTTCTGCTTTTTGCGCTACGTTTCGTTTTTGTTTTGTTCTCGCGTTTTATGTGCAATAGATGCGCATAAAAAAAAACAAAAACAACTGCAAAAAAACTAGCCTAAGTATTAAAAAAATAAAGTTTTATATATGGAACTTTGTATGCGCTGCTTTAGCCTAAGCGCCTTATGTTTAATAACTAAATAAACTATTTATTTAGTGTACGTGCACTTTGAATTAAATTTTATATGCTTTAAATTATTTTTATATTTTTATTGCAACATGCATTAATATTTATTTAATATTTTAATTTTTAAATTTGTTTTTATATTTTGATATGCATTATTTTTTTATATGTACATTATTTTTTCTACATTTTTATTTTTATATATTTGTAGTTGCATTTATTTAATTTGGTTTGCCGTTTCGCTTTGCTTTTATTCCTATTTTTAAAATGTCTAATTTTTTTTTTTGTTTAGCATTTTCTTTCATATCTATTTTCTTTATTAATATTAAATATTTTATTGCATTAATTGCATCGCATTTATTTGATTTTGAGTTTTTTTTTGTTTAGCATTTTCTTTCATATCTATTTAATTTTTTAATATTGAATTGATTTTGAGTTTTGCATTAAATAATTGAATTTGCTTATTTTGTATTAATATATATTTTTTTAAATGTTATGCGCACCAATTTAGTTTTCTAAATTTGTATTAAAAATGATTTAATACGTATTCGTATATTTTTTTTTAATTTTATGCGCAGCAATTTAGTTTTTTTTTAATTTGAATTAAAAATGATTTAATACATATAAATATGTTTATTTTAAATATTATGCGCAGCAATTTTTATTTTTTAATATATATGTGCTACATTTTTAAATATTTTGCCTAAATATATATTTTTAGCATTGAATTTTATATATTGGCTGGCATTTTTATATTACAGTTAGCTAGTTAAAAAAGTTCTAAGCTCTGCTATGCGCAAAATTTTGTTTATACACTAACTGGCAAAAAGATTGAGAGCGCAGTTTATTTTCGTTTGGCATTGTTAATAAACAATTGCAGACAGCTGCTGGCTTAGTTTGTTGCCTAAGTCTTTTGATTTGCGCTTCCGCTCAAAGTCTGAAGCCAGCAGCTGCTGCTGCTGCTGCTGTTGCTGTTGTGCTCTTTTAACAGCATTAATTACCTAACAAAATTGCTCATCATTGCGAATTAAATGAGACATTAACAAAAACAGACAACAACATAAAAAAGGCAACTATATAGAATTCTATGTGTGTGTGTGTGTGTGTGTAAAAGCTGTTAAGCGTATTAAATAAACATGCGTAGAAGTTAATGTTGTCTTGACTTGCGTAGACTTGGAGTTGACTTGGACTTTATATAACGGTAAGCAGCAACAATAATAAAGCAGCAGCAAAAAGCGCGCAGACAATAATAAATTTTTCAAGCTTAAACAGTTACATAAAACGTTGACAAGCGGCCGCATAGAACCAGCAACAGCAACAGCAACAGCAACAATGCCTGCAGACAATGACAGCATCAGCAAGAGCAACAGCAACATCTTTCACCTGCAGCCAAGCTGCGCCACAAATGCTGACAAGCTCGCTCTCTCTCTCTCGCTGTCTAGAATGTGCTGGAGACATATTTTATAACAGGTTCGATACGATTTTGCGGCACTTTTGCCGCAAAGGAAACGCTTGATTGCCGCTACGACCAAAGCAAGGCCAAGCAACGGCAACAGCAACAGCAACAGCAGCAACAGCAACAGCAACAGTTGACCGCATTCCGCGCCAAGCCAACAAATCAATGTGCAAGCGTAGAAAGAAAGGTGTTGGCAGCAGCAGCAACAATAACAACAACAACAGCAACAGCAGCAACCAGAACAGTTGCTGTCGTCCTTCTCTGCTGCCTGTTGCTGTGGACACAAACTGGGTCAAGACGAGCCCAAAAGCAGTCAAGCTGCGGTCGTCTGTATGCGAAACACCTGCAACACGCACGACAGCAATAGCAGCAGCAGCAGCCACAGCAGCAGCAATTCACAGCCACTGCGCATGCTCAACTCGCTTTACGGCTCGTGCGCGCATCTGTATGTGTGTGTGTGTGTGTGTGTGCGTTCTGCTTGCAGTTGCTAATTTTCGTTGCATTGTTGTTGCTGGCAGCAATTTTATGTCAGTTGTTGCTGTTGTTGCTTTTGCTTTGCATTTATTTTTGGTTTGTGCCTAATTTGTTGCACACGCTGCTGCCAACTTTGTTGTTGTTAATTTTTTTTTTTCAATGCTATGTGAAGATTTTCATTTGCTGTTGCTGCTTGGCCTGGCATCTTTTTAATTTTTGCTGTTCTTGTTGTTGTTGTTGCTCATTTGTTTATTTTTATGGCATTTTTGTGGCTTGTGGCGAGCTCGTAACTGGACAATTGTTGTTCTTGCTTTTTTTTTTTTCTTCTCGCTGCTTTTTGTTGAGAACAAAAGTTCGTTTGTAAATTATGAAAACAATTTGCATAAAAGCTAACAAAATATTTAAATAGCTAAATGTGGCACACTCAGCAAAAGGCTGAGTAATCATTAACAACAATAGCAAAGTTTTTAAAACTAGAGCAAATTTTAATATATAAATTTTAAGCTTAAATTAAACAAAAACAGTTTATTAGCTTACACTTTTTTATGCTTTTCTATTATAAATTGCTAAATTATTTGCAACTTTGTCACACTGAAAGTTGCTAAAAATCGCTTAAAACAAAACGTAGGTGGCTAGAGAAATTTTTTATTTGGAATATTAGGCATACAATTGTAGCTAAAATTGTTTTTAATTTGCATAACTTTTACTTCAATTTAAATTTTTATTTTAGACGCTCGAAGCATAACAAAGCAAACTGTTGGCTATGCGCTGTAAATTTATTTAAAACTTATTTTCAAGTATTTGTAAGCTCAAACATTAGTAGTTTTAATTATTTTAACTAGAACTCCTTAGAAATTAGTAATCAGTTTGAATTTAGTTTAAATTTAGTTTCCCAAACCAAATTTGTAAAATGCGCATAACTTAGAGAAATTTTTTATTGCTTGCTTAGTTAGTTACGGTTACTTAAAGTTTGTATTGTTTATAAAAAATTAAGCTGATTTTGTGGCTTGTTTTATAATTTTGGTTTGCTTTTAAAGTAAAAAGAATATAATTTTTATTATTTAATTGTAGCTTTCATAAATTAGTTTTCGCTTATTTTTAAAAATTCTTAATATATTTGCAAACGTTTTTAAAATATTCTGGCATTTTTTAATATATTTTCTCATTTGTGTCTTGTCTGCCAAACTAATTAAATATATATAAATTTTTTTATTTTATTACTTAAATGTGTTCAAAAAATTCTCAAAATATTTGCTGCTTGTGTAAAATATTATGAAATATTTACTGTCATTTATTTTAATTAATTTTTTACATTTTTTTTAACTACATTTTTTATGGAATATTTTTTTTACCATTTTATATATTTTTTTTATTTACTTATATTGCATTATCTTTTCTATTTACTACAAAAAATTCTCAAAATATTATGAAATATTTACTGTCATTTATTTTGAATTAATTCTTTTTTTAAACTTATTTTCCAACTTCATTTTGAATAGAATATAATTGCTTATATTTTTTATATAATTTAGTAACATTATTTTTGCTTTTATTACAAGCAATTCTCGAAAATATTTGTTGCTGGAAATTTTCCACGGAACTTGAAGCCCTAAAAGTCTAAGAAATAAATTCGGACGCGCCTAATAAAAACTTTTGAAGCGACTGTAATCATTATAAATCAAATGTTATTGTTGGTCATTGTTATAATTGTGACGAAGGGCCCTTTCTCCCGACTGCGCGTATATGTATATGTTTGATTAAAGTTTTTGTCAACGCGCGTCTCTTGCGCTCATTTGCATAAAAGCCCAACAGCCAACAACAACAACAACAACAATTAGAAGCAGTTTAGCCGCATTTCGTGGGTTGAAAACAAAAAATTTCACTTTGTTATAAGCCCGAGTTGTTGCTGTTGCTGTTGCTGTTGCTGTTGCTGTTGTTGGTGTGCTTGGTATACCGCTAAGTCTGCTAGCATCATTATGAAATCTTATGAAAGTCTAAAGTCGAGGCAAATCTTTGAACTTGTTATGCAGCTGTGCAACAGCAAGAGGCAGCAAACTGTTGCAAGTTGCGCTAGGCTAGAGCGTTAGCGTTATTGATTGGCCAAAGTGGCGGCGCATGTGGAAAGCGCAACGTCATTAACAACAGCTACATGCTGATGATGATGATGATGATGATGATGCTGCTGCTGCTGCTGCTGCTGATGATAATGATGATGATATTCATATTCATATGCAGCTTGCTGATCACTTCCGATTGCCGATTGTTTGGGGATAAGCCCAGGCCAACAAACACGTTCAATGAACGTGCAACCTGCAACTGTTGCTGCTGCTGCTGCTGCTGCTGCTGCAACGTTGCGGAACCAGCAAGTGCCTGCCTCAGTCCCATGTATGCAATTAGCAGCCGCCCATTCAACACACACACACACACACACATGTGTGTGTTTGTTGCATCTGCTTGTGCCTGCTTGAGTTCGCTTTGGCTTTGGCTTTTTCTTGGGCAGCTAAGGCGTTCAGGCGCCATAATCTATGGCAATTGTTATTGCTATTGTTATTACAATTGCGCTTGGGCATTTATGATCCACACAAATGGGTTCTTCATGCCAGCAGCCAGCCCCAGCCCCAGCCACAGACGCAGCTATGGCAATTTTCATTTTAAGACATAGCGCACAGTGGTGCCAAAACAAAAGTTGCAGCGTTCAAATATGCATTGAAATATAAAAATAAATAGAAATCGCTATGCATATAGTTAAAGCTAAAGCTATAGCTATAGTTTTAAAGCGTGAAATATATGCAAATAATAATATATGAATATTTCAAGTAAAACTATAAAAAATTGCAGTTTCAATTTGAATTAAAATATTCGTTGCGCTTCAAATATTGCATGAAAAATAAAATAAGCTATGTAAAAATAATATTTTAATATAAATAAATATTAGTATTTTGTATGCATATCTTGTTTGCTTACTAACTTAAATTATTAAATTCATTAAAACGTACCAAGCTTCAAGAAAACTGGATTTCTTATCAACATTTTTATTATTTATCTATTATTTTTGTATTATTACATAATTTTGCATATTTCATGTTATATTATTAATATTTGTATATATTTTTTTAAATTTTTATTATTAATTTTCAAACAACAGCGATTTGCGTATGTTCATTATTTTTTTATAATTTTTATTTTTAAATATTTGTTATTAATTAATATCTATATTTTTTTATATTTATTTATATTTGTTTATATTATTTTACAAATTTTTACAATATTTTTTTATATTTTTTACATTATTTAATATTTATTTAAATATTAAAGCATTAAGTTGAATATTAAAATGTTTTTATTCTTTACTAACTTCCTTAAGCTTTGCTATTTACTTAATTTTTTAGTATTTTATTATTTAATATTTATATGCTGTTTATTTAATTATTTTATTAACCAAACTAATGGCAACGCTTTGCTTAAAATTTTCTTTGCCTTGCACATAATTAAGCAAAGAAAAAATTGTTATATTTATTTATTTGTTTGCTACTTCAATTTTCTCATTTGTTGAGCGTTTTGTCTGCATTAATTACAAGCAATTGCAACATATATATATTTATATATATTTGTAGGCCAGTGACGAAATGCAACACACACACACACACACAGAGAAAAACACGCAGCAGCGTTTAAAGTTATTAACAAAAGGCAATTATTTATAACAATTTCGAGTTCGATGCAAGTGTTTAGCTTGTGGCATTGATAGCGAGCGGCAAGTGCTAAAACGTGTTGTGATTCACAATTTGCCAGCCAGCTGCCATTTCGACATACACACAGACATTAATTACAATTAATTAAATTACAACAGCAACTACAACAAATAAAAACGCGCATAAATTCTGTCGCACACAACTTTTTCTTTAACATAATTAATGCTGCTTCAATTGTTGTTGCTGTTGTTGTTGCCCATTTAAATGCGCTGGCTGCTAATAGCAAACAATTTCATTTATTTATTAAACATTAGTTTCACTTTCAACGCATTTCACTGCGACACACACACACACAGAGACATACGCACATAGAAACGAATGACTTAGGCAACAAACCCGCGAAAGTTGCACACACAACAAATCAAAACACATTTTCTTTAAATATAATGCATGTCTTTGTGTTTGTTTGTTTGTGTGCGTGTATTTATTTAAACAAAATTACAGCTGGCTGACATTTGTATGCCAATTACGTGTAGATTTTTTAATGAGCTGCGCCCACAAAAAGCAAAAAAAAAACTTTTTATTTTTGTGTGTGTGTGTGCAATAATAAATATAAATATTAATATAAATGAGGCATGCCAAACACACCCGCTGCATAAGCCAAACTTGTCAATTGCATTGAATCATCTTTGAATTGAATTGAAGCTTTGTAGCAATTTGAAAATATTTCGGTGACTGTTTTGTAAATGTATTAAAGAGTTTAGCTCTAAACTGCGTAAGCTAAAGAATGTTTTGCTATACTTTTAAAAAAATATAAATGATTTCTTTAATAATACATTTTTTTTATTAAGCAACTGTTTCTTTAAAGCTATAGAAATAGCAGTTGCTTGTTTGATTTATATAATATTTAATTATTTTATTCAAAAAACTGTTGATTTTACAGAAAAAATTGCTTTCAAGATTTAAATATAAATTATTAGCTTTATTAGTTACGATATTCAAATAAAATCTTAGATATTCAAATGAATCAATTTGTTGCTTTCATTGCTTTGCAATTTATTAAGCAGATTTTTCAAATGTGCTATAAAATTTCTTGGGCTAGTTTTTACAACATTTAAATGATTTATTTTATTTAAGCAACTAAATTGAAACTGTTTATTTTAAAGCTGTAAAAAATAATTAAATATAATTTATCAGCTTTATTAGTTGAGCTATTCATATAAAATCTTTGGCGTAATGCTTTAGTTTTCAATGCAATTGATTGTTAAAATTTAACTAATGCAAGACAATTAGTTGTAGAAATTTAGCAATCAAATAAATTGCTGCTTTTGTTAGTTTTATGTAAAGTTTTCATATAGCAAGAATTATTTTATTATACATAACTCTAGCTAATTTTTTTAAGCGCATTTATTTGTATTAAATTTGATTTCGTTGCAGCTTAAGCAATTTTTCAACAATTTCAAAATAATTTAAAAGCTTTTTCAATATAAAACATTTTGTTTGCTAATGTTTTCATATTGAATGCAGCTTTCAACACGCTAATTGAACTAAGCTTATTGATTTAAGTTGTATATAACTAAACAAATATTAATTATATACTTTAAGTACTTGAAGTCTTAGACTTCTGTTGAGCTTAGCTTAGTGCCTCTCTCTCTCTCTCTTGCTTTTCACTTGAAGCTACAACAATTTTGAAAGCAACTTGAAAATAAATGACTGTAAAGTCAGTTGGCTGGCAAGGCCAAAACTGTTTCAAAACTCATTTTCATACTCCCCCATGCACTGGCTAAAGTACTTCACACACTACGTGCCAAGGTGTGCGCCACTTGTGGCAGATTGACAAAAACAAAAAACAAAAAAAAAAAAAAAAATTAATTAAGTCGAAATTGCGTAAATTTGTGTGTAGGGGACGATTGCGCAAAGAAACTTTTGACAGGCAGTGTGACTGCAATGCACAAAAAAGCAAAAAAAAAACAGCAACAAGCTTTAATTGATAAATTGTTAAAAGCGAGTGCGTTAGTGGCAACGCCTGTTGCATGCCACAAGCCAGTTGCAACTTCCTTGTGTGTTATGTAAGGGCGCAGCAGCTACCGCAGCAGCCACAAGCAACAACGAGAAATAATAATAAAAATAATATTTGCACGCATGCGCGCACAGTGCCACGCCCCAACGGTGGGGCGTTTGCAGCAGCCCAGCAACAATTTTTGCTTAGCTTTGGTTATGCTTGATTTTGCTTCTTTTGCTTTTTTCGCAGCGTCGCAATTAAGCGCAAAAGCTTCCGCAAATGCAAGCGAGCTATGACTGATGATGATGATGATGATGATGCGGTCGATATATAGATATAGCCATATATATGTTGGAGCTGGCAGCAATTTAATTAAACAAAAGCGTAGCTTGAGCTCTTTGCTTTGCCGCTTTTACTTTTCTTTGTCAACAATTGTTAACAACAATTGTAAGTTAGACAAAAACTTTCCCTATATATATATTTTTTTTTTTTTTTGAGTTTTAGTTTTGTTGCTTTTGTTATTTAAATTAATTCTATGCGCATAACGGTGCGTTGCAAGCTCAATTAAGTGGCAGCCACTAATGCAGTTGCCGCCTAACAGTAAAAGTGTCTCGCTTTTGTTCTCAAGTTCAAGGCATTGTCTGCTGCATGCCACGTGCAACAAGCTCAACTAGTGCTGCCACGTGCAGCAAGTTCGTTGCCTAAGTCTTTTGTGACACATTTAATTTTGACGCTGCTAAGCCCAAGCAAACATCCGTTTTGACCACGCCCACTGCAGCTACAGTCAACACTCGCTTTGGCTTTTTGGCACTTTGTAGCGGTTCTCTTGCCATTGTTGCAACTTCGTGCTTCGTGCTTCGTGCCCCGCCCATAACTGTTTCCCCATTTTGTCACACGCAGCAATTAACGTGCACAAAACGCTGCTGCTTGCTGACCGATATAATAATCATGTTGACCACTCGCGCCGGCACTTGGACTCGAGTCAACCAACTCGCCTCAACTTGCTTTGGCTGCTTTTTGTTATTGTTATTGTTGTTGTTGCTGTTGCTGTTGCTTTTATAAGCGTGGGAAACATGTGCACAAATCGCATTGCGTCGCCTCTCGCATTTCAAAGAGAACCGGAAATCATAAGCAAAGTGTATGCAAAAAAATTTGTTAAGGTGCGCCCCCAAAAACAACAACGAAACACGAAAAAAAATAAATGCTATAGTGGGGAAATTGTTTTTAGTTTACTATTTAGCTAAAAACGAATTTTCAATGCGCTGCAGCAGCTACAAAAAAATAATTTAATTTAATTAAGTGCTATTTTTTAATATTAAATTTGCGTATTTATTTTTTAATTGCATAAAATTATTATTATTATTATTGAGCTGCTTTTATTCAATTTAATTATATTTATTTAATCAATTTAAAAATTTGTTTTTATTTTAATTTTTTTTTATTATTAAGCAGCACTTAAGCTTAATTTTTTATTAAATTTATTTAGTTTATATTTTTAAAACTTTTATTTTGTTTATAAGTTGAATTATTTCAATTATTATTATGAAGCAAAATTTGTATATATATGTATTTTATACATGTAAAATTTTAAATATGTTTATAAGTTTAATTTCTTTTATATTTTTAAAGCTTTAAATTTGTTTATATTGAATTTATTTTATTTTTACGCGTTTACTTTTTAATATTTAATTTTTTCTTTTCAATATATATTGAAAATATTGTATAAAATATTTGTAGCATTGCAGTAGCATTGTATTTAATTTTATATTATTTTGTTGCCTTTGCTTTTGTTAATAATTAAAGCCTATGCTTTTATTTATTGATTTGAAATTACTACAGCAGCAATCTTTTAAAAATTTTCTTTACAGCTAAAGCTGCTGCAAAAACTTTCAATGCGGTAAGTTTTGAAAACAATTTCATTTCCTTTGTATAAAAAATTGCATTCAAATTGAGTTTTGTATAAACCAAAACCAACTGCAGTTATAAGTCTAAGCCTAAGTCTAACTGCTAAACAAAGCGCATAAAGCTAAAGTTAGACAGTTCAAAATACTTCCAAGCCACAAACGAGAGAAAATTTTTCGTTGTTTGCCAGCCAGCAAAGTTGTTGTTGTTGTTTCATCTTTATTTCTTATATTGTTAGTGTTGCTGTTGCTGTTACTGTTGTTGTTGTTTTCGTGTTTCGTCTCTTTGGCTTGACACACTCACCTATATTCTGCGCCTGCGTTTGCGCTTGCGCCAGCAGCAGCATCAGCAGCAGCGCGACTAACGTCGTCGTCGTCGTCGTCGTCGTTGTCGTCAACGGCGACTGCGTGCGCTGCATTTTGTCGCCTGCAGTTCTCCGAATGTTGCACAAAAAAACTTTGAGAAATTTGCGGCGTGAATTTAACGCCTAAGTAATGTTTTTTTTATATTGATTTTAAGCAAATTGCTGCGCACACAATTTGTTAGCAAAGTTTGTATTTATAACTAAAAATAGAAAAGGTTTTGAGTTGAGAAAAGCGCAACAGGTGCAACAAAAACTTGAGCAGTGTTTTGAGTTTTAATTGAAAAAAAATATGCAAAAAAAAAGCCACAAGCGAAGTTTTTAAAAGCGCGTAACGTATAAAACTATAGTTAATATTTAGAGTTTGTTTAAAAAAACACACACACGTTTTAAAACATCGAGCAGGCGCTAGAGGTCGCTTTGCGCTAAGAACTCCGTTCGCTTTGCATGCGGCACACAAACTAAACTCAAAGTCGCTGCTCAAGTTGCGCTTAAGCCGAAGCAGAGAGCACACACACACACACACACACACACACACACACGCGCGCGCACAGATCTTCAAGTTCGGTTTCTTTCACTTTTCACGTATATGCGCTCGCTCTCTCTTCGCTCTTCGCTCTTCGCTCTTTCGCTTACTCTCTGTGTTGTTTTATCAAAAAAAAAATAAATTTATTTTAGTTTTAAGCTCAACCGTCGTCTTGTGCAGCTCGAAAGCAACTGAAAGTTAAAATCGTCGCGTTGTGCGTCTTGTAAGCTGTAAAGCGTCGCAAGCAGCGCCAGCGACGTTGACTGCGACGTCGACAGCAGCTGCAAATGCGTGTTGGCTCTGCCGCAGCCGCTGCCGCTGCCCAATGCCACTTGCTGCGCTTTTGGCAAGTGCCAAAGCTTTTTTTTGGCTTAGAGCTTAGGGCTTTCCATCTATGCATGTGTGTGTGTGTGTGTGTGAGCTGCGCGCATGCTTATGCCTAATTTTGGCTTTAAATAGATTTTGCTGCTTGAATTTTAATGCTGCCAAAAATCTATTCAAGCATTAAATCGCATAAAAAATTCAATTCGAGACAAATGCAATGCATGTATTTATTATTTTTAGTTAAGCAATTTTTTTTTATTTACATTTAGCTTTATTTTATTAATTTTTTATAGTTTGCAGACTGCTTAATATTTGTTATTAGTTGTTATAACATTTGTGTGCATCTATTTATGTTTTTAATTGCTTTTACTTTTATTTTATTTATTTTATGTATGTATCATATATATAATTTTTATATATATATTTTATTTTTGTATATATTTTATTTCTAACTTATGCGTATTTAATATTTTTTTCAATTTGTTTTTATAAATTCGTATATTTGCTGAATAAATAGCTTTATATATTATTTACAATTTATTTTTATTTATTAATTTTTTTTATATTTTTATTTTAAATTATTTTTATTAATTTGTATATTTGTTGACTTTAAAGATTTATATATTAACTTTCAATTATTATATTCATATAATAATTTTTGCTCTAATTTATATACTTATTTTATATTGTTTTTAATATTCCCTTAAATTTTTTTAATAACTTATATTTGCTGCAATTAGATAGCCTTTATATATTTATTTACATTTATGTGTATTTAATATTTCTTTAAATTATATTTTATTAAATTTAAACATTATATATATACTTATCATATATATATCTGTTCTTTGCAGTTTCATTTTTGCCAGCTTTGCTGATATAATGATATGTGATATAAAACAATTTAATATATTATTTTCAATTTATTTTATACATATATTTATAATTTTTTTCTGTTATATATTTTATTTTATTTACAATTTATGCGTATTTAATATGTTCTTAAATTTGTTTTTATAAATTCGTATATTTGCATTCTTCAGTCAAATATTTATTATTATTAATTATCGCTACACAATTACCGCAGTTATTAAGTAATTATTTTAATTGCTTGATTTTAATATTTCTAATGGTTTGCCTTTTTATTAAATATATTATTTATATATTTGTAAAAATATATATGTAATAACTATTGCAATTGCAATTTTTTCTATGTAATAATTATGTGTTGGCAACAATTTTAATTGCAAAGACAGAGTTCTAATGTCTCTTCTGTTCGCTTGAGACGCTGTAGTAAAAATTTGAAAACAAACTTTAAATAATTTGTTTGCTTCAGTTAAATTAGACTAAATCGCTTATAGGGGCTTAACTTATTTTGAGGTTTGTTGTGCAGAGTCGCGCACTGTCGGCTGCATTTTGTTTTCGAATATCGTTTGCTGCAGCTACGACGCTCTGCTGCAACATCTATCGATCAATGGCAAGCTATTGCCTCGAAGCTTGTTGTGCGGCCAACGAAAGGCTGCTGCTGTTGCATGTTGCAAGTTGCTGCTGTTGCTGCTGCTGCTGCTGCTGCTGATGTGGTCAATGTGAGCATATTTATTGTTGATGTGAATGTGGATGGTCCAAAACGGTAATAACAACTAATACAGGTTATGCAACTGTGGCAACAACAGTCATAGCCAAGTGCAGCAGCAGCAGCAGCAGCAGCAAATAATTCTTTTTTTTTTTTGTGCTTTTTGTGTGTGGCAAATACTTTGCTGGGGACTTGCTTGCCACTTGAACGTTGCTCATTGCCACAAATAACGTTTGCCGTTGCACAAGCTGCATGCGCATTTGCATGCCACAAGCTTCAGCAGAATGTAAGCCAAATGGTCAGTAAATTGGCACAAACCATCGATGGCTAAGCCAACAATTGGAGCAGCAGCCAGACCGCCAGACCGATCTCGTTTGGTTCATCATCATTGCGTTGTTGTTGCAACAACTTGCTCTGCCACTCTTCACTCTTCCACTCTTTTCTTTTTTTTTTTTTTTGTTTGACCAGCCAACGCACAATTTGTGTGACAGTTGTGGGCCAGTTGCAAGTTGCAAGTTGCAAATGCGGCAACTAAGGCAAAGATTTTGTTTTTGTTGCTGTTGACCTGTTTGAGTTCGGTCGGGTCGTGGATTAGTTTAGTTGAAGAATTATAGCAAATATTTCAGCATTATGTTGTATTTGGACTAATGACAACTGTAAATTTGCAAACGGCAATTTAAATCGATTTATTTCAATTAAAGCCTGAACATCAATTTTTAACACTTGGCAATGAGAAATACCAAATAAAATAAAAAATATAAAATATTAATAACTATTAATATTTATTAAAATAAAATAAAAAATTTAAAAAAAAAATGTCCATAAAAATTTAAGACTACTGATAAAATAATAATAATAAATAGAAAATAAATATTTATAAATTACAATGGATTCTGAAAATTACCAGACTAAAGTATTTAAATTAAAAATAACTAAGTAAATATAAATTTACTTAAATTAAAAGTGTTTTAAATACTTAAAATATTACGAGAAATGAAAGACAAAATGTAAAACATAATTATTTTATAATAGATGTCTAAATAAAATATTTAAATTAACAGTGACTAAATTTAAATAAATTAATTATCTAAATTAAAGCATAACAAATATCTAAATAAAATGCTTTATGTATTTAAATTAAAAGTCAATATTAAATTAATTTAAATAAATGAAATAATATATAAAAACTACAATAATAAACAAAAATTAATAAATGAGACATAAAATAAATGTTCATAACTAAATTAAAGCATAATATATGTATAAATAACATATTTTAAGTATTTAAATCAACAATGAGCAAGCAAAAAAAATTAAATGAAACTAAATTAAAGCATAACAAGTAGCTAAATAAAATGCCTAATGTATTTAAGTTAAAATAACTAATAAACAAAAATTAATTAAAGAGATATATAACTAAATAAACAAAAAATAAATGAATTAAAGCATAGCAATAACTAAAATATAAATTCAAAACTAAATTAAAGCATAACCAAATAGTTAAATAAAATGCCCAATTTAAATTAAAGGTCAAGACGCTAAAATTAAATTAAAATATAAATAGAAAATTTTAAATGAAATGAAAGCATAAATAAAATATTTAAAGTTGAACGATTGAGGAGTTGCCCTTGATGCCAAATTTGAATGAATTGAATTAATGTAGCCTACAAATGATTTAAAATCAAAAATAGCAGCTTATGAAAATTAAAATCTATTAATCTATTGATCGAAATTCGTTGAAAAGAATATTTAAAACATTTGTGTAGCAAACAAAAAATAAAAACAGTTAGCGCGGCAACAAAAATGCAGAAGCTGTCAGCGTTTTGTTAACAAAAAAAAAAAAAAAAAATAGACAGACTATTTAGCTGATTTATGTTTTAAATACAAATGGAAATATTAGCAGCGAGACTGTTTGTGAACAATGAAATTATGCTTGCAACAAGACTTGCAACATTTGCTTTTGTCGAATTGTTGTTACATTTTTGCGTGTTGTCTGTACTTTTAACCCAGTTAAAGCGGCCAAGACACAATGCGAACGAAAAACTGTCGCCGCAAGTGATGACAGCGCTTGTTGCAACATGTTGCAAGTGAGCGCAAAAAAATACACATCAAGCTGTCCAGCTGTCAATAGTAACAGTTGCAAGAAAGCAAACCCAAAAAAAAAAGTGTTGAGCAGCCAAAAAGAAAAAAAAAACAAAACAAAACAGTTAGCTCATCAAAAATGTGTCTATGGCAGCAGAAACATTTAATTAGAGAGGGGCTAAGGCAAGCGCGGGGTGAGGGGGAGCAACATATTTGGGGCGAACTGTGGGGAGTCCACTGGGCATTGGGTCGCTGGTCACTGCTGCTGCTGCTGCTGCTGACGCTGCCGCCCAATTGTTACGCTTGCTGCGCCGCATGCCACTTGCGGTTGCGCCACAAGCTGCTGCTGCTGCTGCCAAACAAAACAAGGAAATGTAGTGAAGCGCACGCAACAGCTTCAACAGAATCTGCGTTCTCTTTCACTCACTCACTCACTCGCTCTCTCACTCACTCACTTCTTTCAGCTTAGCCATAGCCGGCCAAGCACAACGAATTGCTGCATTTGCGTTAAAATGCTCACGATGCTCAATTAAGAACTCATAGCGCTCGCGTAAGAGCGAGAGCGCGTGCTAGTGTGCGAGCGAGAGAGCGCGCCCAGTTTATATTTATTTAGTTTTGCCAACTACAAGTCCCGGTTTGCTCGCTTCATTTTCTATTTAGTGCTTTATTATTTTTAATTTACAGTCCAAGTCTTGCGCTTCTTCTTCTTCTTCGTCTTCCTCTTCTTCTGGCTTAAGATTAATGTTCTGAGTCGCTGCCTACAGCCTAAAACAGCTTTTAGCTATTGCTCTGCTTCTGCTGCTTCTTACTCTCATTCTGTGGCATGTGCTGCCCTCCAGGCAACTGCAGCTCTGGCTTAGGACTCTGCAACTTGCCACTGGCTGCTGCTGCTGCTGCTGCTGCTGCTGCCACAAGCCAATTGGGGCATGCGTCTTGCATTGCAACTTGTTGTTCAGTCTTAATGAGCTGCACTTCAAAATTATAAAATTCTATAATTTAGTTTCAAATATTTTGCTATAACAATGTTATAATCAAACAATTGGCTGCTTTTCTTTTTTAATTACGAGATATCAATAAAATGAATTAGTTTAGCTTTATTAAAAAATAATTGCAGCATATGAATTATTATAATTATTTCTATATATGTATATATGCTTATAATATAGAATTAACTCTAAGCTATTAAGGCTTTAAATAGAAATATATATTTTTTATTTATAAAATTAATAATGAGTATTCATGTTATGATATGTTTTGCTTTAACTTTATGCTAAGATATGTTTCAATATTTATTAGCACTAGAGCTACGATCATCATTTCGTTTTTATTTAATTGCATTACATTATTTTTATTTAATTTGCAATATTTTACGACTTAGTTTATTTTATAAATCTTTTTAAAATCACTGAACTAAGCTCAAACCTTTAACTCAATTGTCTCAATTTAAAGCAAAGTTATTTATGAGCATTTTGCTTAGACTTAATGAAATGAATATAAAAAGGTAAACATAAATATTACATTATTTTATTATTATAAGTCTTTAGAAAAACACTAAACTTCGCTCAAACCTTTAACTCAATTAATTAAAATTAATTAATAAAATTAACTCAATTGTCTCAATTTAAAGTAAAGTTTTTAATGGGCATTTTGCTTACAATTAGACTAAATGGAAATGCATATTAAAATGTAAACATAAATAAATATTACATTATTTTATTTGATTTTATAAATCTTTATAAAAAGACTAAACTTAGCTCAAACCTTTAACTCAATTGTTTAAATTTAAAGCCATTTTTTTAATGAGTATTTTGCTTAGATTAAATAGAAATGTTATAATTTATATATAGGCATTAAAATATTGTTTAAAATGTAATTAAAATTAAAAAGTTAGTCTTAGAGCGAAGCTTGGCTTATGTTTATTATTATTTGCTTTAATATTTTGCAGCTTAAGCAAAAGCAGTGCAAATAAAAAGATTTTGTCTGCAACTATTTTTATTTGTTGTTGTTGTTGTTGTTGTTGCTGCTGTTGCTGTTGCTGTTGCTGCTGCTATTATTAAGTATGACACAACAAACAGCAGCAACTAAGTCAAACTGTCAGGCTAGAGTGCAGTCTGCAGTTGTCTTTAAAGACGCTAAGCAGAGTTACGAGCTTGTCGTCCAGCCGGCCGGTGGACACTGATCTAGTTGATTGCGTATACGCCACATTGTGCGCGCTCCACTTCAGAAACAGACAGACAAACAGTGGGGGCTTCTTTCGCTAGCAAATGTTTATTGTTGCTGTCACACAATTGTTACATAAACAATTGTTGCTGTTGCTGTTGTTGTTGTTGCTGTTCTGTATGCCCAAGTGAAATGCTGTTGGTTGCAGTCATCGTCGTTGTCATTAGTGGACGTTGCTTGCAGAAAAAAAAAAAAAAAAAAAATTGAAAATGATTGCAAATATCAAAAAGCCTGCAGTTGTTGCCTTGTTTAGGGCAACAATAAAAACAACAACAACAACTGCGCGCTTGTTGCTTAAACAAAGTTGTGATTTTGAGTTTTTCGTTTGTGTTTTGTTTTTTGTTACTTTCGTTTCATGTAAGCGCACACATTTCACTTTGTATATTTTTTCTTTTGAGTCACAGTCACAGTTCCAGCTAAAAGCACTCGTCCGCTCGCTGGGTGGTGCTGGTGATGGTGGTGGTGGTGGTGGTGGTTGTAATCAGTGCCAGACCAAGTGCTGGACGGCTCCAGCTCAGCAGCAGCCTCGTTGCGTTATTAAGTGCATGGCACTTGCTTTTCAGTTTCAGTTATTCCACTCCTCCTTTATGATTGTATAAGTAATAACTAGGCGCGCAATACTTAGACATAGTTACTTGACTGTTGTTCAGTTGCTGTGGTATTTGCATTTGGTAACCTAACCACAGTCATAACCACTGTTTAGTTTCGATTGCGTAAAATTTACACACAAATGAAATAGTCAAACCAAAAAAATAGGAAACAACACTGATTGCCAGATTACAACTAACACACACATATTTAGTTTGGAGTGTGTTATATTTAGTCAAGCCTTGACCTCTATGTCGAAAGTATTCAAAAGTAGCGTCGATTGTTTAGCGAAATATTTGATTATTGATTATTATTTTTTTCTTTTATTAGAACTATTTTAGCTTCAAACTAATATTAGATATTTAAAATTTAACATTTTTTAACAGTTTTTTGCAAACTTTTACTTAATAATTAAGCAAGCCCAATTATAAAATTCAAGCAGCTTAGTAAAGTAAAGTGCAAAATTTATCAAACGTTGCTTTGCATTCATTTATTAATTGATTAATTAATTAGTTAATGCAAAATTAATATTTTTAAAATAATTGCAATTAGCTTAAATAAAAAAAGAATTGCAAATTTTAATTTTTGCCAAATTTCCTAAACTATTTCTTAATTATTTATTTATATAAATGCAAAATTAAGGCTTTCAAATTTATAAGTTTTCATTTTGGTTGCAAGAAATTACAGAAATTTGCAGTTATAAATGTGCATAATTGCTCAACCTTTTTTTTTGTATATTTAAAATCAAAAAACTGCAAATTTAACTTTTTAAAATTTTTTTTAATAATTATTTAATGCTTAAATGCATTTTTTTTTGCACAGCTAATTGCCTTAAACTGAGCTAGAAACCTCTTTTGGCTTTGAGTTGAACTTGCTGCAACACATTTGTGGCACTTGTGGCACTTGTGGCAGCTACTAATGTGCTTTTGCTTTTGACCCTAATCGCTTAAAGTGCAGGAAGCGCGCGCTGGACGCTGGACGCGTCAAGTTTGTGGCCTAAGTCTTTTGTTTTGAGCCACACCTCGAGTTGCTTTTTTGCATGCGCAGCACGTGACGCTGCCACGCCTCTGCACTTTGCCAATTTGACAAGTTTATTGATGTCGCGTACGTGCAATACATAGACAGTTATATATATATACATATATATATATGTATATATGTGGTCAAAAGCGCGCTTGGCCACTTTCATTTCATTTAATGTTAATTGGGCATTGAATGCCAAAAAGAAAATAAAATTAAAGTTGAATTAGTTTTCATTTAGAAATTTCTACAAGCGCAAGCTTCACTTTCAAAGCCAAATTAAGTTTTTATATATGAGCACACATACATGTGTATACATGTGTGTGTGTGTGTACTTAGAATTTATGGCTCGTTAGGCACTGAATTATTGGCTGCCAACACCTGCGACTTGAGCTTGAGCCTAACTGTTTTTGACTTTTCTGCTTTGCTTTTTGGCCAACTGTGCGAGCAATTAACGCATTCCACGCATTGACCGCACTCAAGCAACCCACAGCTCACTCTCCCGCTCCCGCCGCCGCTGCCTTTGAACATTTGAAATATGCAAATAAATTGTTGCTGTGTATGTTTGCTTTTGAAATTTTTAGCTGTGCTTGTTGCTTATGATTATGGTCTGTCCAAATTTAAAAACAAAACAAAAATAAAAGAGAGAAGCGTTTCTAAATGTTATGGTGGGGGTCAATAGACGCTGCAAGAATTTCTATGTCAATAATTTATTTGAAATTGCCAAATGCCATAACTTTCAAAACTTCTAGAACTCAAAAGCCCTAGAGAAAGTTAAGCAATAAAAAAAAGAGTTAAACACTTGTCGCTTGTTGCTAAATTCAATGAAATTATGATTGGCTGCCGAGGATTGCAAGTTGTCAGCGAATTGAGACGTGTGACGAATGGCCTGGAAGTGCAGCCATTGCAGTCAGCAACAGCAGCAACAGCAGCAACATTTCCGCATCGCATCGTCTGCTGTGAAAGCTGCTGCTGCTGCAGCTGCAATTGTTGTCTTGCTGCTGCTGCTGCTGCTGCTGCTGCAGAGTGCAGAAGGTCAAGCCAAATAAAAAGCATAAACAAATGAATTTCCATAGCCAAAAACAAATTGTGGTTTTTAGTACATTGGCATTTGCAAATTTCACATACGCACTGTTGACAGCAACACTTAACAATTGTTAAATCAATACAAATATATTTGTATATTAAAAGTGAGTTGTGAGCAAAGTGTCAATTAACTATGTTTAGGCTTAAATATATAAATCGATTTAATTCCGTTAAATGTTTTTATATTTTGTAGCTATAATTAATATTTATTTTTATAACCAACTGAACTTAAAGACAGCTGTATATATGTTTTGAAAATTATATATATTATTTTTATTTTATTGAATATATATTTTGTAAATTAAATTTAAACATATTTTGTTCTTAAGCTTGATTCATTTAATTTAATAATTTACTGATTTTATTTTTTAAGCTATTTTAGCTATTTATTGACATAAATTTATTTTTATAATTTATTTAAATAATTTTAACTGCTTATTTCAGCATAAATTATACTATTTTATTGTTTGTTTTTATTAAATTAAAGTAATTTTTACAATAATGAAAATTAGTTCATATTTACTAATTTTTATATTTTGATTAAATAATAAGCGTAAAAATTCGAAAATAATTTTTATTTTATAATTTTCATATTTTTAAATGATTTATTTATTTTTAAATATAATTTGCAATGCCACTTTGGCTACAAATTAAATTGCAACTGCTTGAAATTAATGCATAAATATTTATTATATTTTATATCTTTTTCAGACTTAAATATATGGCAGTGGAATTTAAATTAAATTGTTTAAACTATTTAAAATAAGGTAAGCAGCTTTGTCACTTATTATGCAATTATTTTAATTTATTTACAATAATTTTGGGTAGCATAAAAAGCTTTAACAGTCTTCGCTTTGGCGCTTGTCTAGGCTCTTCCAAAGTCTCTCACAGACAACGCTATAAACAAAAGGCTGCAGTAAATGTCATGTGAGAAATGAAAATGAGCGCAAAAAATGAAAATGAAAATGAAAACATTGTGCAAGTGACAATTGCTAGGCTTTGTTAGTATATGTGTGTGTGTGTGTGTGTGTATGGCAGTAAATATTATTTACAACATGACCAAATGTCGCGTTGATGACCCGCTCATTAAAACTGGAGACGTAAACAAAAAGCAAAAGAAGCAGCAGAGGCAAAAAAAAAAGAAAAAAAATCTACTTGACAAATGCGTGAGAAAATTTTCAGTTTTTGTTTTGACTTTGGCAATATGATATGCTCGTATAAGAAAATAGGTTGTTGCCATTATATTGAGAGAGCGGGGGCAGCGGAGCTG
The DNA here is from genome assembly GCF_011750605.1 of Drosophila busckii. NCBI lineage: Eukaryota > Metazoa > Arthropoda > Insecta > Diptera > Drosophilidae > Drosophila > Drosophila busckii. Next base: position 5,692,831 of record NC_046608.1, on the reverse strand, counting down.
AATCATATGTAAAAACTTTCGCTTAGAATGCCATAAAATAAAATAAAATGAGTAGAAAAAAAAAAAAACAGTTTGCAGATCGATGTGATAGAAAGTGCTGGAAAGCGAGAGTCGTCACGGCAAAGAGCGCGGGTGAGATTAAATGTGCAAGCGAGAGAGCGATCGAGCGAGCGAGCGAGCGTGTTAGAGCGAGAGACCGACAGTAACTAAGTGCAAGGCACAGAAATTTACTGTGGCCTGAAATTGACTCAATTTATGCTGCGATTTTTATCATTTATGTTCACATTTAGCACTCGTACCCCCCTCACTCTCTTTCCTCATCATATTTATGCTATTTGCTCGCATTTTTATCGAATGAATTCACTTGAAATTATATCTTATTATTAGAAGTGAATGCATTTTTAGCAGCAGTTTGCTACAGCTGCTGAGCTTGAGCTAAAACTAAAATAGGTTAAAAGCAATATTTAAAGCAAAAATATATAGAAAAATAAAAGCAGCGCTGGCTTATATAAAATGCAAATTTAATATAAAATTGAAATATTTTTAATAGCTGAAAACGCTTACAGCTGAATATAAATTGATGATGATTAGTTTTCCAAAAAAAAGTAAATAAATGTGCATAAAAAAATTATAATTTTATTGAAAAAAGAAACTTGCATATAATAGAATATAATACAAATTAAATATTTTCTGTAATTATTTTTTTATCTAATATTTTTTATATATTTATTGTTTGTCTTGGTAAGCTAAAACTAATTAGAATTTTACATAGTTGCATTTTAAAAATAAAGCGGCATTAGTTGCAAAAAATCTTTTTGATATATTCTGTAATTATTTTTTCGATTTAATTGCAAAAATGTGAATCGCTTTGTTTATTAATTTTGATGTATATTTTGTATATAACTTTGCAATTTGTTTTCTATTTCAAATTTAATTATTTTGTGTTGCATTTTCGTTGTTAAATTTTATTATATGCAACATATGAAATTACTGCAAATTAATTGTAAGCAGCTGCTGCTTTATTCTTTAGTTAAACTCACTTGCAAGCGTATTTAGCGTTCGTTTTAAATATTTCTCAAGCACTTTAAGTCAATTTATATATATTTTGATGTCTTCTGTGTGTGTTTTTTTGTTGTTGGCTGTGCCAAATGTGCAGTCATGAAAGTTACGTTCTTTGTCAGTAGCTGAGTTCTCTGCCTCTATCTGCGCACATGCATCAAACTAGCCTCAGTACCCCCCCGCCCCAGCCCACTTTGCCTCTCTTTAGTGGCAGCTACTAACTTGACAGCTGTGCACTGAAGCATTTTGAGCTGCTTTTGATTGTGGCCGCCGTTTAATTGTTTCATTTGCCATTTGTTGCTGCTTTCCTCGATTCGTCGATTGCTGCTTTGGCTGCTTTTGTTATTTCTTTCTCATTGTATCGCTTTGGCAGCAATTCCGCATCCGTGTGCAATTGACAAGTGTCAGCATTGCGGTCTCTAAAATTACTTAATAAAAGTGAAACTAGCCAAAGCTGGCAGCAGCAAACTTGTTTGCAAGCCCGAAAAACAAAAAATCTTTTCATTTTTATACCAATTTTCTAAACAGAAAACGAGAGTGAAATTTAAGCGCAATAAACCAAAAACCACAAAAAAAATAAAATTTATGACTTCATTATTAAAGTCTCCATACAAGAAAAAAAAAATGTAATATAATGTGTGAATGAAATTTGTTCAGCAACTCTCGTGCATAATTCTCAGCTGTTAGAAAATTAGTGCCTTAAGTAATAAAAACATAGAGCGAGAGATTCATATATAATAAATATGTGAAAAGCTTTCATAGATTTGCCTATGACAATATTTTTAGTTTTTTTTAAATGTAAAAAATTTAAAAGAGCCGACGTCGTAAAATATTTTTAAACTTTCGTATTTGAAATTTGTACAGACTTCAATTTATTATTTATTTTACATGTAATAGAAATAAAATATGCGCATATACTATATTTTTTATATAATATTTAAAAAAAATTGGAAATTTTACATTTTAGTACATTTTTGTTTTTTGCTAAAATATGCAATATATATTTTGAAACTTGTTGAATGCATGCATATATGTAATTTAGCATAGTATTTGATTAAATTTAATTTAGTAATTATGTACATAATTTTTTTATACTAGTGGCTTCTTATACATTTTTTTATACTTTTTCTGATTTGCATATTTTAGTTGATTTTAAAATTTGTAAATATTTATTTAATTCTTTTTAGAAATGTATTCAATTTCTTTTTATATATTTCACTTTAGCTTTCTTTGTTGTATATTATTTATTTTTAATGCATTTACTTGTATACATTTTATTTGCATATTTTTATTTTTATTTTATGCATATGTTTTGCTTAAAATGAAAGCAAAACCTTAACACCCAAAGTTTGTGTTCTAAGTCTTTTAATTTGCATGCAAGCTGAGGCTGCAAGTTTCGCTTAAGTCCAGGCAGCAAGTTAAGAGCGCCTGGCTCACACACACACACACACACACACAGTTTGGCCGCTGCGTTGCTGTTGGAACTTTCACTTTACACAAAAATGTGAACATGCCAGCCGCTGCTGATGACGACGGCGACGGCGACATGAAAATGAAAATTTATTAGCAAATTATGATTTCAGACGCGCTGGCAGGCAAAGGCAACAAGACAGTTAGCCCAAGCACTTGACCAGCAACAACAACAACAGCAGCAACAACAACAGCAATAAAATGAAATGGGGCAAATGAACTTCGGGACAATTTGAGGGCAATACGAGGAACGTGACTGTGGCCAGAATGGAGGCTCAAAGAAAGTTTTTTTTTTTGTTTTGTGGGCTTTGAGTCACAAAATGAAAACGAAAACAACAACAACAACAACAACGGCAACCACTGTGCAAATATCAACAATTCCAAAAAAGCAGCCCAACCAATTTTTTTTTCGCTGCTTCTTCTTTGCTCAATTGAATTTCACGACAGGTTTGCTGTCTGGCTCTTGTTGCAGCAAAATATTTGCTTAACAATTTCTACGCTAACACAAAAATGAGTGTAAGCCTTTTTTTTTTCATTTTTCTTAAGGGCCCCCGCCAAACAATAATGCACATTAATTGTGTATTATGAAGTGCCTAGCGGGGGGGAGTGGGGCTGTGTGGCGATGACGAAATCTTTGGAGTACAGAGCATTGGCATTGTCTTTGATGCGAGCGCTGCTCATCTTTGGTTTTTCGTTTGGGATGTTGCAATCGTCACCCACATAAATCAAGTTTATGAGCAACTGTTTGTGTTTGTGGGTGACTGGACTGAGTGAATGAATGACTGACTGAGCGAGTGAGAGCGCGGGATGAGTCAAAAGAAAGTGAAACGTTGACAAATAGTGCGAGAGAGAGAGGGAGAGACGTTGCCTTAATGAAAAGAAAACAAGAAATGAAAGTGAATTCATTGCCGCATGCTAAGCGATGATTCAATAGCCAAAACACTGCCACGCCCCATTGACTGACGCCCTTGTCAAACGTTTAGTCAGACGCGCTTATTTAATAACTATAACAATAACTATAAAAATTTATAATCAACCCAAACCCCACCCCACCACTACCAAAAATTTATTCAATACCTGCGAAAGTTTATTGCGCATAAATTTTCGTTTCGTATTGCATTTTTCACACGTTTAGTGTGTATTGGAATTTCACAAAATATTCGTATAAAATTATGTTATGCTGCAGATTAATTGACTTGGCCATAAAGACAAGCCAAGGAATTTTTAGTTTTCGGTTTTTGGGCCAAACGTGTTGCAAGTTTATGAGCTCAAATTAATGTGGCGTTGGCTTAAATGCGGGAGATTCAAATGCAAGATAGAGTAAGCGATATCGAGTTAGACAGAGACAGCGACAGCGACAGCAGCAGCTAGTTGAGCAGTTATTAAAGAAAAATTAAATTATACATTGAGCTGCAGTTTATTTTAAATTGCTGCCTCTACCTGTATGAAATACAATAAAAGTTGCAACAGAAAGTTAAATGTACAAAATGATGAATGATAAGGAAATATGCACATGCTCGATTATGTGTGATTTATGTATAGATTAAATATATATATATAGCTATAGCAAATGCAGCTGCGAATGAAATATATGCAGTTAGTTAGACAGTTTTTATTTAATATTTTATTTAATCAATTCTAATGCTGTGAGGCTTATATTTTAGTTTAAAATTAAAAAACGCAACAATATAATAAATACAATTAAATGTATAAATCATTAAAATAATAATAAATATATCAATTAAAAAAATAATATGTTTACTTTTTTGCAACTAAAATAAAGCAATAAATTTATAAAAAATTAAATAAAAAGAATAAATTATTCAATATATAATTAACAATAATAAAATGTTTACAATTAAAATAAAGCAATAAATTTAAAAAATTAAATAAAAAGTTAAACAAAAAAATTTTAAAGTAATAAAAAATATCTTAATTAAAATAATAATAATATGCTTACAATTAAAATAAAGCAATAAATGTATAAAAATTAATTAACAAAATGTTAAGAAAATAAAACTTTAGCATTGCATAAAATAGTAAGTAAAAAATAGAAACAATTTGAACATAAAACTTATAAGTTTAAAAATACAAGCTATAAGAATATTTAGTTATTGTTAATTACAAAAGCAATATAAAGTCTAAGACTCAAATTAATTTACGCGTTTGGATTGTTAAATTTGCATATTTTTATTTTAATAAATTAATTAGATAAAAATTTTTGTGTGCACAGTCTAAAGAGACAACAAACAGCTTAAAGCGAGGCTGAGTGCTCAACTGTGTCAGGAGCGATTGAGGCTGCAATGCATCACTTGTTGCCACTTGCCACTTGCCAATGGTCAAGATCAGCGGCTGCCTTTGGCTATTTTGGTGGCTGCAGCAGCCATCATGAAGTCATGGCCTGAACTAAAAATAAAAGCCAACAGCACGCTTAACTGTTAGACGAGCCTTGACAACGAACCGTTGCCCACTATCAATTGCTGCAACTTGTTGTGGCCAAAACGGATTCGCTCTCTTAGTTGAAATGGCAAGCACGCGCCGCATGAAGAAAAATGCAAACAAATGCATAAATCGAGCGGCGACTGTTGTCAACCTGTCGTCGAAGCTCTTTGCATGCCAAGCGAGCGTTAGACGCGTTGATGGGTTTGGCCACAAGAGAGCAGCATAGAGTGCAACGCTAGATAGATAGCTGCGATAGCTGTAGCTGTAGCTGGAGCTAAGCCAAGCTTAAATTAAAATACAAAGAAAAACTAAACTGAGCCGTTAACTGTTTACAAAGCCAACGGCTTTGGTCAGCAACAGGCCAGCGGGCTCTAACAGATGTTGACGCAGCCATAAAACACTCGCTCGCTCTCGCTCTCTCTCTCTCTCTCTCTCTCTCGCTCTTTTGTGCGCTCTCTTTCGCGCTTGCAGCGCTTTTGTTTGTTAACGGCAAAAGCAGCAAGCGACGTGCTTATTACGCTTCATAAATGCGTGCGGTCTTTACTTGGACGCACTTGTCTGCTTACATTAAAGAAAGCGCTAATCCAAAACGAAAACGAAAATAAATTATTATAAAAAAAAAAAATTACAATTTGAATCTCAAAATGTATTAAATGGCAGCTATTTCAATTTTGAGGTCAAACAACACGAAAAATCTCAATTAAGCTGCAAACAAATGCGCGCACACAACTGTTGCATACACTGCTAGAAATTTTGCGCTGCTTGGCCGTAAGTGTGGGAGTTTTTTTTTATAAGCATAAATTACAGTGAATTTGTTTAATAGCTTACAATCTACAGCGTTTTTTAAGCTATTTTCAGTTAGCTTGAGGCGTTTAAGAAAATAATCTAATAATATTTTAACTATAAAACAAATAACTTCACTAAGCTTAACTTTATACATTTGTTTTACTACTCATTAAATAAATGTTACTTTATGTAATTAAATTTTATTTCCCATTTTTTTGTAAGCTTGCAAATTATTTTTATTAACATTTATTTATTATTAACTCATTCTATTCTATAAAAAACAGCAGAATTCATTTGCAAAGCTTTTTATTTTGCTGCTTTAATATTTTACATTTTAAATCTAATTAACTTGCTTAACATTTACATTTCATATTTTATTAACTTGTGTTTTATTTTCTTAACATTCATATTTAATTATTTTACTTAAGCAAACATTTTTGCTTGCGTTTTGATTTAGCTAAATATTTTAATGCTTTTTGCACAGTGTAGCAGATTTAACATTTGGCAAATTGTTTGGCAGCACACAGACACACACACACACACACACACACACATGCGCATTCATATGTAAATTGCTGTCACCCACAGCTGCGACTGAGACTGAGACGCTGAGTCCACAGTCCACGCACAGTTCAATAAGCCTACAACACAGTTGATGGCAAATTGTGCGGCTGACTGTCAGGCTGACTGACGCTGAGGCTGACGCTGATGTTGCCCGAGGCAGACATCAGACTGTTTGTGGCTTGTTGCGACTTTTTATTGTTGTTGGTTGCTGTTGCTTGCTGCCGCTGCTGCTGCTGCTGTTGGGAGTGTCGCCTGCGGCAGTAGCTGCCTGAAATTCCTCCGCGTAAGCAACAACAATGAAAAATAATAATAACAACAGTAAGGTATTCAGGGAAGCCGCCAAATGGGTTTACATAATCAATGCGGAATGCTTTTTTTTTTTTTTTAATTTTTAATGTAAGGTCTGCAATATCAAGTGTGGTCAGCCAATTAGCGAAAGAGTATGAGAAGAAAAGACAACGCATGTCATTTAAAGAAGTTGCTAAAGAATTAAACAATTTTATTGCTGAAAGCAATTGAAAGGCATTAAAAAAGCAAAAGATTGATTGAGTTTTTGAAGGTCTTAATAGTACAAAAGAAGTGCAAAATAAGTAAAATTAAGCAAATTTAATAACGAAAATAATATTAAAGATTTTACAAATATAAATAAAACATTTTTTAAGCCAAAACAACAAAATTATTATTTATATAAATATATTTAGTTAAAGCTTCAAATGTTTGGCGCTCAAGTTTAAGCTGAAACTTTGCTTAGCAAAGACACAAACCAAAAGCAAGCACGTAACGTTTACAAAACAAACTCTACACAGTGTAGAGTGCAAATTGGAGAGCAAAATAGACGCGTGAGTTGCCAGCTAGTGGCAATTTAAAATTAAAAAAATAAAATAGCTACATACAAAACGAAATAAAATTAAAAATGAAATATAATAACAAAAATTTATAAAACTTCAAATAAAATGAAAACAATTTTGCACGCGCTGGCAGCTCGATTGTTAGTGCGGACAGCAACCAAACGCACAGTGCGCAGCAGCAGCAACAATATCGATAGCAAATTAGTGTAATTAGCTTGGGCTTATCGATAACAATTATTGACAGCAGCCCTTAAGCATATGGAGGTGGGATATTAGCCAAAGGATGCTACTTTGATGTGCGCAGTTTGCGTGCGGTATTCGGAGCTAAAGGACGCAACCAGCAGCAATCCAGCAGCAACCAGAAGCAGCAGCAGCAGCAATTTATAGCAGTAGCAGCAGCTATAAATTTGGAGCTACAGAAGCCGACGGTGCTACTCAGTGAGCAACACTCAAGCTAAACAGAACACTAACAATAAATAATAATAATAATAACAAAAGCAAAAGTAAAGTAAATTAAAATAAAATAATATATTTTATTAAAATAGAAATTGAAAGTGCCTGTTGTAAAATTTAAATTTATTGCAATATTTGTGCTTTATTTTACTTTTGCTTGTGGCTCTGTGTTTTATTTATGTTTTGTTTACCGGGCGTGTCGCGTTAACTGTGCCGCGTGTATTTTAACGTTTACCTGTGCCGCATTGACCGTGGTCAAAAAGCGTGTTTTTTTGTTTAATAAAAACTTGATTTTGTGTTTAATTTTTTTTTGTTTTTTTTTTTATATTGCAGTGCTAAAAATCAAAACAATTTGGCTTGTTTCGTTTGCTTGAGTTTGGCTTGGCAAGGACCCTTGGATTACCTTGCTGGCCACCCAGAAGTAAAGAAATTTGAAACAAATACTTTAACGTGAAGAGAAGCAAAGTGCTAGGCTCAGCTAAAAAAAAAAAAAAACAAAAAATAAAAAACACAGGGTAAGAATTTTTGCATCTTTAACAACATTATTGTCATTGCTTAGTCTGCTCTGCTCTTATTGTTGTGCCTTTGAAGTTCGTTGTTGTTGTTGTTGTTGTTGCTAAGCCAGCGTCTTCTTGCTTTGATAACAAGCTTGATAAGCAAATCTAGTTTGAGGCCATTGAGGCTGTTGGCTGATTATGATGAAGATAATGATGATGTTGATGGGGGCAGTGTCCAAAAGTCTCAGCTTGGATTACTCTATGGCAGGGGTTGCAACCTTTTCATTTTCTTCTTGTGTTTGGCCTCTCATTTGTGTGCTGGCCTTAGATTGCCATCTACGTAGAATTTTCAATTTTTCGGGCTCGCTTCAAGCAATTGATAATTTCAAACAATTTTACCTTGGCAAAAGGTAGAACAATAGCTAAAACTTTAAGCGAAAGTAAAATTGGTAAAGTTTATATTTAAAACAAAAGAATAAATACAATGAGTAAGAATAAAATTGTTAGCTAGCACAATTATTAAAAATATTTGATTAAAATAAATGGATTATTTAAAGTAAAATACAGCTTAATAAAAGAATAAACAAAATGAGTAACATTAGCAAAATTATTAAAAATATTTTAATAAAATAAATTACAATTTGAATTTGAAAAAAAGATAAAAAATTGATTACTAACATTTTTTATGCAAAAACATTATTAAAAAAAAACTATTAAAATAAATAGAATAATTTAAAAAAACTAAAATTAAATTTTATGTTATACTATCTACAATATTTATTGTTAAAAAATGAAAGCGTAGTTGAAATATGAATTAAAAGCTTGCATTTGCATTTAGTATAGCCTAGTTAGCTATTATATATATATCTAGCAAATATTTATGAAATATATATAAATTGCATTAAAGTTGAAAAAGTTTTGTGGCGCACACAATTTTTAGCAAAAATTCACTGGCGAAATTTTTAGCAATGCAGCAAAGTTTGAGTTGCAGTTGCTCTAATCTTTCTCGCTTGCTGCCTCTTTTATTTGTTTCTCGGGCTTTAGTTGCTGTTTCTTTTTTTTGTTGTTGTTTCTTTTGCACTGTCACTCTTTGTGCGGCGCTCGCTGTTGTGCTTACTTTTTATATTTTTGTGCATTTGAAACTGGCACATTCTTACATTTGCGAAATACGCTTTGTATTTTTATATTTCGTTGCATACTTTTGTGCGTCGTTTGCAATACTTTTTATTGCATTGCCCAAGCAGCAGCAGCAACCACAACAACAGCAGCAGCAATAGTGAAAGCTCAGGCTTATATTTCGTTATTTTAAATTTTATTTTCACTCAAGCAGCAGCAGCAGCAGCCGCAAACAGGACGAAGGACGAACGTATCAAACAATAGCGCTGAGCGCCTTTGCCGTTAAGTGCTATATACATATATATATATATATATTTAGATATATCTGTGTGGCAACAAAGACAAGCACGCCAAGGACGCCTGCCGGCAATCAGCAGCAAACGTGGCTCAAATGGCCACAACAGCGAGCGCCCAACTATTTGGCCCAAACTGTGTAGTGTAAATGAGTAAACGAGAGTTGAGCGATGATGAAGCTCAAGCTAAAGTTGTTGTTGAGCAGCCAGAAGTGCAACAAGACAATGCCAAGTGCCAACAGCTATAATAGCCATAGCCATAGCAACAGCAACAGCAGCAGCAACTACAGCGACAAACGTGGAAATTAAGTGCCAAAGGCAACGACAACGACAACAGCAACAAGAAATATTTGTGCCCAACATAAAAGCAAAATCAAAACAAAATTTGCATAACAAAAAACCGCTGCAAGCACAAAGCAAAGCAAACGAAGTAAAAGTTTATAAAGCATAATCAAAATACACAACAGCATCAACAGCAACAACATGACGGCTGCAGCAGTCAGCTTGTGGTTGATAGCATTGCTGTTGCTTGCAACTAAAGCAAATGCAGCGCCCACGCAGCCAGCAGCAGCAGCTGTTGCTGTTGGCGCAGCAGCAACACAACTGCAAATTGGTGTTGAGCGCAATACGCATGCAGCGATTTTAACTGCCAGACAGCAGCAGCAACATGCAATCAAAGTAACCGCAACAACAGCGCCAGTGCCAACAACAAGTAGCAGCAGCAGCACCACCACCACAACAACAACAACAGCAGCAGCAGCAACCACTACAGCCGCTGCAGCTACAACAATTGCTGCCAATGTCAACAGCAGCACAGCAAAAGCAACAACAACAACAACAACAACAAGCACCACAACTATGATGACAACGACAACTGCTGCTGCTGCCGCTGCTGCTGTTACTTTCGTGGCTGAGCAACCAGTGGCTGCTGCTGTGCAATTATTAGACTTGGAACTGACAGCAGCACCGCCCATCAGCAATGGACACGATGGACTTAAATTAACCAAAAAGAAGCAGCTACAGCAGCAACACTATGAGCCAACAACAACAGCAGCAGCAGCAACCACAGCTGTACCAGCAGCAACTGCTTTGCCACATGGCTACTTGGGTCCCATATTTATGGGCGAGAAAACTTACAGTGTTGTGCATCCTTTGAAGAAACCGCAGCCCAGCAACGAACAGCAGCAACATGAATCGATAGAAACGCAGCTGCGTGAAGGACGCATTGTTGAAATTCTAGCAGCAACAGCAATGCTTGAAGCAACAACAACAACAACAGCCAAGCCAGCAATTGTTGCCGTTGCAGCTGAGCCGCAAACGCTGCTATCAACGACTGTATTTCAAGTAGGCGACAGCAGCAGCAGCAGCACCACACGTCAACCACAGGAGCAGCAGCAGCAGCAGCAGCTGCCGCCAGCAGCGTTTGCCAGTTTGCCACCACGCACTGAATCCAAAATAAGCGATATACAAATTGAAGTCTATGACTCCACTGTGGATTCAATTGTAGCTTCAACTAATTTTCGTGACTCACAAGGTTATTATCCATTGCCGTTGGAGACGACCCTGCTGGCAACTAGCAAACCTGCAACAGCAGCAGCAGCAGCAGCAGCAGCAGCAGCTGCAACTGGCGTAGAGCAGCAACGTTTTACGCAATATGTTATCGATCGCGCGGATGTATCAACGCAGCCAGCAGCAGCGGGCAAGCCACAGCCAGCAGCAATTGAAATACACATAAATGTAAGCGAAGCATTCGGCAATGAGAGCGAGGATCTGGAGTTTAGCTATCGCCAGCCCAGCAGCAAGCGCAATGATGAAGTGTTGCTTGTTGAAATTATCGATAACAATGGCAGCAGCAGCAGCAATGGCAACAACAACAACAACAACAACAGCAGCAGCAGTAACAGCTATGAAAACTCGGCTGAGCAAACGCCCGCTGTGCGTCCGCCGCAGCTGCAGGATGTGCCCGATGAGCTGTTTATGCCAGATTTAAAAAATAATCGCCCACCAGCACCACCACCGCCGCCACCGCCACCACCACAGCAGCAGCAGCAGCAGCAGCAGCAGCAGCAGCAGCAGCAGCAGCAACACAGTCAGCCCAGCAACATTGATCGCGACTCTGATACAATTTTCTATATATCAAATACTGAGGTCAAAGTGCGCGAATCGCTGCCAACGCCTGCGGGCGAGCAGCAGCGCAAACAGCAACTGGAAACGCAATTCTTCCCAGCCAACTATAATCTGGAGTCGGAGCATACGCCACGCTATGAGGAGGACATACTGCTGTCGCCGCTGCATCGTTATCCAGGCGATGCTTTGAAAATCTTGCGCAGCAATGGCGGCTCAGATGGTGCGCCACCATTGGATGTTACCTATGTGGGTGAATCGGTTATTGAAGTGGAGCAGCAACCGAGCGTGGGCAGCACCTTGATGCCCCAATCGAATGACATTGTTATACAACCAGCGGTGCTGCCCGATTTGGCAATTGGTGTGCCCGTTATTGGTGAGCTGCCGCCACAGATTGAGCTCAAGGAGATTGACTATATGCCGGGCGAGCTGGGTCAGGGCATCTATGAGAACGACATTGACAACAATGGCTTGGGCTTGGGCCTCGGTCTAGGCAATGGCGAACCGGATGCCGATATTATGGAGAGCTCTATACAATATGGCGGCGATTTGATTGATGATGGCGCCGGCGGTGGCTTCGATGGCGTCGAGGGCAGTTATCCCTTTGAGACTTCAGCTCATCGCCTGCAGCAGCAGCCCGCGTTCAGTCACTTGCAACGCGAGCAGCTGCCTGTTGCTGAAATGTTGAATGCCACAACGCAGGCGCGTCGACGCATCAACAACATCCACAACAACAACAACACCAATGAAGTCAACTTTTTGCATTTTGATCAGCGCAAAGCTTCGGCGGTGGCGCCGCTAATGCAGCTTGGCATGGTTTTTAACGATCTGAGCAATGTTAGCAATGCTGTAGCTGTCGATCCGTTCAAGGAGCGTGAGGCTAGATCCCAAGGTAATTAACTTAATTCAACAACTTTGAAATGCGTTTACTTAATTTTTTATTTTAGAAACATTTTTTTGTATACACTTTGACATATTTATACAACACAAATTAGTAAAGGGTAGCATTAGTTTGTGCAATAATTTTTTTTTTATATTGTTCAGCAAGACAAACTAAGTTGATTGAGCCATGTGCGTCTGTATGAACAGCAAGATCTCAGTAACTGTAAGACCTAGAGCTACAAAATTTGTTGTTTAGGCAGCTCTATGCTCAACACAGAGCTAGCTTAACTTGGAAATTTTATTTGCCTCACCGCACCCAAGCATATCGTTAAAAACAATTGACGTTCATGCATTTTTTTTTTTAAATTGAGCATACATAAGTTTTAGTACACTCATGGCTCGTTTAGCTGAATAATTTCGAAAATATTTGAATTACAATTTTTTTATGCGGCAAAGTGTATCAAAAAGTTGGTTGCGCTCAACTTTAAAGCGCACTTCGTATGCTGAATACAATTTTTGCCATTAATAAATGCTTAGTTGGCTTTCTTTGAATATTATATTTTTAAAATATTTATTTTTTTTATTTATACACATTCTTTAAATGTATTTATTATATTATATTAAACTAATATGTTTTTCTATTAACTTTTCTTTTTATTTTTAATTGCTATGCTATTTTTTTTTGCCTGCTCTTGCTTCAATTAATTAATTATATATAATAATTTGCAGAATATCCCTCGTTTATGGATGTGATCAAGGGTCTGCTTTGTGTGGTGGTGCCCACTTTGGCGTTTGCATTCATATTCCTTACAGCGCGGTAAGTAAAAGTTTATAATTAAATACTTTTGGCTATACTATATATGAATTTATTTGTGGCCTGTTCGTGTTGACAGGCTAAAGTAGAAATAACAATTTAAAAGCTTCAAAGGGTTTACACAATTTGCAAAAAGCTAAAGCAACTCAACTATGCATATAGCCAAGTTAAGCTCGCACTTGTATGTGTGCAATTCGTCAGCTACATATTTTGCAAATTGATACACCTACACACACTCACACACACACATGCATATATTTATGCAGACACACACACACACGCAACTCGAACTAATTTCTTGTCTCGACAGTTTATTGTGCAATTTCCTTTTCATTTTGCCAGCCATTTACCTCAGCTTTATGCAGTACACAGACACATGTGTGTGTATGTCTCTGTGTGTGTGTGTGTGTGTGTGTATGACCGCAAAAATGGTAAAAATGTATTTCCGCTGCGCATTTGTCGAGTTTTGAGCCAGCAGCAGCAAAAGCAACAGCAACGCTAAAGGCAGCAGCAGCAGCAGCCGCAGCATTAACTGTAACTCTAACGGTAACATTACGGTTGCCATTTTGTGGTCTGCCATTTTGACGTTTTATGCGCGCTGCTGTTTTATTTTTATTTATATTTATTTATTTTTTGCTGGCAACTTCATCAAGACGCAGTCGCTTGCCACTTATGCTGCTGTCTGTCTCTCTCTCACTCACTCTCACTCTGTCTCGCTCTACGCTTCCGGCGCCAAGTGTCGACTGCTTGGCGTTGCGTTGATTTGTAGCGCCCTCAACTTTTATATTCGCTTTTAGTTTGGCTTGACGCCTTTTGCCTTAGACGCCGACTTTCATTTTGTTTGGCATTTGCCACACTCCAGCAGCAGCAGCAGCTTCAACGAATTCCTATTTACGTGTGGCATGCCACTAGATTTATGCGTGTCTGTCTGTCCGCCGTCTCCATCGTCGCGGCAAAAAGCTCAATCTCCCTTTTTTGCACTTCACTTGCTGCCAAAGTCTCACTCAGATTTCTGTTCTTTTATTTTTTTGCTTCCCTTCGTATCTAAAATCAAATGCCAGCGCATGAAGCTGATAAATGCGATTTGCCACGCCTCTCACACCACATCCTTAAGTGTGTATGTGTGTGAATTTGGGGCGTGGCTTTACCCTTTGCTTACCAGGTCAACTTTTTGTTTGCCTCGCCGCTTTTATTTACATCATATTAAATTATAATGAGGCTTTGGCTCAGCAACTTCTAAAATTTATTGCATGTCTAAGCAATTTCTTTTTAAGATTTTCAAACTCAGCTCCTAACGCTTGCTTATATATAAAAAAAAAATTAATAGAATATCTGCAAATATTATATTGTATAAAAATATAATAATAATATCTAAAATAGCTCATCTATTGCATTTATTTCTACGCATAAAATTAAAATAATTTTAAAATAAAAATAATACAACAAATTTATCGCACACTCTTGAAAATTTTTATTTGTTCGTTTTTCTTTTTTTGCTGTAGATTTTGTCATCCAAACAACACAAAATAAATTTTAAAGCCACATTTTTCTTTAGATTGATTTTATGAATTATTTTGAAACATTCAACGAAAATCCAAGCTCTGATGCAGAAAATAAATAAATATTTGAAAACTAGACAAATGTTTTCTTATATGCATATAAAAGCTTTTATATTTTATAACCTTACTTTTAGTTGCTGAAAACTAATTATTTAATCAATTTTATTTATGTATTTTTATTTGAAAGAAAAGAAATATAAAGAGCTCTGTGTCTAGTGTTATTATTTTTGCTTTTTAATAATATAACTGTATATTAATATTTTTATTAGTAGATATAAATTATCAAATTCTAAATATTTTAATGTAAGTTTGATGACTAAGAATTACCCTTAGCAATGATTATTTATTGTTATAATATTATAATTATTAAAAAAAAGGTATATATATTTTGTACAGCATTTCAATTGTTTATATAATAATATATATTTATATAAATTTATGTAATATTTAATGTTTCTCTCTCTCTCACTTGCACTCATTGCAGCTGGATGATAATAAAGACAAAGCAAATACATGCGAATGGCATGTTAGAGGAAATTGAGCAGGGCCAGGGTCAGGGGCAGGGGCATGGTCAATGCAACGGTAATTTGCCGCCACCAGATTCGGGAGCTGAGGTAAGTTCCAGCTGTGAAATGAAAACAAAACTTTCAAATGTGCGGCAGCTCAAGTGTTTTTGGCTTCACTTTTTGAGCAGAGTTTGCTTAGCTTTGTTTATTTATTTGTTTGCGTGTATGTGTGCGTGTGTTTGTTTGTTTGTTTATTTGTGTGTGTGTGTGTGTGTGTGTGTGTTGTTGACGCTGCGCTAAAGTCAACTCTGCTTTTTACAGTCGTCATGCTCAGTCTCAGCCTCAGCTCACTCATCCCCATTTGACACGCCCAAGCTGCAAAGCTCTGCTGCTGCTGCTGAAGCCAAAGATAAAGATACAGATAAATCACAAGATCGCGCTGCAGATAATTCGTCCTTAATACGTTCAATGTCTTTGGCTTTGGCCAGCGGTGTGCAGCGCATCGAATTTCAATTTGAGCCACGATCTGATTTAACGCCCACTGCAATTGCCACGCCCACATTGGCAAATGGCAGCCCTGTTGGCAGCTTTGCCTTCAGCGGCTCAATCACAAAGATGACGCTCAAAGATAATCAACTGATTGTCGTCACCGAAGAGCGACATGTAAGTCTTAAAAAACAAAAATAAAAAGGAACTGACTCTGCTTCTACTACTACTAAATCATAACTAATACTAAATTTTTACTGTGTACTACTACTTGTATTAACTAGTCGTAACCTTTGCTACATTTTCTTTCTGATTGTTGTGAAAGTATTTTGCACTTAATCTAAACAAAAAAAATTAAGGTGGAGATCGAAGGCTGTAGAAAAATGTCTAGAACTTGAGGTTATAAAAGCTTTAAATAGCAGCAGATTATTTATTTTTATTTTAATTGCTTATTTATTTATTTTATTTTATTTTATTTTATATATATTGCTATTTATTAGTTATCTAGAATTTGAGGCTTCAAGGCAGTCAAATAGCAACAGATTATATATATTTTTTTTAATTTGTTTATTTATTTTATTTTATATTTTTGTTGTATTTTATTTATAATCACTCGACGATTAAAGAAAATTATTACAAATATGTATTGAAAGTTAATTAAGTCAAAAATGTTTTTAATATTTATTTATTTTTTATTCTATTATTTTTTTATGTATGAAGAAAATTATTACAAATAAGTGTTTAAAGTTAATTATTATATGCAATAATTATTAATTTTTTATGTAAACTTACAAAATTTTTTTTTTAACGAATTTGAAAGTAAATGATTATAATAAATGTTTCTTTATTTATTTCTAGCACTGACGCTTCTAATTGCAAAATTTCAAAAATAATTAATTTTTTCCAACAGTTAATTTGCTATTCGTTGCCTCTAAAAAATCTGAAAAGCCTGCAGCTGCAGCTTTGAAATTAATTTAAATTTAATAAACAATGCTAAGCCTTATGCTCAACAATTAATCCGTCGATTAATGTAAAAGTGACTAAACTTGACTCTTGAAACTTAAATCCGCAGCTTAGCATTTTTTAACTGTTTGTGCAGCTTAGAAATAAAAAATCAAATAATTCTTGGCATTTAAAAGTGAAAGAGAGCCATTAATCATTGTTGATTTAGTTATATAGCTACAACTACAATTGCCCCCCACTCTACTTCTCTCGCTCACTCGCTCTTTCGCTTTGAATCGCTCAGGCATATTTTTATCGCTCACTGTTTACCATTTGTCTGCGTTGTTGTCGTCGTAGTCTGAACATTAATTGAGCTTGAAATCAATTTATAGCTATAAAGTTAGTCTTATGCTTATACTTCTTGTTCTTGTTGTTGTTGCCTGTGCTGTAAATAATATTGTGGCTGTCCCTTTTAGCGCTGTCTCTCTTTGTCTCTCTCTCTCTCTCTCTCTCTCTCACACTCTTCCCCTCTCACGCTCAACTTTATTCACAGTAGTACATAAAAACGTTCTCATCTCATTACGTGGCATCAAGAACATCTCGACCGACTGGCCCCTCTGCCTGCTGCATCTGTTTATTTGTATCCTTATTGTCCTTGAACTGTGTCTGTTGCCCATGGCTGTGTTTGCTGCGTACACTTGGCAAAATAAATTAACATTTTATTGCATATTTTTATGTCAATTTAAGTTGCTGTTTCAATTTTTTTATTGCTGAACAAAACACAAGAATTAGAAATTTGTATTTAAAAAGCTTTTTAAATGCAAAACTAAAATTTAATTGATAATAACTAATATATATTTTTAAAATTTATAGTTAAAAATTATATTTCATTTATGCTAACAAATAATTTGCATATACACACAAACATGTTTTTCCCTTAATAACAACATTTAATTTAAGCTACTTAGGCTTAATTATCTTAAATATTTATAACAATTTTCATTTAGCATCTACAAGCTATAGTAAACATATAGCTATAGTAGACAAAATCAATAAAAAAAAATATTAAATTACATATTAATTTTATTTATTTATTTTTTATTTAATTTATTTATTAATCTAATAATTATTAATCTAACTAAATAAAAGTATTCTTCTTTTTGCCTTATTAAGTCTTTTAATTTAATTAAAAGTCTTTTACAATCCCATATATATTATTAAGAACAAGATATTCATTGTTTACTACTTATTTTATTTATACTTAATTTTTTTTAACATATTTTTACTGCTTTATATATTATGTTATAACTTTGAATTTTTCTTTTATTTTGAAGTCCTTTTTCAATTTGCTTAGTACTAATTTAATTTTAAGCAATGCCATCTTGCGAAGTAATTATTAATAATTAGCACAAATTCATTTATTTTTTATTAATTTGACTAACTAAATTGCATTTTATTTGCGCTGCACTTAGACTTTGACACTTTTATTCGAAGCTTAACTTTTTTTTTTTGAAGACTTTAAAACAATTATTTATTTACAATATCGCATTGGAATGCTATTTGCTTTTCGCCAAGTGTATTTATAAGCAGTCTGTATTGCTTGCTTGCGTCTGTATTTGTGTATCTGTGTATATGGTAAATGGTATAGTTGTGGGTCGTGCTGTTGTTACTTTTAATATAAACTTTGCTTGACACTTGTGCTATCAATTATTTGTCAAGCTGCTGCTGCTGCAACTTGCAACGCTGCTGTAACTAACTGTAAGTGTGTGTATGAGAGAGAGAGAGAGAGAGGTGTAAATGCGCCAGAAGCCAAAGCATTATGCAAATGCAATTTTCGACACTTTCCGCATGGCAGGCACACAATTTGTCCTTTGGCTGCTTGAACTGAAACTTTCGCTTTCGCTTGTGGCACACACACAGCTGCAACACCTGCCGCAGCTGCTGCATTGCTGTAACCACAACACCACACACACACACTCTCTCTCTCTCTCTCTCTCACGCTCACGCTCACGCTCACTCTCACTTTCAGTCTCGCTGCAGCTTTCTCTTGCTCTGTTTGTTGTACGCTTGTGTCTCTGTTTTCTATTTCGCAGGACATTTCACGCAATGCACGCGAAACGAAAATGCATACGGACAAGGATGGCGTCTTTGTGGTTGAAGTGGCACGCGGCATTGACTCCAAACAGCCACTGCCCGAGAGTCCCAGCGTCACACAGGACACCACCGAGCTGCCCTTCGATACGCAAAACAAGCCGCAGACGCCACCGAAGCATGAACAGGTGCAAATACATGCGCCACCCACTGAATTTGGCAATGCTCTGCAATTGAATCTAAGCCAAGCAGCTCCAGTTGCGCTAACTGGCTTGCAATTGATTGAGGAGGAGCAGCTGCAGCATGAGGAACTAGCAGCTGCGCTAACTGGTCTATCGCAGTCCGACTTGAGCTCCAGCTCCAGCACAGATTCGAACAAACGCTACTCCTATGGCAATCAGCAATGCTATTCGCTGGATCAGCCAGGCTATGCTCATGGTACGGTTATGGTTATGGGCACAGGTGTGCAGCAGGAAGATGAGCCAGAGCCAGAGCCAGTGGCAGAGCCCGAGCCAGAGCCAGTGGCAGTGCCAGCGCCTGCTGCATTTGCAACTGAAGCTAAGCCAGAGCCGCCGACTGATTTTCAGAACAACAACAACAACAACAACAATGATAATGACAATGATAAGCCTGCCTTGGAGCTGGAGCCAGAGAATAGCTATGACAGCTTAATGAGCTTGCCCGCACCGCCTTCAACTGAAGAGATTAAAGAGCTCAATGACTTTACGCTTATGGATGCCAATCAATTGGATTCGTTGCCACCACCACCACCGCCACCAATTGCAGCAGCAGCAGCAGAACTTAATGATGCACAAAATGGCAACAAGCAAGAGCCAGAGCCAGAGCCGCAGCCCCAGCAACAGCCACAGCACAATGACAATGTCGAGCCGCCGCCGTCGCCCATGCTAAATGGCAATGCCAACATCGCTGCACCGCTGGCCGACACTTTGACGCCGCCAGCATCGCCGCCATCGTCGCCTGCTGCTTCCGCTGGCACCACAAACTGCGCTAATTTGCTTAGCAATGGCCTCCATGCTGTTCATCCTCAAGCTGTGGATGTCAATGGCAGTTAAGGTAAGCAAGCAACAAAACAGCAAAAATAAATCAATTTTTTTTCTCCAAAAAAGAAACGCAGCATCAAAAATAAAAATATTTATGCATATACACCAAGCAGAAAAAAATACCAAAAAAAAAAAATGATACAAATTACAATTTTTAACATAAATATTTCAAATTTTTCTCTTAACTGTTTGTTGATTTTCCCAAAATCTTATCGAAAAATATTAAAATATACAAGTAAATGTTTAATGTCAGCAGCAGCTATTTAAATGTCTATGCTATATACATAAGCAGCAACAATTTTGCAAAACAAATTCATAATAATAGTATTAAAAAAAAAACACAAATAGCGCGACATTTTAATTGTTTACAATAACAAAGAAGAAAACCAATTGCCAAAAACATAATATAAAACAACAATTCTAGTAGCAAACTATATTGTATAAGCTTGAAACAAAAAACACAAAAAACATGCGTTGTGTGAAAGAGAGAGAGAGCTAACTAATCTAATCTATATACGATTTTATAGCAAGCTGTACACTGGTAAGCAGCTGCATTTAATTTGTACTTAATAGTCTACAAAACAATGCAAATTGTTTAATTTAATAGCAGGCTAAGCACAAAATGTGCTTCAAGTGTGCCCTGGTAAGCAGTTAATTCGCTAGTTACGTTTAATTTTCAATAAAATCTTACAAAATACAACGCATTTTGAGCATAAGTCCGATTTTAGAGCTAGCAGCATAAAATTCAGCTAAACTGTACACTGGTAAGCAGTTAATTCGCTAGCTTATTCGCGAGTTACATTTCATTTTTTAGTTTTAGCTTACAAAACACAACGCATGTTCATTAGTCGTGCTCTACAACGACTATAAAACACAACTCCGATTTATTCTTGATCCAGAAAACAACAAATGTGCCGAAAAGTTATTTATTTATTTTAAAACTTAATACCTACTACTTAACTTTTTTTTTTTGATGATAAAAAAAACACACAATTTACAATAACAACAATTTATACAAGAAACTAATATACTATATAGATATCTATATGTATAAGTGTAGAGCTCTGTGTAAACTTTTAGCGACTAGCAGATAGTTTTTTTTTGGGAAAAAACTGGACAAAGGACTTCAAATTCAGAGAGAAAAAAAAGGCCAAAAAATGTAAGGCTATGAACATTTAAAAATACTATAAAATATAGTAAATCGTATACACACATATAGCATAAAAATATTTAGTAAATGGTAAATCGAATATATAGATGTCTATATGTATTTGTCACACACACACACATACACGACTACAACTTTGAACTATGTGTAGTAGTTTAAGTGCTGCTGAAAGATTTCAAAAGTAAACTAAATCAAAGTTTGCATTGGAAAGCAAAGAGAGAAAGATTGAGAAAGTGAGGCGAGGAGGCATGAAGTGAAGTGAAATATAATTTATGCGCACTATAAGTAGCGCCTCTTTTATACAAGTAGCAAATTATATATATATATATATATATATATATATGTATATGTATATGTATATGTATATATGCCATATTCAAAGGATATAGCAATTTATTCATGTTTATGTTTTGTTTGTTTCATTTTTTGTAAGCTTTGGTGTCGATTGTTTCAATTGTTTTATTGACAATTTGTTTGTGAGACACTCGAATTATTATTATATGAAAAAACAAAACCGTATTTATATAAATAAAATAATTATTATATCTATACATATATACAACATACATAAAATATAACCATATAGTATTTAAATCTAGGCGAGTGCAGGCAAAAAGGAATATTTTTTTTTTTTCATATTTTTAAGCAAAAACTTGAGAAAGGAAAAAAATAATAACAAAGAAATTGATATTCAAACAAAACAAAAAGAAACGAGAAACAGCATAAGTAAATGTGATTGTTATTTAACTTAAGTTATGTTTAAATCAATAATTGATAAATTATCTGTGTGTCTCTGCGTGTATTTGCATAAATAATAAGAACAAGCGAAATTAATAATAATAAACAAAAAGAATATAAAGAACACAAGAAAATCTAGCGCAGTTAAGTAGCTAAAAATTGATCAAAAATATGGTTTGATGTAAGCGCATTAAAACGGCTGAAAAAAAGGCTTGCAAAAAATAAAAAATAAATAAAATAAAACAAAAACAATATAACAATAATGATAAATGTCTAAACTATGTAAGCAAGACATAATGTCAAACAGCGATTGGTATAAAAATGAATAAAAATTCAATATTTAAGAAAACTACAAAACAAGACAGCATTGTTTTTAAAAAGGCAACGCCAAATGCATTTAGTAAAGGTAAGTAAACTCATTCAGTGCGAGCGAGAGAGAGAGAGAGAGAGAGAGAGAGAGAGAGTGATAGTTAGTGAGAGCGCTAACTAACAGATAGCTCCCGAGCCTATCAGCAGAGCTGACAGGCACTTTGAGCGGCTTTCGCCACATTAACAGCACATGTAAGCTGCGCTGTTCGCGCCCGCTCAGCTGTAGTGCAGAGGCCACGCACTTTAAGCAGCTTAGCTTGTTCGTTTTAACATTAACATTAACATAATGAGTAAGTTAGACTCTCAGCGCTGTTAGCGCGCGCTCAGCTGTTACGTCGGCCTCCCACGCGCTCCAAGCTTGTTTGTTCTAACTTGATCAGTGAAGTGCGATAGACGTGTCAAACTGAAGTTCGGTTCGTGCGCGCGCAAAAAATGTAATAAGGCCGGCAGAAAATAAATAGAGTTTAATTGAAACATAGCGTTAAATAATTGTGCGCAGAAAAGTAAAGTAAAGTAATGCAAAAAATTGATCTGAATATTGTTTTGCGCTTGGACAAATGCAACTGTAAACAAGTGGACAGTTAAAGTTGGGCGCCACCAAAATTTAAATACACTTTGACTAGGGTATCGCAGCAAACACACGCAATATACAAACACACATACACACAAAAAAGCTAACGCGTCACAGCTCGTTTCCGCTGTAGCGTCAGCAGCGAACGGCGCCGCTGCGTCGGGCAGCGACGTTTGTATGGCGCCACCGGCACGTGCACCCCGCTGTCTATATTAAAAATTGAAATGTGAAATAAGTTATCTTATCGATCGTTGTTTGAATTTCACAATCGTCGAAAACATGAATTAGGCAATTTTGTGATTTATTTCAGATTTTTTAAGGTTTTTTTACCTCCCTATATATTGGTTTTTTTCGTTTGCGGGGGGGGGAGGGAAATAAAAACAAATAAAATAAAAGCGTTCGGGTTTGGATTAGGAGCCCTATATTACAAATTTGGTTGCTCTACTCTTATAGTGCTGAGAAAGTTGCTCAAACATCAGACGACAGACGGATCATACGGACATGGCTATATCGACTCAGCTCGTCGAGCTGATCAAGAATATACTATTACACAGTCTGCCACGCCTCCTTCTCGCTGTTACAGTACATTTGAGCAACTTCATAATACCCTTTTTCCATTTTTTACAAAAATGTCAAAGTGTATAAAAAGCGAAGAAATATGAATGCATGGCAATGCCTGTTGCAGTTCGACAGCGCTGAGACCATATTTCGAATGCTCCGCCGCCATGGAAAATCGTTTTCCAATCAACGTAAACTTGTGTTTGTTTTGCTTTGTGTTTTGCGGTAACTGTAAATGAGCGAACATAGTGCTAAATGATTGTGCGTAGTAAAGTAAAGCAAATCAAAGAATTTATATGAATTTTGTTTTGCGCTTGTGACAAATGCAACTGTGAATCAAATTTGTTCAAGGACAGCCAGCAACAAAAATAAATGCATGGCAATGCTTTTGCAGTAAGACATAGCGGTAAACGCGAATGCGTATCATAACAAGTAAAGTAAATTTGTGTTTGTTTTGCATTGTGTTTTGCGGTAATTGTAAATGAGCGCGCATGAACTAGAAATGTATACAAAAGACAGCTGCGAATAAAATAAATATATACAAAGTGACAGTGGGACAAAAAGTGCGCGTAATAAAATATAATAAAGCCACAAAAGGAAAAATGGAAAAAAGGTTAGTGAATTTTTATAAACAATTGTTTGGTATTAGCTTTGCTATTTATTTAAATTAAACTAAGCTGTGTGCAGTACACTTAGCTTAGCTTTTGCGCTTAAGCCAAAGCCAACTTGTGCACAAAACTTTTGCACAGGCCGCTGCTGCTGCTGCTGCAAGTGTCCCATGTCCATGTGCTCCAGTTTAGCTAAGTAAAGTTTAAGCCTAGAGTATGGTTGGGCGCTCATCGTTCGATTTGCGGCATATCAATAAAATTAACAAGCCCTTAACAGACCACTTAAGCGGCTTGCAGACCGCGTTGCTGCCAGTCCAAACCGACAATGCCGCCCTAGTCTACATAAAGAACATAGAGACGCCATAAAACTTGGGGCTGGAGAGCTGCCAGGCGATGCCAAAAAGCTCGCTTGCCCATAAACACCAAGTGACAACGATGCCAACGACAGAGGCAGCAACAACAACAACAAGTGTGGGCGGCATGGGCGTTGGTTTGAGTTGAGTGTGGCTAAAAAGGGGTTTTGTCTGTAAAATGCAGCAGTTTAGCAGCACGTTTTGAATTTCAGTGAGTGGCAGGCGACAGCACAACTTGCTACACCTTACACCCCAACCCAACCCAAGAACCACCCACACACCCTCAAACCTTGTGGCAGCTGCTTGACTACTACAGCTGCTGATGATGATGATGATTTTTTTTTTCTACTCTTGTTGCTGTTGCTTGTTTTTTTAATTGCAAGCGAGCGCTTGGACTACTCTCATTTAGTGGCAGCCACAGCAGCAGCGCTTGATGCTTTAACTTTTCACTAAATTTAAATTGCTTTTAGCAGCAGTCTATATATACATATATAACTGTATATCTGTGTGTATGCTGTTGGCCAACTTGAAATTTTAATGAAATACGCTGCTCTGGCGGAAACAACAGCAAAAAAAAATGGCTTCAACATTTTATTGCGCGCTTCTCCTTTTGGGCGCGTCTGCATTTTAAATTAATTTTAATTGTCAATTTTTTTTTTGTTGTGTTGACTCGGCCAAAGCGAAATGTTGCAACTTGCTGTTGCCTGTTGTTGAACGTGCCGGCTACGGGGCAATCAAAATATGCATGCCATGAAAACTGTTGATTAACCACTGAAATAGTCAATACTATGTCGCATCAAGGAAACACGCACATGCTAACAAAATAAATTCTTTTTCAATTAAAAAAAATCATGAGCTAGTTTATTATTTAATTCATTTGTGGCACAGTCAATTATTTAATTATATACTTAGTATAAATAAAAATAAATAATTCTTGGTCAATTAATTTAAATCTATTATTGTCATAAAATGATTGCTTCCTTATATTTACTCATCCTTGTGGATGCAGATATATCCTCCTGCCAGCAACTTTTTGCAATGTTGGGTACCCTTTTTTTTGGGGGCCTTAGTTGTGGGCTTTGGATGAGGATAGTGAGGATAATGAGGGTAATGCGGATAGTGAGGATATCCTGGGAAACCAGGCTGAGGATATCCTGGGAAACCAGGATTAGGATATCCTGGAAAACCAGGATGGGGATATTCTGGAAAACCAGGCTTAGGATATCCTGGGAAACCAGGATGGGGATATCCTGGGAAACCAGGCTTAGGATATCCTGGGAAACCGGGCTTAGGATATCCTGGGAATCCAGGATGCGGGCATGGATATCCCTTTTTGCAGGGGTAAGTGGGTATCACTATTGGAGGGGTAGGGGTGGGGTACCAATGTCCTGAACCGTGTCCGTGACCATGTCCTGGCCAGCTACCGTGTCCATGTCCTGGCCAGCTACCGTGTCCATGTCCCGGCCAGTCGCCAGCTCCTGGAGCTGGAAATCCAGGTCCTGGCTTCCACAATGCAGCAGCAATTGCCTCAGGCTCAATAACAACAAATCCAGGCTCAAATTCGTCTTCATCGTTTTGTACCTCCGCCGAAATCACATTCAGATCGTTCTGCTCCTCTTCTTCATAGGGCAACGCCACACTGCACCCGAGTGCCAGCAATAGGCAGAGAACAAATTTAAAGTTCATGTTGTGAACAACTAATTGGTTCGATTCTAACTGTTTGAAAAATCGTGTTAGTTTGGCTTATATACCCAAAACTGCTATAAAAATGCTAATGAGAATTTATGGAGAACTTCTTTTCTTTTCCATACAGATAAGTCTTAAATTTCTATTTTGGAACATTTTAGAAAACTATAATCTACTTTTGGCCAAACTAGATGACTTTATGGCCATGTTGATTTGCTCCCGGTGTGATTCAATAATTTAAATAAATTCTGCTCACTAAAATATTCAAAAATATTAATTGCCCTGCTAAGTCCATATGCAAATTTTTTAGCAATGTAATTAAGAAAGTTCAAAATAAATATTCTTAGCATGCTATTAAAATAGTAATACAACAAATTCGGACTGGGAGAAATTGTTAATGTGATTTTATGTAAATCGTATTGATACCATATACAAAGAAATCAATCAATCTTCTTAGCTTAGTTTTATAGCTAAGCATGTATGCTAATTGGATGAAGATTCAAAGAGGCAACGCCTTTATGAACAGATATGCGAAGAAATGCGGTCAGTTGGTCACTAATTAATTGATGCTTATCTGTTGAGTATAAATGCTTGACGTGATTTTAGTTGTCGCTCAGTTCGCTTAATCGCTCTGAACAATTTGCGAAGCTTTCGCTTTAGAGTCTGAGACATTAAAATATATTTTAATAAAGAAATTTTTCAGCAATTATATTTTACATCAAAAATCAAACTAAATTGTCAAATTTGTACTATTTCTATTTAAAAGGAATGGCAATATTTTTTAGCAAATTTAGCATGCATATTTTTATTAAAGTGAAATGAATTTTCATAACTCTTTTTTTTGTTATTATAAATGTCATGTGTTTTTTACGGTGCATCCGAGTCTTACATAATTAAAATCAAATTAACTGACACAACAAGAGCGCAGTATGGGTGTATGTGTGTGTGTGAGAGACTCAGAGGTTCAGAAGCACACTCACGCATACAAAATGAGGCAGGCTGGGGGCTCAGGAACTATCGCAATTCCGTGTGTTGACATTTTTTCGCAACAGCAGCAGCAGCAGCCGCCAGTAACAAATTGAAAGGCCTTGAATGAAAAGCCTCATACCCAAAACTAATTGACATTTGGTTGAACAAATATAGAATTCGACATTCGATATGTGTGTGAGTGTATGTGCCTCGGCACATTGTGCATTCAATCATGAACACAACACATTGACGTGAGCAGCTCGAAAACCCCAAGCTTAACAATTGCAACGGCCACAGCACAACTACAACTGCAACTGCAACTGCAACTTTTTGTGGCAACTGGGTTGAGAGGGCTGGGGGTAGGACGTGTGCCTAGCTGTCACATGGCTCGGTGACCATTAATCAAAAACTGCATTAAATTGCCGCAAATGTGTGCAGCAGCAGTCAAGGCAACAGCAACAACAACAACAGCAAAAACAACAATAACGATGGGGCAATTACAACAAAACCAAATGAAAATTGCGTTGGCCGAGAATATTTGATTTATGCCATTTTCAGATTTCACATTACGTACGGATTTGTGTCAAAGTTTTATTTTTGTTGTTCGATTGTTGTTGTTGGTATTTTGTCGAAATTTTGTGAAATGCGCTTTAAATGCAATTTATCAATTTATAATTTACAAATAGTGCAAAACAAATTGTTTTCTATTATTCTCTTTGATTGATTGATTGATGAATTGATGCATGGCGTGCACTGATTGTGGCCAGCGGCCTACTAATTGAAATCAATTGTTAAGCGCGTGTCATTTTGTTAATGTGTGTGTTATGCAATTTTCATGCTAAATAAGCTGATATATAAATTACCATAGAAATTCGCTAAATAAAATTTATGTTAGTTTCAAGTGAATAACGAGTTGGGAATGCAAAGCATTTAAAATACAACGCAGTCGTAAATTAAGCGATTTACAATGTTTTCAATTTAATTTAAAACACTTAATTTGAATAAAGTAAAAGTCGGAAAAGTCGCTAAGGCTACGTCTAAAAAGTTTCAAATCAGTCGATTCTCTATACCAATAATTTAATACATTTCGAATATACGTATTTAATTGTCTTAAAGTAAAACAAAGATATGGCAGCATTTGTATAGCTTAAGACTTATACATATGCATTGCTTGTTGATTGTTAACTGGAAACAATCATTGAATATTTGAAAACATGAACACATCAAGTTGCCAAGATCCTTAGCTGCACTTTGGGCAATTGTAAGCCAAATTACTTGAGCAGCAACCAGATACTTGGACCCAATTGTGTATGTGTATGTGTGTGTGGTTTTAATTGAGCAAATCAACTGTAAGTCGAGTCAAGTCAAGTGATGAGGCTTGCGTGTTCCTGCTATCGAATTCAATAGACGGGGCTGACTGTAATGGAGCTTGAAATTGCGGCCGATGGCGGTTCTCAGAAGTGTTGCACTCCAGACCCAACTCGACTTGTCTTGACTGCGACTCCATTGTGTGCACTGCTACTCTCGATGCTCTGGATGATGTCGAGTGGCCCATGACTTTAAGATGCACACGCTGCCTCTGCCCAGAGGGCGCAAATAAACAAACAGACAAACAGCCAGCCAGGCAGGCAGGCAGGCCAGTCAGCCCATCAACTTCAATTGTGTTAAGTTGCAAGCATGCGAGGAGGGAGGGAGGGAGGGAGGGTGGTAGGGAGTTGCCAACACAATTGGACTCATATTGCCTGGTCGACGATATATTTACGCTTGTTCAATTTGCTGCAACATGGAAAAGGCGCTGCCCGAGCTTATTTTATGCCGCTGACCAACGTTTTAAATTAGCCCAGACAACGAATCGAACCAAAGCGTACAGAAGCGCACCGCACCACGTTGGGCGCCATTTTTGCATAATCGTCTTGTCCGCGCCGCAGCCAAACGGAAAACAAAGAAAGCAAAAAGAGTAAAAAAAACGAGTTTTGGGCGTTCAATTCAATTAAATCGTGCCATATAAAAATCAAAATTAAATTCATTCGGTGTACATCGCACGTCTCATAACAACAAATGGTCAACAACAAATATATATATCTGCTATATATATTGGCAATTCAATTTGATTTGTTGTTTGGCCATTGAGTGTTTTAATGTGCAAATCGTTTGAATTGCGTTTGATTCAATTAATTTTGCAAAATTCTAGGTCGCGGTCAGTTTGCATGTATTTCCACCCGCCCGCCCCCGCTCTAAAATGTTTATTCATGTTTTGTTTCATGTGCAAAAGTGCAGTGCAAAATGCTATAAAAACGATGACTAATGATAGAAAGAGCTTAACTATAAACGCAAAAATGCAATGAAAAATGGTTAGTATTTGAATTTTGTTTAAATTTTAACCCCAGGGATGAACTTTGATGTTGGTTTTTATTGTGGTTAAGATTGCAACACGGGACGCTTCCTTCCGTCCAATTATTTACTGTTTCTCTAATCGATTTAAAATTCCAAGCTATTTAGTGCTTCAATTAAAATATCAAGCTTGAAGCTATTTGTTAACATAAATGATAAAATCGAAAAAAATTGCAAAATAAAAATATTTATTAGTCAATTAAAATGTATAAGCGCGTATATTGTATTTTAATTTAATTCTTGATATTAGAAACGAAGAGACATTTATTATTTATTTAAATATTTTGTTAAGAGATGTATTCAAAAAGAATTAAATAATTGGCTGACGCCAGCACTGATAAATTTATATATTTTGTTAGGAAATATATATTCATTAAAATTTGTAAATATGCTTAGAGACTTAAGTGTGTAAATGAGAGAATTACTGCTTTAAATTACTTGAAAAATAAACCTTTTTCTTTTAAAGAAATATATTTTAATATAATATATGTAATGCTAATTGAGCCAAGCTTTGCCACAAAAACATTTGTCATCTGTCTAAAATTGAATAATTCTGCAAACAACAATCAAATTCGAGTTTTGCCTTTTGCTTTGGCAAAAAGCAATTATGAAAACTTTAATAGATGAGAACAAAAGCGTTTGGAGCTAATGTTGTGATTGATATTGGATGGCAAATGATGATATAGCATGGCCATGATAAAAACCAAAGACTCAAAGCACACAGCAGTGTGCAGTGTGCAGTGTGCAATAAAAAGAACAAAGGAAATGAAAACGCATTGTGTGTTGCTTTCATTTTAACGCGACGCTCGCTCATACACTTTGACCATTCGTCATTTGTCATGTTGTGTGTGAATCCCTTTTTTGCCTTTTCTTGCTGCAAGCACACAATGTGGTTGGGGGGGAGTTCCAAATGTGTGTGTGTGTGGGTTCAACGAAACGACTTGACAGTCCATATGACACTGCATTGGATTGCATTAACCCTAACCACAGACACGCCCACTTGATGTTGCTACGCGCGTCGCGCTTGGATTTCATTTCGGATTCGGATAGCTGCTACGCCCATTTAGCTTGGCATGGCCATGGCGTTTGTGTTGTATAAATCGAAACCTTTTTGACTGTCAGCTGGAGTTCGCGAGCTGTTGTTTGCTATGTTTTTTAAATGCGCTGCTGGGCAGCGTTGGCGTATACGCAATTTTCATTTGCAAGCCAAAACAAGCAGCAGCAAATAAATGTCACAACGCGCACAAAATGTTGACCTCAATTTATTAAATTTCGGACTCTCGGCGTTGTTTCCTGCCTTTGTTTAATTGCTCTAAGATTGTGCGGCAGCATTTAATTGCAAATTTTACGCTTGTTCTAAATTTCACACACACACACATGCAGTTTATAAACTGCGTATGTGTGTGTGTGTGTGTGTTTTGAGCATTTCATAATTGCCAAATGCACTGAGAGCGTTGCACAATAAACTTGCAACACCCACACATACAGTTTTAATATATAACTCGCTAGCTCTATGTCTCTCTCTCTCTCTCTCTCTCTCTCTCTATGTGTGTGTGTGTGTGTGTTCATTAGCCTGCTGCTGCTGCGCTCACTCGTTGCCTTTTTGCAGCATTTTGCTTTTGCTTTTGCCTTTGACTCTGCAAATTTATGCTGTTCCCAAAAAAGCAAAGGGGACAACAACAACATCATGTAGAACTTTTCAAACTGCAACTTTGGAAGCGCCATATAACCAAAATCCGTATCCGTATCCGGTGGCCATAGCCAATGACAGCAGCAACAGCAGCGACGGCAGCAGCAACAGCAACAGCAGTTGGGTTAATGGGCAAAATGGTAATGGTAATCACTGGATATGTAACAGTCACTGCCACAGCAACTGTATCTGTAACTGTTTCTGGTTACATGGCTTGCCCGCATGTTGCAACGCTGCTGAAGTTGCAACTATTGTTGCTGTTGCCATAGATTACCCTAGAATAAGTTGCATTTATTTTATACGCAATATTCAATATTCATGTTATAATTATTTACATTTTTTTTTTGTCTGTCTTTTGCAATTTATTAATTTCCTTTTTTTATTTGTAATATTTATTTAATTTCATAGATTTTCTTATAATTTATAATATTTATTTTAAGTCGTAAACTATTTTTTATTTAACTTCCTTTTGGAATTTCTTTAAAAATATTTTTATAAATTTCATTTAACAATTCAATGGAGTTTAATTTATTTAATTACTAATTTTTTTATTTTTTATATTTATATTATTTTAATTGCCATTAATTTTTTCAATCTTAAGTCATAATCATTTATAATTTTTAACAGCATGCCTTGCAATTCATTTTATTTATTAATTTTTTTTATAACTATTTGCATTGCTGTTGCTTTGATTGTTGCTTTTGTTTTGTAGGGTATTCAAAGCAGTGACAGTGGCAATGCCTGTTATTGTTGTTGCTTCGATTCATCATTTTTGAAACGAAACGCATTTCACGCAAAATGACAACAACAAGCGCATCTAGGAGCTGAGGCAGTGCAGAGAGTCAACTCTAAAGGAAATGGCAATCAGTTGCCTGGCAGCGTATGCATTGCTCAAATGCTGCCACATGCAGGCGCATTGCCATTATATAGCTCCCCCCCCACCCCCACCCCCAGCTCTCTCACTCTTTTTGCTATGCGAGTGTTTAGAGCTGACAGAGCTACCAAATTGCTACTCCAAATGCTTGACAAGCGCAAAAATTTTGCCAAGCTGTTGTTGTTTGTTGTTGTTGGTTCAAGTTATTATTTGGCTTGGCTTTTGCTCTAAGCTGCTTGGCGAGAGAGCGGGACTTTTGTTTAACAAGTTTGTGACTGCACATAAAATGTAAACAATCAATCAAGCTGTCAGCTAAATATGTCTAAATTAATAACTATTTAATTGTGCCTAACTAGTATTAGCAGCAGCAACTTAAAGCAGCAAATATACAAACGAAGCACAAAAGTATGCTATGAAAAATGTTGTTTATTTAGCTTAGCCCAAAAGTTATAATTTTTTGTTTTAAAGCTAGTAATGCAATAAAATGCCAAAAATACAAATAGTATGCTAAGCATATTTATTTATTGTTATAAGCAAAAATTCTACAAAATTTCTCAAACACCCACATAACATTCATAGCTGCAATGGCATAGCTGCAATGGGGCTATGCATAGATGAGAGATTGAACTCAATTTGACAACTGTATATGTTACATGTGGTTGAAGTTTAACTGAAAATGCAAAAGGCTCAACAGCAGCAGCTGACAACGAAGTAGAAGAAGAAGAAGCAGCAGAGGAAAATGCTGACAAATGCATTTGCTAAATGAAAATGCAGCAATGTGTATTTGCATTCGCATTTGCATTTGCTAGCTGCACTTGTAGCTTGCACTTTGTATTGTGTGTGTGTGTGTGTGTGTGTGTGCACCTGTCATACACGCTCTATATTAGATTTGTAGCATTACAATTATCTAAATATTTGCATTGCTAGCGAAATTGATATTGCTATTAAGGCTTGAAGGGTTAAGGATGTTCACATGATATTGTTATGTTCGGCATAAATACATAACATGAATTGCATATTTTGATTTGTAGTGTAAATTGTATATGTGTCACTTGCTAGCCACCCACCCAGCCAGCCAGCCACCCACCCAGTCCAGTAGGTAATCAATAACATAATAACATTTAATACACACACACACACACTTGTCTGTCTGTGTGTGTGTGTGCTACAAAATATATGCATTAATTTGGCTTATCATGTGCATAGCTATGTCATTTACTTTCTGCCACAATTTGTGGCATCTTTGGTTGTTGTGGTCTCGTATCAATAGCGCAGCAGCAAATTTAATAAAATTCATATTTAACAATTGTTGGCGTATATTTATTGCTAGACTTGTGCCAATTTATTTATGTAATTAACAAATAGCTTGACACAGTTTGCTTTGACATTCTATTGTTATTTGTAATTATCATTTTGTTAATTTTGTTAATTGCATTTCCGTTTATAAATTGTCATGTGCTTGAATATTTTCATTTGTAATTTTTATTATTATTATAAATTATTTTTATTTAGTTATTACTATTATTATTAGCACCATAAATTATTATTATTTTATTTATACTAATATTAGTATTAATTACATTTAGTGCGCTTATTATTAATTATTGATATTATATTTTTAAATGCATTTTTGTTGAATTAAAATTTTTAATATTAATAAGTATTATTATTCAATACTTGTTATAAATTAAGTTTGTTTATTATTACTACTATTATAATTATTATTTTTTATTATCATTTTTATTTATTATATTTTTATTTATTATATTATTACTATTTTATTTTTCGCTACATTTTTTTGTTTTATTTTATTAATTTTTGTTATGCCCAAAATTATTTAGTTATTTTTATAAAATTTGCAAATTTGCTATTCCTAATTTTAATGCCTAAAACTAATGCTATGTTTGTATTTTCTCTTTCTTTTGCTGCTGCTTCTGCTTTACTTTGCATGTTTGTTCGATTGCGTGACAAAGCAAAGTGAAAAGCTAACAAAACTAGTGGCATTGATAAAGAGCAGCGGGCACCACAAGACGAAAGCCCAAAAGGCGACTTAGAGAGAGAGAGAGAGTGAGAGAGAGATAGAGATAGAGGAGCGAGAATTTTGGGGTTAGATATAGAGCGGCGCTACTGTTGTTGGCACGCTGCCTAACGATCTATTTACGTTGAGAGTCTATTGAAGCGTATTAATTCTTTTTAATGCCAAAATAATAACGACGCCATTATGCCGACAGCAGCAATGCGTCGCACCCCTGCGCTTCGCCCCCCAACTCCAACATTCTGCAGCTGTTAACAACAAGCACAACAAAAGCAGCAGCAGTAAATTTTGGCAGCTAGCACGAACTTTTAATACACTTTAGGCATGTAAAAGTTAAAAGGCTAAGCGTAGAAATTATAAATTGGAATTTGTTGATTCGAGAAACTAAAGCAAATGCATTTTGTTGTGCTTTTTATTTAATTATTAAAATTAGAAAATATATAATTAGCTATAAAATAAATACAGAAATATATATTTATAAATGTTTATTATTTTATATAAATATATATAACATTTTATTATGTATTAAAGCCTTATATTATTTTAAATTAAATTATTTAATTATTTTATAATTTTATTTATTTTGTAACATTTAAAACTTTATGCAGAATTTCTTATTACATTAATATTGATTTGTTGTCTACTGCAGCTTTATTTAATTTGTGCTGCTCTTTTAGTTGCATATACAAATTAGCTCTAGAAATATTTTGCATAATTGTAACAAATTTTTTGAAACATCTGTTTTGTCTTTAGTTAATGCTTATGCATCTCTTGTTGGTTGCATATGCGATAAAGCAATGCATGTTACCTATTTTGCTTTTGAGTTAGTTAAGTGAAATATTCTAGAAGTTGTCGTCACTTTGGCGACTGCCCGCTGAGTTTGTATGTATGTTTTTCTTCTTGTGTGTGTGTGTTGAGTTGAGTTGGGGCGCCCAAAAGTCTGCAACGAAATGTTTTCCAATTGACCAAACAGCGCCAAAATAAATGCCAGACAACAACACGTATAGCACGTGTGTGTGTGGTGTGAGCCACTTATTAAACATAAAAACTGATAAACGAAATCAAAAACAGCAAGCAAACGATTTGGAAATATATATATATATATATATATATATATATATATATATAGGTATAGCAACAACAATTCAACGCCAGTTATGTTGAATTTGAGTTTGAGTTCGTCGTATTGTAGTTACGTTTGGTGTGGAACGGTCTCAGCTACGGTCGCTGGTCATTCGGCCGTAACGGGCAGCGACGACGACGACGACGACGACGACAAAGGCAAAGGCAAAGGCAAAGGCGCAGTCATTGTTGTAACAACGGGGCCATACGACATTATTATCATCGCAAATGGCAAGTTAGACAAACACATTGAGTGCCCATTAAATGGCAGGCCAGAGTGGGTGGCTGGGTGGCTGGTTGCTTGCTTGGAGTTGGGGGCGCATAATGACCAAGCTAAACAGCAAATGAACTTTTAAACGTATTGAATTGATGTGCGCTCTGCTGCTGCTACTGAAGTTAAAGCTTCAAGATATTGACTATAACATTAATGGGCTGCCCAGGCAACAGCCGCCGCCACCGCCACCGCCGCAGCAACAACAACAACAAAGCCCCTTTGTGGCTGCATGTGTAACTAAAAGCGCAAAGGCTTAAAATGTAAATTTATAATTTTTTTTATGCAACTATTTATACAAAAAAAAAAAACCTGCCTGTAAATAATTCCATTACAAGTTATTCGCTTTGGCGGCTCCGCGTTCCAACTAAAAGTGCAAAAAGCAAGTTAATTGCAATTAGCCGTTGCATTAATTATGTAGTTTTTAGTTTGAAATGAATTTGGGCTTTAGTTTAAGCTTAAAGCATTAATTTCAGCAGGCAGCCAGTTAAAGCTTTTGAAATTCTATAGCTTAATTAACTAACTGTGTAATAAATTTTAAAAATGTTGTTAATATAATTAATAAACATTTTGAATTTATTCTTAAGCTATTCATTATACAACTAATAACATTCGCATTAATTTAAGTAATTAATAAGTATTTTTTATATTATTTTTACGCTATAGAAAACAAAATCTTAACATAAGCTGTTAGGTAATTCAATATAATTATATAATTAATACAATTTATATAAAAAATAAAATATATTAATTTTGCTTTCATGCTTACATTTATTTCTTTATTTATTTATTTTAATTGTAGCCTAGAATTAAATTCTATGGTCAATTGGTATAGCCAGAGCAACAAAGGCCTTCAGGCTGATGCTTACATTTAACATTCCATTTACTTATGTAAATAATAAACTTTTAAAACGAATTAATAATTTACTAGCTTTATTTGTTATTTTTTTTTAATTTTGTTTGCATTACTTTAGTTGCCGCATTAAAATACAATTTAAATCTTAGCACTAAAACTAAAACCGAAGCACATTAAGCTGCTAATTTATGTTGTATTTACTCATTAATGAATTAATTAAGTGAAGCCTAGGCTTAGGCGCTTTAAAGTCATAAATCTAAACTAAATCAAAAACTATTTACAAAGCGTTTAGAGCTTAGGGGCAACAACAACAGATAAATAATACAGAAGCGAGCAGTTGCATAATAAAAAGGGCAGTAAATAGAATAAATAGAGAGTGGGGAGATGGGGAGGTGAGCTCAGCTCAGCTCAGTTGGGAGCTTAGTCACGATCGGCAGTCAATGCACAGTTTATGAGCGTGTGTGACAATATGCTGAGGACATGTTACTCAAAATGCGATGTCCTGTGACGTGACCTCAGGCACAGCCTGTCATTGACACTACTACTAGTCTACAGCTATGTGTGTGTGTCTGTGTGTGTGTTTGTGTTTGTGTGTGTGTGCTGAACAGTTGATTTAAATGTTGCAGTCATGCAGATGGCTTTTTGATTTTCGCCCACTGCGTTTTACGAGCTGACTAAACTCTAACAACAACAACAACAACAACAACAAGCTTCAACATTTTGTTGCAAGCAAAAAATAGAAAAAATATTTGTCGCTTGCCACGCATAATTTAACAAGCGAGCACAGCTGTCAAAATTGTAGGCGTATACAATGGCGCATGCTGGGCGTGGCTTGACTTGACTTTATAGCTATGTATGGCTGTCTGTCTGTCTGTGTGTGTGTGTGTGTGTGTGTGTGTGAGCTGCTCGCTTTTGTTTGTATTCGTTTGTTTACATTTCATCTTAAGCTGTATGCCGAAGAGTTGCCGCCGCCAACGGTCATATTACACTTCTCTACACTGTGCAGCAAATTCACAGGCAGCGCATAAAAATAGTTCAAAATATTTGCAGAGCTTTCAAAAAAAAGTTTCTAATAATTAATTAATTCATTTTATTAACTTACACTGTAACAGGAAATGCAAAAGTGAACTTTAAATTATTTGCAATATTTTCAAACAAATATATTTAATATTTAGGCATATTTTTGAAATTTAATTAAAGCAAAATGTAACTTAAAATTTTTTGCAATATATTTTTAGGCATATTTTTTGTATTTTAAATATATTAAATAATATATAAGTAGTTAAAATTATAATATTAACGCTGTTAAATGCAATAAATTCAGCAGTGTTTATAGCTACAATTTAGTTTAAATTTTATTAAATAGAAAACAAATTTTAAAAAAAATTCTTCGCACAACGTTTTGAGTTTGAGTCGAGGGTTAGCAGATTTTAGAATCTTTTGGCAGCTGTTTGGCAAATTTGTGCCCTAAGCTTGTGTTTTTTTGTTTCGCTCAGTGCACATAGTTAACACATGGAACTTCAGCTGCTCAGCAGCGATATGCGGAAGTGCGGAAGTTCGGATGTAGGACAACAATCGACGAGTGGATATCACATGCGTTTTTCGCATGCGACGAATGGGGCGGGGAGGGGTTTGAGGCAGGGTCGAGAGGTAAAAAGGCAAATAACCTTAAGCCGGAAGCTCGTCAAGTGACTTTGGCACAGTTGATGTCGGTCCCCCCAACTCACACACACACACACACACACGCACACATAGCGAGGGCAAATTTTCACAGTCAAGTTAAGTTCCGCTTTCAGCAGTTCCAGCTACATCTGTGACTTTTTTTTTCTTGGTTTGTTAGTGTGTGTGTGTGTGTGTGTTGTATTTGCATTTTGTATCACTTAAGCAGCAACTTTTGGTTGTCGTTGTTGCCAGTAGCCGCAGGAGACATTTATTGCCACGCACACACACACACACACATGTGTGTGCATAAAAACTTGTCCTTGGCGCCTGTTTGCCGTTAGTTTGTGCCGTGTCTGTCTGTCTGTCTGTCTCTGCTTATCTGCTGCCAAGTATCTCTCACCACTCTCTGCTCTATGCATGTGTGTGCGTGTGTATTTGTGTATTATTTGCGGCTGAAAATGTTAAGTAACGGTATTATTTGTTTGTACTCAAGTGCCACTCCCACTCCAGCACTTGAAGTGTAACCCACACACACACGCCCCACTCATTTGACCATCAAATTTAGGCTTTGACTACAATTTGCTAAAGCTGCTAAGCGCACAGTGGTACCAACTGTGCAGTCAGTTATAATAAAATTTATGTGCACTTAAGCTTAAATATCAATAACATATTTTTATATATATTTTTTTAACTTAACTTTTGCACCACTGTGCGCTAGACAAGACAAATAGTCTGCTAAGTAGTTTGTCACACACACACACACACACACAACTATGATTTGTGCGCTTATTTGCTTTTCAGCTTCACATAGAGAGATAGCTATATGTATATAGCAGAGGCTATAGCTTTGTTTGATCTTGCATTTCAGTTTGTTAAGCAAAGACTTTGTCTCTTGCTCTTGACTTGACTTATTTATTTGTCGACTGACTTTAAAGTAATATCAGTTACGTAGAGCTTAACGCACAGTTACAGTTTAAGCTATTGCATTATATATTTTATATAAACATATTTATATTTTATTTATTTAAATTATTTTATTGCTTTAGGTCTAAACTCATTTTATTAATTTTTCTTATTTTATGCTTTACGCTTTTTACATTTATTTTTATATTTTCTACATTTTCTTTACCAACTTTTTCCGCTCTGGTTGTATTTATTTCAATTTGTGGCAAAATTAAAAAGCTACAATAAATGTTTGTAACTTTTCTTTTCTGTTTTTGCGCTTAATTGTGATTAATTGCAATTTATATTTTTAATTTTTGTTGTTGTGCGCCTACGTTTAGCTGCACCTGTTTGTGCGGGCCCCCTCAGTCTGGCCTTACGTTTAATTATGGAAATGTTAATTTGCTTAGCACTTGAGTTGGGTTTTTTAGCCAGCAACAGCTGCGGGGGCGCCACCTGGCGTCCATTTGTTGCTGTGGCGGCTGTCAGCGAATTTTCATGTTTAGTTTTTGCCATCGCGCCATTAATTTTCAATTAACACTATGCCAGCAACAGACGTTGTTAGCCCCAACTGCCCAAAGAGTGGGCGATGAGGGGGGGTGGGATGAGAAGAAATTGAGGCTTGGCGTAGCTCCAACGCGTTGCGGGCACGCCTTCCTTGCTTCATGTTGCTTCGCCTTTGCTTTCTGGCCGCCACCGTCGTCGCCTCATTAGCGTGTAAATGTAATGCATAAGCTCAGGCGCACACAATTATCCTTTTGTCCTTAGCCGCTACGCTTTTGTTTATTATTCGCATTTGCACTCAATTCTACTCTCTCTCTCTCTCTCTCTTTCGCTTATTCACTTTATTGTCTTAGCGAGACGCGGCTGCAGTTCATTTCATTATTTCCAGCTGCCTTCAAGTTCAATCCTTTTTTTCCTTGTTGCTGCTGCTGCTCGCTTTTGTTACTGTCTTCAGCTTAAAGTTGCCATCGGCTGCAGCCTATGACAGCTTTTCCTAATATTTTGGAGCAGCTGTTTGCGTCTCCGGTTTTACTTCAGACTTGTGTCCTGTGTCCACCTCGTCCTCGTCTGAAGCACTTTAGTTAAGCGCTTCTAATTGTATTAAAAGCATGTCCTGCGCTGTTCTATGCTGTCCTGACCGCCTCTTTGCCCAATTGCCCTTTGCTGTGCTGTGGTGGTGGTGGAGCCCGCACTGTGGTGTGAGCTTAGCTCTTAGCTGGGCAAATATATAGAAGAAAAAAAAACTGTTAACAAACAAGCAAACAAACTTTGAAATTAAAAGCAAAATGCGCCTTTTATAAAAATGTAATTAAAAAATAATAATTAGCAAAAACTGTCTAGCAAACATTTAATAATAAAATTCTAAGCTAATTCAATTTTATTAAATTTTTGCTATTACTAAACTACTTTTAATTTAATGCAAATAAATTTTACAACAACAATTAGCAGCCATTGAATAATTCGAAAGTTCATTCAAATATGTATTTAATTATTATTTTTAATATTATATTATTATTATTATTTTACTTTTAACTTTGTTGTTGAAAATCACTTTAAATATTTAATAACAAAAACATGAAGTATGCATTAAATAGCAACACTCATTGCAAATTTATGATTAAAAATTAATTGAAAAAAAAATATTATTTTAATTTATTTTATTTTTAATTTTAATGTTGCACTTTTTTATAAAAAATATTGCATATTGTTCATTAATTGCTCAAAATTTTAACATTTAACTTTAACATAACAGCATGCTGTTAATTAACATATCAATGTTACAGCAATGTTACATCAATTTTAATTGTATTGCATACCACTGTGCGCTTTATGCCATCTTAGTTTGCTTTTAGTCCAAGAGTGCTATTCACATAGTTGACGTTGTCATTGAGTCGCACTCTCGCTATCTCGCTCTTACTCTTACTTTCTCTCACTCTAGCTGGCGCTGTAGCTAATTCAGCTAAGTGATTTTCATTAGCCGTTATCTGTGCGTTGCAACAATTTTTGCCAGCCTTGGCTTATGGTTTAATTAAGGTCAACGAAACGGGTTGATCCCCAGCTAGAGATTTTTATGGCTTCCAGCTTGCTTCATTTGCTTTCAGTTCTCTCGGCCTTGGCCAGTGCTCAAATTGTATTCGAACGCTTTTGGTTTCGCCGCTGCGTCAACAAATTAACAAGTGAGAAACTCCACAGAGCATAATGTAGGCTAACTCAGTTACTCTCTCGCTCTCGCTCTTGCTCTCGCTTTTGCTTTTAACCTTGATGGACTCGCTGTTGGCATATTTTGCGGCCTACGCCACCCGCATGTCCTTTGGCGCTGCTGCTGATGTCCTTGCTTGGCATTTTTAGGCTGTTAACGCGCATAATTTGCAATTTCAGCGCGTCTATTTGCGGCCAGCGAGAATCTCACTCCCCACGCAGCCAACAGCATCAGCTTCATTCTCTCACACACACACGCACACGCACAGGTGAGGACAATGTCATTCAGTCCTTAGGCTGTCATAAGCTACTATAACATTGTCAGATTACGACATTCCACAGCGCTCAGTTGACGCTCAGCAGGAGCTGATGGAGCCAACAGCAGCAGCAGCAGCAGCAGCAGCAGCAGTGAATGTCAATGTCGGTTGCGTTAACTTTGTGAATGTTAATTAAGCATCATTTACGCATTCAGGCCGCCATAATTTGCAGCGACAATGGCAACAATAACACTGACAACCGCCACAATGTCGTCAACAATTTTCCCTACCCACCACCCACTTTTGCCCTCTCTGTGTCGCTCTCTGTCTTGGAATGTGCCTTGCAGCGCGCCTGATAAGAGTTAATGGCACAAGCGAAAATGTCATTGAAGTATTTTGATTCTGATGAGTGCACAAAGCCCAAACCCTTTTTTCTTCATTTTCATTTCCATTTTCATATTTTCAGACAGTTTGACTATTAACCAATAGGAAAAACTGTTTAAGGCTGTACAAACTTTAATAATAATAACACTAAAAATTAATACATCTGCAGAGAGACTTTTCATATTTGCTAATCGATGTGATTGG
Organism: Drosophila busckii; assembly: GCF_011750605.1. Lineage (NCBI taxonomy): Eukaryota > Metazoa > Arthropoda > Insecta > Diptera > Drosophilidae > Drosophila > Drosophila busckii. The sequence goes on along the minus strand of NC_046608.1, from coordinate 5,650,928 downwards.
GGAAAAGCAGAGCTTAGCATATTTCTTCTTTGTAATAGCTTCCGGTCCTATTTTTATATCTTTCTCTCAAAGGTTAATGCAGCTTAAAATAATATTCGATAGAACAAAACTCATTTCAATCAAAGAAACTTAGTTTGACTGTCTCTTTTCTTTTGAGATTTAAGTGTCAAGTGAAACAAAATTTGTTGCTTGCTATGCACTTAGATTTAGATTTGATAAAATGCATAAATTTGGTAAAAATATTGACTTGACTTGATAAGAATTGTATTGAATTTTGAAGCCCTGCTTAAAGTTCGATAAAATTAATCGATAAACTTAACTTCGCGCTAGTTTTAGACAATACTGATGCCTCTTTTGAGCATAGTTTATGTTATGAATGTTTAGAAAATCTTTCGTGACGTAATTTGAATATTCTGAGCATTAAAATTTCTTAACTTAAACATTGTGGTCTAGTATATTTTAAATTATAGTTATAGTTATAAATTCGAAATGAATTAAACTGAGCACACGGACAAATGCTCAAGCTCACATAGCAGTCAGCTCTTGAGCGTGATTGTAGCAGCTGCAATTTAATGCGCTTAAGCAAGTGGCTGTCGCCTCTCTTGCAAGCAAAGTTACGAGCATTTAAGAGCAAGCAGGGGCGTGGAGCGGAGCCGAGGGGGGCACAACATGCAGTTGGCAGCCAAAATGTGACCACAAAGCGGCAACAACAAATAACGTAAAAATGGCAGCAATCAGCAACGATAGACAGTGGTGCAAAAGCAACAACAACAACAACAACAAGAAGCCAAAATTGGCAAATAAAATGCCAAAATAGAAATGAAAAGTCGTAAAGCCAGCGAACGAACGAACAAGAGAGCAAAATATAGAAAGAGAGAACGACTAACAAATGCCCTGCAGAGCAGCTGAGCAGCATTAAGTGGCTGTTGTCAATGCATAGCATGCAGCTTTTGTAAGCTAGTCTAGGGTATGGGAGCTGTAGATCAAGTAAAGCAAACGTTGCTGCAACAAATGCAAATGAAAACGACACCGACGCCTTGGCACACAAAAGTTGAAATGGCAACAGAACAATTCGAAAGCCAAGCAAGCGCTACCGAAAACCCAAAGGACTTGCAAACACACACATACATAGCCTAAGTCGTAATTCTTTCACACACACATACACAGACAGTCAGTCGACTGCGCTGCTTGTCGACATTTTGGTAATAAATTGAGTTTTATGGCAGCCATATTATTCTTTATTAGTGGCCAAGAATTGTTGCCTTTGTTGTTTTGGCTTTTGTAGCCACCTGCACACACACACACACACAAACAAGCACACACACACATACAAATCTATTCAGCCTACACTTCATAGCTGACAGCTTTGGTGCGGCAGCTGGGCTCGAGTGCTCGCTCGCCCGCCCGCCGCGCCCGCCGCTTGCTTAATTAATTCGCCCCTAGACAATGACAATGAATGAGCTTCGAGTAGCCGCTCCTCACATATATATATCATGGAGCACCAGCAGCAACATCAGCGGATGTTTGAAGGACGCGCTACAAATCAATCAAGTCAATGCAAAATCAAAAGTATGCTCAAGTTAAATATAAAGCATTAAGTTTGCCACGCTCTCGCTCACTCGGACTATATTATATACATATATATTATAAATGCTGCTGCTGCAATTTATCATTCTGAAGTTCAAGCCGCCTTTGAACTTTGCCCAAGCTAAGCTTGAGTGGGTGTCTGTTTGGCCATCAACTTGCCGCTGATTAATTGCAGGCAAATTTACGCTAAAGCGTAGCTATCTATATAGCATATACATACATTTATATGCGTGTATGTGTGTGTGTGTGTGTGTTAGCTAGAAATTCAAGTATTGTTCGCCACGTCAGCAATCAACAGAGCCAAAGCTATTTTTCTCAGCCTCAACCTGGTGACAGCGCACACAACGGCAATTATGACAGCTCCTCTATTCGTTAGAAACGTGGCAGAGAGTGAGAGAGAAGTACATTGCTCAGCTTAGCTGTTGACAGCTGCTGCACACACACACACACACACACACACACACACACAAAGCCATGCTGCTAATTAATAGATCGACTAATTGGCTGTGGAATCAAAGCCCTACAAACTCGCCTCGCTTTGCGTAGCTGCAGCCTAAACAGCAAAATTATATTTGCCAATGCGTAATGTACATTTCTCAATTATTTAAATGTTATATTTTAGCATAAATATATAATTAATATATTGTTATTCGTTAGCAAAGCTCAAGAGCTCAGCTGCCAGTTTTTATTGCATACCAGCAGGCGCAACTGCTTCAATGCAAAGTGATTAAGACTTTTTTAATTCTAATTTATTTAGATGTGTAATTTGTTGTTAAATTAGTTTGCTATTACCTATGTGGACAAGTTTACCTAAATTATATATTGCTTAAATTATACTTAAACTATACTATAATACTATAAGAGGATATGAGAATGGCCTAGGCTATAAACCTGTTGTCAGGTCTTGGCATGATTAAGACTTGGCTTATAATTTCTATTGATTATTAGCAGCCTATGCAACTTTGCCAAAAATTAGCTGTTAGCTTACGCTTAGTTTTAATTATTTTTTTGGAGCATATTACAATAATTCTACAAAAATAGTCCGAAATATTCGTTTAAAGTGAGTGAGCAAATGAATTGAATATACAATTGAAGCTGCAGCATAACATTAACATGTTAACAATTGTGATTATTGTTAACAATTGTTCTCTAACCGAAACGCTTCATTCACTGCATTCACTCGCAGCTTTGTCGCAGCCAAAATTCAATAAACAAAAGCCTTGCAAGCAACATTTAAATTTCAGTTTCAGTTGCTCCCCAGCCGCACGTTCATCATCATCATTTGTTGACCTCCAAAAACGAAAATAAAAAGCAAGCATGCCTAGCATTTTTGTTTTCGCTTTTGCCCTTTTGTGTTATTTTTTTCTTGTTTTGCAATCAGAAACTCATCATGGCCTATTGATGTTTGTCTTTCAGTCGCCCAACCCCAACCCCAGCCCTTGCCGTTTGTCTTTTATTTTTATTTATTTACTTTTGCTGTTCGAAGCTGAAGCTGCTGCTGCTGCTCATGCTCATGCTCATGCTTTTGGCCTCGCCTGATAATTTATTGGAATTTGCCAAAAGGATTAAGTATGCCAATAAGCGCGTGCCTCCAACGTCAATAAGCGCATCTGGTTCGCATGGTTCGCCCACTCACTGCCACACCCACTGCCAACACGCGCTTGGGCTTGCTTGCTTGCGTGTTGGCTGCTGCTGCTGCTTCGATGCTATCGCCAGCCCTTTTGTCTATTTCCGTTTCCGCTTCCGGCCTCGCTCTCTCTCTGCCACACTGATAAATGCTTGCGAGCAATGTCGAAGGATTCTCTTACTGCTGCCGTTACAGCTGCAAGGCTCCTGATTTGTATGGCTTAATATTTCAATTTTGGTTCACGCACACACACACACGCACGCGCACACATTAGGGGCACTCATTACATTAGGGGCAATTAATTTAATTTAATATACTGCAAGTAAAATAAGTAAAATGCATTGCTAATAATTATTTGTTGATTTGTATTTGCTAAATTGAATTTTATAAAATCAATCAAAATTAATTAGCTAACACTGAATAATTATTTTAATTTAATTAAATAATTTCACAAGCGCTAGCAAAATTAATTTAATTATTGAATTAATTATGTTAATTTAATTAAATAATTTCAAATTTTAAAACTACAAAAACTCTTAGAATAAATTGAAGTTTTAGAAATTTGTAAAGGTTTTAGCTCGAAGTAACTCGACGCGTCTATTTTATTTATTATTATGAATATTTAAAAGTTAACATATTATAAAAAAAAGGTAATAGCAAAATTTGTGTTGCCTTCCCTAGTTTCGAAGTTGATTTTGAGTTTGTTTGAGTTTGCTTCGATTTGATTTCTTTTTTAAAGTTTCAACTCTAACCGCAGCTGCATTAAAACTAAAAAAAAAAAAAAGAAACTCCAAAGAGCTTTTTACAGCTTTCGAAAGCTCATTAAGTATGCAAAGTTGGCGTTGCATGCCCTAATTAGCAACACTGTTTTGCTTAAGAGCTTATGGTTAGAGCTTGACTAACCCTAATATGCTTTAGCGCTATGTGGAGCGCAATTTGTTTTCATTTTGGTTTCGCTGCTGTTGCTTTTGTTGCTATTTTTGTTGGTGGCAGCGACTGCGAGTGCCGCTGGCTTCAAGTTTTCAGCGCACTTTATCTCTAGCCCACACCCACCCCACCCCAACCCACCTCACTCCGCGCCCCTCTCAACCAAGCGGCAAGTCGTGGTCTGTCAACTTTAAGCGCTGCCACTTGCCATTGTTGGCTATATAAAATATATATAAGTATATTTATATTTTTATTTTTATTTTGTAAGGCGCAAACTTTTTGTGGCAAGTGCCACGCCCAGCAGCAGCAGCAGCAGCGCACAAACTAAGCAAGCACAACAATGCCTCTAATCTTGGGCTAAAGTGCGAGCGAGAGCGCAGTACGAAACTTTCTATAGCCTAAAAATTTTCTTTTGGCCCAAATTGACCAAAAAACTTTTACTTGCGGCTACTTTCGCTTACGCCACGTACAAAATTCCCACGCCCACCTACCCCAGCCCCCACTCCCAGCAGTGATTAGGCAATATTTTAAGCCAGCGCGCACTACGCGGCGTATACGTCATGTCATTGTAACAACTCAATGTGTGTGGATTGCTAAGCAAATAAAAAAATTTATACATTTTAAGCGAATTACGAGCAAATTATCGAAAGCCCAACAAAATATTATAATGCCAGCCTCAGCATTAATTCATATTTATTTACGTGTGTGTGTGTGTGTGTGTGTGTGTGTGTGTGTGTGAAAGGTGTGCGCATTATATTTATTTTTTAAATAAATTTTAGCGCACGCAGCCTTGGGTTTTTCCAACGAAAAAGCTTAAACCACTTTTCTTTCTAAAACCCACAAGCACAACCAAGAGCCACCCAACCACCAACTCAGGCTCAGCCTCAGCCTCTGCTCCTTTGTGTTAGGCTCTAACAGGCTTAGCAGGCATCCTTTTAGCAATGCATTGTTGTAATTTATATGAAAAGTTTCAACTTTGTATGTTCGGCAGCAGCAGCAGCAGCAGCAAGGCTAAGGCTAAGGCTAAGCTACTGGCGCTACACTCAAGCAGTTCCCATGGAACACAAACAAACAAACAAATAAACGAACGAACGAACAAATAAACAAACATACATATGCTATGTGAGATTTATAAGTATGTGTGTGTGTGCCTGCCGTCTGTGTTTTGTTAGAGATTAGGCATAAATAGGGCAAGCGCATTATAAATAAGACAAACTCCATGTCCCACTGTGGGGTTAAAGGTCGCAGCTTTGCATTTCAAATTTTTATATTTATATTCATATTTATTATTTATATTTAAATGCATATTTATTATTTATATTTATATTTATATTCATATTTATATTTATATTTATATTTATATTTATATTTATATTTAATTTATATTTAATATTTATATTTATATTTTATATTTTTATTTATATTATATTTATATTTATTTTATATTTATTTATATTATATTTATTTATATTTATATTTATATCTATATTAATAAAAATAGTATATTTTTATATTATATTTATATTTATTTTATATTATATTTATATTAATAATTTATATTTATATTTATATTTTATATTTCTATTTATTTTATATTTTATATTTATATTTATATTTAATTTATATTATTTTATTATTTATATTTATATTATATTTTATAATATATATTTATAATTATAATAATTTATATATTTTATATTTCAATTTATATTATTTTTATAATATATTTAATATTTATATTTATATTTATATTTATATTTATATTTATTATTAATATTTATTATTTTTTATAGAATTTTCTTTGCTTTTGTGTTCGTTCTTTGCGTTTAGCTCAACAATTATTTTTGTTTTATTTTGCTATTAAGCTACTTTAATTATTTAATATTTATGCCAATATTTGCGACTTTTTAGTCCATAGTACGCAGTTGCTGTTTGTTGATTTTGTTAAAAGCTACGCTAAGAATTTATTAAATTTCTAGTTAATGCAAGCACAGTTTCATTTTAAGCTTTTAATCGCTAATTGAATGCAAAATGTTAACTAAGCGGCTTACATTTAATAATTACAAATTTACAAATGAATCATCACTCAGCTCCCAATGTAAACGTCGAAGTGAATTAAAACAAAATACAAACAAATGCCGCATACTATTTATTAGTTGACCAAATTAAGTTTTTAAAATATTTAATTAAATTTTTAAATAATTATTTTAAGCTTATAATTTTTTAAATATATATTTGAATGAATTTTATAGAAAAAATCAATGGATTGAGTGTAAATTTATAGCCAGCAGCTGAGCAAATTATTTTTAATATTTAAATTATATGTATTAATTTATTAAATATATTATAAAGCAATTAGCTTTAAATTGATTAAGTTTTAACTTAATATATATATATATAACTTAATAGCTTAGCACAAAATCCGACTGCTGAAGCTAAATAAAATTCTAAGCTTAAAGCAAAAAATTTAGAACAAGCATAAACAATGCATTAGAGTCGAGCGAGCGAGAATGAGAGAGACATGCTGACAGAGACAGAGACAATTGTCTGTTATGTATATGGTTAAGCTCAAATCACGGCGACAGCTTGCCACATGCCGCAAGCTAAGCATGTGCGTTGCTAATCCAAAATGTCGCTGCAACCTGCAACTGAGCGGACGCTAAGTGAGCGACTGATGAGCGTTGACAATGTTGCGCTATCTGACTCGACTGACCTAGTTTAAGACACACAGACAGACAGACAAAACGGATGCAGCAGCAGCAGCAACGGTTGCAAGCATTTCCGGTGGTGCAACAAAGTTGCTCAAGCAGCAGCAGCAGCAGCAGAGGCAGAGACTGAAGCAGCGCTGATTGCCAACTGATCGTTGTTTATTCGCCGCTGCTAAATTTCGATAACAATAAAATATGATTTCTTCAGCTACATTTGGCATACACAACAAGCGAGTGAGAGGGAGAGCAAGAGAGTGAGGGAGCGAGCAGATAGAGCTAACAAGCCAGCTAGTAAACAAACAGAAGACGCAACACAAAAGAAATTATGGTACAAGAGCTAAAACAAGTTGCCTTTAACCCAATAGCAGCCAAACACCCTAACCCCACCCCCACCCCACTCCCCGCTGCTGTTTTGGCTGCAAAAGTGCGTAGCCAAAAAAAAAGTTGAGACTCTAACACAGGCCAGTGGCCAAAATAAACAAAGGCATGAAAAATCCAACAAAGCGCTGAGTAAATATTACAAAAATGTATTACACACACACACACACACCAATACATATATATATATATATATATATAATACAGCAAACAAAAACAACAAATTTTCGTAGACGTGACAAAAATGTTTAAGTGAAAAGTTACGACTTTGCCTGCGAGGCCAAAAACGAGCGAGATAGCAATATACACGCATACATACACACAAAGCGACGGAAATCGCTTCTTCTCTACACACACACACACATACAGAGAGAGCCCCCAGTAACGTTTCCGTCTCACACTGTGTAAAAAAAAAAAAATACAAAGTTACCCAAAAAGCTGCAGAAAAAAAAAACTTTTTGCTTGCCGTTTTCTTGTTGTTATTTATATGCCACGCAAACATTTAAACATTTGTTGTTATCTATACACAACATAGTTTATATAGCATATGCTTTTAGTTTATAATATGCAGTTGATGGAATATTTATAGACTCAATTAGATTACACAGTTTCGATTGATTGATTGCGAAATATTATTCAACGAACTTCTGTGCGTGATTCGTAATTTGAAACTCGTTTTTTTTAATTTAAAATGAGACAATTATTTTCAATAAATTAGCATTACAAATAATGCCAAACAAAAATAATTGCAAATAATATCAAACATTTAATTTCAATTAGTGAAAGAATTAAAAATCAGCAACTACATTAAAAAACAATTATTCTATAATTATTTGAAAAGCTCAGTAATAATGTTGAGTCATTTTTCAATTTATTGTAATCATTAGTAATAGAAAATATTTATTATTAATATATTAAACTGAAGAATTCTAATTCTAATATTAATTATGAGCTTAACGTTAAATTATTATTTATTTATATTAAATAAATAATAAATAGCTCTTAGCATTAACAACAACAAATTGTTAACTACATTAAAAAAACTGTTTGTTTTTCTAATTATTTTAAAAATTCTCTGACAATGTTGAATCATTTTTTGTATTCGTAATCATTAGTAATTGAAAATATTTCACAAAATAATTATAATTGAATTAAACTTTAATATTAAATTATGAGCTTAACGTTAAATTATTTGGTTTCTAAAGTTTTCTTTAACAAACTTAACAGGTTTGCATTTTTAAATTTATAAAATAAATTTTAATGCTTATTTTTAAAAACTTATATAACTTAAGCATATGCAATGCCAAAATTTAAGCAACATTAGTATAAATAAAAAAGAAAAAAATATAATAAATAGCTCTTAGCATTAACAACAACAAATTGACAGCATAATGCATAAACTCATTTTTAAGCAAGTCGCGCTCTATCGCTTACGCTGTCTGTCTGTCTGTCTGACTGTCGTTCACGCTTTTTTGCTTGTGTGTGTTTTGCTGAGCAGTTTTTGCTTTAGTTCGCCTTTTTTCGGCTGGCGCTGCTTAATATTTTCTTGTTTACGCTGTTTGCATGGCTCACAGCCGTTGTTTATCATGCCACACACACACACAGGCACACACACACACACACACACACACACATACAGAGTGTAATGTGTTGCTGCTTGGGCTGTCAAACTTTTCACGCACGCCTGCAGTCGAGCCGGCAAACGATTTTCCGGCACGGGTTGAGTCGCGCACCAAATCGATTTCCGCTTCATTACGCTACACCTACAGCACTCTGACCACCAAGCGAGCCACCCAACCACCCAGCCAGCCAGCCAGCCAGCCACCCACCAGCACACCCCTTAGTTCAACTCGAAGTTTGAAGTGGCGTATCAATCATTTTTCAGCAGCACTTTACACGCTGCTGCTGCTGCTGCTGCTGCTCCAAATGAAGATGCTAGCACCACAGACGACCGCTAGACTCAAACCACCCACTCAAGCGACCCACTCAAGTCACCCACATGTAGCTGTGGCGTTGTCAGTAACATTGCTACGCAAATTGTTTGTTTTTCTCATATTTTTTCATTTTCTTTGCACTTGTGTTTTCTCCGCTGCTGCTGCTGCTGCTGCTGCTGCTGCTTCTTCCTCTTCCGCCTCCCACCCAACAGTTTTCTGTTTTATATAGGCGCATCTTTTGTTATTTCGTGCTCGCTACGCTTTCATGTCATTTCTCAAGTTTACACAACATATTTCAAGTGTTTGATGTCTTTCGCACCCAGCGCGCATCAATTTCTTGACTCTCTGCCATTTATTATGTTGCTTTGCTTTCTTTGCTTCTTTTCGCTTTGCTTTGCTTGTCATTATTATGAGGGAGGCGGAGGCGTGGCTCGCAGCTCAATTAAACATGCAAGTTCAAGCGCAAATACACAAATATTGCGCATACGCCGCGTTTGCTTTTGTTAGCGCAATAAAAATATTTATGCAATCATAACGATTTTGAAGTTCCAAACTGTGTCGTTTGCCACATTTTAAAAAATGTATAACAATTAAATTAATTAACACATAAACACGCATTGCATATTAAAGATAAACGAAAAATTAATTGCAATTTGCACAGCCTAAAAAAATAAAATAAAATTTGAATTTTTATTATTGATTAGGCATTTTTATAATATAACACATAATATTGTGTTTATTAAATTTATGCATTTTATTAGCTGCATTAAAAATGAGCATTAAAAATTAATAAATTTTAAAGTGCGCAGCATTAGCTTAAATTATTTGTTTGCATATTTACTATAAAGTTTAACAATTTTTTCATTTATATTTTATGCAAATCTGAGACACTTTCTATTTTTTGAATAAATAAATATTATATTTAATAAAATAAATAAATAAATAAATAAATAAAAAAAAAATATATATATATTTATTAACACTAACAAAATAACTAATATTTATTGAGTATAAAAATTAAATTAAATGCAGGCTAAGATTTTTAATTATTTGCTAAGCTTAACAACTTAATTATTAGACAATTATATTAATTGTAGCGTATACAAAAGCCTACAAAGCTTGCTAAAATTCTATTTAAAATTGTTGCTATTGTTGTTGTTGTTGTTGTTGCTACTCATGTGTAGCTCGTTGCATTTGCACTTCAATTTTGAACGTGCAATATATTTTTGGAGCACTCAGCAGCAGCAGAGCGTTCATGCCACAGCCAAAGCTGAGAGAGATAGCTAGATTGATTGAAAGAGAAAGAGACAGAGAGAGAGAGAGAGAGAGCGAGCTGCTGACCCGCCCACTCCAAAAGCAAAAAAAAGTAGCAAAACATGATAATCATGTGCATGACGATGATCAACAACAGCAGCAAATGATGATTGCCACTTGAACGTTGCACACTCTATATGTATGTGTGTGTGTGTGTGTGTGTGTGTTGGTGTTGAATTTTTTGTGGCACACTTTCGTGTGTTGCATGTGTGGATGCAGTCAATTATTTGTTGCTACTTTATAAGCGTGTGGCAAGCTGCAGCATAAATTGACCAACAGCACACACACACACATAAACGCTGCTGTGTGTGTGTATTGGCATTTGGCTTACACTGCGTATACATAATTTGTATTATTTTGCTGCCAAAAACAGTTTCCATTTGTACAAAGCTTTAGCTTGTGCCACAATTTGCTGCTTAAATATGCCACAAATCTCACAATGTACTGCAATTTTGCACTTATGGCAATTTAAAGCTTTGCCTGTGTGTGTGTGTAAATAATTGAAATAAAATGTGTAAAAATATTAAACTTCAACCAATTTGTTTGTTGCTCTCGTGTAAAATTGCAATTTATAACTTTTTGGAGCGAGTCATTAATATAGCTTGAACCCTTGCACAGGCTTTATAATTAATTTAATAAATAAATGAATAAATAGCGTATACTGCATAGCTAAAATTTATTAGCTACATTAGGATTGAAAATTGCACATAATCAAATTGAAATTGCTAAATTAGTGCATAGAAATTAAATTTAAACATTTTTGATTTAGCATAATTGCAACTAATTAATTTGATTAGCTGAATTAGTGTAGCGAATAATTTTAAATGCATTGCAAATCAAATACAGCATAAAAATTAAAAATAAATAACATAAAAATAAAATTAAATATGCAGCAAAATTTTTTATTATTGGTATAATAATTTTTATTTTGATGAATTTTGATGCATATTCATTTATTAATTTGAATGCCATTCAAGGCAAAAGTGAACAAATGTTTGGTGAAAAGCTTAAGCAACAGCAACAAGAAGAAGAAACAAACTCTCAAAGTACTTGCAGCTGTTCTTAGGGCTTCCAGCTCAACTCTCGAGACTTCAAGATAAACTCCAGAGTGCTTACAAAATTCGGCATAAATCGTTGTGGGCGTCGTTGCTGTTGCTGTTTTGTTGGCATAAAAGCAAAGTTGTTGGCAGTTAAGTGGCTAAAACTAAGCTGGCAATTCATCAAACCGCATGAGTTTATTAAACGTGCAAGAGAGCGAGAGCGAGAGCGAGAGAGAGAGAGAGAGAGAGAGAGAGAGGCTTACGCATTTTCTATTAACTGCACACAATGCGTTCAATTTACAGCGAACGCGTTCGCTCGTTTCGTTGCCCTTTTGCCAATAAATTATGTGGCAGACGAACGAGGCCGGAAATGAATGTTGCTGCTGCTGCTGCTGCTGCTGCTGTGGCAACTTCAGCTTGTCAGGCAGCTTCACTTCACCATGGCAATGACATGTCAAACGATGCGCGTTCTAATTAAAATTTAATTGTTTACACTTTTCAAGGCAAGCAGCGCGTAAATTGACAACGACGCCTAAAGGCGAAAAGCCAAACTGTAAGAGTGTGCGAGAGCGAGAAAGCAAGTGTGCAAGTCGAAAAATAAGAATAAAATATATAATAAAATTGCCGCCTACACAAACCAACCCCGCAACCCCCAACTCTCCAGCCCTCGCTTAACTTTAGCTAGGATTCATTAGCCTAAACGCTGCTGTCGTGACCGGCGCGTTTAATTGTTGCCAACCTGATTTACATGGGCGACACTAAAAGTTTACAACACAAACACCAAATGCGCGACGACGACGACGACGACGCTGAGTGGGTGGGTGGGTTGACTTGGCATGTTTACTTTGGGTAGCTGTAGCCAGACTACGTGACTCGCATGCCAATCGTTTGCTTATCAAACTGTATAAAATTCATAGAAATTATGACGCGACTGCCAAAAAGACAATCCCCAAAACCCACCCACCCACCACCCCCTTTGCTTACAACATAAGTTCGCACTATATTAGCTTCGCTTGCTGGCATTGTCCGTGTACTTAAGCATTTTATTGTCTTTAAGCTACATTAAGTCAAACTGCTGTCGCTAGCAAATTCTTTTGCCTTTTTTGCTGCCATATTACGTATACGCAAGCCCTTAGATGCGTGTGTGCGTATGTCTATCTGTCTGTCTGTTGCTTTATCATGTATTAGATGAGCTGACGCTCATTTACAGCAAAGTTTTGAATGTTTATGTTAACTGTGTTTGGGTGTATGTGTGTGGCGCTTTTATTACTATCATCATCATCATCATTATTATTATCAGCAGCAGCGTCATTAGCATCATCATTATTATTATAAAGTGCGAAATTCTTAAGCTTTGCTTGTTTGCCTTTGCCTTTGTTGGATTTTTAAATTTAGCTGTGTTGCTTTTTTTTGTTAAAAAAATGTTTTTTATAAATTATAAAATGGAATTTATTAATTAAATTGCTGTCATTCACTATACCAGCTACAAATATTTTTTATTAGCAGTGCTATTTATAAAATAATTAATTATCTTTCAATCAGTTTTGTATTTAAATTAAATCCAAGCAGTTATTAATTTTAGTGCTTTTATTTATTTAAATTAATTTTTATTTATTATTTATGTTTAATATTTTGTTGTTTCCTTTGCTTTAATTTCCACAAATTTGAATTGAATTATTGTTTTCTTATTTTATAAATTAAATTATTATTTTACATAAATACATTTTTAATAAATTTAAATTATATAAATAATAAAAGCTTATACATTTTTTTATATTGACCATGTATCTGTCTTTAAACTATTTATTTATATTTTAACTTCAAAAATTATCTTATTGCGGCTTTTGAACTTCTTTTATTATAAATAGATTCACTAAGCTTAGTTCATTGCTAGCACATGCTGCTCTCAGCTCTCTGCTCTCTCCTCTCTCTCTCTCTCTCTCTTCTCTCTCTCTCCTTCTCTTTCTCTTCTCTCTCTCATTGCCACTTAAAATCGCAGCGCCCTTTTTTTTTTACTTTGCAGCATATTTTAAAAATTCAAAATGTTGTAATTAATTCTCAGCCCAGTTCGAAAACCTCGAAAATCGAATTAGCGCCATCTATAATCAACGCAGTCCATCAACACGCTCGGGCAATCAAATGACAAAAATTGACAAGAATTTAATTGGTTTATGGCAGACAGGCCCCCACCCCCACCCCCCAGCCAAGTTAACACTTGCCCTTAAGCTCAAGCAGTTGTCACACATACACATACACATACACATACACATACATAGATATCTCAACGTGCCACCTGGCAATTAAAAAGTTGTCTACGTAAACGCTTAACACGAAAATTCACCGCTACAGAGAATCGAGTTAAAATGCTAAAGCAAATTAAATTAAACACAAAACTTTGTAAAACAGCAACGAAAAGCGCGCAGATAACCAAAATAATGTGAATTAGTTAATGGGCAAATGGGTGGTGGGTGTTGGCTGAAAGTAAATGCTAAATAGCAAATGCCAAGGCGACATTTCGTTTATTAAGTTTTGGCTTCAACCCACAAGAAGAAGAAGAAGAAGCAGCAGCAGCAGCAGCCAGCGCGCAGTTTTAGTAAATTAGAAAAGGAGACGAAGCAAAAAAGTAGGCGCCGCAGCAACACAAAGTGTGGCAAGTGTGGCAAGTGTCTGGTCACGAAATTGTCGCGTAATTAAAATTGAATCAGTGTTGCCCCAAAAAAAAAAATTACAAATAGCAGCAGACACTAAAAAAAAAAAGCTGCGCAAAATTTAACAACAATTTAAGCAAACAATGCAAACGATTATATAAATTACTTATTTTAATTCTATTAAAATGCTTAAGCTAATGCTTTAGTTCACTCACTGCTTGTCGCTTTGCTGTTTGCGTAACTGTAAACAATGTCACACACACACACACACACACACACACATGTCACTCACATAATTATTATTATTATTGCAGTTATCGAGTGAGAGCTTTATGTAAGCATTTGTGCAATTTCATATTTTTTCAACTCACACACACACACACACACACACACACACAGCTGACAAAGAAATTAATGTCAAAACGTAATAATAAATGTAATGCTCTCTGTTTGATTGCGATGGCATAAATAAAATTATTGCAATAAATAAACAAAAAAGCGTTTGGACTTGGTTAATACTCTGCAAACTTTTTTGTTCATATCTAAATTAGTTTCTTTAACTAGAATTTGAGTAGCAGTAATTAAAAATTTAAATTTAAATTCCAATAGAATTTTTTAGGCATTAGTCGCAGTTTTTTTTATCATTTTCATTATTTTGCTAACATATTTTTATAAATTTTATTTTTTATTCTATAACTATTCTAACGGAATTTTTTAGGCATTAGTCCCAGTTTTTTTGTTATCATTTTAATATAAATATTTTTTTGCTTACATATTTTTATAAATTATATTTTTTATTCTATAACTAGAATTTGAGTAGCGGTAATTAAAAATTTAAATTTAAATTCCAATAGAATTTTTTAGGTATTAGTCGCAGATTTTTTTTAGCATTTTAATATAAATATTTTTTTGCTTATATATTTTTTATATTATAATAAAATTAACATTCAACTTTTATTTTATGAATATTATATATTTTATATTTTCATACATTTCAATGAAACTTTATACATTTATTTCGTTTTGTTGCATTTTAATTAGTGCAAAAATGTAAAAAAAAAATTTACATAATTCGCACTAATGCTTTGACTTCAATTAGGCGCAAAAATTCTATTAATATTTTTGTTATTAAATAACAAATGCAAAATATAAAAAAAAAGCATGAGTATCATTATAACTTTTCTTTTTTATATACAAATGTTGCATTAATTAATTGAATATGCCTGAGCTTGCATAATAATGATATAGACAGCAATGTAATTGAGTAGAAATTGTTGTGTAGGGGGGCAGGGGGTGTGGCTGGAGCAGCATGAGTTTGAGCTTGGCTCGAGTTACTTTGATAAGTTGCCAACTTAATCGTAATGTGTTTCGATTTAAGCAAAAAAAAGAATAGAATAGAAAAAAAAATAAAAAGTAAAATAAATAATGAAGACTTCAGCCCAAGCTGTCTATTGTTAACAGCTTGCGCTCTCGCTCGAACACACATAGCGCTATCTCTGTCTGTCATTTGTGGTTAGCTGGCGTTTTGCTTCATTGGTTTTTGATTGTGTTTGGCTGGCTGCTTTTATTTATTTACAAACACACACACACACATACACATAGTTATAGAGCTGGAGAAAGAGAAAGAGATAGAGAGAGAGAGAGAGAGCGCGCAATAGATTTTGTGTGGGCGTTGAAATCAGAGCTGCAAGCTCAGCAAGTGCTGAATTCGTTGCTTGAAGCTTGTCTAAAGTTCTTTGCTGCTTATTTTCTTATTTTTATAAAATATTATAACTTGTCTAAGGCTACAACAGCTGCAAAAGCCTTACAGCAAACTTAAATTGCAAAACAACAAATATTAACAATAATAACAACAACAACAACAACAACAACAACAATAACAATAACTGTAACAGGATCAAGTCTTGTGGCGCAGTTCGCTGGCTTTCTATATAACTTTTGATTAATAGAGCCAAGCTAGACGAAGAGCGTGAACATAATTGCGCCACATGCCTAACAAACCCACAAACATATAGTGAGTGCTAGAAAGAGAGAGCGAGAGAGAGAGAGAGAACTAGAGCCAAGTCCTTGCACATGACACAAGCAACTTTGTGCTGAGAGCGCGCAAAAACTTCTTACGCTAAATTGATTCCGTTGCAAGTGCAAGTGTGTGTGTGTGTGTACAGTGGTACTAAACTTCATGCACAGTGGTGCATATGACAAGCGCAAAGCTTTAAAGCTGAAGCTCATGTTGCTAAACAATTTAAAGAATTTTTGAAAGCCAAAAATTTGGTACAGTCTCGTTAGCTAAACTCGCTTTAATCACCCAGTAGGACTGGCATTACTGAAATCACTGCTTACTAGGCAAGCAGCTTTATTTACTTTACCTAGCGCTTAACAATGTTTTAAGTTTTTATTACGCAGTGTTGGAAAATTCGAAAAATTATCAGCACATACTTTAGTGCTAGTTAGTTAAATTAGTAGCTACGTTAATCTTGCTCCAAAGGACTAGTTACGAACTAGTGCAATGTATGCGCAATTAATAAAAATTTTGTTTTTTTTTTTTTAACTTTACCCATATTTTATTAGGCTGTAGTTTATTAAACGCTAAAAAAATAATTTTAAAAAATAAGCTGCAAACTTTTTGCTTAAAATTCCACAAGCTAATACTTTAACTTAACTAACAAATGAAATATTAATAGAATTTTAATTAATTTCTATTGCAGGCTTGGCAACTTTTTGCACTGCATAACACTTTTGCGGCATCCCTGGTATATTTTTGATTAACTTTGCAAAATTGCAAAACTTTTGCTTATGCACTAAACTGACATATGATGATGATATTAATAGAAAGTTCATGCATTTTCCATTCTACATTTTTCATAACTTTTATGCTCTATGCCTGTTGCACCTTTGTCTACTTTTGCACTAGTTTGGGATGCAATCAAACTTGCAAATATTACATTAGTGTAAAAACAAAATATTCATTTAGTCATTTGAGTAAATTTCCCATTGTGCAAGCTATGTTGACCAATTGATTGGCTGGTTAGATTGATGTATTGACTGACAAATGAGTTGAACCAACTACAGTGCGTGTCCGTCTGTCAGTCGATTTGTGGCACTGTTACATGCCACAGCTATCAAAAGGATTGAGCATTTGTGCTTAATGCAATTCTGTGGCTTAAGCCAACAAAACTCAAATAGACACAGAAAATTTAATTGGATTTTATTATGCCCAAGCGCAAGTAAAATTTAAATTATATATATAATAATTATTAATCCTGTATATAACACCAGACACTGCGTACTGACTGGCTAACATTATTACCGCAGCACTGCACACATAAACGCCATATACTCATTTTTTGGTTTTGCTTTTTTTTGCGAAGAGATACTTTCATGCTATTATTAATAATGCATGCAACCAAAAAAAAATAAAATGATCAACTTACAATTTTAAATAAGCCAAAAAAAAAAAGCTGCTTACGACATCATCACTAAACGCTAAATTAAGAAAATTGATTAAATATAAAAATTTGAAATTTAAATCTATCTATCAAATCATTTTTATTCTAAATTCAATTTAAAAGTATCTTAAATATTTTATATAAATAAATACGCAACCTTTTAAATCAATGTCAAAAGTATTTAAAAGCAATAAATAGTAATAATATTAAAATAAAATAAAATTTAAAAAATTTAATATTAACAAATGTTTGTTATTTTTAAAGACTATTTGAAAATAGCAAAGGCAATTTAGCTTAAATTTTTAAATAACATTTTTTGTTAAATATAATATTAATTAATTTATACAGCAAAGTAGCAAAAATATGTGCATATGCTAAAAAATTAAATAATGCAGCTAAAATTAATATTAAGCAGTTTTTTTTTTAAAGAGTTGCTAAATAATTTATGTTTAATTAAATACAGCAAAATATGTGCAGCTAATAAAATATTATATATAAAAAAAATTCTAAGCTTAAAAGTGCAATTTAGTTAATTTTATAATTTTGACATTTTTTTACAATTTTTTTAAAGCTCTAATTTAATATAAAATATAATTCCAAAGCTTCAAAATTGTTGCCAACTCAAAATATATAACTATAGCTGCTGTATATCGATAGCAAAGAGCACATAATAAATTTAAAATTGTAATTTAGATGATTTTTTTAATTTTAACATTTTCTTTTAATTTATAATTAATATGAAATATAATTACAAAGCTTGTACTTGAAACTTTTGCTCTATATATATGTATATCTATATGCATATCTACATCTATAGCTTTACTATATATCCCTAGATTTAGCTCTGCTCTTAGCTAGGCTACCCAAAATAATGTAGGCAAGTGTATAGGCAGCTAAACGAGCATAAACTTAAGAGCCTAGACTCAAGCATTTGGGGCATGAGGCATGAGGCATGTGGCAGGTACTGCCAAGAGATGCGAGAGTCCTGTGAGTTCGAGTCCTGTGTAATATGTTGTTCATATCCTTGTCCTTGTTGTTGTTGTTGTTTTTTCTCTCTAGCAAATCCTTTTTTTCGCTGTCTTTTTGTTTGCTTCTTTGGCTGCTCTTTGCTGTGTGTTTCTTGTTTTTGTGCTTTCATGCAGCTACACAAATTTAATGTCTGTGTATTTGTGTAGCTTGAACTCTTTTTTTTTTTTATGAAAAGCCATGCAAGTTGATTAAGTTTACTTTGATCGTTAGTCATAAATGTTGTGCACACATTTTTGTGTATAAATTTCGCAAATATTTGTGCTTAAAACACATTTGCGTGTTGTTGCAACTCATTGGCAAAATGTTGCTAATGCTCAAATAAGCTTTAAATACTAAATATTGAATTTTATATAGTTGTGTGTGTGTGTGTGTGTGTGGCAAAACTAATTCAAATTTTGCTGTTTTTAGTTCATATTTATTTTTGATACGCTGGCGTTTTGTTTGCTTCGAGTTTTGGCAGCCACGCGCGCTTCGCTCTCCTCTCTCTCTCGCTCGCTCGCTCTTCAATTTGCTTGTTGTTGCTTCTTTTTTTTTTGGCAAAGGCTAAGAGCAAAGTTGGATTATTGCTATATGCCCCCAATGGCATGTGCCTGTGTGTGTGTGTGTGAAAAGATAATACAAATCTCTAGCAAAGGTTCAAGTGCGTCTGTGTGGGTGTGGCTAGCAGGTAGCACTCGCTGGCGCCCAAAAGTTTAATACTCCGCAACCAAAAATACTCCTTTCGACTCTCTCTCTCTCTCTCTTCCCCTCTCGCTCTCACACTCGCCGCTCTCTGTCTGTCTCATGTGCTTCATTCAGTAGCTTGCAACCAGCCGAGAGTTGTATATGCAATTTTTCTTTTTAATACCCTGTAGCTAATAATAAATGACAGTTATGATTTAAAAATCTATTGCTTGAATTTGCAATACAATATTAATAATTTAACAATTAAAATTTACCATTGGCTTTCTTTTAGAAAAGTCTCAACAAATATTTGCCAACAAAATATTCCAAACAACAGCTTATACTTAAATATAATTTATATTTAAGCTCAAATTAAAAACAATATAATTATGTGAAATAAAAAAAGAGAAACTAACTTAAAAAAATACACAGCCTCTTAAATTAAAAAGTAATTTTTAAGCATCAATTCAAGCAAACAAAAATTTACAAAAAAAGTATTGCATGAAAAACTATTAATAATTTTTTTATAATAATTGCAGCAATTTTTTAATACAAAAAAATGTAGAATTATAATTCATTAGCAAATTTTATATATTTTATTTCTTGTCTTTCTTTTTGCTTTTATACAAATTTATAAAATAATATGCTGACTTAGCAAGCAACAAATGTAACTTGGTTTTTTATAAATGATGCAGATTTTATAAATAAAATAATTAGCAATTGCTGATCAATTCAAAAAGCTGCAATATAAATACAAAATTGTAGATTTATGTTTATAGCTAGCTGCAAGTTTTATTGCTGCAGGATATATATAAGTCTGTCATTAGCTTGGCTAACTTGAACGAGTCTGAGTCTGAGGCAATGGCATGAGTTGGATTTAATAAATTCTAATGTTTGCTTAACGTGGCCGCAAGGCTTTCAACCTGAATAACCGCACACACAGACAGACACACACACACACACACAGACAGGCAGACATATATGCATAGAGCAGCTGTAACAGATTTAGTTTTATTGCAAATTGCAGCGCAGCTCAACTGATGCTGCTGCTGCTGCTGCTGATGATGATGGCGATGATGATGCTGCTGCTGCTGCTGATGATGATGAACATGTTGCTGATGTAGACATAGAAATGACCGCAGGGCAGACTCTAGACTCGAAATATTTAGCCAAGCGTTTGCTTTTGTTTAAATAATTGAGCTGACACGACGCTCGTTTAATGCATTAAAACTTCTTGATTGTGTTGATTGGCTGGATTAATCAAAAGATTGTACATTGAAGATTTGTCTTCGAACCGAATTTTGTTACTGCTGACGAAACCAAGTCCAGGGCTTGTACCAGAAGCGACGACGCTCCTTTGCTGCCGGTGCAGCGGGCGGCGGCATGGGCAGCGGCTGGGCAATGGCCAAATGTGGCGGCTCCGGCGCCGGCTCATCGGCCATGACATCGATGCGCTGCTGTGTGGCAATGGCGACGCATAGGCGATAATCGTCCATGGCCTTGAAGCATTTAGACGACTGCTGCTGCTGCTGACGCAGACAGCGCATCAGCTGGGCGGCCACATCGCTGCAGGGCGTGCTCTGCTTGCGTCCAAAGTGACGCTCAGTGTGCTGCACCATGCGCTCGAACTCCAGGCAAATGGCCTCAGGTGTCCTGTGTGAGCGACGACAAGTGTAACTGCAAACGAAATTCGTAGGATGCACTTACATGCGCTGAATATCCTGTATGGCCTTGAGGACGCTGCCGCGCTGCGCTTTGGTCTCCCTTAGCGGCTTTAGCTTGGGCGCTGTCTTTGGCTTTAGCACGCCCATGGGCAGCGGCTCCTTTGCCGCTGATGCTGCACCCAGCATCGCGCCCATTGCCACACAAAGTTACAGCAAAGAGTTAGCTAGTGTGTGTATGTAAAAGAGAAAGCGAGAAAGAGAGAGAGAGAGAGACAAGTTGAATCTGAAGCTGTAATTTTGTAAACTTTAAACTACAAAATGTTCTACTCTAATTGTTACAAAAAACTAAAAACGCTGCTACAGTTACACAACAATTTTAATTTATTTATTGCTAGCTAAAGCAAAGCTAACTGTTTTTTATTTATAATTAATTGTATTTGAGCCATTGAAATGCTTCAGTGCAATTAGTTGCAATTATAGTTTAGCCACATTTAGTTGCATCAGTTTAGTTTAGCAGTTAAGACTTCAATGCGTCTCTAGCTTTTGTCTGTATGTAAAAAGGCTCAACTAAAGTTAAATAAACATTTAACTTAACTTACGCGCACTGCTTTAGCTTAAGTTCAATCAATTTTTTTGCTTCCACCATTTTGATTTGCTACGTTCCAAAAATTTATCTGAAACACTTAAAAACAAATTTCAGTATTCGCCTCTGTGTCTAGCCCCACCATGCCGCGTGCTCTGCCTAGTGCTTGCCACACAATGGGGCAGAACAATTCGCATGGTAAAGCTAGACACATGGCGTATATTGAGATTTGTTTTTACATTTTGCTGCGCCTTTGAGCTGCCAGGAATAAATGAAATAATTAAATGTAGCCCAATTAGCAAATGCATATTAATTTACTTACAAAAGCTTGTCAGCTGCATTAATTTCAGTTTGCTGTAAATAAATTCAATATTGACTTAATTACAATTTGCACATTTACTTTAAATCCATACGCACTGCTTCGACTTTTGTTTTTCGGCCACCATTTTGCTTCCGTCCGTTTCTCGACCGCCATTTTGTTTGCACGTTTATGTTTAACACTTAAAAATAATTTCAGTATTCGCCATTGTGTTCAACTAAACCATGCAGCGTGCTCTCATAGCTGTTGCCACAAAATGCGGCACACTATGCGGACACGCCGCATGGTAAAGTTGGACACATGGCGTATACAAAAATTATTTTTACATTTTTTTTTTTTGATAATGAGCTGAGCTGAGCTGCTACTCGACACTGAAACTTATATGTGCTATATGCTCACCGAGCAATTTTGACAGCGGAAGAGGAGATGTGTTCAATTCGATTAAGTAGCCTAGAAAAAATACCAATATATCGATAATTTTAATTTGGCTTGCGCAGAGGCCAACCCAAACAACATAAGAGACTATGAAATTAACAAACTAAATAAAAGTAATTAGAATAAAAATAAAAAAATCAGCCTCAAGGCCTTTGTTGCTCTGGCAATACAAAATTTGTACCATAGAATTTAATTCTAGGCTACATTCAAAATAAATAAATAATTTGGCCTGCAAATTAGTCAACACTTTTTTTCAAACTGCGCATTTTATAGCTTATAGAATGAGAATTTATATAAGAAATATTTTATATATATTTTAATGCAAACTCCAAACTTACTGTTATCGTTTTAAACGCATATCTAATATAAATAAATTTAAGCACATGCCATAAATATTTAAAATTTAGCTATGGCTATTGCTTCTTACTTTTATTAAATAAAATAAATTTTGCGCGTACATAAATTGTTTAAATTTTATTGTCAATTGATGTTTTGCAGCTTAAGTCTGCTTAAGTATTAGCGTCTATATCTATTAGCACAAGCTGCGCTGCTGCCTACATAAAGTGGGGGCCATAACCCCCAATAGATTTGAGCCAGTCGCACACAAGTAAACAAGCCAACGATATATGCTGCTCCATTGCGAACTAATCAAGCAAAATGTCTGCCTACCTGAGCAGCTCTCTCGCTCGCACTCACTTAGCGAATGACTTTGACTTCATGGCCAAATAAAAGCAGAAAAAAAAATAACTTTTGCCTGGCAGGCATAACAATAACAGCAGCAGCAGCAGCAGCAACGAAAAAAAATAAATAAAAAGAAAATAAGCTAAAAGCGAAGAAGCTCAAGACAAAGTTTTTGTTGTTGGCATTTTTGTTATTGGAATTTTCATTGGCCACAAAAAAAATACTTTTTCGATTAAACTTTAACAGCGCGTGAAATGCCCGGAAAATGTTTAAGACCAGCGCAGTGGGGCGGTGGGGGTGTGGCTGGGACAGGGACAGGAATAAAAGCGAAACTGTACAAATGCCAAAGCGGAAAATGATTAATTACAAAAATTGTTGTCTGCTCGAGCAGAGAACTTGACCTTGTGGGCAGCTTAGTCAACTATAAGGCGCCCGCCATTGTGCGCCAACGACTGGTTAAGCAGTCAGTCAGTCTGTCAGTTTGTCCGCCCGTCCAACCAACGTTTCCCAATTAGCGCAAATACTTGTGTATTTGATGTGGTCGTCGCACTTAATGGAAATAAATTGCCAATGCCTGACAGTTTCTGCTTTATAGACTTCAATGAAAAATTTCAAAGGCGCCGCACTGTGGTTGAGTTTCGCCTTTTTTTTTTTTTTTTGCAAACTCTGTGTCATTTAATTTATAATGTGTGTATAGTTGACGTCTGCGGGGCAGACTCAGCAATTTGCCAAATGCAAAAACCAAATCGAAATGAAAAATGCCTTTGGAAATCAGCGTCAGCTACAAAACGCACACGACAAAAGAGACTCGTAAAATGACTAGAGCAGTGATGTACCCAGCCGGGGGGTGGGGAGCAGGTGGCAGGTTAGTGTGGCATATTGCACAGTTTTGTTGTAGGCCGCATGCAGCAATCGAAATCTAGCCCGAGAGCATAAAATTCCTAGAATGCAATAGAACTCCATTAGGCAATAGTAGCTAGAGGGCGCCACTGTCAACTGCACACACACACACACACACATACATACAAAGAAAAAAAACTAATTAATTTCAGCAGAAAGTGTTGACAGCTTAAGATTATTGCGTTTTGTTAGAATTGCAAAATTGATTAATAAACTAAGCTCAGCAGCAAATAAATATTAAATAAGGATTCAGCTTATGACCCACCATAATACACCAAAATTAAAATTTTAAATCAATTTGTAATTAATATTAAGCAAAAATAATAATAAATTATGGCTTTGTTTGAATTAATTGCAATTACAAATAAAATCAAATTAATTACCATAATAATTTTTAAAAAATGTGCCAGAGCTGATTAAAGTTAATTATTTGAAAAAAAAAAAAAATATATTAACAAATTTTATGCATAAAAAAATTATTAATAGTTTAAGCAGTTGATTATTTAACTAAAAGTGGCAGCAAATTAAGTCAACTAATTAGCAATATTAAAATAATTAGTATATAGTTAAATAAGTTGATTATTTGAGCTGCAAGTAGCTGCATTTAAATTAAACTAATTAATTAATGCGTAATAAAAAAAAATTGCAGAAAATCAAAGTTAGAATATTAAACAAAATACCAAATTATGTGCAGAATCGATTGTTATAATAAATTCGTTAGAAATACAAGTTAGAATATTATAAACAAAGTCACTTGCCCCAGTGCCTTTTGTTATTATTACAAAGTGTTAAGATTATTAATAAAGTTATAGGATTGTAAACAAAATTTGTTACAGTGTAAAGTGAGTAAAGTGATAAAATAATGAAGTAGTGAATATAAAATGTTAGTGATATGAAAAGTGTTTGAATGAAAGTGTAAGAAATGAATGTAGTTGGTTTTTCTTTTTTCTCTTGTACTTAGCCACGTCCATAGGTGGCAGCAATTTGACGGCAATGGGGTTGGCGACAAGTGTGGACATAGGGATTCAACTGCCTGCGCTTGAACCAGTGCATGCTGTCGGCATGACGCAGCGCATGCTGAAAGGCCAGGAAGCCGGAGTGGGTGATGTAGCTGCGACGCGGGCAGTGGACGTCGTGATGGAAGCTGCACAACGGGTCAAAGATCCAGATGCGGCGATCGCAGTAGCGCACGATGTTGTTGTGCGATGGCGCACGCTTCAGGATCATCTCAATCTCCGGCAGAAAGAACAGCTGGGCAAAGTTGCTGTTGATCTTGATGCACTCCTGGCGCAGCAGCAGCACAGCCTCCAGCGGAATGCAGTCGAAACGCACCGCGGCCATCAGACGCTCCACATAGCAAGCGCGATTCTCATAATCATAGCTCAGCCAGTGCATGGCCGCCAGCAGCACTTCAAGCTCCGAGTTGACGCATATATAGGCGGAGTTGAACAGCCCGATCATAATGTGCGGCATGAGCTGCACAAACTCCGGCGTGGCAACGAGCGTTAGAAAATATTTGTGCACGCGCAGCTCGTGCGACTGCAGCTGCACATTCAAGCGCTGCAGAGCGATGCACATGTAGAAGCTCAGCTCCTCGCGCACCTCGCGCTGCTCCTCAAACTCGGCCATGAACTGATCGACCATCAGCTGGATCTTCAAGTAGGTGCAGGCCTTATAAACCGCCACCAGCAGCTGCGGCGGCACCACCAGCGACGGCTTGGCCATCCAGTCATAGATCATCAGAAACGCATCCAGACGCACATGCGACTCGGGCAGACCATAGGCCATGCCCTGGCGGCCATTCTGAAAGTAGCGGCTCGTGCGTTGCAGCAGATCCAGCTCGCATTGCAACTCGGTGGCACCAATGATAACGGTCACCACATTGCCACGCACACGCTGCTGGAACTGCAGTTAGCCAAATTAACAAATTCAAGTTTAATTATTCATTCCACTTACCTTGCCAACATTTCGGCCACTTGACATTTTGCTCACAAACAGAAAAAAAAAATCAAGCACAAAATCGAACTGAAAAACAAATTAACCTTTTCTTTCTTGCACGTGCTTTTGAAAAACTTGCAATGCCAGCGACTTGACAAAATGTGCGCGCCAGTGTTGCTAAACTTGCTTAGCAAAGCAAAAAAGTGCTGCCCATTTAGTTCCACAGCTTTGCATTTACAGCTGTTATCGCTTCGATAAGCTTAACAGCGAATTTTATATATTAATATATATATATTATACAACTTGCTGCAAATGGCAGAAATTTTAAAGCTGTGAGCTGAAAACTTAACGCAGCTTTTAAACTGCATTTATCGATGATCATTAGTTATCGAACTTTAATGTTACTCAATAGCAGTTGAAATATTTTAGTGTTATGCCCCATAACTATTAAATAATGCTGAGTCATGTCTAATTAGATTATTTTTGTGCTCAAATTGTGCTGCTGATTAGCAAAGTTTTGAAAATTAATGCGAAATATAAAACAAATTTTCACATTAAACAATAATTGAGATTAGTTGAGAGAAATATCGCGTTTTAAAATATATTTATGCTAAGCTTAATTGCAGTCAAATCAAAAACTACACGCAAAGTTTTACTTTTTGTTTAAAATAATAGTCTAAAAAATTATTTAGAATTATTCTTATGGCAAATTTCAAAGCATAACGCATATTAATTAATAAGCAATTGTAATTGATAATTAAATCATTTGCATATAATAATCATGGCAGCAATTTGCTTAAATTTAATTGTTTAATAATGTGAAATGCAATTGACAGGCAATTAAAAATATTTGACATAATTCAATTTTCTAAGAATAATTTAATTGATTCAATTGTTATTGATATTGATTATTAGTTAGTTAACAATATTTGACATGGGCATAAAATAATCATTAAATTAAATGTTAATTGCAATTAATAAGTAGCTAAAAATATTTTACATGGTCATTAGTTAAATTTAATTAATTAATGAATAATCATTGCTGCAATTTTCTTAAATAATTTATTTGTTTAATAATGTGAAATGTAATTAATAGGCAATTAAAAATATTTGACATAATCATTGTTGCAATTTTCTAAGAATAATTTAATTGATTAAATTGTTAATATTAATGTTATTGATAAGCAGTTAAAAATTTTCGACTAATCTTTGCTGTAGCTTTCTAAAAATAATTAATTGTTAATTGATAAGTAAATAAAAATTTTTTACATGGACATAAAATAGTTAGCGGTGCGATTTTCTAAGAATAATTTAATTGATGCAAAATGTTAATTGTATTTGATAAGTAACTAAAAGTATTTCACAGTTAAATTAATTATAAATTTAAAATGATTTAGAAGAAGTTGAAGTTCTCTCTCGCTCACTCATAAATGAATTAAGCCAGAGTTTAACTATTTATTTGCATTGAATATTTATGAAGAAGCTTGTAGTATAACGGTTTAGTTTCACATTTCGCTATGCAATTTACAGCGAAGAGCTATATCGATAGACTTGCCTCAAGCTGCGCTGCACACACGACTTTATTTACTTGGCTGTCACGCTCTGGCGCTTAATTGCCTGCTTTTGGTTAACCGTTACTCAGCACCTGCTCAGCAGCAGCAGCAGCAGCAGCAGCAACTTGAGTCGAGCAGGTGGGCTGGAGGTGGGGTAAAGATTATAATCAACATGAAAATCAAGCGGTAAAACCCTTTTGCAGCATGCGCTTAAGCCTGAGCAGTTTATCATCTGCAGCAGCAGCAGCAGCAGCCACGCCCAGGCGGAAAAGCTGCCTGCGAAAAAAAAAGTTATCAAACGTTGTGGGGTGGGGAGTGAAGTTAACAGCGGAAGCGTAAGTGTAACGGCATCAGACACGTTTAAGTTTCGAGTGGCACGCGAAAAACCGCAGAGCAAAGCGTGCAGCCATCCAACCCAACCCAACCACCCACCCACCCACGCTTATCCCTGCCGCTGTGCACGCTTTTTCGCCAATTCTCTGCATTTTTTTTTTTTTTTTATATCTACTCTACTCATTTTTATTTTTTTTAGCAGCGAGCATATAAATTTTCGTTGAAGTTGAAAAGTTTCACATACTCCTGTCACGTAATGCACAACGTGGGGACAGCATAAAGTCAAAACTATGTGGCAACAGGGGCGCGTGCGCCAAAGGGGGGGGGGGGGGGGGGGGGGCGCTGGTGTAAGCTTGTGCAAGGTCGTTGCATTGTGCTGCTAATTTATGTTTGACATTAGAATGCAATCATATTCACTTAAAAATAGCAAAAAAAAAAAAAAAGAATAAAAAATAAAAAGTATGAATAGAGTACATAACTTTAGCTGCAAGTTTTAAATGTTTTCGCTG
Source organism: Drosophila busckii (assembly GCF_011750605.1). Classification (NCBI taxonomy): domain Eukaryota; kingdom Metazoa; phylum Arthropoda; class Insecta; order Diptera; family Drosophilidae; genus Drosophila; species Drosophila busckii. The sequence continues at coordinate 5,622,712 of NC_046608.1, read as the reverse complement.
CGTGTGTGTGTGTGTGTTTTTTATTTTGAGTAGCAATTGCCATTGAGCTTAATGGCTCTTGAGTGTGCGTGTGTGTGTGTGGCCAGCACAATGGCGCATGCAACAAATTATTTGTTGTTGTTATTGTTGTTGTTGTGTGTGTGCCCCAAAAGACTTTTGCTTACTTTGCTTGTTTTATTGTTTTGGCTTTCCCTTTTGCTTTCGCTTTGGCTTTTTTCTTTTTAATATTTTTTATTGCTGCTGCTTGCTGTGCAATTTGTAATGAACTGCATATTAAATTGTTTTGCATTAGTTTTTTGATTTGATTAAGTTTAACAAACGAGCAGTTCATTTGCACAAATATTTTTATTTAAATTGAAATATAAGAATTGCTGTTTGAATTAAATGCAATGCATTTTTTGTTGTTTACATTGACTGATTTTATTTAAAAAAAATTTTTTTGGGGTAATTATTACAGGTTTACAAATCTCGATTATTCGCGACGAAATCAAGAGTATTATATTATCAACATAATAGACAGCCATGTCTTCAAATTAAAAATAAGCACAGACTGTCACTTGTGAATAGCTCCACTCCACACTGGCATTGTTGCTCTAAATTTATAAATAAAAATATGACAACAGAATTTCTTATTTTCAAATAAATATTATTTTAAAATTCGTCTAATATTATTGTAAGCATTCAGCATTCAAACTTGAATATCGTGTATAATAGCAATCGCAATTCTATGATTTATTATAGTTTATTATTATAGGTTTGCTTAATTAGATTATAGCGTTGCCATCAAGTCAAATGTTTGTCAGTGAGGAACAGCATATCCCGAACACACTTCAAACCCGGTCATGTAATTATAATAATTCATTTGAAAAGTTGTCTCAGCTGAGGCGTGACTCGCTGGCCACAAATGAAAAAGATTTGTAAATTTCCGTTAAGGTACATTGCTTGGTGGCTATTAATATTAAATAAATGGATTTCTTTTTGGCAAATAATTGAGACGACTATATAACTCAAATTTAATTCTAGACTAGCACATAATTTGATATATATTATAGTTTTCTGATTCATTATATCATTTAATTAATTATTATTTGTTCAAGCCACTATTAATTTCAAATAAAAATTATATTATCATAGATCTATATTTATTCAAATACGTACGTCTTAGTATATTTTTTAAGATATTTCTTAGTTACTCCTTGCTTGTTTTATATAGATGATTGTATTAATGTTTTATTCTCTATTATTTGCTATCTACAAAATTTGTTTTGAACAAAAGAATATTTTATTCCTATTTCGATTTCATATGCAAATTGCTGTAAGAAAATATAATTTTAATCTTTAATTTATAGTTTCTTATAATTACTGAGACTTTAATTTATAGTTTCTGATAATTGTCTTGCAGCAGCTAAATTAATTAATATTAGTGAGCATAATTTAATCAAATACCTAGATATTTTAAAATATTTCTAGTACTTAAATATTCAGTAAGGTGTTTTATTTTATACGCTTTTCAAATTTATTTTAATCAAAATAATATTTTTCAATGTCCTATTTCGATTTAAGCGCAAGCTTCAAGTTGATCAGCACAGCTGATCCTATGCTATGCTATGCTTATATATTTATGCCCTTGAGTGTGTGTTTTTTAAAAATTTTAAAAGCAACTGACCCGTAACACGTGTCACCCTTTGCGCACATAAGCCGCAAAAGGATATTCGACAGTTCGAAAGCAGCAGCAGCAGCAGCTGCAATAACTACATACAAACATATATGTATATATGTGTATGTGTGTGTGTGTGTGTATCGAGTATAAAAAGCCCCCTAAAGAATTATTGCCATGTCCATGACCCGCATAACCAGTAGACTGTATAGAGAGAGAGCGAGCGAGATAGAGAGTTAACCTGCCACCCACAAAGCTATCAGTGCGACGCTATCTTGCTCCACTGTGCATATGTATGTGTATGTGTCGCATAATCCCCAAAAGCAGGCGCTACAAAAAGCAATATACGAAAAAATAAGTGAGGGAAAGCAAAGTAGAGAGTGGGGCTGGGGCTGGGGCTGGGGCAGGCAGGAAATGTTGGCCACAGTTCAGCGCCCACGTAGACGAGGTGTTTGGTTAAGCACATAATTAATACGAAATTTGATTGCCTTTGCCGCGTTGGGAGGCACACACACATGCATACATGCATACATGTATTTGTATTTGTATTTGTATTTTGTTGCTTGTTTTTTTGGGCAGCAACAGTGAAAGTCAAATTTAAAGCAAAACTTGCGGTTTGCCGCTTAAATGCTCTTGCGGTTTAATTAATCGACTATATAAGCGACCGTCCGCGCCTCCACGCCACACGTATTGTTTTTTTTTTTTTTTAGCAGGGCGGCGACTTCCTGTCACTTTGATAACTTTTTGTGCTGTGTGCAGTTCCGTTTCATTTGCTGGCGCCAGCATCAGCAGCGGCGCCGTCTATGAGCCGAACCACCCACCCACTCAACTTGTCAGCAGTTAAACATAAAAGCGTTAAGAAACTTTAACTTTAACTTTTGTGTGTTGTGGCTGTGACCCCCACGCAAATAAATCAAGCAGCAAAAACTACTTTTGGGGGCTAACAAAATGATTAATTAACTGCACGTTCCATTTCCACACAATTCCCTGCCAGTCCATTCCATTCCATTCCGTTACGTTACGTTACGTTTCGCTAACATTAAGTTATTATTAATGGGCCTTGTTAACGTCGCTCGTTTCTCGTTTTCTGGTTGTCCCCACAGTCATGAATAATGTAAGCGCACTGCCAACTGCCAACTGCTGCTTCTTCTTCTTCTCGCACTAACACACACACACACACACACACACACATCAGACAATTAAATCTAAGCGTCAAGGCGGCGGCGACGGCGACGGCGTCTCTGGCAAGGATTTGCTTCGGCGATCTGCACTGGACAGCTCTGGGGTCTTAAGCTTTGTTTATCCTCCAATGCTTATTGCCCATTGGCATTGCGTGGGCGGGCGGCCAACGTACAAAATGGCGACCAGCCAGCAAACACGTGACTGCACACACACACACACACACATGCACAAGTTGGCCATAAATCTTAGGAAGATATTTGAAAGCTACGTTATGTGATTTTGTAATCGGCAAAATACTTGAAAAATTTAATAGCTTGCTATATGTTCATTTATTAATAACAAATATTTGAATTTTCTTAAATTTATTTCCATATTAAAAAAGGTGCTTTATTTAATTTTAAGCTGCAATTTTATTTGTATAAGCTTTGAAATGTTATATATAATATATATATATGTATGCATTATTTTGTATTTACATTTTTATTTTTATAAATGAATAATATTTTAATTTATTTTTACAAATTAATTAAGTTTTAATAACAAATTAATATTGTTTTATAATATTTGAATCTTTATTGCGTAATTTATATATATTATTGAACATAATTAAATAAAATCAACACATTTATATATTTCTACATTTATATATATATGTATCTAGCTGTTTTATTTTAATCAAAATAATTATTTGCATTATGCTATTTCGTTTGTGTTTTATTTTAATATTAATAATAATATTTTGTATTATAAACTGCAAGTTTTTAATGCATAACTTATTTTTATTGTATTTAATAATTTTTTATGATTTTTTTAACTGCTTAAAGATTTACATTTGTTTAATGAACTTATTAACGCTATTCACATTTTGTAATCAAAGGAATATTTTTTTATCTTTTGCAGGTAAGCAGCTTAAAGCAAAACTAAAGCATGAAACGAAACGAAATGTTGCGCAGGTAATAAGCAAAAGCTCTTAATAGACATTGGAACTGCAGCAGGTAAGAGCGGCGACTAGTTAAGTTGGTTGGGTGGATTAGTGGGTGGTGGCGGAGACACAGGCTCGGCTCAGCAGCAAATTTCCCCCAGGCATACGTTCTATATATATATATATATATCTATATGTGTGTGTGTGTGTGATGCCACTCGATACGATAATCATACAATTTCGATATGGCAGCTACAAAAGAGTGGAAATAAAGGCAAGGCAGGGACAATGATAGTAACTAATTGGCAAGCGCTGCTGCCTTTGCCTTTTGTTATTATTGTTGCTGCTGTTCCGCTGCTGTTGGGCGAATGTAAGGCCAAGCATAATGCGCAATAAGCAGTTGACAAAAAAAAGCAGAAAAAAGTGCAGAAGCTGTAGACTAGAGACGCCAGAGCAGAGTTACTTTAGCCCCAGACTATGGTCTGATTTACAGAAAGAGAAAAATTGTAGATCGAAAAATAGATTCATTTAAAATTTAGTGCAGTCAATCAATTAAAATAAATCAATACTGAAATTAATTAAGCAGCATACTAATTAATTTTATATATTTATTGCATTTATTAAATATTTAAATTGTCTACTGTTAATTAGTTATTTTTTATTAATTTACGAAATATTTTTTTTAGATAATAAATAAAATCAATCAATTTAATTAAGCTGCTTAATAATTAATTTGATATATATATTGCAATTATTAAATATTTAAATTGTCTAATGATTTTATTTATTTCGAAATATTTATTGCATAATTTTATATTCCAATTATTTATTGGTTACTGTTTTAATTTGCAAAGTGCTAGAACTAAACTATAAATAAATCTAGTTATATATTTTTTTTATTAATTTATTTACGCCGCACAATAAATAATAATTTTATTATTTTTTTTGAATTGTGCATATGAAATTTTAGTTTTCAACATATTTGAATTCTTTAAGTTTATATAAGAAATATTTGTCTAATAATTAAAATTCAAATAAAATATTATTTTTTGTTTAGCTGCAATAAATTTAAATTGCTTGGCATTTGAAGTGTACCTTGAGCATATTTTTGTGCAGTGTAGACTGCTGTCTCTCTCTCACTCTCTCTCTCTCTCTCTCTCTCTCTCTCTCTCTCTCTCTCTCACTCTCAGACGCACATACACAGTCAGTGTATCGCTTGCAAGTGACAATTTATTAATAAACAGCCAACGACTGCCAATTACCCGCCCCTGGGTAATAAATTGCATGTCACTGAACGCTCTGGACCCCTCCCCCTGCCCCACCCCTCTACACACCACTACTCTCATACGCCACAAAACTTAGCTGAGCAGCCTCTCAGCAAACCCAGCGCCAAGCAGACGCCAAGCCGTGTTACGTTTAATGGGCACAATAAATTCTCTATCTCTCTTCCGCTCTTTCTCTCTCTCTCTCTCTCTCTCTCTGTATGTGTGTTGGCTGTCAAGTGGCAACGCAGCTGCTTAGCCAGAGCCCCTTAACTGTCCAGTTCAGTAGCCTATCCCCCTCCCTAGCCCCCCTCTGGTGCGCCACTGTATTTATTAGCCAACTTGCAAGTTGTGTAAATCAGCAAATTAGCTCTGCTAAAAAGGCACCAAATGCAATCTAACAACAACTGGCGTTTGCATTATGCTTGATTGCACTCTAGCAGCTCTAACTAGGGTTGCCATCAGCGACCAGGGCTACTCGTTTGCGCCTCAGTGCCCAGCAGCTTTAAGTTAGAAATGTTAGCCAGCAGCCCAATCAATAAATATTTGCAGCTTTATAAAAATTATTTAATAAGATTTAGCATACAAATTAGTCTCAATCAATTGTTATTAAACAAATATTTTGCGCACAAGTCTTAGCAACATTTTATAATAACAAGCTTAGTTATTAAAAGATAGCTTATTGCATTTAAATGTAGCAGAAAAAGTTTGGTTTTTAAATTTAATTAATTTGTAGCAGAATTTTGAAGTCTATTTGATTTAATTAGCATTGCAAATTAATTTTAAAACCAGTGCAATTTATTTTTTATATTTGCTATGTACAAAATACTTAACATAGTTAAGCCAAATTAAAAGTAAATTTTACTTCAACAAGAACAATTTATAATAATTTTTAAGATTTTGTTATATTTTATTTGAACTAACAAATTAAATTCAAAGCAATAGATTAACTTTTTATTATGTTTATAGCCTTTATTAGCTCGAAGTAGTCAAACTAAAATTTTAAAACAAATTTTATGGGCATTTAAATGTGCCTTAAAATATATTCAAATAGCACTAGTCGACACACACACACAGAGGCGTCTGTGTGGGTGGTAGAGGCCACAGAAGCGCCCACGGGGGCATCAAAGGCAAACAGTTAGAAAATCAAATTAACCAAAGTGCGCAAATACGTATACGTAACGACGTAACGTAACTACGTAGTTTGTCGTATTGAGCAGGCTTTTTGTCAAGTGGGTGAGTCGACTGGGTGGGTGGTTGGCTCGATATGCGGGTGCATTGCATGCAGTTGAAAGGCCGCAACCGCAGCCCGACAGATGGCGCGCCAGTGCAGCGAGAGAAACGTTCTTTGCGTTGTCAACTGTAAAGTAGGGTAGATTACATAGCTTTGAATAATGGCCACATTGCAGCAGTGTCAAAGACAGAGACAGCGTTAGTGAGAGTGAGAAAGAGAGACAGCAAGACAAAGTCAACAGCACAAGACAAAACTAAGGCAAACCGAGAAGCGTAGCAAAAAAAAAACTAGTAAAAGTAGAAGAAATGAACTAAAGGAAAGGCTAAAAGGCCGGATACGTTTCAATGACATCCTACGTAGTCACGACTCGACGACTGCCAGAACGTCGCCTGGACCAGTAACTCGTATAATTGGTAGCCTAGCCTACTTACAGCCAACCAACCCCCCACCCACCCACTGATACTGCTGCTACTTTTAGTCTTTTGTTGTCTAGGCAAATGTGTCTTTGTCAGTGCATCATTGGAGCGTGACAGTAGCTGGCGCAAAACTAGAAAATTCTACTTCAAAAAAATAAAAAAAATACCCCAAGACATTGTCAGCACAGCCGTCAAGTCTATCGCTCTCTCTCTCTCTCTTTCGCTCTCTGATATGCTTTTTGCATATCAAAAGTGAAAACTTTGACATATAATTTCTCGCATGGATTTGCACTTTGAGTTGAGAGCAGCGGGCGGGCATCAGCTGTTGACAATGACGCCCGCCTGCTCTCTATAAATTTCTATTTTTAGTCAAGCTACCCACACACACATTGAGCGCTTCAGGCTTATTGTGAATTACAAAAGGGTAGAGAGCAACAAGTGTACTTGGAAATTTCTATTCAAATGTCAAATCAAATAATTATGCAGCTATCTATTTATAACTGCAAGTGGCCTATGGCTAGGCTAAGCCTCAATGCAACAAATAAATATAAACAGTTGCTAAGTTATTATTATATTAGCAAAAGCCCAAAACTATTTATTCGCAAAAAAAATTTAAAAAGTAAAGCCAAAATACAAGAATTTAAGGCAGCGCCAGTTTATTTAGAAATTTTTATTTAAATAGAATTTATTTTATATGCAGCATATAAAACTTTGGAATCTTTGACAATTTTCGTTTTCAATTTTGTATAATTACTTTTCTAATAATTTAACTAAAGTTTAAGTTGTTAAAGAACTTAAAAAGAATATTTGAACAGAGACTATAGGAAATATTCTTTATTTATGTTGTTCAGCGCATTTATTTAATTTAATTAATAATATGACATATGACTTAAGAGCTTGATTGGTAGATTAATTGTTGTGGGTTTTTTTATTTTGAAAAGAAACTATTTAAATTATTTTTGATTTAATTTTAAAGCAAGGCTCTGTACAAATTTTGTCACTTACAATATTTATAATTTAATTCAATTGATTTTTTTAATAATTTTTTTAGAATTGCTTTGCTAATTTACATTCATTCAATAATATGAATTTGCAATTCACAAATGTTTGTTCTTTAACTTTAAAAATCTAGTACAAATCGCTGATAATTTTCACAGCGTATTTTATGCCTTTACACTAATATTATTGGAACTGTTATTAAATCGTGAGCAGTTCACGCTTCAGAAATATCGTTAAGCGTTACATGTGACAGCTACCGCTTTATAAATATAGTAAATGTGGTTTGTTTTATAAATTTTCACAAATGTTGTTGCAACGATCAGCTGTCAATTTGCTGCTGCCACACGCCACAGCGCACAAAAGTTGGTGGTGCTGCTGCTGCTGTTGTTATCAGCGCTTGCAAAAAACTTTTGTTAGTGCAACGCGTCTAGGCCTGAGAGATTTGTCATGTCTGTGTGGCAGCCAGCTGCATGACTTATGTGGCAAGTTGCAGGCGTTTAAGGCATGTTGCCAACATTTGTATGTGCCTCACTGTCTTTTTTTTTTTAACTGCCTGCCCGTCTGCTGATAGCGCAATGACGAACGGTTATGGTCAGCAAAGAGTTTAAAGCCAAAACGTTTAGCAGTTGCAATCAGATTATTTATTTCGATTCGGTTTCAGTTTCAGTTTCGGAGCAAGTGTCCGTGGCGCTGGATTCAGAGTCAGTATAGTAGTTACGAAAATTAACTATATCATCCATGCCACAGCTTAGCTCATGCACCAAAGTATAAAAGTTGCAATCAAGCGGACCCGCAAATAAAGCTCGAACAATCAAACATTTGTCCTCAGGATTTGGCACCGTCAATTGAAAGCGACGCATTCCGCTCTAAACAAAGTACAACAAATTAGCTGTGAAGAACACGTGACATTTATGTAGTTGAAACTCACTTGACTCGAATAGGGCATCAAACTCATTTGAAACGAGGCAGCGTGAGTATTGGAATTGGTATTTGATTTTTGATTGGCAGCCATTTTATGCGGTAGATTTTTGCTTCAGTTTTGTTTCAATTTACACTTGCGCAGGAAATGTCAAACGTTTGCTTTTTTTTTTGAAGTGTTGCATGACGCTTAAAGCAAGTGCTCTAAAGCGCTGTTAACTTAACAGAGATAAGCACTAAATTTGAATCATTTGTACCTTTTTTAACACTAAATTGTGCAAACTTAAACAATTATGCTGCCAAACTGAATTCATTTATAAAATATAAAGATAATTCTTGACTCTTAGCATAGATTAATAGTTTATTTATAGCGGAAAATAAGCTACATATCGAACTTAACGACTTTTGGAGCACTAAAATTTCAATAATTTGTACCTTTTTGAACACTAAATTGTGCAAACTTAAACAAATTAATTTAATTTATAAAAGATAAAGATAATTCTTGACTCTTAGCATAGATTAATAGTTTATTTATAGCTGAAAATAAGCTACATATCGAACTTTACGACTTTTGGAGCACTAAATTTCAAGCTTTTTGAACACTAAATATTTTAAATCTAATAAGAATAATTCAAATACAAATAAGCGTTAGTATTGTTGGTAATGCTTGAATAAGGTTTGAATTTCATATTTTAAAGAATGAATAAAGTTGAGTTGAGTCTTAGCTGTCAAAATTATTGCATTCAAGTTTGTTAGCATTTGCTTGTTAACTTAAAACCAAAACATGGTTCAAGCTAAAATCTGCAGTAACTGATGCTTGGCTCAATTAATTACATTGTAAGCTATTCAAAATTGCTTGAATCAGTTTAAAATTAGGCTTATGCTTGCTTGAATTGTTCTTAACCTTAATCTATGCACAAATCATAATTATGTACAATTTAAATATATAATTTAAACAAGCTCGTGTATGCAACAATTTGGTTGCACAAAAAGCAAGAAAATTAAGCTTCAAGATTTATGTTTAAACCACAGGGGTGTGTGTGTGTGTGCGTGCGTGTGTGTGCGTGTGTATTGTTTTTGTTTTGTCATGTGTGTAAATTTAGAAATTATATTTTCTTGTCTTTTAATTAATAATCTCAAGGGGTGTTCCATATGACACACAAAGTCTGCGTATGTGTGTGTGTGTGTTTTTTATGCTGCGAGCGACACACACACACAGGGCGTATGCGTTATAATGTAACATGTGAAAACAATATGTGTATATGACATATGTAAGCATTGCTTGAGTGCTTCTAACCACAAAAACATGAGAAACCAATGCCAGCCAGTCCGCCTCTGCTCAAACCCAACTCAGCCTATGTTGCCTCCCCCCCACCCCTCTACGCCTGCTCTGCTATTTTATAGCTCTTGTTGCATAAGTTGACAATGTGATTTACATTTAATTAAAATCGTATTTACTCGTTAGATAAACAAACAAACATACATACACCCAAGTCTCTGAGATTTGAGTCCAAGTCGTCTCGTCTCTTCGCTCATAATTGTCTTGAAGCAGCAGTAGCAGCAGCAGCAGCAGCGACAGCAGCAGCTTGAGCACTTGCTGCAGCGCATTTCAATTGTTTTGTGGCATGCCTCATTTAATGTTGCTGCCTCCAAGCATTTGCCGCTTTTAACTTTGGACTTAACTTCTAAGCAAAATCAAATTAAATAATCATAAAAATAACAACAACAACAACAACAACAGCAGCATAAAAGTTTGCTTTATTTTTTGAGCAAATTCTTTGGGCTAAACTTTTGGCAACAATAATTTTTATGGCTACATTCACAATACATAAATATTTAAAGCTAATGTACAAACTAAGGCAGACTTTAGAGAATTTTAATTGAGTTTGCGACAAGAAAAATACAAAGTTTGAAGCTTATAATAAATAAATTAAGCAATAGCAATAATAAATTCGATTTAATGCGAAAGATACTAAAAGCAGCAAAAGCTGAAATCTAATTTAAGCGATAATATCGATAAACAACATTTATATATATAAATAAATAATAATTTGAAACAAATGCTGAAGCTAAAGCTGTTGAGATTGTAGCGAATTTTGTGACTAGAATTGAAATAAAGCCAGCAAAAAGTGTAAGCAAGTCTTATCGATAGTATCGATAACAATAGATTTAAATACGCTTTAGATAATCAAACATCTATCTGTAATTTAGTGGCTATATAAAAAGGCTTAAAATTTCATAAATTTTAAGACTTGCTGCATAGCTAACCTCAAATTTATTTGTCAAATAAATGAATAAATTTGAAATTTGTGTGTGCACATTGGTTTTTTTCTGCTGCTGCTGCTGTCCCTAAATCAAAGCAAATTGGTCTGCAGTTATATTGTTGTTGTTGTTGGTTTGTTGTTAATCGATACACACAGTTTAAACTCGCACTGAGTTCCAGTCTGCTGGGGACTGCTGCTGCTGCTGCTGCTGCTGCCATTTCCATGTTGCTTTTTTGCTTGCTTGTAAAACAATGACAAGGACAAATTTGGGCGACAGCCAAGCAAGCAGCCAGGCAAACAGACAGGGCTTTAGTTCATTGGAGCGGGACGTAAGAGAGTGAGAGAGGAAGCTGCTTTAAGTGTCAATACAAATATAAATCAATGTGCAGAACCCTTAGAACAAAAAGGTAAACGCCTAAAGTAGTCGTAGTCCTTGCTGCTAGTCCTTGTTAGCTGCTGCTCAGGCAATCAATAAACAGACACACGCATCTCTCGTCTCGTAGTTTGTGCTGAGCAAATCAAACGCTGGGACGAACATTTATCATATTTGCCTAGCAACAATTTACACTGCACAGTTCGCTCTATCGAGATAAACTAATTGCCACACAGTTGCTGCTAAATATAAGCGTACAGCGTAAAATTGTTGCAATTAATTAGTTTTTCATTGCTGTTGTGCTAGCCATAATAATTATATAAAATAAAAAGCAAAATTAAAAATCACACGTTTTACATTTAAACTCGAGCACCCCCCCCTTAATTACCTTTTGCTGCGAACTTTGGCATTTAATTTCTGGCAGCGCCTGCAACTGCCACAAACTGCACATTTCAATGCGTCTTACTGCTTGCCACGCCCAGCGATTACCCCACTTGCCTCCTGCCGTGCTGGCAGCTGGACTTGCAATTAAAGTATGTGCCGCACAGCCAGCCAAACTTTGCAGACATTTCTTTTTTTTTCGTTTTTTTTTTTTTTCGTATTAATTGTATTTTTTTAAGCTTTATATTTTTTTACAAGCTTGCACAGACTGCTTTTGTTTTTGTGCAATGGCAGTTGTTCAATTTTAATGTAACTGAGCGTTAAAACCATAAAGCAGAACCAGAAAAAAAAAAACAAAAGCAAACAGCCAAATTGGAAATGTTTCCTTAAATATGCTTGACGTGTTGTAATTTCAACTTTTACTTGCAGCTATCGCAATTAATTAAAAAGAGCATGCAAAGGCATAAAAAAATAAATTTATTACTTTATTTTAGCTATAAATTTATAGAATTCTTGCAAAAAGTTGCACTACATTCGCTTTGTAGTCAATGCTATCGATACTATCGATATGAAATCAATGCAATTTACAGAGCAATTAGATGCTGCTCTTGTAAATAATTACAAAATAGGCTAAAAAGCTTAAAAATATAATATAAAAAAAATATATTATAGAATTCTTGCAAAAAGTTGCACTAAATGCAATTAGTAAGCAATGTTATCATTACTATCGATAGGAAAGTAATGTATGTTACAGCAGCTAAGTCTGCTAACTTTTATTTGCAGCTGTTCTCATTAATTAAAAAGTAATTTTTTTTATATAGTTTGTGCTAAAAGTATAACATACTCAATTCATAAGCAAAATTGTCGCTACTATCGATATAAAACATTAAAATTTATAGTAAGTCTGTCAACTTTTACTTGCAGCTGTTGCAATTAATTGAAAAGTATGCAAAGAGGTAAAAAATATATTTATTTTATAATTTTTACAAAAAGTAGCACCAAATTCAATTCAAAGCCAATGTTATCGATACTATCGGTATGAAATCAATGCAATTGTCAGCATTTGAAATATTTACTTGCAGCTGTGGCAATTAATTAAGAGATACGAAAAGTCATATTTTTTATATAAATATGGTTTATATAAAGTCCAATCAATAAACAATATTATCGAAATTATTTTCTAACTTTTTTATAAGCAGCTATTTAATATAATTAATTTAAATGTATGCAAAGTAAAAAACTATTTTTTTTTATTTAAATTTATTGAACTGTTGTGAAAAGTTGCATACAATTTTATAAATGCGCAATGTTAACAATAATATCGATAGTTTAGCTTTTTTTTGAAACTAGTTCAGCTCATCTACTAGTCGTTTCTAACTTAGCCGACACTTATTTTACTACAATTGTGTAAAGCTGACAACAGCCTGAGCGAGATTTTCATAAAGCTACAAAAATAGCAAAAGAAAATTTGTATAAAATTAGAAAAAAAAAGTTGCGGCAATGGAGAGCTTTGGTAACAATAATCCCTATCAGCTGTTGTTCATAGACGATGACGAGCTAAAACAGCTGCGAGCTACGCAGAAAAAGTTGCGCAATAAGTTGGCGGTGGATAAGCCAAAGGCGCCGCCGCTGATTAAGAAATTGCCAATGCCAGCTAAGCTGGCAAAACGCAATGAGCTGGTGGACGCAGAGCTGGAGCAGCAGCTGGAGCTGATGCCGCCGCCATATTTAGAGCTGAGGGCTGAACGCAATTTTCGCAAGCGCAATGTGAACAAAGGCGAACGTGAGCTGCGTGGCAAGCTGGATCGTCGCTCTGGGTCGGATAAGACTGGAATCAAGGCCATAGATAAGCGCAATGGTGGCGGCGCACACAATTGGGGCTCAGCGTTGAAGGATATTGAGGCTACTGCAGCATTGAGTGATGCAGATGCTTCGATTTGTGAGCAGCAGCAGCAGCAGCAGCAGCAGGTGACACAATTGCAGGCGGAGCAGCAGCTGTGGGACAACTCTGATGAGGAGCAGGCGGAGCTGGAAGCCAAGTATATAACAGTTGAGGAATGGCGCGCCAAGAGCGTAGCGCGTGCCAAGCCAATTTTTAATATACGCAAGCCTGGCGAGGGTGAAGCTGTCAAGCCCGATTGGCAGCAGATGACTGTGCTGCAGCAGAAGAAGAAGAAGCAGCAGCAGCAGCAGCAGCAGCAGCAGGAATCTCAAAGCAACTACAATTTGTTGACTGAGCCGCAGCTGGAGTACGATGCAGCTTTGCTGTATCCACAGCGTGTTGGACGCTTGCAGCGCATTGTGGACATTGAGTTCAAGTTTAAGGACGATCATCGTCGTCGCGGCTGGCAGAGCGGCTGGCAGCGCCGTCAGCGTAATCAGACGGGCAATGAAGCAGCAGCCGATGGCATTAATATGAACGATGAGCTTGAGTTTCCCAATTTGCATTAGCGCCATGCGCATACATACAGCACATACTGTTTATAACCAACACACACTACATTTGCTTTGTGTGTTTGCCTTAAATATTAAATATCTATATAAAATATATTATGCATGCAATATAATATTTTCATTTAATTTTGCATTTGCGCTTAACTTTTTAATTGAAAACTGCAAGTTTAAGCAGCGCGCATTACAGTTTGACAAGCACTTTTATTATGTTTGCGCTTCACTTGTTCAATTTCATTATTTTGTATGCAATTGCATTAAATATTAACAAACAATTAGCTTAATTAAAAGTTTTCAGCAACTCAGCGTACAGTTTGACAAGCACTCGACACAGTTGCACATTCAATTCGATGTTGCTGCTGCTATAAACAATGCAACTGCATTATTTATTAACAAACAATTAATTAAACGCCAAAAGTTTTGCAACAAACACGTGCGCGGACGTGTGAACTGTCGCAGTGCTCGGTTCGCTTTAATTAAAACTGATCCAAAGCGAATAGAGCGAATGGTTCGCTGTAAGAAAATCGATGCGAAAGTCGCTTAAAAATATTTTAAATTTATATAGCGTAAGCTGTGACATTTTGTGCAATGCCCGGTGCATTTAAAAAAGAAACATTATTTTCAATATGTAATTTTGTTTTATTTATTTTACAATTTACATGTTTATAAACTTGTTTAGAATTTTAATTTTCGTGTTTATTGTTCTCTGTGGATTGAGAACAAAATTAAAAATTTTTTATAGTCATCGGCTTAAGAGAAGTTTCAGCATTAGTTACTTTTTTAACATAAACATTTTCTTGCTTTTTATATAGAAGTATTTTTGTATTGTTTGTTGTGCTGTTCGCCAAAAAAAAATATTTAAATAAATATGTATAAATTTTATATTCTTAAGCATTGATTGCAATGAATTGAATTGATTGAATATGAATTGAATTTTAATTTTCGTATAAGAATTAGCAACTAACTGCCTTTTAAAAAGGGCAATGCCTTTTAAGAAAGTAGGGATCAATTTTGATCAATTGATTGTTATAACTAACAATTTTTTGCAAAAAAATTGCTTTAATTTAAATACAAATTCTAATAAATTTTATTAATAAATACAATTTTATTGTAGCTGATTTTAATTATACACTAACATTTTTTATTTATTATTTATTTATTTATAGCTGCGATTTTTATTTAAATAATAATAGTAGTGTGCGAAATTTAATTTAATAATTATGTGTTAATAATAATAATTTATGGCATACGCTTGTCAATCAATTCATGCAGTTAATATAGTTGCTAAATGTTATAGATGCTTTCAAATAGAAATCGATAATAGCAATTTTCTCAAAGCGCAACGATTAATCGTAAGCAAAGTGCGAGCATAAAATGCATGCCTCATGTATTTGCAAGTGTATGCGTGTTAATTTATAAGCACATGCTGCTGCTGCTGCTGTTGTTGTTGCTGCTGTTGCTGTTGGCATAAGTTATTGCCAGCAATTTGCGCAGTGCTGCGTTAGTGCGTTTTTTTTTTGCTATTTAACTTTTAACTGCAACTAGTGCGTACTTAAAAAAAATTAGTTGCTGTTTGCTTGCTGCTGCTGCTAAATATATGTTTGTATATTTCATAATTAAAGTGCAAATAAAAACTAGCAGGCAAACAAACAATTGCAATTAAATGTGTTCGTACTGCACGCTGCGCGCTATTTCTTTATTTTTTAGTTGCTGCTGCTGCTGCTGCTGCTGCTGCTGTTGGTGGGCACATAATTCACTTTTTATTATCTCATATTTTATGACAGCGCAGCGCAGCCAAAGAGAGTTGAGTGGGTGGGTGGATGGGTGGGTGGGTGTGTGTGTGTTTGTTGTGGCGGCTTGCACTGCAGTTAAGTTGGTAGTGAGTGGTATTAGCTTTAGCTGTAGCAAAGGCAGTTACTGTAGCCGTTTAATTCATTTAGTTACAGCTGTAGCTTTATTTGCTTAATTGCCATGCGTGGCGTAGATAACTGCACTTTGCAATTACTTGCAACAACAACAAAACACAATTTGAACAACAGAAATTAATCAGAAACACACACATACACAAGCATTAAAGCTGTCATTTGCACACAGCCCAACCCACCCACCCCCACTTAGGCTTAAAGCACTTTTGCATATGCGTCGTTGTGCGCTTAACTGTAAATGTAAACATTTTAGCGTGAAGCAACAACAACAACAACAACAACAACGTCATGAATTCATTAGAAATCCAAGCAACCCCTCAGCAACATAAATTGTATTGCTTTCTCTTTCGCGCACATAAATGTTGTGAAATTATTTTCGATTATTTTGCTTGCTGCTTATAAGTATGCTGTGATTTTTGTTACACACACACACACACACACACATGCATATGCATGTTTATCGATTTAGCGCGTTGAGTCAACTTTTTTGAAAGTTATGCGCTCATAAAATGTGCATAAAAAATCTGTAAATTTATGACAGCAGCATTATATGCATATGTATGTGTGTGTGTATACACTTTCAAGTCAATTTCACACACACACACATGCGCACATAAAAAAACACATGCATGTTTTTTAAATACAATTTTAAAGCCATAAAGCTCATACTTGAGCTCAAATTGCCGTACAGCCCAAAAAATTTAAATGTTAGCTTAACTTTTAGTCATAAAAAAAATGCCAAACTTACTTATTGTTATTTATCTGCGAAGCAAGCATTGCTATAATCTTGTAATTGTTACAATAAATGTGAGCAGTAGAAACTTTTTGCTGCCTTTGCTGCTGTTGCTGTTGCTTATTTTAATTTTTATTGATTTGCCGTTCGCTTTATGGGCGCACTGGCGGCTGCTGCTTTGCTTTTTATGGCTATTCAATGGCTTTGTATATGTGTGTGTGTGTGTGTGTGTGTGTGTGTGTGTCTTTAACTTTTACTTGCTTTTCTGGCTGTTGCTGTTGTCTCTTGCCTGTTTCTGTTTGTTGGCTACGTCGTTATTTGATTTCGTTTCTCGATTTGCCATTTTGAATTCACTTCATTGAATTGTTAATTTTATCGCACACACACACACACACATACACACATTACATGCTTGTCTTTTGGCTCTTATTGCTGGCTGCTCATTCTTTATTGTCATTGCCAAGTCTAAGGCCTTGTTGCTCTCGCTCTCGCGTCTTTCCATTTGAGGTTATTACAGTCGCGCCTCTCCGACCTGTTTATCATTTGCCCATATTACATTTGATTGCCCACTGTATGCACACACACACATACATATGCGCATATAAAAGTAAATATTTGTGCGTGTGTGTGCATTCCATATGTTTGATTAGCGAGGCGAGGCGCTTAAGTTTAAGCTTAGCCTGCGTACTAGATTATTTAAATGGCATTCAGTTTACTTTATTTGCATGTTATATGGGCAAGTCAATAAAATTTTTTATACGTCTAAGCATAAGTTGACTATCGATAGTATCGATAATACATAAAAGCGTGTTGCGCAGCAAACAACAAATTTCAATGCCTTAACAGCTGCTGTTAATATTATTTTATGCCTAATTTATTAGCAAAAACATATATAAATTTTGACATACGGCATGCAATTTGTTATTACAAAAATATTTGTAAAATTATTAAATGCATGCAAAAAAAATTTGTTTTGCATTTACAATAATTTATCAAAACTGCTGTTTATATTACATTCATTAACAAATTTTGCGGTATATAAACAAGTTGCTTTATATAAATAGTTTATTATGGGTAGTATCGTTAAATATATTAATTTTAAGGCATCAATTGTTATAATAAAAAATAAATAGTAAAGCTAAAATAAAGCAAATTATAAATATTTTTGAATGCAAGTTTAAAAATATATGTAATAAATATTAAAAATTGCGACAACTATTAAAGCTTATGTGCACTTATCGATAATATCGATAACTTAATATTTGCTTGCCAATTTATCAAACTGTAGCTAAGCAAACTTAGGCAGCGCTTGTTGAACTATATTATAGCTGCGCTGCTTTTTCAACTTTAGCTCTGCTTCTTCACGCTATCTATGTGTGTGTGTGTGCAAAAAAAAAATAATATATAAAAAATGAAGCACAAAATTTGCATTTCTTGCAGTAAATTCAATATTTTCCTTTATGATTTTGCTGGCGCTGCTGCTGCTGAATCATTTCGTGTGCGTGTGTGTGTGTGTGCAAGAGTGTCCTTTTTATGTGCTCGCTTGGCATATCATGTGCACATTTTGGCCTTAGCGAACAGCAAGCATTGCCTTGCGCATAAGACAAACAAGCTAAAGGGGAAACGAGCGTGAAGAGGGAATGGGAGGGGAAACAGGCAAGGCACAGCCGTCGCGACTGTCATTTGCCTGATAGACAAGGCAGAGACTTCCTGCCAGCGTGTCTGCCTGCCTGCATGACTATAGTATAAAAAAAAAAGAAGAAAAGACGTGAAAGAAAATATCATAAACGAAATATCCTTTAGCCAGTGTGGCGCCATGCTGATGTCCTGTGGTGCACATAAGGCAGCAGTGTCTGTGCCTCGGCTGTCTTGCCTGCCTGCCTGCCTGGCTGCCTGGCTTGGTAAACGGGAATCGAAATGGCTTGAAGTGCTTTTGCTGATTTCGGAAATTGGTTTGCATTAGAAATCACTTAAGCGCATAAAGTGCTCTGAGTTATGGCCGCAGGATGTCTAGTAGCGAATCGCACACACACACACACACACACATAGCTGACAGTCAACACTCAGTTGCGCTACAAATTAATTAAAATGCAAAACAAACTTGCATTTGTTTCATTCAATTAATTGACTACAAGAGTTGCAA
Organism: Drosophila busckii; assembly: GCF_011750605.1. NCBI lineage: Eukaryota > Metazoa > Arthropoda > Insecta > Diptera > Drosophilidae > Drosophila > Drosophila busckii. The sequence continues at coordinate 5,603,852 of NC_046608.1, read as the reverse complement.
ACCTGAGCTGCGGCCCACTTTTGGCAGTAATTAAGATATTTTGCTTCATGAACTTTTCAAAAACAAAAAAACACAAAATTGCATAAAAGATAAAAAAAACACACACACACACAAACAACTTTGCCCTATGGTTGAGCTTGCAACCACAAATGCTGCAACTTTTTGGGGCTTGCAACCCAACACAGGCCGCACTATGCGAAGCCAACACCCAAAGCTAGGCTTGGCCATCTGTTCTCTCTCTCTCTCTTGGCTAATTTAGCTCATTAAACTGAGTGAAACACGTCAAACTGTTGAAATAACTTGCATGCAATATTAAAATGGCAACAAATGGGCGTAGGAAATAATTTTTCAACAATTAAATATTCAACGGAAATTTGTCTTGTGCTGGGCTAAGCAAAGTTTGCTGATTAATTCCCATGCTTAAGCATTGAAGCTGCTAAAAATACATTTTAGTTGCTTAGTTTAACTCAAACAGTTGAAAGAAATTCATAGAAAAAGCATTAGCCTAATTATTTATTTTAAAACTCATTTAAGCTCATTTCAAAATAATCAAATGCTCAAAGCTTTATTATTTGTTTTATATATTTAAACCTCATTTAAAAATAATCTATCAAAAATAAGCAAATACTCAGCACTTTATTAAATATAGAAAATTCTTTAAAAAATAATCCAAACCAACGTTTCATTAAAAGTTTTTTTTATCGTTGAAACTATATTAATTATATACGCAGCAGCTCACATGTAAATCATTTTGCAAAATTGAAATATTTATGGCTATGGCGTTTAGCAGTGAGTGTGACAAAGTTTTGCACTTGATTCGATATCAAATTACGCATACGTCACGTTGTCGCTCGTCAGAGCAGCAAAATTTAACGAGCAGCATACACAAGCGCACACAAGAGAGCGAGAGCGTGAGAGGCAGTGAGTGTGAGAGCGAGACGTGTAAAAAATCAGTTAAATTGTGTGCAACATCTAACGGACCTTGCAACAAATCAACAGAAACTTATTTTATACCCAAACTGCCTCAATGTATAATTTAATTTGTGTTTTATTTTCTGCTGCTCCTTTTTTTTATTTCTTTTGCTTTGCATTGTTGTTGTTGCTTTTGTTATTTCTAAGCCAAGCGTTGCGGCTGCGGTCGGCACAGCTCAGGAGCTTAAAACTTCAAAAACTTAGAGTTGAGAATGCCGCAGCTGCAGCACTTACAAAGCGCGCACAGTGGTGCAAAGCGCATTTGATTTGCATTCAAAAAATAATTACATGAAAAACAATAAAAATAAAATTCATTGAAAATGTGAAGAATATGGCAAGCATTTGATTTTTTATCATAAATATATGATCGCTAAATATATTTTAAATAATAAAAATAATAATTTATATAATAAAAATGCTGACTTTATTTTTTTTAATGAAACGTAAAGAAAAAGGCTGTTTTTAAAATAAAAAAATTAATTTATTGAAGTTAGAAAAAAATGAATGTAATTCAAAAATTTTTCTGCCTACATTTCCACAATGGGAATTGAATTTCTGATTTATAAAATTTTTACACAATTTGAATAAATTATTTTTGCATACATTTTTAAAGCTAAGAAGCTAAGCAAATATTTTTATATAGATATGGTCAAAGTAAAAAAACTCTGCAAGTTGCAAATTGAAAGAAAAAGTTAATGGAAAATGAATCAAATTAAAAGAAATAACTATTAATTATGCACCACTGTGCATGGAACGCCCATTTTGCCTACTTGAGGTAAACAGTGCGTAGTTCTAATAGTTGCTACAGCAGCAGCCGAAGCAGCAGCAGCAGCAGCAGCACTACTTCAATATACATATAGCTCTACATCTGGTAACATGTTAGACCGTAATCCTGGCAATCCCGTCTAGCGCTGCTGCCAACTTTGTCCATTAAAAACAAACTTTTCGGCAGGTGAGCAGCAATGCCGCCATCGATGGCTTTTGGGGGCTGCTGATGCTGCTCCTGATGCTGATGCTGATGCTGTTGATGCTGCTGCAATACATTGGTTGGTTGGCTCTGTGCTGTGAGGCAAGTTGCAAGTTGCAAGTTGGTAGAACCCGCACACACTGCTTACATTATTTAGACCTCACTGATACGCCGAATGCAGCAGCCAAACCAATTTTGTAATGTGAATTTAATGTCAGTTTTTGCGACAGGTGCGTTACCAGGTCAGGACTTCAGGCCTGCAGGCGAACACACACACACACACACATACACATACACTGTATGGGCAAGTGGATTTACGCTTGGCAAGCCAAAATGCTTTCATTGTATGTGTGTGTGTGTGTGTGTGTGTGTGTGTGTGGGGGGGCTTAATGCATTGCATTTGCAGTTATTGGCAAAGTTTTGCTTGCTGATGGCATTTGTGGGCAAAAATTGACAGCATGCTACGCCCCCAACAACAAGTAACAACAACAACAGCAACATTAAACAAATTGCAAATTGCAATTGGAAGCGAGTCGAGTCGAGTCGAGTTGAGTCGCAAGCCAAACCAACAAAAAGCATTTACAACTTTTAGCCCTTACCTGAAGACACACAGCGGCCGCCAGGCCAAAGGCATCTAATTAATGAGCAGAGCGAAAGAGATAGCGCTAACGTATGTGTGTCTGTGTGTGTGTGGGCGAATTGCACACTAGACATTTTAATGATTAATTGAGCAATTGACTGTCAAGTGGCAGCTGCTATGTGAATCAAAAAACGAAATAAATTTAATAAAATTAAGTTAGCAAGAGCAGCAGCTGCGAAAATTAAAGCTGCACGATATGTGTGGGCAATGGGCACAATTAGTTGTTATCGATAGTATCGATAAATGTGATTGGTGCATAAATTAAAATTAATTATACTTACAATTTGTGTATAAATTATTTATTATTATTAATTATCATTATACATTTTTTTAATATTGTAACTTGTAACTCAAGCACAAGTTTCCAATTTAATGCTTATTATCGTTCGCTTGTATTTTAATTATTGCAACATAAACTTATTGAAACATAACATATTTTAAAAATAAACTTACACTAGCGAATGTTATCGATAGTATCGATACGTGAGTTCTCAGCTATTTGTGTTTCTTAAATTAGAACTACTCTCAAATTTAATGTTAGCCATAGTAACATTGCTTTTAGTATTAGTTAACTGTACTGTTATATATCGATATATGCTTTAATTATATGTATATTTATTTATTTCTTTGCAGATTCGGACTCTCCCATTTATTCTGCTTACTTTCAATGACAAAGCGTAAGTGAAATTCAGTATAACTTGACAAATAATCTGCAAGCCGCAATACAAATGCTTGTATATAAAAGCGTAATGAAAATTAATGACTGGCACTTTGAGTGATTATTATCAGTCTGCATGCGTGTGTGTGTGTGTGTGACTTCATCAGTTAAGTGACAGCTCTGCATAAGAATAGAATAACATTGAGTTTCAATTCCAAACGCTGCCCACAAAAACTCAAACTGTCATCCATAGTGCCAAAGCCCTAGCTCTGGCATTCCGTTTCATTTGCTTGTTGTCTATATATATATATATATATGCAAATATATATATATATATATATATCTGTGTGTATGTGTATGTGTTTGTATGTGTGTGTGCCTTTGGGCGTCGTTGCACTTTACGCTAGGTTTTAATATTAAAATTGGGTTAATGAGTTTTTGTTTATGGGCGATGCGCACTGCCAGCGCAAGCTCACGCCCACACTCACGCCCACATTTTGTCCGACAAGCCCGTTGCAGTAGCCCCCCCCCCCTCTTACAATTTCACAGCCACTTAACGCTACAGTGAAAAAATGAGTGCCAAAGATAAGTTTCGATTTTTGCTCATTAATTACAACTTTTTTGCAATTTGCAGCTGATTAAAGAACTGAGCAGCAAAATATAAAATAAACATTTAAATATCAAGATCAAAAGTTATAAATTGCTAATTTAAACTATAATTTAATGCTTTTATAAGCTTATTAAAGAACTAAGCATTTAATATTCAAATCATTATTAATAGCTAAGCTTTAAATATCAATTTTAGCTGACAATTTATTATAACAAAAAAAAAATTTAAAAGCATTTTGCCTGCTCATGTTCAGCGTATTTAATATTAAAATTATTATAATTATTTTAACTAAAATTAAGACCATTTTGGTACAAAATTTGCTTAAACCAAATTTACAAATAGCAAGCTTAAGTCAGAGAGTGAGTAGCTAGCATTTTTTTTAGATTTTTCTCAGTGTATTTTAGCTACTAAGCTAGCTAGATTTGATATTAAAATTAATGATTTAATTTTGGTGTATCATACAAATTGTAAGATTTACTCACAGCTGAAATTCTCTTTAATTTTTCTAGATTTTTCGCAGTGTATTTTAGCTGCTAAGCTAGTTCGCTATAGCAAAACCTAAATCGTTTGCAGCTTTAGTAGCAGCAAAACAATTAACAGCATTTTGCACGTGCGTGGCATTGGCAAAAATTTTAATACACACAGATACACACACACACACATACATATAGACACAGTGGCTTGCATATCGAATGCAAGGCGGCGTTAATCTTCAACACTTGAATGTTTTAGGGGAATTTGCTCAAGTGGCAAAGCCACTAATTAGCCTAATTGAAAGCACTAGGCGAGCTTGTTGCACTCGAGAGTTTGCCGCAGAATGCATTTCATTTTTATTATTAACTTGGCTACATTGTTGTTGCACGGCTTACAAAAACAAATGAACAGCTTAATAATTTAGTACGAACTTCATTTAGTAAAGGCCGTAACTAATAAACTAAAATGTTGCTACTAAAACTGACATGCATAAACATGTCTAGTGAAGCGTTAAAATAAATAAAATATTGCAATTTTATTGGCAGTGCCAGCAAAATTATTTATTGCTGCATAAAATTCAATTAATGTTACCCATTGGAGTTGGATAGTAATTATTTTAATATATTTTACACAATAAGCCAATAAATTATTACAGGGGGGGGCTGTCACAAAATATGATTTAGTTAAATATTAATGCATATTTTAAACAGTGGCGCACGCTAATTTGCATTAAAATTGTTTGCGCAGCTTTGAGGTTACAATAATAACAAATAAAGTTTCAATAACGGCATATTTGCTATTGTTATTGTTGTTTGCATTGTGTAGTTGACACTTTTACTTCATACACATTGACCCAATTCAATTTCACGCTGCGCCAGACACAGCAACAACAACAACAACAACAACAAAACAGGCAAAGAAAATGAGAAAATGAAGAAAATGTAAAATCAACTTAACTCCAAATTGTGGATGAATATAAAGTGTGAGCCAACTGGGCACAAGTCTAAGGCGACAGGCGACAGGCGACCGATGCTAAATTATGAAATATACTTGCCAAGGCAAAAGCAAAGCATAGAGTACAAGAAAAGTAAAGCAAAAGAAGTAATAACTAGCGCCTTGAAGCGCGCAACGAATTTGAATACACTTGCTGTTCACTTAACAGCGACTTAACAGCGCTGCATTTAACTAACAGCTCAATGCGCTTTAAGCTGTAATAATTAATATTAAATTCAAATTTTGTAGCGCATTAACAATTCGCCGAAACGCTGCTGCAAACTCAAAGCAGCAGCCAAAGTTTCAAAAGACTTTGCTGCCTGCAGATTTTTCTATTAACTGGCATACAACAGTAACAGCAACAACAATAGCGAACTAATGTAATAATAAAAAGAAACTTAAACTGACTTTGGCTCACAATACAAAAAGCACAACCAAATGTTGGCGCTGCGCCAAATACAACAAAATAAAATTAAAAACTAAAAGTGCTAAATTTTATGCATTTGCATGTAAAGCGACAAATTAAATGCAAATGCTCACACCACCCACCACACAATTGTCGCTAAATGAAGCCATAAATTTAAAGTGTATGCGCAAGTCGTTGTTGTTGTTATGCTTTTTTTATTTTTGTTAGCAACAAAGCATTTATTAAAAAAAAAAAGGGACGAGTCACAAGTTTGCACAGCTTGTGCTCATTATCAGCCAAAGCTAAAGCCCCCAACCTCTAGGACAGCACTACAACTTTCAATTAGGGTTGTCGCTGCGCGCATTAGTGTGTGTGTGCGTGTGAGTGTGTGTGTGTGTGTGCGCACTATGGTTATTAATTGAACACAGTTACATATAAAACTGTTGAATAAAGCGCAGACACTGCATAAATTGCTTATTAAAACAGTAACTAATATTAATTGCATTGCGTATATATAGTTTAATATATAGCAACATATATGCCAAGATTTTAAATGCTAGGTTTTGTACTGAGCTGAAATACAAAACCTAGAAAATTACAAAAAATTATTTAAAATTTTGTGCATTATACAGCTTGGCTATAAATTAAATTATGTGCACAAATTATGCGCATTTGCCCACTGTGCCAGGCGTACAAGGCGCTAGCGCTGCTTTGCTTTTGATAATTATGATAATGTTGTTAAGCAATTTGCATTGAAACTTATTGTCCATACATCTATATATAATAATTAATGTATATATGCGCTGCTGCTTGCTTTTATGTGTGTGTGTGTCATAACTTAAACGCTTGTTAACTTGGCCTACACTTTATATTCTTTGCTATTGTTTGCTGCTCTGCGTTTGGCAGTTGCTTTTCAAATGATTTATGTGCCCATTGTTTGCAGGCACTTTAAATGCCTATTGGCAATTACACTTGGCGGGCTTTGGCGTAAGCTGATTTTCTTACACGTTGCACGCTTTGTCTGTAAATGAAACAAAAATTAGCTGCGGCAATTGATTTGGCGCAGCAATGTAGGCAACACTTTTTGATTTGCAGCTTTCATTGCAGCTTAAGCATAAAGGAATAAAAAATATGCACAAAGTTAAGTTTAATAAATGTAATAAAAATATATAGCCAGTCTGGCTGTCTGTCTGTCTGTGTGGCCTTTATAACAAACTTAGGCTGCATTTTTATGCTTTGTACAATTATTTAATGCCTGGCCAGGCTAGACCAAAGTGCCAGCCAGCCAGCCGAAGCGAGCGAAAGATTGTCAGGCGTATTTCATTTGTTGTCACTGGCAACGCAGAGCTCATCATGATAGTCTTGTCTGTGTGTCTAACTGGCTGGCTGGTTGGTTGGCTGTTTGGCGGCCTGGCTGGCTGGCTTGAAGTTGAGCACACAGCTTGATGGCCACTTAAGCGTGGAAAATTGAAATAAATGTGCTTTTAATTATGGTCTGAGTGGCAGCAGCTCGTGCTCATGCTGTCAATCAATTAGATGCGCTGCTTGCTTGCCATACACACAATTCCCCAGACAAGGCTGTCGCTAACAGCAACAGCAACAGCAACAGCAAACCAAAACCAATATATATATATATATATAGTATAGTATATATGCAGTTATATAGCTGCATGTTATAAAGTTAAAAACTGTTGGCCGCTGCATAGCTGAAAGTTATGAAAGCTGGCACAAAAATAGGCAAATGTGTAACTGTGTGTGTGTGTGTGTGTTTGATTTTGTGACTGTCAACTGATGGACGCTTGTTTGTCATGGCAACAACTACAATTGTTGTTGTTGTTGTTAGTCGCTGTCTACTCTGGGCACTTCAATATATCAAAAGCAGCAAAAATGCTGCATCATAGTTCGTCTCCCCCGCTGCCCCGCCCGCTGCCCCGCCCGCTGCCCCGCCCGCTGCTCAGCTCAGCGCTACGCTAAGCTCTAGTCGTAGTCAACGCACGTGCGTGTAGCTTCAGCAGCAACGCGCTTATTATCTGCACCTCTCTCTCTCTCTCTCGCTCTCTCTTTCTCTTTCTCTTGCGCTTGTCGTCTGTATGACGAATGAGTTTCATTTTTACTCTGGCCACGCATCAAGCTACTTGTCAGCCGCTGCTTATCTGTTGGGAATTTTTAAGTGTATGTCCTATGATGTATGATCTTTGCACACACACACACACACACACACATGTCTGTTGTCTGTTTGCTGTGGCATGTGCATACAAAATTCTTAGCAAATGCTATTAATTTATAAATTATTTATTGTCTATAAATCAAGCCAAGAATTTTTTTTGCCTTCAGGTATTTTTTAAGCCTCATAATTATTTATGGCATGCATGTGATAAAATATTAAATTATAGCAAATTCTTATGCTTGTTTTATATGCTTTGAATTTAGAAAATTACATGTACTATATACATATATATATATATGTATTTGTATTTGTTAGTTTTGCCTTTAGAGCAGCTTGTGTGTATTTTTGCTTATTTACTCGTTTGCATGCAAATTACAAAAGCAAAAAAATAATAATAAACTGCGGGCGTAAACAAAATCGCGCCTAGGCTGGCTGTCTGTCTGTCAATATATCAATATATATTGTGCGCGATCTATGGGGCAATGTTTGATTTTGACTTTTACAAATATTAAAATTTTTCCTATGCCCAGCTGTGTGTAGCGCAACGTTTCGTTTCATGTAATTTGCAGTCAAATATTTGCATAAGCAACAACAACAACAAGCAGCATAATAACAATAAATGGGCGTTGTGTAGCTTAGTGGGCGTGTGCGTTGGTTAGAATGCAAAATACATATTGCGAGAGCGAAAGAGATTGTGGATTGAAGTGCGGGTGGCAATTAATTTGCACAGCAACCACTTAGTAATTAAAATGGAAAGTAAATTATATATCCAGCACACTTACTAATACTACCCAACATTGCCAGCGAGCTGTAAATGTAACTGGTAAATGTTTAGCCAGCCAGCCAGCCAGGCAGGCAACCTTATGGCCAGCTTCAGCTTCAGTTCCAAGCTGCGGCATTAGCAATCCCAACGACGACACACACAGCTGCAGCAGCAGCAGCAGCAACTGACACAGTTTTTTGTGTTGGACAGTGTAGCTGCGCTATGAGGCACATTTTTGTTTGGCAGTTTAAAATATAAAGCTTTAGACGTAATATGCAAATGTTGATCAACTAGAAGAATAACAAATAATTGCGCGCTCAAAAGTATGCTACATTTAATTTGGCAAACTTTTTATTTCAAGCAATTTGTGTAAATGAATTTTAAATTGCAAAATAGCAATTATTATATGTTAGCTGAACTACTTAATTAATTAATTAATAATAATTAATATTTTGAACAACTTTTTCATCAATTGTCAGTTAGCTACTTCATTTTAGTTACATTTAATTGCTTAAATTGAAATTTAATAGCTTTATATCAATTATTATTTTATTAGCTGACTGCTAATCGTTTCAATTTAAGTGCAATGCCTTATTAGACATTTCTTCAAATGCTAAATATCAATTACAATTTGTTTTCAGTCAGCAACTAATATGCAATTCAAACGCTTTGCTAGCAAATAAATAAAAATATTTAAATTATCAACAATAAATGTTGAGCATAGTGCGCGTCTTAATTGCACGATTGATTCGATTTAGGCAGCCATTAGCAAATACTTTAATGTTGTTTAACAAATCAAAGTGATACTGTACTTGAACTAGACGAATGCTATATATATATATATCTTGAATGCTGTCTGCTTGGATGATAGGGTTTTTGGATGGGGGGCTGCTCTGACTGCTGGCTGTGGGTTGTTTTTAAAAGCATTTTGTGCTGCAAATGTATCTCGAACTTCGCACACTTGACTGCCATTCAATTTGCATAGGAAATTAGTTTGTACGCTTTGAATTGAAGTTGGCCCCACGGGTGCAAACAAGGCCAAAACCAAAAGTACGTGTGCGACGCACACACACACACACACACACAGAAATATATATGTGTGTATGTGTGTGTGTGTGTGGGTGTGGGCTTTTGTGTGCACATTTATGCGTTTTGTTGCTGGGCTTTGAAAGTGGCAAATCTACCGTGTTCAGCTGCAACAGCTGCATAAACTGTGCCAGTGCGCGCCCCCAAAATAGCGGCAGTGCGGGGGCGTGGCGGGTGCTAGGCAAAGTGGTGACTTGCACGTTTGGCTTATATCCACTACACATGTGTGTGTGTGTGTGTGCGCGTATTAGTGCAAGTGCAGTCATGTTAGCGTTGTTTAAAATGCGTGTTTTTTATACACAAGCTCTTTTTTCTTATATACATAAATTCTCAGCAGCAAAGTGTATTGGCTAGTCGTGTAAAAAAAGCAATTGAAATAATTCTGCTTAATCCGAGCTTACCAATTTATTTTAGTTCACTATTTTATATAATAAATTGTACATAGCTTATTTGAAAATAAATAAAAAAATTCCTAGCATTTGTTTATTTTAATCAATTAATTCACAGCAGCAAAGTGTATATGCTAGTTGTGCTAGCTTAAAAATAAACACAAATTAAATGACTTTAATCAATAATAAAATGTTTCCAGTGGCAAAGTGTATTTTTTAGTTGTGCAAATATAAAATTTCTATATAATGTAGGCTTGCATTTGATTGACAAAATTTAAATAAACTCTAACTAATTGCAGCCAAATGTTTTATACATTTTATTATAATAAAGTGTACGCAGCAACAAAGTATACTTGCTAGTTGTGCTCAACTTAAAAAAAGGCAGCAGCAAAAACTTTATTTTAAGCAAACCTACAACTTTATTTTAATTACAAACTACATGCAAAGTGTATTTGCTAGTTGTGCATGCCTATTTTTGATTTTCTATTTAGTAGCAACAGCTTGGCATTCAAATTACAAACAAAGTGTAGCTGCTAGTTGAGCTACGCTTAGTTTTTATGCTTGCCTGGCTTGCATATTTATTTTTTTTTTTATATAAATTGCAGCAGCAGCAGCAGCGTTGTGCGCATTACACGTGGTTAGCTCAAGAGCTGCCCCCCCAAATGGGGCAAAGGGGCATGCCCCATGAACGAACGGACGTACTTATATTGAGTTGAGCCATACAAATAAGCCAAAGAGATAGCAGCCCACAAGCATCCACTTCAACAAACATAATATCGATTCTAATTTTACGCAATTTCTAATATACATATATAAATAAATCCTTGGGGCAGTTCGTTGCATGCAACTCTCTTGCCTCGCAGTCAGCTTAAGTAATTTTATATAATGCATAAATAAAATATAAATAGACAGCAGTCACTTACCAATCGATCAGCATATTTGCCAAGTAGGTTGAACTGAATGCGTTGGGTAATAAGCAAATGGGAAATTGCAAAATAATCGATTTAAAGTTTGTTTGTTGCATAGCTGGCAATGAATTTTAATAATCGAAATTGCAAGCATTGCATATTTTTGCCTGAAATAATCAAATTAAAACATTATTGATGTGAGCTTAATCAACTTGCTTTAGTTACAAATTTACTGAAATTTAACTGAACATTTCTTATATCTGGGAAGCATTTTGTAAAATTTTTAATCATTTGCAAGTGCTTTTTTGACTCTGCTGATTAAAAAGTAATAAAAAAATAATTTTTTTAATTGCAGAAACTGCGACATAAGCTGTGAAGCTTCAGTAATCATATTTCTAATAATTGCAGAAATTTTTCGAGTCACATTTGAAATAGTTTCTGTATCTTTTTCGAGTTGTCAAAGTCTTTTAAGAGTAGGAAAAATATTTCAAAAATAGTGATTTAAATTGAGACGCTCCTGGTCCAGGCTTTTGACTTTTTATCGAATCAGATTTAAACTAATAATATATAAAATTATATTAAATATATATAATGAGTATAAAGCTAAGCAAATCATAAGCTAAATCGACAGCCACAAAAATGTATATGTCAACAGCATTTGCTTACTTTGAAATGCTTCAATACTTCAAATGCTGAGCAATAGTTCAATTATTCTTTTTCAATTACACGCATGATCGAAGCGCTCTCTACATTTCGGTTTATGCAATTGCAATAAATCACAATTTGATTCATAAGCTGGCCACAGCCTACGAAGAGACTTCACTACAGGTGATTTGATGCTGAGCATTGGCCACAGTGCTACGAATAAGAGTCAAAGGCTAAAAACACGTTGAGGCAAAGTAAAAAGTCATTATTATTTCCAACTTGTACTACAGTTCAGCTGTTGTGCGGATTATGTAGAGGGGTGGGGTGGGGGGGGCCAGCAGGTAGAATAAATGTGCTCAGAGTGCTTGAGAGAACTCACGCTGTGCAATTGCTGTGTGGCTACAACAAAAATGAAAGCAGCAGCAGCAACATTAAATGGGAATAAGTACTAAGCACTATGACAATGACAATGAGCTCTGAGCTACGCAGTGGGTGAGCAAATAAAATTAATTTCGCTGCATGGCTGCGATTTAGACAAATTGTTAGTTAGAATTTAGTGCAATTACTTGCGCTAATAAATTTTCCAATTTTCAATTTTGCATTTTAATTTGAAAAGCAACAACTTTGCCAGTTAACATTGTTAATGTGAAGCAAACAAAAAAAAAAACTTTTGCTGCTAATTGGATGCTGCTTGGCCTGGCCTGGCAACGCCTGCTTTTTGAATATGAATAATCTTTTGTGGCATTTGCCAAGCGCAAGAGTTTTAAATAGTTTAAGCAGAATTTTTAGTTGTTCAGCTCGCGGCGTTATGTTGCACTTTGCTGGCAGCTTTGAAATATAAAAAAAATTCAGGCGCTAGTTTTAGTCTACAATGTTGTTAATTATAATGTATTCATTTTAAAGCTTAAAGTGCAGTGTATTTGTCAATTCGTGCTGCTATCGTTAGACAGCAACTCAAAATATTTATGAAGATGGCAGCAAGACAAAGTTTTCTGCTTGGCAGCGACACGAAAACTTGTCGAAACAATCTGCAAGCCACTGTTAGGCCAGCTACAACAACAACAACAGCAACAACAATAATAATAATAATAATAACAGCTACAACAACAAACATGTCTTGTCTACAACTTAGAACAACAACAACATCAGCAGCAACATTGCTGCTGCCTGACAAAGTTTTGAACATGAGTCTACGCTGCGTATGAGTAATATGCAGGCAGATTTGAAATTTATGCAGCCAAAGCTGCCTGCACACACAAAGTCCACGAACAAACAAGCGTATAAATCAATTCATCGACTGCCTGGCAACAGTCTTTTCTCTCTCTCTCTCTCTCTCGCTCAACTCTCAGCTTGGCCATACAGCAAACGCTTATTGCTATGGGCGTAACAGCTACGTATGTATGCGTGCGTGTGTGTGTGTGTAAATTAGCTTGGGGGCGCAATTATTGCGCCTTGCCAATTACAATGGGCGAACTTAATAAACATGCAGCAACAATTTAATAATTGGCCACCGCACACTTTGTATTCAAATACAAACAGAGAAATATTAAATTTATGTACGCCGTAATGTAAACAAAGAGTTACGCTATTTTGTCAAGCACTTGGTGTCAATGCGTCAATAAATAAATGTTGTAGCGAATGCTTCAGCTATTATATTGAATAGCAACGAGTAGTGTTGCTAAATTGAAAATGGAAAGTTAGATAAATTCGACATACTCGTTACAAAGCAACGAGTGCGCTTAGAAGTTATTTGTTAGCATTGAAAATAAAGTTTTGGCGCTTACAGCTTTGAGCGTAGCAACGAGTGGCAAACTAGTTACACGTTATTTTATGCGCATTAAAAGTTCAAATAAATAGTTTGGGCAATGCGTTTAGATAACAGCGAGTAGTGTTAATAAATATCAAATAGTGTCGGTTCTGTATATTGTATTAACTATTTCAAATACTCGTTATTAAATTTTGCATAGCAATGAATGCAAAGTTAAACATTACTTTAGACTTTCACACGCTACTCGTTGTAAAATTTAGATGGCAACAAGTGGTGTCAAACACTCGTTATTAAATTTTGAATAGCAACGAGTGGCAGCTTTAGATTTTCACACGCTAAACTCTTACGAGTGGCGCCACTTTATAGCTTACTCGCTACACTTTTACTCGTCGTTGCTGCAGCGCATGCAAAGTGCGAACTGCTGCAAATAATAAAACGTTAATTTTTTCACCATTGTTGCTTATTGTTTGTTTTCACAACGCTTCGATTTGTGCGAGTGCACGCCTTTTGTTTATTGAATGCTCTGCGGCTATGCACAATAATTTATTAAAATTTTAATTGCCTGCCACGCCCAACCAGCCGCACCAACTACACGCACATCAGTATTATATATATTTAGAGGGCTTATTGTGCGGCGGTATACCAAGTGGTGCGACCGCTGCGATGCTTTGAGCTACGCACTAGACTCTGCTGCACTTCGGGCAGCTGAGCTGTGCTGGCGTTGGCATCGCATTGCTGCAACAGCTGCCGGATGAGCGTCTCCCATTTGTCAATCACGGACGAGGCATTGGCCAGGAACTCGCATTCGCGTTGCTTGTTCAGCAGCACAAAGGACTTGGCATTGGGCACAAAGCAAACATCGGGCAGCATAAAATCGCCGCGCAGCTGCATTTTGTTGCCGTCCTGCAGTTCCGTGTAGAGCAGACAGGTGCTAAATGCAAATAGTTTGCAATTGTAGCGTCGCCGCAGCTGCGCATCGTTCAATGTGAATTGACCCACAGTGATGAAGCAGCTCTTGCTAAGCATGCTGGGCTGCAAAACAGACAAGCTCGGAACAAGTCAAAAGCTGTTAAGCTTTAATTTAAAGCCAACTTACCGCATTGAAGTATTTGATGTCGTTCAATTGATCCACTTGATTGACGCGCTGCAGCAGCTCACGCAGTCGCGTCTCCAGTCGGCAGGCAGCCTCAAAGATGTGCTTCGATATAATCTGGCGCTGAGCATAGAACGCCTTGATGAGCTCGGCCAGCAATAAAGGATATTTTGTAACACGCTGCACGGGCTTCAGCAGAACGCTGTGCAGTCCAAAGGGATCACTGTAGCTGATTTGCAGACGCTGCAGAAAATATAAAAAAAAATATAAATAATAAACAACAATGCGTTGCATTTGTTGCATTTATTCTCACTCAAATGTCTTTTTATACACTTTGACATTTTCTGTAAAAGAAAAGGGTATTATGAAGTTGTGCGCATGTATGCAACAGGTAGAAGAAGGCGTGGCAGACCCCATAAGCATATATATATGTATATGCTTGATCAGCAAGACAAACTGAGCAGCCAAATTTGGTATGTAGGTGCTCCCAAACCCAAAACATATCTCTTTTATCTTATTTTTTTTAAATTTCCTTCCCCCTCCCCCGCAAAACGAAAAAAAAACGCTTTTAAGCAATTAAAAAATACTTAAAATTCTAAAATAAAACATAAAAACGCGTGTTCATGTTTTCGATCGATGCCGAAAATTTCAAAACATTCGGTTAAAAAACTTAGGAATTATTCAAAAGCGACGTCGCTGCCGCTGCTGACGCTACAGCGAATGTGTGTATGTGTTTGTGACTGCGTGCGTGTATTTGTTGCGATGATCTAGTCAAAGTGTATATAAAAATTGGTTGCACCCAACTTTAATGCGTAACGAGTTAAGACTCTAATTCGAATATAATATAATTTGTGTATATAATCTTTAAACTGATAGCTTAGCTTAAAGTATATACATACATAGACTCTCTCGCTAGACTTTTACTAGTAAAATTTAGAATAGCAATGAGTGGAGTGTTAAACATTACTCGCTAGATTTTTAGACTTACTGGCTGCAGCGCATGCAAAGTGCGATATACTGCGAATAATTTAATCAAATTTTAACTGCAAAATTTAACTCAGAGTTTGTTAAAATTGTTATTGGAATGCCACTTGGTATTAAATTTAAATTCGATATTAAAAATGGTAAAGTATATAAATGCGAGTTTATTGCATTTGTTCTATTTATTGTGGAATTGACATTCTCACAATGTAGACATCACACAATTTTTAATAAATGTAGTTGTAGCTGAAAATGGATAATACTTAAATTTTATGTGCGATTAGTTTAAGTCAGTCCGAGTTCGCTAAATAGCACTTGGTATTAAATTTAAGTAAATTGAAATTCGGCAATGAAAAATATTTAAATTTTGATCTGTGATTAGCAATTAGTTGCTATTTAGTATAAGCGATTGGTTGCTTACTTGTCTCCTAGCTATGGACTTAGAGTTAGATGAAGCGTTAAGCTGTCTGCTGTTGGGCCTTGGGCCTTATTTCTTTAAGCTGGTCACACTGTGAACTCAGATAATTCTTACTTCTTCAATGTTGACAATAGGCAACATAAAATCTCGTTTACTTTTCAATAAGCGTAACTGTTTGTTGTGTGCTTGCGGCTTTCACAAATCATCAGCACACTTTATATTTAAATTTGGGGCGCTCGCCCGCATGTTTTAGTCACTCGCTCTCACCTTGAAGTACAGTTCGTGTGAATTGAATAGCTCCAGGCTGGCGCGTTGACTGGCCATATAGAGCACATAGCAATCGAAGCTGCCACTCTCGATGAACTCATGCCAAGCATCGAATAGCAAATCCAAATGCTCTCGCTCGTGCAGCAGCAGCGGCAGCAGCTTGTGCTGATGCAGTGCAGCGATTTGTGTGATATTTGCCAGCAGCAGCTGGCGCTGACCCACGAGCGTCTCGGGCAGCTGCTCGGGCGACTGGCTGTCAAAGATGTGTGCGTAGCGCTCCAGGCCGCGACTCAGGTCGTCCACATAGAGCTGCTCGGTCGTCAGCAGTTCATGCAACACATGCTGGCCACACTTGCGCGCCACCAGACTCGCGTTGCTATGGCGACCAAATGATTTGCTCAGGCTCAAGCTCATGCTGCTCATGCAACCGCGTGCGGCACTCAACTGATCTCAACTTTGGCAACTTTTGCTTGATAAGAGTTGCCTAAACTTTCTGCACTCCTTGCTCACCACTTGACTGCCAGCTGTTTTCTATTGTTGTCGTCATCATCATCATTATCAGCAGCAGCAGCAGCAGCAGCAACAGCAGCAGCATTGAGCTTTAGTCACACGTCTTGCGGTTGCTGTCGCTTGATTAAAAATATATAAAATTATATTCATAATTGCATACGGTTGCTTTAAATTGATTGCGTGTTGCTTAGATCAGCACAAGTTCTATTAATTTATTAAAATATTTATGTTATTTATGAAAATTAATTGTTGAATTTTTAACACATTCAGATTTCAAAAAAGTTGATTGACTTCTGCTTTTAGATTCAGCACAAGTTCTATTAATTTATTATAATATTTATGTGCTGCTTGTTATTTATGAAAATAAATTAATAAAGTTCGATATGCTTAAAATGTTGCATACAAAATTAGCTCAAACTATATTCATTATTTATTTTATTAGCTGCATTTAGTCACAAAAGTTCCATTACTTTTTTTTTTATATTTTTATAATATTTTTAGCAACATTATTTTTGTTATTTTTTAACTTTTTGTTTTGCACTTACATTTAAATTTATTACACAGCATTTATTTTATTT